>NC_062215.1:51762229-53022468 GCF_902686445.1 Sciurus carolinensis | reverse complement strand
GTTTTGTTCATCATATTTGCTATTTTAATTGCTTCTTCTTTTCTCCTGCCTGTCACCACCATCTCTGTATCTGGGCATAACCTCCCATGCAGCTTCCCAGCCTGGCTGTGGAATAGACCCATTTCTCTTGGAACTTCCTTCCTGACCCTGTTCTGGTTGTTTCACATCTAAAATTAACTTATGTAAACTTATAAATTAATAACATTGACATTACCTTAATAGAATGAAACATCAGAATTAAAAAGTCATTCCTGAAATCTTCAAGAATAAGGGTGCCCCCCATGTTTGGAGGTTGTGTTGTGAAAGTCAAAAATGATGTCGGAGGAATCTTCACTACTTTTTGGGCCAAATAAATGATTTATTTCTTGAGCTCTTTTCACTTCATACGGCAAATCCTCTGACACCTTTTAGCTATTATTAGCAGAAAGAAAAAGATTAGCAATATCTATGGCTAAGATAACATAAACAGTCAATAAGAATAAAGTGTACAAAGAACCAGTTGCCGAACCTTTAATATGGAAAATTTTGTGAGGGGAGTGAAAACAACTAAAATTTTGTATATGAAATTTTTTTTTTTTTACCATTTGTTTCCACATAACTAATATTGCACTGGTATTCATGCAAAATAATAGGTTCATTACGTGGCTAGTCACAGGTTGGACATTTCAAACAGAATTTACCATTTGACTTCAACCTTGAACAAAACTTTTCTATTAATCTTATTTATAGTTTCTTTGTGGTTATAGTGCACTTGTTATTTATTATGAGGATAGATCATTAAATGCATCTTCCACCCAATCTTCACTGTGGCTAATTCAAGTTCTAAAAACACAGTCAAACTCAGGAGCTCACATCATCTTAATGTTAGGTATTTTTAATTGAGGCTCAACAGGCATCAGTGGTCCAGGGACAAGGTTTACAGATTCCAGTCTGTAAAAACTCCAGAAATACAAAAACTTGCAGGTACATGTGTATATATTTTTGTGGGACAAGTGTTAATAGCTATTATTATATTCTTACTTGGTTTCAATCTAAAAACTCTCCTCACTTCCTCAAATGGTTAGGATACATTTTTTCTTGCTGTATGTGACAATGGTTTAAATTTCCTTTTTCTCATTAAATCAGCCAACCACATTTTCATGTAATTCCATCTCTTTCTATTTCCTGGCTATTTTTACTAGTATCTTCAAGGCACTTACAGTTTGTACCTGAGTGTTTCCTATCTGGATTGCAGTCAAGGAGGTGGATTAGCCATTTTGCAGTTATGTAGCAAAAGCCATGACTACAAAAAGGTTCACATGAAGAAGAGCACAGTGGGAGGAGAGAAGCAACCTGTGGCACTGACAATGTCATGAAGCCACCCCACCAGCCCTGGACTGCCTACTTTTGGACTTGTTACTTGGGAAGAAGAAACCCTGATAGGCTTAAGCTACTATGTTTATGTTTCTATTATATGCAAACAAACATAATTTCTAAAGGATAAATGTACATGTACTGTACATGTACATATTATATACAGGTATTATACATATTATACATGTGTGCACACACAAATATGTGCTTTAAAAGTTAATTCATGAAATAATCCCATGAGGCTGCCCCCAGTCCTTCTTGCTTCTACATCTTTCTACCCCATTCGAGTAAATGGGACCACCGCCCACCCAGCGACTCAGAGTTTGCGTTGGAAGTTTTGAAAGACAATGGACATTTTGAGTTCCCATGCCTGGAGTACAGGTACCACTGGAACAGTTCCAAGGGATGAGGCTGAAAGAATAGACAGGGGCGAGACCCCAAAGGGCACTATCAGCTATACTATGTCGCTTAGATCTATTCTGAAGAGGAAACTTTAAACAAATTTTGACAGGGGAAAGGCATAAGATTTTCATGTTAGGATGATCTCTATAACCAACATAAGGGAAGGCAGAAAGGACTGGAGCAAGTCTCGTTGTAGAGAGAGTCTGTGAAGAGGCTCCTGTAACTGTCTGCAGGAGAAGTAAACTAACGTAGTGAAAAGGGAGAGAAAGACTGTATTTGTGAAGTTCTTGCAAAGAATATTTGGAAGGCCTTACCCACTAGACACAGGGGTTGAAGAACTGTGATTTCTATGGGGGATTTTCTATGGTGGGTGGTAGTGTCCCTACTGAGACTAAGAATATAGGAAAAGAAATTTGGGGCGGGGGACTGGCTAAGAAAAGATAATCGGTTTGTCTACTTCATAAATTATCATACCTGCTCTAAGAGACAACTGCTTTACCTCTGAAAAGTGTTATGAATAAGAAGCAGAACATGAATTCAATTTAAAAGAGTGCTCTCACTGAAAGGCACACTTATGGGTGGCCATAATAAGAAAACTCACCCCAGTTCATTTTAGAGATATGTGGGAACTTAAAATACTGACAAAAAGCTATTCTTCAACAAATTATTACTTGTAATATAATACATATAATAGCCATTTTAGGTTAATAAATGTTTGTGTTGCTATCACCTCAATCATAAAGATAAAGCATTTCAAAAATTAAAATTTATGCTAGTAAAATTACGATTCAATACCAAAAGTATGTCTACTGTATAACTGCCCTGCAACCTATTTGTACTAAATAAGATAATTGTACTAAAAGTAGTATTCATCTTTTGTTCCATAGTGATACTAATCCTAGGAACTTCTCTTACTCAAATTAGTGTATCAGAAAATAGGTACACAAAGGAGTGCAGTTAGTTGTTCCTGTGCATGTCTTATATCTTGGTTAGCAGTCTACCAACTCCTTGGGAGGAAAAAAATATCTTATGCAGGGTTGTACTCCCACAGTACTTGGCACAATGATAAAAGATGTTTAATAATATTTTTAGATAAATGAGAGAAAGAAGTGGAAGAGGCTTAAACAGTGGTAGCTATCAGGACATAAACAAAGGCAACAATAGGATCCATCCAGAATATTACGATTAAATATATTGTATGCAATGTATTGTAAATCAGGGGCAAATTCAGAAAGTTCAGGGTGTCTTTGGCTCTCATTATTTAATCCACCAATGAAGGTAAATACATCTATTCCTCAGGCCACAGAGTGGTCTGATGTTTTCTGAAAATGGGTACTTATTCACTCTTTGATTCAACAAATATTAACTGGAACATCATATTTTTCTTAACTAGAACTTTATGTGCTACCATAAACAGTTGCAAGAAAACACTGTAGTGAATTTCCCACACAGCTAAGAAGTATGTATGTATATACACACTGGTCAAACACTAAAATTAATGCAAAGGATTATTAAATCTGTCTTTCAAGATATGATTTAAAAATAAAGCCTTTCTTACATATTTTTATAGTCTGCATACGATATATTTGCAAAGAAAAATCAAATAATGTGGTACTTTAAAAAGTACATAAAAGAACATATGAATGCCCACTTTCCACAACTGTGTAATTCACAAGGCAGTATGACTTAAAGTGAAAGGGATGTTACTCATTATAGGCACTACATGTGCAAACACGAATATTCATCACACACATATATATGGGTACAAGTTCTCTCACACACATACCACATTTCACGTACACAAATATGCACACTGTACAAAACGTGTTCTTACCCAAGATTTTCAAGGTCAAAAACGCAATTCAGATCACAGTCAATATATCTGGTGCACTTCTTCACAGCTCTTGGATTGGCGATAAATGGTTTTACTTCCAGTTCTGTTCTCTGGATCTCAGGGCCATTCTCTAGTCAGTGCTTAACTAGAATATTCCTGTTAGCTCATTCCCCTGAGTTCCTCCAAAGATAGCCACCTTCTTCGTAGGCTCTTCAGTCATGTGACGAGAGGTCATTTTACCAACAGTTTTACCTGATTTCTGCAATTCAGAAGAGAGGAGATCAAAGGAGGCTTAACGTTCTAAGAAAAGTTTAGAAATTTAAATTTAAATGAGAATTTAACCAAAGTGCAAAGTACAGAGTTCGCTGGAGTGGAGGACTTTAAACATCTTCTGCTACAAGTTCTGAGTTCTGTATGTTATATGGAAACTCCCCTCTGTACCTCTGTCCTTTACCATATTTGGATTAAAATATGCAAAGATCAACCAAAAATATAGTTGTTAACTTCTAACTCCCTCAGATGGTCAGTAGACTTAAGTACAATAATAAATTGGCATCTTCTACCAGTACAAAAAGTCTGTTTTCCCTTCAGATAGAATGCCATCCAATGGAGCTTTCATGATCATTTGTAATGATAAAAATAGTTCATACATTTCTAATCCTCCAAAATTAAAAAATTTCAAAAGTGGCACATTGGGTATTTGTTTCCACTGGCATTGAAAAAGTTCTAACGTGAATCCAGTCATTTTTCATGATCTGAGAGCACTGAATCTCATGTCTATAAATAGTCAAAGACAGAAGCTCAGAGCCTCCTCTTGAACCAGCACTCTTTCTCTTGGAATGCTTTTGCACAGTCAGAGACACAGGGACCCAACTGGTGATCACTGGGTCTTGAAAACCTACTTTGAAACACTCCTTAGTTTCTTTCTCATGATGTTACTGGTTATTCTCTGTCAATTTCCTTAGGAATCTTGCCTAAATACCAAAGGACAAGCAACTGTTAGTATTTTCAAGTCCTTTTAATGAACCAAAATGTCTTGGGACACACTATATACATTGACACATGATATGAGTTTATAAAGACACGGCTTTATTTACTGACAGCAATTCCTCTCCACTGGAATGTGTTATGTGAAAGGGCGTCTTATTAGAGGAAATTACCCAGAATACGAAGAGGATTACATTCCTTTGGAGAAATGATTCTAAGCCAAATCTCATTTGATTTCATGCTCAATCACCCAGAAAGTCAAATATGTTCAAATACTAAAAGTCTATGTATTAGTAATACCAGGTTGTTTCATAGGAGTATAAGAACAATTCATTACAATTGCAGAGTACTTAAATTTACGATGTTCTTCCACATACACTGCTTCAATTTATTCATAAATCCACTTTGTAAGATGGCACAGGTTAGGTACTGACATCTCCATTGCAGGAATAAAACAAAGAGAGGTTAAGCAACCTGATTTAGTTTCCTCAACTACGTAAGAGATAACTAGGCCTGGGGCTCATGGTTCTGATTTAAGTCCAGTGCTTTTTCACAGGGCAAAAGGGTGCCTCGTTGTTATTTTTGGTCTCCTTTAAAGTTCCACTTTTGCTTTTTCAGAATTCACATAAACAATTCCTACAGTGTGCTCAGGAAACAAGCAAGCACACAAATAAAATACATGATAGGAATATGAAATATGAATGCTTCTTGATATTTAATAAACCAATTCCCACATTTTTCCTGGAAGAGACCACAATGCAGACATAAAGCAAAATAACAAAAGCTAAACTTACGAGTTAAGATTACTGTTCCAAGACAAACTCCTGTAGCCTTTGGATTGCTGCACATATAGTGTACACTAAACACTTCACAGTGAAGATGATAAAAACACATGGAAATGTAAACAGATAACACTTGTACTGTTATTTGGGTTTCAATAGTACTAACTATGGTAAATTATTAACACTGGTATGTTTTGCTTCTTTCCTGCTGATTTGTACTTTGTTCTGCCCTGTGCCGTGGTCTCTCTGGAAATGCTGCTTCAGTTATTTAATTGCAGCTGGCACAAATGACTTGCATTTTGAGGCTTGTTTTATGGAATTTTAACAGGTCAACATTTTGAAGCACACTTCACATTCATAAAGTTTCTGTTACATGTCCAAATGAATAACTTATCTGAAAGTTAATGAACTATGGTAATTCTTTCTTATACATACCTTGTTTCTTCTGTATAGGTTGTCTTCTGTGGAAAGCTTTATTAGAGAAAGGAGGATTTCCTTGGAACTAGAGCAACAGAGGCTTTTCATACCCTTATACCAACTTAACTTCCAAAACTTTTTTTAACTCCCAGTCTCCTAAAGCACACTTGAGTTTAGCTCCTTGCAAAATTGATGCAGTATTTTTAGTTCTTTTTCGAGAGCTTAGAGAACTGAGATTCTATAAAGTGATACCTTTTCCACTTGTCACTATCTCACTATTAAGTTGAATACTTAATGTTTTGAAGTAGGGTTAAGAATAATAACTTTCAGCACTACAAATGTTTTGTGCCAATGGAGGTGACTGATTTGTTAATAAAACAATGTAGTTAAAAACAACAGGAGAGCAAATTCTTACTGCATATTTATGGCTATCCAACAGATCAATGTAAGAACTTTTGTAGGAGACGAATTTAAGGTGGGCTAGTTTCCTAACTTGTATGATTGGGAAATAAGGAAGGTTTTCTGTTCAACATTATGAAGTGTCTCATACATAATGTGTCTGTCCAGGAGTCAAGCCATCAAACTACTCTCACTACTTCAGTGTCTTCCTTCCTCTGTGGCCCTGTTGCTGTCACCCATTCTGATCAACCTTTCATGTGGAAATAAATGAATCATAACCAGAATGAGACTGACATAGAACAGGTAAGTTTACAAACTGATAGCAAAACCCGGCTGTGGTGGTATACACCTGTAATCCCAGTGGCTCTGGAGGCTGAGGCAGAAGAATAGTGAGTTCAAAGCCAGTCTAGGCAATTTAGCAACTCAGTGAGACCCTGTCTCAAAATAAAATACAAAAGAGGGCTGGGAATGAGGCTCGGTGGTTAAGCATCCCTGAGTTCAATCCCTAGTACAAAAACAAAAACGAAAAAAAAAAAAATTACTAGCGAAGATTCCATATTGCTCATATCTGCATTCCTTATAGATATAGCACAGGATATTGCTCTTCCTGGGAATAAAGTTGTTTTGATGAGAACTCTTTTATTTTTTTCAGGGAGTAGGTGCTAATACGTGTGCATGTGTATATTTGTATATATCAGGTCAAAATCAGCTTCCTTGAGGTTTACCTTTTGAATCACCTAATTGTAACTACAATAAATAACAAGGCTCAGATATTTTGTTCCTTGAAATCTTCTTTCCAAATTAAAAAGATGATCCTCTTTCTTCAAAACTTCTTTCTTACCCTGGCATTCAAGGCCTACTATTATTTGGTGTGAGTCTATCTCTAATCTTATCTCCAAATATTCTTACTTGACCCCATTTTCGAAGACATCAGGAATACGTTTTATTGTCCCATAATCTTAGATTTTTATTAACAACCTTCCCCCATCTCTCAGCTCTAACTCTTGCTTTCACCTATCCCAGCCTTTGAAAAGCAGAAGATACAGTAAAAATAAAAGAATATGGTCTTTGAACTCAGACTTAAAATTATTACACCTGGCCTACAGTAAGTACTCAATAAATGGCAGCTACTATTATGAAATAAGGCTTAACATTTATTGAGCACTTACTGTGAGTTAGGTAGGACTGTTCATGTTCTCTTAGTATTTTTAGGGAAATGAAGTAAATATTGATATTGCTATTTTACTGAGAGGGTTAGGTTATCCAAAATCACAGTCTTCCCAGGCAGGAAGAACCCACAGTCTTCCCAGGCAGGAAGCCTGGAGCTGGAGCTCAAGAGCTCAGAGGTGGTGCACCATTCTGCTTCTTTTGTTGAAAATATCTGTGGCTCCTGTGCTCTTTGGCTCCAGCACACTGGCTCTGCCTTACTGATTGCTCTCTGCCTTGCACGGTTGTCATCCACACGCAGGCCTCAGCTCTCCCACCAACCTCCTGGGGACTCTCGGTCTAACGGATAGATCTGACTCAGAAATGCAGCCAGAACAAGCAACACACTTATGCTTTCGTTCTGTGGCCGTGGGAGTTGTTTTCTTCTACACACAGACCAGGTTCGCCCAGCATCTTGCAACTGAAGTCTAGAACCTAAAAGATGACCGGGCGTGCAGGAACGAGGGAGCCACAATTTTCCCATGCAGCTGGGACAGAGGATGACTGGTTTGAACATGACTGCCTCTCCAGTGACCAGAACAGGCTCCATCCCTGTCTGGGCAAAGGACCCAAGAGGTCGGGCCATCCCCTCACAGTGCGAGACTGCAAAGAGAGGAAATTTAACCTCAACCTTCTCGCTGTTCTCAGAGACAAGCACACCACGCCGCCCCGCACCATCGCACAGATGGCCTGTACGCCTGCGCAGTCAGCAGCGAGGTCAAGTGCGCCTGCGCGGGTTTCTTGTGCGCCTGCGCTCAGCCCCACTTCCTGCATTTCTTCGGAGGCGTGAAGGTCGGCAGTCGCTGACTCGGGTCTCTCCGGGACCGTTGACCAAGGTGAGGAAGCTCGAGGGTTCAAGGTGTGTGTCCTGTTGTGGCGGGGTCAAGACGGGAAAGCCCCTGTGTTGACCCTAATTACAAATTTGTGCGGGTCCCTGGGTGGGTCAGGAAGGGTGTTTGGAACATAAATAAGGCCATAAACCCTGACAGGAACCTCGCCCCACGCCCCGCGGGGAGAGGCCCAAACGCGCCTTTCTGGCTTCCACCTGAGGAAGCATGCTTGGGGGACGTGAAGTGTTTGCAAATTGAACAAACTTTTTGCACACCTGTACCACACGACCGCGTCACTAAGCCTCTCAGGTCCGACTGGAAGTAGGAATTGGGCCATCTAGGCGTCCAGGGGAGGATTTTTCTGTTTTAAAATGTGTTTGTCTTGATCATAGATGTGATGGCCCTTGAAATGTACATGTAATGATGTAATGGCCCTTGTAAGCATCCTTAAGTTTAGGATATACGTTGCATTGGTATTTCTGTGTTGAGAAAAGTGGCATAAGTTCTGTTTTGGTTCCTAGAACAGAACCAAGAATATTTTCAAAAGGGCCTGCCATATCTGGTTTCAAGTCAAGATAGAGAAACAGAAGACGCAGTCCTTCACCTCATGTTTCCCATGTTTTCTTTCTACGGTGATAATTGGAAGTTAATATTTACCTAAGTCTGACATGCATCATTCCTTAGTTGTGTTTATGTGTGTATTATTGGGTAGGTAATTTGGAGAAGAAATGATCTAAATTAAACTTGCATCTTTCCTTTTCACACATGCAATGGTCAAATATTTGTTGAATTGAGATTGAAATGTATTAGGAGGCTATAGGTGGAAAATCACAACAGCAAATACGTTAGAAAAGAAAAAAAATCAGGAAAAAAAACTTTATTTCATTTGTTTAAATTGTGAAAACTGAGTGGAAATTTATCATTGTATTTGTTTTGGATATTAAGTGCGTATTTAGTCTTTGGTAGTCTCAAATTAATGGCCAAAACAGGTGATTTGTATAGTGTCATGAAGTAGGACATAGACCATGTTCTCATGAGGCTAGTTCAGTACTGAATATTTCCTACCAGTGAGTTTTCCAGTGCTGTAGTCCATTTCCCTCTTTAGAGATGTGATTCAGAATTCTCATGGTGTGTCCTTGATTCTGAAGTAAATTTTATAGACGGTGTGAAAATTGGCACATATTAGAAAGCAAGTTTGTAGTCACCCCAGTCAAAACTTCTTTTGAACAGAGCTGGAAAAATGAGTTTTGTTGTAAATAATGACTCAGAAGCAAAGGACTCCCTACAGTGGTTACATTATCAGGTTTCAGTGTAGTTTTCAAACATAATTTCCATAATTAGCGTGCCCGAGTTCATTTTGTTGTTGGTACAATATGAGTTACAAGAGTCTTTCTTTGCAGGTTTGGTCCAGCAACTTCATTTTGTGAATTTAGAAGGCAAAACAAAAATTAATAGACTGATATAGAAGAAAATGAAGAGAAACTTAAGTGAAAATTCAACTTGAAGTATAGCAGGTATTGAACAACTTTATTTTTGAAGCTCCTTTATTTTGTATATGCCATATAAAGCTTGAGTAGTTTGTAGGTGAAACATTTTGGAAGGAACTTGAAGAAAGATGAAACATTGAGTCTTGCTTCTTTTCTTTTTGGTTCCAAGGAGGTAAAATAAAACTCATTCAACCAAAAGTATTTAGTGGCAGAGGTGAGAGAGAAATAAAAACTTAGATTCACTCTGGTGTTCTATAGAACCTATGTGCTTGAATTGTTCTATGCTTTTAAGATAAAAACAAACTAATAGATCTATTTTCATTGTGTTCGTGATTGACTTGTTAAAAATATTTCCAGAACTACTTGTGTTTCCTAAGAGCTGTCATTTCTGTTTTCCTAACTTACTAGGTAATGTAAGGACAGGGCAAGAATGATGGGAACCAGGGGATGAGTATGATGCACAATGAAAATAATAATAACTATTATTAGTGTGAATGTTTCTAGACATTTAATTATACATATTAATTCATTTAATTCTTCCACCAACCCTCTAAGATAGGTTGTTATCATCATCCCTGTTTTTCCTATAAGAAACCAAGCCATGAAGTGGTTAAACAAGAAATGTATTAAGTGGTAGAACCAGGATGTAAACCGAGGAATCTGGCTGTAGAGTTTGTGTCTTAATAATTATCTTATTCTGCCTCTCATTTTGTGTCATATTGGCACAAAGATTTTAAGGAAATAGGGCATGTTTACACTTTGAAGTTGTAATTCAGATACATAACTTTTATCCAGGTAGTCTGATTCAAGAGCTTAGAGAATTTAATATTTGATCAGAGAGGTTTTAGAGTCAGTATTCTGTAGTAAAGTGGTGGCAGATCCGCTAGACAATGGTATAGTGGCCAGAGATCTGAGCTAAGATTTAGGAAGCTTGTGTCCTATCTGGGTTCTTCCAGTGACTTCCTTTGAGGCCATAGACAAAGTTTTTGGACCTCTTTTCCTCTGAGTTTCCTTATAGGTTTAAAGTCTATGCATTGTGACTTTTGGCCTGACTTGAGATCCTAGTTCTGCCATCTGGAGGAAGTAGAGATAGTTTTTTTTCTTTCTCATTTGGATTAAATATTGTCTTTTTCTGAGGCATTCTTAAAAGTACCCCTAAAATACCATTACAGACACTGGGGGTGCTTTTTGAAATTGCAGAGTTTGTGCTCCAGACCAAATCTATTGAAATAAAATTTTAGAAGAATGGGTTTATGGTCTTAGAACTTGCATGTTAAGCAAAATTCTAGATTAAATCAAGCTAAACTTGGATAACCATGACCCTAAAAGATGTGCTCTCTGTGCAGGGAGTGGTGGGGGTTTTAAAAAGCATGGTTCAAAGTTTGATTTTTCCTCACCTCTGTCACCATGTCACCATGTCATCATGGGTTCTCTACAGTTGATATGGTAATAGGTAACCACAGGAGAGAAAGATGGAAAACCAAAAATGGGATGAGAGAAGAAATGGGAATTAATTCCAAACAGGAGGAATTAAAGCAATGTTAAGGTAGAACAAAACAGTACTTTTTATAGAGAAAAATGAGGCTCTTTAGGACTTTAAAAAGAATGTAAAAGTCTATTCAAGGGCATAGAAATACATCTATAATAAGTATATTAACATATAGGAGTAGACATTTAATTTGTGCATCATATATTAGTACTTAATCTATAAGTAGATCTGATTACCTTTCTGTTACGTACTAATGTATTGGTGTGTTCGGTGTAGGCTCTGTGTACCATTGTGCAATCAGAAGAAGAGGAATAGACAGCAGTTAACATCTAATGCACCTAAAAATGATCCAGGTATCAGTACTGCTTCTGACAGTTATGATTTCCCTCCTATGCCAACAGGTAAGAAAATGAGTAGAAATTTTTCAGGAAGCAAGAACTGGGATTGTAGAAAATTGCAAATTTTACTTAATTATAATGAGAATAGAAAGGTTTTTTTTTTTCTTTTACTCTCGAAATACAGAGATTTCTTGGCTTTTCCTGAATGTTCTGGTACAAGAGTTTGAGTTTCTGTGTACAAGGGTTGCTTAGCTTCTCAATGGAGTATCTTAGATTTGTTCTAATGAACTAGGAACCTACATTGCAAAGATTATTGTTTTCCAAACAGATACAGATTTTGTGATCTGTACATTGAATAGTAAAGAATGGAGAAACTCAAGTTGTCTCAGGAACAGGGGAAAGTATGCATGGAACACAACAAAAATGTGAAAAACAAATAGTCTTTAGGAAGGGTAGAAGCCCAGGAATTTCTGATGGTTGGTTCTAATTTCTTTTTTTCTCCTCTTCTGGCATTTTTGCCTTTCTTCATTTGCTGGTTCTTTACTCTCTGCTATGGTGTGAAAATTCATCTGTTGAAACTCAGTCAGCAACGTGATAGTAGTATTAAAAGATGGGACCTGTAGGACAGATTACATCATGAAAATTCTTCCCTCGCACATGGGATTCCTGACACACAATGTGCATGTATCTTAGGGAGCTTTATGGTTCTTCTGTCTTATGTAAGAGGTGCCATCTGTGAAGCAGAGAGAGAGCTTTTGTCAGATACCTGATCTATTTTGGTTTGATATGGGACATCCCAAATTCCCTGTTAAAAAGTAACTTCTATTATTTTCAAAATAGCCAGTAGAGGTATTTTGTTATAGCAGCCTAAATGAACTAAGTCACTCCCATCCAGTTTGCTTCTTTATAACTTCAACTAGCACATGAACTAAGTTTCTGTTGCTAGGAGTTTACATACTCTTTTAGTTGTAGCTCTCAGAGGTCCCTGGTTGACTGCTTTTTGTATCTCTTGACTAAATCCTAGAGACAGGGAGGCTTTGGTTCATTTTATCACTTAAGCGAGACCACTAAAATCCTGACTTCCTTTTATGGGTAGGACTCTCACTTCTGAACCAGTTAGCTATGGTGGTGAGTGCTGGGAGATAGGTTTGCTGACTTTGTATTTCCCTCTGGATGAAGGCATGGTCAGGCAGACATTTGGAAACATATTCATTGCATGATGACTATATACATTTAAATTTAGGAGATTATTAATAGAATAATAGAATTAATAATTAATAGAATTATTAATAGAATATTATACAACTAGAATTCTTATATATAGCAGTACTTGTTAATTTTTTGACTGTTTTTGCATAGACATTAGCATAGTTCTAAAATTGTTTTTTTTCTTCCATGTTAGTGGAATTTGAGGTACAAAGTTCCTATTATTCCCATTTTTATGTATAGACAATTAGAAATTCACGTGGGGAAGCACAAGTCAGCATATATCTGGTCATCCTGTACCTTTACAAACTTCTCCACCATTCTTCCGCAGACTAGAATGGAACCATAATATGACTGAGCTATACCCTTTCTTAGTATTCATCCTAAAAGAATTACAGTTACCATAGTATAGTGAAACATGCATAGCCATCTTTATAGCAGTACAATTCACAATAACCAAACTGTAGAACCCGCCTAGGTGTCCCATCAGTGGATGAGTGGATAAAGAAAATGTGGTATATATACACACAACAGAGTTTTATTGAGTCACAAATAAAAATGAAGTTATGCCATTTGTAGGAAAACAGATGGAACGTCAGAACATTGTTAAGCCAAACTCAGAATGTCAAGGGTAATCTGTCTTCTCTCATGTGGAGGCTAGAGAGGAAAAAGGAAAATAAAGATGTGTGGAGGGTGGAGTCTCATGAAAATCAAAGGGAGATCAGTAGAGAAGAGGAAAGGTGTCATGGAGGAGGAGAAGGGGAGGGAAAGGGTAAGTACTGGGGAATGATATTGGCCAAATTATATTGTTATATTGTATGTACAATCAATATGTAATAATAAATTCCACTATTATGTACAACTGTAATGTACCAATAAAAATATGGAAAAAATGAAAATGTTCTCATCACTTAAAAAAATATTGTAAGTTGCATGAGTGTTGACCTTGAAAAATAGCAAGTAGGAACTACTTCATAAGGAGATGTGCATTTTCCTCAATTACTGAACCCTTTAAGCTCTGACTGCAGTTACTGTAGTTACTGTTTGCCACAGATATAATAAGATTCTTACACTGGGTAAGAGTGTTTTCCAATTTTTTGTCTTGACTCAGTAATTGGGCTGGAATATAACCAATCTGTAAAAAAAGAAATAGAAGAGACTAGAGTATGATAGAAAACACCAGTATGTGTCATTCCTAGGAAGGATGAGATTTGATGGTGAAATTTTGTTATGTTCTCTAACCTTTTTGTCTGCCTCTGTTCATCTCTCTCACACATATTATGTGTGTGTGTCTTATGGGTTATGATGTATTTCTTGCTTTGGGATAGAATAAAAATTGGGATAGACTGCATTTATGTTATAAAGTATAAGATATAATATTAGAATTTTTATGTTACAAAGTATAAGATTCTAAGTTAGAATTTATTAACTTTGTTTAAAATACGAAGGGGAAGAAAGACATCTCTAAAGGTCATTAGGGCAGGCTGTGGCAAATTCAACAATAAAGCGCTATTGAAGATGATTCCTTTATCTTCAAGTTTTTACACTTCCCAAGATAAATGAATTTGAAATACTTATTTTGAACAATGCTACCTGTTTTCCTTTTGTATGTGTTGTTATTCTTTTGAGATTGGGCCTGGGAAGCTATGAATCCAGAGGAGGCTGCTTTAATGGAAACAGTGAACCCAGGGTATGTTGAAAATACATAAGCCAATAAATGTGTGTCTGATGTCATTTTTCTGTGTATATTTTACAGCTATTGATTTGAAAACAAATTATTTATATTTAACAGGACAAATTCCCCTGAAAGTCAAATACCACCTTCAGTTTCTCATCCCCTGAGACGTCAAGATTCTGTCCCTAAATCAGTTCAGTCAAATACTGTAAGAAGCCAAAGTGGTTGGAGGTGAGTCTACTTAAAATTTGTCTATTCTTGTCTTTTCCCTCCCCTCCTCTTTGCCCTTCTCCCTCCTTTATCTTTTTCTCCTTTTTTAAACAGAATTGCATTTAGGAAATTTCTATATTAGTAAATATGTTATTTGCATATAACTTAGGGACATTCTCAGTGTACTTTTTAAATCACCTCTAGGTTCTATATAATAGCTATTACAATATAAGTTCTGTGTAAATAGTTGTCATACTATATTGTTTAAGAAATAATAGGGCTGGGGAGATAGCTCAGTTGGTAGAGTGCTTGTCTCTCATGCACAAGGCCCTGGGTTTGATCCCCCACACCACAAAAAAAAAAAAAGAAAAGAAAAAGAAATAATGACAAAGAAAAAGTCTGTACAGTACAGTTCAGTCTGTTCCATACAGACACTATTTTTTTCCAAATATTTTTGAGCTATGGTTGGTTGAATCTGTAGATGTGGAAACCTATGGGTACAGATGGCTGACTGTTCTGTTTTTATCTACCTATTTAACTTTGCCAGTGTGTTTCATAAGTATAATCTCTTGTTGCTCTTTATCACCTTTCTGTTTCAACTTGAAGAACTCTAGCGTTTCTTATAATATATAACCTGTCGAGGTCTCTAAGTTTCTTGGAAATTATTGATAATTTAAAATTAGCTTAAATACTTGTGAACCAGGAGTTTCCATGTCTTCACAGGTATTTGGTGAAGGGGAAAGAGAATTTTAGTTTCTTTCTCTTAAAATTAACATGTTATCTTTTCTTTTATATTAGTGTGTTTCTCCCCTCCATTAACTTCACTTCTTTTAGATGATTTTGGCTTTGAACCTAAGTTCTAATTTCTTTCTGAGATGTTTCTAGTCTCACTTCTCCAATAAGTATGTCCAAAAATTTGCACGGTCTTCTTAATTTTTAAATACGTTAGACATGTTCTCTTAAATATTACTCAGCCATAAAGATGAATAAAATTACAGCATTTTCTGATAAATGGATGAAGTTGGAAAATGTCATGCTAAGTGAAATAGGCCAAGCCCAAAAAAACCAAAGGCTGAATGTTGTCTCTGATAAGTGCATGACAATGTATAATGAGGGGGAGTGGCAGGGGGAAGAGAAGAATGAAAGAGCTTTGGATGGTGTAGAGGAAAATGGGGTGGGAGGGGGTGGGGGACAGAAAGATAGTGTAAGGAAACAGACAGTATTACCCTATGTATATGGATTACATGAATGGTGTGAATCTACATTGTGTACAACCATAGAAAGGAAAAGTTGTACCCCATCTGTGTACAATAAATCAAAATGCAGTCTGTAAAAATAAAAAAAGATTTAAATTAAAAAAAAAAAAAAGGAATGTTAATCCCAGTGACTTGGGAGGCTGAAGCCAGGCCAGGAGTGTTGTGAGTTCAAAGCCAGCTTTAGTGAGGCCCTTAACAACTCAGTGAGACTCTGTTTCTAAATAAAATATAAAAAGGGCTGGTGTTGTATCTTAGTGGTTAAATGCCCCCTGGGTTCAATTCCCAGCATACACACAAAAAGAACGTTAGAATGGTATGTATTATAAAATTTACAGTATAAATTTTAGAAAACGTTCAAATAATATATATATATATATATTTTTTTTTTATCGGTTTTTCATGATGTTTTATGGCAGTTTAAGGAGCTTTTATTTGTTTTCCTGCTGTTGGAAACTGAGTGATTGACTGTAGTTCAGTAGGTTATTCAGATTGTAGCAGGTTTATTTAGAAGAGCAATCTTCAAAACACAATAAGAAATGCTGGCAAGGATATGGGGGAAAAGGATCACTCATATACTGTTGGTCGGAGTGTAAATCAGTACAATCACTATGGACATCAGTATGGAGTTGCCTCAAGAGACCGAGAATGAAACTACCATATTTCCCAAATCTACTACTCCTCAGTATTTGTCCAAAAGAACTTGAGTCAGCATACTGTAGAACTGTAGTGATACATGCATACCCATGTTGATAGCAGTGTAATGCACAATAGCCAAGTTATGGAACTAGCCTAGGTCTCTGTCAGCAGATGAATGGAAAAAGCAAATGTGGGATGTGTACGCAGTTGAGATTTCCTCAGCCGTAAAGAAGAATGAGATTATATCAATTACAGGAAAATAGATGGAACTTGGGAGCTGAAACCCTGAACTGTAGATTGGGAATGGAACATGCTGAGTGGCTTAAGTCAGTCACCGGTCACCCCTGCATCATGGGGTGTGTACAAAGCTCATCCAAATCTAAGAATGGAATTGATTTGGTTTCCATTACAGGCTTCCTAAAGAAAAATCTGGATCTTATTAGAGCAAATGTAAGTGGACCTCAAAATATCAAAGGCCCACTAGCAGTACCCAGTAAATGGTTATGGAAGGAATATATAATGTCATCTGATAAAAATTTCTGAAGCAAAGCATAGATTAGGGTTTTCATCTTATAGATAAAAAAAAAAACAGCTTTGTAAAGAGGTTGAACAGTTTGTTCAAGGGGAAAGAAATGGGGAGATGTAGGTGAAAGGGTACAAACTTTCAGTGTTGTAGGATGTATAAGCCTAGAGATCTAATGAACATATTGCTGGGGGACTAAGGTTAATATTAACGTATCGTATGTTGCAAATTGCAGGGGTTGGGGATATAACTCAGATAGTAGAGTGCTTACCTTGCAAGCATGAGGCCCTGGGTTCAATCTTCGGCACCACCAAAAAAAAAAAAAAAAATTGCAGAGAGTAGGTCTTAGGTACTCTTACGACATGCAAACTGTAACCGAGGACGGTGATGAATGTGTTAATTTGCTCATCTGTACTAATTATTTCACATCTTCAATACCATGTATGTATGTATCTTGTTTGTACCCTAAATGCATACAGTAAAAATAATTTTAGAAACCAGTTTTCTTGAAGTTGTAAAACAGTAGTAAGATGAAGAACTGGGACTAGAACACATGACTTCTGATTATAATTCATTGTTTTTCCATTAAACTGTGATGCTTGTTATAATAATGTACTTACTATTATAATGCAGTAGACTGGTGTGGACATTTAACCACCATAGAGAACACAGTCTATGGAAAAAGCTTCAGATGGCCCACCATTGTCAATTGTACGAACCTGACATATAATCTGTTTCTAAATAAAAAGGGTTCAAATTTTTCTTTAGTATAAAATTGTTTCAGAAATATCTTTCCTTTTTAAAATGTCTTCTTTATTAATGTAAATAGAACTATAAGAGATTGATGTGAGATGTTATTTTAATACCAGCTTCTTTGTTACATTTTATTTGCATTTCCAACATTGATTTTTTTTTTCCCCCTTATTTCAGTGTGGTTAAGCTGTCCTCGATTCGGCTGTTGCACCTGGCCTGTATTATTCAAGAAATTTTCTTATGAGAGAGATGAGAGAAATACTCTGCCTTCTGTATTTCATGAAATTGTGAGTATTTTTAAAAGCCTTCTTTGCAGAGCCTATGCCAACACAACAAAAATGCAGGCTGTTATTTCATTGTGATAGAAATTCTGTTTGTTTAGTACTTGAAACATTTTGTTTGCTTTTAGTTCAGGTAGTAAAGTTGTTCATTTGTTTAACTAACCTGGAGAGCCTCCTGTACCAAGATCTGCCCTGGGTGCAAGGGATATAATGTGAAATGTAAGTGATAAATGGCTCCTTTTCTCAAAGAATTTCTAATCTCAGAAAGACAGATACATGAATGTTACACTGTGGTATGACAGAAGTATAAGCAGGGTGCTACATATGTAAACAAGAAGGGTGGGCCAGATCAGAGAAAGACTTTCAAAGGAGATCATCACTTATATTATCTTAGATATTTAAGTAAACACATGAGAGTTAGTGGCTCCAAGCTCTTAGAATGGGTAAAGCTGCTCCAAGTCCGTTCAGAGCACTTACTCATAGTTCTTGTCACAGATCCGTGACAGTGATTATAAAATGTCTTGGACACTGTTAAAATCTGAGAAGGCCAAGGTGGTTCTGTGTGTGTAGGTTATATCCATTGCTCTTTACATGGTGAGCTGGCCACCACTGCACCTGTCCCGAAAGCTCTGAGTGGGAAGCAACAGAGGGCCAGAGTCAAGCACAGGAGCCCTGGGGGCTGACAGGTGGGGCCCCAGCCTCAGATCATGGCTACTTCCCACAATGCCCTTGAACAGAAAGTCTGCAGACTCCTCCCCACATGGTCATCCTCCTCCCCTTCCACTCCTCCCATTTTCTCTTCAGGATACTTTTTCAGATATGATAAATTCCTGTTTTCCATCCCTATTTCCCAAGAATTTTCCGTGTTGTGGAACTATGGAAATATTCTCATTAAATTTTACCACTTACAATCTTTAAATTAATGATAGCATTCCTTAGTATTACTATGCAGTGTATTTTCTGAAGATTGTATCATTTAGCATACTGACATGTCTATGAGGTAGGCATTTACAAAGGTTCTAAATCTTTGCCTATGTAATTGAATTATTCAAAGAGCTTTAAAAATGCCATCGGCCCCCTTAAAGAGATTTTGATCACATTCAATGGGGAAATGGCACAGAAATCTGTTCTTTAAAAATAAATAATTAACACTCCCCCGTAAGAAAAATTATACATTTATTTTAGTGCTAATTAAATCATACAGGGAAAAAAATAAAAACTTATGATCATATTATTCAAAGTATAGTCTGCAGACCAGTAGAGTTAGCACCACCAAATGTAAAATTTTGATCTTTTAAAATGTAGAATTTGAAGCAAGCCCCACACCCAAACTATTAAATCCAAACCAAAATTTAACAACCAGGTGCTGCATATGTTCGATGGACTTTTTGGAGGAACTCTTCTTTGAGTCTTATGTACAGAGCAGAATCAGAAGTACAGATGTAGAGGTGAGGAAGATGAGAGGTGGCATTGATGGAGCAGTGAAATGCTTATGCCTGATCAGTTGCACCATCTGCAAGTGGTATCTGTACTTCTCGATTCCTAATTAAAACCCTTGAAGCCAGAGATACATCCCACTAGTTTCCCAGGGAATCAACATTCTGAGAAATTAGGTGTATCAAACTTCATTGATCCCTTTCCTGTTTACCAGTGTATTATGGTAAATGTAAAAACCATTAATATGACTACATCAGATATTATCAGCAGGGTGAAAATTCCAGCAGTTGGATTCACTTACATCTGTTTAGGGGAGGAACTTTCCATGTGCTTTAATGTCCCACTTCATTTTCCTTAGCTCCGAGGCACTGTGTGTGTAGACATCTGACGATAATTGGAGTGAGGTCTCAAAGGTAGAAAATACCTTTGTTACTTTAATTCTCCCTAAATTACAAAACCTCTCTCTTGGATTGAAATTTTTCATACTGATATCAATGAGTCATGTGATTATCAACACAAGAAGCAAAATGTCAGTGTGGTTACATATACCAGAATGTGTGGTTGTCTCTTTAGGATAAAGACTCGTGTGGTTGAGTTGTCTAACATTCTCCATAGGTCTGAAGCCATGTATTCAGTAACAAAGGGTCGAAATCTAGTGTAGTGTACATGGTTCAAGCTAGTGAATTCCTCAGGGAGGATTTAGTAGGAGTAGTGATTGTAACTTCAAAGGGAATTTGCTGCCTGTGAACTTTTTTCTGATTTTATCATTTATTATAAACCTACAATCAAACCTACAATCAAAATAGCATTTTAATGGGTTCTTTTTAGTTATGCATAACATTAGGGTTTCTTTTTGACATACTTACAAAATCTTGGAATATAATTTGCTTTAATTCAGTCCCCAGGACTTCCCTTTTCCCTCCCATTCCCTCCCTAATGTTCCCATCCCTCTGCCCTAATGCTTTTTCTTCTATTTACCTATAGTCGTTTTTATATAATTAGCACCTTGTGGATACAAAATGGTGAGATACACTGTAGTATATTCGCATATGTACATAGGAAGGTAAGGTCAGATTCATTCCAAAGCTTCTCTCTGTGAACTTTGCTGCATGTGATATCTCAGCCTGAAGGATAGTCAACAAATATTCTTGAAACACTGGCCACATTCTGGTACCATGCCTGGTACTGGCTCTGTTGCAGTCATGAAGGCTGACATGGCCTTTTCTGCATGGAGTTTATGCTCTGGTGAAAAGGCAGCTACAAATAAGAGTCCAAGACAATTGAGTGCTGTTCAGTGACTGTAGGACTCAGGTAGTCCAAGGAAGCAGGCAAGGTATAGCTAAGCAAGTCACAAGTAATGATCCTGAAAAATAAGTGGGGTAAGCCAAGTGAAGTGGAAAGAGGGAAGACAAGGCTAGGCAAGAGGAACAGCAACTGTGAAAGACTGGAATCAAGAAGTTATGACCTGTAAGTCCACAGTGTTGCAAAAGAAGGGATGTGATGTAAGAGTCATTGTGGGGTCAGTCGAGACATTAGAGGTGGGTAAGGGTCACAGTGTGAAACATCATTTTCTCCTGTTTCTTTCAAAGGAATTGTACCTTGATCTTAAGAATAATGAGCATCCACAAAACTTTCAGCAGAATGATGATTGGATTTTAATGTCAGAATGCCAGAGTGGGATGAGTTTGAAGGAGAGAGAGCATGTAAGCAGGAAGATGAAGCAATAGGCTTTTCTAAACTCCATACAAAGTATGTTTTCAGCCTGGTCCACATTGTGGCAGTTGGGACAAAGAGTGAATGAATTAGAGAATGAAGTGGCAGAATCTATAGGGCTTGCTAGATGAGCTGTTAATGTGAGGGAAATGAACAGATGAAGTAGAGCTCTCAGGTTTCTGACTTGAGCCTAGATTCCTTTTACTGAGGTCTGAGAGAATGGAGGAGTGGATTGGGAGAAGGTAGAGTGAGTCATGGGTTTCAGTTGGGATCTGTTGAGCTGCAGATGGTTGTGGTATATCCACGGAGAGTCAATCAGTAAGCAGTTGGTGATATGGAACTGAAGGAGATAGAGCTATTTATCACAGGTTTAGATGGCAATCAAAGAGTCAGCATTATTATTTTCAATAATAGGTGAGGAAACTGAGTCTGAGAGATGGCTTGGGTTGAGTGATGTGCCAGTCTCATTGAATACTGAGTGTATGATCAATGAGATCAAATACTGCAAAACGCTAAGAGACTGCACATCATTGAAATAGGTTTGCCTTTTTATTTATATTTTCAAAGAACCCAATTTTCTCTTAAAGATACTGGAGATAGAGCATGACAGGAAGGAACCAGTCTATCATCTCAGAGTTCCACCTCCTGGGCCTGCCCATACAGCCAGAATATCAAAACCTGCTCTATGCCTTATTCCCGACTATGTATCTTACTATTTTCCTGGGGAACCTCATCATCATCATCCTTAGTTACCTGGTCTCCCATCTCCACACTCCCATTTATTTATTTCTCAGCAACTTGTCCTTCTGTGACCTCTACTTTTCCTCTAACAATTCCTATACTGTTGCAAACCATGCAGAGTCAAGTTACAGCCATCCTCTATGCAGGCTGCCTGGCCCAAATGTACTTCTTCCTGTTTTCTGGAGACCTGGAGCGCTTCCTTCTAGTGGTCATGGCCTATCACCACTATGTGGCCATCTCCTTCCCCCTACACTACACCACCATCATGAGCCCAGGCTCTTTCTTTCCACGGTGGTGCTGTCCTGGGTGGTGACCACGTTCCGTGCCATGCCCCCACACCCTACTCATAGCCAGATTGTGTTTCTACATAGAGAATGTGATCCTCCCATTTTTCTGTGGTCTGGCTTGTCTTCTGAAGCTGTCCTTCTCTAACACTCACGTCAATGAGTTGGTGATATTCATCACAACAGGCCTCGTTCTTGTCATTCCCTTTGTCCTCGTTGTTTCCTGTAGGCACATTGTGTCCTCCGTTCTCAAGGTCCCTTCTGTTCAAGGTATCCTTGAGACTTTCTCCACCTGTGGCTCCCACCACTCTGTTGTGTCACCGTTCTATGGGACAGTCATTGGACTCTACTTCTGTCCATCAGCTAATAATTTTACTATGAAAGTTAACTGTCATGGCTCTGATATACACAGTGATCACTCCCATGCTGAATCCCTTCATCTATAGCTTGAGGAACAGAGACATGAAGGGAGTGATGGGAAGAATCCTTTACAACATTCCCGTTAGCCTAGGATGGTATTGCTTGGGAGGATTGCATCATTTTCTGCTGCAAACGATGATATGGATATGTTGATATTGATATTTGAATACTATTCCAGGTCTTTCTTCCTGGAAGTTACTATTCAAATATCTATTACTATTCAAATAATTATCCATGAAATAATACAACTATATTCAACATATATGTTTTATATAAAAGGGGTTCTCACTAATCTTCTAATAAGACTTTCCTATTTGTTAAATTCAGCCAAGAGTGAGGAGGCATAAGGTAAAATGTTTTAATTGAAATTTCTGTCTGTAGCTGTTGAGCCACTAATTTAACTTGTGTTGTTTTCATAAGCAGTATCTTGAAAAGCCTTATCTGTTATAAGGCATATTTGCTTCAAATGATATTCTGTCCATTCATGGAAATACTAAATCCCAACCTGTATACTGTTCCTTATTCTAATAGAATGTGACTTTCATTATATAATAAATTTTCTTTTTCTTAGAAGTGTTCACATCCTTCTGTCTCTTAACGCCTTTTTTAAAAAAGCTTATTTCCATGCCTTCGTTGTATTTTTTTAACCTGTCCTTAACCTCAATGAACTTTCAGTTTGCTCTGTTATAATAGTTTTGCTTGAGTTTATCTGAGAATTTCTTCAAGTATGGGTAAGGAAGTTATAGAGTTTGCTTATGACCCTCACTCTTTCATGATGTCTTTTTCCTCCTTGGTATTTTAAAATCTTTCACTAAACTTTACATCTGTGATGTTCTTTTACTCTTGTGAAGATTTGAGCATGGAAAGGAAATTTTATTACCCTGTTGAACACTGAAAAATGTTGAATTTGAACTTGCCAATGATCCAACATGGCAATGAATTATCATCCAGTTTTAATTTATTATTTAATACTAAGATTACTGACAACATTCTCCATGTGTTGCTAAGGGTATGCTAGTTGCTATAATGGATAGGCTCTCAAAATTCAGTTAGCACTGGGGTATGGGAGGCATGTGTTTCATGCTATCCAGGTGATGGAGGTATTGTCATTTTCAACATGTGGTTTCCAAAGTCACCTCAGCTTTTGCCATCCAGTTGGAAAAAGATAATGGGTAGAGGATTCCGTAGAAGAGTTTTATAGACCAGGCCTAGAAGTGGCATGTATCACTCTGATCTACATTTATCTCTCCAGAATTCAGCCATTTTCCTGAACTGAGATGCAGTTTTGGGAGAAGTAGTGAGATAATATTTTTTTCACCTGAATTCTATTCAGAGATTTATACTTTTATATGGCCCATTTTTTTCCATTGAAAAATAATAATTATACAGGAGAGTGGGATTCTTTGTGGAACATTTGTACCATCATGTAACCAAATTTGATCAGTTTCATTCCTGGGAACTGCCTCTTCCCTTCCCTCTTCCCCTCTCTCTCTGATCTTTTTTTGCCTCTACCCTATTAATGTCCCTTCTATTTTCACGATGTCCTTCTTTTTGCCCCTTTTTTCTGTCTTCTTCATATGAGAGAAATCTTCTATAATCCTTGACTTTTTGAGTCTGACTTAATTCACTTAACATGATGCTCCCATTTTCCTGTCAGTGTAGGAACCATGAACTTTTGCTCTTTACTTAGTTGTCTTTCTACATTAACTCAGAGAAGTTATAGGAAATAACTCTATTAAAGTTCAGAAAGGGAGACTAGGAGTCACTGAAATATGTACATTTGGCTAATGATACCACACAATTTATTGTCAAAATGCCTACGTTTTTAAATTTATAATTTAAATAATTATAAAATCACAAGTTTAAGACAAAGCACCAAAAGGTCATTTGTACCTCTCCCAGATTCCTCTTCTGGCAAAATTTTATATGCTAGAATAGATTATGAAAACAAAGAAATTGATGTTGGTGCAAGATCACTAACTGGACCAAAGAATGTACTTGAATTCCACCAGATTTTTCACCCATCATTTTACAGTGCGCCCTTCTGTGGAGTTTATATTTATCTCATGCATGGATTCATACAACTGTTACCACAACCAGAAGCTTGGGATATGCAGAGTTTATTAGTGTACAGCTGGATATGAGGGTGAATTCATGACTGATATTACATGTCAGAAAGAGGAGCTTGTGGATAAGTGGGCACAAAATCAAAAGGATTATTTATGTTTGGTATAGATTTATTAGAATTCTTAAAATAAAATGTACATTTCAAAATTGTATGTGTTTAACTTAAAGAAAGGGCTGGGGATGTAGCTCAGTGGTAAGATGCCCCTGGTTCAAACCACAGTACCGCCCCCCAAAAAAAAATCC
Source organism: Sciurus carolinensis (assembly GCF_902686445.1). Classification (NCBI taxonomy): domain Eukaryota; kingdom Metazoa; phylum Chordata; class Mammalia; order Rodentia; family Sciuridae; genus Sciurus; species Sciurus carolinensis. Next base: position 52,997,439 of record NC_062215.1, on the reverse strand, counting down.
TCTAAAGGACACAAGAAGAGTGGAAAAACCATTATATTAATATCTGCAAAAATACTAAGCAAAACCACAACAGCAGTAGTGAGTCCGTATCTATCAGTAATAACCTTGTATGAAGAAAATAGATTGAATTCTTCGACAAAAAGAGACATTGGGTGAATGTACAAAACAAAAAACAAAGCCCACATCTGAGCCTCCTATGAGAGATATTTCACTTTTGATGACGCACTGATCTTGAAAGTGAAAGGATTGAAGAAGATATTCTATACAAATAGAATATTCTGTGCAAAAAACAGGAGAGGAAACAGTGTTTATCTGATAAATTAGACGTTAAATAAAAATAATCAAAAGAGACAAAGGACATTACCTACTAATGAAATGATCAACTTGTCAGGAGGTTATAACAGTTTTAAGTTTTAAAACTTAAAACACTGAGACAACTAACAATATGAAGCAAATATGAAAGGGCCTCTCCCTTCAGACCCTTTAGTAGGGGACCTCAGCACAACACTTTCAGTATTGTGGACCGATCATCCAGACAGAAATTCAGTAAGGAAAACTGGACTTCAGCAACATTTTAGACAAAACAGAGCTACCAGATATAATAGAGAGCATTTCATCCAACAGCAGCAAAAGGGATGTTCTTTTCAGGTACACATGGAACAGTCACCAACCATATCATATGTTAGTCCAACATGCATCTTAGCAAATTTAAGACAATTGAAATCATACCAAATGCCTTTTCTGAATACAATGGTATGAAACTAGAACTCAATAACAAGCAATTTCAGAAAAGTCACAAATACGTGGAAATTAAGCAAGATGATCCTGTGCAACTAGTGGGTCAGTAAAGAAATTAAAAGGGAAATTTAAAAATATCTCGCAGCAAATGAAAACAGAAACACATCCTACCAAAAAATGTGCGATGCAGCAAGGGCAGTTGTAAGATAACAGTGTATTGCAGTAAACACCTGTGTTCAAGGAGAAGGAAGATAACTTCACGTTATACTTAGGGAAATAGGAAAAGAACTACAAACCTTAATTTGTTAGCAAAAGAAAAGATACAATAAATATCAGATCAAAATAAATGAATTAGAGTCTAGAAAAACAATACAATGAAACAATATCTATGAAGCAGAGTTTGTTTTTTGAACAAAAAAGTAACAGACCAATATCCCTCTAGACTGATGGAGAGAAAAAGAAGTAAATCAAATGAAATCAGGAATGAAAAAAGAAACCAATGACGTCCACACAACTGCGAAGGATCATGAGATGGTTATGAACAATTATATGCCCCAAATTGGACACCCCAGAAGAAGTAGATACAAAGAACCTACCAAGATCGAATCACAAAGAAACAAAAAATCTGAAAAGACAAGTAATTGAGAGAAGAGAGAGAGTTGATTAAAAAAAAAATGTTTCCCATCAAAGGAAGGTCCAGGACCTCAGGGTCCCACTACTGAATTCTACAAAATATTTTAAGAGCTATTATAAATTCTCCACAACTCTTCAAAAAAATCAGAAGATGAAGGAATACTTCCAAATTCTTTTACAAGTCCAGAGTTACCATGAAATTATAGCCTGACAGGGACTTCCTGATGAGAAAACTACAGGTTCATGTGCTTGATGAACAGGGATGCAAAATACTCAGGTGAGTTCCATAGCACATTAAAAAGATCATTCATCATGATCAAGTGGGATTTATTCCTGAGATGCAAGGATGGCACAACATTTGCAAATCAATAAAATGGCTATACTTCATTAATAAAACAAAGGAAAAAAATCATGTGACCATCTCAGATGCAGGGAAAACATGAGAAAATTCAACTTCCTTTCATGATAAACATCACAACTAATTAGGTATACGAGGACTGTACCTCGGCACAATAAAGGTACAAATATAGGAAACCTACAGTGAGCATCATACTGAGCAAGGAAAAGTTGAGAGCATTAGTTCTGAGATCTAGAATAAGACAAAGAGGTCCACTTCCACCACTCTTGCTCAAGATAGTACTGGACCATGCAAATGACAGGAGAAAGAAGAGGCATCCACATTGGGAAGTAAGAAGTAAAATTATCCCTGTATATGTATGATGTGGTCTTTTATATTATCATGTACTAATTATGTAGAAAAATGGGTTTCAGTTTAGAACATATGTATACACGTATAGTAATTTCCTGTTGCTCTTCCTTCACTCGTTCCCTTGATTCCCTTCCTCTTTTCTAATAATCTTATCCTTTCTTGCCATCATTTTTTCTTTTTCTACATTCCACATATGAGAGAAAGCATGTGATACTTACCCTTTCTTCATCTGGCTTATTTTGCTTAATAACAACACTCTCCAGTTGCATCTATTTTCCTGCAAATGACATGATTTCATTTTTCTTTATGGCTGAATAATACTCTGTTGTGTATGTTTACTGCATTTTCTTTATTGAGTGATCCATTGTCAGGCACCTAGACCGATTCCAAAAACTTGGTTCTTGTGCAGTGTGTTACAATACACATGGTTATGTGTGTATCCCTCAAGTACTGACTTTAACTTTTGGTAAATGCTAAGGAGTGGTATATGCTGAATCACATAGTAGTTTAATTGTTAGGATTCTGAGGAACCTCCATGCTGGTTCTCTTAGGGGCTGTACTTTACATTTCCACCAAAAGAGTATAAAAATTCCTTTTCCCCCAACTTGTTACCAGCATTTACTGTTATTTGTGTTCTTGATGAGTGTCATTCTGCCTGGAGTGAGATAGAACTCAGTGTAGTTTTGCTTTGCATTTCCCAGATGCTAAAGACATATAAATGCTTGCCAGTTAAATTCTTTTCTTTTTTTTTTTTTTCCTATTGAGAAGTATCTGTTTAGTTCATTTGCTCCCTTATTGATTGGGGTTTTTATTAAATGTTATGTATTGTGTTCTTGATATAATCTGCATATTTATCCTCTGTCAGAAGAGAGGCTGGCAAAGATTTTCTCTCATTCTATAGCTTGTCTCTTGACCCTGTTGTTTCCTTTGCTTATAGGTTCTTTATAATTTCATGCCATCCCATTTGATAGGCATCAATAAAAATCATGGATTTTAAATGGTAAAGCCCTGTAGAGTAAATAAAAGAAACTTGATTCCTACCTAGATGAACTTTTACAGAAATTGTTTTTCATTCCTAGTAACTCTGCAACATGGTTAGTTGGCAACTTAACCAGTGGATTGTAACAAATAGTCTTTGTTCTTAAAGTTTATTTGCAAAATCTTATTGCATGGAAATTGGAATAAATGACTGTAGTAGGATGACTTTAATTAATCAGGGTAAATACCAAGAAGTGAGATAGAAGGGTCATATGTTGGTTCCATGCCTAGTGTTTTGATGAATCTCCATAGAGATTTCCATAAGGGTTGTACGAATTTAGTGTCCTTCCAACAGTGTACAAGTGTTCCTTTTTCTCTACCTTTTTCCTAGCATTCATAATTTCTTTGCATTCTTGATGGTTGCCATCTTGACTGGTGAGAGAGGAAATCTCAGTGCAGTTGTGATTTGCATTTCCCTAATTACTAATGATTTCAAACTTTTTTCCATGTATTTTTTAGCCATTTGTAGTTGTTCTTTTGAGAAGTGTCTGTTTTGTTCATGAGGCCCATTAATTAATTGGATTATTTGATTTTGGAGTATAAAGTGTTTTGAGCTCTTTTTCTATTCTGGGTATTAATCCTCTGTCAGAAGAGGAGCTAGGAAAAAAATTTCTGCCATTCTGTGGGTTCTCTCTTCGTATTCCTAATTGTTTTCCTTTGCTGTGTGTTTTAATTTGATACTGTCCCATTTATTAACGCTTGGCATTATTTCCAGAACTTTTAGGGGTTCTATTGAGGAAGTCATTACTTGTGCCTATAACCCTGAGTGTTGACCCTATGTTTTCCTCTAGGAGTTGCATAGTTTGTGGTCTAAGTCGTACGTCTTTGAGCCATTTTGTGTTGATTTTTGTGCAGGGCAAGAGATAAGGGTCTCATTTTTTTTTTTCTGCTACAAATGGATAACCAGTTTTCCCAGCACCGTTTGTTAAAAAGACTGTCTTTTCTCCAAAGTGTATTTTTGGCATCTTTGTTAAGGATCAGATAGACTAGTCGTATCTATGTGGGTTTGTCTCTGAGCCTTCTGTTCTGTGCCACTGGTCTATGTATCTGTTACCATGCAGTTTTTGTTATTATAGCTCTGTATTCTAATTCGAAATCAGGTATGTGATGCCTTTAGCATTGATGTTTTTCCTCATAAAATTGCTTTGGCTATTCTGGGTCTTTAATTCTTCCAAATGAATTTTAGGACTCTTTATTTCTAGTTCTGTGAAGAATGTCATTGGTATTTTGGAGGGCGTTGCGTTGAATCTGTATATTGCTTTTGGTAGTATGGCCATTTTAACAATATTAATTCTCCCTATTGATGAAAATGTGAGGTCTTTCTATCATTTGAGGTCTTCTTCAATTTCTTCAGTGGTTTTTAGTTTTCATTGTAGAGGTTTTTTACCTCTTCAGTTAGATTTATTCCTAGGTATCTTACTTTTTTTTTTTAAGTTATTTGAATGGAATTAGAGAAACATTGTGTTGATGATGAGCCTGGAGATGTTGGTTTGTTGTGCAGTGTCGATTTTAATTCCAAACGGACTTCATAGTGTATTTTCTCAGTACCTTCCTTGACCGACATTAGTGGGATTGATGCTGTGCATGCTGTGTTGGAGCCCAGGGGCCTGATTTCTCTATAGGTTTTGCAAGAGTGGGGTCCTTCTGGTAGTTCAGGCAGAAGTATTTGGGTTGCAGTTTCTGTGGTTACTCCTCCAGGCTTGTCAGCGATGTGCACTCTGAAAGGGTGTGAGAATGACCTGTGATGAGGTTCTTCATAGGTGCTGCATCCTTAACTGTCATGTTACTTCTTTCTACTATTGCTAATGATGTGAATGTCCAGGAGTGGGACTTCAGGCCCCTCTAGCTTTGCCCACTTGGAGCTGGGCCATCAGTTGAGGGTTATTTCTTCTACTCTTGAATTATCCACCAGGGTTCAATTAGGTTTAGGTTGTGGCTGGAGTAAGCCACGTTTTCTCTCAACTGAGCTCTGAGAGAAAGCAAACAACCACGAAATATGCTTGAAGTCCTGGGATTTATCCCCTGTAGCACTCAGGATAAAACAAGCAACAGTAACAACAACATAAAAGCAAATACCATAAAAACCCATGAATAGCAACAGTAAGTACATCACCAATAACAGTAGAAATGAAAGGGGAAAAAATAATCTCGAACACAATCACTAAGTACCAAGGAATTGCAAGTCAAAACCACAGTAAGATATTGAAATGGAGTAAATTATGTTATATGCATTCATGAATATGTCAGACTGAACCCCACAGTTATCTAAAACCATACTGCACCAATAATAACATAAAAATGATATCACCTCATCCCAGCAAGAAAGGCTACCATCAAAAAGGTGAAAGATAACAAGTGGTGACAAAGATGTGGAGAAAGGGAAACACTTGCATACTGTTGGTGGGAATATAACTTAGTTCAGCCATATGGAGAACAGCATGGAGGTTCCACAAAACATTAAAAATAGAATGACCTTTACTTTATATTAGGTAGAGGGGAGTGAAGGGAAGGGAAGGAGTATGGGGGAAGGAATGATAGCAGAGTGAAACAGACATAATTACCTCATGTACTTGTATGACTGCATGACCAATATGATCTTCAAATATGTATATAATGTATATAATAGAAAAACTGAGATTACACTCTATATATGATCTATCAAAATGGATAAATGCATTCTACTGAAATGTACAACTAATCAGAACAAATAAAAAATAAAAAAATTTTTAACAATATAATAGCCATGTGATACAGCAGTCCCACTATTGGGTAAACTTCCACAGGAAATAAATTCAGTAGGTTGAAGGCACATCCTCATTCCCATGTTCATTTGGGCACTACATATAATAGCCATGAAACGGAATTCAGCTGACGAATAAAGAAAATGGTGTATAGATATACAAGAAAATACAATTCTGACATAAAAGAATGAAACCCTGCAATTCATGACAACACAGATGGAACAGGAGATTATTATGTTAAGGAAAATAACCAGGCACAGAGAGTGTCACATGACCTCACTTTTATGTTGAATCTAAAGAGGTTGATTTCATAGTTGAGAGTAGAACGGACCAGAGGCTGGGGAGAGCCAGGGATGGAGAAGGGGTGAGGTGGGGTTGATGTATGGGGACTAAGACACAGTTACACAGGAGCAAGAATTTCTAGGGTGCTATTGTATATTAGGGTAATAGATTATAAAAATGTACAGTACATTTCAAGAAGATAGAAGAAAGGATTGTGAAAGTTTTCATCAAATGATAGGTGTTTGAGGAGATTGCATTTAACGTAATTTAAGCATTACACAAGGTGCACATGTATCAAGACACTAATTGGTACCCCATTTGTATGTACAATATTTATACTTTTGTTTCAGTTTTTTTTTCCACAAGTTTTTTTTTTTTATTGTAAACAAATGGGATACATGTTGTTTCTCTGTCTGTACATGGCGTAAAGGCATACCATTTGTGTAATCATAAATTTACATAGGGTAATGTTGTTTGATTCATTCTGCCATTTTTTCCCTTCCCCCCACCCCTCCCACCCCTCCCCTCCCTCTATACAGTCCTTCCTTCCTCCATTCCTGCCCCACTCCCTAAACCCAACTCCAACCCCAACACTAACCCCTCCCATCCCGCATTATGTGTCATCATCCACTTATTAGCGATATCATTCTTCCTTTGGTTTTTTGAGATTGGCTTATCTCACTTAGCATGATATTCTCCAGTTTCATCCATTTGCCTGCAAATGCCATGATTTTATCATTCTTTATGGCTGAGTAATATTCCATTGTATATATATATACCACATTTTCTTTATCCATTCATCAACTGAAGGGCATCTAGGTTGGTTCCCCAATCTGGCTATTGTGAACTGAGCAGCTATGAACATTGATGTGGCTGTATCTCTGTAATATGCTGATTTTAAGTCCTTTGGGTATAGGCCAAGGAGTGGGATAGCTGGGTCAAATGGTGGTTCCATTCCAAGTTTTCTAAGGGGTCTCCATACTGCTTTCCAAAGTGGCTGCACTAATTTGCAGCACCACCAGCAATGTATGAGTGTACCTTTCTCCCCACATCCTCGCCAACACCTGTTGTTGCTTGTATTCTTGATAATCGCCATTCTAATTGGGGTGAGATGGAATCTTAGGGTGGTTTTGATTTGCATTTCTCTTATTACTAAAGATGTTGAACATTTTTCCATATGTTTGTTGATTGCTTGTAGATCTTCTTCTGTGAAGTGTCTATACATTTCCTTAGCCCATTTGTCGATTGGATTATATGCATTCTTGGTGTTGAGTTTTTTGAGTTCTTTATAGATTCTGGAGATTAGTGCTCTATCTGAAGTATGATTGGCAAAGATTTTCTCCCACTCTGTAGGCTCTTTCTTCGCACTGCTGATAGTTTCCTTTGCTGAGAGAAAACTTTTTAGTTTGAATCTATCCCAGTTATTGATTCTTGCTTTTATTTCTTGTGCTATGGGAGTCCTGTTGAGGAAGTCTGGTCCTAAGCCGACATGTTGAAGCTCTGGACCTACTTTTTCTTCTATAAGATGCAAGGTCTCTGGTCTGATTCCGAGATACTTAATCCATTTTGAGTTTAGTTTCGTGCACGGTGAGAGATATGGGTTTAGTTTCATTCTGTTGCATATGGATTTCCAATTCTCTCAGCACCATTTGTTGAAGAGGCTATCTTTTCTCCATTGCATATTTTTGGCCCCTTTGTCTAGTATGAGAAAATTGTATTTATTTGGGTTTGTGTCCGTGTCCTCTATTGTGTACCATTGATCCACCTTTCTATTTTGGTACCAATACCATGCCGTTTTTGTTACTATTGCTTTGTAGTAGAGTTGAAGATCTGGTATTGCGATACCCCCTGCTTCACTCTTTCTGCCAAGGATTGCTTTAGCTATTCTGGGTTTTTTATTCTTCCAAATGAATTTCGTAATTTCTTGATCTATTTCTGTAAGGTACATCATTGGGATTTTAATTGGAATTGCATTGAATCTGTATGGCACTTTTGGTAGTATGGCCATTTTGACAATATTAATTCTTCCTATCCAAGAACATGGGAGATCTTTCCATCTTCTAAGGTTTTCTTGAATTTCTTTCTTTAGTGTTCTGTAGTTCTCATTGTAGAGGTCTTTCACCTCTTTTGTGAGATTGATTCCCAAATACTTTATTTTTTTCGAAGCTATTGTGAATGGGGTAGTTTTCCTAATTTCTCTTTCTGAAGATTCATCACTTATGTATAAAAAGGCCTTAGATTTATGTGCATTGATCTTATATCCCGCTACTTTACTGAATTCACTTATGAGATCTAAAAGTTTTCTGGTGGAATTTCCTGGTTCCTCTAAGTATACAATCATATCATCAGCAAATAGGGATAGTTTGAGTTCTTCTTTTCCTATTCATATCCCTTTAATTTCTTTGGTCTGTCTAATTGCTCTGGCTAGAGTTTCAAGGACGATATTGAATAGAAGTGGTGAAAGAGGGCATCCCTGCCTTGTTCCAGTTTTTAGAGGGAATGCTTTCAGTTTTTCACCATTTAGAATGATATTAGCCATGGGTTTAGCGTAGATGGCCTTTACAATGTTAAGGAATGTTCCCACTATCCCTATTTTTTCTAGTGTTTTGAGCATGAAGGGGTGCTGTATTTTATCAAATGCTTTTTCTGCATCTATCGAAATAATCATGTGATTCTTGACTTTAAGTCTATTGATATGGTGAATGACATTTATTGATTTCCTGATGTTGAACCAACCTTGCATCCCTGGGATGAAACCCACTTGATCATGGTGCACTATCTTTTTAATATGTTTTTGTATGCGATTTGCTAAAATTTTGTTGAGAATTTTTGCGTCGATGTTCATTAAGGATATTGGTCTGAAATTTTCTTTCCTCGATGTGTCTCTGTCTGGTTTAGGAATCAGGGTAATATTGGCTTCATAGAATGAGTTTGGGAGAGTTCCCTCCTCTTCTATTTTCTGGAATACTTTGAGAAGTATTGGAATGAGCTCTTCTTTAAAAGTTTTGTAGAACTTGGCTGAGAACCCATCTGGTCCTGGACTTTTCTTTGTTGGTAGGCTTTTGATGACTTCTTCTATTTCATTACTTGAAATTGGTCTATTTAAATTGTGTATGTCCTCCTCGTTCAGTTTAGGCAATTCATGATGTCTCTAGAAACCTGTTGATGTCTTTGAAATTTTCTATTTTGTTGGAGTATAGATTTTCAAAATAGCTTCTAATTATGTTTTGTATTTCAGTCGTGTCTGTTGTGATATTTCCTTGTTCATTCCGAATTTTAGTGATTTGGGTTTTCTCTCGTCTTCTCTTTGTTAGTGTGGCTAAAGGTTTATCAATTTTGTTTATTTTTTCGAAGAACCAACTATTTATTTTGTCAATTTTTTGTATTGTTTCTTTCGTTTCAATTTCGTTGATTTCAGCTCTCAGTTTAACTATTTCCTGTCCTCTACTACTTTTGGTGTTGGTCTGTTCTTCTTTTTCTAGGGCTTTGAGCTGTAGTGTTAGGTCATTTATTTTTTGAGTTTTACTTCTTTTATTAAATGCGCTCCATGAAATAAATCTTCCTCTAAGTACCACTTTCATAGTGTCCCAGAGATTTTGATATGATGTTTCTTTGTTCTCGTTTACCTCTAAGAATTTTTTAATTTCCTTCCTAATATCTTCTGTTATCCATTCATCATATAGTAGCATATTGTTTAATCTCCAGGTGTTGGAGTAGTTTCTGTTTTTTACTCTTTCATTCATTTCTAACTTCAATCCATTATGATCTGATAGAATACAAGGTAGTGTCTCTATCTTCTTGTATTTGCTGACATTAGCTTTGTGGCATAATATATGGTCTATTTTAGAGAAGGATCCATGTGCTGCTGAGAAGAAAGTGTATTCGCTCTTGGTTGGATGGTATATTCTATAAATGTCTGCTAAGTCTAGATTATTGATTGTGTTATTGAGATCTATGGTTTCTTTGTTCAATTTTTGTTTGGAAGATCTGTCCAGTGGTGAAAGAGGCGTGTTAAAATCACCTAGTATTATTGTGTTATGGTGTGTTTGTTTTCTAAAATTGAGAAGGATTTGTTTAACATACATGGATGAGCCACTGTTTGGGGCATAGATGTTTATGATTGTTATATCTTGCTGATTTATGCTTCCCTTAAGCAGTATGAAATGTCCTTCTTTATCCCTTCTGACTAACTTTGGCTTGAAGTCCACATTATCTGAAATGAGGATGGATACTCCAGCTTTTTTTCTGAGTCCATGTGCATGGTATGTTTTTCCCCATCCTTTCACCTTTAGTCTATGGGTATCTCTTTCTATGAGGTGAGTCTCTTGCAGGCAACATGTTGTTGGATCTTTCTTTTTAATCCAATCTGCCAGTCTATGTCTTTTGATTGATGAATTCAGGCCATTAACATTCAGGGTTATTATTGAGATATGATTTGTATTCCCGGTCATTTGGTTCATATTTAAAATTTTTGACACATCTTGGTTCCTCCTTTATTTGACAGTTCCTCTGGATAATTCCTCCCTTTGCTGATTTGCTTCTTTGTTTTTTATCTCTTCCTCATGAAATATTTTGCTGAGAATGTTCTGTAATGCTGGCTTTCTTTTTGTAAATTCTTTTAGCTTTTGTTTATCATGGAATGATTTTATTTCATCGTCAAATTTGAAGGTAAGTTTTGCTGGGTATAAGATTCTTGGTTGGCATCCATTTTCTTTCAGAGCTTGAAAAATGTTGCTCCAGGCCCTTCTAGCTTTTAGGGTCTGGATTGAAAAATCTGCTGATATCCGTATTGGCTTCCCCCTGAATGTAATTTGGTTCTTTTCTCTCACCGCCTTTAAAATTCTGTCTTTATTTTGTATGTTAGGTATTTTCATTATAATGTGCCTTGGTGTGGGTCTGTTGTAATTTTGTGTATTTGGAGTCCTATAAGCCTCTTGGACTTGATTTTCCATTTCATTCTTCAGATTTGGGAAATTTTCTGATATTATTTCATTGAATAGATTGTTCATTCCTTTGGTTTGTTTCTCTAAGCCTTCCTCAATCCCAATAATTCTCAAATTTGGCCTTTTCATGATATCCCATAGTTCTTGCAGATTCTGTTCATGATTTCTCACCATCTTCTCTGTTTGTTCAACTTTGTTTTCGAGGTTAAATATTTTGTCTTCAATATCTGAAGTTCTGTCTTCCAGCTGTTCTATCCTATTGGTTATGCTTTCTATGGAGTTCTTAATTTGGTTTATTGTTTCCTTCATTTCAAGGATTTCTGTTTGGTTTTTTTTTCAATATCTCTAACTCTTTATTGAAATGATCTTTTGCTTCCTGAATTTGCTCTGTTAACTGTCGATTGGTGCGATCATTCAATGCCTGCATTTGCTCTTTCATCTCATCGTTTGCTTCCCTAATCATTTTAATTATGTACATTGTGAACTCCCTTTCTGTCATTTCTTCTGCCATGCTGTGGTTGGATTTTATTGATGTAACATCTAGATTTGTTTGGGGCATTTTCTTCCCTTGTTTTCTCATATTGTTCAGGAATCAGTGGGTCACTAAGATATTGCAGATTTCCTCTATCAACTTATAATGTCCCTGAAGATTGCTAGTATATCCCCTCTTATCCTTCAGTAGCCTGAAGTCTTGGAGGAGGTTGATAATGCAGAGCTCCACGAAGAAGCTGCCTCTCTAGGGGTGGTGATCCTCAGGTGGCTTATATTCCCTGCTAGTGGGCAAAGGTGCCTCCACTTGTTGACCAATGGTCATCCAATGGGGAACTAGACTGCGGGCTGAGGCAAGGCCTGTTTGTGCCTGTGTCTCTGGTTTTACCGTCCCTGTGGTAAAACCTCCCCCGGCCGGGAAGACTCACTCGGTGGGGACGTCTTGCTGGTCAGTTGTTGTCCTAGAGGTTCCCCTCAATCTACAACTACCGCCTGGGCTGGGCTGTCTTCCTCTGCAACGATCCCAGGGGCCCGGACCTACGTCCTGGGCCTGGGAGCCTCACCCTTCGCAGGCGAGTCTCCTTAGGCTGCCTCTCCCAGAGAATCTGCCCGCAGCCCTGGAAACTTCGCTCCGCCCCTAGGCGTGTCTCTGTGCGGCTCTTCCAGTAAGAAGCCACCTAGCTCCTGGGACCCTGCTCTGCACCAATCACCTGGCTATGCAGCCCCTCCTCTGAGCCACCACCTGGAGCCCCGTACAATAGCTCCGAGACCCAGAGACCCGCCACACACCTCCTTCTCCGGACAGCCGCCCGGTTTCCAACACAGTCACTAGGAGTCCAAGCAACTCACTTCGGGTCTCCTCCTCCCGCCAACCACCCGTAGCCCTAGGCAGTCACTCCAAGTCCAAGTGACCCGCCCTCTTCCTCCTCCTCCTCGGGGTAGCCCCCCAGGTGTTCAGGAGCGGTGACTCCGAGACCAAGTGACCCACCACGCTCCTCCTCCAGGCAGGCCACCGGTGTTTCGGAGCGGTCGCTTTTAGTCCAATCAACTCACCACTTGCCTTCTCCTCTGGCAACCGCCTGTGGCTCTGATGCAGTCACTCCTAGACCAAGCGTCCCGCCGCGCTCCTCCTCTTCCTCCGGGCAGTCCCCCGGTGTTCAGGAGCGCTCGCTCTGAGTTCAAACAGCTCACCACGCAGCTCCTCCTCTGGCAACTGCCTGTGGTTCTGATGCAGTCACTGCTAGACCAAGCGACCCGCCGGGCTTCTCCTCATCCTCCGGGCAACCCCCCGGTGTTCAGAAGCAGTCGTTCTGCATCCACATAGCTCGCCACGCAGCTCCTCCTCAGGCAGCCGCCTGGAGCCCCAGTGGTTGCTCCGAGTCCAAGCGCTGTGCTGAGCCGCCTCCTCTACGATGATCCCAGTTGTCTGTGTTTACCGCTCCTGTGGGGGGAGGGGCGTCTCGCCGAGCAACTCTACTTCACAAAGTTCCCTGCGTTCCGGGGCTACTGCCCCATCCGGGACGCCTCCCCAATGGGAGAGACTCACCCGGCGGCTTTGAGTTGGTCCCAAGTCTCTCACTATCTCCTCTTTTGAATCTTGCGTCCTGGAGCAACGTGAAATGCAGCCGCCCTCTAGTCCACCATCTTAGCCCCTCTCTCTTTCAGTTTTCAAATGAAAAAAAACTTAAAATATATTAAGAGACTTGACTTATGGGGTCATTTTTACATTCTTATGCTGTGTTGTTTTGGATATCTCTCAGTAGAAGTTGGTTTCCTTGAGTTCCTGCATCTCATTTTCAGTCCTTTTTTAGCATAGGATCAATTCTTCATGTCCCTTTAATTACATTTTAATGTTATAAAGTAATATAGTTTAAATATTCATCATTCTGTGGTACCATGTCACTGAGATCTCAGAGTTTGTCTGTAATAAGAACTGGTGTTACCTTAACAACCGCATGGAAAATAACAAAATATTTCAGAGTAACATTCAGTGGGAAAAAAAAAGCATAATGCAAATAATGTAGGTATCATAATCTACTTTTATGAGTATACATATGCACATAGAAAAGTGGTTGCTCAGGAAACTAAGTGGGAGGTTGCATTGTAATTTTAGATATGAGATAATGGATGAAGAAAGACTTGAAGGTAACCTAAAGAGTTCCAGGTTCTGCATGCTGAGATTGAACTGTCCACAGATTCTCAATTGGAAATGCCCACTGGGCAATTGAAAAGAATATAAATCCATGGCTTTAAGCAGATAAATGGATAAAGAAAATTAGGTATATATACACAATGGTATATTTCTCAGCCATAAAAGAATAACTTTAAGACATTTGCCAATAAATGAATGGATCTGGAGACTATCATGGTAAGTGAAATAAGCGAATCCTGAAAAACCAGAAATCGAATATTCTCTCCGATACGTGGATGCTAACACACAAAAAGGGGTTGGGGGAGAACGGGAATTCAGTGGATTAGAAAAAGTAGACTGAAGGGAAGGGAGAGGGAATAGAAATAGGAAAGACAGAGGGATGATTTGGACATAACTTTCCCATGTTCATACATGAATACACCACCAGTGAAACTCCACGTCATGTACAACCACAAGAATGGGATCCTAATTAGAATAAGATATACTGCATGTATGTATAATATGTCAAAATACATTCTACTGTCATGTATACCTAAAAAGAACAAATTTAAAAAATAAATAAATACAAGTAAATATAGAATTAAAGCTTTAAAAAAGAACAGCTGAGAGCTCTGAAGAAAGATCTGGCCTTCAGATAAAGTAGCGCGGTCAGGAGACTATATGAAAGGAATGGGTTTGAATATCATCACTGAGAGGGACAACTGAAAAATGAAGAGACCAAGGCAATGGACCGTCCATGTCATGAGAGTGCTACAATTTTAAAAGAGGATAGTTACTGACCTTCATTTGGAAGTGGTAGAAAATGAAAAGAATCTTCAGTCCCTGATCTTGCACAGCCTTAACAGCTGACCGACTGGGTGGCAAGGAAAGTTGGTGAGCTTCATAGCTTTTAGTATGCAAATAAGTCATAATGTCTTTATTTCCATGGGATTGTGATGGGGGTAAAATAAAACACACAAGAACCTTCAGCAAAGTCAACAAACAGAGAGGCGACCTTAAAAACTAAAATTTTCTGACAGCCTCTATCTTTTTGCCCCATCCTGGGTCAATAAATTCTAGGGATCCTGGATTAGTTAATTACAGGTGAAGATAAAATTGTTCAATGACAGGATTGCACAAGGAGTTAGAAAAATTTTGACAGGACAGGGAATAAAAGTGTAGACATGAAAATAAATAAGGGGTATAGGAAAGTTAAGAGATAGAGTGACAACAGAATTTTTGCAGGAATATTATGTGGGAGACTCTCAAGGTTTTCTGGGAGATTGAGATATTGGGAGGTCATTGAGTATCAATCTAAGATATGGAGCAATATTTTAAAATGATACCATAGTCAAAGCAGATTTGAGGAAAAACTGAAAGACCTAGGAATAACTTAATAACGTAAGAAGTTGAGAGCACATAAAATGTAGCTTTTACATAGGCTTGTTCATCATCACCTGGGAAAGACAAAGAGGAGGGAGGGCAAAGCCAGTTCTCCAAGACCACCTTCCCTAGTTCGCTACTTAGCTAAACCTCCTTTCTTTTGCCTATTGAACAGTTATGGAGTATGCTACTTCAGCAGACGTTCCCATGGTGAGGGAAAACTGTATTCCAATATTAATATCACTAATAATGTAAAAAATATGTTAAAAGCCCTTCTCACACAAGGGAATTTTCTTCCAACAAGCAGCCCTTCCTAGGGCTCCGTCCATATCTCTCTTTCTCAGGCTATAGATGAAGGGTTTCAGCATGGGAGCCCCCACTGTGTACTTCGGAGCCGTGACAGTATGTTTCGCAGTTGAATTATTACCTGATGGACATAAGTACAGCCCAATGACTGTCCCATAGAAGAGCAACACCACAGAGAGGTGGGAACCACAGGTGGAGAGGGCCTTACAGATACATCAAGCAGAAGGGACCTTGAGAGTAGAGGACACGATCCTTGTATAGGACACAAGAATGAGTAAGAATGGTATGACAACAATCCTCCTATAATAAATATCACCAACACATTAACATGAGCGTCAGAGCAGGCCAGCTTCAGCAGGGTGAATATTTCACAGAAAAAGTGTGGGATCACATTGTCTGCACAGAAGGACAGTCTTGGAATGAGCAGGGTGTGTAACAAGGCATAGATTGTGGTCAGCCCCCAGGACGGCACCACCAGGGACAGACAGCTTGGGGCTCATGATGGTGGTTTAGTGCAGGGGGAAGCAGATGTCCATATGGTGGTCATAGGCCCTGCCATGAGGATGAAGTTCCCAAGGTCTCCAGAAAATAGAAGTAAATTTGGGTCAGGCAGCCTGCATAGGGGATGCATGGAACTTGACTCTGCATGTTCTATAGCAATTTGGGCATTGTGAAAGAGGAAAAGCAGATTTCAGAGAAAGACAAGATGCTGAGAAACAAATGCATGGGTGTGTGGAGATGGGAGTCCAGGCAAATGAGGATGATAAAGAGGTTCCCCTCATCCTGTGGCAAGATATATGGTTAGCAGTAAGGCATAGAACAGGTTTTAGTGTTCTGGCTGGATGGGCAGGCCCAGGAGGAGCAACTCTGAGGTGAGAGTTTGAATTTTTCCCGTTATTATCTGTCTCCAATACCTTTAAGAGAAATTAGCCCTTTAAAAATCCATGTGACAATGATTGTCTTCTCTGATACACAGTCTTTACATGTTCTATAATAGTTGATCTCACCATCATCACAATAAGTATAATCTTACAAGTGTCTTTAATCCCTATGATCAATTATTACTTTTTGTCATATTATTTTAAACATTTTTGAGTAGTCCATTCTTTCCTAAATACTTATCTCTTAGTTTCTATCACAAAAGGAGTGTTGCATTTTCTTGTACTTCTCTGACCGGTCATCCTAACCAATTGTAATTGGTGTCTGCTATATAATATCTTATAGGATGGTGTTCCTCAAACATATATTTGTAAACCCTATCCTCTTATAATTCTACGTGTAACCCCAAGAAAATCTCATCTATGACAAATACTTAGATTATCATTTAAACTCAGGTAGAGACACCTCTCTCACCCACAGATCTCTGTGTGCCTTTGCTTGATGATCATACTCCCTTCAATGGATCACAGGCATCTTAAGCTCAACAGGTCCCTAATGAAACTCAGCATGTTGTGTTGCATCCACACGCCTCCTCTTCTCTCTCATGTCTCTGTAAATAATGCAGGATCTGATCAGAAATCTCTGGACTTTTTTTCTTCCATTCTTCTCTGTCACCATCAACTCCCAGTTGTATCTGTCACATTCCATATATTCTACACTTCATTCCTCTGCTGCTTCCCCCACTCCTTATCACAAAAGCACATTCATAGACCTTGATGACATGTTATCTCACCTGAATTATGTAAGTAGTCCCAGTGAGATTCAAGTCATATCCCTGTTTTCATACCTTAAATACCCTTCTCCTTCAATATGCTTCATTCACACTACGTCATTCTGAGATGGAAATTGGATCATCTCTCCTGCTTCACGCTTCAGGATATTATTGCTCTTAAGATAAAAGTGAAGTTCCTTTGAAGGGTACAAATGGTGCTTCGTTACCTGAGCTGTGTCTACTTCCACAGTCTCATCTGGCCCCCAAGTGATACAAACCTTCCATTGTCCAGCACTTCTGGACTGAAAATCATAATTTATTGCCTCTAGAATTTCATACTTGGTGTTCCTCCGACCTATCCCTTTCTCCCCTCTGCTTCCTCTTTCAGTTAGCTTATCCTGATTCAGGTACTTTAGATGGCACTTATGAAACTAAACCTCCCTTGTATCCCCACCCTCGGTGAGTTGTGTTGCTGTTTGCACAGCATCCTGTTCTCATCCCATAGCAGTGAATTCCCTGATTAGAGGTTGATGGCTGAATTTCCACCAGGTTGTGAACTCCATGCAGGAAAGGCCATGTCTGTCTCATGCCTGCAGCAGGGCAGCTCCTGTCATGGTGCCTGATGTGGCCAATGCTTCATTAGTGTTTGTTGGCTGTCCATCAGGATGAGACAGATTCCTTCAACTTTAAGGACAGAAAACTCTCATTAAGTAAAATAACCACAGTTCTAAAATCTTCCCAGAATACAAACTCACTAGACTTCACCACATAGCACTAAATTTTGACACTCCATTACCAACTTCACAGATGTAATTTTATATTTATTCAAAAAATTAGGGTGTTTAGAAGTACTGCACGTTTCAGTCAGACCAATGACTTAAACATCTTTATGTATTAATACACGCAAATTTCAGGGGTATTGATGTGAGAGAAAATAATAGGATGAGCATTTTAGAAACTATGGAGAAAGCAGATCATGTTGCATTTTTTGAAGCTCTCCCATGAGTTCCTCCTCAGATCTCCATATCACTTATGATGATTAATTTTATGTGTCAACATAGCTAGATCCTGGCATCAGGCTTTTGTGAAATACCAGTTCTGAGTGTTGGCATGATGGTATTTTATAATATATTGAAATTTAAATCATATTTTGAGTGAAGTAGATTGCCCCCCCAAAATGTGATGAGCCTTGCTACTGTCAGTAGAAGGTCTTAAGGGAAAAGACTTCACTCTCCATAAGAGGAAGAATTCTGTCTCCAGAATTCTGTGGTCTCCATACTGTACTATCTACTCTTCCAGGAACTCCAGTAGGCAGGACAGCCCTGTAGATTTTAGACTTAACGGTTGTAGTATTCTGTGGGCTCTATCCTTAAAATAAACTTCAAACTCTCTCTCTTTCTCTCTCTCTCTCTCTTTCTCTCTCTCTCTCTCTCTCTCTCTCTCTCTCTCTCTCTCTCTCACACACACACACACACACACACACTGCTTTCTTTTGAATAACCCTGACTCATAAAGTCCAGTATGTTGCAGTGCTCTGCAGTTTGCCTGTAACCCCAGCAGCTCAGGAGGCTGAGGCAGGAGGATCTTGAGTTCAAAGCCAGCCTCTGCAACTTAGTGAGGCACTAAGTAACTCAGTGAGATCCTGTCTCTATAAAATGTAAAAAAGAGCTGAGGATGTAGCACAGTGGTTGAGCTCCCTTGGTTCAATCCTAAGTACAAAAATAAAAACTGTCAAAAATGGAGAGGAGAAGCATTAAGAGATGTGAGAAGATCACATTCACTAGAATGATATAAATGAGATTTGCTGGGATGTTCACCAACTGCTGATGGTGTTTAAAACTACTGCATTAACAGTTTGTACGTGTGGACACCATGTGTTTGCATCATAGTGGGAGACGTGGAGAAAACCATGTACCTGGTTTCTCAGACTTTTGCTCATCTTTTGAGTTTGTGGGACTATCTTTATGTCAAGAACATGTACAAGGATCACAAAACCAGAGAAACCGCCTGCAGATATTTTCATAATTCACTGAGCTTCCTATCTTCCTCAGCCATTAAATCTAATATTCTCAGTCTGGGCTGCACTTAAGAATTATGTAGGGCAAAATTTGTAAATGTAACACACATGCAGATTACCTACCATTTAAGACATTTATTCTGTTTCTGTTGCTCAGATCCTACATTTTTAATAAATACACAAATAGTGGTGTCAATACTGTGATCACTGGACTGCACTTGACTAGCATATACACACATTGTGATTAAATGTAGATTACTGAGCCCATTGAGTAATTTAATTGAAATCTCTGAGAAGTGGCCTGTGCAAAGCTTTCTAAAGTTCCTTAGGAAAGTGTAAAATAAAGGAAGGTTAAGAATTGTTATTGTACTGAACCCTACCTTATAGTCCTGTTATGTCAAAATGCTGTGATCTTTGAGGATTCACTGCACAGTAAGTAATGTTAATGAACAGTGTTTTTAATAAAAAGTATTATAAGTTGATGAACATTCATCAAAATATTCTGTACTGTGGCAAAGTCTTGGAAAGCAGCTCAGTGGTAAAAAGGAAAGTTATCATACCTGAAAAATTACCTTGTAGAACATCATAAAACCTGACAAATCATGACCTTCAGGTTGGAAAGATACCAGATCATTTTCCACCTGGACAACTTACCCAGGGTGTCTGAGGGTCAGTCCCAGTCCCCGACCCAAGATCCTGCTCTCCTTTATTCGTTATAAGCATATGAAGTAACATCCTCTGTAGTCATCACATAGATATCCATGCCATCCCTTCTCATGTCTCACCTTCTAGTCATCCATGGGCCTGAGAGGCTCTGCATCCCAGGGGAATCCAGATTTGGGCATAACTCATTAAGTGCAAAGTAATTATCTAGGACCTTTTAAAGACAAATTCTCAAGAGTCTCAGAGTCCTGTATGGTGACTGATTACAGCCACTGATCACGCCTGACTATACTTTGGGAAAAGGTAGGGATGGAGAGCTGAGAGACGAATGACCACTCATTGCCCATTTAGGGCATGGACAGGAATCCTGTGCTGGTGGAGCCTACTTTGGGGACTTGAAGAAAAATGGTAGGATGATCCATAAAAATAAATCAAGTACTAGACTGTGAATGATCTAAACTATATTAGGAGTATAACAGCTTATACAAGTGGCATCAGATTGCATGTTTTTGCATTGCTGTGTAATGAGTAAACCTTACATAATGAAACTTACTTGGTAAGGATCAAGTGAACCTTCAAGTGAGCATTATATTATGTAGCTAATGCTAGGTAACAAAGCGTATGTCATTCACCTCACTTCATCTCACCCTGTAGGCCTTTTATCATGATACAGTGTGACAGGAAAAAGAAGAATGAGTAGAGTACACTAAGATTTAGGGAGAGAGGGGAAGAGATGACTGGGACAACATTTGTTACAGTATATTTTTTAATTGTTCTGTTTTATGATTAGATGTTGTTGTTAATATTTTTCTTCTGCCTAATTTACTACTATTTTAATGTTGACTGTCCCCCAAGGATCCATATGTAAAAGTCTAGGCTCAGGATTACAGTATGCAGAGTTGCTATGGTTAAGTAGCAGGACCTTCTGGAAAGTCCTCAGGTCATTGTGGATGACTTTGAAAAGGATCCTGGAACTCTCCATTCTAGTTGAAGATATGATCCTTCCTCTCTATGTGTTCTGCCATTCCTATCCTGCAACATGAAGTGATAATGCAAGGCTGGCCTGGCCAGGGCGGCCATTTGTCATTTGAACCCTTCAAACTGTGAGCTAAATGAACTGGTTTATAAGTCAACGGTGCTAGATATTTTATTGTACTGGTAGAAAGCTAGTACAGTAGTCTCTTTAATAAATGGTGATGGAAAAATTGGATTTCCATATTCACAACTTTTAAATTTTAATTCACACCTCCACTCTGTACGCAGTTAATGGATAATGGATCTTCAATCTTAATGTTTGTATGAGTTCTGAGGAGATTGCCTGTGACATCCTACTCTGTGAAGTCCGAGATGTTCCCAAGCAAAAAGCCAAGGTGCAGATGGAGCAGATGTACGGTGCTTTCAAGTTGTAACCACTAAAGTCATTGGAGATCACTGCAACGTGAATTGGAATAAGAGGCACCAAAAGTGTGTAGTTCTTAAAGGATATGCTCTTCTGCCAAGGGACATAACAATCCCTTAGACTATTATTTGGTCTTTTTCTGATTCATGTGTAAGCTAATGTACAAACAACAGGGTTGTTCCTGTGCATGGGGTAATTGATATTGATCACCAAGGGGAAAGTTGGTTACTCTGCACAACTGGCATCTGAAATCCTGGGAACAGATTGGGTGGCAGTTCATACCATTAGCAAACATTAATGAAAACTATAAAACCCAATAAAGGCAACACCAATAAGGATGCACGTCCCTAGGAAGGGAATTTGCAGTGTGTCATTATGTGAAGATCCTCCAGCTGATGATGACCAATGAGGAGTGTATTTTGAGACAGTGAATTGTATATGCCAGACCTGGCTTCTCAGTCAAATACTGGGAGAGGGTTCTCTTGGCATTAGGAAGTGATGTGATAATACATGGAGGAAGGGATGATGATTGTGCTGGCTGCTCTTAAGGATTTCCATAGAAAATGAACCAAATGTGGTGCAAAGTCAACTTTTTAACACGGTGCGAGGAAGGATTGATGGGAAATGGTCTGGGGAGTTCATTTTTTCTTATTCTTCTGATTTCTCTATGTCTGCATGTGTTTTAATCATAGCAGTCTGATCCTGTTAAGTGCATTTCTTCCTTTCCTTGGGACGGTGGACAAGAAGATGGGGAGTAGTAACAGGTTCTGCCATCCTTGCAATATTTCTGAAACAGGCATTACATTGTATTCTATTGAAGTCCACTGGTGATTACTTGTTTTCCAAAGGATAAAGCCTAAACACTTAAACTCCTAAGATACTATGGGACATGCACAATGTCATCCCTGATTATCTTGCTGGTTTCTGCAGCCATCTGCCTTCAGCTCCGGAAATATAGGCTGCAGACACACAGATCTCCTGCCCCTTGCCTACACAGGCAACAAGAAAGCATGTGTCTTTGAGCTGCTCAGCATCTTCCCCTTCCCCCAAAGGATGGGGGAACAGGTGTGAACTGAGGTTGTCACAAGTCACCACTACAGGACTCTGGGAGAATTAATCTCTGAGAGGTCCCGAATAATTATTTTGTCTTTCATTAGTTCCTCCAGCATCAGTACTCCTCTGGGATGCAGAGATCCTTGGACTCCTGTGTGTAGAAGGGGAAGAATGAGAAGGGATGCGGCAGTTGTGTGAAGACTACAGAGGCCGTTACTTCCTGTGCTTCTAATGAATAAACGGGAGTAGGATCAGGTCCCCAGAGTCACAGTCAACCACCCTGGGTGAGTTCATAGATGGGTGAATGAGTTCCTGTCTGTCTTTTGAATGTGATTGTCTTGAATTCCCAGATTGTATGATGTTCAGCAGAAAAATTCCTCCGGTTTGTTACGTTTCCCCTTTTCCAACTTTTCTTTTCCATCTTTTAACCTTCCAAGACCTTTTCACATGGTTTAAATAATTTGATTAGTGTTCAGTATATTCATGTTTTATTAATAATGTTCATTACTGTAACATTGTGCAATGTCCTTGAATTGCTTGTATCATTTTCATGTAAAAACCACCTTATGAATAAGGGTTCAGTACTGTAATACTTCTTTTTTTTTTTTTAATTGTAAACAAATGGGATACATGTTGTTTCTCTGTTTGTACATGGCGTAAAGGCATACCATTTGTGTAATCATAAATTTACATAGGGTAATGTTGTTTGATTCATTCTGTTATTTTTTTCCCTTCCCCCCACCCCTCCCACCCCTCTTTTCCCTCTATACAGTCCTTCCTTCCTCCATTCTTGCCCCCCTCCCTAATCCTAACTCTAACCCTAACACTAACCCCTCCCACCCCCCATTATGTGTCATCATCCACTTATTAGCGATATCATTGGTCCTTTGTTTTTTTGAGATTGGCTTATCTCACTTAGCATGATATTCTCCAGTTTCATCCATTTGCCTGCAAATGCCATAATTTTATCATTCTTTATGGCTGAGTAATATTCCATTGTATATATATACCACATTTTCTTTATCCATTCTGTAGTACTTCTTGAACATTCTTTCATTTACATTCACCTGTGGAGTTTAAAAAACCTTGCATAGGACTCCTGTCATAGATGATGATTAAATTTATCTGAAGGTACTCACTAACCTGCATTTTTAATGACAATGTATATGTTTGATACTCAAGTGCAGTTCAGTGACAACAGTACTGACATCACCTTGGGGTTCATTTAAAATGTAGTAGTGAGCTGCAGAACCAGATTAGGTTTTTAACAGAATCCCCAGGTGTCGTGCATGCATATTAAATTTTAGAGACAGGCTCTAGGTGATTCTTATGTGCAGGTCAGGTTGAGAACTGTGGATTTAACAGCTGTTAGAAGTTCATTGGGCTGTCAGTGATAACATCGGCAGATGATGTCTGTGGTTTGTGATCCCTGTAAATACTCCTTACACACGAGATCATTGCACTCACTCATCAGGGAATTCAAAATTGTGAGACACCAGGTGCGTGATCTACATGTTTCTTCCCACTGTAATGCCAACACCTAATATTCAAGGGCACATACTGTTAATGTGGCAGTGTGGAACACCGTCAGCAGGGTGAAGTTACCAGCAGTCGTACTCACTCATTTCATCTTAGCAAAATGGGCTTCCCACATCTGCTAAAGGTCCTTCTCTGCTTCCCTTGACAGCTTTTTGATGTAGGGGGAGTTTATTAGTCAGGGCCAACTAAAAGAATTATTAGGATGTGTATGTGTATGATTATGTGTGCAAATTTATTTTAAGAACCGAGTGTATGATATCGACTATTTCCAAGTTCACAACCTGCAGTGGAAGACTGCAAACTGTAGTCCAGGAAAGGATGGATGTTACACTTTTGAATGCAGAGCATTCTGGAGGCAGAATTCTTCAGGGGAGGAAAGTCTTTTGGGGATCAAATTCTTTTTATTTTTTCAGGAACTGGTATTTATTATCAAACTCATATTCAATGTCAACAAGATGCCACAACTACAAAAAAGTTGTGCATATCACAATCTCAACGCAAACAGTCAAATGGAACCCCTGTCATTAAAAAAGTAATTCAAATTACCCCAAAAAGCAGCTAAATTTTTTAAACATCTTTATACACCTAGCTAACAGATTCAAATGGTTAACAAAAGAAAATACAAATTCAGAGGTCTGGTATTGATGTCTTTAAAAAGGCAAATGCTTAAGCGTTTCTATGAATTTGAACATCAGTCTCTCCGCCACTGAGCTTCATGCCATTCATCATCCAGCAGGCTCCCTCAGCCACTTCTGGCAACTCAAACTTAACCACATTGCACCCCTTGGACTTCCCATTCTCCATTTGATGTTGTCACGGAGCACGTGGCTACATTCTTTGAATTTGTCCTTTAGCATATTCCATGTAAAATCAAATGGGAGATTGCTCACAAGTATCTGGCAGGCCTTTCTGTTCACCCAGAAGCATGGCCTCCAGCTCTACCAAAGGAAGCCATGAATCTTCCTCCAAAGTTGACATGTTCCATTTCAATGGTGCAGTCGAAGCTGGCACCGTAACCACCCCCCATGGCCAGAACAGTACGGTCAATGTCAGCGCCCAGGGCTGGACCCACGATTGGACCCATGTGCTCAAGGATGTTGGCGCCCATTCTCTCCAGGCCCATGCGCTCAAGACAGTTGACTCCCATGTGCTCCAGGCCCATCTGCTCCAGGTTGTTGACTCCCATTCACTGTAGGCTGGTGGACATGTGATCTATCACGGGGCCCATGTGCTCCATGGTGGGGCCCATGCACTCAATTGTTTGGCCCACATGGTCGATGGGAGCAGCCATGCACTTCACACTGAAACCCACGCTGGCACCCATGTGCTCAAACCCAGAGCCAACACGCTCCATGGTCTGGCCCATGTGCTCGATGCTGGGGACCATGTGGTCAAGGCCCTTTGACCTATTATGCTGGATGCCAGAGCCCATGTGTCCATACCAGGCCCATGCACTGGATCTCCCAGCCCACTTGATTCATTCCATGGTCCAGGTTGCACCCATGAGCTCCATGCCAGCACCCTCAATGCAGTCAGTGTCCCTTTCCATCCCAGGGATGCTGCCTTCACCTCCACCTCCTCCTTGCTTTGCAGTGATCTCTCCTCTCTTCAGTGCATTACTTAGGAGTTCATTTATTTGGTCCATGTTCATCCCAGATCCAAATAGTCCTGTGTTTTCCATACCACCACCAAAGGGGTCCCTCCCTGCCTACAGACCCTGTGTAGGCATCAGTAGGCTGCCCTCCTGGTGCTAACCCCATGCCAGTACCACCAAGTCCACATGGAAGTTGCTGTGGACATTCAGGAGGGAAAAAGTCTCCCTTTGGTAAGGCCCTCTCATCGATTTTGATGAGCATTGGTCTATCAAGTAGCATTTGGCCATTAAACATAGATATAGTTGACTGGGGACAAATTCTTGATCAGGAGAATAAAGTCTGTCTGTCTTTCCTCTAATTTTTCCACTGATGATACAAGGCTTATCACATACACGGTAATTTTCTTTTGTAAAAGTCTGTTGAGTTAACTATTAATCACGTTACAAAATATCTTCTTGGCAATGTAGAAGTCATATTTGATGAAAACTTGGCCTCAGGACGTGGCAAAGTTGACACGTAAAATTAGCCATCACATATGGTATAGATATCTGAGGAGGAACTGAAGGGAGAGCTTTAAAACTTAGGTTTCTTTCCTCTTTTACAATAATTTACATAATGCTCTCATATTTATTTTAATCACATTGATTTGATGGCATCCTGTGTATTAAAGCATAAGAATGCTTCATTGGCATCAGTATTGCTGAAAAGGGCAGGGCATCTGATGTTCCCTAGTATTTTCCATGAATAGAAAGGCTACATCTGAGAAGTTGGTAATGTAGTGACAAAATGTGCTAGGTGGTGAGGTCTAAAGAGTTTGTATTCTGGGAGGATGAAAGTAGCAGTTATTCCATTTATGGGGAGTTGACGTCCTTAAAGTTGAAGGGATAGGTCTCATCCTGAAGGACAGCGAACAAATATTGATGAAGCATTGGCCGCATCAGGCTCCATGCCAGGCCCTGCCCTGCAGCAGGCATGAGGCGGACATGGCCTTTCCTGCATGAAGTTCACAACCTGGTGAGAAGTCAGCTCTCAATCTGTGATCAGGACATGAGCCGTATTATGTGAGAACAAGATCATGTGGAAACTGCTGCAGGACTCACCTAGTGTGTGGACCCAAGGGAGTTGTAGCTTAGCAAGTGTCATATAATATGCCTGAAAGTAATTGTGGGTAAGCCAGGTGAAGAGTGAGCAGATGGACAAAGTGATAGGCAGGAGGAACAGCGAGTATGAGATGCCAGTAAGTCCAGCATTGCTGCAGAGTGGATTGCAAGTGTCCCTGTGGAGCCAGGTGAGACAGTGGAGGTAGATGCATGGCAGGTGATAAAGCAATATGCCCTCAAAAGGAATGTTATCTTAAGAGCAGTGCCAATCCTCTGAAGCACTCATCAGGAGAGGGTTAATCAGATTTCTACTATTTCAGACTATTACTATGTGAATGAAGCATATTGAAGGTGAAGGGTATTGAGGCATAGAAAGAGGGACATTACTTGAGAGACTGTTCAAAAGTGTAGGTGAGATAAGATGCCATCGTGGACTAGGAATGTGTCCTTGTGATCAGGAGTGTATGAAGTAGTAGGAGAATAAAGTGTAGAATATACATGACATAGTATGCTGGAGTTGATGGTAAGGTAAAAGAATGAATGAAACAATTCAGAGACTTCAGATCTGATGCTGCATTCCTTTTTTGAAATGTGAGAGCGTAAATGAGGAGGAGGGTGGTACCGAGGCAATGCAATCTGATGAGTTTGGGTAGGGACGTAAGCTGGTTCAGCTTAAGGAGCCAATGATTCACTGAAGGGAAGATAATGGTTATGGGACATAGAGATTTGTAGATTAGTAACTGATTTTTATTTTATATTGTAATTTATTTTTTGGAGTGCTGGGGTCAAACCCAGTCTTGTGTATATTAGAAAAGCACTGTATCACTGTACTCAGTCCCCAGCCCCTACATGTGAGTTTTAAATGCTGATCTTGACATTGGAGTGGATGAGTTTTTCTTGGGGGTGTGCATAGATTTTTTATAAGAGTATAGCACATAAAAAATCCTTGAGGAAAATCAACATATAAGATACAGATGGAACAAGAGCCAGTTATGTTGCCCTGGGATTACCAGCCAGGCAGGTATGAATGCATTTTGTCTCAGAAGCTAGTATATAAGAGTGTTAGGAAAGGATGAAATATTCAAACTTGTTACAGGGAGATTAATAAAAAAGACACCAATGATTATACAGAGAACAGACTTTTGGGCTTTAATGCTTCCAATTATTGTAAAGAAAATGAGATCATTTATTATAGAACAAGTATCAGACAATGTATGATAATAGAAGAGTGTTCATTTCTTTGGCTTATTAAGGGATTCTCTGACTTTCCCATAAAGATACTGGAGATAGAGCATGACAGGAAGAAACCAAATTCTCAAGAGTTCCTCTTCCTGGGTCTGCCCATCCAGTCAGAGCACCAAAACCTGTTCTGTGCCCTGTTCCTTGCCATGCCACATCCTGAGAAACCTCTTCATCGTCATTCTCATTCACCTGGACTCCTGTCTCCACACAACCATATATTTGTTCTCAGCATCTTGTATTTTTCTGACTTCTGCTTTTCCTCTGTCACAGTGCCCAAATTGCTACAGAAAAAGCAGAGTTAAGTTTCATCCATTCCCTTTGAAAGCTGCCGGATTCAAATGTACTTCTTCCTGCTTTTTGGAAACTTCAAGATCTTTCTCCTTGTGGCCATGGCTTATGAGCACTATGTGACCTTCTGCTTTCCCCTGCACTGCTGTCATGAGCCCTGAGCTCTCTCTCTCCCTGGTGGTGCTGTCTTGGGTGCTGACCGTGCTCCCTTCCATGTTGCACACTCTGCTCCTGGCCAGATTATCTTTCTGTTCAGACAGCATGATCCCACACTTTTTCTGTGACATCTCTGCTTTGCTGAAGCTGGTCTGCTCTGACACTCATGTCAATGAGTTGATGACATTTATCATGGGAGGACTCATTATTGTCAATTCTATTCCTACTGATCATCCTGTCCTTTGCGTTAATTTTCTCCTCCTTATATTCAAGGTTCCTTCTTCTTGTGGTGTTCACAAGGCCTTCTCACCTGTGGCTCCCACCTCTCTGTGGTGTGTCACTATTCTGTGGGACCATTATTGGTCTATGTTTATGTTCATCAGCTGACAGATCTATTAAGGCTGTGATGTGGTAACTCGCATGCTGAGCCCTTGCACCTGCAATCTGAGGAACAGAGACATGAAGGGAGCCCTGAGAAGAGTCTTTTGTAAGAAGACAATTTTATTCTCTGTATCATGGTAACCCTTGAAATATGTACAGATTTTGTCCAGTGTAAATATTGAGTTTGATATTTGAATATTATTGCAGATTTTTGTTTCCATGTTTCTGATCAAGTGAAATGATTTTCCAATAAATAAGAACTGAAACAGAGGTGTGTAGCTGATGTAAAATGTGTTCTCAGTGACCTGGTGGGAAGGTTTCCTGTTTGTTAATTCTAGCTGACCCTGGAAGGCATAATTTAAATCATTTAATTTAAATTTCTGTCTGAAGCTCTTAAACAACTAACTTATCATGTGTTCCTTTTTGAAAACCAAAACTTGACTTTAAATGCTTGTTCTCCTAGGTCAGTGCTAAGATTCAAACAACTCAGGTCAGGTCAACAGTCGCTCTTGTAAATTGAACTTTTCATTCCTAAATAGAAATCTGTTTTTGAGCAAGTGTTCACATCATTCTCATGACCTTTTTTCCTTCTTTTTTTTTTCTTCTCACGTATGCATTTCCCTTCCTTTTTACTTGATGTGTATTTAAATGCACATTTTATTTGCTTTCTTATAGCAGTTTAGTTTGTATTTTCTGGAAACTAAGTCCTCTTGGGGCCCTAAGTGTTGTTTCTTCAAACATGGTCAAGGAGGCCAGAGTCTGCTTTTAACCTGACTCTTTAAGGATCACCTTTCCCTCCTTGGTTTTTCAAGTTAGCAATAAACTTTACATCCATGATCTTATTTAACTCCTCTGATGATTCCATGAAGGAAAGGGAATCTTATTGTGATGTCAAAGATTGAAGAATGTAGAATTTGAACATGCCAGTGGTCCACTGTGTGTCAGTTCTGAGCCTGTTTAAGACTGCAGACCTCAGAAATAGAATTTGTAGCTTACATTTTTCGATGCGAGCTGCTTGTGTCATTGTCTAGATTTCCATTCTTGGTCATTAGCTTCTTTTGTCACCTGCAAGTGATGACAACCAAATTGGTCATTTCAACTTCTCCTGTCACTGACCTCCACATCTCTGCAGCACATCCTAGTTTTTATCCTGATTTTTCAATAGATATCTTCACTTGACACTTTCTGACACACACAAAGTTGAGCTCTTTATTATCTTCCACATACATTCTCTTTGTCCTACATTCCATTTTTTGAACACATCACCTTCCGAATAGTTGCGTAATAAACTGTGTATGTTTGTGTAATTATGGGTATGTGTTCACAAGAAGGTTTATGGTTCTCAGCCACATGGAAAAGAATCACACTGGACCATCACCTTATATACCCTGTACTAAGTTACAGGATAGGGAGATTGCCAAATAGAGAGCAATGTGCTTGCTGCTGTTTCCTTAGATTGGCGATGCCACTTTCCACTTAATCTTCTAGAATCATCATTTTCAAATGCTGGTGACAAGAGACACAGGTAATAGTGTTCTTAATTCGGCCCATATCTTACCATTACCTCCAGTCCTTACTCCTCAATATTTAGGGGACACCAATGAGACTTTATATGTCTGCCATTTTTCTCTCCATTCTTTTCAAGAGAAACAGATGCCAATCAGCACATAATCTGCACTATGTCTTTGAACAAGCAGAAGATTCAAGTGTATTGATGAACATTTTTGAAAGTTTCGGGATAATTTTGGATTGTCTTTAATTCTTACACCTTAGTTACTAATTTCAGGAGTAATCCGGTGATGGGGAGAAATAAATTAATTCCCATTCAAGGTCATCTACATAAGTCTCTAGTATTTTTGAGATGCTTTCAAATCATATATGAAGATAACTTAGTAATTTTTCTACTTCATAATTATCTTTACTTATAATCATAGAAACAAAAATCCTTAAACAATGTACTTTTTTGTAATTTTATCCAACAAATTCTTTCATTATGGAAATATGCAGGTTGAAAAGAAAACTAAGGAAATATACTTGTTTAATAAACTTTATTAAAAAGTTCTTATTTTACAAGGTTATATGTGTGAAAATTAAAAAGTGTACCTTGTGAGTTTTTCCATGAATTTCAATAATTTCTCAGTCCCTCTGGGTCTTGTGGAAGAGTAAGCATTGCTCACCAGTGCTCAGTCTCCCCTAGGTCCTGTGGGTGAGTGCGCATTGCTCACAAGTGCCCAGTCTCCTCAGGATCTCTGGGTGATCTTCCCCTGCCCATTTTGATCAGATTCCTCTGCAACCTGTGGGTGAGCACCCCTCACCCAGCAGTGCTCAGTCTCCTTGGGGTCATTAGGGTAAATGCCCTTCGCTTATCAGTGTTCAGTCTCCTCTGGGTCCTGTGGGTGAGTGCCCCTTGCCCTCCGGTGCTTAGTCTCCTCTGAGCCTTATACCACCTGGCTCATTTAAGGCTTAACTGTGTGGGTGAGTGCCTTTCCCTCCCATGCAAGGACAATCTTTGGCCTTAGAAGACTGTCCATATCAACACTACTGAGGAAACTTGGAGAAATCTGGATAGCTCTTCTTTCCAATAACCTTGTTTGGCCGTTTGTGTAGGTATAGAGACAGGCTTCTCAACAGGGTGTGCAACCACAAGACAATCGTTAGTGGATCTCAATACAAACAGCACTGAGGACCTGGATCCATCACTCATTAGTCACCATTTCCACACCTTTTGGCTCAAGTGGCTGTGCTCTCAGGCATGATTGAAACATGCCCAGGATTGCCGAGGTCCCTGTGACCAGTGGATGACAGCCAGATTTCCAACTCTTGTTTGGATCTTCCATGACTTGGCACTACAATCTTTGCTCCACGTAAAGACCCTCTGGGACCTTTGGATCAGAAGCAATTCCCACCTTGAGAGGACAGTGGGAAAAGTGGCAAAGAAGAGTTTCCCACCATCATAGAGGACTTCCTGAGACCTTTGAGAAATCACCACTGTCCCATCATCAGTGAGGTACCTGAGACATTATTGCACTGAGGGATATTTTCCAAAATACTCCACGTACTCTAAACCTAAGGGTGAGCACCCCTTCTTCTCCAGCACACAGTCTCAGTGTCCTCTGGGTGAGCGTCCATTGCCCAGCAGTGCTCAGTGTCTTTTGGTTCCTGAGGGTGAGCGCCCTTTGCCCACCAGTGCTCGGCTCCTCTGGGTCCTCTGGGTGTGTGCCCCTTTTCTCAGCAGTGCTCAGGTTCCTCTGAGTCCTACAGCCTCCCCCGAGACTGTCTTCATTGCATTTCGTCCTTGGTCATCTACTGGTGAGCACCACCCTCTCTCCAGTGTTACTTCTTCATAAGAATATGGTGGATGTTTTTCCTCCAGTTCCCTGATCTTTGTTGTTGAGTATTTCCTTTCTCAGCTGTCCTTTGTAGAGCTTGTTGTGTGGTTTCTTTTGGGCTCTTAAGATGCTAGAAGTTTGAATTTCTTGGCTGCCTCTCGTGTGGTACATGAGTGCTCTAAACCTGTGGTGGTCCTTCATCTCCCCAGCTTATGATCATTCATGGAGATATTTGGCTGCCCTGCCTGGGTTATTCTTTATGCTCATTCAGTGGGTAGATCTGCAGCTGCTGACAGACTTTCTGCAGGGTGCCTTTCCACACTGTGCCAGAGCTGGCTGTCCTGAGGTTCAGAAGCCCTGAGGCAGAGATTTCCCGAACCCACCCCTGAGCTGCTTTCTGCACAGGCCACGGTTCTTCCTGGGAAAGACTGGGATCAGGGGCTCTGTCCTCCTCCCAGGCTCTCTTGTCATTGCTCAGCTCTCATTCTCTCCAGTGATCGCCAATGTCAGCCTAATGGTCTGCCTCCTCTGTCACCTGGACTCTCTTACCCAGCATGGGGATTGAGTGTGGCTTCTTCTTCCCCATCTTTAGTCCCAGCATTTTGGGGTCATACTCATCTGTTCAGCTCTGTACACGGTGAGAGGAGCAGCTTTGAGGAGATAAACAGAAGCTCCAGGCATAGCTTGTGTGGGGGGAAAGGATCTGAGTGGGATGGACCTTGGCCCTGCTTGGGTCCTGGGCCTCACCCAGTGGTGCGCCATGCCCTGTGACAACTACTTCAGAGGCCCCTAGTGGCCCTCACCCTGCAACCTACCTGGGGTTCCAGCAGATGTTGGTCCATGGGCTTTCTGAAGAGCACTTGTGCACTCATTATTAACTCTGCTGGTACAGAGGATGTGTGACACGTGCTTTAAAATGATCTTAAAATGCACCTCTGTCAATTGTGGATTCCACACATCAAGTGCCTCTCTCTGAATGCTTCAGTTTCCACAGGACTCTTGTGTCTGTAGCCAGCTGACAGTTGCCATGGAACCACCGTGGACAAGATCAGGCTTTTAGTAAATGCTTCAGTGATGTCTGGTTCAACAGACTTTGCTGACAGTGTTTACTGGCTGATAGTTGATTATAGTTCTGACAATGTTGATTGATCATTTCATTTATAAATAAGAAAAATTAAGCAGAACATTTGTGTGTAGTGTGTTACTTTGTGCAGAACAAGTGGGTGTTCTTGGTGGAATGATGCTAGTGTCGAGTACTGGAAGTGTAGTTTTGTAGCTATTCAAAATGGAATAGTTACGTACATAAACATTCCTGCATAACCTTTCTCCATCCCTTCATTAAGTTGAGACAGTGCACAAAACAACAAACCGGCTCACAAACGTGGCGGTTGCCCATTTCAGTGTTGTAGATGCCTCGTGCAACTGGAGCTGTGCATGGTCAGAAAAGGACCTGGAGTAGAGCACCGTGTTTGCATTTGAACATGACTCAGGTCATGTCAGGTGTGTCCTGAGCTTGGGTGACAGCCAGAATTGGTAGAGATTCACAAAAGAGCAGGACACAGGAGCCTCCGTTTCTGAGTCCTTGCAGCTTAGGCAGGGATGACAGGTGGAAGAGTGAGCCCTGCTCAGGGCCACACATGGCTTATGCACACATTCCCACCCGCGTGGACATGTGTACATGGCACTGAGGAGGGTGCAGCAGATCTGGCAGGGATTGGGGCCACAGGCCCGTTTGTCCTATAGCCCAACTGTGGAGGCTTATCCCACCTAGCTGCCTCCCTTGCTCCCCTCCAGCATCCAGGGCTGCTCTCCTCCCCAGACTCCTCCTGTCCTCTCCACATTACTTTTCTTCTGGAGCCTCCCTCCCTGCAATCCTCTTGAATAAACCAAACCTGTTGTGTGAGCTGGGTTTGGTCTCTGCTCGGGTCCTTGAACCTGAAGTCAAGAGTTTAAGGAAATCATACTTACCTTCGTTCAGAGCAGTCAATGGGACTTTCAGTAGAAAAAGTATGCACTGAAAACTAAGGGGTTGGGCAAACCCGCCCACCCTTGTGAGACCTTAGGACATGGCACTTGGGAACACAAATAAAAGCCAAGCGGGAAGGTCAGACCTCAACCTCCTGATTGGAGAAGACCTTTCTTAAAATGAAAATACCAAGTGCCAGTGAGGATGAGTTGAAACGGACATTTCCAAATACACTATGTGCCCAACAAGCCAGTAGGAAGAAATTGGAAAGCAAAACCCAGCCTCAAGTTGGTATTCCTCGGGCTCAGTGATGCAGATGGAGCAATCAGAAGAAACTCTGCTCCCTTCACCACTTAAAAATTGTAAAGCACTTCAAAGGGGCAGGAGGAGGGTGTTTATCCAGTAAGGCAGGTTGGGCCCATGAAATGTGCAGAGCAATATGATCTGGAAATTTTCTTTCAGACCAAGGGAGGAAACACTTGTGTGATGAAGAGCGAAGGTGAAGGAGCCCAGAAGCTGGACAGAGTGCACAGGCCTGTGGTGCAGCTGCAGAGCAGGCCACAGGGGGCAAGCAGGAACAGACCCACCTGTTGGATGGATTCAGGCCGAGGTGCTCCTGGCTCTGCACATTACTGGTTCTGAAGTTTTGACTGCGGTGGAGTGTGCATTTATCCACAGATATGTGTTCGTGGAATACTCTGTGTGTTCATTAGCTGGGTCTTCAGGGAATGTCAATTTGTCTGCTAGACACTAGACAGCAGTCCTTCCCACAGGGGGCTTTGCTTTGACCACTTGCCCTGTACCTGGAGAGCCCTGCTCTGCTACCTGCCACTCCCTGTGCCACTCTCCCAGCAGCCCTACAGCAGTCTTTGGCAAAGCTCCATCCCTCTGCAGTTGGCCAGGCCTGCGTGCCAACCTCAAGCAGAGCATGGCCACAGAGCCAGCACCATCACACTCCTGGCCGGGCTGGGCCCTCCCTGAGCTGCAGGACTGGCGTCTGCCCAAGGACCCACCCAGGAGTTGGATCTGAGGCTCTTTTGGGGGGTTCTCAAGGCTGCAGTGGGAGACAAGTCTTGGAATTTGGAAGGGGAGAGAGGGAGAAGAGGAGCAAAGAGCAAGTGATGGGTGTCGGGGCAGGAGCTGCAGGGCAGTGGGAGAGGAGGCCACCAGTGTGGGCACCAACTTGAGGGCACTCACAATGGGCAAGAGCGGGAGAAGCTCCCAGCTCTATCCTGGTGCTAAGTCCAGGAAGGACAGTGCTTTTATTTGTTGAGGGCACCTTTTCTGCCCTGAATCTGATAGGATGCAAGACACACCTGATGTCATGGACCTTCTGCCACAAGTCTGTAGGGGAGCAGTGATCACCTCAGTTTCCAAATGGCACAGGATGCTCAGGGAGTTGATGTGACTTTGCTTGTGGTACCCAAGCGACCAGGGGCAGAGCAGGTACCAGAACCCAGGCACATCTGCCCCTGGGCCCTGCTCTGTGTGGTACTGCCAGCACCCTCCAGGTCCATATGCAGGCAGGAGCAGGTCATGGAGGAGCTGGGTCCTGTCCTGTTGCCTGCAATGCCATTCTGCCTGGGTGTTCCAGTGAACTGACAGGTACCATCTACCAAGCAGTTGTTCCTGAGGGAGCCGCATGTGTTGGTGGGCTCATTCAGAGACTTGGACATACCTAGATTTAAGTTAAATCTAGGAGCACATAGAAGCATGTGTGCATAGACCAGGAGGGGACACAAGGCCAAGGGTTTACTCAGGACTAAAACCCAAGCTTAGGCCAAGTCCAGGACTTAGCTAGGACAAGACAAGGCCAAATGCCAAGATAAATGCCAATACCAACCCCATCCTAGACTCACTGAAGCCAAGCTTAGCTTATAGCCGATAGGCAGCAGGGCCAGGCATGGTGGTGCTGGGTACCTACTTCCTCCCCAGGCACATCTGAGATCATACTCAGCCCTGATGCTGGCTCTTGGCACATCAGTGTATGGATGTTTGCAAAGCATACATGTATTTGTTCATTGGTGGTACTGAGTATGGAACCCAGAGGCACTCTGCCAGACTTTTTTTCTCTTTAATTTCCACACAGGATCTCACTGAGTCATCCAGGCTGGCGTCAAATGTGTGATCCTCCTGCCTCATCCTCCCAGTAGCTGGCATTATGGATGTGACCATGGCACCGGGCCCTTTGGATGTTTTAACCCAGTGATCACACTCAGCGGAAGACTTGTGCACACTGGGATGAGTTCCCAGGTCTTAGAAAAAGTTATTCAGGGATAGGGGAATTGTCAGATGGACCTGGCTAAGTGCCAACCCTCTCCAAAATAAGCCTTGCCCAGGCTTCAGAGCAGGGTTTCCATGCCCTCCACTAGGTGAAGCTGGAGGGCATCTTTGCGGGTTGGCTCTTTTCACTCACAAGCTCTGGGTCCACTTGAGGGAATCTCAGCACCAACAGGGCAATAAATAGCCTGATGACAGGGAGCCCCAAGTCCCTCGGAACTGTGGGAAGGACAAGATGGGGGACTGTGATGGTGCCCAATTAAAATCAGAAGCTCCAGATTGCTTTGTTCTCAGTCCCTGGCATTTCCCAAAATGCCCATGCCCAGGATGGAAGCTTTGGCCAGGCCATAGTCCTGTCCCAGGAAGGAATGCAGTGCTGGAGGGAACTGACTGAGTTCCCAGCAGGCCCCCTGGTCTACATATCCGTGTCTCCAGGCTTCAGTTCTTTAAATGGCAGTGCTTCTATGGGACGGACTGAGGCAGGTGAGCTTCTTCCTCCGATTTGGCCAAATTGTGATTAAATTCATTTTTCCTTTTTATTTTGTCATGTCTTATTTCTGATGCTGGCAAACACCCCAAACCAGTCAGCAGGGACTGCAGATACTTGGGCCCCAGGAATACAAAAGGGCCTCCTCCCATGCCTGCTTCCCTGCTGGGACTCCTGAGTCCTGCTGATCCTGGGCCCCTCACTGAGGCACTGTCCATGTCCCCTGCACAGCTGGTGACCATGAGCAGCCTGTGGTGTCCAAACTTCCAGGCTCTCCTCAGTCACCCCCTGGATTCCCCACTTTCTTCCCTTCTCCCCCTGTGCCAGACCACCACAGCAAGTTCTCCTAAGTGCATGGGGCACCCACCTGCCCAGACCACCCCAAGCTGATCCTGAGCTTCAGGGTGGGCTGCTGGGGCACAGTCATGGCTGGAGGGAGAGTCCAGAGAAGAGGGCCTCTGAGCTGCACCCTGGAGCCCCACCCTGTGGTTAATATCCCCCTCCCCAGTTCTGCATTCTGGGAGGCAGCAGCTAGAGTCCAACCCCCTGGAGGAATGGGAAGGACACTGGGCAAAGTCCTTTGGTGGGAAACCCCTGGCATCTGGGCTAGCAGAAGGAGAGGGCTCATGGCTGAGGGGTAGAGGGAGCCCACAGCTCTAGGGCGTGGGGATGCTGTGTTGTGTGATGGAGCTGCTGTCCTTTGGGCACCCAGGTGTGGCCTTGGCTGGTGGGTAGTAGGAGGGCTGGGCCCTGATCCCTCAGCTGGGATGGGAGTGGCTCAGCAGGGCCCAGGAGGGTGATCCCCAGGAGAGTGCAAGCCCCTCTTTCAGGTCCCAAGGTCTCCCATGGCCACCTGCATTGGCACAGGAACCATGATCTGCAGCCACAGGACACAAGGACACATGTTCATAGACATTTCCAAACAATGACCATAGAATGCACCACAACAAAACTTCAGTAGTGTTGAAAGCGTAGCGTGGTGTGGGCGTGCAGTGTGATGTGTACGTATGTGGTGTGCGTGAAGTGCGATGTGTGTATGTTGTGTGTGTGCTGTGTTTGTAGATGTTGGGTGCTGTGCATGTCATATGTTTCTTGTACAACACAGTTTGTACGGGATGGTGTGTTTTGTGGCAAGTGAGTTGTATTGTGTTGAGTGCGTGTGTTGGGTTGTGCATGTGCACGTGGTGTGTGTGGGGTGTTTTATCCAATTCCAGGGTGACTGTGGCTTCACAGAGCCAGGCCCTCAGGATCACAGGGAGCAGAACTGGTTCCACCCTGCCCTCTGGTGGCGAATGGCAGTCATGGCAATGACAATAATCCCTGTGTCCACAGGACATCCTGTGGCAGAAAGGAACACCCCTGAAATTGACATGTAAGTCAGAGCCCTAGTGTCCACCACAGAATTTCAGTGTCAAGATGGCAGTCAGCTGGTGGAACTGGTGCCCAGCAGGAGCATGGCTTCTGATTACCTCATGGCGGACAGGTTTCCTGTGGCAGGCCCAGGAAAGCCTGCAGCAGCCGCGCACAAGATCATATGAGATCATGGACCCCAGGAGCGGACTCATGCGCTGCTGTAAAGGCCACAGGGATGAAAATCCAGTAGAACCAAGACGTGTTCGTTGAACATGTTTGTAATGAATTTGATTCTGCATCTGCAGCCTCGAGTGCTCAGACACAGTAGAGAAGGCAGAAGTAGGAAGCCAGGGAGTGCTCTCCACTGGCAAGTGGCTCTGACAAAGCCCCTGGACATATGAGGGGCCATTCTCCACACCCTCCCCACTCTTATTCCACCACTCAAATCGTCAAGTTTGAGACAAGGGGGATCCCCTTGTTGAGGTCACAGCAGGGTATTCCTGGGAGCAGCTTCCAGCCTGGGAGCTTCCTCCTCAGCATCTGGGGTGATACCTGTTCAAGGG
Source organism: Sciurus carolinensis (assembly GCF_902686445.1). Classification (NCBI taxonomy): domain Eukaryota; kingdom Metazoa; phylum Chordata; class Mammalia; order Rodentia; family Sciuridae; genus Sciurus; species Sciurus carolinensis. The sequence goes on along the minus strand of NC_062215.1, from coordinate 52,958,984 downwards.
AAGGTTCTTGATCAGGATGGGTCTGGAGGGTTCTTTCTCTGGGGCTCCTGGACCCGGGTGCTCTCCAGTGAAAGGAATGACATCTTTCTGGATGTTTTGTTTTTGGTGTCCCCCTGCACACCTCCAAAAATACCTACAGTGCTATGATTGCCCAGGTGGCTTTGTAGAACATACATGGGGTCCAGACTCTCACCACCTAACACCCCCGACAGCACCCCCTCTGCTCTGAATCCTTCTCTGTGCCCTTTCCTGCTGTTTCCAAGGCCTGGAGTCATCCTGTGGCCTTGGCTGGGAGGGTGACATGGCTGAGGAGGGAGGCCATGCCACTGCCCAGAGGAGAGGCTAAGTCCCCATCCAGGTGGCAGAGAAGGCTCTGGCTGAGACAGCAGGGCGTCAACCACTGGGGTACCCACTGGGGTAGCCATGGGGACAGCAAGTGAAGCAGGAGAAGTCAGAGGCCCTGGCCATGTCACAGATCCCTGTGTCCTGCCACTTAGATCCAACTCACCCCTGAAGAGGTGAACCTCACACTTTCCCCGCAGGATGAAGACAGGAAACGAGACAGGCCCTGGACTTGGCTTGGCAGGCTGGACACTGGTTGTATCTGGGTTTCAGAGAAACACAAATAATTGTTTTAGTCTAGGTGCATCTTATGCAGCATGAGGAGTGAATCTCAGCAGGACTGCCTGGAGGAAGGCGTGCCCTCCAGGCCCACTTGTTAAAGGCCAGTCCCAGGATGGTGCTCCTGGCAGGTGGTGGAACTTAGGAGGTGGGACCTAGTGGGAGGTTTCAGGTCATGTTGTGTGTCTTTGAAGGGACCAGGTCTCCTCCTTGTTTCTCTCTTGCATCCCAGACGTGAGTTGTGAAGTTTACTCTGCCACATGCTCTTCCATGATGTGACACCTCACCGCAGGCCCCAAAGCCACCCTGGACTGAAACCTATAAAACTGTGAGCCAAAATAAACCATTCCTCTCCATAGGTATCAGGCACTTTGTTACAACAATGGAAAGCTGAGTTCCCACTCCACATCAGCCTCCCTGTTCCCTAGCACTTGCTTTCCCAGCCACACAGCCAGGAGGCACGAAAGTAAGCGTCCTCGGAGATTTGTGTGTATTCATTCCCAGTCTGTCCATCCACAGAAGAAAGGAGGAGCCTCTGTGAGACGCTCATCAACAGCACATCACTCAGCAGCACAGAGCAGAGCATGGACAGGCCCATGGCACAGATGCACAGCACACAGTCCACGTCGAGTTCAGGGAAGTACCCCCCTCCTGATTTTACTTATGGGAGTTTCCAGAATAGGAAAGACCAAGAGCTAGTGATAGAAATGAGAACAGTGGTTACTGGGTAGGGGCAGCACAGGGGACTTCAGGAGAGTGGTTGCAGGGGTGTATCCCTGTGTAAAATTTCACGTGGTGCCCTTAGAGGGAGAGCTTTTGTGTGTTTCCCTGTCTGTGGTTATTCTGTCTTCAGTGTTGAGAAGCACAAACAACTACGGCAGTGAAGCATTCAGAAAAACACCCAAAGATGGAGTGAAGTGGGTCCCGGGTCTCATAGGGCCTCAGAGCTTCAAAGGGGACCCAGGAGTTTGGGCTTGTTCTGGTAGGAGGGAGGAACACTCCCTGGGGGAAGAGCCCCTGCAGCAGAGCAGGGCAGTGACCTGCTCAGAGGTGCCCTGCAGCCAGGATGGGAGGATGAAAGGGAGGACAGGGGAAGGGGCTGGAGGCTTAGCAAGAGCAGCTGAGATGAAGGACTGGACAGGTGGGAGGCCAAGGGGTGGGTGGGTTTAGATCAGCCTGCCAATGGCAGCTTGTGGGCTGGGGCATCAGAGGGCTGCTGCAGATGCCAGGTGCATAGTTAAGTGATGGAGTAAGGAGTAGGCTTGAAACAGGAGAAAAATCACAAAAAATCACGCTGGAATGTACCCACTTGAACAGCTTCTTGAAGAGCCCTCTGTTTTCTGTGATGGGCAGAATCACAGCCTCTGGGACAGGAGTGCCCTGTGTTTCTCCTTTGCTAGTGAAGAAAACTTCTTTTTCCTTTTTCTCAAACCATGTCCTCATTATTGGATTGGCATTGGGGACAAGGGCACTTCTCTCTGAAGCCTGAGAATGGATTTTCCTACCTTGCTCTATGCATAGAATTACTAGACCACCTGAGCACTTGTCTGGGCCCTTTCCCTGCATTGCTGATGCAATTTCAGGCTTCTTTGGGTTTTGCATCCTTTGTCAGCCTCAGGGGTGGCGATTTCCTCCCTCCTGCTCCAGGACCAAGCCAACAAGACAATGGGGCATGTCTTCTCCTAAGAGGAGGGTCCCTGCCACCCTTAGGTGGTGTGCGAAGCCCCACGTTGGTCACCAAATTTGTTAGAAATACCAAGGTGCTGCAAGAAATCAAAAGTGATCAAAAGTGGGTGGGCAAGGCCAACTTTACTTCTATCAGGACAGCTGCTAAGGAACCTGGCCAGCAAGCAGGGCTGGGCGGGCAGTCAGCGGGTTTATATCTCCACGCCAAGTCGCCCTCACTCCCTTCAGAGGAGTTCCAGGTTACAATGTATATGATTGACTAATTTTAGAATTAGGGTGAGCAAAAGGAAAGGGCTGCAATTGGATCCAATAATGACTGAATACTAGCTTGTGAAAAAGAGCCACCAGACTTTCTATTTCTCACACTCAGGGCATCTTTCCAGGGAACACCCTGCCTCATCCTCCTGGGACTGGGGACAGAGGTTGCACAGGCTCTTTGTTCAGATTTCAAGTGTCATTCATTGTGGATTTGCACAGTAACTCTGGGGAGATGGAAGGCAGAGCTCTAAGCAAGAGAAGGCTGCCAGGCAGGGCCACAGGGGTGTCCCTGGGGCTGGGTGACAGCCCTCTGGAGTTGTAGGGGACTGACAATAGCTGGCAAGGGGTGGCTGGAGGTAGCTAGGGTTTTCCGGCTCCCTGCGGACTGGCTAATTTGAACAATTTTGGTGGACAAAGGGGCATAGGACTGTCCCAAGGTGTCCTGCACTTGGCCCTGGGGCTATTAGGATGGAGCATAGTGGCCTGAAGGATTAGGAGGAGGAGGGGAGTGGTTGGGGGCTGAACCTAACTCAAGAAGGGCACTGGCCAGCTCCAGGTAGAATCTCAAGATTAGACTGAGACAACATATAAACAATAATAAGAACCAGGCTATGTCTCCCCACTCAGGCCAGGGCACAGAGTGCATGGTGAGGGCCGGGGAAGCTGACATTCAAATGCACCTGCAGCCACTCTTCAAGATTTCGAACCTCTATATGGACTAAGGTGACCCCCTTGGGGACCCTTGCTGGGGTCACTGCCAATGATACCCTAGTGAACGCTAATGCCTCCTGGGGGGACAGTCCCTGTTCCCATTCCTCACTGGTGTAGTCTCCCTTGTCAGGCAGTGGGGGTTGGCCAATCTCAAACCCCATTCACCAATAGTTTTCTTTACACCACTCACTATTGGTTGTCAGGGAGGCCTGTTCCTGGATGGAAATGGGCTGGCCGGGTGTGCCAAGGAGGCATGGAGAGCATCCCCCATCAGGGGTGCCCTACCACTGAGCTGCACCCAGTCCTTTTTATTTTGAGACAGGGTCCCCATAAATTGCACAGGCTGGCCTGACCTCGAGATCCTCCTGCCTCAGCATCGCAGGTGGCTGGGATCAGAGGCATGGCCAGGAGGGAGAGGCTCCAGAGCAGCAGGCATTTCCTCATGCTAGAGTCCTGGTGGATCAGAAGCCGGGCGGGGGGTGGGCTGCAAGCTGCCCTGTCTTCTTCCCTTGCTGGGGACACCAGACTTTCTGCACCTCAGCTTATTTGTGAAGCCTGCATGGCCCCCCCGCCGCAGACAGCCCTGCACCCCTCCCTGCGGGGAGCAGGGAGGCGGGTCGCCCGCCCGCGGCCTCTGCGCGGTCTGAAGTCCATGGCCTGCGCGCGCACCCAAAGGTTCCAAGAAGGAAACCTCGCGAAGGAAACGTCGCCGGCCGGAGGGAGGATGGATGAAGAAGGAGATCTCCATGGCCAGAGGATGGTTCTAGGAAACAGCGCGGGCCAGGTCTGCGATGCCAAGGCAAGTTGTGGGTTTAGCTTTACTAATATTGATTTAATAGAACTTGAAATGGAAAATAACAGAAGTTTAACAGATCTTCATGCTTTTTATTTTAAAAATGCATTTTTTATTCTAATTTGTTCTATGACAATAGAATACATTTTGATACATCATACATAGGTGGAGTATAATCCTCATTCTGGTTGTACATGATGTAGAATCCCTCCGTCCATGTAGTTCTATATGTCCACAGGGTGATACTGTCTGATTCATTCTACCAACCTTCCTACCCGCATTCCCCACCCCTCCTCATTTTTGACAAGCCTTTGAGCTAGAAGTCAGGGCAAGATGCTGAGGATTCTTCAACAAGCCAGCTACAGGTGCGGTGGCACAGGACTGTAACTCCCTCGCCTATAGAGGCTGAGGCAGGAGGATCACAAGTTTGAGGGTAGCCTCAGCAACTTCGAGACCCTGCCACAAAGTAAAATAAAAATAGGTCTATAACTCAGGAGTCAAGTGCACCTGGGTTCACTTCTCAGTACTAATAAATAATTAATTAAATAAATTAAATAAAAATAAAGGGAAAAATCTGGTGCTGTGCGTCGGTGGCAGTGCTGCCAGAACGAAGAGGATGTTGAGTCCCACAAGTGGCTGCAGGATGGTGGTGGGCCCAGAAGAGCCTCAGGGGCACCTTTGACACTAGAGGCAGGAAGCCCAGGCTGGGTGGACACAGGTCCAGCTTTGAAAACCTCATCAGAGCCTGGCAATACTAAGGGGTTAGCCAGAGGCTGGAGCCAGAGGCTGGAGCCAGAGGCTGCCTGGACCCATTTCAGGGTTCTGGGCTGAAAGCAGCAGCCCATGAGATGCCCACTCCGGGACTGTCCCCAATCCCTGCCTGCTGGCAGAAGTACCAGACCAGTTCCACCAAAATGTGGTTTTGTGCTAGGGCTGCCCCTGGGTACCAGGAGGCAGAAGGTGAGAATGGGATTTGGGCGATGAGGAATCCCAGGGGTGACAGAAGACAACTCCATGGCTGCTTGGCAGGAAGCAGTCCCCAGGGTGCCAGATGTGACAGACATAGAATAGCAGTGTTGGCCCACAGGTCTAGGGTTAGAGTGCTGTAGAGGAATGACCCGTGGGCAGCCTTAGGAATCTGGAGACACACTGGTTTGGGAGTTGGGGACGGCTGTACCTCTGTGGCTTGGCTCGTGGGGCTCTGCGGTGGCCTTGCCCACAGTGGATCTCTGCCTGGGCCTCATAGCTTGCAGTCCAGGTGGGGGTGGCCATGTGCACACAGAGCTGAGGAAGGAGTGTGGGGATGGAGCCGCCACATGAGGGGGGACCTGGGAGCAGCCTGTCCTTGGGGCTCATCTGTCTTTCAGACCTGTGATGGAAGGGGCAGCCCACATCTCTCCAGTGCCCTTGGGGCTGTCTTGCATTCTCTCAGGGTGGATCTGTCCTAATCTCCTTGAGTAATGATTGAGCACCACACTCTCCTCCTCTCCAGAACTCACTCTCACTCCTCTGATGAGTAGACTGAGAACTTTCTGAATTTTTAAGTTACATCTCTTTTTATTAATGAAAACTCTATCACCTTTAATCACTCTTCTCCCATTTTATGGGAAGCATTCAACAGTACCAAGCCCCTGCCTCAGCACCAAGCTTAGAAATGTCTTCAGCCAATAAGTATCTCTTTGCTCCCACGTCCTGCCTGCTGCTGCCAGACACTGGGGCAGAGCACTTAGATCAGTTCTTGGCTGTCCTGTACCAAGGGTGGACTTTCCTCCGTGTCCAGTCACAGTCCTCACTCCCATCCGAGACCTACCAGAGTGGCCTCACTGCCCATATTTCATGACTACATAGGTAGCCTGCAGCAGGCTGAGGCTTTCTCTAAGTCTTTTCTTCCTGGGCGTGTATCAGAATCACCCTTAAATGCGACAAAGCTGTATTGACTGACTCCACTTCAATCAGGCTTCAGAATCTTCTCCTGTGCCCAGCTGTGTGCTTCCTTTAGAGTCTGGTTTGAGGAAGGGCTCTGCTAAGTCAGTTTAGAAGAACCCCCGTCCTCAATATCTGATCACTCTAATGATTGGATGCAGTCCCTTCCCACCCCCAGGATCCCCAGGTGATAGCTGGTCACCCTGGCCTGCCTTCAGTGTGACTCCTGCTAGGTCAGTTTAGGCAGAGTCCCCTCATTCCTATTTGTTGTGCTAGTTAGTTTCTTGTTACTGTGACCAAAATGCCTGACAGGAATGATTTAGAAGTGGAAAGGTTTATTTTGTCTCACCCTTTCAGAGGTTCAGTCCATAGTTGGCTGAGCCCATTGCTCTGGGCCCAAGGTGAGAACATTGCAGCAGAAGCAAATGGCAGAGGAAAACTGCTCAGCTCATGGCAGCCAGGAAGGAGAGAGATGGGGAGACGGGGCAGACCAAGGGGACAAGATGTAGTCCCCGAGGGCACACTTCCAGTGATCTCCTTCCTCAAGCCACACCCCTGCCTTCAGTGACCACCTAGTAGCCCATTCACATTATTAATCTATCCATCCATCATGATCTAATCACTTCACCTCTAAAGGTCCCTTCCCTGTCTTCCACATGAGCTTCAGTGGACACCTCATGTCCACACTGTGGTGGTCATTTTCCATCCATTGACTCCACCTGCCCCTTGGCTATAAATTCTCCTTGTCCACACCACAGTGAGGGTGGAGCCCAATATCTTTTGCCCACTGCAAACCCTGGTGGCAGTGGTCCCGGTACCTGTCATACCCTCACTAGTCTGCCTTGTGACACTTAAGTATCATTGACTCTTTGCTTTTCCCTCTGTTCCCCCTGTTTCTCTTGGTACGGGAGTCTGAATCCAGAGGTGCTCAACACCCCCACATCCCCAGCCTTGCTTATTTTTTATTTTGAACCAGGGCCTTTCTAAGTTGCTGAAGTTGCAATCAATCCTCCTGCCTCAGCCTCCAGAGTCACTGCACTGTTGCACCTGGCTTTTTCTTTAGCACGGGTCTGTGTGTGGCAATGTGGGCTTTCTCCAGCACACACTTCAGACCTCCTCAGGGTTCTACCCTTCACTCAGCTCCAAAAACACCTCCACAGTTTATGTATTTGTTACAGCCTGTCTGCTCCCAGTACCAGTTGTCTTAGTTCATTCAGGCTTCCGCAACCAAAACCAAACTGGGCAACTCATAAGGAGCAGAAGTTCATGTTCAGGGTTCTGGAGGCTGGCAGTCTAAGATCAAGGCACAGAAGATTTGGAGTCTGGTCTTCCCACTGTACCTCACCTGGTGGATGGAGCAGGGAGCTCACTGGGCTCCGTGTCTAAGGGACTTTTGAAGGGGTCCATTCTCCTGACCTGGTCACCTCCCAAAGGTCCCCCTCCTGATGGCATAGCATTGGGGTTGAGGAGTTAATGTGAATTTGGGGGCAGGCAAACATTCAGACTATAGAAGGGCAGGAGAGGGTTTCAGATGGTATGACATCACCCCAGGTCAAACAACTGGGTTTGTGCTGGGAAAACTCTCTAGCCTTGGGATAACTGATCCTGTGATCCAGGTCAGAGACCAGTGCCTGCCCAGCACATCCATGAACCACACTGAACCCTGCTTCTGGAGGCTACCTTCACCCTGCTGTGGTCTAGATAAGTGTTCACCAGAGGCCCATGTGTTGAAGGTTGGTCCCCATTTGGTGGTACTATAGAGAGGCAGTGGAACCCTCAGGAGGTGGGGCCTGGTTTGAGGAGGCCAGGTCTTTGGGGACCTGGCCTTACTCTGTCTCTTTGTGTCCCAGCTGCCATGAGGTGCACAGGCCTCTTCTGACACACACTTCCCCCATGATGTGCTGTGCTGCCACAGGCCAGAGCAGCAGGGTCATATAAACATGGAAACCTTTCCTCCTTGTGAGTTGTTTATCTCAGGTATTTTGTCACAGCAATGGAAAGCTGACTATAATCCTCTTAACCTGCAGCAGACTGAGCCCTATTAAGTGTATTTTAGAATTTTTTTTAACTGAAAGACACTGGAAGGAAAGTATTTTGCATCATGACTAGTGCATATAAATCCTGCCTGTATGTGGTATGCTCCATATTTCTATCCTGGTCAGTGTTACCTTCTTTTGTTCTATTTCTCATTTTAAAAAATGTATCCAAAAGTCACTATCTTTTCCAAATCCAGTTAGGAAAGTAATGCAAAAGCCCCAGTATATGATGTTATTTATGAGATGACTGACAGAACTTTCAGCAACAATCAAGTCACATCTCTAATAAAAAATAAGAAGTCATGTTGGAGAATCAAATGATCAGTTGAAGTGAACTTGGTGTGAGCCATAGCAAAAGGAGCCCTGCCACCCTTGGGCCCTGGAGACCCAAGTTCTCCATTGTGCATTCAGGCTGTACATGTGGGCGCATATGTCCATGTGTGGCCTGAGGGTGTGTGTGTATGTGTGTGTGTGTGTGTGGAGTGTAGCCCCTGGGGGTCCCCCGGTGTCATCTGAGGAGATCCTGTAGCGAGCACTGAGCCACTCCCCTCCTGAAGAGGTCATACCTAGGTGAACTGAGGCCAGGTGCCCACTCAGGGACAGTAAATGCATGGGGCAGGTGTAGGAACAAGGCCACCCATGGGGAGTGGGCACAGCTGTGGAGGCTGCAGGGAGGTGGAGGGCACAGGCAGGGACAACAGAGGACAGGTGTGGTCTGCACTGGGTGCCACCTTGGGCCTAAGGCACAAGGGCAGCAGGCATCTACCAGGTGAGTGGACAGCCAAGGAAGCCCTATGCATGTGGCTGTAAGGACTCAAGGGGTGGCCAGATGGTTTGTGAGGGCCCATCCCACACCATTGTGTTTGGTCAGTCCTAAGTAACTACTTGCTATTCATTCATTCATTTCTCAGACCCATTCTGGGTGCCAAGGAGAAATCAGACAGAGCAACGCAGACCCTGGAGCAAGGGGTAACCATTCTGGGTGACTGCACGTGTGGTGTCCTGTCCCTCCCTGTCCAAACCTGGGCTTCCCCTGGTCCTAGTCCATGTGGTGCTGCTGTGACAAAATGTCACAGATTGGCTATTTATAGAGAACAGAGATTTGTTCTCATAGTTCCGTAGTCTGAAGTCCAAGACCATGTAGCGGGTCCAACTCTGGTTCTGAGGTAACTTCTGGATGCTGTGGTAGATGACTGAGGAAAGGAGGGCATCTACTCCAGGGGCCCTTTAATAGCAGCTTCTATCCTCCCCAAAGGCCCACCTCCCACCTACGTCTTCATCTACTGATTCAGCCTTCAATGGAAAGAGAGAGGGACCTGGGGGAGCTGAGGCCTAGCTACCCTGTGGTCAGGGTCCCCCAGGCCTTGGTTCCTCCTTACCTTCAAGACTTTTTTCTGAGTTTGAAGGGAATGGCAGGCTGAAATCCAACCACCTCCTAAACCCAGGCCAACAAATGGAGGCTATGGGGAAATGCTAGAAAGCTGTAGCTGCTTCTTCTCCACACCTGGCTTGGAATGTGAGGACCTATGCCTCCCTCCTTGACTGACACCAACACCCCCAGGAGCCCTGCATGCCTGGAGGCTGCCTTGCCAGCTGTCCACCCTTCACATCCGCCAGTGAGGCCAGGGGAAGGCCCTTGTTCTGCCTCCCGGCTTCTGTGTCTTTCCAGCAAGGCCTTCCTGGCAGACTTTTGGTGGAAAAGCCCTGGCCAGGCCTGCCTTGTCTCTTTCCCCCAGAGCATGTCCAAGAGCTGCTCTGCTGTGGGGAGGCACAGCTCCCAGAATTCTTACAGTGTCCTGGAATCATTGGGGACCCACAGGCTCCTACCAGAGAGGTCCCTCTGAGGTCTTGTGAACTCTGCCTGTCTTAGGACCAGATGGCCTAAGGTGGTGTCCAAGTCCTTGGTGGCAAAATCTCTCTCAGGTGTCCAAAGCAGATGGGGTCCTCCTCCTACATTCCTTAAAGAGTTTGCTTGCAACTGAGATGACCTTGTCCTTAAATGACAGTGGAACCCATGCACAAAGCCACCTGGGCCTGGAGCTTTCTTTGATAACTATTTCAACTAATTTTTTAGATATAGGCTTACTTACTTAGATTTTCTTACTTTTTCTTTCTTCTTTCTTTCTTTCTTTTTTTTTTTTTTCGGAAAGGTTGCTTAAGTTGTGTGTTTTCAAGAATGTTGTCCTTTCTATCTAGGTCACTAAAACTGTTGGCTGGTTTGTTGGGAATATTGGGAGCTCAGCTGAGCAGGAGGGAGAGCTGAGCTGGTGTTGGAGGTCAGTGTAGGTGACTGGCTCCCAAAGGAGAGCACTGCTGAGGTCTGAGCAAAGCCTCCTGCAGGTTTATGACACTGGGGCTCCCCTGGAAAAGGCCTGCTTGTGGGGCTCAAGGCCCCTCCCCTGCTTGTAGGACCAAAGGCAGCTGACCCAAGATGCTGGCTGTGCACAGAGCACTTGTTCTGCATTTAATTTTCCTCTTTCCTTTCATCTTCTAAAGGAGCAGACTCCTCCCATGGGTAGGGTATGCTTTGTTTCTGTATTTTTTCCAATTTGGAACTGAAATGATCTATTTCCCTTTAAGTGACTTTCTTTCTTACTTCCTCCCTCCCTCCCTTCTCTCTCTCTCTCTCTCTCTCTCTCTCTCTCTCTCTCTCTCTCTCTCTCTCTCTCTCTCTCTCTCTCTTCTTTTTGGTACCAGGGTTTGAACCCTACGGACACTCAACCAGTGAGCTACATCTCCAGCCCTTTTTATATTTCATTTAGAGACAGGGTCTTACTGAGTTTCATAGGGTCTCACTAAGTTGCTGAGGCTGGCTTTGAGCTTGCTATTCTCCTGCCTCAGCCTCCCAAGGTGCAGGGATTATAGGTATGCCCACTGTGCATGGCTTAAGTGCCACTTTTGATGTTTCCTACATGTTTTGATACATTGGGCCTTCTGTGTCACCCAAGGCTACACATTGTCTGGTTTTCTTGTGGATTCTTCTCTGAACCACAGGAATTTGAGGTGTACATTATCTTAGTCATTCGGGTGTTTTCCAGTTCTGAGCTCTATAGTGTGCCTGGTCATGTGCAACTGTTGGGAACCTCACATGTGCTTACTACACATTTAGGTACTGTTTGAGTACAAAATACCCCTAATTTTGAAAATCATTCAGAATAAAGAACACAAGATATCTCAGGGCTCCGGTGTAGTTCAGAAGTCCAGCACTTGCCTAGCATGTGTGAGGCCCTGGGTTTGATCCCCAGCACTGTAAAAAGAGAGAAGAATGTTCATTACAAGTTAAAATTATAATATTTTAGATATACTGGTTTAAATAAAGCATGTTACTAACACTAATTTCACCTGTTTCTTTTTCTCTTTAACTGATAAATTTATAATGGTATTTATGACTTGTATTATATTCTGACTGGACAGTGCTTTCTGTGTCTTACTTTACCTGCTGCAAATGTGCTTCTGTCTTGGTCTTACTCTGAAGCAATGCTGCCGTCTTTTGAGAGGTATTAGCTCTTTTTTTTTTTTTTTTTTTTTTTTTTTTTTTTGGCAGTGATGGGGATTGAACCCAAGCACTCTACCAACTGAGCTATATCCCCAGCCCCAGGTATTAGCACTTTTATTGTTGGTGGAGATTGGAGCTGTCTGGTGATGGTTTGGTGAATTTGAGAAGAGTGTTCATTTTACAGTTACTTCACTTCGTGTGTTGTAGGTATGGGGTATGGCAAGTGGCTAATTGTGTCCTTCAGGTCTCTTGTATTCTTAGGGAATCTTTACTCCTCTTGTTCTACTGCTAAGAGAGAAGTTAGGACCTCCAGCCATGATTGGGCTTGCACTTTCCCCTTTATTTTAGGCTTTATTTCTTCACATACTTTTGTCAGAGGAGAGAAGGGAGCTGAAGCTTCAAACCTTGGTTCTTGTGTTCTGGTGAAAGTTCCAGGTCAGACACAGGAAGTCATGCAAGAGAACTTTGTTATGAGTGAAGGTGGAGTGGAGGCCCAGTGGGAGCAGAGAGGAGGGTGCAGGGTGCAGGGGAGCTCTGTGCAGGCTCCCAGCAGGGGACCACAGGCAGTGCCATGCAGGTTTGTCACTGTGGACACTGGTCTCAGGAGCTGAGGTCCTTCAGCAACCTGTACCACTCAGCTCAACTGGGGGAAGCTCTGATCCAGTTGGTCCTCTATGGAACTGGCATAGTGCCCCCCACCATTCTGGGGGCTTCATCTTCAAGTCACTCCTGTGCTGGTGTGGGCACTGGGGTTAGAAGTGGTCTTAGTCCTCCTTTTCTACCAAGAAAGCCTCCCTTCTGAAATGCATGGAGACCCCTCTGGCCTAGCTTCTAGTTTCCCCTGGCCTCAGAGGACCTGCCAGGAGTCAGCCCCATGAATCCTTCTGTGAATCCTTCTTTCTTGCCACATCTCCCCAGTCAGCCACCAGGGAGCTCCCTGTTTCTCTCTGCTCACTCTTAAGGCCTGTGCCTCTGATGTTTCTTACACTGTCTGCTGTACATTCCCCACTCATCACTAACCCCATGTTTTGAAGATGTCCCTGAGGGGCAGGCATCCTGAGGGCTGTTGCATCCTACTGCTCTGTGACCTCTGGCTGAGTCCTGGTTGTGCTCTGCTCTGAAGGCCACTCCCTCTTGCATGAGCAGCACTCTATGCTGTCAGCTAGACTGTGCCTATGCATGTCCACTCTCTCTCAGACCTATGATTGCATTCTGTCCAGGGAGGGTGCACTTTCAATTCAGTTCTAACTCCAATCTCCCAGCATCAGTGTCAGGGGGTGGGCAGGTGCAGTCAGGGGAAAACTCCTATGTTTTCAGGGGAAGGGAGAAGCTGCTGCCCCTGTAAATGACTTAATGCTCCATCAGAGATATTTTTTTTTCAGACCAAACTCTCCAGGGTGACTTACAAGGAACCAGCCACTAATGACTGACTCACTGTTTTTAGGTGACCTAGAGTGAACTTTACTGAATACTTTGCACAGAAGCATCCCCAGCTGCCTGTTTTTGTTGTTGTTGTTTGTTTGTTTTTGTTTTTTTTATCTCTCTCTTTGTTTTTTCTTTTTTTGAGTATGTGCTGGGTGACCACAAAATGAGCAGGCCCAGAACTGTGCCCACCTCTGCATCTGGTCATGAGTCTCCTAGGGGAATATGCTCACATTTCCCCAGTAAAAGCCCCTTGATTTATTTTTGAGGACGCACTGCTTTGAGAATTAACTCCAGTGCTTTCCTAACTGACTGTGAGTAATAACCCTCTCTTCACTCTTATCTCCTCGTTGTGTTTAGTACTCACCTCAGTATCAGACCCAGAGGGTAAAGGACAAGGACCTCAAAAAAACTGTCCTTCTTTCCAATTTAGATACAGATTTGGGGCTTCCATGACACCCCCAACCCCCAAGATCAACAGTTACCAACCCCCAGGATCAACAGTTATCTAGAAAGGTGTATCATAAATGGTCAGCTCAGGAAGAGCCAAATGGAAGAGATGACCACGCAAGGCACAGGGGGCACAGAGCTCTTCTGCACTCCTGTGGAAGGAGGTGCTTGGTCCCTGAGAGTTGCTGGGGCCCAGGCTAGACCCTAAGTCTGAGTCTCACCCATCTACAGAAAATAAGAGAAAGTTATAGACAAAGGAAAATTGAAACTAATTGCAGCTTGGTCACCCTGGGAAGATAGCTAACCTGCCTTTTCCCAACCTACAGAGCATAGAAACCTGTGGGAGGTATCACTCAGGTAGAGGAAAAGCTCAGAAACACACAAATGTAGAGTCTGCCAAGCTGGGGTCCCATATGGAAGCCCACAGACCAACGTGTTGCCCGTCAGTTCTCTGAGTTGTGCTGCATCCTCCTGAAGCCCAGACCAGGGCTGTGGGACAGTTTCAGTTTTCCTTCTCCACCTAGGTGCTTGCCTGTTGGAAGCTGGGTAGGAGGAAATGAACAGGTTATTAGGAAATGGCTGAGACTGGAGAAAAATATTTTGGGGGCTTCTTAGAAATTTTATAACTTTAAGTGGCCCCATTACAGTGCTCCTCCCAAGTCCTGTCTGTTCCTCATTCTTGAGGGCTTCAGAGTGCTGTGTCATCTGGCCAGCCATTTGCTGCTAGACAGCTATGTGGACACTGTCAAGCCACCTGGGACAGAGCAGATGCTTGTTCCTGAACACAGAGCATGGTCACAAACTGTAGATCAGTTTGTGAGGCAAGAAGGAGCCCAGGTGAAGAGGTGCCCAGGAAGCCCAGTGACTGTACCTGGTAGAGGATGCCTCACTTACTCTGGCCTGCCACCAGTGACTCCAGTTCACTCTGACAACTTCCTCCTCTTGGGCGGCTTTCTCTGAAGATGTTGCTGATCTTACACCAGGTGGTTTGGTTCCTCATTGCCAAGGTGGACTTGCCCCATCCTTGGTCTCATCTGGTCCCACATCAGAGGGGAAGTCAGTGTGGAAAGGCTCTTTATATCAAACTTGAGTGACTGAGAGACTTAGAAGGAGTTGTTCTTAGGCTGAGCCTACCTGGAACCTGACATCAAGTACAGCTCCATCATCCTATAGGTAATGCATATGCTGTGACAAAAAAAAAAAAAAAAAAAAAACGAAAAATGAACTTACAAGAGGAAGGGTTCTTTTGACTCATGGTTCCAGAGTTTCAGTCCATTGTCACTGGTTCTGTTGATTCTAGGCCTGAGGCAGAGCATCATGACTGGGAGCTCATGGCAGAGGAAAGCTGCTGGCTTCATGGAACTGGGAAGGAGAGGGAGGACCTGGGGATGAGATCGCCCTTCCTCTGCCTAGGCCCCTCCACCTGCCCCACCTTCCAGTATTCCCCTGAAGATGACCCAGTAAAGGACAGATCCATTGGGGAGGTCAGAGTTGTCTTGATCCAATCACTTTCCCCAAGTCCCACCTCTGAGCTCTGCTGCATTGAGGACCAAGACTTTTAACACAGGACTTTGAGGGGACATTGCAGATTCAGACCCTCTAATGCCACCACGTGCACACTTGAGTTGGACCACTGCCATGTGCAGGTATAAAAGTTGATCACCCACCATCACCAGCAACACAACAGATTTGGAGTGTGAAAAGCTCAAAATTTTTGTAGGTCCTGGGAATTGAACCAAGGGTCACTCTACCACTGAGCTGCATCCACAGCCCTTTGTGTTTTTATTTTGAGACAGGGTCTCACTAAGTTACTGTTCCTGTCCTCAAACTTGCAATCCTCCTGCCTCAGCCTTCTGAGTTGCTGGGATTACAGGTATGCACCACTGTGCCCAGCCACCAAATTCATTTTTAAGTTATTTCTAGATTACCTACTCATGAAATTTGAGATACCAGAGAAGCATAGTCAAATCCTAAAACACTAAACATTGCTGTAATAATTCTGAAGGGCAGACAACACCAGCCCCCAACAAACAAAAACAAAAAATACACTTGTGTTACAGTTTTGAAGACTCTTTATTTCTCTAACAAATCTAAATTAACCCATTTGTCAGAGATCCTATATATTAAAATTTTAGCCATGAGACAAAGCACAAAGTATGTGATGAAGTAAGTCCAAATCTATACAGCAACAGTTAGATCTGAGTCATGCTGTGACCTGCTGAAACAAGCTGAGGTCACTTGATCATAGGACTTAACTTGAGGATTCTGTGTGCAAGTCTTCTAGAAGTCTTCAATGCCCAAACAGTCTGAGAGTTAATTTCACTTCTTTCTTTGTTTTCAGAGAGGCAATTTATTTAGGAAAGCAGATTCACATTCAAGGGTGCAGGCAAGTTCAGCCTGATGATTGGTGGACAGTCCCCTAAGGAAGCTTGAATAACTGGAACTTACCAGCGAGGGAGCAGAGAGGGCCCCAGAGCCAAAAGCCTCCTTTCAAACAAAACAGATATATAATTTAAGTGTGCAGAACCAAAGAGTGAGTTGACCAGAAAACACCCCCAAACCCATAAGCACAAAAGGACAAAAACGAGGCAGTCCCGGACATTCTAGCTGAAGTGGTTCTGGGAGTTCCAGGCAGTCTGCTCAGGTGGGTTCTGATTCAGCGCTGTGGTTTCTGGCAGAGGCTAGTCTGGTGGCAGAGCTGTGGTCCCAGCTCTTGCAGAGCTTGGGGCAGTGAGTGTGCTGCTGAACCAGGTGCAGGGTGGGTCATGGCCATCTTGTTCCCCCTCAGGACCTGTAGGTTGACCCTATCTAGTTGATATGCAGCAGCTGAACCGAACCCACATCCTGGGTCTTGAACAATCTCTCTCCAGGCTTCTTTACTCAGTCTAAAAATACTTTCTGCAAAGTAACAGAGTTTGTAGGCACTAAGTACTTGGGCTTACAGGATTCTAAGACTTATAGGACCTTTAAAGATTCCAGGCCTGGAGGGAAGCAGGCCTAGGAATGTAGGTGAAGGCGATCTTTTTGATATAGAGTAGCAGTAGAGGTTCCCTGTTTGTCTCCTTTCCCCAGGTTCTTATTTCTTCTATGCTGCCTCACTGTGAGACCGCCGTGCATCACAGTCCACTGCACTGCTGTTAGGACCTGCCCTGTGGCACCCTGGAGGAAGCATCTGTCTCTTCTCTTCAGAGTCCCAGTGAATAAGTTTTCAGCAGTTGCCACCAGTCATCAATTCCCCTGGCCTCTGCCAGCCCAACAACCAAGGTAACAGCACACATAACTAGGCACAGGGGACCAGGGTGGGCTTTCGGATATATATGCAGCACCTGGGTTGCAACAAGCAAGCCATGTTTTCCTGAGTCACAGGTTCACATGAACCAAGCACAAGTCTCCGGGGAGCTGTGACCTGGAGTGGGTTTTCCACCTTCCTGCAGATGTTCGCAGAGGTTCCAGAACACACCAGTTGCTCTGCCTCTCTCCTCTCTTCCTGCAAATGGTGACACAGTCACAAACACACACTCAAATGGCCCTTTCAGAAAAACAGTTGGAGAAGAACAGTTCAAGAAGAACCCTTCATGGGCTAAAGGAGAGACCCAAAGGCAAGGAACAGGGAGGTGGACAGTCCCTGTCCCCACTGAGAAGGATTTACTATGGTTGGACTCTGGCACCATAGTCATAGAATTCATCTTTCCATCTTTTCAGAAGGGGTGATGGAACCAACATTGGCTCTAAGGGACAGAAAGTCAGGAGACTAAGACTGACTTTTGTAGCTGCAGGGACACTCTTTACCTATTCCTCATCCTGGGCCAGCAACCTTGGGTGAATCCCTGGGAGCTGCATCCAGTGACTCCAGCAGAGGGCTCTAGCACTACCAGCATGGCCAAATTCTGTCCTGGGGCCCCAGGCCAGAGGCCTGAATCTGGTGTCCCACCTGACTGGACCCCATCTGGAAGGAGAGAAAAACAACATGAAAAGGAAAAAAAAAATTGAATCCCAGCTTGGTCTTCTTGGGAAGACAGTGGATCTGCCCGCCAACCTCATGGAAGGGGTCATTGAAGGTGGAGGCTGTTGGGTGGGGGGAGGCAGAGAAGCAGAGCATAGGCTGGGGTTGCAGTCCTCTGGCTTCTGTTGCTTCCTCCTGGCCTCAGGGCCAGGGCTTTGGGGACAGTGATGGCTTCCATTCTCAGCATGAGACCATTGCCTGTGGGAAGCCCTGGTGGAGACAATAAGGAATAGGTCAGTAGGACAATGGTTAGGCTTGGGAAAAAGGGATTTGAGGATTCCTGAAAATTCCATTTTAAGGGAGCCTATTACAAGAGGAGCCTGGACAAAATTTGGTCAAGGACAGAGTTCTTGTCAGATGTGACCTGAAAAAAGTCTATGGGCAAGGACTCCAGGTGCTCAGGCTTCCCTCTGAGCTGTCAGGGTCAAAAGCAGGAGTGCTCTGAGCAGTGCAGGCACCTGGCAACTGAGCCCTCCCAGCAGAACCCTGAGCTTCACTGTGCAGAGCTTGCGTGTGAGAGTTCTTTAGAGTAACTACGCCAATAAGTTCTCTCTGTCCCTCTAGTAAATGTTAGAGGGGAGCCTTGTGGGTTGGGGGGACCTCTGAGCTTTAAGTTTCCAAACTCCAGAAGATAGGTCCCCCTGGGGGCTGGCTCTGGGAGGGAAGGAACCAGGCCACAGACGTGACCTCCTTGGCTACCAGCACCTACCTCTGCTGCGGGGCCTCCTCACAACAGACCCCTCCAGGAAAACTAATGTGAAGGCCCCATGGAGGGTCCTGGTGGGGCTCCTGGAGAAGGCCATGGGAGGAAAGAGTTCCTGCTAAGGGTTCCCAGGGACAACAGAAAATCCATCAAGTTGGCAGAGCTGGGCAGAGTCCTTGGGAGTGGGTAAACCAGCCCTGCTGTGAGCCTCCAGCTGGGGTACCTGATGCCAAAAGCCTCGTTGGTGATGTGTGTTAGGACAGAAAGAAATGTGACAGCCTGAGAACCCAGACAGGAAAGCATTTATTATCTATCAAAGTTCCCCACTGCAGATAGGGACAACTAGAGGGAGACCCTGTGGGGAACCCACTTCAGGGGAACTTCTCACTGGGACACAGTGGGCCTTCCTCCTTTCTGGAACCCAGAGATCACTTCAGGGAGTTTTGTGTGACCAGCCTGGAGCTTGCTCAGGCTGGGAACTGGAAGGTGGGGTGGCAGCCACATGAGCATCTGGAGCCTTGCAGGATGTGGGCAGCCTTATCAGAGGCTCTGTGCTTGGCCCTACTCAAAGTGGGGACAACCGAGCTTCAACCTCATTGCAAACATGTGAGCATAAGTGTGTGGGTCTGTCTGTGAGTGTGGCTGTGTGTGACTAGACCTACTGTGCTTCCTTCCTGTAGGTTTGACTCTTACAGCTTTCCACCACACTAGGACATTATGAAGGAAGGTCTCTGTTTAACAAGAAGGAGGATGGGGCTGAGCACAGTGACCCATGCCTATATTCCCAGCTGCTTAGGAGGCTGAGGCAGGAAGATCAAGTTTGAAGCCACCCTGTCTCAAAATAAAAACCAAAGAGGACTTGAGTGTGGCTCAGAGGTAGAGCACCCCTGGGTTTGAACTTCAGTACCCCTCCCAACCCTGACAAAGGAGATGAGCAGAAGGGGAGAGGGACTCAGGGCAGGGTCCAAAGGTGGATGGACCTGGGCTGAGGGGATCTCCTGAGCCAGGCTCTGAGGCTGTCCCTGTGATGTGAGCACACCATCAGTTTAGTCCTTTGAGGAGTCTGGAGTTTGGGAACACTGTCCTCTGAATCATCGCCAGAACCTCTGAGGGAGGAAGAAGAGTGAAGTGAAGGAGGAGAAAGCTCCTGGGCACCTCTGCACCCAGGCATCCCCCAGCTGGAGCTGCTGTTCCTGCAGCCAAATCACTGTCCCTTTCCATCCCCAGGGAGCCCAGATGTCTCAGTCCTTGTCTAAAACACAGCCCTCTGGGGAAGTCTTTTGGGGGAGGCAAGTTGGTAATATGGACCTGCCCCAGCTCAGTAGCAATGGGGACCCTGGGCTAGCCTGTCGGGGAGGAGCAGGCTCTGCCTGGTCACAAGTGCCACTGGCTGAGGAACCCTGGTGACTAGGACAGATCATGGGCCTGTGGTGGGACTTTTGACCCCACTTCAATGAGGACCACACAGGAGCCTATGGGACTCCTGTCAGGGTCAGAAGAAAAGGTACAGCATGGCTGGGTGGGATTCCCAGCAGGGCCAGGCACCAAGCATTCTGCACCTGCCTGGTAAGGGCTGTAGGAGTGCAGGAAAGAAAAGGGAGACCCAAGGGTCCCAGGGTAGAGCACAGAAGAAACAAGGTTTACAGACTAGGCCCAGGGTCCCTATTGAGAAAGCAGGTCAAAGAGGCCCCACATCCAGCAGGGGCTAGATGGGAAACTGAGGCACCCATCCTCAAACTCCACAGTCACATCGTGACCCAAATCCCTGAGACACAGAACCACCCCCTACTGAATCATTCATAGAACTCAAGGGTCAAGAGAGTCAGAAACAGAATTTGACCAAGGCTCTTCACTCGAAACAGTGGGGCAGAGGTCATTAGGACCAAGGACGGTTAGACTGGGGGACAAGTCAATCATGAGGGCACCAACACCCTCTCTAAGCAGCTGTGCCTGCCCCTCCCCCAGCCCATTGTGACATCACAAACTTCCTGAATACAAAGAGGAGGGTGGGCAGAGCCCTAGTCTACTACCTGGAGACCTTCCCAGTCTGTCAGGGGAAAGGACACGTTCACCTTTTCATGAGTAGTGAAGAACACGTGAGACCTACAGATCAGCAAAAATATCACATCAGAACCTGAGACATCTGAGAAGAGTGAATACCACATCACGTGAGTACTATAGACGATAACTGTCCTGGAACAAGGGACACTCATCCAGCAGTGCTCAGGAAACCCAGTGTCCTTTGGGTGAGCACCTGATTCCGCCGCTGCTCAGGTGACTAAAAGTTCACCTTTGTGAGGTGCACCTTACTTATACTAGTTCCTTCTGCACTGCCATCTGATGGTGAGAGCGCCCCCCAGAAGGGCTCAGCTCCCATGGTTCCAATGGGTAAGCACCAGTCCACACCCAGGGCTCAGTCATCTCTGAGTCCTGTGGATGAGTGTGACTCAGACTCCATTCATCAGTGTGCTCTGGGTCCCACTAATGACATTCTGGGGTCAGGCAAATCTCCCTTCTAGAGATGGTAGGTGGAATCGGGATCTACGAGTGGATGAGTCCTAGGGTGAGTGCCTGTCAACTGAATATTGCTCAGTCTCATGTAAATCCTATGCGTAGGCACATATCACCCAAGATGGCTCAGACAGGCTAAAGTGCTGTGGACGAGAACTCCGGCAATCTGGGTACACAATAATACCTAGTTCCTGTCACTGAGTGCCCCTCAACAAACAGCAATGAGATTGCTCTGGGTCCTGGGGGTTGGAGCAACTCCCTTTCCATTCTGAAGTGTGAACGTGGTCCTGCGGGTGGGAGCACCTCACCTAGCAGTACTCAGTCTCCCCTGGTTCGCCTGTGTATAGGCCAATGGCTCCCAGGTGCTCCATCCCTTCATGGCCCTACAGATGAGTGCCCCTTGCCCAGCAGTGATCAGTGGCCTCCAGGGTCTGTAGGTTGAGCCCCTCTTTCCCGACTACCCAGTAATCCCCTGGGTCCTGTGGGCTAAAGCCCCTCATCTACCAGTGCTCAGTCTCCTCAGGTCTTCCTACTGTGAAGCCCCAGCCCACCCATGTTAAGGATGCTCTGAAACCCCTGGGGGAGAACCACACTGGCCCTCCAATGCTCAGTAGCCCCTGATCCCTATGCCACTGCCACCTGGCTCCCTGCACAAACAGTGTGGGTGAGTGCCTCTCCCTCCAAGGCTAGGACACCCTCGTTGGACCTAGAAGGCCACCATGCCAACACCAGCTAGGACACCTGGACAGAGGCCCAGAGGAGAGCTCCTGTCTGCCCAAGACTTGGGTGGCCTATGGAGCAACCACTCACACAGGCTTCTCCACAGGGCCCGCAACCACAAGACCTTGGCCCTAGAATCTCATCTCAAAGGGACCTAGGACCCAGAATTGCCCTCATCATCTCCTCTGCACATTTCTTTGACCTCAAGGTCCTGTACTCCTAGGCATGATGCAAACAGGCCCAAGATGGCCTAGGACCCTGTACACCAGGACCAAACGGAACCGAGGCCACATTTTCAAAGCTTGTCAGCATCATCTGTACCTTGCCATCAGGCACGATCCTTGCTACTGGTAGAAACCCACTGGGAACTTTGGGTCGGGCAGGATTCCCAGCAGAGAGGACAGAGGACAGTGGGATATAGGGCAAAGGGCCCTCTTGCCACCAAACTGCAGGACCTCCTAAGACAAGGGGAAGTACAAGACTGGACCGTGGTCATTGAGGTGAGTGAGACCTAGAGCTGAAGGATAACCCCTTGCCCCCGACCCCCATCCATGAGGTTCGAAGGACTCGGGTTCCTGTGGGTGAGCGCCCCTCTCCTACCAGTGCTCGGCCTCCTTGGTGCCTGTACATGAGCACCCTTCCACCCCCAGTGTGCAGTTAGACCTCTCTGAATCCTGTGGGTGAGCGCACATCACACTGCAGTGCCCAGAGCACACATACCTGAATGTTGAGGGTGAGCAGACCCAACCCCTGTTTGCTCAGAGCTGCCCAGTGACTGTGAGTGAGCGCCCCTCCCCAATCAGCATGTGGTCTGGCCTGGTTCCTGGGCTGGGCCCCAATCCCCCTAGATGCCTCAGTGTGCACTGGGTCCTGCAAGTGGGCGCCTCTCGCCCCGTACTGCTCAGTCTCCTCAGGTCCTGTGTGTGTCGAGCGTGGCCCCACATGTTGCCTGTCCTGGGGTCCTGTGGGTGAGCGCTCCTCACCCGCTGGTCCCCAGGTCCCCAAGTTCCTGCGGTCCCTGTGGGGAAGCGCCCCTCGCCCACAAGTGCCCAGGCTCCTCAGTTTCAGTGGGTGAACGACCCTGGCCTCTCTCCTTCAGCCTCCCCTGGGGTCTGTGTGTGAGTGCCCCTCACCCGTAGGTCCTCAGTCTCCTGGCTTTTCCCTGGGTATGGGCCCCTGACTCTGTGGGGCTCGGTTGCTTCGGGGTATCGCAGGTGCACGCCCCTCGCCCAGTAGTGCTCAGGGGCCTCTGGGGTCTTTGGGCGGCACCCCTCCTTCCCCACTGCCCAGTCTCCCCTGGGTCCTGTGGGCGAGCGCCCTCGCCTACCAGTGCTCGGGCTCCTCGTGGTCTTCTTCCTATGGCAGCCCCAGCCCAGCCCTTCTCCAGATGCTCAGAGGTCCCTGGGGGAGCACTGCTGGCCCTCCAGTGCTCAGTCTCCCCTTATCCCTATGCCACTGCCACTTGGCTCCCTGCACAATCTGTGTGGGTCCCTGCCTCTCCCTCGAAGCCTAGGACACCCTCTTTGGCCTTGGAAGGCCACCGCGCTCAATACCGCCTAGGACACCTATCCCCGTGACAGGGGAGAACTCCTGTCTACCCAAGCCTTGTATGACCTTTGACGCAGCCACTCACACAAGCTTCGTCACACAGCCTGCAACCACAATCCCTTGGCCCTTGGATGATCTCATCTCCAAGTGCACCTAGGACCCGGATCCGCACCTCATCAGCCACCATCTCCTCTGCACATTTCTTTGGCCTCAAGGTTCTGTGCTCCTAGGCATGATGCAAACAGGCCCAAAGATGGCCTAGGACCCTGTGCACTGGACGGAGGCCACATTTTCAATGCTTGTCAGCATCCTCTGTGCCTTGCCACAGGGCGCTCTCCTTGCTCAGGGCAGAAATCCACTGGGTTCTTTGGGTCAGGAAGGATTCCCAGAAGAGAGAACAGAGGACAGTGGGATATAGGGTAAAGGGCCCTCTTGCCACCAAACTGGAAGACCTCCTGAGACAAGTAGAAGAGCATGGCTGGCCAGAGGTCACTGAGTTGAGTGAGACCTAGGGCTCGGGGATCCGCCCACGCGCCCCCCAGCCATGAGGTTCCAAGGGATTCCAGGGTCCTGTGGGTGAGCGCCCCTCTCCCACGAGGGCTTGGCCTCCATGGTGCCTCTATGTGAGCACCCATCCGTCCTCTAATGCTCAGTCGGGCTTCTCTGGGTCCTGTGGGTGAGCGCCTCTCACCCAGCAGTGTCCAGAGTAGACACCCCTGAGTGTTGAGGGTGAGCATCCCAGACCCCTCCTTGCTCAGAACTGCCCAAGGCTGTAGTGAGCGCCCCTCCCCCACCAGTATGGGGTCTGGCCTGGTTCCTGGGCTGGGCCCCACTCCCCCTAGATGCCTCAGTGTGCACTGGGTCCTGCGGGTGGGCACCTCTCGCCCCGTACTGCTCAGTCTCCTCAGGGTCCTGTGTGTGGTGAGGGAGGCCCCACATGTTGCCTGTGCTGGGGGTCCTGTGGGTGAGCACCCCTCCCCCCCTGGTCCCCAGGTCCCCAGGTTCCTGCGGTCCCTGTGGGGGAGCGCCCCTCACCCACAAGTGCCCAGGCTCCTCAGGATCAGTGGGTGAACGCCCCTGGCCCTCTCTACATCAGCCTCCCCTGGGGCCTGTGTGTGAGCACCCCTCGCCTAGAGGTCCTCAGTCTCCTGACTTTCCCCTGGGTGTGGGTCCCTGGCTCTGTGGGGCTTGGTCTCTTCGGGGTATCGCGGGTGCGCGCCCCTTGCCCAGTAGTGCTCAGGGGCCTCTGGGGTCTTTGGGCGGCACCCTCCTTCCCCACTGCCCAGTCTCCCCTGGGTCCTGTGGGCGAGCGCCCCTCATCTACCAGTGCTCAGTCTCCTCAGGTCTTCCTACTGTGAAGCCCCAGCCCACCCATGTTAAGGATGCTCTGAAACCCCTGGGGGAGAACCACACTGGCCCTCCAATGCTCAGTAGCCCCTGATCCCTATGCCACTGCCACCTGGCTCCCTGCACAAACAGTGTGGGTGAGTGCCTCTCCCTCCAAGCCTAGGACACCCTCTTTGGCCTTAGAAGGCCACCACGCTCTATACCGCCTAGGACACCTCTACATGTCACAGGAAAGAACTCCCATCTACCCAAGCTTTGCATGGCCTTGGTGCAGCCACTCACACAAGCTTCTCCACAGAGCCTGCAACCACAAGCCCTTGGCCCTTGGATCTCATCTCCAAGGGCACCTAGGACCTGATTCCACCCCTCATCAGCCTCCATCTCCTCTGCACATTTCTTTGGCCTCAAGGTCCTGTGCTCCTAGGCATGATGCAAACAGGCCCACGATGGCCTAGGACCCTGTGCACCAGGACCAGACCCGATGGAGGCACATTTTCAATGCTTGTCAGCATCCTCTGTGCCTTGCCACAGGGCACTCTCCTTGCTCAGGGCAGAAATCCACTGGGTACATTGGGTCAGGGAGGATTCCCAGAAGAGAGAACAGAGGACAGTGGGATATAGGGCAAAGGGCCCTCTTGCCACCAAACTGGAAGACCTCCCGAGACAAGTAGAAGAGCATGGCTGGCCAGAGGTCACTGATGTGAGGCAGACCTAGGGTTCAGGGATCCGCCCACGCGCCCCCCAGTCATGAGGTTCCAAGGATTCCGGGTCCTGTGGGTGAGCGCCCCTCTCCCACCAGGGCTCGCCTCCATGGTACCTCTATGTGAGCACCCATCGTCCTCTAGTGCTCAGTCGGGCCTCTCTGGGTCCTATGGGTGAGCACCCCTCACCCAGCAGTGCCCAGAGTAGACACCCCTGAGTGTTGAGGGTGAGCATCCCAGACCCCTCCTTGCTCAGAGCTGCCCAGTGGCTGTGAGTGAGCGCCTCTCCCCCAGCAGCATGGGTTCTGACCTGGTTCCTGGGCTGGGCCCCACTCCCCCTCGATGCCTCAGTGTGCAGTTGGTCCTGCTAGTGGGCGCCCCTCGCCTCGCAGTGCTCGGTCTCCTCAGGGTCCTGTGTGTGGCGAGGGTGGCCCCACATGATGCCTGTCCTGGAATCCTGTAGGTGAGTGCCCCTCACCCAGCAGTCCTCAGTCTCCGCAGGTTGCCCTGTGTGTGGGCCCCTAGCTCCCTGGTGCTGTGTCTCTTCTGGGTCCTGTGGGTGAGTGCCTCTCCCTCCAAGCCTAAGACACCCTCTTGGCCTTAGAAGGCCACCAAGCTCAACACTGCCTAGGACACCTGGACTGAGGCGCAGAGGAGAGCTCCTGTCTGCCCAAGCCTTGGGTGGCCTTTGGCGCACCACTCACACAGGCTTCTCCACAGAGCCTGCAACCAAAATGACTTGTTCCTTGGATCTCATCTCCAAGTGCACCTAGGACCCGGATCCACCCCTCATCACCCACCATCTCCTGTGCACATTTCTTTGGCCTCAAGGTCCTGTGCTCCTAGGCATGATGCAAGCAGGCCCATGATGGCCTAGGACCCTGTGCACCAGGACCAGACCCGATGGAGGCACATTTTCAATGCTTGTCAGCATCCTCTCTGCCTTGCCACAGGGCACTCTCCTTGCTCAGGGCAGAAGTCCACTGGGTACATTGGGTCAGGGAGGATTCCCAGAAGAGAGAACAGAGGACAGTGGGATATAGGGTAAAGGGCCCTCTTGCCACCAAACTGGAAGACCTCCTGAGACAAGTAGAAGAGCATGGCTGGCCAGAGGTCACTGAGTTGAGTGAGACCTAGGGCTCGGGGATCCGCCCACGTGCCCCCGAGCCATGAGGTTCCAAGGGTTCCAGGTCCTGTGGGTGAGCGCCCCTCTCCCACGAGGGCTTGGCCTCCATGGTGCCTCTATGTGAGCACCCATCCTCCTCTAATGCTCAGTCGGGCTTCTCTGGGTCCTGTGGGTGAGCGCCTCTCACCCAGCAGTGTCCAGAGTAGACACCCCTGAGTGTTGAGGGTGAGCATCCCAGACCCCTCCTTGCTCAGAACTGCCCAAAGGCTGTAGTGAGCCCCCCTCCCCCGCAGGATGGGTTCAGGCCTGGTTCCTGGGCTGGGCCCCACTTCCCCTAGATGCCTCAGTGAGCATTTGGTCCTGTGGTTGGGCGCCCCTCGCCCTGCAGTGATCAGTCTCCTCAGGGTTCTGTGTGTGGCGAGGGTGGCCCCGCATGTGGCCTGTCCTAGGGGTCCTGGGTGAGCGCCCCTCACCCGCTGGTCCCCAGGTCTCCAGTTCCTGCGGTCCCTATGGGGGAGCACCCCTTTCCCACAAGTGCCTAGGCTCCTCGGGTTCAGTGGGTGAACGGCCCTGGCCCTCTCTCCATCAGCCTCCCCTGGGGCCTGTGGGTGGGCGCCCCTAGCCCAGAGGTCCGCAGTCTCCTGGCTTTCCCCTGTGTCCCTGGCTCTCTGGGGCTCGGTCGTTTCTGGGTGCTGGGGTTGAGTGCACCTCGCCCACTAGTGCTCAGGGTCTTCTGGGGTCTGTGGGTGTCGCCCCTCCTTCCCACTGCCCATTCTCCCCTGGGTTCTGTGGGTGAACGCCCCTGGGCTACCAGTGCTCAGTCTCCTCTGGGTCCTCTTGCTATGCAGCCCCAGCCCAGCCCTTCTCCAGGTGCTCTGAGGTCCCTGGGGGAGTACCCCTGGCCCTCCAGTTCTCAGTCTCCGCTGATCCCTATGCTACTGCCACTTGGCTCCCTGCACAAACTGTGTGGAAGAGTGCCTCTCACTCCAATCATGGGACACCCTCTTTGGCCTCAGAAGGCCACCGCGCTCAATACCGCCTAGGACACCTCTACACGTCACAGAGGAGAGCTCCCATCTACCCAAGCCTTGGGTGGCCTTTGGTGCAGCCACTCACACAAGCTTCTCCACAGAGCCTGCAACCATCAAGCCTTGGCCCTTGGATCTCATCTCCAAGTGCACCTAGGACCCAGATCATCAGCCACCATCTCCTGTGCACATTTCTTTGACCTCAAGGTCCTGTGCTCCTAGGCATGATGCAAGCAGGCCCACGATGGCCTAGGACCCTGTGTACCAGGACCAGACCAGATGGAGGCCACATTTTCAACGCTTGTCAGCATCATCTGTACCTTGTCACCAGGTGCTCTCCTTGCTCAGGGCAGAAACCCACTGGGGACTTTGGATCAGGCAGGATTCCCAGCAGACAGGACAGTGGGAAACAGGGCAAAGGAACCTCTTGCCCCCATCCTGGATGACCTCCTGAGACCTGTGGAAGTGCACGGCTGGCCAGCACTCACTGAGGTGATTGAGGCCTATGGCTGAGGCATCCCCACCCCTGCCCCGTCATGAGGTTCCAAGGACTCTGGTTCCTGTGGGTGAGCGCCCCTCTCCCACGAGTGCTTGGCCTCCATGGTGCCTCTATGTGAGTTCCCTTTCTCCCCCAGTGCTCAGTTGGGCCTCTCTGGGTCATATGGGTGAGCGCCCCTCACCCAGCAGTGCCCAGAGTTGACACCTCTGAGTTTTGAGGTTGTGCAACCCCAACCCCTCCTTGCTCAGGGCTGCCCAGTGGCTGTGAGTGAGTGCCTTCCCCCAGCAGCTTGGGGTCTGTCCTGGTTCCTGGGGCTGTGCCCCACTCCCCCTCTATGTTCCAGTGTGCACTGTGTCCTGGGGGTGGACGCCCCTCGCCCAGCAGTTCTCAGTCTCTTCAGGGTTCTGTGTTTGGCGAGTGTGGCAATGGTGTCCCCTCTGTTGCATGTCCTGGCGGTCCTGTGTGTGAGTGCCCCTCACCCACCGGTCCCCAGGACCCCAGGTCCCTAGGTTTTTGCGGGAACCTGTCTGCTAGATGCTAGACAGCAGTGCTTCCCACAGGGGGCTTTGCTTTGACTGCTTTCCTGTGCCTGGAGAGCCCTGCACTGCTGCCTGCCACTCACTGTGCCACTCTCCCAGAAGACCTGTAACATTCTTAGACAATGCTCCATCCTTCTGCAGCGCCCTCGCCAGGCCTCTGTGCCAACTCCAGGCAGAACATGGCCACAGAGTTGACACCATCTCCTCCAGGCCATAATGTGCCCTCCCTGAGCTGCAGGATTGGCCTCTGCCCTAGCACCAGCCCAAGGATTGGGACTCAACCATCTTTGGGAGGTTCTGGTGGGTGTAGGGGGAGACAGGCAGTGGATGTTTTGGGGAGTGAAGGGAGAATGTGAGCAAAAGGGAAGTGATGGGTGCTGGGAGTAGAAGATCCCAGTGTAAGAGGACAGAAGGAACTCCAGGCTCCATCCTGCTGGTAAGTCCAGGGAGGGTAGAGATTTCATTTGTTGAGAGCACCTTTACTGCCCTGAATCTGACTGGATGCAAGACACACCTGTTGTCATGGACCGTCTGCCTCAAGTCTGTAAGGGAGCAGTGATCACGTCAGTTTCCAAATGGCACAGGATGCTCAGGGGATTGATGCAACTTTTCCTGTGGTAGCCTAGCAGACCAGAACCCAGGCCCGTCTGTCCCAGGGACCATGTTTTTTTATGGCACTACCATCACCCTCCAGGTTAGAATTCAGAGAAGAGCAGGTCAAGGAGGAGCTGGGTGCTGTCCTGCTGCTTGCAAGGTTGTTATGCCTGGGTGTTCCAGTGAAATGACAGGCACCATCTACCAAGGAGTTGTCCATGAGGGAGTCCCATAAGTTGGTGGGCTCATTCAGAGACTTGGACATATGTAGATTTAAGTTAAATCTAGGAGCACATAGAAGCATGTTTGTATAGAGCAGGATAGGACACAAGACCAAGCGTCCACTCAAGACTAAAACCAAAGCCCAGACCAAGTCCAGGGCTGATGTGAGCCAGGTTAAGACAAGATGACAAGGCCAAATGCCAAGATAAAGACAAGGGCAACCCTGTCCTAGACATGCCGTAGCCAAGCTCAGCTCACAGATGTAATAGGCAGCAGGGCCAGGTGTGCTGAGGCAGGGCCACTCATGGTTGTGCTGGGTACTCACTTCCTCCCCAGGCAGGTCTGGGGTCATCCTGGTTCTTGGAACATCAGTGTATGGATGTTTGAAAAGCATACATATATTTGTTGATTTTTGGTACTGGGTATGGAACCCAGGGGCACTCTGCCAGACTTTTTCTTCTCATTTTCAACACAGGATGTCACAAAGTCATCCAAGGTGGCCTGAAATGTGTGATCCTCCTGCCTCATCCTCCCAGTAGCTGGTATTACAGCTGTGACCACTGCGCCAGGCAATATGGATATTCTAACCCAGTGATCACACTCAGTGAAATACTCATGCACACTGCAGGGTGAGTTCCAAGGTCTCTTCTGG
The DNA here is from genome assembly GCF_902686445.1 of Sciurus carolinensis. NCBI lineage: Eukaryota > Metazoa > Chordata > Mammalia > Rodentia > Sciuridae > Sciurus > Sciurus carolinensis. The sequence goes on along the minus strand of NC_062215.1, from coordinate 52,929,395 downwards.
AGTGATCTTCTGACAGATTCAGGAAGTCTCCTGAGAATTTTGAGGACAGTGGGTGCTGGGGGTAGTTTTTGCCTTTGATGGGGAATGTGGTTGCAGATGGTGGTACTGACCAGGCCTGAGATGATGGGTCCAGTCCACAGATGAAAGGGGACAGAATGATAGGGACCATAACTACCAAAAAGGAACTGACCCACATGGTTTGAGGAATGAAACTAGCCTGAGAGGCACTTCTGCCCCTGCAGGGAAGAAGTGGTTGTAATGAAAATATATGCCATCCTCCAGATACAAAGGCAGTGTGGGCTCTTTTGGAAAACTCTGAGTGCAGATGTCCCTGGCCAAAATGTTCTCACTCAGTTCTGCAGAGTGGAGTTGAGAGGAGGCATAGGTCATGCACTGCCCTGGTCAGATGTGGAGTGGAGGCATCTACCAAGTGCCTTCCAGGTCAGCTTCAGCAGCAGAATGCACAAGGCTTTGCTGCTTCTGCTGGCTTCTCTCTCCCTGCTCCTAGATCACAGAGAATCAGCCATGCTGTGGGGGCTAGGTCTCAGGGTGCTCCTCCATGAATCCATTGGTTTCTCCTACTCTGATCTTCTCCATCTTCCCCAAGATTTCCACAGCAATGTGTGCTGTTTTTAACACAATAAGGAATTTAATTGCAGATAGAATTTTTATCCAAAGACACTTAGTTTGAGTTAGCAGCCAGGGTCACCTGGTCACTGTGCTGATGCCTCATTTACTCCACAGCTGGGGCCCCTGGGAGCCTGCCACCTATCACAGACAGACTCCCAGCTCGAACTACAGGGCCCCAGTTTTGAAGGGGGAGGATGAGGCAGAGGAGATTCGGGAGTTCTTAGCTCTACCATTAGAGAAAGGGTCTGGGTTTTGGGACCTCTCTCAGATGCATGTACCCCAAGGGTTTATGAGGAGATGGTGTGGTCTCAGATGGCAAATTTCTCCATGCACAGTGTTGGGGAATGAGGTGGGTGGTAGGTCTGAGCATCTGCTATGAGGTCCGTGACCTCACACTCATCCCCAGTGACCTTCATGGTGGAGAACTCCAGAGCTCTGGAGAGAAGTGGAGCCCCATGAGGTGAAAGGGGGTCCTGAGAATGTGTACAGGACAGTGACTGCAGCCAGGGAACCTGGAGTCTGGGCCTGGGCAGGAGAGCAGATGCTGCCCATGGCCACTCCACCACTGCAAGCCCATCCAGTGGTGCACCTGGTGGATCCCAGGGAGGTACTTCAGGACTCCAGGTTAAAGCTTAGCCTAGGAACCACTTTTGCAAACCTGTTTTGTTGCTCAAATTTCACTCATGAAGGGTCTTTTGACCCTGACTCTTAACAGCCTGTCACTTCCCCTCTGTCAAGGGACCAGATCAAATCAAAAAATGGGACAAGTACATCATGGCAACCTGGGCCCAGACCACTTGGTGGACAATCAGTAATGCCTTCAGAAAAAGTTATTCAGAGACAGGGGAATTGTCAGAATGAACCTGGCCAAGTGCCAAACCTACCCAAAGCAGGTGTTGCCCAGTGTTTGGAGCAGGATTCCTAAGTCTTCAGCTGGGTGGAGCCAGTGAGCATCTTTGCAGGTTGTCTTTTCACTCAGAAGCTCTGGGTGCCCTTGAGGGGATCTCAGCAACAACCCTCAAGACTGAAGTATGGACAAGATGGGGGAGTGTGATCAGGTTCAATTAAAATCAGAAAGTTTCAAAGAAGCTCCAAATTGCTTTGTTCTCAGTCCCTGTCATTTCCTGCCAATGTCCCAGCTCCCTGTAGGATAGAAGTCTTGGCCAGGCCAAAGCACTGTTCCAGGAAGGAATGTGAAACTGGAGGGAATTTGGCTCCCTAACACCGTGCCTCCTCATATCTTTGTCCCTCAGATTCCTTCCTGTGGATGGTAGTGCTTTCTGGGAGACAGCAGAGGCAGATCAGCTTCTCCATCCTGTCTCCTGGTTTTGTCCCTGTAGATTGTAGTGCTGCTGGGGAACAGGCTGGGACAGATCGACTTCTTCCTCCATTTTTGCCAAATTGTGATTAAATTTATTTTTCCATTTTATATTGTCTTATTTCTGATGCTGACAAACTCCCCAATCCTGGCAGAAGGGACTGCAGATTCTTGGGCCCCAGGAATACTAAAGGTCTTTACCAATGCCTGTCCCCTGCTGGGGGCCCAAGGATCCCCAGCCTGTTAACCCTGGTACCCTCACTGAGGCACTGTCCATGTCCCCTGCACAGCCAGTGGCCATGAGCAGCCTGGGCCTATGGTGTCCCAGCTCCCAGGGTCGTCTCTGTCCCCTCCTGGACTGCTACCTTTCTTCCCTCTCTCTCTGTGCCAGATCCCCACAGCAAGTCCACCTAAGGGCATGGGGCACCCACCTGCCCAGATAACCCCAAGCTTATGTAGGACCAAGCAGAGCTGGGGACAGACTCCAAACCTTTCCTTCCATGTGCATCACACACTTACTTCCACCCATGCATCTTTAGTCATTGGAGCTGAGGGGCCAGTAATGTGCCTTGGGTTTTGAAGCTAAAGTGACTTTTAAATTCTCATGTTGATACCTATAGATATAACATTCATTTACATTTCACGAACCCCAATGTAACCCATTCCTTTGATGGCAACTTTTAAGTTGCTTCTTATTTTCTGTGATCATAGGTTGCTCATCTCTTATACAGGTCTTTGTGCTCAAATCAGACTATTTTTGTTGAATACACTCCTACAAGTAGAATTCTGAAAAACACATATTGCACATTTAAAATTTTGGTTATTCCGGCCAAACTGCCCTCCTAGAAGGTTGTTCCATGCTAGGAGACTGTCTGACCTTGGTGGAGGGTAGGAGAAAACTCAGAATTACAGCTATGGTTAGTTGGGTTCTGATGGGTAACCTCTCCCTCATGTTTTGCTGACATTTTCAGAGCACGGAACTTATGTCAAGAATTGGCATTCACCGGGTCTTCTCATTCTACTTTCCCATATGATTGCTATAAAATGGCAGTTGCAATGTGTCCAAATAGGCTTCATCATCTCCCTCTGTACACAGGGTGCAGATGCAGGTGGGGCTAAGTTACCTGTGAGAGATCAACTCACTGGAGAACAGGAAAGGGCTGGGCTCTGGGCCCACCTCTGACTTATATGTCCCCCCAGGCACCAACTACTGTGCTGGCTAATAACCATAGATCTTCAGGGTATGGGGACAGGGAAGACTGCCACCAAAGTCAGGCATGAGATTGGATGTATAGGTCAGGAAGGGCAGCAGAACAAGCTGTCATTCTCAGGTGAGAAGGAGGGCCAAGGTGCTGGAAGCCTGGCCACAGCTGTGCTTGGGGACATTGTTTTTGTAAGGCATGGACACGAGCTTGCTGTTGGACAGTGAAGTTTGGAGCTGAATCTTGGACCACAGGCTCATCCATGTGGCCTCGGCACAGTGTTACTGAATTCCAGTGGAGGCAGGACATCCCAGAATAGTGTCAGGAACTGGGTGTGGGGGCCTAGGTCTTTCAACAATGGAAGGAGAGCCCAGGATGTCATCTCTGATGAGGGCATCTTGTGGGGCACATGCTCAGAGACCTTCCCAGAGAATGGCGGCCACTTCTGGGCATCTACCTTATGTGCTGATTGAAACAAAGTCCAGCAGGGTTTGGGGAATCCCACATGTGTGTGGAAGACACTGGCCCACTCACAGAGCCTTACTGTAGAAGAACCTGGTACCAGGACCAGTTTCCTTAAACACCTCTTTCTGGTTCCCCATGCCCTGCCTGGTCTCCTGAGCTCCCTAAGGAGTGTGCTGGGAGCAGTTGGACAGGATCTTATCACCCATGGCACATCAGTTCAACCATCCTAGAATCACTCTGCCTGAACTCAGTACAATCACTGTATTTCCCCTGAGTTGTTCACTAGAACCCTGTGTCCCGAGCCAGCATCAGAACAGCAGGTGCTACCTGGAGCCTGTAGGTGGAGGCCGCTGGCACAGGTCTCCTGCAGGATTTCCCAGGAGGTTTTCTACTGTGGGCTCCAGCACCCTGGGAGATCCTTTTGCCTGCTGTCCACAATCTGGCTCTTGGAGTCTGGGGGTGTTCACTCAAGTCCATCACCCTCCACTGTGGAACCAGGATGTCTCAGCTGAAGAGCTGGACTTGCTGATGCAAGCAGTGGCTCAGAATGCCAGCTGGAATTTAAAGAGGGTGGGTCCTACTTCCATTTCTCTCAGTTCAAGGTCACCCTCTCAGAGATGCTTTGGCCAAACATTCTGATAAACCAGCTGCTCTCCAGAATAAGACTTTGTTTTATCATTGTCTTCCACACATGGATGCTATTGCTCCTTGAACCTCACAAACATACCTACTAGCACATGTGTCCAGCACAAAGATGCTCAGCAAGAACTCTATTGACCCTCTCCTCAACCCCAGCCTATATACCCTACCCCTTCTCAGGCACCTTTAGGATAGATCCATCATGTACATTAAAGTTCTCTTATTCCCTCCAGGTGTAGAAGCACCATCCAGATCTGGTCTGTGACAGAGACGGAGAATTTTGTAGAGTGTGAAGCTCTCCAATTCAACTGAGTCTTCCTATGGCAGCCTGGGCAAGTTCCCTAATCTCCTTTCTGAGCAAAGGGGATAAATAACCTGCCTGCCTCTCAAGGGTCTGAGATGGTCAGTCAGTGTCTGCAAAGTACACACAGAATGAGCTGTACTCTTAATTAAGGAACTAAATAGAAAGCAATATTCTCCTAGGAAAGACATTCTCCATGCAAATGCCCAGTGTAGAGACATCCAAGGAGGCAGAGAGAGGAAGGCCACATTTCCAGTTGCTCTGTGGCTCAGGACTCAAGCAGTGGGAGTACTATTTCTCAGGAAGGTGGGTGAAAGAGGGATTTCACTAAAATTCAACACTGGATAATTGGAGTGTCTTAGAAACTCAGAAATTTGGGTGCACTGAACAAAGAAGAAAGAGTATGTTGGAATCAAGTCATGCTGCTTTACCACAGAGGGGAGGGAGAACAGAGACAGAAATGCAATGGACAAATTTGGCACAGAAAGTCCTCAGAAAGGCAGCCCAAACTTAGCTAATCCAGAGCCTGCACAGCCATCTGGTGTTGGAAAAGTGCACTATTTATCATCTGGCCATGGACAGCTGAGGTGGGAGCCATCTCAAGGAGGCCACACTGCACCTTGCTGCCATGGAGCTGGGAGACTATAGCAAACCCTGTCCCTTTACCTTATTTTTCCTTCTCCTTCCTTATAATCATAATCTGCTATACCTCTTTTGCATTCTCTTTCTTCACATTTTAAACATTGTAAACTCCTATCTTCCTATAAAATTTTCTTTTCTCTTAATGAACTGTATTCTGATCACCTTTTAGATCTAGTTCATTTATAAAACTTCTGACCCCACCATTCATGTTGCAGCTATTGCTGCTGTGGATGACTTAATTGACACACTGCTGTTTGCCTTAATGCCAGATCTAGTTCATAGTTGGCTTTACTGTTGACAATTTCTGACTCCTCCCTGGATTTTTCCAGGGTGACTAGGTGAGCTGTAGTGACAACATTCTGACAAGGCTCAAGCCATTGTTCTCCAGCTTCACAGCAGGTACTTCCTGCATCATCATCTCAAGGATATATGTTTTTTATACTTATGGATAAGTTTTATTAGATAAGCCAAGAGCATCAGGAAAAAATATGTATCAGGAGGGATCCAGAGAAGTTGGGCACAGGCTTTTGACAATTTCCCCAACTAGGGCCATACAGGACATGCTTTCTCTTTAGCAGTAAACTATGTGGACATGTGCAAAGTGTCTTTGCACTGAGAAAACTGTTTTGGGGTCTGAGGCTTTTATTGAGAGCCAGTCACATAGAGACAACATGCTACATGACAGTCACGGCTACTGAAACATAGAATCCAAGTGATGAAATCAGAAGCACATCAAGTATGCTGATGTATGTGCAAAGCACACCTGACAGGCTGAAATGACATGTCCATTGCCCCAGGTACACAAAACATAATTATCAACCATTAACATAAGAACATTCTGAGGGCCAAAGGTCAGTCATGGTTCTAGGTTCCCTTGAAGATATGCAAGGACTGAACTGCAAGACCTACTCAGGAAACACTTTCCTCACACTCACATGCCCTACTCAAAACTCAACAGTGCCCCATATATGAGGGATTGTATGTGTAAACTCTGACATATATCAAGATGACATCTAGTCATTGGTTGAACTGAGATTTGAACCTATGGTGGGTTTATTCTTGCTTATGCTGTACTGCCTTCTCACTAACAGCTACTAGTGTGCTGAGTATTTACAGATCACCCAATCCATTGGTATGAATAAAACCCCAACTTGACTATAAATCAGTCTGAGTCATCCTCCCACTCTGCTGGGGGCATATTAAGGTGTATTATGCTCATTCATATCTGACCTCCCAATGATTCTGTCTTTGCACAGAAAGCTTCCCCATGTGGGTGTCTATAAGGTCATCATTAGATTTACAGGTGGTACAATGTTGTTTATGCATAAAAAGTACTAAGAGATAGTACATGCATTCAGGGGGAAAAAAAGTATTGTGGGTCAGGCATGGTAGCACACACCTGTGATCCCAGCTACTCAGAAAGTTGAAACAGGAGGATTACAAAATTGAGGCCAGTCTAGGCAACTTAATGAGACCCTGTCTCAAAATAAAAAATGTTTTCAGTAGCAGCCAGTGGCAGAGCACTTGCCTAGTATGTTTGAGCCCTGGGTTAAATCCCTTTCCCCCACAAAAGCACTGTGGGAGTTATAGACTTAAATTTCCTACTGGTATTACCTATTTTTTTTTATTGTAAACAAATGGGATACATGTTGTTTCTCTGTTTGTAGATGGCGTAAAGGCATACCATTTGTGTAATCATAAATTTACATAGGGTAATGTTTGATTCATTCTGTTATTTTTTCCCTTCCCCCCAACCCCTCCCACCCCTCTTTTCCCTCTATACAGTCCTTCCTTCCTCCATTCTTGTCCCCCTCCCTAAACCTAACTCTAACCCTAACACTAACCCCTCCCGCCCCCCATTATGTGTCATCATCCACTTATTATCGATATCATTCGCCCTTTGGTTTTTTGAGATTGGCTTATCTCACTTAGCATGATATTCTCCAATTTCATCCATTTTCCTGCTAATGCCATAATTTTATTATTCTTTATGGCTGAGTAATATTCCATTGTATATATATATATATACCACAGTTTCTTTATCCATTCATCAATTGAAGGACATCTAGGTTGGTTCCCCAATCTGGCTATTGTGAACTGAGCAGCTATGAACATTGATGTGGCTGTATCTCTGTAATATGCTGATTTTAAGTCCTTTGGGTATAGGCCAAGGAGTGGGATAGCTGGGTCAAATGGTGGTTCCATTCCAAGTTTTCTAAGGAATCTCCACACTGCTTTCCAGAGTGGCTGCACTAATTTGCAGCCCCACCAGCAATGTATGAGTGTACCTTTCTCCCCACATCCTCGCCAACACCTGTTGTTGCTTTTATTCTTGATAATTGCCATTCTAATTGGGGTGAGATGGAATCTTAGGGTGGTTTTGATTTGCATTTCTCTTATTACTAGAGATGTTGAACATTTTTCCATATGTTTGTTGATTGTCTTCTTCTGTGAAGTGTCTATTCATTTCCTTAGCCCATTTGTCGATTGGATTATTTGCATTCTTGGTGTAGAGTTTTTTGAGTTCTTTATAGATTCTGGAGATTAGTGCTCTATCTGAAGTATAATTGGCAAAGATTTTCTCCCACTCTGTAGGCCCTTTCTTCGCATTGCTGATAGTTTCCTTTGCTGAGAGAAAGCTTTTTAGTTTGAATCTATCCCAGTTATTGATTCTTGCTTTTATTTCTTGTGCTATGGGAGTCCTGTTGAGGAAGTCTGGTCCTAAGCTGACATGTTGAAGATCTGGACCTACTTTTTCTTCTATAATCTGCAGGGTCTCTGGTCTGATTCAGAGGTTCTTAATCTATTTTGAGTTAAGTTTCGTGCATGGTGAGAGATATGGGTTTAGTTTCATTCTGTTGCATATGGATTTCCAATTCTCCCAGCACCATTTGTTGAAGAGGCTATCTTTTATCCATTGCATATTTTTGGCCCCTTTGTCTAGTATGAGAAAATTGTATTTATTTGGGTTTGTGTCCGTGTCCTCTATTCTGTACCATTGATCTACCTGTCTATTTTGGTACCAATACCATGCCATTTTTGTTACTGTTGCTTTGTAATAGAGTGGAAGTTCTGGTATTGCGATACCCCCTGCTTCACTCTTTCTGCCAAGGATTGCTTCAGCTATTCTGGGTTTCTTATTCTTCCAGATGAATTTTGGTATTACCTATTTTTAAAATAATATAAATAATTTTTTTTAAAAAGAAAACTGAAAAGGAATAAGTTGTAAATTATTCTGGGTTAGAAAAACCTGACTTTTTAGAAAGTCCACAAATTGAAGCAAAAGTTGTGATGAAATTTTTAGTTATGACAAAATTTTAAATATATGAAAAAGTAGGGCAAGTAATACACTGAACTCCCATATAATCATTACATTAAACAATTATCAGTACATGATCAATCTTGTTTCAATTAAAATTTTATCCATCATACATTTGTATCCTAAAAGATAAATTTTTAAAATGCGCAAACATTTCAGGTGCAGTGTCACATGCCTGTAATCCCAGAGTCTCGGAAGGTTGAGAAAAGAGAATCCCAAGTTCAAAGCCATCTCAGTAAAAAAAAAGTGAGGTGCTAAACAACTCAGTGAGACTGTCTCTAAATAAAATATAAAATAGGACTGGGTATATGACTCAGTGGCGAAGTTCCCAAGTTCAATCCCTGGTAATCCCCTGACCCCAAGAAATGCACAAACACTACCATTATTTCATTTGCAAAATAATGATAATACCTTATATTTTAGTAGCTTTTGCATCACTGTCATTAAAAGATCTGACAGGAACACCTTATATAAAGAAAAGTTTATTTTGGTTCATGGTTGCAGAGGTTAATTCTCCGACCATTGCTCTTGGCCCACAGTGAAGCAGAACATCATGGTGGAAGGGCGTGGCAAAGGCAAGCAGCTCTGGCATGGCAATCAGAAGCAGAGAGAGCTCCCTTCACCAGAGACAAAATATAAACCCCAAATGCCCCCCTGTAATCTACCTTATCCAGGAAATCCTACTTGCCTACAGTTACAGCCCAGTTAATCCATATGAATGAACTGATCCACTGATTGGGTCACAACCCTCACCATCTGGTCATTTAATCTCTGAAAATTCTTGCATTGTATTATAGTTATGCTTCTGGGGGACATCTCATATCTAAGCCACAACATTCTTCCCTGGTCCCCAAAAGTTCATGCCGACTTCACAATGCAAAACGTATTCAGTCAATTTCCAAGAGTCTCCATGGTCTAAACAGTCCCAGCACTACCCAAAAGCCCAAGTCCAAAATCTCTTTTGAGATCAAGGCAAACTTTTTCCCTCCAAATATGTACCTTTTCCAGAAGCAGGATCTCTAAAGTAGATGCATCAGGGCAGTTATCTAGTGCCCTGCACTTTAGGGAACACTCCTTTCTAGTGGACAAAGAAGTAACCTCTGGGAGGCATCCTACTGGAGACTGGGGTGACCATGCTGTCAGCTGATACACAGAAGAGCTGGTATTATGTGCCACAGGTTCTGACAGTTGAAGCAGGAGGAAGTTAGATTTGGGATCTATTTATGAAGTTGACCCAATGAAAGTGCCAGCTGATGGCCTGTCTATCAAAGCCATCTCCAACAGCTTTCTACAACACCTGGGATTTTTTGGAAACTATGAAGAGACCCTTGGTAGATAAGAAGTGGGCAGCTTTCACAAGTAATCCCCCTGCCCATGCCCTAGCACCAGGGTCTACACAGTGCCCAACCAGTGCCTTCTGGCCCTCAGAGCTGTGATTCTGCAGGCTCCCCAGCTCAAGTGCAGGAGGACTGAGAAGGTCCAGGAGGGCCTATGGCCAGAAGCTGGGGCCAGGTGAGGGAGACTGTGGCTCCCAGCAGATCAGGGAAGTGATGTTGGGCAGAGGCAAGGCAAAGGGAGGTGTGGGGAGCCACAAGAGATTTCCCTGTATCCTGAGAGGGGTGTCTGTGGAAGCCAGCTTACATATATGGTTTCTTGTGGAAGGTGGATAAAACTTAATTTTAGTTATAAAAGGAAGCCTTGCTCGGAGGAGGCAACAGGGCTGTGGATGCGGCACCCAGCTCAGAGACCCTGACTGCCTCACTTGGCAGTTGCATTAGGTGCAGAAATTGGCAGCAGCCTGGAAAAGGGCTCCTCAAAGGGGGTGTCGTAAAGACACGTGCCACAGTCACCCTTATTCTGCCAGATAGACACTGCATCTTACCATCATGCTGGCTGGAACCTGTGTGTGGAGTAAGCTTGGCCCTCTCCCAGGTTGGTGGCTCATATTGGTGTCCACCTTTGGACAAGTAATAGTCCTGTTAGTGATTTCCCATTTGCTAAACCCTCAGATGCCTGCATACCTCTCCTGTCAGCCGCTGTGCAGTGTGTCCACACGTAGTGACAGAACTGAGTGGCACTGCTATTCTAACTTGGGCTTCATCCCAGGCTCTGTTCATTAGTAGTTTCTTGCTGAGGCCTATGCAGCTTTGCAGATTTTCTCCTGTGAGTGCACGGGATCTTCCCCTGAAGCCCACCCACATGAGTCGACCTTGGCTCAGGTATGAAAGGTGGAGGACTCCTCAGGCTCCTGGGCAAAATGGGGATGCAAGCCAGTGGCCACAAGGATCCACTGAGTTCCAGAGTCCATCCTTCCTACTGTTCACTTGTGGACACTCTGCAGGTCTGCTGCTCAGCACACTGATGTATAACCTGACAGCCTGGCGGTAACCATCCCCCCACTGGGTGTTGGGGATGAGGACAGAGAGGAGGGCTCTGAGTCCCATGGCACCACTTCTTAGCTATGTATCCTTGGGCAATAGTCCTCTTTTCTCTGGGCCTCTGCTTGCTTGTTAATAAAATGGGAATGATAGTGGTTCAATCACATGATAGTTCTTCCACAGTAGTGTGTCTCATTGGTGCACGATTTTTCTTTTAAATACTTATTTATTTATTTATTTTTGGTACTGAGGATTGAGCCCAGGGGACTCTACCCCTGAGCTACACCCACAGCCCTTTTTATTATATTTTGAGACAGAGTCTCAGTAAGTTGCTGAGGCTGGCCTAGAACTTGCATCCTCCTGCTTCAGCCTCCTGAGTTGCTGGGAGTACAAGCACCCAGCAAGCTGACACAGTTTTTACAGAGTGAGAATTGACTTTGTCAATGATGAAGTTGCTACACACTACAAAGCAACCTGTAGTCCACCAACGCAGTCATGGAGACTACTGTGGAAGTTCCAGCAAGTGTTTCAGGTTCTAGCAAAATTGTGAAGTAGCAACCCTGAAAACCCCTCTGCTTCTAGTAACTAAACATATGAAACTGCATCTCTGGGCTGGCCAACAGGACTGGACATCTCCATGATCCAGGAAGGAGGGACCTGGTTGAGGGATGGCTGGGCTCAGAAGTCAAGATTGTAGCCTTGGGCATGCCTGCCACTTGCAAGACCCTGGCAGCCTGAGTTTTACAGGCAGAGGACATGAACATATGAGATGCATAAGATTGGAGACTGGAATTGGAAGCACATACAGAGTCCAAATTTGGAAGACTGAAAATTCAATGAGAACGTTCTCCTAAAACTTCCTACCTAGCAGCAAGAGATAAGAAGGAAGTTGATCTCTTTGCCTGAGGAATGAAGGGGAAGGAAATACTTCCTCCTGAGAACTAGGACAGATACCCTCATGTTGGTTTAGGATTTATGCCATCCACATCTTAGAGGCACTCCAAACCAAGTAGTTATATAGGAAATACAACTACTAGTCCAGAAGGATCTGCAGGACCAGTGGAACCCAAGAAGGCCTTCAGCTCCATCCCCAAAAGTACAGCCCTGGATTGTTGATGGTAACAGATGTCAGGTTCCAAAACCAGTGGGCATCAGTAAAGACACCCCTCTCCTAAAATCAAGATGATACATAAAACCTCAAGAATCTAGAAAAATTACCACAACATGAAAAAAATAAGAGGAAGGGATTCCTAACTGTGAAAAACCAAAAAAAATCAATGGTGCTGAAAACCAGGAAACAATAGAATTAGCATCAGTTAAACTAAATATTCTTTGGAAAGATTAACCTTCCAGGCAAACCAAGACAAAACAGAGAAGACGCATAAATACAGAAAACTAAGGATAGAAAAGAAGCCAAGTACAAAATGAGGGAGTTTAATAATTAAGAGTGGGAAGGGAGTGGACTTGGTAGGTGCATACTGTATGTGTGCATTGAAACATCACACTAAACCCCATGAATATGTAAATTTAATACATGCTGATCAAAACTTTTTAAAAGGAAAAAAGAAACAGGAACAATTAAAATTAATAAAGTCAAATTAAAAGAAAAAGAAAAATGGTAACCATAATTATACTCCAAGAACTTATAGATTATGAAAAGTTTCTCAATATGATGAAAAAAATCAAATAGACTGACTAGAAATCATTGAAGGAGATGAACGACTTAGACTTACTACTTTGGACAGTTACTTGGTTTCTCTTAGTCTGTTTTCACACTTGTATTATTGGGAAAAAAGTGTTTCTTCCTCATGGAAACTTCTGTGAATTGAAACATGCACCAAACACTTAGGACTGTGCTTGTCACAATCAGTTCCCCACTAAATGTCGACTTTTTTCTTTTTGCAAGAATATCCATTACATTTTTATAATACTGAAAAATTGGGAAATATTTTAAAATATTTATTAAAATACTTATCAATAAGGATATTATTAAATAATCCATAGAAGATCTATAGGATCTAGAATTCTGTACCTGAAATTAAAAATGAATTCTTTCTATTTGTAGGAACAAGATCTCTTAGATGTCTTGTTTTATGCAAAAAAAAAAATTTCAAAAGAGTAGTGGAGGATGCTATTTATGTTTCAAAATAAGACAGAGGGAGAGAGAGATTGAAGGGACAACTGGGATGGCAGTGGATGTTGATTTGGGCAGGTAAAGGAGAATTTTATCTTTATCTTTATTTTTGAATTTTCACAGTGAAACTTGTTGGTATGGTACATGGAGGTAAAATTTTAAAATTTTTAAAAATTTTAAAAATAACTAGATCTTTACTGAATTTTCCTGCGGAGGGATCTGCAGGGTTGTAGATGACATTATAGCACATTCAACCATACCTCCTTAAAACCCTTCACAAAGAAAATTCACAATACTATGGAACCAGCCTAGATGACCATCAACAGATAAAAGGGTAAAGAAAATGTGGTATATATAACAATGGCATTTTATCCAGTCATAAAGAAAAATGAAATTATGTTATTTGAAGGAAAATGAATGTAACTAGAGACCATCATGTTAAGTGAAATAAGCCAAACTCAGGTCAAGAGTCATATGTTTTCTCTCATTTGTGGAAATTAGGAAAAATCAAGAGAAAGGAGGATGGGGTGGGAATCTCATGAAAATCAAAGTGAGATCAATAAAGGAAAGAGACTAGGGCTGGGAGGTGAGTAGGGAGGGGAGAATTGCAGGGCAGTGACAGTGACCAAATTATGCTGTTATATCCTGTGCATGTATGACTGTGTAACAACAAATCCCATCATTATGCACAGCTCTAATGCACCAGTAAAAAATGTGGAAAAACTCCTCCTCAGACCTCCCCTGCTTCTCCAGGCTCCTCTCCATCCCCACTTTGCCATGAGTCACACTCTTCTTTCCCTTTTCTACAAACAGGTAAAACTTCCTTGTCTTATCCTCATTTGTTCCCCCCACTTTTTTAAAGTAGATTCTAGTTCAAGCATGCAGACAACACTGACTGCATCTAACTGCTGTGTACCCACCATACACTCAACATGTCTTTCTGCTTTGTCTAATTTTTTAACAAAAAGTTAGCTGTCATAGAATCAAAATTGATACTGCTTTGACAAACTAAAAAAAAAAAAAAAAGTTTTGGTAATTGTTATTATTACTAAAATGCTAGTGAACCCAGACCTGTCCTTACCTCTTGGGGTGCAGCTCAGCATCTGAGCCCCCGTGTTAGAGCACCTTTGACCTCTTTGTTTCGAAGGCTGTAGATGAAGGGGTTCAAGGTCGGTGTGACCACCGCATACACCACGCTGGCCAGGCGGTCATAGCGCGCTGAGTAGGCGGATGATGGTCGGAAATATACTGAGAGGACAGAACCAAAGAAAAGCGACACCACCACCAGGTGGGCCCCGCAAGTGGAGAAGGCGCGGCGCCGGCCTCCTGCAGACCGCACTCTGAGCACCGCTAGGAGGATGTGCGCGTAGGAGAGGGACACGAGAAGTAGCGGGGTCAGCACCACCGCCAGGCCCTCGGAGAAGATGGCAGTCTCTGCAGCGGACGTGTCCGAGGTCGCCAAGCTCAGCATCACCGTCATGTCACAAAAAAAGTGGCGCATGGGGGCGAAGCGAGGGTAGGAGAGCGCGGAGATGAGCAGTGTGTGGAGCAGTGAGTGCAGGTGGGCCACCGCCCAGGACGCACCCACCAGCGCCACACTGCGTCGGGGTGTCATGACCGCGGTGTAGTGCAGTGGCCGGCAGACCGCCACCGCGCGGTCGTAGGACATGGCAGCCAGGAGGTAGCTCTCTGTGATGCCCAGAGCCACAAAGAAGTACATCTGGACAAAGCATGCTTGGAAGGATATGGCCCGGCCAGGGTGCAGCAGGCTGGCCAGCAGTCCGGGGACCGTGACCGTGGTAAAGCAGGCATCAACGAGGCTCAGGTGACCCAAGAAGTAATACATAGGGGAGCTCAGAGCCCCATCAGACCTCACCAGTACCACCATGCTCAGGTTGCCCAGGGCATTGAGCAGATAGATGCTGAGGAAGAACAGGAACAACACCGGGTGGGCGACTGTGTCATCCATCAGGCCAAGGAGGAGGAACTCTGGACCCCACGTGAGGTTGACCAGAGCCTTTGAGGACCCGGCCAGGCGGGAATTCTGAGGAGTGAAGAAGGCAGCAGGTCTAAGTTCTGAGGAATTCCAGGTGGACTTCCTGCATGTTGAAGTTCCATGTGTAAATTTTGATACACATCCCACACACAGAGTATTTACAAAAATTTTGATAACACAGATTTCTGCTTGCTAAAACAGGTGGAAAACCACATTGCTCATTGAATGGTCCTAATCTTATGAAGAAACTGCTTTTCACAGGGATGTTCTAAGGTAATGGCTAAGTCTCCAGTTTTGTTTTAAGTCATACCTGATTTTGAGTCCTGACTTTACTACTAAGGTAGTATGTCCTCTCTGAGCCTTAGTTTCTTCTTCTTTAAAGAGGAAAATACAAGTTTCTATCCTTGGACTTGGTTATGAGGATAAAGTGAGTAATAAAGTTTAAATTGTTAGCACAGTGCCTGAAGTCTTATAACTTTTATCTGTCTACTCATCATTAGTCCATCATCATCATCATCATCATCATCTAGTCAATGAGTTAGGACCCAGACCATCTAAATATTAGTCTAAATCTCTTCACAAAACACCTTATTGCATTTGCCATTCATTTTCACCACTCATTATGTGCTAATTCACCAATCGATCAATCTTTTCTGTAAAGGATCCTATTGTAAATATTTTAGGCTTGTGGGCCAGACAATTTCTGTTACAACCACACCACTCTGCCTTCGTAGTGCAAAAGCAGTGTCCCACAAGAAGTAAATGAAAGGCCATGGCCATGTTGCAATAAAACTTTATTTACAAAACAGGTGGAGGACTGGAATTGCCCTGTTGTACATAGTTTGTTGAGCCCTGTATAGGATACTGGGGGAGACAGGGAGATGAACGAGTCTTAGCTTCCATCATCAAACAGTTTGATCTGGAGCAACATGCAGAGTATCTATCTTAGCATGTTTCTAATTTTATGAACTGTGTGGGAGTAAATTATTGTTGGAGGAGTTGGGAAAGAATTCAAAAAGTTGTGGGACTTGAATCAGCCCTTGAAGAAAGATAGGAGTTCACCAAATAGACGTGCTCTGGTGTAGGAGGAGAGGGTATTCCTGACAGTGGGAAGAGATTGTGTGGGGTTGTTGGTAGAGGAGGCGTGGACTGAAGAAGGCAAAGCATCCCCATTATAACACCAAGACCCCAGACAAAGCTTATTCTTGCTCTTATCACAGTACATAAAATCAGTTGTACAAAAAACTGCTACATTTCTCAGTTAGCCATGACCTCAGTGATTTCAGAAATAATGCACTTAATTTGTCTCCCATTCATTCTCTTCCTTAAAACACCACACTCTTCTCCTGTTGCTCCGAAGTCTCTACAGTTGTTCTGCTACTAAACTAATCTGCCCATCCTTTGCCAGGAACACTGGTCAGGCTTTGATGAGATCTCAGAGAATGGACCAAGTCAGCTCCTACCAAAAACCTCCTCACAGAAAGAAACTGCATCTCCCTGCCTTGTCCAGTGAACTGTATACAAAATTTATCCCAAAAAATCTGTTAAATGAAGCCTTTCTTGAAGAGCAATAAGTGAAAAATAGAAATGAAGTGACAGTGAAGAAGAGAGAATTTTGGGAAAAGTCCAATAGCCATACCTGACTTGTCAACTTCCAGGACAAACCCCAGATGTATCCTGCTTTCATTTTTCTGCTTCTCTGTCATTGTCAGTCATTAGGTGTCCCAGAGAAATCACCTCCTTAGTTCCTGCAAACCCCACTCCTTAGCCCATCATAGAAGAGGGGCATGGAAGAACTGGACCTCGGCACCCCTCAAATCCATCCATTTTTTTTTCAGTGCATTATCCTCCTTTACAGAGCCCTTGACCTTCACTTCCCAACATCTCCTTAGGCAGCTGCATGATGCAGCAGAAAGAGCATTGTCTGTGAAGTCACAGCCACATGGGCTTTCATCCCGACTGCTGTGTGAACATGGATCCACCTTCATTTAATCCCAGTCGTCTCATTTATAAAGTGAGGATATTGTTTCCTGCTTTACATGGCTGGTGTCAAGATTAAGTGAGGTAATGTATGTACAAGGAGTAGCACAGAATCTGGTTCCCTTTCCACCATATATAAATCCACTGGTTTTTTTCTATGGTTTCTTGAGATTGTTCAGTCCAGTACTGGAGGACTACAGTTATTTAGTTGTTTTTCTTAATGTCAACTAAGACCTGCTTTTCTGCAATAAAAGGCACCAATTTTGGCCTCTAGGGACAACACATGCTAACTCTACTTTCTCTATGCTTTTTGGTTTTTTTGTTTATTTGTTTGTTTTTATTTAGCAATCAAATGAATCTGTTCTAGGTCTATAGATGTTTTCTTCAACCTGAAGATCACTGGAGCTTTAGATCCTTTCTCACAGGACCTAATTTCCAGGTCCTTTTTCATTCACTCGTTGCTTTGTCAATGTTTTCTTAACAGGACTTGGGCACAGTGTTCAAGCTGGGGTTGGTCTGTGTGGAGTTCCCTGGGGTAATAAGATAGCTTAAGCTAACCATTCATGCCTGATTATTGAGTGCTTGCTGGGGGAAAGCATTGTGGGCTCTGGGACTGTGGCCATTGTCCTTGCCCTCTTAGCTATGCACAATGTAATAAACCCTACACTAACAGTATGAACAAAGGAAGTTTTTCGTGTGTGGGAGAGAGTTGGAACTAAAACGTGGCTTCCTCCTCCTTAATACTTAATGCAGAGTGGGTGGAGATGGGGTGGGGAGGAAGACATGTCACAAAGTAAGAAGATAGCAGAGAAATGTAGGGTTCTCTCACCTGAAGGGCAGCATGCCAGACCTCAGCCCCTTCTGCAGAGTCTGTGGGCTGGTCTCTCTCCTGGTCAGGGGTACCCAGTCTTGGAGGCAGATGCATGATCATCTTTCTCAGTCCAGAGACTTCAGGGTGTATCCTGTTGGCTGGGACAACAGTACTATGTAGAGAGAGGCAGACAGAACTGCAAGGACCCTGGGAAGAGCCATGCTCTTCCCACTCAGCTTACTGCCCAGGCAGTCTCCATGCTGCCTGGTGGATACAGTGCAGACTGCTCAGCCTGGTGTCCACAGCTTTCCAACATGGCTCCCAGCATTCTCTTTAGTCTTCCCCCCAGCTGTTTCCACGGGCTTCCACTTCCCCTGACCCCAGCCAGGCTGCCCTTTACACTGCCCCTTACAACTTTCTCACACGCCCTGCCCCTGCCCTCTCAACCCCACCTGGAATGCTTTTTCTAACCTATTCCAATATTCAATCCTTGTTCCACTTCCTCCAAGAAATCCCGTGCCCTTTCTAGACTTTGCAGCCCCCACATCTGCCTCTCTCCTCCATCTCTTATAACTCTCATTTAGAACTCAGACCTCATTTGCTGACACTAAATTGGCTTCTGTTGTGATGCTCGTCTTCCCCACTAGATGATGAGGCTTCTGAGGAAACATATTTAGTTATCTTTTCCCACCTAATCTTTGGGCTTGCACAGGGCTTTGTCCTAACTCTCTTGACAGAGAAGACTCCAGAGAAGAGGTGGCATTTGAGCAGGGCCAACTTGAAGGTGTTCACTGGACAGAAAAGAGTGGAAGTTGATTTTAGAGAGAAGGAATAGCATGTACAAAGGAAATTACAAGGGAAGCTTTAGGAAAGTTACTTAATATCTTTGAGTTACATTTTTTTCCTACAAAAATGGATCACTATACCATCCTCATGGTATAATGGTTAAAGCAAAACCCAGGAAATAGTAGGTGCTTTGTAAATGTCAACCCTCCACCTTCTAACTACTTTCAGTGATGGGGAGATAGGTTCACTGGATTTATGTCACCTTCCCCTGCAATGTCTGGCACCTGACTGGCTTTCCTGGGTACTGAACTGCTGCTACTGATGCAGGGCCCTTTCCTGAGGCCCAGATATGACAGGAGCTGCTTTGAAATAGGTAGGAAGGACTCACTTCAAATAGAAAAGTGAAGTAGGGCAGCATCAGATATAGGACCAGTATCGTATCTCCCACACAAGTTGTTGCCTTAAACCTTACTGTGGATAATGTCACTCAGATACACCAAGACACAGAAGTACACAGTGCACACACCTGCACAAAGGCACAGGCATATCTTGATGTGTCCAGACACACGGGCATGCCAGACATGCACTCACACTCACCACCTGAAGCACACACAGAAAATCATAGTCACTAACACACAGACACAGAAACACACATGATCCATGCACTACAGAAAATTACACATGAAGACTTACACACAGACCCCACACACAAATGACAGAGATATAGAGACCTCGGTGGATTCTTCCAGATACAGTGGGACTCCACAGATTCACACACATGCTCACAGCTCCCTCCCCCCTTACTCCCCTGCTCAGGTCGGTCTGCTTTAATAGAGGGATAGCAGGCAATGGCACACAGGGTAAACCATCACTGGCCCCTGCACGCTCAGTCCTGGGGGCCTCTATCCAATTCCATGAATCCAGTCTCTTCCTACAGTCCAGATTTTTCTCTCAATGGGTGCAAAATAGCTTTCTCTTTGATAGCAATTTTAACATAAAATGAGCTTTTTCCACTCCAAACATCTCCTCCCCTCTTCTAATTCTCTCTGCCAACATCTCACTCGATTCTCTTTAATAACCTTATATTACCTGTTGTGTCTACTCCATGTCAGGCAGGTACTGGAGCAGCAGGCAGGAAAGGCATTCAGAGATGAGCAGGACATAGTCAAGGAGTTCATCTTACTGTCTTGATATCAGGCAACTGGTAGTGATTCTCTGATATCATCTCACCCAACACCATATCACAAGCAGGGGATGCAACACCTGGAGAACACCATGCCTGAAGTCATTCAGCAATCAGGGGATAAGTCAGAACTCTAATTCCAGGTTCTGAATTCCACCTGTGGTTCAGGCACTACCCTGTGCTGTCTACCTCATGTGGGCAGGTACTTATTTCTCTCTCCTCTTCATGCACTTGATCTACCTAACTTGCCTTTCTCCACTGATTATTCTATTCCCTGCCAACAAGTCTCCTGCCTGTGAACTCACCTGTGGGCGTGGTCAGGCTCTGGCCACCACAACACAGACCCAGGGGTTGGTCCGCTTATAGCAGAGGGAGAATTATGGCAGGTGTAATGTGGAGAAGACTGGCTCCACAGTCAAAGATGGGAGGGGTGACTTGCAGGCCAGAGCAGAGGGGATCATCCACTGATTAATTAACCAGGAAACTCCATGGAGAGCTACAGCAGCCTCTGAAATCCCTCGTCCCATGAGGACTCCTTAGCCCTCAGCCAGCCTGGCCTCCCCTCACCTACCCTGCTAAAGAGAGTGAGTGGGAGAGTAGGAAGTAAGGTGTCTGGGATCCTGGAACTGAGATAGACAGTCCTCAGCATGGTGGCTGGCTGGGTTGACCCACCAGGCTCAGAGGATATTGCAGTCACTCCTTAGCTTCCTACTCAGGGAAATGACCAGAGAGGACTGGTTAAAGACCAATGGCCAGGAGACCCAGTCCTCTTCTCCCTGGCTTTCTCCATGTGGAACTTCAACCATCAGCACTAAGATTTCAACATCACCATGTGATTCCTCACTCAGGAAGGACCTCCTCCTTCTAATCCATATGAGAAGAGCATTGTGCAGAGCTGGGACCTGGATGTCCATCTCCCAGTGTGGCCCCAGCAGTCCTTCTCTGAACCCCAAGCCCATCTCGGCCACAAAAGTCCAGCCTAACCCAGAAGTCAAGGGAGGGGAAGAGGAGCCACAGGTACTGGCAGTCACCCCAGGACAGTAGGACTGAGACTGGGGCAGCTGAGCCTCACTTCCCAAGTGGACCTGAGAGATACTGCCCTCACTCCATGGCCAAATTAGAGATGCCAGGATCTCTATCCTGTCCAGCTTATTGTAGAGCAAGATGATTTCTGCTCCTCATTTCAAAGTCACCTGACTGTCCTGACTTCTTCACTGACCTCAGCAGAGCATCCTCCTAGATCTAGTGAAGTACACTCAATTTCCAAGGCTGGACCAATTTCTCTCAAGCTTTCTCTCTCTGTCTCTGTCCCATGCCCCTCATTTGCCTGGCTGCCTTTAATGCTTGTGGAGCTGACAGAAGTTCATCATGGGATGAACTTCTCCAGCTTGACCATTTTTTGGCAGCATTTATTCACTCTTTCTGGGGTGCCCAGTCCTGTTGATCTCCCAGGAATGTCAGAGAAGTCTTGGTGTGAGCAAGATATACAAGTCCTGACTGCAGATAGACTCTGGGAAAGTCACTTCTCCCCTCTGGGTCTGTTTCCTCATCGGCAAATAGAAAAACAGGAACCAATGGCATCTGAGGATTCCTTCATGTATGAGGATGTAAAATTATGGGAATGCACCCTTGATAGTGAACATTCAATTTGGGGAGAGGAGACCTCGGCAGCAATATTTGCATTGCTAGGCAGTAACCCTAGCTAATACTGAGCATTTATTTCTCTTTTCATTATTAACCACAGACTTTAATTTACAAAATATTAACTAGTTGGCATTCATGTAATGATTACAAAATTCCATGAGGTGGACATGCCACAATTTAATTGATCATTATTGTAATATTGATCCAACTATTAAAGGTGTGACAACTTAGGCCTACTTTTTTCTGTGAAGTTTTCCGTAGAGAAAAACCAGGGTCAAATAGATGACCATTTCTGCAACTCCTGATAGCTGTGGAGGAGTTCATCAGGCAAACTTTTTACTAATGACACTGTCATCAGCAATAGCTATATGTACCTCCTCAACACTGAAATATTTTTATTATTATTTAATATTAATTATTATTTTCTTGACTTTGGACCCATGGAAAATCTCGTTTTAATTTCCTTTAAGGGATTAATTGCATCTCTCTACAAATGAGTTGTCCCTGTGCCCCCCTGTCTTTACCTGCCTGTTTTCCAGACTGTATAGCCAACTATAAGCCATGGTCTGATCCTGTCTTGTTTTCTTTAATGCAAACTATTTTAAATAAATTTAATTTTGTATCAGCATAGTTCTAATTCTCAGGCAAATGAATAAATAAATGAATATCAACTGTCATAAGGTTTGAGCTATTTGTGGAGTAACTTCCAAAGATACAGAATACCATAGCTAGATGTGGTAGCACGTGTCTATAATCCCAATGACTTGGAAAGCTAAGACAAGAGGATTGCAAGTTCAAGACCAGCCTCAGCAAATTTGTGAGGTCCTGTCTCAAAATAAAAAAATAAAAAGGACTGGGGATGTGGCTCAGTGGTTACATACTTCTGGGTTCAATCCCCAGGACAAAAAAAAAAATTTTTAAAGGTATAGCATATCATGTAAACACAGGTTGCAGTGTAATAAACCTAAGCATAATTGAGTTGTTCTATTTATATTTTCCTCTAAAATACCAAAGGGAGAAATTACACTCTATTTCTTTCTGCTATACAATTTTAACATCAATATTTTTTATTTGTTCTAATTAGTTATGCATGACAACAGAATGCATTTAGATTCATTTCACTGTGGAGCAAGACTTTCCATTTTTCTAGTTGTACCTGACATAGAGTCATACCATTAGTGTGATCATTACCTATGGTAATGATGTCCACCTCATTCCACCATCTTTCCCACTCTCAAGCCCCTCCACTCCACTCCTGCCCCTCTGCTCAATCCAAAGTTCCTTCATTTTTCCTTTGCTCACCCATCTTTATTGATCAGCAGCCACATATCAAAAAATATTTAACCTTTGGTTTTGGGGAATTTCACTTAGCATGATATTCTCCATCTCCATCCACTTACCTGCAAATGCCATAATTTAATTCTTCTTAAGCCTGAGTATATATAACATAATTTCATTGTCCATTCATCCATTGAAGTGCAGTTAGGTTGATTCCACAGTTTAGTTAATGTGAATTGAGTTGCTATAAACATTGATGTGGCTGCATTTCTGTAGAATGCTGGTTTTAAGTCCTTTGGGTATAGACCGAGGAGTGGGATAGCTGGGTTAAATGGTGGGTTTCATTCCAAGTTTTCTGAGGAATTTCCATATTGCTTTCCAGAGTGGTTGCACCAATTTGCAGTCCCACCAGCAATGTATGAGTGTATCTTTCTCCCCATATCCTCACCAACACTTACTGTTTTTTGTATTCTTGATAATTGCTATTCTGACTGAAGTGAGATGAAATCTTAGAGTAGTTTTGATTTGAATTTCTTTAAATTACTAGAGATGTTGAACATATTTTCATATATTTCTTAATCAATTATAAATCCTTTTCTGTGAAGTGTCTGCTCACAGTTTTGTAAACAGGACATCACATGAGTTTTAATGAATTCTTCTTAGGTATTCTCTAGTGTAAAAGATGCTAAATCAGTTAAAGGCAATGTTTTAAATTATGTAGATCTGCTTCCTAAAGTGCAATCTTAAATAAAAGTTTTATAAGAGTCACTTGTGACCATATAGTAAGGAATACACATTAGTATCTCTGAAATTCACAGCACAAGGTCTACCATTAGGTGTAGAAAACACTGGAATATAGAAAGCAAGACTTCTCAGTAAAGAGTCTACAAAGAAATATCAATTTGTCAAAAAATTGTGAGAGTGTTCTTAATGGAAATAAATTGTTGGGCTTTGTTTTTAGTCAAGATAGTTGCATATATAATCTCAGAGGATAAGAAGTAAAGAGAGAGCCTTCTTAGAGAGACTAGTAAGAAAGGGAATATAACAGAGTTTGTAATTAAGAACCCATGTCTCTGAAAAATTAAAATTTAAAGGTGATGAAATATGAAAAATAGAATAATATGAAGTCTTGCATGTGAACGATGTCAGATCCCCATAAACATGCTTAGGATTGGGAAATCTTACACATACCATATAATTTAGAACTCAGAGAGAAATGTTGTTTGAAACAATGAGCACTGAATGTGTAAAATGGAGAGAGAAAACTTGCTATTCAGGAAGAAAGAAGATACCTAAAAGAAAGTGGAATTCATCCCAAAGAAGTTGATAAGATGCAGATGTGAAGAATTTGATCCCTACAAATATAGGGATATAAGCAAATGAGTATGATGACAAAGTTTATGAGATGATTTGCAGACATCTTAAGAAGGAATTGGGTTGAATTCTGTCTCTAGGAGTCATTTGGGAAACCAGTCCAATTCGATGGGTTGGATCATGCTTTTATTTAACCAACCAAAAACACTGCCTTTCTGTGGATGGGCATGGTCACTGTGGCTGGGATCTTGCTCACTGTCCTGCCATTGGTGCCAACACATGTCTCTACACCTGGATGTACTTCTTTCTCTCCAACTGGTTTCATGCAGATATCCTTTTCACCTCCACCTCCATGCATGAGGCCTTCCTGGACATCTAGACCCAGAGAAAATCCATCTACAACTCAGGGTACCCAACTCAGTTCTACTTCTTCCAGATCTTTGGGCACATGGACATCTTTCTCCTGACCACAGGAGCCTGAAAACTATGTAGCTATCCACTCAAGAGGGAGTAATTATGCTAACTTTTCTTTTTTTTTTTTTCTTTTCTTAGATATAACTAATGTACAGTAAAGCACAGAAATTAATAAGTTCAGTCCAATAAAATTTGATAAATGTACACACCCCTATTATCATCATCCAAATCAAGGCATAGGACATATCTATTATCCTAGGAAGTTCCTCATGCCCTTTTCTAGTCTTTCCCCACCCTGAGACAATCACTGATGTGATGTCTATTATCCTGTTCATAAACTTCATCTGAATGAAATAAGACATTTTGAGTTTGGATTCTTATCTGACTCCCTATCTGCATCGTCTCAGCTGTCCTAAGTCTTCTTTTCCCAAGAGAAGCACCCATGATCCTCACTCTGCTATAGTCTCCCTGGTCTATGGCCCAGCAGCCACTGTGTAGTTCACAGCAGTAATGCCAAGGATAAATATTCTCACCTAAAGCCCCAGGAAAAAAGTAAGAAGTATGATGGATTTTTTTTGTTTGTTTTGTTTTGTTTTGCAGGGTAAGGTGCTGGGGATTGAACCTAGAAGCACTTAACCACTGAGCTACCTCCCCAGGCCTTTTAAAATTATTATTTATTATTATTTTTTATTTTGAGACAGGCTTTTGCTAAATTGCTGAGTCTGCCTTCAAACTTGCAATCCTCCTGCCTCAGCCTCCTGAGTCACTCAGATTTCACATGTGCACCACCATGCCTTGCATGAAGGATTCTCTTGAGATAAATTCCAGAGCCTAAATCTCTTTTTGGTCTCAGTGAAGCAAGAAAAAAATAAGCTTAGGAAAACAGAGGGAGAATAAATGAATTGGATGAATAACAATGATAATAGTAACAGCTGCACTTTATCTATTAGGCATTACATTCATTTCTCATGAATACATCATCATATAAAATTTCTAACAATTCCATGAAGTAGGTAATTTTTACACTGATTTTATAGATGATAAAACTGAGGCTGAGCTGTGCGTTCACAAAAGTTATGGAACTTGTAGACGCAAGAGCCAGATTTGCACCAGGTCTACAGGTGTGACCCTGAGAGGCCATTATTTCCTAAAGATCCTCTTCCAGGAGCAGTGAGATTGACATTCAAATTTTCTGGAACCTCAACAACTTTCTGAGTTGTGAAAGAATCAGATGAAATGGCTGAAGAAGAATCTCTTTCCTGAAGATTATGCTTAGTTTAAGAAGAACGAGTGACCTTTAGAAAGAGCTGGAGATTCAACCAAAACAAATGGAATGGAATGTAAATTGTTAATCTTGGTTTGGATCCCACCGTTTGGCAGTTTCTATGTTGGGTGCTAGGATGTAAAACTCAGTCAGACATGTCCCTACCTGAAGAGTGTGGTATTTCTAGGAAAAGAAAGGATCAAATTAGAGAATGGTAAGTTCTTAGAGCCCCAGTTACCAGACTGTCGTTCCCAGACCAACAACTGCAGTGCCACCTGGGAACTTACTAGAAATGCAAATTCTTAGACCTGTTTCAGACCCAGTGAATCAGAAGAGACATCTGAGCATTTGCTGCAATAACTTTTAAAGATGATTAGGTGCTCAGTTGATGAGATAAGTGAGGGAATTGAGGAAAAACATTATACTGACTAGTAGCATGTGGGGAGGTAGTAAGGAGGAGACAGCCAGGAACTGAAAGCAAGTTTGGAGGACAGGAAACATGGGTGAGTTTGGAGGGTGGTTTAAGAATATTCCAAGTCACTCTTGGTGACCCACCAAGTGGCTGTTTCTCTCCTCTCCTCTCTTGTTTTCTCACTAATAGAACCAAGGTTTACTAGACTGCAGGTGGAGAGCCTTTGATCTCAGGGAGGGTGACTCCCCATACCCACCACAAGAGCTAATTTGTCCACGCCAGTCTCAGGGTAATCTTATTCCTTGGTATGTGCTTTGTCTCATTCTTCTTTGCATATGACTGGTCCTGGCTAATGAGATGACAAAGAACATTGGCTGGGAAGGCCTCCACTCCTAATCAAAGCACAAGACTGTATGCCTCTAGAGAGATGACCTGGAGAAGGGACAGTCCATAATATTCAGCTAATTTGGTTGTTCTCTTTGACCTGGGATCTTCCTCTGTACATCATGGAGTACAGAACTCAGAACAGACAAGATTACCTTTACTCACAGGCTTAAGTATAACTGCCAAGATTGTTTTAGAGCTTGAATGTGTGTGTGCATGCAAAAACCTGAGACAATGAGAAATAGTTGGAAATGTATAAATTCTCATAATGGGGTTAAGGTAGAGTGTTATATATGCTTGGGGTTGTTAATAACACTTCCTGTTTTCCTATGCTATTGTCTGAGGAAGCTTTACACAGAAACTAACAATTTTAAAATTTTTCTTTTGCTGTTTCCAAGCTCTTGTAGCATGAGGAAACTGTAATGTGATAAACTATAATCTGAGTTTTCTGAAATATATTCTGACTGTGAGAAATTTCTCATTTTAAAATCTCAACTAAATATTCCCTATTTTCCTAATTTTCTTGCTTCAAACTAAGGGATTGGTCCCTATAATAATTTCCTGGAGATTCTGGGCTTAGCTAAGTTGGAACCACAAAGAACAGGATGAAGATGAGAATATTAGCATCATGGTCAGTCTGCACCCATTCTCCATTTCCAATCATTCTGTTATTTGCTTTGTGGAAACTACTTCCTTTACCTGGTGCACATGATCTGGGTTTGGGGTCATAAAACCATATGCCTTGCCTTTGTGCAATATTAAATTGAAGAATTTTGAAGGATTGAACTTTCCATCAGATCTTTTCTATACACATTTAGTCCCTGGGATTTTGACCCTTGAGTGGAAATACACAGAACTAGCGAAAGACTAGACACCATTTATTTCAGGGGTGCTACTCAGGACAGACACTCAGGGACTTCCTGTTCTCCAGAACCTCTGAGTTTCCCAAGTTCTCTCCATTCAAAACTGGCTCTTCAGTCTTCTATTTCATGCTGTGATTTCCATATTTTTACAATATTTTTTGTGTGTGGAAGCAAGCTAGTTGATTTCTGTTGCTTACAATTAAAGAAACTGTGGCAGAGACCCTTGCATTTCAGCCTTTCCTGCACATACATTAGGGCTATAAGCTCAAGTGGCCCATAGTCTGATTCACCCATCTCTCCCCACTGCAATGTCCTTGGGGGATGTTGGGATCGAGTTCAAGTTGGTAGAGCTTCTGTCAACTTTCTGTAATTACAGTCTTTGAATAGATGGAGCACAGAACTCTTACCATATGGAGATATAGCATGATTGAGAAATGAACTTTGTTGTGTTCATCTACTAAGATTTTTAAGGTAATTGTTGCCTCAGCATAGCCAACCTCATCCTGACTAAAACATAGTGCTAACTGAAACACTGATTGATAGGGATGAAATGTGACAAATTCAATGCTGTGACTTCTTACATACACACATGAGGTCATTTTTCTTTGTCTGAATTTCTCTCCTCCAATAAAATAAGCATTGCTTCCCCTAGAAGATGTGGATCCTAATCCAGATTGTGTTTTCCTAGTTTACACCTGTGATTTGTTTCAGTTTGTTGTGAACATTGCATAGGAAGGCATTTCAGCAATTTCTTTCTTTCTTTCTTTTTTATTGGATCTTTTCAGTTATACATTACAATAAAACTTATTTTGAAACACTTTATTATAAAAGCATGGGATATAAATGGTTCTAAGGTACTTCTGCATATCTCACCTAGAATCTGGAACAGTAAAGCTTTACAGAATAAGCTGTCACTTTCCATATTTCTCAAGGACTTTTGACACTTTCCTTTAACGGCCTGGAGAATGGTAGTGACACCAGCTGGAGTTTGTCATAACCAAAGGAGCCTTTGCCTCCATAACAGAGATCATAAGAGAGAGGGAAGATACTTATTTCATTATTAAAGTTGCTGCAACTTTAAAAATTTGACTTTCTAGAGGATGGGAGATGGTAGTTCAGTGGTAGAAAGGTGGCCTAACATGCATGTTACCATAGGTTCTATTCCTGGTACATGCAAGTGCACACACACACAAATTGGCTGTCTAGGTATGATAGTGCAATTGTAAGAGAACCATGCCCATGAGCCTTCCAGAAGCACAGCTCAGCCTCTTCCAGATTAGTAAATGCTTCTAGAGAAGAAATTGCCCCAAGTACATAAAAGTAAATAGACTCCAATCACTAAGTGAGACCTCTGAACCTAGTCCACTCCCTGATCCTAGCCAGGCAAGGCCTCACTAGCCTGTGAGCTCTCTGATGTTTTTTCAAACAGAATTGTAATGGTAAAATATATATCAAATATACCATTTAAACCATTTTTAAGTGTGTAGTTCAGTGGAATTAAGTACATCCACACTGTTGTGCAGCCATAACCTCTATCCATATCCAGAATTTTTATTCTTCCCAAACTGAAACTCTGCACCCATGAAACATCAACTTCCATGCCCCTCTCCTCCTAGTCTTTAGTCACCATTGTTCTACTCTCTGTCTACAAATTTGAATACTCCGTATAACTTATTTAAGTCAACTTATATAATATTTGTTCTTTTCTGTCTGACTTTTACTTTTATGTTTTTAAGAAGATGATCTCATGCTGGGCACAGTGGTGCATATAATTCCAGCTTCTTGGGAGAATGAGGCAGGGTAATTATGTTTGATGCAAACCTGAACTTAGCAATACCTTGCCTCAAAATAAAATAACTCAGTGCTAGAGTGCTTGTCTATCATGCACAAGACCCTGGGTTCAATTCCCAGTACAGAAAAAAGTAGGAGAAAGAGAGAAGAGAGAGAGGGAAAGAGCAAGAGAGGGAAGGAGGAAGGCAGGGAGAAAGAGAGGGGAAAAAAAAGAAAGGAAAGGAAAGGAAGGAAAACAGACACAAGAGAAAAGAGGAGGTATTCAAATAGGGATTGATTTTCACCTTTACATTATGAAAATAAATTATCACAAGCCCCAAATTCTTTGAGTCAGACTTAGTTAAAATTACACTTCAAATCATGGCCCATATGTTTCAATAAGTTTTAATGGAAACCTTCCAGTACAAAGATTATTAACATGAGAAGTTTTAAACTCAATACTTAGCCATGTGTTGGGTTTTTCTTTTTTTATTGTTTGTTCTATTTAGTTATACCTGAGAGTAGAGTGCATTCTGATTCAAGATATACAAATGTGGTACAGCTTTGCATTTCTCTGGATGTGCACGATGTAGAGTCACACCATTTATGTAATCATACATGTATAAATGGTAATGATGTTTGTCACATTCCACCATCTTTCCTTTCCCCCACTCCTTCCCCTCCCCTCATTTCCCTCTACACAGTCCATCATTCTTCCATTCTTCATTAATGCCCTCCCCACCCCTGCATTATGTATCAGCATCCACCTGTCAGAAAAAACAGTTGGCCTTTGGATTTTTGGGATTGCCTTATTTCATGCTAGGTTAATGGATGGAGCCATATGTTTTATTGCTTAGAAAGTTGACAGTAGGAGAATGCTTATGTGCAGTTACTATAAAACTTAAATACATATTGATTTTCCATCTTGTCGTTGTTAAGTGAGTCTTTGTCTCAGACTGTGAAAAAGGACAAGATCGTTTCAGTTGCAATAGTTGCCTCCCAAAAACTATTGATTAGTGGTCTGGAAACCCCATCAGTTTGTTACTGATAACTATAATTAATAAAGTGTTTGTGGTGGAAAATATTGTCTAATCCTCAAAGTCATAAGCTCTTTTCCCTAAGAAGTTTACTTTTCCTGCTGATGTTGTCAGATTTAGCATCTTCTTTATGAGTTCATTAATCTCCTTCTAGATTATCTGACTACTAAATATGAACCATCTAGTTTCATATTAAGATTGTTGCGAAAGTCTTACCCAGGAAAAACTAAATGTCATTAACAGATTGATTTTAAATTGTAGCAAATAAAAATCTCATTATTCCTCAGACCTAGTCAGGATGTTCATATTCTTTTTTTTTTTTTTTTTTCGTGGTGCTGGGGATCGAACCCAGGGCCTTGTGCTTGCAAGGCAAGCACCCTAACAACCAAGCTATCTCCCCAACCCAGGATGTTCATATTCTTGCCAAAAAAAAAAAAAATTAAAAACAGAGCATAGCCCTATTCACCCAAAGGATTGCCCTCAACACCCTAGGTGATATCACCACTTACTGTGTGAACTTTGGGTACACTTTTTAAATCACTCTAAGACTTTGTATTATATCCATAAACTGAGTATAATAATGATGCCAAGCTCATGAAATCTGTGTGTTTGAAGATGAAATGAAATTGTGCATATGAAGTACTTAGTACAGGGCCTAGCACAAAATAGAGATTCAGGAGATGAGGGCCATAATAAAATCAGTATGTTATATTAATATTTTATCACAATACTTCAAGTATTATGTTATACTATGTTCTCTTAATAATGATCCACTGTCATTTTATGGTCTATCTCCTTGGAGAGCTCCAAGAAAAGGAACACAGATCCACTGGACTGTACAATCTCAATAGAGATCCTGTTTGGAACCAGTTTAACAGAGGACCCAAGAGAGTGTTTCAAATCACTCTAAGGCAGGTACTCAATGAGGTCCTGAAAGATCTTGTCTAGTCGAACCAAGAGATGTTTGTAAAATAAGAGACTC
This sequence comes from Sciurus carolinensis, assembly GCF_902686445.1. Lineage (NCBI taxonomy): Eukaryota > Metazoa > Chordata > Mammalia > Rodentia > Sciuridae > Sciurus > Sciurus carolinensis. Next base: position 52,898,249 of record NC_062215.1, on the reverse strand, counting down.
AACAAGAAAGTGTTCTTAGAAAAATTTAAAATAAACAAATAGGATTATCATTGTAGAAAACTGAGTTAAGACTCTAGAAGCAACTTTTAGAATTTATCCAACTATACACGACATCACCTGGGAATCTTGTTAAAATGCAGATTCTGATTTGGTTTGTCTGGGGAGAGAACTGCTATTTGGAATTGCCAAAAAGCTTTCATCTAAGTTTGGAGAGTACACTTTGGATGGCAAGTTTGTAGTAGATTTGTAAGAAGACTTATAGAAAGAGAAAAAGAAAGAATTAGGAATTATGGATGAAATAATAAAAGTAGTATGGGCAATGTTTTTTGTTTGTTAATTTTTGTTTTTTACCTAGCATTTTTTCTCCCTTAATTCTCTATCATATTTTCTTTTTGTGGGATTTCCATCTCCTTCGTTGTGTATAATTTTCTTTCTTGTGGTGCTGAAGATCAAACCTGAAACTTACACATACAAAGAGTGTTAGTTTTTGTTACTGTGACCAAAATATCTAACAGGGATAAATTAAAGGAGAAAAAGATTGTTTTGCCTCACAGTTTTAAAGATTTGTCAATAGTGGACTGACTTCTTTGCTCTGGGCCCAAGGAGAAGCAGAACATCATGGAGGAAGGTTGAAGAGTACTGCTCTGTTCGTGGTGGTTGAGAAGCAGAAAGAGTGAGGCAAAGGAGCGAAAGGGAAGATCAATCCTTCCAGTGCACACTCCCAGGGACCCACCTCCTCCAGCCATGCCCCACCTGCCTACAGGTTCCCAACCAGTTAGCCCATTCAAGCCAGGATGGATCAATTAGTTCATAGCTCTCATAATCCAATCATTTCACTTATACACATCCCTGCATTAACATAGGAGCTTTGGGGTGACACCTTATATCCAAACCATAGCACTAAGTAAGCACTTTACCACTGAACTACCTCCCCAGTCATTGTGTACAGGTTTTAAGAGTCTGAATCACAGTGCCTGATCTCCCCACATCCCTTGGGCAAGGAGTAGGCCTAAGATTCTAGATAGGCCAGCTGTACACACTCTCCTGAGTTCTTTAACACTATGGTTGACTAATGCAAAAGAAGGACAAAGCTGACGGGTCCCAATTGTTCCTCAGCTGCTGCCTGGGTGAGAGTGCTGAGCATCCCCTAGTACTGAAAGCCTTGGCCATCCAGGCCCCTGGCTTTGCCATGCTCAGTTCTCCTATACCAGCTCCATCTTGAGGGCAGGGTACCATCAGGGGTCTATGTTTGGCTCATTTCCTTTTCTGTTCTTTTTCCCCCCTCTTCTTTTTTCCTTAACATTATTTATTTTCTACCTTGATTAAAGAAATATATGCACAGAATGGGGGGAGAGCCAAAAACACTATAAGAGTTATAACAAAAATAGTAATTTTCAGTCCTATTCTCCCCCAGACCCAAATTCAGAGGCAATCATTTTAACCTCAGTGTTCATATTGGTTGGAATTCTCCAGAGAACTAGAACCAATAGTCTATGTTTATGCCTAATTATCTATCTACTATCTATCCTACATATCCTGTGTCTTTATCTATTACCTGTCTGTCCACTTAGGGAGAAGGGTTTAAGGAATTGGCTCACACAACTAGGGGAACTAAAAAGTCTGGAATTTTTTGGACAGGTGGAAGGCTGGTATTGCAGGTTAGAGCTGACATAGCTGTCTAGAACTGATCCACACATTAGAAGACTGGAGAGGTTGTAGGGCTGGAATTATTCCTGGAGCCAGCTAAGGAACAAAGCATGGGGGCAAGTTGCTATTTAAAACTTCAGAAAGTTATGTTTTATTTGTTACATAGGCTCCCAGATACTGGCTTGTTAGGACCACAGGGACCTGCCAAAAAAGCAAGCAGTCAAACCCTTTCCAGGGACAGGATTTAGGCTGATTCCCAAGTCACAGCAACTGGGAGTGCTTACAGAATTCAAGTCCCATTTTCTTTGCTTTTTCATCCTTTCTTCTGATCTGTGCTCTCTTTTATCTCTATTGGGTTTGATTTTGGATTTTGTTTTTCCAAGTTAACCTCTGGTTCCCACATTATTTTTTGTCTAGCTGTGTCCACAATGTTATCTAATTCACTTATATAATTTAAATTGTGTTTTTTTTTTCTGTTATTCATTTCTGAAATTTTCATTTAAAAACAAAATTTCTAGCATTGTGCAGCCATTTTCAGTCTCTCCACTTCCATCTCCTTAAAAATAATAAGTATGTTACTTTAAAGTTTGTGTCTGATAATTCTAATGTATAAATTGGATTGTGATCCAGTTCTATTTTCTATTGTTTCTAATGGTTTTTATTCATGTTTTCATGTCTTCTGACATGCTTGGTCATTTTTGATGGTATGTTGCACCTATATTTGCAAAATTTTTTTTTATAAAAACAGTGTGTGTCTTAGGCAGTCTAGAGTGAGGACTCAGATTTGTCTCTGCCAGGCATGTGGGAGCCCTGGAAGTCTAGGAGCATGTCAATCCAATATTAAGGATAGAGATAATTTGGAATTGTCTGTAGTTCCTGTAAGGTTTCCTTTCAAGTCAACCTTAACTGTTAAAGTGTAGACATTTTGGATCCTAACTCAAAACAAAGGGGTTCATCAGACCCTGAATTCCCATCCTTTTTCTCCAGGTCTTTTGATGTTGTCAGATATGGTCAGTTTTTGACCTCTCAGTCTCTTGGCTTCCCTGACTAAAATCAATGAAGGGAAGGAGGGACAGGAGCAGTTCCAAGGACCAGCTCAGGTCCATGAGGTTTCCTCTTCCTCCGCGTCCTGTCCAGACATTTCTTCACTTTTTAAAAAAATCTGTGTTTGTGGTGCCTGCAAGAATGTATTTTGAAATATTTTGCCCAACTTTTACAATCGTTCTCAGAAGGAGGTTCAGTCCAAACTAGCTAGCCTGCTTTAGAAGTCAAAGTCCTTTTAACTCCTTATTCTTCACATGAGAATGGAACCTCACTTCTCCCTGGCCCCGACTTGGGAAGTTAATAGGTTATTCTCGTTGAGTCTAGTGATTTGAAATTTCACAATGATTGTTTTGGAGTTGATCTGCTTTTATCCATAATGTTTTGAATCTGGGCATTTTTTTCAGTGCCAGAAAAAAATATTGTCTTTATTATTATTTTTTAAATGATTACCTGGATCATTTGCTCCCCCCCACACTCCACCCCACCATTTTCTTTGTTCTTTCTCTGGGGAACTTTTATCATTCAAATATTAAAATGTTTTGTCCTCTTTTATAATTTCTTTCCTTCTATTCCTATGTATTTTTCCCTTTCCTTTCTGAAGTTTTTAAGTATATTTTCCAGTCCTTCTATTGATTTAGATGAATTTCTGTGGTCATATTTTTTATTTTTACAAATTTTTTGCTTGTATCTTTCTTTTTATGGTCTGTTGTTCTTGTTTTATGGATTCAACGTCATCTTTGATTTCTAAGGATGCTTGTTTCTAAGGATTTATTATTATTTTTTCTCTGTTTTGATCTCTTTCTCCCTCTCCCTTTTGGATCTGCCTTTTGGTTTTGCACTTCTTTCCTCTGATGATTTGGGCTCCCCTCATTATTTAAGACACAGACTCTAAAAATATGCCTGGAAGTTTTGTGAAAGGGAGAGGCTATGGACTCGTAGACATGACTGGATTGTTTTATTGGTTGGCCTCTAATTTTTAGTATCTGAATGTCTCTTCTCTTGCCCTCGGTAGTTTCCTGAGGGCAAACCTCCTATGACTTGCCTATACTTACATTAATTATCTCCCATGGGATACAGAACACAATCGAAAGTGTGAAGTAACTGGCTTTCCTGAGAAGATGAGTTTGGCGTCAGGTTAAGGGTAAGGAGGGATGAAGCATTTCTTCATTCAGAAAATATTGATTGATGACTACCATGTGTTCTGGGTTCTAGGGACATGTCAAGATAATACAGAAATTCATTTTCAATCCCAGGGCCTCTCACATGGTGGTCAAGTACTCTACCACTGAGCTACAACCCCAGCCCCTAGAGAAATCTTGCTCTCATGAACAACTCTGTCTAGTCTGAAAGGGGAGGTGGTAAGAGCACATCTCAGGTTTTGACACAGCTAACCTGAGGTGTCTGGGTTCCCAGATTGTCTAATGTTTGAACGCATCTTCAAAATTATATTCTTTTTACATTTATTCAAATATTATTTATGGTGGTGTGTTGATTCAATTTTCAACTAATAACAAGTGCACAGCTCCCTCTCATGGGTGCTGTTAATGAATTTAACATTTATATTGAACATACTATTTCAACTTATTTAAAATTCTTTTTAATTTTATTTCTCCCCACTATTTGTGTTTCTGGACATCACTAGTTATTCTACTTAGGGACAGAAAATGTTTACATGAATATAGTTTTAAACTTTTGTCCAAATATGCATTAAGATTATTGTGTTCCTGACTTTTGCATCAGTAAATTGAATCACATTTGTTCTCTCTTCAGCTTTCTTTTCTGAATCTCCAAACCATATATTTTTTAAGATGTACATTAAAGTGTTTGAAAGTGTTCTATTTAGATAATAGAAAAATAAGAATTAGTATCTCTAAAAATGACTTTACTATAAGTTGTTCAGTTTTAGAATTTTAGCCTATGTCACCCGCTGCATTCAAATGCCACATACATTGTTGATGTCATAACTAGTGACATTTTTTTTAATACCCACAACAAAATATTGAATGAAGTTAAGTCATTCTCCCAGTATTGGCCAGGAGAGGCTTTTAAATTTCCCACTGGAAGACTGTGTGTTTTGTTAGGAATGGACAGGGCAGTTGCATTTTGATAGGCATAAAAGAAATTACACTAGGAAATTCATGTGATGCTTTAGCATCTGTTATGCAGTGGGTCTTGGGTATTTAAGATAAATTTTGGGGATGGAGAGAAGTTGGGTAGTTTACCTTCAAACAAACTGGTAAAGAGATGAAGACAATGTTAGATTATGTTCTCTTGTCAGAATCCCCCCCACCCCCGGGCTGTTTTCATCTCTAAGTAAAAATTGCAACATTTGCCAAATAAAATTTTGGTTACAGGAATTAATGAGATAGTGTTTGTGAAACTTAGTTTCCAACTAGTGACATAAAAGGAAATAAATGAGGGTGGTTGCTGTAACTGTGTAACAATAATAAAGCCATACTGATTTAGAAATAGATAATTGATGGAATGGAAGACAGATGATGCACATACTTTTGGATTTATAACAATTTAATATGTGAATAAATTAGATATCACAAATCAGTGGGGAGTGAGGTAGGAAGAGAGATATGCAGTAAGTTGTGTCAAGGGAATTGATCATTCACTTAGGGAAAAATTCTGTTAGATACATATATTATGAAATGTATCAAAATAAATGCAAGATGGATTAACATTCTAGGTGCATAATCAACAGAAGGCACAAAGGAAAAAGATCAATAGATCTTTTAACTATATAAACCTTTTTTAAAAAAAATTTAAGTATGGAACATCATCCAAGTTAAAAGGCAAACAAGGAACTTAGGGAAATATTTGCTAAAAATATGAAAAGGTTAATATCTTTACCCTTTAAAGATATAATAGAAATACATAGGAGAACACTGAGATCTCAAAAGATAAATAGGTCAAAACAAGCTGGGTGTGGTGGTGCACATCTGTAATCCCAGTGAGGAGGGAGGCTGAGGCAGGAGAATTGCAAGGCCAGCCTCAGCAACTTAGTGGAGGCCCTAAGCAACTTAGCAAGACCTTGTATCAAAATAAAACAAAAAGGGCTAAGGATGTGGCTCAGGGTTTAAGTACCCCTGGGTTCAATCCTGGAGCAAAAATAAATGAATAAGTGAATAAACAAATATAAAAATGAGCCAAGACTATGAAGGTATGTTATGAAGGACAAAAATGCAAACATGGTTAACAGGAGAAAATATTCAGCTTCAATAGTAAGCAGGAAAATCAAAGCAAAATTATCATATGTTTTGCCTCTCAAATTAGCAATGATTTAAAATAATAATAATAGTTGTGATGGTATGATGAAATGAACACTGATTGTTTCCAAATGGAGAAAAAGATGCCATCTTCCTAATAATAGATAAATTAGCAGTATGTATCAAATGTTCTAAAATAGCATATCTAACATTAAAATGTCCACTACATAATACTAAAAAAAAAACTGCTACATATTGAGAAATAAACTTCATAAAAAGGCAAAAACTCTGGATTTTATAAGCCTACAAAATCTTCTCTAGAAGTAATACTTAATACATGTCCCTATCTTGAAAAATCTGATATTGTAAAGCTATCAGTTTTCCCCAGATCAATTTATAAACTTAACATAGATCTGAGTAAAATCTCAATGGGAGAAAATCCCACTTGGCAAAATGCTGCTATCCATAGTTAAACTGCAAGAGAAAACATGTGAGACTAATCAAGAAGGTTTGAGAGGAGAGAGTCAGAGGACTACTTCCCAGAAAACCAAGCAAATCCAACTGTGAGATGCTGAGGCTGCAGTGCTGGCAACACTGTAGCACCAACACAGAATGGTGGAACACAATATGAGGATCAGACAGACTAATGTATGTGTTATGGTTTGGATCTGGAATGTCCCCAAAGGCTCTTGTGTTGAAGGCTTTGTTCCCCCATGAAACAGTGTTCAGAAGTGGGCTTTGGGGAAGTGATTGGATCAGGGGGCTCTGACCCCATTAGTGGATGAACCCATTGATAGCTGAATGGACTACTTCTGAGGTGGGTCCTAGCTGGAGGAAGTAGGTCACTGGGGCATGCCCTTGGGGACTATATCTTATCCCTGTCCCCCTTTCCTGGCAGCCGTGAGATGAGCAGCTTTCCTCTGTCACACCCTTCTCTCATCATGTTTTGCCTCACATAAGACTCAAAACAATGGAGGCAGCTGACCATGGAACGAAACTTCTGAAACTGTGAGCCAAAATAAATCTATAAATCTTTCCTCCTTTACGTTTTTCCTGCATTTTGGTCAGCAACAAAACTGATGAACACAGTTGTCAGGGTTGGGCTCTGAGGGCCCCAGAGCCACACCGTGGCCTGATCTCTAAGATGGCACCTGGCAGCTTGCCAAACATAGCTGCACTCGTAAACAAGTTTCAGGAAGTAACTCTGGTTGGCTGTTGTACATGAGGCGATCCTGGTATCTGCCTGGAGACTGTTCCTTGATAGGCTGACTTTCCTGGTAGTCTACTCTCTGATAGGCTGATGTTCTCAATATAAGTCTGAGACTTGTGGAATAAAGCTCTCTCACTCTTTTGGTTCCTGTGCTCAAGAAGAGCGTACGTGTTGTGATTGTCCCCGCGGGCGGTGGGCAATCATAAGTGGTGCCGAAACCCGGGATTGAAAACTTTACAAGGATAAGTAAGAAAACAAGGTAAGATATTCTAAAATTTTAACAAGTTAAACTGGTTATAAAAAGGTCAAAAATAAACAAGTGAAAGGCAGCCTTAACGTTCGTGGTACGTGACTATCCGGACTAAGCGGAAAGCGGTCCAAAAAGGAAAGTAAAACAGTGGACTAAGCGGAAAGCGGTCCAAAAACAGTGAACTAAGCGAAAGGCAGTTCAAGGACTAGATAAGCACGCAGAACGCGGCTTACATTGTACAAGATGGGGTCTGAAATATCAAAAGTTCGTATGCAACAACCCTTACGGGAAAAGCGACGAGTTAAAGTTCGCGGGAAAAGTGACGGAGTTAAAGTTCCGGGATAAGCGACGGAGATTGAGTGTTTGTAAGTGCTTTCGCTTTTGTTTTGCTAGTTAAAGTGCTTTGCATTGTTAGTTTAATAGAGAAATATGGGCACTGAAATGTCACGAATGTGCATGGAAGGTCCCTTAAAGGATTTGCTTTGGGCCAATGGAATTCCTCTTGAAACTAAAACAGCCCGAACCAGATGCAGAGAGGCCATAAAACAAGGGGAAGAGGTTTTGGAGGAAATAAAAGAGGAAAGGTCTAAAGCATCAGAAAGGGCATCAATAAGATCAGAGACAGACAAGGAAAATGAAACTGGGTGTGAGGAACAACTTGTTAGGAAGAGGAAAATCAGTTTAGGGGAGGGTCCCCCATTAGGAGTCTGCCCTATGTTATCCACCCTTAAGGCCTGCTTCTCTCCAGGACCTCCCAAAGGGGCCTCCAAGTTTCTCCCCAAAGAGCCGCCACCTAAAGAACCTCCGGCTCCTCCCGTTGCATCTCCTTCCAGAAACTTGCCACATAGTAAAAGAACCAGTCCAACCATCAGTGGCATGTCCTAGTAAGGAGTATGATATAGTAGCCCCACTCCCCACAAATATTGGGAGATAATTGTTTCACAATTTTCTGAGTCCAAACCTGAATTGATTACTAACCAGGATTAAGGGTTAAAATGCCCTAGGCATCAAGTTTCTGCTGGAACATTTTACCCCTTTCAGATCCAAATCTCAGTCAAGGCTTACATTGAAATGTAAATAGAGAAAGCCTGAAGGCTCAGTAGGAGACTGGTCTCAAACCCAAGAAAAAAAAAAAAAGAAAAAAAAAAAAAGAGCAAAAAGTCTTACCTGAACTCCAGCAAAAGTAAATTTTATGGTGCTTTACTAAAGTACTTGACAGCCGCTTCATTTTTCCAGGACTCTTGTTTTTTTTTGAATTCTACATTTTTTTTGAGCTCATGACTTTTTGATCAGTTCTATTTTTTTTATTCAACTAGAGTTTTTGAACATCTCTTACATTGCAATGGAGATTCACCTATAAAGTTTCAAGGCCTTTGATTTTGTGTTATGTGTATGTTGTGCTGTCTGATGTCATGTTTTGTCTGTATCAAAACTGAGCGCTCCTAAAATTAAAATTTAAAAATTGATCCAGATACTTTTAATTCATGTGATTTTAAAAGGTTCGATTTAAATTGGGTAAATGAATAGAAGTAAAATGTCTTGAAAATAACTTGCAAGTCTCTAGGTGGTCAAACTAATATAATGTTGATGTTTATAAAATGTCTAACATCAATTTTTCTAGGACTTTCCTCCAACAGGAAAAAGCTGGCAAATACTGTTCAGGACACTTGTCTAATATCTTGGTTTTTTTTAAGAAAATAAGTGAGTTAGAATTGACATGCATGGGATTACTCAAATGTGTTTGTACAGAAAATTGTTTTGTGTCATCACTAAACTAAAAACAAGGTTACTAAGAGTTATGTCCTAACAGGTACAATTCTATACACAAAGGGTCCCAAAAGTTTCAACTGTGTTTCAATTAGAGTACTATAAATAACAAAATATTTAATCTTGTTAAAATAGAGTAATTTATCTAAATTCAGAAATTTCATAAGAGTTGTTTCAGAATGTGAACAAAAGGGGTCAACAAATAGGAAAGAGAAAATAAAAGGTTCTGGGTATGGAAATATATTTAATAAAAGGGAAAAGGAAATGTTTCTGGGTAAGAAAGTGCTTGTGTGATGAAATAAATGAGGGTCTAAGTAAGTGCTAAGAAAGTCTATGTAAGTAAAGGGCAAGTTTCAACAAGTTTGCATGTAACTAAGTTGGTTGTATGTATGTGAAACATTTAAAGCTATTTAAGGTTTTTCCTAAGGTGAAATACTAATGTTCTAATATAAACCAAAGTTTAATCTATATGGTAAATGACACTGGTAAAATAACAAGGATTTCTTAGAAACACTAATTTACTCTTAACTTTGTGTCTATTAAGTTTTATTCTTTAGAACAATTAGTCTTAAAAATAGGGGTTTATACAATTATGGTTAAGCAACTGTTAGAGTATTGTACTACGTTATAGAGTCTAAATTTTTCTTTAAAAACTAAATTTGGTAAGAACCAATTTCTCACTAAATTTGAAATAACTCTAACCACAGGTATACCTTATAACCCACAAGGACTCTTTATAAACAAAAAGGGGGAATAGGGGAGACCTTCAGGTCCCCTAAAGATAAACTTTCTCTTTGCCTCTTTAATTTAAATTTTTTAACTCTGGATAATGAGGGTCGCTCTGCCGCTGAGAGACATGGCAATCATAAACAACATGATAGAGTGACGGTAAAATGGAATGATGTTCTTACAGGACAATGGAACAGCCCGGACCCGGTGCTTTACTGGAGCCGTGGCTCGGTTTGTGTTTCCACAGGACAAAACATCACCTATCTGGGTTCCTGAGCGACTAACTCGACCAGTGCCAATGCTACCAACAAGTAACTCAGACCAACAAAATGAAGATGCTGAACATACTCCTGATGACCATGATGCTCGTAGCCTTTCCCCCCTTGAACTAACTTACAACCTCTTTTCAGTCTATTAGGAGGAACAGTTCAATTATGTACCTTTCCACCTACCCCAGTTTGTGTGTTTCCCCCTTTTATGTTTCTGAACTAATGAAACAACCGCTTCTCTCAATTGTACTTCAGATTTATGCTATCTCTCTCAATGTTGGAATGCTTCTAGGTTCCCGCTGGCAGTCTTAATGCATATTCCTACCTTCCTACCAGTCCCAGTCTCTGTTACAGATACAGAACTGCCAGTGCTATTATCAAGAAACAGAAGAGATTTTGGCATCACAGCAGCTGTGATCACTGCCATTGCAGCCTCTGCAGCAGCAGCATTGACACAACCATACAGACAGCAACAACAATCACTTGGCTGAAAATACAGCTGCAGCCTTACAGACTAAAGAGACCCTAAACCAACATCTAACAGCAGGCTTACTCCTTGTAAATCAAAGAGTGGACTTACTACAAGAACAAGTGGATATCTTGCAAGAACTTTTGGGACTGGGATGTGTTTATCCTTTAAGAGCAGTGTGTGTCACCCCTATCGCTTATAATAACCTTAGCTCTGTGGCTATGTTATCTAAAAATCTCTCTGTCTACCTTACTGGCAATTGGTCATCTACGTTTGATAATTTAACCAGTCAGCTACGAGCTGAAATACTCAGAGTCAATGCCACCAGGGTTCAAGTTGCATCGGTATCTGAGATGTTCTCTTTGTTATCTAAAGCCCTGGGATTGACAAAACAGTGGGCTGGAACAGTAGCTGTTCTGATTATTATCTGCTTAGGGATAGCCTATGTTATATGCAGCCAAATCAGAGCTCGCCAAGATGCCCGATGTCATCAACGGGCTATAGTACAGACTTTGACAGCCATTGAGACAGGCACATCCCCCCAAGTATGGCTAAGCATGCTGGACCAGTAGTCAAAGATGGGTAAGATCCGTGGAAATGCATACCAACCTAAGACAGGGTTCTGACGCCTGGAGGTCAGAATTCCAATGACGGGTAAGGATGTAATTTGCCATGGACAACCTAAGACAGGCATGGTCCCAAGTCATCTTTTCTTTATTTAAAGAATAAGGGGGAGATGTCAGGGGTGGACTTTGAGGGCCCCAGAGCCGCACCGTGGCCTGATCTCTAAGATGGCGCCTGGCAGCTTGCCAAACATAGCTACACTCGTAAACAAGTTTCAGGAAGTAACTCTGGTTGGCTGTTGTACATGAGGCGATCCTGGTATCTGCCTGGAGACTGTTCCTTGATAGGCTGACTTTCCTGGTAGTCTACTCTCTGATAGGCTGATGTTCTCAATATAAGTCTGAGACTTGTGAAATAAAGCTCTCTCACTCTTTTGGTTCCTGTGCTCAAGAAGAGCGTACGTGTTGTGATTGTCCCCGCGGGCGGTGGGTGATCATACACAGTATATATCTGTATTATATCTTTATCTATATCTATCTACATATATATGAAATTTGTTAAAAGGTAACACTTCAAATTATTTGGAACAATTTGAACACAAGTTAAAGAGCTAAAAATATATGAAGGTATATATGAAGGTGTGTTCCTACATCATATCATGCACTAAATGAATTTGGATAGAAAAATTATAAAATATCAAGTGTATAAATTAAAGTCATAAAAGAAGTAGTAGAAAATAGGTGAGACTTTTTATAAACCTAAAGTGAGGAAAATAAGTTCAAGGTGACAGCCAGGACAGAAGACATAAAGTAAACATTTATATATCTGACTATATAAACTATCAAAACACCATTAGCATTAAAGAGATAAAACTGTAATAGGACACCTATTTGGAGCATTTATGACAAAATGTCAAGATTTGCATTAATGTAAGAGGGAAATTTTAGCCTTTTTCACAAAGAAGTGCAAATTAAAATGGCAAGGGAAATAGTGACTCATAAATACTTTTTGAATGATAATATCTAGGGTTGATTAGGACTAAGTAAGTGGCCTTCTCACACTAAATTGGTAGGAAAGTCAAATGATACAATCTTTCTAGTTGAAGTTTGTCAAATTTATAAAACTGTTGAAAATTCCAGGAAATTGTGCAAAGGCCTATCAAAGTGTGGCTCTTGATAATGAAAAACTGGAAACCACCCAAAGAGTTAAGATAAGGGTCTGATCAAAGAAATCAGGATGTGCTTATAAAATGACAGCCTTGCAAACTATGAAGCAGATGGATTTATTAATATGGAATAAAAAATAAATTTTGATAGGAAGAAGAGCAGGAGAACAGAAAAGCTGTGGGATATGCTGGAGAGAACAAGAATGAAAATACCAATAACCAGACAAAAAGAAGGAACATCTGGCTCCTGTGTGCAGGAGGCTGGCTCAGGCCCAGGCCTTCTCTTCTGGAACACCTTTTCCCTCCCCTCGTGATATGGCTATAAGTCTTGATAATGCCACTATTGAAACCACACTTTATTAATTGGCCTCCTCCATTCTCCAAGGTCCCAGTTACTAAGTACCAGACTAAGAACCAAAAAGGTAGTAATTCTTTTCTAGGTGGCCTTTCCCTCTGGTCTTATTAGCAGAAGACAGTCTGCAAATCCCTGGGCTTCCCTCAGCTCCCAGGCTGCTTTATCCTAACTCTCATTTGGGAGCTAATTAGAGGATTCTGTTTATGGAACTCACAAGAACTTCAGTCCCCAGTCCTGGCCCTGGCTGTCTCAATGGAAATAGTTGCTGGAGATGAACCTCCTGAGGCTCTGTGGAGCTGGGGAAGTTAACAAAGTTTATTAATTAGTTTCCTCTTGTCTGATACACCAAAATATACTGAGGACTATGGGAACTTGAGATTAATCCCAATGTGTGGGGTAGACACCGTGGTTTCTACAGGTGTGACCCTTCACTAGTTCTTTCATGGAAGTGCAGTCAAGTGTACAAGGACTGTAGCACTGGCCAGAGGATTGGAGTGGGTAGTATTTAGTGGACTTTGGTAGGTGAATTCATGCTCTGCCTCTTATTAGAGAGAGAGTGAGCAGACTCTAGGAATATACTAACTCCTTCAACTAAAAATCCAATAGAATTTCAACAGCTACACTATACCTAACATCAATTCAATAATTCTGAAATTCAAGCCACTTAACCCTCAGAATAATCATTTCATAGATGAAGAAACTGGAGCCTGCAGAGCCACCTGGTCTGATGTCACATGGTGCTGTTAGTCTGGGACCCAGCTCTCACTCCTCCTCACCCAGTGCTTTCTTCACTGGGTGGCTTGATGCAGCAAGAGCCTGGGCCTCCCAGCTTTCTCCCTGCCATGTAGAAGATGCTGGAATCATATTTGCCCTTCCTGGTATTCTGGCCTGGAAAAGTACCTTTACCAACCAAATAAATATCTGAATCCCATTAGGGCCCTACTATCTTTGATGCCCCAGAATCCATGAACACAAACTTCAACAACAAAGTTCAATGTTATCAGGCTGATGTTCCAAGCCTTCTTCTCAAGCTCACTTCTTTCCATTTCAATTTATTGCTGCCTCACAGGCCTTCACATATCTGGCCCACTGCCACCACATCCAATTTGGGCATCTGTTCAGTTGCTGATGCCCAAGAACCAGGTCTATTCATCAGAGATCCATGGTGGTGAATTGTTCATGACTTAATGTACCTGTTCTCAGCTTTATTGATCAGAACACTCCTTTTAATTGCCCATAATCACTTATTTTACCCCATCCTTTGGCATCTTGTGTGGATCAGAGCATTTACCATATAGTAGGCGAATGAAAAAAAAAAACTAAAATTCTTGGAAGAGATTAGTTTTGAAGATAGAGGAATTGAGGCTTCAAGAACTGACATAGTCTAAGGTACTTTAGACCTGGATTAGAGCTGGGGTCTCCATGTGTCCTGTTTATGACTTTCTGCATTCAACTTTACTGCCTTTTGTATTTCTGAAATTTGTTGCACCTAAAATCAATATCACTGTGTGATTTTTGAACTATTAAGTTATTTTCTAAAGGAAGGGGGGAGGTAAAGACACTAGCCTAGAAGCCACTACTTGGAGGATATTGCTCTATCTTCTAACTTCACAGGCTCTGGCAAATCACTTAGCCAGTCTGAACCCTTTTTACCTGTGAAGTGAGCATTAAAAAAGAGCTGACTGAAACTCTAGCCAGAGCAATTAGACAGACCAAAGAAATTAAAGGAATACGAATAGGAAAAGAAGAACTCAAACTATCCCTATTTGCTGATGATATGATTGTATACTTAGAGGAACCAGGAAATTCCACCAGAAAACTGTTAGATCTCATAAGTGAATTCAGTAAAGTAGCGGGATATAAGATCAATGCACATAAATCTAAGGCATTTCTATACATAAGCGATGAATCTTCAGAAAGAGAAATTAGGAAAACTACCCCATTCACAATAGCTTCGAAAAAAATAAAATACTTGGGAATCAATCTCACAAAAGAGGTGAAAGACCTCCACAATGAGAACTACAGAACACTAAAGAAAGAAATTAAAGAAAACATTAGAAGATGGAAAGATCTCCCATGTTCTTGGATAGGAAGAATTAATATTGTCAAAATGGCCATACTACCAAAAGTGCTATACAGATTTAATGCAATTCCAATTAAAATCCCAATGATGTACCTTACAGAAATAGAGCAAGAAATTATGAAATTCATCTGGAAGAATAAAAAACCCAGAATAGCTAAAGCAATCCTTGGCAGAAAGAGTGAAGCAGGGGGTATCGCAATACCACATCTTCAACTCTACTACAAAGCAATAGTAACAAAAACGGCATGGTATTGGTACCAAAATAGAAAGGTGGATCAATGGTACAGAATAGAGGACATGGACACAAACCCAAATAAATACAATTTTCTCATACTAGACAAAGGGGCCAAAAATATGCAATGGAGAAAAGATAGCCTCTTCAACAAATGGTGCTGGGAGAATTGGAAATCCATATGCAACAGAATGAAACTAAACCCATATCTCTCACCATGCACGAAACTAAACTCAAAATGGATTAAGGACCTCGGAATCAGACCAGAGACCTTGCATCTTATAGAAGAAAAAGTAGGTCCAGAGCTTCAATATGTCGGCTTAGGACCAGACTTCCTCAACAGGACTCCCATAGCACAAGAAATAAAAGCAAGAATCAATAACTGGGATAGATTCAAACTAAAAAGCTTTCTCTCAGCAAAGGAAACTATCAGCAATGCGAAGAAAGAGCCGACAGAGTGGGAGAAAATCTTTGCCAATCATACTTCAGATAGAGCACTAATCTCCAGAATCTATAAAGAACTCAAAAAACTCTACACCAAGAATGCAATTAATCCAATCGACAATTGGGCTAAGGAAATGAATAGACACTTCACAGAAGAAGATCTACAAGCAATCAACAAACATACGGAAAAATGTTCAACATCTCTAGTAATAAGAGAAATGCAAATCAAAACCACCCTAAGATTCCATCTCACCCCAATTAGAATGGCGATTATCAAGAATACAAGCAACAACAGGTGTTGGCGAGGATGTGGGGAGAAAGGTACACTCATACATTGCTGGTGGGGCTGCAAATTAGTGCAGCCACTCTGGAAAGCAGTATGGAGACTCCTTAGAAAACTTGGAATGGAACCACCATTTGACCCAGCTATCCCACTCCTTGGCCTATACCCAAAGGATTTAAAATCAGCATATTACAGAGATACAGCCACATCAATGTTCATAGCTGCTCAGTTCACAATAGCCAGATTGTGGAACCAACCTAGATGCCCTTCAGTTGATGAATGGATAAAGAAAATGTGGTATATATATACAATGGAATATTACTCTGCCATAAAGAATGATAAAATTATGGCATTTGCAGGCAAATGGATGAAACTGGAGAATATCATGCTAAGTGAGATAAGCCAATCTCAAAAAACCAAAGGAAGAATGATATCGCTAATAAGTGGATGAGGACACATAATGTGGGTTGGGAAGAGTTAGTGTTAGGTTTAGAGTTAAGTTTAGGGAGGGGGGCAAGAATGGAGGAAGGAAGGACTGTATAGAGGGAAAAGAGGGGTGGGAGGGGTGGGGGGGAAGGGAAAAAAATAACAGAATGAATCAAACATTACCCTATGTAAATTTGATTACACAAATGGTATGCCTTTACGCCATGTACAAATAGAGAAACAACATGTATCCCATTTGTGTACAATAATAAAATAAATAAATAAAAAATTAAAAAAAGAGCTGGCTTTCTTACTCTCTAATTCTGGCCCTGGTTATCACTGTGGATGACATTCAACTGTACTGTTGCAAAATCCAAATGAAAACTTAAATTTTAAAGTGCTTTATAGCTACTGTTATGCCCTATTAGAATAGTAATAGAAAGCATAATAGTGCTAGGGTTCTCCTGAGTCCCAGTGGTGCTTTTCTCTGTGGTGGACATGTGGTAAGGCTCTGGGTGTAGGCTGGAAAGGGATGTAGGATGTGGGAGGTAGAATGTTTGTGACATGTGGGCACATCTCCAGGAAGACATGCAGATGCTCAAATTCACAGGTGGGTCATAGATGGCCTCAAAAAGTCACAGGTGTGTCAAGGACTGATAACAGATGGAATGTGTTCCTCTGGATATGGACCATCTGAAGTTGGGGCCGGTAGACTAAAATACTGCTCTTACTGTCAGGAGTCTGTGAACCTATGTTCACAAAGGGCACACATCCATCTCAACCAAGGTTGTCACTATCTTCAACTGCACTTATGTAAAAGGAGACAAAACTAGGCAGTAGGTCAGGGGTATTAGAGCTGGGCGGGATGTTTAGGATGGTGCCAGATGAGGTTTGGAGTGTTGTGGAGCATGAGATTTCAGTTTTCAAGCCAAGAAATAGGAAGAGGCCAGAAGGTCCACTGGGAGTATTCTCTTAAGGACAGGAAGAGTTTGGTTTAGCTCTTAATTCAGGAGAGGAGCAATGGACAAGATAACCACTTCATGTCTTTTCCAGGCCACTGAATCCTGGGAAAGTGGACACACTGGCCTTGTAAAGGATGAAGAGGCCAATGTACCAGTTTTCTCAAAAGTGAGGACAACATCAGACACTTTGAAGACTGGAGAGAAAACACCACCAACAACTCTACCCCATCCCACACTTTCACCATTAGTACTTTTCAAAATTTATTTTATTTTTTTAATTATAGAAGTCAATGAACTTTAAATAATGCCAGAGTAAGTGGGATAAAATTCAATAGTCCTTCTCCATTTCCCAGTTCCCTCCAGTTGTATTCCCCTCCATAGAGGGAACCACCACCTACAATTGGAGGTTATTCACCAGGATGCTCTTCACCTCATTCAGATGTCACATCACCATCACTTTCCAAATTTAGTTATATCTTCTAAATATCTTTTCATGTCAATAAAAAAGTTCTTCTTTCTAACAAAAATGTTTTTTATTCAAATGTATTACATGAAATACACATTACTCATATTTGCATAACAGAGTTAGAAACCATTGACTTTAGGACAAGAATTAAAGATAAACACTTGTGTATAACTTATGATCATTTATTTATTATCAGGCAGCATTATCATGCACTGGAGGGCCAGGAGACACATCAGCGTTGGAGGAACAGTGACAGTGATGCACCCAATGTCCAGCAGAGACAGGTTCCCAGGAAGTAGTACATGGGGGTGTGGAGTTTGGGCTCCACAAAGATGGCAGCCAGGATACTGAAGTTGCCCCCAACTGTGACTACATAGGCAAAGAAAAAAATGAAAAAAAGAATGACTTACAGTTCTCTATTTCCTCTCAGTTCAAGAAGGATAAACTCAGTGACAGCTATCCTGTTCCCCAGGCACCAAGTTCCATAGGGCACTACTGAGAGCTGTACTGAGAGGAGACTCAGACCTGCCAAGGGAGGAGAATAATACACTGTAGGCACATATTCTATGTCTACTAGATGGTGTAGTGCTGTGGTTAGAACATCTAATATCAGAATGGATACCAGCCTAGACTGTGGTCAGGTTCCCAAAGGCCACATTATGCCAGACATTAGCCCTTTAGTTACTGGTTCTGCGAGAGATCCAGGGAATTCCAGGGAAGGGTCTGGGGCAGAGGGAACTATTCCAGAGACCCTGGAAAGTGGTGATTTACAAACACAGTGTAGAAAATCTTCAATATCGTAACAGGTATTGAGACCATATCAATGTACAGTGATTGAATGGCACCTATGACTAACTTAACAAATTAATAAATAAATGAAGTTCTAGAAAGTACACACTATAGGAAGAATAGCAATTATAAAGTAGAAGGGAAGGAGGACAGGACCCCATGATATCAGGAGACATGGAAAAGATTAAGGAAAAAGAGGAGCAAGAAGAAGACAGGAGAATTTAGGAAAACATGAACATTTTAAAGTGAGTACTCTGAGTATTATAATAAGCACTTCACTTTTTAAGTTCTCATAAAACTTTATGAAGCAACCACTAGGATTTCTATGTAATCAGGACACCAAGATTTAGTATCATCAAACTCTTGACAGAACTGTGTCTCAAGCCTGGCACTATCTGACTCCTAGCCTACACTTTTATGTTGTATTTTTTGGACATGTGTTGTTATTGAGGTGTATGAATGGCATTGTTTATAATAAAGACAATAATGGAATTTCTGAAGTTTTAAGTATTAGGATGTCTACAAATATTCAAAGAAGTCAAGACCCTGTTCTTTCATCCTTTCATTCAATAATTATTTATTGAACATCATAGTGTTCTGGATATATTTTGATGGTAAAACTAACACACTGGACATGAGGTGTGGGAGAAAGAGAAGGTGCAAAGATGATTTTAAGGTTCTTGGGCTGAGAAACTGGAAAGATGAATTGCTAATAAATGCCATCAGGAAAATAGATAGTTTTGTACTTCAATGTCAGGGAGGAGGGATGTAGAGTTTTTCAAAGGAAAAAGGGAATAATTGACATCCCAGGGAAGAATTGAAGTCCCAGAGAGCATTTGGGTGGCTTCCACTCCACCATGTGTGTCCAGGTACCTGGACAATTGAGGAGTAAACCCAGGTGTGACTGGGGAAGGGTCTTTAAGGTCTCCTTCTTCTGGATTCTTGAATATGCTGGGCGATACTCACTCTGTTTCTAGCTAGTAACTTTGTTTTAAGAACACTGTGCCTCTTTCATACATTGAAATTCCAACCCTCAATTCTCAACCCCATCTCATCATCCCAACTTCTCAAAGTGGTTTTCTTATGTAGCTCAGTCTTTACTGGAGCTTGCCTTCCTGTGAGTCACAGACAGTGGTGACCTGACTCACTCCAGTACTCCCCTATGTGGAAAGGGACAAGATGCATTAAGAGGAGTAGTTTGTTCAGAGTCATGAGAGAGCCATTCAGAATCAGTAGCACAAAACACAGAGCATAGATTATGCTAGTAGGCTCCCATAGGAGAGCCTCTGCACTTTCAATGCCACCATCCTGTCCTTTTCTACAAAAACTGTTGACTGTCTATTGCCAGGTAGATGAGAAACATCCAGTTCAAAAATATTAAGTTGGCTAAGATCACTTATGTCAAATTATGTTCTGAAATGACATCTTATTGATTTTCAGTCAATTCCTGCTGTGCCAGGGCCCTTTCCAGGTTATGAATATCTAGCTTAGGTATATATGATCATTTTCTCTTCCCTTCCATGACTCAGAGTGAAAATCTCATCATTATATTTACTACCTCTTCTCGAATCTAGCATCACTCAGTCCTTTATTCTCCTATAGACCAGGAAGAGGCCATCTGAAGCTCATGAGTGATAGGAAGGCTGGAGCACTGGGAAGACCTGCGGGGCACTTACCTTCCTGTGAGTGAGCTGGACACCTGGGTGGTGGTTCTCAGGGGCAGTGAGTGCCGAGCTGATTTATGGTGGCCTATCTCCAAAAGGCTTATAAAGGGAAAGAGGCAGAGACCCAGAGAATTTGTCACCATGTTCTCTCTACTTAGGAGCTAATTAACATTGAGAGACCCTAACACCAAACTTCCCCCGAGACCACACAAGAAGACAGAGACAGACAGACAACCTCAGTCCTTGAGGATTTCTCTTATCTGCCTAGTATTTTGGACTCTTAAAGAAGCATTACTCCAGCCTCCTAATGTTTCTAAAAAGAGGAAAGCTATAGTCACCAGATTGCAGATCTGGAAAAGTGCAATCCAAAGAGCTCTGATGACTTGCCAAGTCCAGTGAGAGGGTTCATGTTTGGAGCTCATGCTGAGCCCCAGATAATAACTGATTTGGGTAGATTTTTTCTCATTAATTTTTCACATTTTTAAAGGTGTAATTTTCAAAGTTGGTTTAATTAAGGTACAAATTTAATTGTAAAGTTTTATGGGTTTGAGAAAACATCCAGTGGTAGATACAGTACCTCTATCCATACGGAGAACATTTCAGTGATTCCCTTCAGGCCCCTGGTGGCCCTTTGCCATCAGTCTCCTCTTCACACCTTAGTCTGTGACAACCTCTCATCTTACTTCTGACCCTATAGATTTGCCTTTTTTGGAGTGTCTCTGTTATGATTTGGATCTGGATTATCCCCAAAGGCTTCGTCCCCAGTGCAGTGACGTTCAGAGGTGGGGCTTTGTGGGGGTGACTGGATCATGGGGGCTCTGACTTCATCAGTGGATTAATCTTTTCATGGCACTAGTGGGAGGTGGTGGAAATGTTAGGAGGTGGGGCCCAGTTGGAGGAAGCAGGTGACCAGGGGTGTGCCTTTCATTCCTTCAAATCCCTTTGTATCTTAGTTTATCAGGATCTCCTAGTTCTTGAGTGTCTCCACCATCTTCCCTTTAGTTGATGTTTGCCTGCCAGCATGTAAACACACATCTTCAAACAAAACTTAAAAAATAATTCGAGTCTCTCCTATATTTGTTTCTCCGCTGGCTACCTCAGGACATCCCTCTTCCAATCACAGCTGAACTTCTCCAAAGAGTTGTTTTCATCTCTGATCTTCATTTCCTGACTTCCCATGTACTGGATCCTCCTTCTCCCACCACCTCTCTCCAAGTGCCCTTGGAGAGGCCACATGCTGCTGGAATGGCCTCCCTATCAACCTGGCAAATACCCAACACATGGCTTCATCTCCTTCTCCTCATTCATTAGTTACAACACTTGCCATTTTATTAAAAAAATTAGAAATATGGACATATAACATCTTTATATTTTTTCCCCTACAACTTCACTATACAAACACACACATTTAACTGAGCACTGAGGTATAATGTTTGGCATATCATATTGACAAGGACAGAAATAATAGGTCATTGGAAGTGTCGATTTGTTCAAACTCTTCCAAATGCCAGACTGGCTAAATATTGTCAAAGTGTCAATTTTATATTCTTTGAACTAGAAACTCCACCCAAAGATTTTGTTTATCTTTAGCAAGAAGAGAGTATACACAGGTGAATGTACAGGAACACTTTTTGCAGCATGCCAGATTATTTGAACCAATACAGGTTTATTAATAAAAAGTTATTATATCCATTTTCTAAATCCATTCAAAGGAATACTATGAACCACAGAAAAAAGATGAAGAAGACCTATATTTAATGTCATGGAAAGATGTTCATCTATATTATAAAGGTTACAGAGCTTTGGATGTACAAAAATTCTTTTTTGTAATTATATCTTATGAATAAAAAATTTAACACAAATGCTAAATATTCATAATGATAATCTATGAATAGCCAAACTATGGGCGATTTTAATTTCTTTTTCTTTGTGTATGTGCATAGTTTTTGTAGTTTTTGGTGGTGATGGTGGTAGTGGTACTGAGGATTTAACGCAGGGATGATTTATCACTGAGTCACACCTTCAGTCCTTTTTTGTTGTAGTTATTCCTTGCTGTTTTTCTTTATTTTGAGACAGGGTCTCACTAAGTTGCTAAGGGCCTCACTTGCTAAGTTGCTCAGGTTGGCTTTGCAACTCTCCTGCCTCAGCCTCTGAATTCTCTGGGATTACACGCACACGCCACCACACCCAGCTCTTTTCGTGCTTTCTAACTTTTCAATAAGTAAGTACTTTTATGCATTATGGAAACAGTTGTTTAAAGGTATAAATTCAATAAATAAAGTATCTTCCTCCTAATAGCAATGTGCAAAAAGGGTATGGTTTCAAGTATAAGTCAGGAGTAACAAAGATCTCCATTCAGTCAAAGAGATTTTTCCATGTGAACCAAACACTTTTCTCTAATTAACTTGTCAGATTTATTTTTTGTTGTCAATGGTCCAATATGGAAAATATTTTACCTCCTTCTTGTGGTTTTTCTAAACAGTGCCTGTTCTCTCAGAATTGGCTTTTTAAATTTGCTTTCTTCTTGTAGATTTATTTCTTAAAATTGATATCCAGCAATTCCTCAAACTGGACCAGTTGCTTTGGAACCAATCAAAATGGTTAAGAAAATAAAAACTTCCTAATTCACATTATCATGTTCCTTTTCATACTTTTTTACTCTTTATTATCCATCTCACCTCTTAATCTTAAGATACCCTTTCTCCTAGAAATGGTTTATTATTCTTACTGTCTTCTCTGTTTGGGCAACTTTGTTTTCAAGATTAAATATTTTGTTTTCATTGTCTGAGGTTCTGTCTTCCAAGTGGTCTAGTCTTTTGGCAATACTTTCCATTGAGTTTTTTATTTGGTTTATTGTTTCCTTCATTTCAAGGATTTCCGTTTGGTTGGGTTTTTTGTTGTTGTTGTTGTTGTTGTTGTTGTTGTTTTGAGAATCTCTATCTCTTTGTTGAAATGATCTTTTGCTTCCTGCAGTTGCTCTTTCAACTGCTTATTGGTATTATCATTCATTGCCTGCATTTGCTCTCTTATCTCATCCTTTGCTTTGTGAATCATCTTAATCATGTATAATCTGAAGTCCTTTTCTGACATTTCTTCTACCATACTGTCATTGGATTCTATTAATATAGAATCTAGATTTGTTTGGATCATTTTCTTCCCTTGTTTTTTCATGCTGTTCATGTATCTTCCCCTCTAGCAGTGCAGATCTGGGGTATTGCATATTTCCCCCCATAGGCTTATAGTGGCCCTATAGGTTTCCAAAACCTTTTCTGACAATGAGCTTCAAGTCTCCAGCAGGTGTCTCAGGATGGGATTTGCCCCACCTAAAGATTGGAGTTACGGCTTCCAGGATTATCCAAGATTATCCAAGATGGCCGCTCTGGCTTCCAAATGTGTTGGCAAATGGGGAGCTGCAGCTCAGGGTGTGGACGTGGTCGGCTGGAGGTCCTGGAGACAGGGTGCGGTTGGTCAGGCAGGGGTCCTGGAGTTGGGTGTGTTTGGTGTGGTTGCGGGATCCTGGAGGCTGTGTGCAATCAGTTGGTCTGGGGTCCCGGTGATAGGACACAGTCAGTTGGTCTGGGGGTACTGGCGGCAGGGAGCAGTCAGTCGATGTGAGGTCCCCGGAGGCAGGGAGTGATTGGTCAGGCTGAGGGATCCTGGAGACGGGGCTCAGTCAATCCGGCCAGGGGTCCTACCAGGCCGGGATGTTGTCTCAAAATGGCAGCAGCCACGTGTAATCAAACCTGCAGGTACTGTGACAGTGAACTTCCAGGCAACAGCAGGCAGCTGGTGCTCCACTGGTGGTCTGCCACCCATCTGCTGGCAACTGTCAGACGATTGGGAGGTGAACCTCGGGTGGTGGGTGATGGGTAGGTGAAAGGCAGGCAATGGACAGGCAAGAGGCAGGCAAATGGCAGATGATAGGCACCTGACAGTGAGCAATCTGCACTCATAAAAAGGTGTCGATATGCTGGCAGACTGTAGGTGATCACAGTAGGCAAATGGGGTAAACAGCAGGGGATTGATAAGCAGCAAAAACTGCCTCACCAAGAAACAGATATCCTCTGCTTGAAACCGGAGTTACAGAGCAAGAAGGAACACAGCTTCCCTCTAGTCCACCATCTTGGATCTCCGGTTTATTATTCTCGAGAGGTAATAATTAGAGGGATAACTCACCCCTGGGTTCAGATCCCAGCTGTGACATTCATTAGTTTTGTGATTTTCACCAAATTATTCAAACTTTCTGAGGTTCAGCTTTATAATACATTATTTGTAAATCTATATCTACCTCAAAAAGTTATTGGAACTGAATGAACTAACAGAGGCCACTCTCTTAGAACAGTGGCAGGCATGTTGTAGTTGAGATGCAAGTGACGACTCTCATCATTTTTATTGCACCTCTCCTCCTGAGCTGGTCTCTGACTCCGTTCCATCATACTCATACTCTACTTTCAATAATCACAATACTTCTCAGAAGCTTAAGTAGAGCCATGACATTTGTTAAGACCAGAGGCAGGGGGTGTTACTTGGGGGACAACTTGCCTATGAGCACCCTCCACAGGGCACCCTTCACATGGGGGTTCCTGAGGGAGGCTGTAGATGAGTGGGTTCAGCATGGGGCTAACGATAGTGTTGAGGATGCCAATACCCTTGTCCTTGTCTGAAGCCTCCACAGAACCCAGCCTCATGTGGCCGAAAATGCCCATTCCATAGAAGATGCCTACCACAGTGAGGTGGGAGCCACATGTGGAGAATGCCTTCCTCCTGCCCTTGGCAGAGCGGATTTGTAGCACAGCAGCCACCATGATGAGGACCAAGGGGGCCACAACCATGAAGGCTGCTGCTGTAAAAAGCAACTGCTCATTGTTGGGTGCTGGAGTAGGAGAGTTGGAAGAGCTGGGGGAGGTCACAATAGAAGTGATGGATCACATTGGGGCCACAGAATTTAAGAGTAGACAAGACAAATTTGAGTCAGTGCCTTGGTGAAGGAAATGACACATGACATGCGTGCCAAGGAATTCTGCATTCCCCAACCCATATGGGTATTGTACGTGAGAAACTAGCAAGTGGCCAGATAGTGGTCATAGGCTGTGACAGTCAGCAGAAAGTAGTCTGTCCCAGTCAGGAGATGGAAGAAGAGCTGTGAGAGGCAAGCCCTACAGTGAATGGTCTTATTGGACATGAAATGCCTCAACATGGCAGGGACAGTGACACTGATGTTTCTGACATCTAGCAGAGACAAGTTTCCCAGGAAGACTTCTTCCTGGAAACATGCGGGTGTGGAGTTTGGATTCCATAAAGATTGTGGCAAGTATACTAAAATTACCACCAATAGTAGCTACATAAGCAAGAAGAAGGTGACAAAGAGGATGGGCTGTGTAGCTGGAGTCTCTGTTAGGCCAGCAGGACAAACTTGGTCACAAGTGAATCATTTCCTGAAGGTCCTAGATCCATGACTCTTCCACCTGCTGTAGACTGAGCCAAGTTGCAGGGTGTCAATGGTGATAAAAGGAGAAGGAGATCTTTGTAACAACAACCAAGTGTGGCAAGGTCCAGGAGAGTAAGGACACCCAAAGTTTAAGGAGGAGAAAGTCAAAGGTTGAGATGTAATAAGAAAAGGCTTGATAAATCTGACTCCTATTGGGCAAGAACAGAGGCATTGGAATACACAAATGGAAATAGATGAACTGATATTTAAATTTTTAAAAGTGACTTTTGAAAGTTAGCGGGAGAGACTATTTTCCTGAGGTCAAAGTTCCAGGAAAGAATCCACAAGTTGGCAGATGATTGCATGGTGATAGTTTGGGGTACACAAGATCCCAGAGGATGAAAGGGAACCTTTGGGAGAAGGAGTAGACATGGTTCTCATAACCTGTATCCCAAAAACCTCCACATATGCATGTGATCATATAGTCATCCCTTGGAAACCTCAGGAGTTTGGTTCCAGGACTCCTTGGATACCAAAACCTGCAGATGTTCGAGTCCCATAGATGAAGTAGCATAGTTTTTGCTTGTAATCTATGCACATTCTCCCACATACTTTAAATCATGTCTAGATTATGTACATAACCTAATACAATGTAAAAGTTATATAAATAGTTGTAATACTATATAACTTATTTGTAATACTATATTATTTAGATAATAATGACAAGAAAAAAATCTGTATGTGTTCAGTACAGATGCAATTCTTTTCCAAATCTTTTTTATTCGTGATGAGTTAACTCCATGGATATGGAACACACAGAGACCGAGGACCGACTGTGAGTGATGGCAGCAGTGAGATGATTACTGTGGTCTAGATTATTAAAAGAGTAACTTGTGAAGCCATGAGTCTTCACCTGAACTCTTCATAAAAAGGTAAAAATGCAATGACAAATAATAAAACTGCTTGAAGACACATCATTGAAGATACTTCCAGCTCTAAAATTGGTGATTAACAGCATTTTAGATTTTCTAAATAGTAAGATCATTTTGCATTTTTCCATATAGAACCTGGGAAATTTGGGGTCCAAAGTACTGACCTTTTACTAAATAAGAAGACTATAAAACAAGCTTTGAAAAGAGTGAGAGTTTTGAGGTTTAAGCTCCCAGGTGATTGAGTGGACACACAGTAGAGTAACCTCACTGGATACCCAGCTGACCTCTCCCAGATGGAGTCTTGAGTAAGCAGAGAACCAGACTCCAAATTCCACTCAACTTCCACTTAGCTTTTTCCTATTCTTTCTGCTGAATCTAAATACTCATCATCTAATCCATGTAGTATCATGGGCCTAATGATCAGATAAAGCCACAGTTACACAGCTGTGAATGATGATCAAGTGTGGGGGCATTTTTTAGCCCCAAAGTGGCCACTCCAACCAAATACCTGGTGACCCACCTCAACCTCTGCCTGAGGGGTAGATATTTAATTCACTCACCTGGAGCCTAATTCACATAGGAAATGGCTTGAGTCAAAGATCCCCCAAAGCAAGAGGCATGAGCAGAAGAAGACACATCCTTATGAATAGTGTCCTCAGGTCCTAATGGGTCAACTGCCATCTACAGGTCTGGCCTTTTTGCATGGACATGTTCTTACCATTCCCTCCAACTCAGGTTCTACAAAGATGGGCTGTCCTCTTTCCACCCCATCTTCCCTTCATTGAAGTATTTTAGTTACAGGCCTTTTCATCCTCCCAGATAGTGTGTGGTTCAAAAACTTAGTCTTTGCTGACTCTGCCTCCCTCTGCCCTCTCACAGTCAAATACCAAGTCCCACTGGAGCTCCTTCAGGGGAAGGAGAAGCCATTCCAGAGTCCAGAGGGAGAACTTAATTTTCATGGAAATCTAGTTGTGAGGGTGCAGTGTGCAGTCTGGGAAGGCACTCACCTAGTTACGAAGAATTAACAGGCTCTTCATGGGCAAAGAAGAGGGAGAGTCATGCCAGCCCACTGGACTCCACAGGATTGCTTATAAAATACAGGTAAACTAAAAGACAAACAACTTGACTGACATTATTTTCACATTGGGATTTTTCTCCTCCACATTTTTATCCCTTGGAGTCTTTAGAAGTTAGAGTCAGGTAAACATCTGCCTTTGACAAACAGATAATGATCTCCAAGATCTTTAAATTGTTTTGAACTTTCTCAGTGTTTCCAAGAAAAATTCATTCATTTATTTTACATATGTGTTTTTGATCACTCATTAAAAATCAGCAATCATATTCCCAGCATTTTATAGTTAAAATGAGTCTTAAAAATCTTACGATCTAGGAGGTGATGAAGGGTTGGGACAGATGAGATTTAGGGTTTCTGATATAGTTCAGGCTGGCATTTTAGAAGAGGTGACTTGAGACTCTAGCTTTGCCTGCAACATGGGGAGAAGAGTCTGGGGTGAGATGTGCTCTGAGTTCATTCCTGGAGTAGTGTCCTTTCCAACATCTCTCAAGGTCACCTCACATCACGTTACCATCCTCAAATTCAGCTTTTCTTCTAGTCTCAAACAAATGTCTTCCCTTTTTCACTGCTCTCAAGGTACAATGTGGACCCTGTAGCATCTGATTCCAGATGTTTTCTACCCTCATGCCTCCAACATTATAAGGGCAGATAAAGGTTTAAACATCTTGTAGAGCAGGACCACCCTACATTTACTAATTCCTAAAAGTGACTTACGATCAACAAATCTTTGTAAGGTATCTTTTCTGTATGTCAGCTTTTAAACTATAATAATAATTATTAAAGACAGACTAATGGGGTGAAAGCAATACATAACGCATGAAGGAACCCAGTGGAGTGGGACTCAGCATAATGGCACTGAAGCCTTCTATGTTGTAGAGGGAGAAGGGCAGTGTCAATCTGATTAATTTCACAGTTTGTGATCTGCATTTTCTTATATCAACACAGATGTCAGAGTGGTTTTAATGAATGCAGGAACAGAAGCTGCTCTCTACCACTGTAAGTGCCTCTTTAAGAAGTGAGAATCATGTCCCATGCCAGATGGTTGTGAAGGATCATCTGCTGTTCTTTCAGTTCTGTGGCGATGATGGCAAGATTGTTCAATCTCGGCTACCTCCTGGAGCAGTTTGGAAAACATAGAAGATCCAGTGAACTTCCTGAGTGGCCCACATGGGGGCAGCTCTGAGCAGGAAAGTTGCTCATGCAGTTTGTGGGAGTGGTTAAGTGCTTTAGGGCTAATCCCAGTCATCTGGTTTGTTTTTTAACTCCTCTTCTAAACAAGCAGAAAGGAGTCACAATTTCCCTTAGAAATTGGAAGTGAATTGTGTGCCTGAACCTTTCACTAGAACACATTATGTTTCTTCTACATGACTTTGTTTGCTTAGGACCTGAAAAATCTAAGTCAGAGGCAAAAGAAAGATGAAAATGGAAGAAAAGGACAAGCTGATTAAAGATTAGATAAGGAGTAATAATATTAGCAAGATAGCAGGTAAATTCCAATATGTCTGGTTTTCATGGACAAAGTAAATATTAGAGGATATTTACAGAGGCTAAAAGTAATTATTGAATAATTTTCCAGTCTGTTTGACATCAGGAAAGGTAATTTGGGGTTCAGTTATTTTCATGGATGAGTCTGAAGATGTGGGTGTGAAAGCATCCAATTCTAAGTAAGCCTAGGAATAGTGGGAGGAAGTTTGTCTTCCATCCAAAATACCTTTGGATCATTGGTGGCTAAGTAACACTGAAAAAGGCAGAAGATACTAGTTTTTGATAGATTATAGAGTAGTAATTACTCCCTGAAAAGGACTATTAGTGAAATTGT
The DNA here is from genome assembly GCF_902686445.1 of Sciurus carolinensis. Lineage (NCBI taxonomy): Eukaryota > Metazoa > Chordata > Mammalia > Rodentia > Sciuridae > Sciurus > Sciurus carolinensis. The sequence goes on along the minus strand of NC_062215.1, from coordinate 52,868,962 downwards.
TAGAGAAACAACAATTTTATGTTTTATGTGAACAAAAGAGACTGGGATTTTTAATTATAATTTTTTATTTGAAATTTATGTACAGAGAATATTTCAATAATAGCATGAGGGTAGAAGATTGTATGCATAATATTATTTGCATGTAGGGGAATGGTACTATTTTTCAAATTATATTTTGAGGCATGGCCTTGCTAAGTTGCCCAGGCTTGTCTCAAACACACAATCCTCTTGTCTCAACTGCCGGAGACATTACAGGCATGCACCACAACCCTGTGGGGAATAGGAACTTTATAAACACTGGATGAGAAAGAAAAAATGTTGGGTTCAAGGAGACCACCACATTGTACCTGCTCCCTGAGATTGAATCAAAACAATAATTCTGGGGTGGTGTGTGGAGGTGGGAGAGCAGTGGAGAAATGCTGGTAGACAACCCAGAGAGCTAGCAAACATGTGAACACTAGAGATGCCAGTTTTGAGAATGGAAAGAGAATTAATCAAAGGAATAGACTGTGGCAGTGCCAGGTGTGTGCTGCTGGTTCTGTGAGGTGGAGAAGCTTCCCTCCAAGGAACCAAAAGAAATTCTACCAAAGAGTTCAAGAAAAATAGGGCTGCTGGCCCGCAAATTCATAACCTGAGTAGAAAATAAATTCAGATATGGCAAAGTGAGCCAGCACAGGAGAAAGTCCAGGCACTTTCCAGCAGGTTTAGGACAGTGGGTAAATAATGACAGTTTACAAAGATTTTCTGTTTAAACTTCCTGAATTAGACACTAGAAACTGAAGAGTTTACCTTTTTTCTTCCATTTTTCACTATTTTTTTCTTTCTTTTTAATTCTTTTTGTCTTATTCTTGGTGTACTTTCCTTTTGAGTACACAGACCAAAGAGCTGCTGACTTAGGCTTTACTCATCACTGGATTGGTGGGTACTCAAGCCATGAGCCCATCTGGGCATGTATGTTAAGATGTAACACAGATTTAGGGGAAACTGAGTAGTAATGGGACCCTCAAGTCTGCAGAGCAAAGAAGGCTGAGGGCACTCTCACTGGAATTTTGTGGTTTGACCTCTGTGAAAAGAAGCACAGCTGACAGTGGATGGCACTGGGATGGTTCAGAGTTGGTGGAAAGCATCCAACCACAGGACCCATGCCACCTTGCCCAGGCACAGAAGGGTCTGCAGGAGAGGCTAACATGTCCCGAACACACCTGCACAGCACAAAGACAGGTTCTCAGAATAAGGGGTGAGGCAAAATCTGTATCAGTCCATAGGCTGTGTAGGTGAGAGAACTGACCAGTGGCCCTACAAGACTTAATAATCCTATCCCAGCCACAAAAACAAAACAATATATCTCTGAAATGGACAATGCACCCACAATAGTTGCTCCAGGCAAGGTGTGGGCAGAGCTAAGTATACAGAGTCCCCCGACAAGTTTGGCCAATTTGGATAAGAGAAGAAAACAAACAGCTCAATATTTGTATCAGACAAACTTCCTCCTGGTTGAGAAATTCTAAAATTAGAACTCTGTAAAGAAACATCTCCAGTTTAAAAACCTCAGCAAGAAGAAAACTGGATCTTTTTATGACTGCTGTCGCATTAGCAGCTTGATGTGAATTTATTTCTTGTCTCCACATTTTGTGTTTTTTCACAGATCTAGTTATATGTATCCTGTCATTTAATTGGATCCTCTCTTTGAATATATACCTCTTTTCTTCTTTTTCCTCTCCATTTCCTTCCCCTATCCTTCATCCTTCTTTTACCCATTTTATCTTTGTTCCATCTTCCCTACCCCACTCTTTTTATTCTTTTTTCTTTTCTCTCTAATCTCCATTATCCTTCTTTTTGTACCTTCTTCCAATTTAATTTAGTATACTATCATCAATTGTTAGGATTTTCAGTCTATCTATATTATTTTCCACCCACTTTTCTCTTTGGTCAATAGGGTTGTAGAGATCATTAACAATGACTTTTTAAGAATATTTTGACATATTTTTTGCTCTTAAATTGTCATCATTATTGGTGGTTACTCTCTCTTCTTAAAGTGGCACTTTGATTCTGCTGATCAGATGTGTTGGAGCTAAGATATATACCCAGTCCAGGGCTTATTATAAATAGATAACTATTTACTAAAGGACACTCACATAAAAGTAGAAGAGGAATCCACCTAAACAGATGCACCAATATAGGACCTCAGAAAACTTGGAACATAGAGAGAAAAATAGAAAGAAAACTTGGAACACAGACCAACAAGATGACTCCAAAAGTTCATCCCTTCCCCCAACAAATGAATCCACAGATACGGAAATGGATGAAATCCTGGTCAAAGAATTCATGAAGTTTATTGTTAAATGATTACTGAATTTAAAAAAACAGCAAGGTAATGAACTAAGGGAAAAAGATAGGCTGTGAAAGACCATTTCAAGAAAAACATTCTGAAAAGGAACCAAACAGAAATCTTGGAAACTACTCAACAAATCAAATTAAAAAATTGTTTAAAAAAAGTCTCACCAACACACTGGATCAAGTAGAAGACATAAGCTCATTAACTGAAGATGAGGTAGCCAGACATGACTATTCAGACAGTATTAAAGGAAAGAAAATAAGAATGTATGATCAAAATACACAAAAACTCTGTGATAATATTAAGAATTCAAACTTAAGAATCATTGGCATGGAGGAAGGAGCAGATCTGCAGGCTAGTGGTGTTGGTAATCTATTCATTGAAATAATAGAAAAAAATTCCAAAATTGGGAATGAGATAGACATCCAAATACAGGAGGCATTTATAATCTCAAACAATCAAGATAAAAAAGAGTCTCTCCACAACCCACTATAATTAAAATGCCAAATATAGAGACTAAGGATAGAATTTTTAAAGTCTCAAGAGAGAAATGTCAGTTTACATTTAAAGGTAAATCAATCAGCATAATATCATTTCTCAAGAGAAACCCTCAAATCCAGAATGGCTCAGAATGATGTATTTCAAACCCTGAAAGAAAATAACTGCCAAGCAAGATTATTATATCCAGCAAAGCTATCCTTCAGAATCAAAGAAAAAATAGAAGTCTTCCAAGATAAGATAAACTAAAATAATTTATGACTATTGATTCAGCATTGCAGAAGATATGTTTTAAAAAATCTCACACAGAAGAAGATAAAAACAAACAGTAGAGTTTGGGAAAGTATACATCTCACTTGATGAGTACTTAAGAAAGTAAGAATTGTATCTAATTAAACATTAGAAATAAATCAAAGTGACAGGAAGTAATAAATACCTCTCAATACTAATACAGAATGTAAATGGTTTTGACTCTCCAATAAAAAGACATAGACTGGCCGATTGGTTTAAAAATAAGATCCAATCATCAATAAAAAGGAAAAAATAAAAGAGACCCAACTATATGGTACCTTCAAAGGACATGCTGTCTGGCAAGTACATCCACAAGCTGAATGTGAAAGAAGGGATAAAGATATTTCATGCAAATGGAGCCTGAAAGCAAGTAGGAGTAGATACTCTCTTATTTGACAAGGATATTTCAAGCCAGAATTAATCAGAAGAGAAAAAGAAAGTCACTTCATACCAGTACAGGCAAAGTTCAAAGAGAAGATATAGTGACAATAAATATTTATGCCCCAAATGTTGGTGAATCTCAATACATAAAATGAACTCTTCTTAACATAAAGTCTCATATAGATCAGACCACAAGGACAGTGGGTGATTCAACATAGCTCTCTTACCTCTAGATAGATATCAAAAAAACAGAGATGATTTAGAACTAAAAAAATGCTATATAAATCAAATGGATTTAATGGACATCTACAGAATATTTCATCCAACAACAACTGAATACATTTTCTTCAAAGCTGCTCATGGAACTTTCTCCAAAACAGGCCATATTTTAGGTCCCAAAGAAAGTTTTGGCAAATATTTTTAAAACCAATATAATTTCTTGCATCTTCTCACACATAATGGAATTAAATTAGAACTCAACTACAAAATGTACATAAGGATGTGGAAACTGAATGATACACCTTTTCATGATGTGTGAATCATAAAGAAATCAGGAGAGAACTATAAGAATACTTAGAATCAAAAAGAAGAGAGATGCAACATGCCAACACCTCTGGGACACTGTAAATGTGGTTCTAAGAGGAAAATTTATAGTTGTGAGTGCCTACATAAAAGAAAATCACAAGATCCCTAGTAAATAACCTAATGATACATCTCAAGTTCTGAGAAAAAGAAGTATATACCAATTTCAAAACCAGTAGAAGGAAGAAAATGGTTAAGATCCCAGATCCAAAATTAATGAAATAGAGAATAAAAAGCAATAAAAGGATCAAAATAACAAAGATTGGTTCTTTATAAAGGTGGAAAAATTGATCAGCCCTTAGCCAAACTAACCAAGAGAGAGAGAAGACCCAAATTAATCAAAATCTGACACAAAAATGAAATATAGTCACAGACATCATTGAAATCCAGAAAATCATTAGGGAGTATTTTGAAAATGTATGTTCGAATAAATTGGAAAATGTAAAGGAAATTGATAAATTTGTAGACACATTTGACCTACCAAATTTGAACCAAGAGAATAAAGAACCTAAACAGGCCAATAACAAGCAATGAGATTGAATCAGTAATGAAAATCTTTCCAACAGAGACAAGATCAGGATCAGATGGATTCATGGCTGAATTCTAAAGAACTAATACCAACACTCTCAATTTACACAATAAGATAGAGATGTAATGTTTCCAAAGTCATTCTACAAAGCCAGTATCACCCTGATGCCAAAACCAGATAAGAACACATCACAGAGAGAAAGCTACAGACCAATATCCTTGGTGAACATAGATGCAAAAATTCTTAATAAAATATTAGCAAATCATTTTCAACAACACAATAAGAAGTTGTACATCATGATCAAGATGTCTTCATTGCTTGAGTGCAAGGATAGTTCAATATATGCAAATTAAGAAATGTAATTCACCACATAAATAGAATTAAGGACTAAAATCAGAAGATCATCTCAATATATGCAGAAAAAGTCCTTCACAAAATTCAGCACCCATTCATAACAAAAACACTGAAGAAACTAGAGATAGAAGGAACTTACCTCAACTTCATACAGGCTTCATACAGTTACACATGTTTTTCCAGAACAGAAAAAGATCACAAGGAAAAATAACAAAAATATCTTGTATAATCATTACTAGAGCAGGCAATGAAGTATTCTAATTATTTTTAGTAATTGCTTACTCGCGATAATCTATAACTAAACAATAAGACATATTAATATTGCTTAACTAATCATAAAGATTAAAGCAAGTTCAGCAGGGTTGAGTAAATGTCAGTTGTGTGGCTACTGCTGTGGTTAATAAGTGCTAGACAGTTTAAGCTAACAATAATATGACATCATCTTCTACTGTGTGAATTATCATTGAGGAACTTTTTCTCCGAGGGATAGGTGGCCAATAATATTTACAGTATTTAGTAAATCCTAATCTTTAAGAAATAGAATATCTTGCACTCTTGTATGTATGCTTTCAAACCAGATTATAACATGTCCTGATTTTACATCTAAATATCCCATTGGAGATAAAGGAGGGTCTAAATCCAGGGGCTTAAGAGGCATCCCTCTGTAGGGATGTCATGGCTTTCCATTAATTAAATAAGCATTGTCATAAGGTGTTTTAACTGTAGGAACTCTATTTTCTTTATTTCTTCTGTTCCTGTTAATCATTCCTGATGGGGTTGGAGTTATTTGCTTCCATATTTCAGGTCATCTGAGAGTAGTCAACAGGGAATCGGCAGCTAGAATCTATTTTTGTATTTTCTCATAACATTCTTGGTTACTCAAAGTTTCATTACAAATTGCTAAATCTGAAATCACTGTTCCATTAGAAGTCTGGTTTTTATGTTTTAACCCTGGTTCTGTTAAGACCCCTGTTTTCAGGGAAAACACATAAAATATTTATAGTAAACCTACACATATTAAACAAGCAAGGAAGGAAAGTCTGCCACCCAATTCCCAACTTGATGAGACTTTGCAAACACCTTTATTACTCAGCAGAATCCTTGTCAAGCACTGAGGGGAATTGTAGGTGGCATAACATTATAATACCTGTTTTCAAATTAGATTACAGAGCTATAGTAACAAAAACAGCATGCCACTGGCATAAAAACAGACACATAGATTAATGGAATAGAAGACAGAGAGATAAACTCAGACAGATACAGTCATCTGATCTTAACAAAGGCATCAAAAACATACATTGGAGAAATGATGACTTTTTAACAAGTAGTGCTGAGAAACTGGATATCATATGTAAAAAATGACTACATCTCTATTTCTCACCCTACAGAAAATCCAACCCAAAGTGGCTCAAAAACCTAGAAATTATACCAGGAACTTTGCAACTGCTAGAAGAAAACATGGGAATGTTCCAACATACAGATGCAGGCAATGATTTTCTCCATAGGACTCCTAAAGCTCAGGAAATAATATCAAGAATTCATAGATGAAATGGCATCAAATTAAAAAGCTTCTGCACAGCAAAGAAAACAAGAATGTGAAGAGAGAAGCTACATAATGGAAGAAAATCTTTGCCAGTTGCTCTTCCAATGAATATCACAAATATAAAAGGAATTCAAAACCTACCACTAAAATTGAAATACTTCAATCAATGAATAGACAAAAGAGTTAAACAGACATTTCTCAAAAATGTAATTTAGATGGCAAAGAAATATGTGAAAAAATGTCCAAAATTTTTGGCATTCAGGAAAGTACAAATCAAAACTGCTCTGAGATTTCATCTTGTTCCAGTTAGAATGGCATTCTTCAAGATACACATAATAATGCTGGTGAGGATACAGGAAAAAGGAATCACACTGTTGGTATGATTGTAAACTAGTACAGCCACTATGGAAATCAGTATGGAATTTCCTCAATAGACTAGCAATGGAATCACTACATGACCCAGCTATCCCACTCATTGATACTTACCCAGAAGAATTAAAGTTGGCACACTATAGTGATACATACATACCCACAATTATGGAAGTGCAAATCACAGTAGTCAAGTTATGGAAACAGCCTAGATGTCTGTACACAGATGAATGAGTAAAGAAAATGTCTATATGTACAATGAAGTTTGAGTCAGTCATAAAGAATATAATTATGTCATCATGTTAAGCAAAATAAATCAGATTCAGAGAGTTAAGGGTAGTATGTTTTCTCTCATACATGGAAGCTAGATAGAAAAGGGGGGAAAGAATTTTATGAAAATTGAAGGGAGACTACTTAACGTAGTAGGGGAAATGGATCAGAGGGAGGGAGTAGCCAATGGAAATGAGAGACCCTGGAAATAAAATTGATCAAGCTATGTTGTATGAATATGTCACAATCATTTCCACTATTATGCTTCATTATAATGCACCACTAAAATTTTTTTAAAAGCTGAATGACTCTCCTTGGAAAGACATGCATAGCCAAGGAGTGGTGATAAGGTCATAGATTTGAGCTATGAATGAGATGAGTGTTGTACATTTCTAGGATTTTTGAAAAGAGGGAGGAATTCTCAAAAGGATAGGTGGAGAGGGGGAGGATGAAAATATAAGTAGAGAATCATTATAGGAGGCTACATTGGGTACAAGGATAGAACTAAGTTGATATGAAGGATGATGTTGGAAGGAATGGAGAAGAAGGATGTAGAAGAAAAAGACGAGAGGGCAAGTATAGGAAACAGACAAAAAAATTCTCTGTGTGTGTGTGTGTGTTCCAATATCTTAGGTAGAAAGCAACCATCTCATGATGTCATCTGCATTATCTAGAAATCTTAGAAATGTCTACATCAGGAAATTATTTGCTTCTGGAATCTAGAGAGATCCTCAGTTTCAGATCTCCAGCTGGAATAGATTTTCATTATAGGTAACTCTCATATTTTTTAAAATTGTGAGACATGCATGCAGGATAAATCCCCTTAGGATTGGCTATAGTATTAGCAGTAATAAGGTAGCACAGGGGCCCTTCCAACAGGGTTTAGTGCTAGTTTTTCAATGATACCATTTCCAGAGAACAAAATATCTAATGTCTTGGTTGTGGAGTGATTTAGGTAGAAGGACTGGAACAAAAGGAGATTAAGCTATTGGTAAGTGAGGACATAGTTAATGAGATCTTTGCAATATTTAAAAATGTCTGAGTTCAATTGATTGGAGTCTTCTATTGCCTCAGGTGACAATGGCATTCTCATAGTTCTGCTAGTAATTGTTTTATACAGCTAATGTTCTCTACCAGGGGAAGAATGGAATGCAGTTAAGGCCAGGACAAGACCTTCAGTTCTGGGAGATTGAGTTCCCTGGGGCATTTTTTGGGAGGTGCAAACTTCTGCTTTACCTGTTTATTTGTATCTTCAATCATTTTAGATAATTGATGATGATAAGAGCAAGTGATTTTGATGAAAAAGAACTTTTTGAATTTCTGGATGACTTTACTGGTGAAAGGATTTCCCCAGTCACTTGAAAAGGCAAGTGGAATACCCAAGCTGGGGGAATGTGTTCTGACAGAGTGTAGCACCAGTATTAGTGAGGACCCTCTTCCATGAGAAAGCTTTTAGCTAATGCAAGAACATGTGAATAATGTTTAGGACATGTTCATAACCATGAGATTTAGGAAACTGAATGAAACCTAATTGCCAGTGGGGGAAGAGTTGGCTATAGGTGGCCCTCTTTCTTGCTCTACCTTCCCAGCTTTTTTAGGATTATGTTTTTTGTAGGTGAGGCAGAAGGATACAAATTTGTCACACATAAGAAGTGAAGTTACCCCATCAATGCCAGTTGAAGAGTTGGTTTAGTTTTTTCTTCCATAAAAAATTACTGACATCATGAAGACTGAATTTCAGGCAAGCAACTTAGAGGAGATGAAGTGGCCTTCTGAAGGTCTCTAAAGCCCACCTTTGACTTTTTGAGGGACGAAGCATCTTCATGTTTCCAATTGGTTTCTTCATCTTCAAGGATTTTTAACAGATATTGTTTGGATTTAGACTTAATATTTTATTTTTTATTTTTTAGTTATACATGACAATAGAGTCTATTTTGACATATTTGGACAAACATGGAGTATATCTTATTCTAATTAAGATTCTAGTCTTGTTGAATGTACATGTGCTAAAACTCACTAAGGTGTATTTATATATGTACATAGGACATTTTACTTATTTCACTTAGCATGATAGTCTCCAGATCCTTCCATTTACCAGCAAATGTCATAAAGTAATTCTTCTTTATGACTGAGTAATATTTTAATTGTTAAAATTTCCTCAATTAAGGGATCAGATGGTAGACTGAATAGATTTAGTATCTGTTCTGATTGCAGTGGGATTGGGACAGATTTATAAACTGCTGACTTACCATATTTATCAGCTAGTGAGTTTCTCCTTCCTCAAGCCCACCCCGCCCCCACCCCTCCCACCACTTTTTATGAGACAAATTTTGTTAAATTTTCTGGGTTGTCCTTGAACTCCCAATCCTCCTGTCTTGGCCTCCAGAGTAGTTGGGATTATAGTCCTAGGCCATGGTGCCCCGTTTGCCCCAGGGAACTTGTTTCCTGTATCAGCTTCTAGTTTCTAGTTTGAGCATGGAGAGCTCCTGTGATAAGAACCAAGCCTGTAGGAGGTCAGCCACCAGTTTCCTATTTTAACTGGTATCTCCACTGCAGTCATAAATCCCTGGGCTTCCATGACAGACCAAAGTCATTTAGTACCCAGGAAACACATCTGCTATCTCTGTGGATGTTAATTCTTCTGTTCTTAGCTGAAGTGGAGGTTATTGCAAGAGTCATTAAGTTCTATCTGAGAAGACTGTACATTACATAGAGGATCAAACATCACATACTCTGTGGCTGTGGAGATTTGTAATGGCATATCCTCCCTGGATATCCCTTCTGAGGGACAGAAATGTAAAACATCAACCAAAAGGGTGAAATCATCATGGGGGAAGAGATATCTCCAGAGGAGGGTCCCCAGGAGTTCCCAGGGGAGGGCACTCAACTGAGGACAAGTGGGATGCTTGACATATGTGACAGAAAAGAATTTTAGCATGTCAGTAGGAACACTGAGTAGAGATTTATTTAGGAAAGTAAAAGAATACACATTCAAGGGAGAATGCAGACCATTTCGAGGGTGGGTTTCTCAGCTCTTCTTTTAAAGGAAATTTGGTGAGGGGTGATCTGGGAAGATATGTAGGGATGACATCAATCTGGTGATCTCAGGATGATTAATGGTGGTCTGTTCTTTCTCAGGATCCTTAGGATGACTCGGTCTCCATTATCTGATCAGTAGAAAACACTGGAAAGTCCCCGAAGTTGTGGGTTTCTCAAAATATTGTATCTCTCTTTGCTTAATCCATTGGTGGGTTAATGAACAATACATGAGGTAGATTTACAGATTCCCCAGAAATGTGGGAGTGACAGCGCTGAGAGAATGACTGGCTTTAGGGAGTGTCAGACCTGGGAAATTATGTGGAACTTCTGAATTAAAATTTGTTTCCTTGTCCTTCCTTTCTGTCTCTTTTTACTTTTTTTTAAAACTTCTTCCATCCTACCTCAAGATTTGCATCTATAAGAGAAACTTCAGCCAGGTTAGGACAGGGAGGAGTTGCAGCTCAGGTGATTGTAACGTAGATGTGTGGTTTTGTTTTAGTTGAAAGAGAAATGGAAAGAGAACCATGATTTTGATAATGGTGAATAGTAATGTGAGAAGAAGAAAATAAAAGGTTCTCATAAAAGCTAAGATCAGAGGTTTAAAAGAAGTGTGACTCAGCACAAAATCAGCTGGGGCTTGCTGTCACCATGTCAGCTCAGGACAAGGAGGGAAGGCTTCAGCCTTCTCTAGAGTAAGGGTAGCATGCCCAGTAGGCCTTGGTTCCTTTGTGCCCACAATAGAACATCTAAAGTACATCCTTCTCTCTCATAAGTGAATAGGAACAGGGCAAGGAACAGTTTGGGAGCCTGCAGATGGGGGCAGAGGAAAGGATGTTTCTCAATGGTCCAACAGGGTTATAGAAGATAAAGCCCACGTGGGTCTAGACTTTCTTTAGACACATTCTGTAAAGGAGAACACTTTAGCAGAGAAATTAGGAATCCACCACATTCTACAGGAACCAATCAGTAACCAAAAGGCCAGGGGTTGTTTTTTGTTTGTTTGTTTGTTTATTGGTACCAGGACTTGAACCCAGAGGTGCTTAACCACTGAGCCACATCCCCAGCCCTTTTTTATTTTTTATTTTGAGACAGGATCTTCCTAAGTTTCTTGGGGCTTCTCTATGTTGCTGAGGCTGGCTTTGAACTTGTGATCCACCTGTTTCAGCCTCCTGAGCCCCTGGGATTACAGGAATGTGCCACCACACCTGGTACTCTCTCTTTGTTTTATATAAAGCATGGTTGAGTATGGTCTTGATAAATCTGGGGACAGAGTTTTTCCCTCAGGGGACATGTCCTGTCCTAGATAAAGGAGCTAAAGACAGCAAAATATATTTTGCCTCTCAAATTTATGTCTTTTTGAGTCAAATCTTCTAATAAATTTTGGGTATGTTTCAATGAATTAGCAGAAAACACTGGAGCAAAGAAGGGGGTCATCTACATACTGAATGAGGGTTCAATAACAAGGTGAAACCAAATTCTTTAAATTTACATGTAGAATCTATGGGAAAATAGGACATAAACCCATGAGTAATAACCATCTGAGTACTCCTGATTGTCTCAGGTGAAGGCCTCTGGGTGCTGGGACTCAGGGTGGAGGGATAGACTGAAGAAGGTGGGAACATAAGTCAACAATGGTGAAGTGATTAGTGTTAGGGTATTGAATTGAGGATGGTATTAGGTGCTAGAAACTAAAAACAATTGACTTCATTAGTGTGTTTATGGTCCATATATCTTGGACTAATTGATATCCTTCCCATCAGACTTTAAGAAAATTAATAGACTTTATTTTTTGGAACAGTATTTGATTTACAAAAAAATGAGTAGATAGTACAGAGAATCCCTACCTACCCACTCCTGACACAGTTTCCCCTATTATTATTAGCATCTGCATTAATGTTGTATATTTATTACAATTAATGAACCAATATTGGTACATTACTATTAACTAAAGACCATGGTTTACAGTAAGTTTCACTCCTGGTGTACAGAGATTCACAATCCTAAAATTCCACTTTACCCTACTTATTCCTCCCATCTCACCTCCCCTCTCGCCCTTGACAATCACTTTTCATTTTACTGTCTTCATAGCTTTGTCTTGCCCAGAATGTCATATTGTTGGAATCATAAAGTCTTATGCATTTAAGTTTCCTGTGTGTCTTTTCACTGCTTGATAGCTCATTTATTTTTATTGCTATGTAATATTTCATTGTATGGATGTACTACAGTTTGTTTACTCATTCACCTATTGAAGAATATTTTGGTAGCTTCAAATTTTTGACAATTGTGAATGAAACATTATAAACACTCATGCAGTTTTTTGTGTTGACATAATGGGTTAAGTTCCTATGAATACAATTGCTGGATCATGTGGCCAAATTATATTTAGTTTTATAAGAAACTTTCAAACTATCTTCCAAAGTGACTGTTCTATTTTGCATTCCCAGCAGCCATGAATGAAAATTCTGGTTGCTCCAAATTCTGTCAGCATTTGATATTGACAATTATTTTTATTTTAGCCATGCTAATAGATATATAGTGATTCTCATTAGTCTTAAGTTAAAATTTCCTGACATTATGTACATTTTTTGTGTTTCGTGTATCAGTTAAAAGCAAAAATAAATACGTACTGAAGATAGAGGGAGGGAGAGAGAGAAGAGGAGAAGAAGGAGGAAAATGTATGAGGAAAAAATAGACTCTCCTATTTTGCTAAGCCTCTAGGTCCAAAAATGGATGTAGCTTACCTTAGGCCAGATGGGAAGGAGCACAGTGTGGCACAAGAGGATGGAGGTCAGGAGAAGTGACGAGAATGGACTTTGACTATTGAGAACTGTGCTGCTATGAACATTGATGCAACTGCATCCCTGTAGAAGGCTGATGTTTAGATCTTTTGCATATATACCGAGGAGTAGGTTAGCTGTCATACAGTGGTTCTATTTCTAGTTTTTTGAGAAATCTTCACACTGTTTTCCAGAGTAATTGTACTGATTAATAGGCCCGCCAATGTAGGAGTGTGCTTTTTTCCCCACACTCTCAACAACATTTATTATCATGTGTATTCCCAATAATTGCTATTCTGACTGGAATGAAAGGAAATCTTAATGTAGTTTTTATTTGTATTTCCCTGATTGCTAGAGATGTTGAACAATTTTTAATGTATTTGTTGGCCAATTATATTTCTTCTTTTGAGAAGTATGTGTTTGGTTCTTTTGTCCAATTATTAGTTGGGTCATTTGTTTTTTGAGTTCTTTATATATTCTGGATATTAATGACCTATTTGAGGAGGAGGTTGCAAAGAGCTCACATATTCTATGGGCTCTCTCTTCATGCTCTTAATTGTTTCCTTTGCAATGCTGGAGTTTTTTAATTTGATGCCATCCCACTTACTGAGTTTTGATTTTATTTTTTGCACTTTAGGAATCTTGTCAAGTAAGTTTGTTCTTGTGCCAACATGTTCCAGTGTTGGGCCTACATTTTCTTCTAGCAGTTGCAGAGTTTCTGGTCTAATTCCCAGGTCTTTGATCCACTTTGATTTGGCATTTGTGCAGAATGAGAGATAGGGATCAAGTTTCATTCTTTTCCATATGATTTTCCAATTTAGTCAAGCTATGGAATGAACCTAGGTGCCCTTCGACAGATGAATGGATAAAGAAAATGTGGTATATATACAGAATGGAGTATTACTAAACCATAAACAGGAATAAAATCATGGCATTTGCTGGTAAGTGAAAGAAACTGGAGACTATCATGCTAAGTGAAATAAGCGGGATTCAGAAAACCAAAGGTTGAATGTTTTCTATGATATGTGGAAGCTAGTCCAAAATAAGGGGGAAAAGAAAGAAGGGAAGGGAAAAAGGGTGAGGATTTCATCAAAATAGAAGAAAGATAGGTGGACCAGATGAAGGGAATTAAAGGGGAAGGATAAAGGATGGGATAAACAAAGAGGAGGGATGAATCTGACCTACTTTCCTATGTATGTATATGAATATGCCACAGTGAATTTCACCATCATGTGACATTGTGAAGACACTTATTTTTAAAAAAAAGTATACAGAAGGCTCTGTAGAGTAGAGGGAATGGAAGAGGTGGAGGGAGGAGGGGAGGAAAGGGGAAGTACTGGGAATGAATTAGAGCGATTTATATCCCATGCTTTTGTAATATGTCAAAATGAATCCTAATGTTATGTATAACTAAAAAGAACCAGTAACATACTTTTTTTGGAAAAAGTATATACTTAAAATAGTTCTGGGCCCAAAGACAAAGCCTTAATAAGTATTGAATATTATATTTTACATATATTATATTTATTTAATATAAATACATTGTACTAAATAAAGTATCAAGTCCTAGGGGGGCCAAAAAAAAAAGAATGAATTTTGAGATGGGAGTTATGAGAGAAGTAATCTTACACATTGAATGAGCTATTGCTATTAGTATCCTACCCCTGATAGGATATTTTTGGTCTTATGGCAGAATCAATTGTTCTAGAAACCCCTTCAAGCTAACTTAAGCAACAAAGAGTGATTTTTTGGAAGGACACTTGGGTGTCTCATAGAACCCAAGGAAAAGAAGTGAGTTGGGTCTCAAAGGACCTGGTGAATCCTCAGGAACTCACTTTTCTTGTTTTAGTCACATCTTCAGGAATGGAAAAGTGACTTATGGGTTGAGTAGATAAATCACAGCATGTATAATATACTACAGGTGAGTTTTAAGTGGTAAGAGATGAATTGTGAGTTGTGATTAGATTGTGAGCATCTGAAATCTGGAAAAAAAAAGGGGTTTCAGAGGCAGGATCACTGGAGGGAATATGTTGCCATAGTGTAAGAAGGTACTTTTCCAAATAGAAATGAAGGATCTGAAAGAAGCTGGCAGGTCAAAGGTTGTGAGAGATTGGGGTAGACAGGTGCCTAGGGAAGTTTCTCATTGTGAGGAGGAAGGAAAGAGGGGTTTTGTGGTGAGCAGTATGAACTTCACAACAGGGTCACTGACAGATGGCTGCTGAGGAAGAAGGAAGGGTTGTGACCACTACTGTCCCAGGATTCTTGAGTATTGGGAGATATGGGAGCAAACAGAGAAGCATCAGAGAAAAACTAGACTTTAGGTAAAAGTTTCTGAATCTTAGATGCACTTGGCCAACTTATCAGGTAACTGACACTGTTTATTAGCTCCAGAAAGACAGGCATGCCCACAGCATGCCAAATGCACACAGCAAGGAGGGTAATTTATGACAACCTCATCACTTTGAACGCTATCAGTTGAAATTTGTTTATCAAGAACAGTTGTGTAAGCTCTCAAAACTGTTTATGTCAGTTATATTGGTTATTGCTATTATGCAACTTAAAGACAAAATAATGATGGAATAACAGTATAAACTTATAGGTATTGTTTTTATTAAAGTCAAATTGAATACTTTATGACTATATAAACAGGAATCATTAAAAAATCACTATCAAGTTACTGACTAGGAGTAGGCCAGACAAGAGTAAAAGGTTTAGGGAAAACTCTAAAGGTCTAGACAGATGCTGCATTTGGTGATTTTCCCCACAATAACCTTTTGGGCTTAGCTTCATTTTAAAGAAATGTCAACTCACCTGGTTTATGTAGGGAGGAACTGTGGGAGCTCTCTGTGGACCCATGCTCAAATAAAATGCTTTGGCCCTATAGAAAAGAATTCATTAATGACTCTACATTTAGGATGTCAGAGTTAAAACAACTACTTTGAGATTCCCACATTAGTCACCTATTTTGAATGACTATTTCAATATGTGGAGATGGAGCATTTATGCAAAAAGGCATGGATTCAAGGGGTTTTGCGCACTATAGTGCAGGAGGTCCAGGAAAGAGGCAAGCCCAGGGTAAGTGGCAGTGCTCAGGGCTGGGAGAATAGACAGGCAAAGATGGAATGGATAAGATGGGTACCTGGGCAGCACTTGCCAGGAGGAGAGAGAGGAGTGCAAAAGCCCCAGAGGTGGGGTGGGAAAGAATTAGTTCTGAAGGGAGCATGCCCATGGGCTCATTAAGGGTGCTCGGCCTGGGGTGCAGGACTCAGGAAACCCTGTTTCAAGATGGCCCAAGGGAAACTTCATGACTCAACCTGAAGGGAATTCCAAACTCCCCCTCCTGGCTCCTGAGTGGACAACAAACACACCGACTTCACCTGTCCAGCATTACCTGTCTTTGTCCTCAGCACAAAGCTCTGCATCTTTGCCAAGATGGCTTACTCACTTTCCACGGAAAAACACTCCCACACTTCTAGACATTCTATCCCTCTTATGTGCAGTCTATTACTTTCTCATTGATTTTCATACCAAAATAGGGCGGGGGTGACCCTAGTATTGTAGATGTCATCTTCTGCATGACTGGGCATGCTTGCCGAGTGATTGCCAAATGCTTCCCTTCTGGGGTAACTGGGAGAAACCTGGGTGCAGAGACCATATATAGTGAACCACAGTGGGAAAGGAACCTGTAGGTCAGAGGAGGGGCCCTTTCAACCCAGACAAAATAGGGGATTTGGTCTGGGTGTGGTGCCCTGGGGGCTGGGTCTCAGATTCCCCTTAAGGGCTGACTTTCTCCCAGATTCAAGCAAGATGGGCAAGTACATGATCCGCGTCGCCACCAGGGACTCGCTCTTGACGGGCTCCACCAACCTGGTGCAGCTGTGGCTAGTGGGCGAGCATCGGGAGGCGGACCTTGGGAAGCTGCTGCGGCCATTGCCGGGAAGGGTCAGTGCAGACCGCGACCGGCTGTGCAGAGACTTGGGACTCCGTGGGTGCCCCTGGGAGCCAAGGCCAGGAGGAGCAATCCGCAGGCTCTGGAGCCTTTAGGCCAGAAGCGAGGGGAAGCTGGGCCGGGGAATGAGATCGTGCGCGGGTGGGTTGCCTGATAGGAAAAAGGAAAGTGAGAAGAGAGAAAAAAACGAGTAGTATCTCTGCTTGGGTGGAAGGAGTAGGTAAGATGCGACTGGAGGCACTAGACTGGAGCCCCTGTTCATCCTCACTGCCGCCTGCTCAGGTCCCTCCCTGGGTATCCTCAGAAGGGCAAAAGGAGCCAAACTTCTTTGAAGACATACAGACTCCACTGACCTCGTTAAGGACACCGTACTTGCCTCTGAGGTATGTTCTGGACCACAGAAAACCGACTGGGAGATCGACGTTCTCTTACACCTGGGGCGCCTCCTGCTGGTGAAGCTGCGCAAGCACAAAGGCCTGTTGAATTCTGACTAGTTCTGCAAGTGGATCACGGTGCAGGACCCTGGGACCCAAGGTGAGGTCTGTTTCCCTTGCTGCAGCTGGATCCAGGACGATGGGATTCACTGTCTACCCGACACAGGTGAGGGCTATGGGGAAACGGGTGTGACTGGAGAAGCGAGGGTCGGGGTGGCGGTATTGTGATATCAAAGGGAAAGATGAGAGGGATGAAGAGGGGAGACGTGCAAGAGTGGGACTGAGGAAGAGGGCTGATGGAAAGGCCCTGCCATGGGGCTGGTTGTGAGGGGGGTCAGGGAGGGCGCCTGTCTTTGTGTCCCCCTCCTCCAGCCTGGTCCGTGAGTGATGACCCCCAGAATCTGTTTAAGAAATATCGGGAACAGGAACTGGAGGACAGAAGGAAGGTTTACCTGTGAGTCCCAGAAAGCTTCTGATCCTTACAACAGTTAGAAAATCCCCTTACTCCGTCTTCTTCCTCCAGGTGGGGCTCCTGGAAGGATGGATTAATCCTGCCAGTAGCAGGAAAGATGCAGTGGGACCTTCCCAGAAATGAGCGATTCCTAGAGGATAAGGATTTGGATTTCACCCTCTCTCTGACAAAAGAGTGAGTGCCTGGTCTGCGTGGTGACCCACACCTGTAATCCAACTACTCCGGAGGCTGAGGCAGGAGAATCACAAGCTTGAGGCCAGCCTCAGCAACTGAGCAAGACCCTGTCCCAAAAAATAAAAAGGTCTCTTGATATAACTCAGTGGTAGCGCACCAAGATGAATTCAATCCCCAGCATCTCAAAAGAGAGTGCTGGATTCAGGTTGGGCACTTCCTTTCCAGGTTGCAAGGTGAGATTTTTCTTGATCTTCTTGCTTGTCATTCTTTGCACAGGTTGAAGGACTTGGCCAGTAAGGGGATATTGGATCTTGCAAATTGTGTCCAAAGACTGGAAGATTACAAAAAATATTCCCACATGGAAAGACTGCCCTGGCTGGTCAGTTACCACAACCTGCTGAAACCTATTTATAGATTTCCAGCTCAGGGATTGAAAAAAGAGGGGTGAGAGAGGGTAGAAGACTGATGTCACTGCAATGAGGAGCTCACAGTATGTCCCCAACCGATGTCCTCAGTTCGGGTCTGTGATTCCTGGAAGGATGAGGACCTCTTTGGGTACCAGTTCCTCAATGGCACAAACCCCATGCTTCTGAGGCATTCTACAAGCCTCCCACCCCGGCTGGTGCTGCCTCCAGGGATGGAAGATTTGCAAACCCAACTGGACAAGGAGCATCAGGTGCTGTGCTCCCTCTGTTCACCTACCACCCCAGCCACCCCCTACCATTTTGCCTCCTGCTCCTCCCATCTCTTCCTCCCCTTATCTCCTTCACATACACCTCCATTATCTGTACCCTCTTTCATTGACACTTAGGGTTTCTCAACTTTGGCACCATTAACATTATAAGCCAGAGAATTCTTTGCTGTGGAGGACCACCTATGCATTGTTGGATTCTAGTAGCAACTAGTAGCAACCCTTGACTTTTACCTTCTAGAAGCCAAGTAGCATCCTCTACTCTGGTAGTTGGAACAACTGAAAGTGTCCCTAGACATTGCCAAATGTTCTGGGGGGAGGGGGACATCACTCCTGCTTCAAAATCATGATCTGTTTGATCTCCTCCTGTGTCTCCTTTCCTTTCTACTCTTCCACCTCCACCTTCCTGGCTTCCTTCTTCATTAGCTAGACCTCAGCCTCAGTCTCAAGAAGGAGCTCGAGCTTCTGGAGAGAAAAGCAAAAAGACTGACCAAAGCCTTGGAGAACTAGACTTATTTTTTTTTTCTTTTTGGGGATTGAACCCAGGGCCTTGTGCTTGCAAGGCAAGCACTCTACCAACTGAGCTATCTCTCCAACCCTAGACTTATTTTTTTAAAGAGGGGATAAAGGAAATATTTTGTGCTCCATTTGACTAAAGGCTGCAAACAGGGATGGTTGGGAGTGTGGCACATAGTGGAAAGCCAGTAACATCAATTCACAGGATTCAAAGTCTGATGAAAGACACTGGACATAAAAACTTTCATTCAGGGCTTTGGTTCTGGAGAAAGTGATTGGTGTTTAAAGTAAAAGACTAGATGGGTAGAGGAAGGATCCACCTTGGGAAATGAGAGAAGGGCAGGTCCAGAATGACTCCAATCCCTTTATCTGTCCTTGACCCTGACCCTACAGACTGGATCTCTGTTTGAAGTTGATTATTCCCTGCTGGATGGGGGTCAAGCCAAATGTCATTATTTTTAAGCAACAATATGTGGCAGCCCCTTCAGTTATGCTGAAGCTCCAGCCTGATGGAAGACTCTTACCGGTGGTTATCCAGGTAAGAGGACCCAAGTGTTTTTCTCCTAGACAGTGATTCATTTAGGGTCTTAGACACACAGTCCTTAGCTCCCATTCTCCCTCCTTCTCTAGCTCCAGCCACCTCGACATGGATGCCCTCCACCTCTGCTCTTCCTGCCCTCAGATCCTCCTAGGGCCTGGCTCCTAGCCAAGACATGGGTCCATAGCTCTGATTTCCAGTTATAGTCACACCTGCTAAGGGGACATCTGATGGCTGAGATTATTTCTGTGGCCACAAAGAGGAGCTTGCCCAGTCTGCATCCTATCTACAAGGTATCTCAGCATCTCTGTCATTCTGCATTCGATTTTTTAAAATTTATTTTTATTGTAAACAAATGGGATACATCTTGTTTCTCTGTACATGAAGTAGAGGCATACCATTTGTGTAATCATACATTTACATAGGGTAATAGTTTTTGATTCATTCTGTTATTTTTTTTCCTTCCCCCCACCCCTCCCACCACTCTTTCTGCATTCGATTTTTGTTCATAGTTCACAATCCAAGCCTTGGAGGCCCAGGGTCTAACCTTGTAGCATATAGATATGTAGATATCTATATATAAATATATATCTAAACAAATATATAAATGTATATCTACATATAGATATTTTATATCTGTCTATAGATAGATACATACATACATATAGCTATATTGAAAGCATGGATAATGGTGGATGTTAGGTGTGAATGAAGTTTGGGATGCAAATGATTGGAATGCTGTGTAATAGAACAAGGAAGTGAGAACACATAAACAAGGAAGTTATGTTACTTGGTGGAAAGAAGAAGCAAGGGCTCTGTTTCTATCATGCAAGGTTTCCAATCCCTGCAGCCATCCATTTGAAAATGTCAGAAGGACAATAGATATATGAGCCTGGAATTCCTGGAAAGAGTGAAGATGTAGAGTTTAGAGTTACTAGGCAACAAAGTATCTAAAGCCATTGTACTAGGGAACATTCTCTAGGGTTTGCAGCTGCAGCAGAACATTTGACCCAGGATATAATTCTAGGGGAATTCAACCTTTATAAACTGAGAGGAAGAAGTAGAGTGAGAAAAGGAGCAAAAGAAGGGTCAGCAATTGAGTAGGGGAAACAAAAAATGTGTGTCATGGCAGTCAAGAGAAAACAGGGTTTCAAGAGGGAGATAGGATTATCTGTTTCAAATGCTGTTGAGGGGTTAGCATGGTTAAAGAGAAGGGATATTTGGATTTGTCAACATGGAAGTCAGTGGTTAATACATGGACAAGTACTATCTCAGGGAGGCAGAGGTGCAAGAAACCTGATTTGTGTGAACTGAGAAGAAACTGTGAGGTGAGGAAGTAGAGACAACTCTTAACTCTTCAGAAGGCTTGGACACTGAGATCTCATTTGATTGTGTTCCATTTCTTTTCTCTACCATTAGCTCCTGATTCCCCACTTTCACTATACCATGGAGATCAACATCCTGGCTCGAAATAATCTTGTCTCTGAATATGGAATTTTTGATCTGGTATGGAAGGGAGGAGGGTTTAATGTTGGAAGAATCCCAAGGTTTATTTCCCTCTTTCGCTCCTCCCCCAAATTCTGCTTTCTCCACTGAAGTCCTCTCCCTAATCTGTCTCACACCTGCATAGTCTACTTGTCTTAATCTCCCTTGCTGTCTCACCTGGTGTAGCTAACTCTAGGTTTGTCCTCAGGTGCTGAGTACAGGTAGTGGAGGCCATGTGGACATTCTCTGGAGAGCCATAGCTTGTTTGACTTACCGTTCCTTCTGCCCTCCTCATGACCTGGCTGACCGTGGGCTGCTGGGTGTGAAATCATCTCTCTATGGCCAAGATGCCCTCAGGCTGTGGGATATCATCAGTAGGTGAGGGCGACACAGAGAGGGATAGAACCAGGGGGGCTGTAGGTACAGAAGGTCCTACATTGGCTGAGTCACAGCAACATTTTCCCTGGGGAACAGGTATGTGCAAGGGATGGTGAGACTCTTCTACAAGAGTGATGAAGCTGTGAAGCATGATTCAGAGCTGCAGGCCTGGTGCAGAGAGATCACTGAAACTGGACTCCAGGGGGCCCAGGATTGGGTAAGGCCTGAATCCTCCCCATTGACCTTGTGTCAACACCCAACCATCTATCCACAGTCCCCACCTCACATCATAAGACACCCTTCCTTGAGGACCCTGATAATTCCCTGGACTTTTCTGAAGTATCCAGGATTCTTAATGATCATTCCTGATTTCCCCAGCTCCTTTCCTTTAATATCCTCTCATACACTCTTCTCCCTTTTGTGCACTAAGTTTTCTCCAGAATCAGATACATGACTTCTCTTAGGTATTTTTCCTTATTTGCTTTTACCCTTCTGCCATAGCTCCAGGGTTCATCCCAGGTACATCACTTTTGAGTTCATGTTATATGAAAATCATAGAATTCAGAGGCCAGGCCCATAGGAAATTCTTCAATGTATCTCCAAATATCTTTCCCTCATGTCCAAATATATCTGCCTCATATCCTGGTCTCAAATCCTCTCATTCTCCTCATTTCACCCAGGTTTCCCCTCTCCTTGGATTTCCAGGCTCAACTCTGCCAGATTGTTACTATGTGTATCTTCACATGCACTGGTCAGCATGCTTCTGCCCACCTTGGGCAGTTAACCTGTGTGATCATCCCCCAAGGTCTCCTGGAATGTAGAAGATGGGGGGAAAGGAGTTAATATCTGGGCCATTAGCCTAGATTTCTGAGTGGCTCTCCTACCTGCAGCTAGACTGGTACTCCTGGATCCCTAATGGCCCATGTACCATGCGGAAACCTCCATCCATCTCCAAGGATGTGACAGAGATGGATATAGTGGACTCACTCCCTGATCTCCATCAGGCCCATATGCAGAAGACTTTCATCAAGTTCCTTGGCAGACGTCAGCCTGTCATGGTTAGAAACAGATGCCTTGGTTCTAGGGGAGGAGACCACATGAGGGAGGGGCAGTAGCCTTGGCTGACAGACCCAAGGAGCTGAGCCATCTTATTCTCCCCTCAGGTGGCCCTGGGGCAGCATAGGGAGAAATATTTCTCAGGCCCTGGACCTCAGGCTGTGCTGAAGCAATTCCAGGAGGAGCTGGCTGTCATGGACAGGGAAATTAAGGTCCGGAATGCAGGCCTGGACCTTCCCTATGAATACCTTCAACCCAGCATGGTGGAAAACAGTGTGACCATCTGAGAAGTCTTTCCCACTTCAGTCCCAAAGCTAACTGGCCCAACATACCCTCAAGTACTCCTGTTCTCCATGCCCATGTCCTCTGCTAAAGAGTTGCCCCAAAAGCCATGTAGTCAGGGTGCCCAAAGCTGCCCATTACACAATTTGGGGAATATACAATGATCATTCCCATTGTACATTGGAGCCTGAAACCTTCTGTAGTTGCCTACCTTAATGTCTATCAAGTTCCGTGCTTCCTTAACCTTTGTTCCCTCTTCTGCCCTTCTCTTTCCCAAAGGATCTGGTCTATATATAAATAAAAGATCCAATTAAATTATCAAGTTGATTATGTGTGGTAAGGGAAGGTAAGAGAAAATACCTTACTTTGTTTCTTGCCCTCTCATTCAATTTCCAAGGGATGAAAGAAAGGTGTTTTCCTGGAACAAAAATTTCTTCCAGCAATCAACACTTCCTTCTAGGGTTTCCATAAGCCTCCCTAAGCTAAATGACAAAAGTTCTGACTGACTGTGCCCCATGGGACTGAGGAATCTGGCTTGTAACAGTGGTGTTTAGCCTGAGGTTTCTGGTTTTTGGGTTTTTTTTTTTTTTTTTTTTTTTTTTTTTTTTTTAGCCTGAGGTTTCTGTAAGTTCTCAATCACATGTCCCGTGGGTCACCTGCAGTAACATTTTCTGTGTGACTTCCTCAACCCTGCATCCCTCTGCCATTGTCCCTTTTTCATGGCATCTCACCCTTCCTTTCAGCCCTTTCCCAGAACTCTTGACAAACCTTACCATTAATTTCATCCCTCTTCTCCCACAATTAAAAAATATAATCTAGCCCATAGTCCTGCACATTGAAGATAGATGGACAAATGAGGGAACAGTAGGCCAGCCACTATGATAGGAGTTTGAAATATATGGTCTCAGCTTATTGTCACAACATCCTTTCATAGAGGTTGGTATCATGATCTCCATCTAACAACTAGGACAATGAGGGTTGGAAAATTAATACAGAAATGACTTTTAACCAATATATAATGGGGTCAAATTCCAGTTGGTAGGAAAACCCAGAACTGTGGTCACAGCAATAGCAATAGTATAAAAATTTGATGATAAAAATTGAGGCCTGGTGCTGTAGTGCACACTTGTAATCCCAGCTTCTCAGGAGACTGAGGCAGGAAGATTTTAAGTTGGAGGCCAGCCAGAGAAGCTTAGCAAGACCTTGTCTCAAAATAAATAATAAGAAGGACTGGGGATATAACTCAGTGGTAGAGTGCTCCAGGGTTCAATTCCCAGAGCCAGTGAAAGTCTGGGACAGGGTCCAATGGAATGAAAAAGAAGGGACAAATAAATAGACTTTGACTCTTTTAAAGAATCTTGCACATTCAATTTATTTATACCCATATATACATATGTATACATGGATACACATATAATGAAATATATACAGTATAGTTAATAAGCTGGGAACAGATGTGTGATCCACCCAAACTCCCCGCTGGTGCCCCCAATATCCTAGTCTCAACATCACAAAATAAAGAGTTGATTTACCTTCATAACTTGGTGGATGATAAAGGAATTTTTGTATAGTCACAAAGATCATAGACTAAACCTTGACTTGCATGCCTACAGGTTTTGTTAGTTACATGGAATAATAAGAGTTAAGGACTATCAGAGGAGAGGAAGGAGTAATAAAGGAGAATCGAAGATCAAACTGAAAATTTCAGTGTGGGCATCACTGGCTAAAAATACAGATTGGAAGGCAATTTAAGTTGAGGTAATGGTGGAACTCTTCTTGAAAATACTTATCAGGTACTTGAACAGACCAAGTTGAAGAAGGAAAGGTGGTAAGGTCTGCAGTGTTAATCACTTGAGTTGAATTTACGAACTAGGGGAAAAACTAGATGAGTAGGCACCAAAGACAGCTTGGGATATACTCACAGTTAAGGATCTAAATGGGAAAAGTGAAGCTAGGAAATGAAAATGAACCTAATTTGGGAGGTAAGAAGAGAAGCAGGACAATGTAGGTCACAGAAGTCAAGGGAGAAGATTTTCAAGGATTAAAGGACAGCCAACTGTGTCTTCTCCCATCTCCAGTCATCATTCCATACCTCTCAGTGCTCTCTCCTAGCTCTTCCATTTCCTTCATGCATCACCTCTTTCCCATCTCCCTCTCCAGAATGTTCCAATCTTCTCCTCAGATCTTCTCAGCAGGTGTCCTCATCTCTTTTGCATAGCACAGTTGAGAAGTCCTTAGTCTGGTCTTCAATTTTTTTCACCCTTGTTTCCAGGAGATTCTGCTACAACTACTCTTACTGAGATAGTCTTCCCAGGCAACTGAGCACATTAGGGGCTGTGTTAGCTTCCTGTAGCTATGAAAATATAGAGAGATAAACAACTTAAAAGGATGAAAGATTTATTTAGGCTCACAGTTTTGGAGGTTGTGATCCACAGTCACTTGACCCCATCATTCTGGGCCTGTGGTGAGCTAGAACATCATGGTGGGTAACACATGGCAGAACAAAGTTGCTCACCTCATGGTCCCCAGGAGGGAAGGGCAGAAGAAGGACTTTTAGAACAAATCCCCTCCTCCCAAACCCATTAAATATGAATCCATTAATAGATTAATCCACTTATGAGGTCAGAACCCTCATCCAGTCACCTCCCAAAGGCCCCACCTCTGAACACTGCTGCACTAGGGACCAAGCCTTCAACACATGCGCCTTTGGGGAAAATTTAAAATCCCAACCATAAGAGGGACAAACCGGGGTTTTCAAGATGGCGGACTAGAGGGCGGCTGCATTTCATGTTGCTCCAGGACTCAGGATTCAAAAGAGGAGATAGTGACTTGGGACCAACTCAAAGCCACCGGGTGAGTCTCTCCCATTGGGGAGGTGTCCCAGATGGGGCGGTAGTCCCGGATCGCAGGGAACTTTGTGAACTAGAGTTGCCCGGCGAGACGCCCCTCCCCCCCGCTGGAGCGGTAAACACGGACCACTGGGAACTTTGCAGACTAAGCTGCTCAGCACAGTGCTTGGTTTCAGAGTAACCCGCCGAGCTTCAGCGGCTGCCCAGAGGAGGGGCTGCATAGGCAGGTGATTAGGTGCAGAACAGGGTTCCAGGTCCTAGGCGGCTTTTCGGTGGAAGAGCTGCAGAGACAAGCTGAGGGGCGGAGCGAAGGTTCCAGGACTGCGGGCAGATTCTCTGAGGAGAGGCAGCCTAAGGAGACTCATCTGCGAAGGGTGAGGCTCCCAGGCCCAGGAGGTAGGTCCAGGCCCCTGGGAACGTTGCCCGGGAAGGCTGCCCTACCCAGGTGGCAAGATACCCTTCTCCCCGCTGGAGCAGTGAACATGGACAGCTGGGAACTTTGCAGAGGAGGCCGCGCAGCACAACGCTTGGTTTCAGAGCAACCCGCCGGGGCTCCGGCGGCTGCCAGAGGAAGAGTTGGGCGGCGAGCTGTTTGGACTCAGAGCAACCTCCCGAACAACAGGGGGGGCTATCCTGAGGAGGTGGAGGTGCACAGTGAGTTGCTTGGTCTCCAAGCACCCACACAGAACACCGGGTGGCTGCCTGGAGGAAGAGGCAAGTGGGGGGTCACTGGGGCTCGGAGCATATGTACGAGGCTCCAGGTGGCTGTTCAGAGGAGGGGTCGCATAACCAGGCGATTAGGTGCAAAGCACGGTCCGGGGACCTAGGCACCTTTTGGTGTAAGAGCTACACAGAGACAAGCTGAGGGACGGAGCGAAGGTTCCAGGACTGCGGGCAGCTTCTCTGAGGAGGGGCAACCTAAGGAGACTCATCTGCAAAGGGTGAGGCTCCCAGGCCCAGGAGGTAGGTCCAGGCCCCTGGGAACGTTGCCTGGGAAGGCTGCCCTGCCCAGGCGTTAGTTGTGGACTGAGGGGAACCTCTAGGAGGGGAACTGACCAGCGAGACCTCCCCGCCGGGTGAGTCTTCCCCACCGGGTGAGGTTTTCCCACAAGGATGGTAAAACCAGAGACACAGGCCCAAACAGGCCTTGCCTCAGCCCACAGCCTAGTTCCCCTTCGGATGACCATTGGTCAACAAGTGGAGGCACCTCTGCCCACTAGCAGGGAATATACACCACCTGAAGACCACCACCCCTAGAGAGGCAGCTTCCTTGTGGAGCACCGCATTATCAACTTCCTCCAAGACTTCAGGCTACTGAAGGATAAGAGGGGATACACTAGCAATCTTCAGGGACATTATAAGTCAATAGAGGAAATCTGCAACATCTCAGCAGTCCACTGATACCTGAACGACATGAGAAAACAAGGGAAGAAAATGCCTCAAACAAATCTAGATGCTACATCAATAAAATCCAATGACAGCAAGGCAGAAAAAATGTCAGAAAGGGAGTTCAGAATGTACATAATTAACATGATAAGCAAACGATGAAATGAAAGAGCAAATGCAGGCATTGAATGATCGCACCAATCGACAGTTAAAAGAGCAAATACAGGAAGCAAAAGACCATTTCAATAAAGAGTTAGAGATATTGAAAAAAAACAAACAGAAATCCTTGAAATGAAGGAAACAATAAACCAAATTAAGAACTCCATAGAAAGCATAACCAATAGGATAGAACACCTGGAAGACAGAACCTCAGATATTGAAGACAAAATATTTAACCTCGAAAACAAAGTTGAACAAACAGAGAAAATGGTAAGAAATCATGAACAGAATCTCCAAGAACTATGGGATATCATGAAAAGGACAAATTTGAGAATTATTGGGATTGAGAAAGGCTTAGAGAAACAAACCAAAGGAATAAACAATCTATTCAATGAAATAATTTCAGAAAATTTCCCAAATCTGAAGAATGAAATGGAAAATCAAGTTCAAGAGGCTTATAAGACTCCAAATACATAAAATTACAACAGACCCACAACAAGGCACATAATAATGAAAATACCTAACATACAAAATAAAGACAGAATTTTAAAGGCTGTGAGAGAAAAGAACCAAATTACATTCAGGGGGAAACCAATACGGATATCAGCAGATTTTTCAATCCAGACCTTAAAAGCTAGAAGGGCCTGGAACAACATTTTTCAAGCCCTAAAAGAAAATGGATGCCAACCAAGAATCTTACACCCAGCAAAACTTACCTTCAGATATGACGATGAAATAAAATCCTTCCATGATAAACAAAAGCTAAAAGAATTTACAAAAAGAAAGCCAGCATTACAGAACATTCTCAGCAAAATATTCCATGAGGAAGAGATGAAAAACAAAGAAGCAAATCAGCAAAGGGAGGAGCTATCCTAAAGGAACTCTCAAATAAAGAGGAACCAAGTCGTGTCAAAAATAAACAAATAAATGAATAAAATGAGTCAAATGACCGGGAATACAAATCATATATCAATAATAACCCTGAATGTTAATGGCCTGAATTCATCAATCAAAAGATATAGACTGGCAGATTGGATTAAAAAGAAAGATCCAACAATATGTTGCCTGCAAGAGACTCACCTCATAGAAAGAGATACCCATAGACTAAAGGTGAAAGGATGGGGAAAAACATACCATGCACATGGACTCAGCAAAAAAGCTGGAGTATCCATCCTCATTTCAGATAATGTGGACTTCAAGCCAATGTTAGTCAGAAGGGATAAAGAAGGACATTTCATACTGCTTAAGGGAACCATAAATCAGCAAGACATAACAATCATAAATATCTATGCCCCAAACAGTGGCTCAACCATGTATGTCAAACAAATCCTTCTCAATCTCAGAAACCAAATAGACCATAATACAATAATACTAGGTGATTTTAACACGCCTCTCTCACCACTGGACAGATCTTCCAAACAAAAATTGAACAAAGAAACCATAGAACTCAATAACTCAATCAATAATTTAGACTTAACGGACATTTATAGAATATACCATCCAACGAAGAGTGAATACACTTTCTTCTCAGCAGCACATGGATCCTTCTCTAAAACAGACCATATATTATGCCACAAAGATAATGTTAGCAAATACAAGAAGATAGAGACACTTCCTTGTATTCTATCAGATCATAATGGATTGAAATTAGAAATAAATGAAAGAGTAAAAAACAGAAATTACTCCAACACCTGGAGATTAAACAATATGCTATTAAATGATAAATGGATAACAGAAGATATTAGGAAGGAAATTAAAAAGTTCTTAGAGGTAAATGAGAACAAAGAAACATCATATCAAAATCTCTGGGACACTATGAAAGCGGTACTCAGAGGAAAATTTATTTCATGGAGCACATTCAATAAAAGAAGTAAAACTCAGCAAATAAACGACCTAACACTACAGCTCAAAGCCCTAGAAAAAGAAGAACAGACCAACACCAAAAGTAGTAGAAGACAGGAAATAGTTAAACTCAGAGCTGAAATCAACGAAATTGAAACAAAAGAAGCAATACAAAAAATCGACAAAATAAATAGTTGGTTCTTCAAAAAAATAAACAAAATTGATAAACCTTTAGCCACACTAACAAAGAGAAGACGAGAGAAAACCCAAATCACTAAAATTCGGAATGAACAAGGAAATATCACAACAGACACGACTGAAATACAAAACATAATTAGAAGCTATTTTGAAAATCTATACTCCAACAAAATAGAAAATTTCAAAGACATCAACAGGTTTCTAGAGACATCATGAATTGCCTAAACTGAACGAGGAGGACATACACAATTTAAATAGACCAATTTCAAGTAATGAAATAGAAGAAGTCATCAAAAGCCTACCAACAAAGAAAAGTCCAGGACCAGATGGGTTCTCAGCCGAGTTCTACAAAACCTTTAAAGAAGAGCTCATTCCAATACTTTTCAAAGTATTCCATGAAATAGAAGAGGAGGGAACTCTCCCAAACTCATTCTATGAAACCAATATCACTCTGATACCTAAACTAGACAGAGACACATCGAGGAAAGAAAATTTTAGATCAATATCCTTAATGAACATCGACGCAAAAATTCTTAACAAAATTTTAGCAAATCGCATACAAAAACATATTAAAAAGATAGTGCACCATGATCAAGTGGGTTTCATCCCAGGGATGCAAGGTTGGTTCAACATGAGGAAATCAATAAATGTCATTCACCATATCAATAGACTTAAAGTCAAGAATCACATGATTATTTCAATAGATGCAGAGAAAGCATTTGATAAAATACAGCACCCCTTCATGCTCAAAACACTAGAAAAAATAGGGATAGTGGGAATGTTCCTTAACATTGTAAAGGCCGTCTACGCTAAGCCCATGGCTAATATCATTCTAAATGGTGAAAAACTGAAAGCATTCCCCCTAAAAACTGGAACAAGGCAGGGATGCCCTCTTTCACCACTCCTATTCAATATCATCCTTGAAACTCTAGCCAGAGCAATTAGACAGACCAAAGAAATTAAAGGGATATGAATAGGAAAAGAAGAACTCAAACTATCCCTATTTGCTGATGATATGATTATATACTTAGAGGAACCAGGAAATTCCACCAGAAAACTCTTAGAACTCATAAGTGAATTTAGTAAAGTAGTGGGATATAAGATCAATGCTCATAAATCTAATGCATTTTTATACATAAGTGATGAATCTTCAAAAAGAGAAGTTAGGAAAACTACCCCATTCACAATAGCCTCGAAAAAAATAAAATACTTGGGAATCAATCTCACAAAAGAGGTGAAAGACCTCTACAATGAGAACTACAGAACACTAAAGAAAGAAATTAAAGAACACCTTAGAAGTTGGAAAGATCTCCCATGTTTCTGGATAGGCAGAATTAATATTGTCAAAATGGCCATACTACCAAAAGTGCTATACAGATTCAATGCAATTCCAATTAAAATCCCAATGACGTGCCTTACAGAAATAGAACAAGCAATCATGAAATTCATCTGGAAGAATAAGAAACCCAGAATAGCTAAAGCAATCCTTCGCAGGAAAAATGAAGCAGGGGATATTGCAATACCAGAACTTCAACTACAAAGCAATAGTTGAACAAAAACGGCACAAAATAGGAACAAAAACGGCATGGTATTGGTACCAAAATAGACAGGTAGATCAATGGTACAGAATAGAGGACACGGACACAAACCCAAATAAATATAATTTTCTCATACTAGACAAAGGGGCCAAAAATATGCAATGGAGAAAAGATAGCCTCTTCAACAAATGGTGCTGGGAAAATTGGAAATCCATATGCAACAGAATGAAACTAAACCCATATCTCTCACCGTGCACGAAACTAAACTCAAAATGGATCAAGGACCTCGGAATCAAACCAGAGACCCTGCATCTTATAGAAGAAAAAGTAGGTCCAGATCTTCAACATGTCAGCTTAGGACCAGACTTCCTCAACAGGACTCCCATAGCACAAGAAATAAAAGCAAGAATCAACAACTGGGATAGATTCAAACTAAAAAGCTTTCTCTCAGCAAAGGAAACTGTCAGCAATGTGAAGAAAGAGCCTACAGAGTGGGAGAATATCTTTGCCAATCATACTTCAGATAGAGCACTAATCTCCAGAATCTATAAAGAACTCAAAAAACTCAACACCAAGACTACAAATAATCTAATCGACAAATGGTCTAAGGAAATGAACAGACACTTCACAGAAGAAGACCTACAAGCAATCAACAAACATATGGAAAAATGTTCAACATCTCTAGTAATAAGAGAAATGCAAATCAAAACCACCCTAAGATTCCATCTCACCCCAATTAGAATGGCGATTATCAAGAATACAAGCAACAACAGGTGTTGGCGAGGATGTGGGGAGAAAGGTACACTCATACATTGCTGGTGGGGTTGCAAATTAGTGCAGTCACTCTGGAAAGCAGTGTGGAGATTCCTTAGAAAACTTGGAATGGAACTACCATTTGACCCAGCAGTCCCACTCCTTGGCCTATACCCAAAGGACTTACAATCAGCATACTACAGAGATACAGCCACATCAATGTTCATTGCTGCTCAATTCACCATAGCCAAATTGTGGAACCAACCTAGATGCCCTTCAGTTGATGAATGGATAAAGAAACTGTGGCATATATATACAATGGAATATTACTCAGCCATAAAGAATGATAAAATTATGGCATTTGCAGGCAAATGAATGAAATTGGAGAATATCATGCTAAGTGAGATAAGCCAATCTCAAAAAACCAAAGGAAGAATGATCTCGCTGATAAGTGGATGATGACACATAATGGGGCGTGGGAGGGGTTAGTTTTAGGGTTAGAGTTAGGTTTAGGGAGGGGGACAAGAATGGGGGAAGGAAGGACTGTATAGAGGGAAAAGAGGGATGGGAGGGGTAGGGGGAAGGGAAAAATAACAGAATGAATCAACCAACATTACCCTATGTAAATTTATGATTACACAAATGGTATGCCTTTACTCCATGTACAAACAGAGAAACAACATGTATCCCATTTGTTTACAATTAAAAAAAAGGAAAAAAAAAAAGAGGGACAAACCACTGCCTCTAAATCCTTCTTTGTAATCATGCCCACATATAGACTACTCACATGTAGATTTCCTATTAAGTCAATTCTCCTTCCTATTTCTAGGAGAGGCTCAAATTGCCTTCAGAAGTCATGGTTAATTTACATTGTCCTACCTCTGGTCAGTCCTTTTTTCCTTAAAGGACATCTGCACTCTTGTAGGATCATGCAATTGCAAAGCTCCAGGTGGTGCCATTTGTATCATAGTCTATGTGTGTGGTATCCCCTGGAGTTTTGCAGCTTAGCAGTCATCTCTTAAAACTACAGTGAAAGCATCCTGAGTTTTGCACCCATCCTAATAGACTGAGAACTTTGATTTCAAGTTCTTCCTCTTCCTTTCATTTCATTTCATAGTAACCTAACAGCAGATCCTTTCTATTAGTTTCTGGTCCATATAGGGTACTCTATTCACACCCATAGGATTATCTCCAAATTTCTGCAAGGCTGCTAAGAGGTCTTAGTATGTTTGTTTCTTGAGAACATTTGCATTTACTTTCTTCTTCCTCCTCCTCTTGGTTTTTGTTTGATTTGATTTTTCTGGTTTTATTGGTGCATTATAGTTATACGCAACAGTGGGATTTGTTGGTACACGTTCATATATAAACACAATGCAACAATATAATTTGACCAATATCATTCGCCAGTACTTCCCCTCTCCATATCCTCCTACCTCCCCCTGGTCTCTTTCCTCTACTTAATGATCTCCCTTTGATTTTCATGAAATTCCCCTCTCCATCTTTCTTCTTCTTTTTCGTCTTTAGCTTCCACATATGAGAGAAAACATAATCCTTGACTTTCTGAATTTGGCTTATTTTGATTATCATAATGTTTCAAGTACAATCCATTTCCTGCAAATGACACAATTTTATTATTCATTATGACTGAACAAAACTCCATTATGTATATCCATTCTTCCATCGACAGGCATCTAGGGTGGTTCCATAGTTTGTCTATGGCAAATTTCGCCACTATAAACATGAATATGATGACTCTAACTCTTTAGGATAAATACAGAGGAGTTCTATAGCTGGGTCATAGAATGCTTCCATTCCTATCTTTAGAGGAACCTCCTCACTTATTCCATAGTGGTTTTACTAATTTGCAATGCCACCAACAGTGTAAAAGTGTTTAATTTTCTCCACATCCTCTCCAGCATTTATTATTGTTTGTATTATTGATGGATGCTATTCCAACTGGAGCAAGATGAAATTTCAGTGTAGTTTTGGTTTGCATTTCATTGATTGTGAATGATGTTGAATATTTTTCCGTGTATTAGTGGTCATTTGTATTTCTTCTTTTCAGAAGTATCTTGTTCAGTTAATTTTACAATTTATTAATTGGGTTATTTGTTTTATGGTGTTAACTTTTTTGAGTTCTTTATATATTCTGGATATTAGTTCTTTGTCAGAAGAATAGCTATCAAAGATTATCTCCCATTCTGTAGGTTCTATCTTCACTTTCTTAATTGTTTCCTTTGCTGTACAGAAGCTTTTTAATTTGATGCCATCTCATTTATTAACTTGGCATTCTTTCCTGAATTTTAGGTGTCCTATTGAGAAAGTCATTACCTATACCTACATGTTGGGATATTGATCCTACATTTTCTACTAGGAGTTGCATAGTTTCTGGTCTAATTCTGTGGTCTTTTATTCTTTTTGAGTTGGCTTTTGTGCAGGGTGGGAGATAAGGGTCTAATCTCATTCTTCTACATGAGAATAAAAATTTTTCCAGCACCATTTGTTTAAAAAGTTGTCTTTTTCCAAACATATTTTTGGCACCTTTGTCAAGGATCAGATGACTGTATCTGTGTGGGTCTGTCTCTGCATCTTCTGTCCTGTATCACTGTTTTATGTGTTCATATTATGCCAGTACCATGCAGTTTTTGCTACTATAGCTCTGTAGTCTAAATTTGAAGTCAGGTATTATAATTTCTCCACTATTGTTTTTTGGCTTAAATTTGCTTTGATTATTCTGTATTTTTTATTCTTTCAAATGAATTTTAGGATGTCTTTTCTCATTCTATGAGGAATGTGTTTTGTATTTTGATGGGGATTTCATTGAATTTTTGTATATTGCTTTTCGTAGTATGACCATTTAAACAATATTAATTCTGCCTATCCATGAACATGGGAAGTCTTTCCATCTTCTTGCATATTCTTCATTTTCTTTCTTCAATGTTCTATCATTTTTATTATGAAAATCTTTCATCTCCTTGGTTTGATTTATTCTTAGGCATTTTATTTTTTTGAGACTGTTATGAATGGGATTGTTTTTCTGATTTCTTTCCCAGCAGATTCATTATTGGTGTATAGGAAAACTGTTGATTTATGTATGTTGATTTTATAAGCTGCTACTTTTCTGAATTTGTTATTAGCTCTACCAGCATTTGGGTGGAACTTTTTGGACCTTCTAAGTATAGGATCATATCATCTGCAAACAGTGCTAATTTGACTTCTTCCTGGCCAAAGTTATTCCTTTCATTTTCATCTCTTGCCTATTTTTCTGGCTAGAATTTCTAGTACTATATTGAATAAGAGTTGTTAGAGCAATCATTCTTGTCTTGTTCTGAATTTAAAGGAAATGTTTTCAGTTTTTCCCCATTCACTACAGTGTTATTTTGGGGTTTGTTGTATATAGCCTTTATGATGATGAGGTAGGTTTCTTCTATCTCTAGTTTCCTCAGTATTTTTTATCATGAATGGGTGATAAATTTTTTCAAAAACTTTCTCTGAATCTGTTGAGTTGACTGTGTGATTTTTGTTCTTAATTCTATTTATATGGTGAATTAACATTTTTTATTTGCATATGTTAAACCATCCTTGCATCCCACCTTGGTCATGATGTGAAATCTTCTTAGTAGGTTATTGAATATGATACATTAATATTTTATTAAGGATTTTTACATTTAAATTCATTGGGGTGTGGATCTGTAGTTTTCTTTCCTTGATGTGTCTGTATCTGGTTTTGGTATGAGGGTGATAAATGGATTCTTAGAATTAATTTGGAAGTGTTCCATCCCTTACTATTTCATGGAATAATTTCTTCTTTAAAGGTCTGGTAGACTTTATTCAAATGCAATAGCATCAACTCTTGTACATTAAATTTTCTTGGTATTTTCTAAATGGGAATGGCCAAATTCAGTGCCACTGAAGCAGCCTGAAGAATACAATCATAATTTGCCTGTATGGGACCAACGGTAAATCCCAGTGATAGTTGCCATCTTATACCTATAATTACATCAGCATACCCACAGCAGAATTCCATGTACAACATATCCATTTTAACCTGAATGGTGGTCATGGTTGAAGTGTTTAAACAAAGTCTTGCTATCACAGATGGAATTTTTCTGAGTCAGTCAAAGTGGTCCAGACTTTTAAAACTGCAATCTTCTTTCAAAAGTACAAGTACTATATTGAACTTTTAGCAAGTGCACCAAGAGAAAAACAATGCCTAGAATGGGTGGGCTTGGTGGAATAAAAAAAATCTGAATGCTGGTTGAAGTTTGGAGAAGAATGAATAGATTACACTGGTTCATGAGAATCCCTAGCCATTTCTAGCACCCAAAGAAAATCCTGACAAGGAAGAATTTAGCACAATGTGGGTGATTGATTTACTTTTTTAAAAACCAGAAAACTCTGAAAATCTTAGTGTTAATCTTACATATGATATTCACTCCTTCATAGATACAGTTTATAGGCAAGCAATAAACAGCAAGATGTTTGAGGTGGATATGTAAATTGCTGTAATTCATGTAAAAATAAAGCAATTCCATCAACTACTACCTAATCATGTGCTTCAGAAAAAGAAAAAACTCAACAGAATAAGTCAGATCTGAATGATAGCTGCCTTGTCTTGTTTATGGACAGTGATAGCAACATGTCTGTGCCTTCACCTACTAATGTTTTAAAGATCAGTCCATTTGAAAGTTTTAACAGTTCTCAAGGCAGAAACTGTCCTGCTTCAGCTGTGACAGTAGTATTTGTGACCAACATAGAGGCTACTGAATTTTCTATGCCACAAGTAAATTCAGTGAAAGCTCAGGAGGTACATTGAGTGAAAGCATTCCTCACGCAGCCACACAACCAATAATTTCTCCACCACCGAAGCCTACAGTTTCCAGAGTTGTTTTCCCAACACATCTGATAAACCCATTATCTAGACCATTAGGAAATGTAACAACAAAAACACCTGACTCTATTGTTGGAGCCAAGAGGACATCATCACCTCATGAAGAAGAGTCGCACCCTACCCAGATGAGTGGACTTCAAGTCAATAGGATAGAGAAAGACAGTGGAATTAATCTGACCTCACTTTCCTATGTACATATATGAATATACCACAGTGAATCTTAACATCATGTATATCCACAAGACATTAATTTTAGAAATTGAAAGTAAACACATCAGTGGAATAGAGGGAAGGGAATATGGGAGGATAGAGGAGAGGGAAAAGTACTGGGGCCTGAATTAAAACAGATTATATTCCATGCTTTTAAAATTATGTCAAAAATGAATCCTATTATCATTTATAACTAAAAAGAACCAATAAAAAAGAAAGTTTCCCAAAAAAAAACAAACAGAAGAGGATGAAACAAGCGAAGCTGCTGTCTTGATTTGAGTGGATGTGATAAAATAGAAACAAAGGAAGAACTCAATACAGAGACAGTACAACTCAATCCAGAGCTATTCAGGCAGCCACTTTTCTGTTGGCCTTGAAGAAAACGCCCAGTACAGAGCTTTCTGGTATCCTACTCCACAAATCCTGTTCCCATTAACAGGAATTCAATAAATCAGGTTGAATTGGTAAAAACAACCTCAAGGATCCACAAACAATATTTGTCAACTCAACTTGTCTTAAAATGCTAAAAATAAAGGGCTCAAGATTAGACATGACTGAAAATGGATGTAGGTTTTACTGGTGAACTCCCTTACTGGGCTAATCAGCATTTAATCAGAAGCCCAGCTTAGTATGAAAAGCCAGGAATATTATTATTGTTGTGTTAGCAACAGTTGCATTAACTATTTCCAAAAAATTTACTGCTTATAAATATGAAAAAAACCCTCAAGGTATATTTGTATCCATAATTGACATCTGGATTAGATTTATGTTTGATGCATTGTTTGGGAAATTTGCAGTACAAATTGGCATAAGAATTCCCTATTCTGATGATGCACTTTTATGTATTTTTTATTAGAAAGTAGAACTATTTTATATTTTCAGCTTGATGGATTTTAATTTTTTCCTTAAGAATTTCCTTTACAATTAGTCTTCACATTGGATGTCATGGTACAGTGGTGTACTACTGCACTTCAGAGAAACTACAAGAGTACATCTACTTTAGTCCCTATGAGGTAGCTAAAGCCTTCAAATGAAATGTCAACTCTAAGGTGTACATTTGATGTTAAAGTAATTATTTGGAAACACTTGGTTTTGATGGCATAATGTTTAAGAAATGATATATTGGTTTTATTTATAGAATTGTTTTATGGTGCTAACAAATATATTTCTTTGTGCTTACTGAAACTCTGTATTCTTTTGCATTCACTCTGTTGTCTTCAAAGCAAATTTTAAAAACTTTTTGAGTTTCACTTCTTTTCTTTTTTTTTCTTCAGCTTGTATGCACAAAGTGGGTGTATGGAACATTGCTGAAGTGAACCAAACAACTCCCATTTTGCTTTCTGACCCCATTTTGTGAAACTTATAAAAAAACATGTTGTTTGCTGTGATAGATCAAAACAAAATGTGTGTGTAGCGTTAAGATAAGTAAAGTCACGAGCAGTGACGCACACAGTGACTATGCAGTCACTGAGAAAAACATTTGGCAGTTTGTTTACACCAAATTTACATTCGTTTTAATGGTAAAACTGGTAAAAATATTTACTAGATGAATTTGCAGAATTCAGGACTTGAAAAACAAATGAGGTAATGTGTGAACTTGTTTTGATGTGACTATATAAACTGCAGACTGATCAGGAGCGAGCGGGCAGTACTCCACTGACAGAGTCTGTCACTATGTCCCGCTGACAAGTGACAAGATAGTGCTCCCCAGCTCGAGGCCCCTGGTCGCTGCATGCTGTTACTCCGATGACTGATTGCCGTTTGCTGTGAACCAAGCATCAATAAAACCCCATCTGAGGACCAACAACCGGCTACGTGAGTGTTATCTTATTCCTACCCGGTTCCCGATCCAGTACAGGCCGCAAGTGTTACGACGTGCTCGTGACAGTGGGGCTTATTTCACAAAAACAAAATGCCCATATATTCTTAAGTCATGATGAGAAACCGGTAACCCTGTGGTTATGTGGCATAGAACACTAAACATTCATCCTGTGGCTAAAATTTTAAGGTGACTACAAGAAATGCCTGTGAAATATGACTTCTATCTTGGATGATCATTTGATCTCTAAATAAGACAAATTTTGTACACTCCACAAAACTCTCCTATTCTTGTTGATAGTAAACTGATTTTCCATCTTAAACATACGGGCAAAGGCATTTTCTTCAAGATTTTTAACTAATTTTTATTTTAGCTGGTTTATCAAAATTTGTCAGTAAATTTTACATACAAAAGCATTTTGGAAATCAATTTTAGCAAACACTTGACATCTGGTCAGTCAGCTTTATACTCCTTTTTTATTTTGTTTCATTCTATCAAAGGATGAGGAACTCTGTATATATTCAAAAGATCTAAAATCAGCATACTATAGGGACACAGCCACATCAATGTTTGCAGCAGCACAATTCACAATAGACAGACTATAAAACCAAACTAGATGAATGGCATATATACACAATGGAGTTTTATTCAACCATGATAAACAATGGAATTATGTCATTTGCTGGCAAATGGATGGAACTGGAGACTATAATGCTAAGTGAAATAAGTCAGGCTCAGAAAGTCAAGAGGCGAATATTTTCTCTGATATGGACAAGCTAGTAAAAAGTTAGGGGAGAATGAGAGCGAAAAGAGATGGGGGGAATTCCATCAAAATAAAAGAAAGATCAGGGGAACATAAGAAGGGGATCGAGGGGAGGGAGGAGGGAGGGTATAAAGGAGAAACATTGTAATGAATTCAACCCAACTTTCCAATGTACATTTATGAATATGCTACAGTGAACCTCACCATTATGTATATCCACAGTACACTAATTTTTAAAAAATGTAAATAAGCGAGCCCGGATTCACTTCCGGCGTGCGTTCGCCTTCGGTTGCGCTCTCCTGTTCGGGGCGGGCGGTGGCTGCTGAGCGGGACTCGGATAACCGCTGCCCTCACGGGAAGGTCTCCTCTGACTCCCGCTCTCTTCTCCCCGCCATCTCCGGAGCTCGCCAGCATGTCGGGGGTTCCACCCAATCGTTCGCAGACGGGCTGGCCCCGGGGGGTCACCCAGTTCGGCAACAAGTAAATCCAGCAGACCAAGCCCCTCACCCTGGAGCGCACCATCAACCTGGACCCTCTTACCAATTATACTTTTGGTACAAAAGAGCCCCTCTATGAGAAGGACAGCTCTGTTGCAGCCAGATTTCAGCGCATGAGGGAGGAATTTGATAAAATTGGAATGAGAAGGACTGTAGAAGGGGTTTTGATTGTAATGAGCACCGGCTACCCCATGTGTTACTGCTACAGCTGGGAACAACTTTCTTCAAATTACCTGGTGGTGAACTTAACCCAGGAGAAGATGAAGTTGAAGGACTAAAACGCTTAATGACAGAGATACTGGGTCGTCAAGATGGAGTCCTGCAAGATTGGGTCATTGATGACTGCATTGGTAACTGGTGGAGGCCAAATTTTGAACCTCCTCAGTATCCATATATTCCAGCACACATTACGAAGCCTAAGGAACATAAGAAGTTGTTTCTGGTTCAACTTCAAGAGAAAGCGTTGTTTGCAGTCCCTAAAAATTATAAGCTGGTAGCTGCACCATTGTTTGAGTTATATGACAATGCACCAGGATATGGACCCACCATTTCTAGTCTCCCTCAGCTGTTGAGCAGGTTCAATTTTATATACAACTGAACATCTGCAGCAGAGGAGAAGAAAAAGAAACCGTCTCTGTGAGCACAGCTATACACAGTGTAGAAGAATAAATGTCTTAGTAAAGTGTTTTTTGGTTTTATCCCTTTCCCAATCCCTAAATTGTCGCCTACTTTCTATTGTTTGAATAGTAAAGTTCATATGAGGAACTAGAGAGTGGTGTAAACAAATGTGATAGTATTTATTTACTTTTGGTTCTACTCGTGCATTTTTGTACAGCATTAAAGAAAGCAAACTTCTATTTGTATTCTTTTTTTAATTTCTCATTAAACTTTCAAAATCTCTTAAGTTGAGGATTGTTCTTCCCCTCCTTTAGGCTGGTGAATGTTAAAACAGTGGCAGTTTAGATCAGTTGGGTTTATGGGACCCTTGTTCCAATACCATTTTGGGGCACATACTCCAAACCCATTAGGATATATGTGATGAGGATCTTTCATTACTTTTGGGAACTATATTTGTCTGAGTCCAAGGTGCAATTCCTGTACCACATTTTACTGAGTTCTGTTACTGAGAACTCCCAGGATATTAACTCACCAGTATGCTTTACAGCCATCTAGGTTTTAGTAACAACAGACTTTAAACATATGGGAAACCATTAAAATCAGCTAGGTTAGCAAAGTCATAGGAATTGGTACAAAAAGAGACCCTTTTAGATAGAGCTCATGTAGTATTATTTCTTCATACAGTGGGATTATTGATTATTTGTAGTATTGTGAAATTGTTTTTTAATTATCCTTAGAGCCATGGTAATACTATTAGGTTATGAAGTCTTAGCTTGCAAAGTTATCTCAACTAACTTGAGTTTATATCCATAGAGATGGAAACTTGGTTTTGCAAGTGACAAAAGCCTTTAAAAATATTTTTTTTTTGGAATAATCGAAATCAGCTGAACTCTAGGGGCAGGATAGAAGAAAAATTTTGTCAGGATAAGAGACAAGTACCATATTTTAAAAGGTTTGGTAAGTTTCTGATAGGTAGAAATGAACTTCTGATTAGTTCCTATATTTTTATGGTACTGATCACAAGGCTGGTATTCTGACTATGGAGTGGTCAAAGATATGTCATATTCTTCCCTATTTAGACCTGATTGGGCCAAGAGTGGCTGAGGAATTGTAAATATTCACATTTATTTAATTGGAGTCATTTCAAATCTTCACATGGTTGTGAAGTAGTGACTATACCTGTGCTCATGTTTGTAATAGGAGAGCACCAGTCTCCCTGACCAAGAGTGACAAGTCATTTCCTTTGAAAAAGCCACTGATCTTGTGAATAGTCCTCTTCCCTCAGGGGTTAACAGTCTTATCCCTCTGATTTATGTTAGCCTATTTCTAATGTAGTATAGTTTTATTGGTTAGAGTCCTTCAGTTGATCCTTCACGTTGAGGGATGCAGATGGGTTGATCCAGCTCACTTTCCATGATTGCTTTGGCATCTTAAAGACAACATTTCAGATGTTAGCTATTGCAATACCAGGAGGGTGGTGATTGAAACATGCTGTCAGTTTAAGGAGTGTTTGAGTTAAAGTCATCTGATTCAAGGCCAGTTACTGCCCTTTGTAACTCAAACTTCGACCTAGAAAGTCTTGGTCACTTTTTCCCAATACAAATGCCTGAGCCAGTCATCTATACCCCAGAATCTAGTGAGCAAAACCTTTGATTTAAATTGGCTGTGTTATTGACCTCGGGATGTAAGAGATCTAGTTCATACTGCACAAACACCAACTAAAACTTGGATCCTGGTGGACATAGAACTAGGGGGATTAAAATTTGGTTTGTTCCTCTTAAGCCTTAGAAGAGGATGTGGGCACTGATTAAGATCTTCTGATACATAATTTCTTACCACACTCCTTCAGGAACTAACAGTCTTAAAATTAGCATTCCAATGATCTTCACACTAAATATTGGATAGGTTTTAAGCTCTTGATTAATAGGCATATTTTTGAGTGCTTACTATGTCCCAGGTTTGTCTACAAATGAAAGCCCACTTTTGCAATTGCATAACCACGATTTATGCCATCTTATTTTTAATGAGTAATCCAAGTAGAAGTAGAGGGGAGGAACTTTTTAGTTTAGTTTTAGTTTTAGTTTGAAGTCATATTTAGTATTGACATCCCTTTGGAGGAAAGTGAAATTTCCTTTTTCCACTTCAGTGAGGAGGAAATTATGCCATTTTAAGCATTTAAATTTTTTTCCTCTTTAAAAAAAAGTAGGCAATGCTTAAAAT
Source organism: Sciurus carolinensis (assembly GCF_902686445.1). Lineage (NCBI taxonomy): Eukaryota > Metazoa > Chordata > Mammalia > Rodentia > Sciuridae > Sciurus > Sciurus carolinensis. Next base: position 52,826,276 of record NC_062215.1, on the reverse strand, counting down.
GGCACAATTCTGTCCATAATTTGTACTACTAACAGTATATTTCAGAGATTTTAATTACAATTTCTCATTATAACCATCAGCTTACAGTTTCCTTTCTTAAATGATGTGACACTTATGTCCTCAGCTTTATCAGCTACCTACTCAGTCACTTGAGATAAAATGCTTGGAGTAGCTTTTCCATATTTTAGTTCCTCAAACTTAAAGTTTTTACTAGTATGTTTGGAACAATGTGTGCTGATTGCTAAGACTGCTGCAGAGAATTTGTTGCATTGCCAAAAATGGCTTAGTGGGTTTTGACTATAATATAAGTCAGCTTCTGTAATGTAAGATTTGATGTTCCCATACTTGTTTCACTTGTTTTCACATCATTTATTGTTTGGGTGAGACTCATTTCAAGGGGTTTGTTTTTGTTATTTAATTATATAATGAGCCAGGCAGATTCCCAGTCAATCTGGAGGCTGAAGCAGGTTTGCAAGTTCAAGGCTAGCCTCAGCAACTTAGCAAGACTCTGTCACAAAATAAAAAATTGAAAGTATCAGAGATATAGCTCAGTGGTGAAACACCCCTGGATTCAATCCCTAGTACCAGAAAAAGAAAAAGAAAGAAAAAGAAAAGATATGTGTAATGAGAACCAATGAATAATACTGTGATTTGACTTGAGCCATGCTTTTATTTTTTCGCCCTTTCTGTGCTGGGGACTGAACCCAGGTCTTTGCCCATGTTAGGCAAGTGCTCTATTACTGAGCTACATTCCTAGCCCTAAATTTCTATCATTTTTTTGTTTTGTCTTGCAAAATGCTGGGGATTGAACCCACGGCCTCAACCAAGCACTGTAACACTGAGTTATATTACCAACCCCATAAGCTGCATTTTAATATTAGCTCATAATTATCAATCCTGTTTTGTGAAAAGAAACTAAGACCTACAAGTCTAAATTAAGCCAGTTTAGGTGTACTTTTTAATCCTAGGAATTGTTAAGAATAGAGGTAAATTGGGAAAGTATGTTAACAGCCAAGTGTAGATTCACACCTATAATCTCAGTGACTTGGGAGGCCGAGGGAGAAGGATCCTGAAACCTTTGGCTGGGAGTGGAGCTTGGTTGTAGAGCACTTGCCCAGCATGCGTGAGGCCCTCAGTTCAATCCCCAGCACCACAAAACAGAACAAAGGACAAGAACTTTTGTTTACTGTATTCTTGTCATGGTATACAAGTACCATTTATAGGTTGGCTTTGAGAATTTTTCTGATATTGTTTATAGGAAATGTATAAAAGAAATGGTTTGAAGTTTTGGTTATATTTTTATATTCATAAAGCAAGAGTTTGATTAAAATGGTCGCTGTTCTTTTTTATTTCATTGTTATTTCAATAAAAACATTTAAAACAGAAAAAAATGTAAATAAATAGATCAGTAGAGTGGAGAAAGGGAGTCAAGGGGAGGGAGGAGGGCAAGAGTATGTGCAAATACTGTCTACTTAATTGGAGCAAACTATACTCCATGCATTTATAATTATGTCAAAATAAATCTTAATGTTATTCATACTATTATGAAACACTAAAAAAAGTAAAGAACAAATAAAAACAGAACAAAAAATATTAGGAACTTCCTTTAAAGAAAATAATTTCTCATAATTGAGCAGCAGAACATTCACCTTTTTGAATTATAAGGGATGCCAGATGTTTGCAAACTTACTGTGTCTTAATTTGGACAAAGCAAACCTGAGATTCTTCTGCTGAGTATGGTCTATGAATCCTCTCTTGTGTTCCATTCTGTCATCTGTGCATTTTTCATGCTAAACTGCAGTTACTTAAACTCTTCCCCTATCTTTCTAAATTCATTTTCCAAAGTTGGAGTGTTTTCTTTCCACCTTTAGGCTATGCATTAATTGAGACATTCTTTTCGCCATGACTTTATAATGTCTAGTATACAATATTTTTACTTTTCACATTTTTGTTCTACATAGTTACTTTCCCTTCCTCCCATCACCTAAGGAAAAAAATCATGGTCAACTAGCAGGTGAAGTGTACAAGGAGTCCGTGTGTTTTGTGCAGTTTCAGAGTTAGATTGAGATTTCCAGGCACAGGCTTAGTCTCATCATTTTATTTGCACATTGGAGGAAATTTCAGTTTATTAAATATTTCATGTAACTGCATCCAAGTTTTGCCAAGCTGGAAACTAGGACCTTTTCTGTGTAGTTACTTTTTAATTCTAATTTTCATAACCTGGAGATCAGACTTTTGCTTTTGCATGATGTATGTAGTGTCTCATGATTGGAGTTTGCTTTGTTTTATAGTACCTGTACATCTTATATTTTTCAAGAGCTATTTTGTAAACAGACAATATATTTCTCCATTGAAAACACAACGTAAAAATCTTAAAAAGCAGAACAATCCCCCCCCCACCCCAAAATAAAGATCTGGTAGAATTCAGCTGAGAATCCATCTGGTCCTAGGCTTTTTCTTGTTGGAAGGCTTCCTACTACTGCTTCTATCTCATTGATAGTTACTGGTTTGTTTAGGTTTTCTATGTCCTCTGGATTCAATTTTGGAAAATCATCTGTGTCTAAAAATGTATTCATTTCTTCTAGGTTTTCCGATTTATTGGAGTAAAAGTTTTCAAAGCAGTCTCTAGTGATATTCTGGATTTCAGTGATATTTGTGGTGATTTCTCCTTTTTCACTTCTAATTTTATTAACTTGGGTCTTTTCTCTATTTCTTTTCATTAGTTTGGCTAAGGATCTATCAATCTTGTTTATCTATTCAAAGAACCATCTCTTTGTTTTTTGATCCTTTGTATTATTATTTTTTTTAATTCTCAATTTTGGTTTTGACTCTGATATTATTTCCTTCCTTCTACTGATTTTATAAATTTTTTCTTATATTTTTTTCAAGGGCCTGAGATGCATCATTAGGTTGTTTATGGGATCTTTCAGATTTTCATATGGAGTCACTCATAGCTATTAACTTTCTTCTTAGAACCACCTTCATAATGTCCCAGAGGTTCTAGAATGCTGTATTATTACTTAATTTTTAAATTTTTCTCCTGATTTCTTCTATCACCCATTCATCTTTCAAAAGTATGTTATTCAATCTATGTGTGTTTATATAGGATTTTTTGGTGTTGATTTCTAATTTCATTCTATTATGATCAGATAAGATGCAAGGAATTGTATTTTTTGTATTTGCTAATAGTTTTCTTGTGGACTAAAATTTGGTATATATTGAAGAAAGTTCCCTAAGCTGCTGAAAAGTAGGTGTGCTTTGCTATTGTTGTATGAAATATTATTGTATGGCCATAAAGTCCACCTTATTTATAATATTTTTAATATTATTATTTTATTATAATATTATAAATATTTAATATATATAATATTTTATAAATATTATAAAATATTTATAATATTTTGTAAGTACAAAGAGTTTTACTGAGTTTATGTCTGGATGACATATATATTAGTGAGAGAGGTGTGTTGGAATCATTCAGTATTATTGTACTGGATTCACTCTGAGTCTTTAATTCAAGTAGTGTCTGTTCAATGTAATTAGGTACACCAGCATTTGGTGCATAAATATTTGCTATCATTATATCTTCTTGTTAGATTGTTCTCTTTACCAGTATGAAGTGACTTCTTTGCTTCTTCTGATTAAATTTGTCTTGAAGTCAACTTTGTTGAATATAAGAGTAGCTACTTCTGCTTGTTTTCAGGCTCCATTCACATGGCATATTAATTTTAGTCTGTGACTGTCTTTGTCTGCAAGATGAGTATTTTGCAAACAACATATAGTTGGGTCTTGTTTTTTATTCCATTTTGCCAGTCTGTGCCATTTAATTAAAGAGTTGAGTTCATTTACATTCAATATTATTATAGAGAGATATTTATTAATTCCTGTCACTTTGATTTATTTCTAAAGTTTAATTTCATCCTGTTTCTCATTTGCCTAACTACTATTCAAAGTAGTGTTTTTGGGCTCTGGGGTTTCTTTTTTATTTCCTCTCTATAAAGTATTTCTTCAAGTATTTTATGCAGTACTGGCTTAAATTCTTTTAGTTTCTTCTTCTCTTGGAATGTTTTTGTTCATAGATTATGAAGGATAGTTTTGCTGGACATAGCAATCTTGGTTGACAGTTATTTTCTTTCAGGGTTTGAAAAACAGTTGTCCTGTATTTAAAAGTTTGTGCTAAGAAATAGGAAGAAATTTGATTGATTTGCCTCTAAATATGACCTGACATTTTTGTCTTGAGGATTTTTAAATGTTGTACTTGTTATGTATATGAGGCATTTTAATTTTAATGTATCATTGAGAGGTTCTCTTTGATCTTGTCTATTTGGGGTTCTGGATACATCCTGTCCATCTCATTCTCAAGATTTGAGAAGTTTCCTATTATTATGTCCCTGAAGAACTTATCTGTGCCATTAGCCTGCATCTCATAAACCTCTTTATTTCCAGTGATTCTTAACTTTGGTCTCTTATTGTTGTCCCAGAGTTCTTGTATTGTCTGATCATGGTAACTTATTTTCTTTTCTTTAATACTGTCTGAATGTTTAAGGCCAAACACTTTGTCTTCCAGCTCTGAGATTCTGTCTTCACCATTATCTCCTCTATTAGAAAGACCTTCTTTTTTGCCTCATTAAATTATGTTTTAATAAGTATAATAATTAACATTTTGTTCTAAAAAAGAAAAAAACAATTCAGATATGTATTTAGGCCCAAAGGATACTGAAATATATTCTGCATATTTTATTGTTTTCACCATCTTGCTTTTTATAATTCAGTTATTGAATGTTCAAAGAACATAAACTCAAGAGAAAAAAGCACCAATTATTTCTGCTTTGTCACATCTAGGTCTGCAGGAATGTGTATTCCAAAGTGTGAGCATTTGTGAAGATATTATTTACAAATCCTGACCAGTATTTCAAAACCTTACCAATTGTAAGCTTTACATTAATGGTTTTCACCTCAAAATCCACATCTCCAAAACAGTCACATATTGCACAATGATGAACCATTTTCAAAGCATCTTCTTTGTTTGCAGTTTGTATTGTGAATTTGGGTTGAAAGGGGTTTATTTCTGAGTAACATAACCAACTATACGTTTGGATTTCTAACTATCACAGGTAGCAAGGGCACCAGCAACTGTTACACATCAAGGGACTGTTTACTGTAATCACCTATTGACTTTTCTGTGATTCTCAGGGTTGAGAATTGCAGAGTGGAACAGAAAGTATGATTAAAGCAGATGATGCTTTCTTTCACTGACAAAAAAGACAAGTAAATTATTTGTCCCAAGTTAGTTTTAGTCTTATATTTTTGGAGATCTCAGTGCCAAGTATCATTCCAGAACCTCCATTTGCAGTTATATAATTAGCAGTTCTGACTTACCCCTGTAATAAGATTTATTTTTGGTTTCCTGATATTTAATTACAGTGTGTCTTGGTGTGTGTTCTTTGGTATGTATCCTGCTTGGTGATCTCTAAACTTCTTGGGAAATTCTCAGTCAAAAAAATTCTTTTCTGCTTTATTTTCTGTTTTCCTGTAGGATTCTAATTACAAATATGTTACACCATTTGATATTGTCACACAGACCTTGGATGCATTGCTTTTTTTTTTTCTTTACCTTATTTGTTTATTTGTTTGTTTCTTCCTTTCTCCCTTCCCTTTCTCTTTCCTCCTCCTCCTCCTCCTCCTCCTCCTCCTCCTCCTCCTCCTCCTCCTCCTTCTTCTTCTTCTTCTTCTTCTTCTTCTTTTCTCTCTCTCTCTCTCTCTCTCTCTCTTTCTTTTCCTTCTTTCCCTTCTCCCCTTCTCTTCTTTCATACTGGGGATTGAATGCAGGAACACTCTACAACTGAGCTACATCCTCAGTTTTTTGTTTTTTGTTTTTTGTTTTTTTTTTTTTTTGATACAGAATCTTGGTAATTTGTTCAGTCTGGCCTTGAACTTGTGATCTTCCTGTTTCAGCCTCCCAAATCACTGGAAATTATAATCATGTACCACCATACCCAGTTCTTATTTTTTTATGTTTTAGTTTGAGTAATTCCTATTGACCTATCTTCAAGTTCACTGATTTTTTTCCCTCAGTCATCATCTACTGTTGAACTAATTTTAAAGGCATTCTTTATTTCTATTAATGTCTTCTCTATTTCTAAGTATTGCTATTTGACTCTTTCTTATTCTTTCCATATCTCTGCTAAAGTTTTCCATCTGTTTATGCGTGTTATTTATGTTTTACACAGCATATTTATCACAGTTATTTTTAAATTCCCTGACAGTTCAGTCATCTGTTACTTGTTTAGTTCCTTGAGAACTCATTGTTTTTTTCTTGTTTATTTGTGTGACCTGCCTTTTGTTATTGGAAGCCAGAGACTATGTGTAGTACAGTAGAGACTAAGGTAAGTAGTTGATTTTTGTGCCTTCTCATCTGCTAAACCATTAGTTTTCATGTGCACATGTGCACATGCATGCAGTGAATCAATCTAGTCATGAGTTAGGTTGGGTGCGTTGTTATTGTTTCTTAAAATAAAACTTTATTTTGAGATAATAATGATTAACATGTAGAAATAATACAGAGAGATTGGATGTTTCCTTTACCTAGTTTCCTCCAATGGCAACACCTTCCACAGCTGTAGTACACTGTTACAATCAGGATATTAATATTGACACAGATACAGATACAGAAGATTTCCATCATCTCAAAGATCCCTCTTATGCCCTTTTATAGGCATACTGTAAAATTTTATTTATAAAAGTGTATATGAAAATTGTGTACATGTAACAAATAGATGTTATATAAATAAGACAAAATGTCCCCTGCATGTTTGCCTTATGTTTATATCTTCACAGCAGGCTGAGATCCTGCTCACAAGTTCTCTACCACCATGCTAAACTCATGTTTTTATACATCCAATTATTTAAACACAGACCCCCCTTTATTTAGCCATTTAGAATCGGCCTACTTTGCAAATCCTTAGAAACTTTACCTAATGTCTATTAGCATAAATGAGATAAACCTAAGGACCCTAAAAGATCCCAAACTGCTACTACCTTGAGTGCTCTGTCCCAGACACTCCCTCATGCTAATGAATGACGTCACCCAGAGACCTAAATCCCCTGTCCTCTGATTCCCCTTCCCCCTGGGAGTTCCCTAACCCTCCATCTGGGGAATGGCCTCCATGTTGCTGCCTTGGAAAGGTCTCATGCTGTCAGGGATTACAGCCTCCTCAGCTGCTCCTCTCTCCCAAAGCAAACCTGTCAAAGTTTGTTCAAACAAAGCTTTCTGTGTGCTGATGCCCCCTTGAGGTCCTTTCTTTTCTCTTTATCCATCCTGAAATCTCTGAAACTCCCTGCACACTCCAACTTCCTTCCTAACCTTTAGGAGGGCAATTGCAAATTTGTTCTCCCCTTAAGCCCTGGCACTCACCAACCTGTTTTCCGTTTTTCATGTTTTGTCATTTCAGGAATGCTATATAAATGGAACCCTACAATATGTAGCCTTTGGGATTGCTATTTTGTGGAGACTGGATGAGTCCCATCCCAGTTGCAACACCTCCAAGTAAACTTGCATTGGTTGCAGTTAAAAAATAAAAAAGTGAGATGTGTGAAGAGCTGATCCTGTGTAGTTAGCAAAAGTCATATCTGGGAAATGCTCCTTGCCAAATGCGAGGATGTTAACAGCCTTCACATTTGGCTCTGATGCTAACAGTTATAAGAAATTCCAGTACAATAGGCTTCCTGGGTGCAACAGGATAATAATAGCACGATGTTCCTAGCACTGTAATAGTAGGATAGCTGCAAAAATGTTTCTAGTTTGGTAACTTTTTGGTGCACAAAGAAACCTCTTGATAACTCACAAAACTTGAGCAATTTACAATGCCCCTGTAGTTTAACTTCCTGATGCAATAAAGTTACAATAAACTCTGTAATAACTCAATAAAGTTACAGAGTTAGTTTGGGGTCACTGTTCCTCCATCAAAGGACAGTGTCCCACTTGGCCTCAGCTTTGCTTAAAAATGTCTTCTTTGTCTGTGTTTTTCTCCATCTCCTGTCACCCCTACTCAAGATCCTTTGTTGATGCTGCATGGGTCGTGGCACCTTTTCCCTAGTTTCAAAATCAACACATTTCTTGCTTGTACCAGGAATGCAATGTCCTGTATACACTTTATTTAGAATGTGTCTAGGAGTTGCGTTTGCAGCAAGAAACCTTGAGGATGAGAGGATGTTCTCCCAGACCGAGAACTGCTATTACTTACTACAAAAGTGGTGAGGCCCTCAAACTCAGTGGTCCTCTCCTGTAACACAGCTCCTCTAGGCCCATCTGTGTCACCCCATGGAACTTGCAGGCAGGAGGAGCTGATGTGAACATGAAGTGATTGGCATTACTTTTCTGTAAATAATTAAATCCTTTTTCTCTGAACCAAGAGTCTTGTGTCTTTTGTCAGCCTCTTCCAACTGGTAATGGGCTAACACATTAGTGAATCCATTAGCTTATAAGTAGGTAAAATCTCAGCCCCTTCCACCCACCTAATTGTTCACACTTCGTACCCACAATCTTGGTAAAAAGATTGTGTTGAAGATGCTGGGAAAGAACATTTTGATACCATGTTATAACCTTTTTGGAAAACAAATTTATAATATGAGCATAAAATGTAGGGATACCATATTACTCAGTAATCCCATTTTTGAGAGCCTATAATATAAAAGTGCTGCATATCCAGAATGTATATGTGAAAATATATGTGTGTGTGCATGGACACACTCAAACACACACACACACACACACACACACACACACACAGTGCTTTAAAGATTTCATCATGGTTCTAACTACTAATAACACCATAAAGATCCATCAAGAGAATCCTAAAAGTTAGTGAAAAGAACGATGAGATCCTACCTAATGGTCTGACTATTTCTGTCATGGAGTTATCCCCCATCAAGGATTATTTTTGTATCATGTCCTGCAAAATGCAAGTTCCAAGAAAAAAAATTTAATGTTACCTCATGTTTATGGGAGAAATCATCAAAACAACATATTAGTAATTCTATTAATAGGAAGGAGTGGAAATAAGGAGTCAAAATGGACTACTGACATTAATGACTTCACTTGGGGTGGGTATCGAGGATAGAAAATAAAAGGAGAAAATAAAAAATCATCTACTTTCTAAGTGGATCAACATATAAAATCATATTACAGTGAAAACTATCATTTCCCCCTGAATTCTTCATTGTCCCTCAAAAGGAGCCTTCCCCTACCAACAAGGCCAATCCCAACACCCTGCCACAGGCAGACCTGGTAGAGAAAGGAAGGTGGGTACAGTTGATAGGAGAACGAGGTAAGGCTGTAAAGAACAGACATTGGCACCCTCTATCCTTTCAAAAATGCTGACCTATGCTACTCAGTGTCAAAACAGGAGGGGAAGAAGAGAGGCCTGGAAAGAAACTCCAGTGGATTCGCCCTGTCCCCACTCCCCTTCTTCATGCCCACTTACTTTGCCCCTCACCATCCTCATAGCCCCTCTTCTCCAAAGAGAGGAGCAGCCATTTCCACCGCCACACAGGAATAATTGCCTGCCTGGTTCGGGGACCTGAAACACCCCAATCCTACAGTGAACGGACACCCAAAACCCTGCTTTACTAAACTGGGAACTGGTCCTGCGGCAACGCATTGAAAACAGGACTTTCCCAAGGTCTACTAACAGACAAGCTATTCCTGAGGCAGCAGGACAGGGACTCCATAGGCCACTACCGCATCTGCGTGGCCACCAGGGCCTGGATTTTCTCAGGGTCGCACAACTGCCTACTGCTGTGCCTGGTCGGGCGCACCAAGAGACAGAGCTGGAGCTGCAGCTGCGACCCAGGCGGGGCGAGGTCAGCGGGTGGGAGCCGGGATGCCAGCCATCAGCTAGGTTAGGATCTCAGATCAAGGAGTGCGAGCAGCAGGAGGCTGGGGGCGAGTTACAGCGTGACAACTCGGACAGCATTGGGAGAAAGAGGGTTTGCGGAGAGGTGGGTAGTGTCAGAATTCCGGGTTAGGCTCAACCTCCTTCTTTTCTCCCACCCTGGTCCTGGCGGCCTCCAACTCCTCCAAATTGCCCCAGAGTCAGTGAAACTATACCACCAGCTGTCAGCCCTGAAGCTCCTCCAAGCATGATCCTGGTGACAGCTCAGTGAAAGATGATGCTCCACCCGCAGTTCAAGTCACTGCTGGCAGCGCACTGCAGACCCCTGCTTGCTTGAGCTGAAGTGGGGCGTAACCGAGACCCCTGGGACAGGTCGCGTAGGGGAGGGAGGGAGGTGATGCTGTCTTCCGAGGCCCGGATAAACTGAGGTTTCACAAAGGGTTGCCTCAGCGCTCAAAACGACCTCTCCGGGTGCCTTGTGCTAAGTCTGGCTGGTCGGGTCCCCACAGGAAGAGAGGTTATTCTGGACGTTCCAGAGGATCTAGGGCCGCTGCAGTTCGCGAAGCTGCGCAAACAGCACCCACTGGTGGACGGCGCGTGGTTCTGCGAGCGCATCACAGTGCACAGTCCCGGAACCCGCATAGAGACCACGTTCCGTGCTACCACAGGCGTCCTGAGCCAGCACGAGGGCACTGGTGAGCCGGCATCGTTGGGGAAGTGGGAGCAAGGCCTCCTCAGGAAGTGCTGGGGGCGCCGGCGATGCAGGATGGGATTGAGGAAGGTCAGTGATGCTTAGAGAAAGGATGGACCTAGAGGCACGTGAAGTATAGGGATTCCGGGATGCACGACATAAAACGGGAAGAAGTTATGAAGTCCCAAAGTTTTACCCAGAATAAGTGACGCTGCTAGAGAGGCTGGAGAGAGATAAGTGATCTGGAGACTCTGTCTTCCACAAAGGTGAGGATAAGGAGTGGGAGATGCAGCAATGAAGGAAAAAGAAAAGCAATGTAAGAGTAGAGGATATCTCTACGTTAGGGCAGCAGCAGGTAAGGGACCCATGAAATAGAGGAGCTCAGTAACTTGTGATCAGGAGACAGCTACGGAAACAAATGACAACTATGTTGCAGAGCTGGTTTGGGTGGGATAACAGGGAATACAACCGTGATGAGCGGAGATAATGGCAGAAGGTGGGGATTAACGAAGACTGCAAATGCTGAAATTGTTACCATGCAACAAAAGGAGAAGAAAGATAGGGACACAATTAGGAATATGGACATGGTAAGAATGGAAACATGAAATATGTGCTTCTGAGGAGCAAGTCGAGATAAGTACACGTGAGAACAGGAACAAGTTAGGTTTATATAAACTACAGAATGGTGAGGCTGGTAGACTCTTGGGACCTTTTGTTCTCATAGGTAAGATAAGAGGTTGAAGGTAATATGCACAGAAATTCTTGCCATCAGAAACAGGTGTGGGTGGAGATGGAGAAGGGTAGGGTTTGTAAGTAGAGCTAACATGAAGTATGTCATTTGGAAACAGGGGAAGGTGTGGACAAGGGAAGGCCAGGACAGGTGAAATGAATCGAAGTAATATGTGATAATGTAGGACATGTAGGTGTGGACGTGACAGGAGATTAAGTACAGGATTCATTGATGATGATAAGTAGGGATTGGTAGGAGAATATGAATTAAAGAAGAAGACAGTGTGGTAAACATGAGATATTTGCTTCAGAAAAAATTTCACTGAGATTGGTGGAAATAAGGAATAAGGTATGAACAAAAATTGGATAAATGATGTCAGAGGTAAATCAGGAGAGGGGCCAAATTAAAAGGTGAGAGTATGTTGCAATAGAATAAAGTATGGAGATGAGAACAAACCAAGAATGGCACTCGTTGGGACAAAGTTGTATGGTTTATCATCTCCCTAGCTCGCCTGGCAAGAGACAATACCTTGGACATCTTCCAGAAGCATAGAGAAAAGGAACAGGAGGAAAGACAGCAGACCTACCGGTGAACACCCACCCTTATACCCCCACCCAATTGGCTCACATCTTCCTAGCTCTTGTTCTATTCGTGCCCCTATTTCTTCCCTTACTCTTCCCCATCTGCCAGTTGGGGTATCTGGAAGGAAGGGTTACCCCTGAAAATAGCTGCAGACACAGAGAATGATCTGCCCCCAGACATGAGATTCCACAAGGGGAAGAGGCTGGACTATGAATGGACAGCAAACATAGGGTGAGGAGAAGGTGGAATGGAGCGGGGCCTCCTGGACCCTAAATCAGGAGGGATTTGGTCAGTTGATTGTTTCCTCTGATGCTGTCCTAGGGCTTGGGTGGTGGTTTTCAAATGTGTTTACACTCTGCTGACATCCAGGACCTGCCTGGAAGATTTTTATCAGATATTTTGGGGCCAGAAGAGCACCCTGGCTATTCAATGTTCCCCCAGGCCTCCATGACCCCTTTTGTTTTCCTAACTCATCTACTGCACTTGAGAGTCCCCCATATCTTCTTGCCAGATGAGAAGGAATTATAACTCATCATCTCAGAGAGGCCTGAAGATGAAAACATGAGGGCTAGGCAGGGTGTGATCATATGCCTGAATTCCTGGAATAGAACCTGCAAGAGAGGAATATCCAGGTAACTATCCTTCCTCCCATGCTCCATCCCCACCCCACAGAGAAGGTTCATAAGTGCTGGCAAGAGGATGAACTTTTTGGCTACCAGTTCCTCAATGGCACCATCCCCATGCTGCTGAGATGCTCTACCTCTCTGCCCTCCAGGCTGGTGCTTTCCCCAGGGACGGAGGAGCTTGGTGCCCAGTTGGAGAAAGAACTCCAGGTACTTCATCCCATACTCAGTTGTTATCTCCTTGGCACTGTGGCCCAGAGAGGTAGTGAGGTTGAGAACCCAAATGTGTGTCAGAGGGAGGAGCACTATCTTAATCTGCTGTCCTTGGTGCACAGGGCTGTGCTGGAAAATCTAAGAGGATAAAATATGTAGGGAAAAACATTTGATGCTGGTGAGAGTCAAATACAGATAGCAAGTATTTGGGACATGAAGGGAAACCGGTCCTGGGTATCTGAACAAAGGGAGAACTTAGTATGCCTGCGGTGCCCGTAGATTGGACAGGGGTGGTCCTAAGCCACCTCTGCACAATGAAGGGTCTGTTCCTGGGGAACCTTCCTTCACTGGGCCTCTTGCCTCACAGTAAAATGAGATGATTTGGACTAAGTGTTCTTGATGCTTCCTCTGGTTCTGCTACTCCGGTGACAATAGTAATGTAAGATAATGGAATGTCTTTATATTTCTTTTCTTTGCCCTGACACTGCAGGGGCAGACTTCCAATCCTGCCCACGTATATGTTTCTCCTTTCCCCAGAATGGTTCCCTGTTTGAGGCTGACTTCATCTTGCTGGGTGGAATTCCAAGCAGTGTGATCCAAGGAGAGAAGCAGTACCTGGCTGCTCCCCTTGTCATGCTGAAGATGGAACCCAATGGGAAGCTGCTACCTATGGTCATCCAGGTGGGGTACCCTGAGCTTCTCACTCCTAACACTGTTCTCTGTTCATCTTACCTGCTGCCCAAGGACAGAGACCCCTAGCCCCTGCTTTCTTTCCATCCCCACCCCAGCCTCATTCCATGAGAACTATCTTCATATCTAATCTCTCCTTTCTAGTTTTCAGATTAGTCACTACACACCTGGGCGTACATGTCTGAGAATCACAATGGCCTGTCTTGGTTTTCATCCTGAAGTTACTCGATCTCTTTTGATCTTTGAATCCAGTGAACATCCCTTCTTTCTTAAACATCTCTTCTCCCTTAATATTTTCACTCCCATTTGCACAGCCATTGATACTTACTGTCAATTTCTCACTTTCACCTTCTTTTTTCCATTCTATTACCCATCCCATTTGCCACAAACCTCTGTTAGGACCTCCACACCAGACTCCCTGCTTCCATTTCACCCACATTCACACAAACTATCATGACACTTACAAGGTGCCATGGCTAGTGACAGGCAGTGTGGAACTATCCTAATTCCTCCTACTTTGTTTTAACTTCCTCAGAGGCAACTGCTTGACTTCAGTCATTTCTGTTTCCCTCAGAATACTGAGCATGGTGTCTTCCACGTGGCAAATGGTTAATGTAGGCTGGATTCCTCTTTCTTCTAGCTCCAGCCTCCCACCTCCTGCTCTCCCACCCCAACACTGTTCCTGCCCTCAGATCCTCCACTTGCCTTGCTCCTGGCCAAGTCTTGGGTTCAAAATTCAGATTTCCAACTGTGTGAGCTCCAATATCATTTGCTGAAAACTCACCTGCTGGGTGGGTCATTGCAGTTGCCACCATGAGGTGCCTCCCAGGACAGCACCCTGTCTTCAAGGTACAGATTCTTACCATCCAGGTCCCATCTTGTACCTCAGAGAGAGAAAATAGCCAAACAGTTATGTGGGAATTAAAAGCCTAAGTCTTCAAGATGAGACCATGACATAGATGCTTTGCACTCAACAAGTATAGATATGGTGTCACAGCACAGTCTTCATAGTGTCCTATTAAAAAAGGAGGGGAAAAGAGACATAACTATTGCAAGACCTTGACCTTGATTTTATTTTAATGCTTAAAATAAATAAATAAACCTTTTTTTTTTTTTTGAGGTGGGTACCAGGGATTGAACTCAGGGGCACTTGACCACTGAGCCACATCTCCAGACCCATTTTGTATTTTATTTAGAGATAGGGTCTCACTGAGTTGCTTAGTGCCTTGCTGTTGCTGAGGCTGGCTTTGAACTCATGATCCTCCTACCTCAGCCCCCTAATCCATTGGGATTACAAGTGGGTGTCACCACACCCAGCTTAAATTCTTTTTATTTTGAGATAATTTTAGATATACATGAGTTTAGAAATAATACAGAGATATCTCATCTGCCCTATAAAGTCAAATACTTTGCATTAATTAAGCACACATTGTAAATGAGTTCTCTGAAATTCTCTGGCAATGGGTCAGGAATAGAGTAGGAATATAATTTGTTAAAGCAAAGTGTTACTTCTGCCTTAGGAGATTTATCTTTTGTGTGGAAAGGCAGACAACAATTTCTGGAATTAGACAAAGAGAGGTGCTATAGTATTGATGGAGATGTTCCACCATAACTGAGGTAGTCAGATAAGCAGAAGACCAAAGGGCAAACAGTCAAAGAGAACAGCAGGAGAGCAGAGCCTGACAGGTCACTTGAACCTGCCCAAGAGTGAGGTGGATAAAGAACTGCATTTGCAGGGTGGTTTCAGGAGAGAGACATGCTCTTAAGACATGTGACTTGGGGCTGGGGCAGGAGGATTGCAAGATCAAGGCCAGATTCAGACCTTGTCTCAAACTAGAAATTAAAAGGACTGGGGACATCACTCAGTGATGCAGCACCCAGGTTCAATCCCCAATACAAAAACAAAAACAAAAAAAAACTGATTTGTATTGCTGCTGGGAGTTCCCACCCCAACCCTAATCTTGGCTGTAGTCATTTTGGTTTCTGGGGTTACAAAGGCAAAGTAATTACTAATATAGTTCACAGGATCTTGTATTTGACAATCTTATGACATTTGCATCACCATGTTCTGTCTAACTTGAATTATTTAAGTACATTTTTACACTTTAACATACCTATTTACTAGGTTGGTTCCCTCCATTTGTCACTACCATCAGTATAACAATCTCATCCATGGCAAACAACTGCATTGTTGTCAGGACCCACTAGAGGTGTCATTAAAGGTCACATGGGCAGGATTTGCATTCAGATTGCCAGCATCTGAGTACTGAATCTTGACCTCAGTACTTACTCAGATGTGTGCTTTGGGGTCCTCATCTCTAAATGGAGATAACAGGGTTAGGGTTGGGGTTGGGGTTGTTAAGGTATTAAATGACAAAATGTGGTGTCACAGAAAAGTGATGATTTTGTTCTATTCTTTTGGTTATCATAATTAATTATCAGCCTCCTCTACATTACTGTTAAGGACTCTTATTTGGGTTCTTTATTCCATTATTTTGGAGGTCTTATGTTTTCTGTGATGTCACCATCCCTCCACGAATTTCCTAAAAGACCAGTATGAGGGGCCTTGATGCCTTAACACCAGGAGTATCACGTCAGTCTTTCCCTTGGTCCAGCATCAAACAACCCAAATGCCACAAACTGTGAATCTGATTTGTCAATCAGGTTATAATGGGGAAAAATCCACTTAGCATAAAAATAATCATATGTCAGGGACAGGTGGCCTTCATGAAGAGATATATAGTGCCTAATTAGGAATGGGGACAGATTTGATGGTTTAAACAGGTAGCTTGATGTAGTATCTCTAATCCTTACTGATGGATCAGACCTTAAAAAAAAAAAAAAAGGAAAATGATGAGTAGTTGGAGGTGTGGTTTTTGAAATGAGCACAGGCTCGTTTAAGGTATTATGATGTGAAGGGTAGAGGAAGTTCACAGTTATTCCAAAAGTTAAGGGGCAGACTATGATCAAGGTGAATATAATAAAGACAATGATCCCAAGGACTTATGTGTGCCAGGCAGTGTTCCAAATCTGCAGCTCACTCACATGTGGAAGCAGCACTGCAGCACCTGAGATACGACACCATGTCATGACCCTGGTAACCGAAGAAGAGATTGACAGAGGATGCATTATGTTGCTCAAGTTTCAAGGTAGTAGTGAAATGTGTACCCAAACCCTATTCAGTGTGGCTCCAAAGGTCAACTGTCATGGAAGTTGGAGGATATGGGAATGAGTGATCAGAGAAGCAGGAGACCAGACTGTCAAGGTAGCCGCAGGGACAAAAGCATCAGGAGGAGAACAGGACACCATGCTGGGTGCCAGACCTTACAAGAAAGGACCCAAGTATGGTGTCCATTAACCATCCCTCCAATCTCCTCCACCCCAGCTCCTGACACCTCATGTCCATGACACTATGGAAATGAACACCTGGGGCCAGATCCAGTTTGACTCAGATGAAGGAATATTTGCAAAGGTAAAGAGAAAACTGAACATGGGGCCACCTGATCATCCATCCCTCTATGACTTCTTGCCATTCTCAAGACCCCAGACCAACCTGTGCAAATGTCCTGATCCTTAAGCCCATGAGCCTTGTAAGGGAAATATAGATGACTGTAAATCTGAACAACCCTTATGTAATCCCTTATGTAATAGTCGATTATTCTTTTTTTTTAATTTATTTTTATTGTAAACAAATGGGATACATGTTGTTTCTGTTTGTACATGGAGTAACAGCATACCATTTGCATAATCATACATTTACATAGGGTAATGATGTTTGATTCATTCCATTATTTTTTCCTTCCCCCCCACCCCTCTCACCTCTCTTTTCCCTCTATACAGTCCCTCCTTCCTCCATTCTTGTCCCCCTCCCACCCCCCATTATGTGTGATCATCCGCTTAACAGTGAGATCATTCGTCTTTAGGATTTTTGAGATTGGCTTATCTCATTTAACATGATATTCTCCAATTTCATCCATTTGCCTGCAAATGCCATAATTTTATTATTCTTTATAGCTCAGTAATATTCCATTGTATGTATGTGTATATATATATATATATATATATATATATATATATATATATATATCACAGTTTCTTTATTCATTCATCAATTGAAGGGCATCTAGGTTGGTTCCACAGTATGACTATTGTGAATTGAGCAGCTATGAACATTGATGTGGCTGTATCTCTGTAGTATGCTGATTTTAAGTCCTTTGGGTAGAGGCCGAGGAGTGGGACTGCTGGGTCAAATGGTAGGTCCATTCCAAGTTTTCTAAGGAATTTCCACACTGCTTTCCAGAGTGACTGCACTAATTTGCAGCCCCACCAGCAATGTATGAGTGTACCTTTTTCCCCACATCCTCGCCAACACCTATTGTTGCTTGTATTCTTGATAATTGCCATTCTAATTGGGGTGAGATGGAATCTTAGTGTAGTTTTGATTTGCATTTCTCTTATTACTAAAGATGGTGAACATTTTTTCATATGTTTGTTGATTGCTTATAGATCTTCTTCTGTGAAGTGTGTGTTCATATCCTTAGCCCATTTGTTGATTGGGTTATTTGCATTTTTCGTGTAGAGTTTTTTGAGTTCTTTATAGATTCTGGAGATTAGTGCTCTATCTGAAGTATGAATGGCAAAGATATTCTCCCACTCTGTAGGCTCTCTCTTCACATTGCTGATAGTTTCCTTTGCTGAGAGAAAGCTTTTTAGTTTGAATCTATCCCAGTTATTGATTCTTGCTTTTATTTCTTGTGCTGTGGGAGTCCTGTTAAGGAAGTCTGATCCTAAGCCAACAGTTGAAGATTTGGACCTACTTTTTCTTCTATAAGATGCAGGGTCTCTGCTCTGATTTCAAGGTCCTTGATCCATCGTGAGTTGATTTTTGTGCAGGGTGAGAGATAGGGGTTTAGTTTCATTCTGTTGCATATGGATTTCCAGTTTTCCCAGCACCATTTGTTGAAGAGGCTATCTTTTCTCCATTGCATATTTTTGGCACCTTTGTCTAGTATTAGAAAATTGTATTTATTTGGGTTTGTGTACGTGTCCTCTATTCTGTACCAGTGATCTACCTGTGTATTTTGGTGCCAATACCATGCTGTTTTTGTTACTATTGCTTTGTAGTGTAGTTGAAGTTCTGGTATTGTGATACCTCCTACATCATTCTTCCTGCTAAGGATTGCTTTAGCTATTCTGGGTTTCTTAGTCTTCCAGATGAATTTAATGATTGCTTGTTCTATTTCTGTAAGGTACGTCATTGGGATTTTAATTGGAATTGCATTGAATCTGTATAGCACTTTTGGTAGTATGGCCATTTTGACAATATTAATTCTGCCTATCCAAGAACATGGGAGAGCTTTCCATCTTCTAAGGTCTTCCTCAATTTCTTTCTTCAATGTTTTGTAGTTTTCATTGTAGAGATCTTTTACCTCTCTGGTTAGGTTGATTCCCAAGTTTTTTTTTTTTTTTTTTTTTTTTTGAGGCTATTGCAAATGGGGTTGTTTTCCTCATTTCCCTTTCAGTTGTTTCGTCATTTGCATATAAAAATGCTTTAGATTTATGCGTGTTGATTTTATAGCCTGCTATTTTGCTGAATTCATTGATGAGGTCTAGAAGTTTTCTGGAGGAGGTTTTTGGATCCTCTAAATATATAATCATGTCATCCGCAAATAGTGACAGCTTACATTCCTCTTTTCCTATTCGTATCCCTTTAATTTCTTTGGTCTGCCTAATTGGCTAGAGTTTCGAGGACAATGTTGAATAGAAGTGGTGAAAGAGGACATCCCTGTCTTGTTCCTCTTTTTAAAGGGAATGGTTTCAGTTTTTCTCCATTAAGAATAATAGTCTATTATTCTGTTCCCCAATCCCTTTTGACTCTCTCAACCTAGGCAGTGAGCACAGGTGGAGGTGGTCATATAGATTTTCCCTGGTGGGCAATGACTCAGCTGACCTATTGCTCCCTCTGTCCTCCTGATGACCTGGGTAACTGGGGCCTGCTGGGAATCCCAAGTGCTCTCTATGCTCATGATGCCTTACGGCTCTGGGAGATCATTGCCCGGTGGGTGAGATATAGCTAAGAAATGTGGGGGAGGGAGAAGGAGGGTGTGGTTCTGGCCTGAGGTCATCATGGAGCAAAACCAAAGGACTGAATCCAAGGGAGAGATGAAGAAGAGTGAGGAGAAAGTGGGTGAAGTCTGCCAGCAAAAAGGGTAGGAGAGAGGCAGGTAATAGAGGTGAGGAGAGCTGTGAGTGGGTGAACCACGGGTTCTGGTGGCATCAGGATTATGTTAAGAAGAGTGACTAGCAACCATGTTCAGTGTAGGGAATTCCTGGAACTATTGACTTATGAATTCCTTTACACAGTTGTGTCATAAACCTGGGGAATGTCCCAAAAGGCAAGTCTCCTAGGACCTGACCCAGGTATAGTCAACTGGGAAGAGGCCAGATTAGAGAAGTAGAGGTCAGAGGCTGGAGTTTTCTGCCATCAGAAAGCTCAGCTCCCTTCTCTGGTCAGGTACATGGAGGGGATCGTCCACCTCTTCTACCAGAGGGATGATGTTGTGAGGGGTGATCTTGAGCTGCAGGCCTGGTGTCAGGAGGTCATGGAGGTGGGGCTGTGCCAGGCCCAGGACAGAGGTAAGATCCATCTCAGAGACAGGAGCTTCTTGGAGACTCTGCCAGAGCCTCTTCCCAGATCTTCCCTTCTGGGACAAAATCCCAACTTCTTGTTACACCTTTCCCTCCACATATAGCCTGCTAAGTCTCAGAACAATTTTAGATCCCCAGGATTGTCTTCTCAGAGACACTGGTCATCAATGCTACTCCTGGCCCCACCCCAGTCACAGATACCCATAACCTGCCATGTTCTGGGAACCAACCAGGCCAGAGCCTGAAGCCAGAATTGGGGACAGGCAGTTAGTGTAGAAATAGGAAATCGGGTCAGATCGAGAAAATAGAGGCCATCAAGCCATCCGCCTCTGGAAGTTGGAGACTGCCATGGGAGAATGGAATATCAAGGACATGCAGAACCCATTGATAACCAGATTTACCTGCCCTTGCCAGAGACTGCAGGCAAGAAGGTGCTAATCAATGCCCCCTGGGCCCTTGCCTGTCTGAGACACCTTGACCCTCCCTCTGCCCCATCCCTTTTCGCTTTTTACATTTCAAAACCAGGCCTAATCCCGCAGGCAGGAAGGGAAGAGATAAGGGGAAAGAATGGGAGAATGAAACCCATAAAAAGAACGAGATTTGCTCATCCCACGGATTCCGCCTTTGGGTCCCCTTCTTCCACCCGGGAGAAGTCTGCTTTTCCTTTTCTTTAATAAAGCTGCATTTTCCACTCTACATTTGCCTCAGCGTGCTTCTCCGGCGTTATACTTCAACACCTGAGGAAGCAGGACTCGTCACCGGTAAACAGCGGTATCAGATTTGGAGGTCCCACCGAGATCTACGCCGAGGTAAGTGAGCTTTTCTCTTCACGCACCCCAATCTGTCCGAGGTGCATCTTTCTGTCTCTTTCTTTCTGGAGGGCAAAATGGGCACCCGTCGGCTACTTAAATGCAACTAGTGCAGCCGCCATTCTTAAGACTCGGGTGAGAGGTTTCTCGGCTCAGGCAAGTTTCCAATCCCCTGCTCTGCAGGCACGTTGGGGCTCTGCTGAAGCCATTTCCTACTTTTCTGTCCAGGCCCGGAGCGCAATTGCCGTGAGTACACAGTGTCCCTAGTCCTGATCTGCCCAGGATGCGTGGAGGCGGAGGAAAGGTTGGAGCAACTGCGGGGTTCTCGGCCCGGGCTACTCTCGGGTGGATCCCAAAGGTTCCTTCTCTGGACTCTCCCTCCCGACAGCCCTAAGGGGTATCCAAGGTGATCAGTAGACAAACAGCACCGAGGGAAAGCGCCAATTACATTTGCCTCCGTATGGGCCGCGCAGCACACCGCACACATCCATTCCCTCCTGGATGTTTTCCCTTCGCTCGCCGATCAGACATTAAACATTCAGATAGTAGGATCATAGGAAAATCAATAGGAAAGTACTCAGGTTATCTTTGTTTGCATATTTAGCCTTTGTTAGTTTGTTTAAAGTTTTCCTGTGCTTAAAGGTGCTCAGTGTGTTCTAAGCTGCAAGGAGGATGTATACTTTAATTCAACCCCTCCCTTGAATCCCTCAGAGAACAGGGTATTATATGTCTAACAATCAATAGGTGTCCCCCTCACCCTTTGGAGATCCCTTTAGTCTACAAAATAGGCAAGAAGATGTACAATTCTTCTTTTGTTGTAGGAATTTATAGTGGCAGGGAGGAAAGCAGTAATGCCCTTAAGTCTGAATCCTCCAAGGGTCTCTAGCACAGGGCAAACTAGAGCCCCAGCACTTTGCCAAAGGAGGCCAGAAATACTTTGGCAAAGCCAGGTAGTGAGAGACGGGTTTTCTGGACCGGATTGAAGCTCAAACTTAGGGAGATGTCCCTGCACATAGTCTCCGGCGCGGGCGCCTGAGGTCTATTTTTCTTTTCTTCCACTTAGATGGGAGCTTCACTCTCAACAGTATTGCCAGGTTCACCACTAGCCTGCATACTGAAAAACTGGGACAAATTTGACCCACAGACACTCAAGAAAAAGCACCTCATTTTCTTCTGCCACCAGGCCTGGCCTCAATACAAACTCTCTGATGGAGAATCTTGGCCGCCAGAGGGAAGTACAAATTTTAATACCATTTTACAGCTTGATAGATTTTGCAAAAGGGAAGGAAAATGGTGTGAGGTACCTTATGTTCAGATCTTCTTTATTCTAAGGGAAAACCCCAAATTATGCCAACAATGTAAAATAGATTCAGCCAGAACCACTACTCTAAAGGAAGAAAGCCTTAAAGAGTCACCTACTGAGGGAAAGGAATTTTCTGCTAAAGTCCATCAGCAGGCCTCCTGTCCTCCATACCCTGGTCCTTCTCCATCTGCCCCAATGGACAGATCAAATGTACTACCTCTCCAGGAGATGCCGGGAGGAGAATTTGGACCAATTAAAGTATACAACCCCTTCTCCCTCCAAGACCTAAGACAGATAAAAACAGACCTAGGGAAATTTTCAGAAGATCCAGATAAATATATTGAGGTGTTTCAAAACCTATGCCAGGTGTTTGACCTCACCTGGAAAGATATTATCCTGTTACTTAACCAGACTTTAACCTCCAATGAGAAGGAAGCCACCCTGAAAGCAGCTGAACAATTTGGGGATGACCTACACCTTGCTCATGCCCCAGGAGCCCAAACTAGATCTAAACCCAACTATCCATCGGGAGCACAGGCAGTTCCAAGAAATGACCCCGACTGGGACCCAAACGATGAACAGGATGCTTGGAAGATCAGACACTTCCAGATGTTAGTCCTTGAGGCCCTTAGGAGAATCAAACAGAAGCCTATTAACTATTCTAAGGTTTCTGAAATTACACAAGGTCCCGAAGAAAGCCCGGCTATTTTCATGGAGAAACTCAGGGAGGCAATAAGAAAACACACCACCGTGGATCCTGAATCCACAGAGGGCCATTTACTTTTAAAGGACAAATTTATCATTCAGTCGGCCCCAGACATTCGGAGGAAATTACAAAAATTGGCATATGGCCCTGATCAATCCTTAGATGATATCCTCCAACTTGCAACTTCCGTTTTTTATAATCGAGATGTAGAGGAAAAGAAGGAAAAAGAGTGTAGAGACAGAAGAAAAACTGAAGCGCTGGTCTTAGCCCTAAGAGGAGTTAGCTTCCCGGGTGATGAAGAAAGAAAACGGAATGTACCTCAGGCCACAAAAGGGATTTGTTTCCGTTGTGGAAAGGAGGGACATTTCAGACAGGAATGTCCCCAAGCCAAACGGCCACCACCAAAGCCCTGCCCCAAGTGTCAAGGCAACCATTGGAAAAGTGACTGTCCTCAGGGGCGTAGGTCCTCGAGGCCAGACTCTTCCACACAGGCCTGACGGGGCCCGGGGCCAATTCTAATGGCTCCCGTAACTCCTATCACTATGCATGAGCCCCGGGTATGCTTCTCCGTAGGGAGCCAAGAGGTCAACTTCCTCTTAGATACTGGCGCTAGTTTTTCAGTGCTCACCTCTTATCCTGGACCTCTCTCCTCTAATACTATAACGGTGCAAGGGGTGTCTGGACGGCCTATTACCAGAAAGTTTACTCCCCCACTGAGTTGTGAGTGGGATGGGATGATGTTTTCTCATGCATTCCTGATAGTGCCAGAATGCCCTACCCCTCTATTGGGAAGGGATTTACTTTCAAAACTTCAGACTTCCATTACAATGAATTTGGGACCACAAGGATCATTATGTTTACCTCTACTAGAATGTGATATAAACCCTGAGGTATGGGCCACTGAAGGCAAGATTGGACGGGCAAAAAGAGCAATCCCAGTTAAAATAGTCTTAAAGGATCCCTCTGTCTTTCCACATCAGAGACAATACCCGCTACGCCCAGAAGCAAAAAAGGGCTTATTAAAAATCATCCAGAACCTCAAACAGCAGAAACTTTTAGTACCTTGTAACAGCCCATGCAATACACCAATTTTGGGAGTTCAAAAATCAAATGGGGAATGGCGTTTAGTCCAAGACCTCAGAATAATTAATGAAGCAGTTGTTCCCCTCCACCCAGTAGTTCCTAATCCATATACTCTGCTATCTGAGATTCCAGCAACTGCCGCTTGGTTTACTGTGTTAGATTTAAAAGATGCCTTCTTTTGCATACCTCTGGATTCTCAGTCTCAGTATCTGTTTGCCTTTGAGGAACCAGATAGTGGATCTCAACTAACCTGGTCAGTACTCCCCCAAGGATTTAGAGATAGCCCCCACCTATTTGGACAAACTCTAGCTAAGGACTTAGCAGAATTCAAAGATAAGACAACTGCAATTGTTCTCCAATATGTGGATGACATCCTGTTATGCGCCTCCACCCAGGAGGAATGTCAAAAAGCTACTACAGAACTCTTAAACTTCTTAGCCAATCAGGGTTATAAAGTCTCAAAAAAGAAAGCTCAATTATGTCAGCAACAGGTCCAATATTTAGGATTACAACTATCCCAAGGAGTCCGCAAATTAGGACAGGAAAGAATAGCTCCCATAGGACAATATCCTCTGCCTCAGACCCTAAGGCAACTCAGAGGCTTCCTAGGAATAACTGGATACTGCAGACTTTGGATTCCTGGGTATGGAGAATTAGCTAAGCCTCTTTACAGTCTTATAAAAGAAACTTTGCAACAAGGAACAACCAACCTAATGTGGGAACCAGAACATATTAAAGCCTTTGAGACATTAAAAAGGGCCTTACTCCAAGCCCCTGCTCTTAGTTTACCTACTGAAGAGAAATTTAACCTGTTTGTCACTGAAAGAGGAGGAATAGCCCTAGGAGTGGTAACCCAAAAGAATGGGCCTATTCAACAACCAGTAGCCTATCTCAGCAAGGAACTTGATATGGTATCTCGGGGATGGCCCCACTGTTTATGAGTAATTGCAGCTGTAGCTCTACTAGTCCCTGAGGCAATCAAAATCACCCTGGGAAGAGACCTTATTGTCTACACTTCCCATGATCTCTCAGGAATTTTAAACTCAAAAGGAGGACTATGGCTTTCAGATAGTCGCCTTCTAAAATATCAGGCTTTACTTCTGGAAGGACCCATAACTCAAATAAGGACTTGTTCGACTTTAAATCCAGCTACTTTCCTACCAGAAACATTAGAGGAAAGTCCTGAACATGACTGCCAACAGGTCCTAGCTATGAATTACTCAGCCCGAGAAGACCTTCAAAACCTTCCCCTGTCTAATCCAGACCTCACCATGTTCACTGATGGAAGTTCCTTTGTGGAACAAGGAGAACGCAAAGCTGGATATGCTGTGGTGACTTTACATGACACTTTAGAAGCGCAATCTTTGCCCCCAGGCACAAGCGCACAACTTGCAGAATTAATAGCCCTAACAAGAGCCCTGGAACTAGGAAAACAACAGAGAATTAATATTTATACTGACTCTAAATATGCCTACCTAATCCTGCATGCACATGCAGCAATTTGGAAAGAAAGAGGATTTCAAACAACTGAAGGAACAGCTATAAAAAACTATAAACAGATCTTAAAACTATTAGAAGCTGTCCATTTACCCAAAGAGGTAGCAGTAATCCACTGCCCTGGACATCAAAAAGGAATAGATGAAATAGCAAAAGGCAATAGATGAGCAGATCAGCAAGCCAAAGAGGCTGCTAAGGGAACTTTGCAACAAATAGCGACTTTAGCCCCTTTGATATGGACAGGCCCTCCCCCAGAGATAAGGCCCCAATACACCCAGGAGGAAACACAGCAGGCTTTATCTAGAGGAGGTAACCTCTTGCCCTCTGGGTGGATTCAAATGGAAGATAACAAACTCTACTTACCTGCTAACTCCCAGTGGAAGATTTTAAGGGAAGCATATTTCAAGATCCCGGTACTCATAACTTCTTGTTTCTCTTATAGACCGCCCATCTCTCAAATGACCCTCCAGCCTATTACTCTTCAACCAGACTTTTACCGTGGACCCCTTGATCGACCCGATTTCTAAAAAGGAACTCCAAGCTGCTTGCCCCTCGCCGTCCACTTTCAGCTCGAAGAAGTCAGAGCGGTCATCGACCCCCTTCCCCAGCAGCATGGAGTTCCTAAGATTAGAGGGGGGAATGAAGCCAGAATTGGGGACAGGCAGTTAGTGTAGAAATAGGAAATCGGGTCAGATCGAGAAAATAGAGGCCATCAAGCCATCCGCCTCTGGAAGTTGGAGACTGCCATGGGAGAATGGAATATCAAGGACATGCAGAACCCATTGATAACCAGATTTACCTGCCCTTGCCAGAGACTGCAGGCAAGAAGGTGCTAATCAATGCCCCCTGGGCCCTTGCCTGTCTGAGACACCTTGACCCTCCCTCTGCCCCATCCCTTTTCACTTTTTACATTTCAAAACCAGGCCTAATCCCGCAGGCAGGAAGGGAAGAGATAAGGGGAAAGAATGGGAGAATGAAACCCATAAAAAGAACGAGATTTGCTCATCCCACGGATTCCGCCTTTGGGTCCCCTTCTTCCACCCGGGAGAAGTCTGCTTTTCCTTTTCTTTAATAAAGCTGCATTTTCCACTCTACATTTGCCTCGGCGTGCTTCTCCGGCGTTATACTTCAACACCTGAGGAAGCAGGACTCGTCACCGGTAAACAGCGGTATCAAGCCAATGAAGCATTCAGTCCGGTTCATGCTGGGGCTCATGTTCTGTCTTCATCATTCCCTGTTTTCCTTTTCATGGTCCCCTGTTTTCCTGCCTGAAGTTATAAACAGGAAAAGTTTCACACCAAATCTTGTAAGGACACTCCACCTGACTTCCCCTCCCCTCTCTTCCTGCCTGTGACTCTCCACCATGCACAGAGGCCCAGGCGTACTGCACACTTGCCAGAGTGCAAGGGTATTTCCAGATGCAACCTCAGGATCATATGTGCTTTGACTCAATCCTGACTCAATGACCTGATCCTTGGGATTCAGGTTTCTTTGACCAATTTGTCCAGTTCTCTTGGATCGAAATCCTTCTTCCCTTCTCTGGCTATCTTTTTTCCATGAAATATAGAGGGTTTACAATATACACTTAGATATATTCTTTAACCTCTGGCTCTCCCATTATTCTCCCTTATCTTTCAGTGTTCTCTTTACCTCATTAGTTAAAGGCTATGTGCTAAACTAATTTTAAAGTACTGGTTTCTGTCTCTTCCTCTTCCTAGTTGTGCAACTTTGAATAATTTATTTAATCTCTTCCTCTTTGATTTTTGGTTTCTTTATCTCTAAAATGCACATACCGTTTTCATCCCCTCCTCACCACTTAACTGACAGAACTTTTGTGATGCAAATGAAATGTGTGACAATGCTGAAATGTGTAGGCTGCATATTGTGAGTTGTTTGATCATATGCTCCACTGCACACACAACACCTCCCCAATATGGTCAACATGGAACAGGAGCATGGAGCCCCTGACATACAGGAGATCACTTAAGGCTGGTCATTAAGTTTTTGACCCTGACTCAGCATACTAATTGTTTTATTCTGTAATTTTGATACTGATACCAACTTTAGCGGTGACGAGTTCTGCTCCTTCTAATGTTGAAGTTTGAACACTAGAGAAGCACGCCAAGGCAAGAATATTAAGAGGTTTTATTTAAAGATAATAATTCAGACTTCTCCCGGGAGGAAGAAGGGGGCCATGGCTGATGTTTTAAAGTCCCCAGAAGTGAGTGCACCCTACATCTTTTATAGGTTAAGGTCTCTTTTGTTCTCTAGTTCTCTCCCCACTTATCTCTCCTGGTTTTGCATACAGTGAAAAGCCATGGACAGGGGGAGAGCCAAGGTGATTCAGGCAGATAAGGGCCCAGGGGCATTAATTAGCAGCTCCATGCTTGCAGTCCTTGATAAAGGCAGGTAAATTTGGTAATCAATGGGTTCCGGAGATCCTTGGCATTCCATTCTTCCAGGGGCAGTCTCCACCTTCCAGAGGCAGATGGCTTCATGGTTTCATTTCCTCCATTTGACCCGATCCCCTATTTCTACACTAACTACCTGTCCTTAATTCTGGCTTCAATACTTTGACATGTTGGGGACTTGCTGACCCTGAAGGTGCTGCCTCTCCCAGGGCTAGCTAATTCTCTGTATGCATATTGTAAGGCAGCTTGGGAGCTGCTGCGCGCTCCTGCTGAACTGCCGCCCGCTCACTCGTCTCAGTTGCGGCTCGCCAATAGCTCCCAGAAAAATGCACCGCAGACACGAGGTCTCACGCAAGAGACTTTATTATGTGGACGACTAACACGTCCACTCAGGGTGAAAAGAAAGGAGAAAAGAGAAAGATGGCGTGTGCGCTTCTCCCAGATATTGGAATCTCCCAGGCTGGAAGGAACCAGTAGTGGAGGAGAATACTTGCAAGCTGACTGATGAACCAATAGCTATTTAGCATGTTAGGGCTTAATGTGGGAAGCAGGAAAATGGTGGCAGCGTAAGGCGGAAATTCCTGTAACGTAAGAGGCGGGCAGAGCGCAGATTGACAGGTGGTGGGGAGGCGGAGTATCGGCTTTATATTACACATGTCTTTCCTGTGCTAACCAACTACCCCAGAGCCCACACCCCTAACCACTTCCATTTAGAAGCTCTCACACTCCAGGACACAATTCTGAGGTCACCATTCCAGAGGCATTGTCAGACAGGTGGGGACAGTCCCAGTTTAACATGGAAGAGTGAGAGATGCAATGGAGACCTGTACTCCTGGTAATAACTGATGTAAATGGGAAATAAATAGCATGGAGCTAGAAGTCCCAGTGAGTCCAAGGTAGATAAGAAATGATGAGGCTGTGGGGTTGGGGAAGAAAGTTGTGGAACTGCCACTAGAACACAGACTTCTGGGATCTCACATTAGGCTTGCTGATAGAAGCAAAGGGACTCTCCTTCTTCACCTTTGCATCACTCTGGTTTGCTACCAAAAGAAACTGCAAGTCAAACTCACCACAAGCTTTATGGAGACACAGAGTCCTAAAGAGGGGCAATATCAGGAACTCTGCTTGTAAGGTATAAAGCCACCCTTCTCTCCTGTTACAGGAATTTCCAGCCTCCCCATCACCTGTCAGTCTGCGTTCTGCCTGCCTCTTACGTTACAGGAATTTCCGGCTTATGCTGCTGCCATCTTGCTGCCTGTGAAATTTCCCAGCCCACGAAATTCCAATATCTGGGAGAAGCCATACGCCATCTTCTCTTCTTTTCTTCCCTTCTTTTCCCCCCCAGCGGACGTGAATCATCCGCATAAAATAAAGTCCCTTGTGTGAGATCTCATGTCCTAGAGAGTTCAAAGGACTCAATAAAAGATTATTAAAACTAATAAAAGACAGACTGTAAAACAATTGCCTAGAATACAACACAAAGTAAGCATAAAGAATAGTTTTCATTATACTAATGGCCAGCTAGAAATCGAAATGAAAAAGTTATTTCATATCCTTGGTGATACCTTATGAAATAAATAAATATAAATTAGTACAGTTTAGTAAGTTTCAGTAAGATCTCCAAATTAAAAAGAAAGGAAGAAGTCATCTATGAAGAAACCTAGAAAATTATTTGAAGAATATGAAATAAGATTTTGGGGGAGGGTGCCAGGGGTTGAATCCAGGAGTGTTTAACCACTGAGTCATATCCCCAGTCCTTTTTTTTTTTTTTTCTGAGACAGGGTCTTGCTAAGTTCCTTAAGGCCTTGCTAAGTTGCTAAGGTTGGCTTTGAACTCTCCATCTTCCTGCCTTAGCCTCCTGAGTCACTGGGATTACAGGTGTGCACCACTGCGCCTAGCCAAAATAAGATTTTAATGAGGGGAGAGACATTTGTTTCCTAGATAAGAAGACTTACTATTTGAAGACACTATCCAAAAGAGATCAAGAGTACAGGCTCTGGAGTCAGAATATTTGGGTTCAAATCCAATTACAACATATTTTCACCAAAAACCCACATGGGAACTGTATTTACTCCCTTTAGTCTTAGAGCCAGTGTGGCCACAAGGCGCATATATGGGAACTTTCCCTTCATCTTGCTCAGTGGCTACCTGAGAGCCTGCAGGTGTCCTCGGATGCTGGTAGGAGGCAGAAAAGGTGGCAGAAAAGTGATTGGGCACCTGAGATCTCAAAGCACAGGAGGGCATTGATCCTAATGAGTTGCAGGTGACATTTAAGAGCACCAGAAAGGTGAAGTCGCCATTTGGGAGAGGAATATGACATCTTGAAGCACAAGCCTAGCAAAATTGGCCTTTTCTTGGGAGACATCTATCCTGGAAGATCTAGCATAGATTTCAGTGAGGGGACTTGCTTCTGATCATGCCCAGAGAACATTTTGGGGGGTCACTTGTCGGGGTTTCTAGAGCCCCCGGCCTTAGACATGGTCAAGATGGCGCCTGACGCTGAGCCAAAAGCGGCCAGCTATACAGTAAACAACCAGCAAATTCCAATGATTGGCTAGTTAACGATGTGACTAAGAGCATGCCCCCTCGTGTACCCATCCCGCGCCTGCAGCTGTCCGCGTTTATCTCGTGTACTCTCCCCTGATTGACTGAAGTGTATATAAGCCTGGTGGGTGGGAGAGTAAAGGGCAGAAGCTAAGGAAGGGACGGAAGAAGCGGAAGAACCGACGGCGGCGACGGCGGCCGCAGCAGCAGCAGTTGGAGCGGAGCTGGAAGGAGGGAGTACGCGGGAGTGGAAGGAGCTGGGAAAAGGGAAGCTGAGAGTGCGCAGAAGCTAGGGGTAAGAGAAGCGTAGGAAGAAACTGTGCACAATAAACTTCCAAAGCTTCAGACGTTTGCCATGTCTCTCTCTGCGGGCAGAGGGGACACGACAGCTGGTGCCGAAACCCGGGAGGATAAAAGGGACAAGGTAAGATATCTTAAAATCTTTTAACAAGCTAAACCGGTTATAAAGAAGTCAAAAAAGGTAAACAGGTAAAGGAGAGGCGCCTCGACGTTCGCGGTATAGCGACTATCCGGATACGCGGAATGCGGTCCAGTTAAAGGGTATCAGGACACGCTATCAGCAGTCCTGGGGGCACGCGGAATGCGGTCCAATTAAAATAAAAATAAGGACACACGGAAGGTGGTCCGGTATCGGGACACGCCATTAGCGGTCCTGGCGCGTGGAACGCGGTCTAATTAAAGTGAAAGTAGAAACACGTTTGAAGCGGTCCTACGTGAAAAGCCGCTATAAAAATTTTAATGCGCACTTGATAGTTTTCCCTTCAGTAATCTCGTTGCTCCTGGCAGCTAGGCCACTGTTATTGTAATTGCCAAAACTAAAGCTATTCAAATTAGTAACAATAGGGTCTGAGTGCGGCAACCCCTCAGGGAACCATTGAAAAACAATGGGACGCCATTGAAAAAAAAAAAAAAACAAAAAACAAAAAAAAAACAGCTAAAGTAAAGAAAAGCCGCTTAGTGTGCCACAAGGGGGATCTTCATGAACAGGGTCTAATAGTAACAGAAAAGAACGCTTAAAGAGAATAAAGTGAGGAAAGATTGAGTGGTGGTGACCTAGAAAATAATTGCTCAAAAAATCTAAGAACAAGGGAAAAAAGGGAACTAAGTCTAACATAAAGAACCCCCAAAAAATAAATAACCAAGTGGTAGTGAAAACTTAAGAACAAGGGAAAAAGGTAGGAGAAACCTAAGCCTAATAAAAAGAGCTTCAAAATTTGTAGAACCTGCCTGTATTTGAGGAGCAAATGGAGATACCATCAACCATTAGAAAAACTTTAAAGAGGCAGTTAAGACTTGGAGACAGCTATGCAGAGCAGTGTTATCTGGAGAACAATGGCTAATTGGAGAAGCTCAGTAGCAAGAAATAGCTGTTGAAACTGCTTGCAGAAACAGTGGCAAGGTTTCCCAATAGAAATGTTGAGATGTTAATAGGAGAAGGTCAATACGCTTCAATAGATGCACAAAATCAGCAGCAAGGAGATAATGCCCTAACAAAAGATAAGAGATAACTATAGTAAAATCCGTTACACCTTATGCCCCAGGGCTATGTCCAAGATGCAGAAGAGGAAGTCATTGGAATAGTGCCTGTCAGCCTATTAGAGATAGGGAGGATAATTTCCTAGGGTTGAATCCTGAACTTCAAAAAAAAACGGGAGACAGGGCCCTCCCCGGGGCCCGCAACAAATATACGGGGTAATTCAACAAGTTCCCCGACGGTGGTATCCTCCCACAGAGAAGGGGAGCGCAGAGCCACCTCAGGAAGTGCCGGATTGGACATCTGTGCCACCTCCAGACTCATACTAACCCCAGATATGGGGGTGCAGATGATTGAACTGATTGGCATGAAAAAATCCCACAAAATAGTGTAGGACTATTACTAGGTAGAGGTTCCTCAGCACTAAAAGGACTTATAGTACACCCAGGGGTTATCGATCCTGATTTCACTGGACAAATAAAAGCCTTGGTCTCTTCACCAAAAGGAATTACGGTCATCTCTCCAGGGGATCGCATTGCACAAATGCTTATATTGCCCAGTCAACATTCTTTGTGGCCCAATAAAAATACAAATAAAAGACAAGGAGGTTTTGGATCAACAGGAACCACTTTAATAAACCTTACTATGGATATGGAACAGAGGCCCCTCCTAAAATTAAAAGTGGGAAATATGGAATTTACAGGTTTATTAGATACGGGAGCAGACAAAAGTATTATCAGTGCAATGGTCTGGCCAAAGCACTGGCCATTGATCACAGCAGCTCAGAGCTTGAGAGGCTTAGGAGTAGCAGAGAGCCCCAATCAAAGTGCTTCCTCATTATCATGGAAAGATACAGAGGGACACACAGGAATATTTCAACCATATGTCTGTAATGTTCCTATTAGCCTATGGGGACGAGATGTCCTGCAGCAAATGGATATGAAACTCACCACTGACCAGACTTACCAAGGGACTCCTGTAAGAAATATGTTACAAAATATGAACTATGATGATAAAAAAGGATTAGGAAGACATAGTCAAGGATCTACCCAACCACTGCCTTTACTTCCACCAAAAAATGATTCTCATGGATTGGGTTTTTCCTAGGGGCCACTGATAAACCATCAATCCCTATAATATGGAAAGATGATAAGCCTCGCTGGATTCCACAGTGGCCCCTAACAAAAGAAAAGCTAGAGGCAGCTCATAAGTTAGTACAAGAGCAGGTACAAGCAGGTCATTTACAACATTCTACCTCTCCTTGGAATACTCCAATATTCTTAACAAAGAAAAAATCAGGAAAATGGAGGTTATTACATGATTTAAGAGCCATAAACGAACAAATGTACCCTATGGGTCCCGTCCAATGTGGACTCCCTCTTGTTACTGCACTACCAAAAAATTGGCCTACTATTATTCTGGATTTAAAAGATTGCTTTTTCTCTATACCCTTACAC
Source organism: Sciurus carolinensis (assembly GCF_902686445.1). NCBI lineage: Eukaryota > Metazoa > Chordata > Mammalia > Rodentia > Sciuridae > Sciurus > Sciurus carolinensis. Next base: position 52,792,901 of record NC_062215.1, on the reverse strand, counting down.
AAAAATGATTGTTGGAGATTTGCCTTTACTTTGCCCTCTCTTAATCATACTCAGCCTGACCAGAGATTCGAATGGAATGTGTTGCCTCAAGGTATGGCTAACAGTCCTACTATATGTCAAATATACGTAGATAAAGCGTTAACAACTACTAGACAAAAGTTTAAGAGATTGTTGATTTATCATTATATGGACGACATACTTATTTGCCATCCAGAAAAAGAAGTTTTGTTAGAAGCATTACAATTTATAACTCAAGCATTAGAAAAGAGAGGACTAACGATAGCCCCTGAAAAATTACAATTAGAGGAGATCCAAGAATATTTGGGTACAAGGCTCACTGCTACTACAGTCAGACCAATAAGGTTGACCATCAGGACAGATCAATTGAATACCTTGAACGATTTTCAGAAACTCTTAGGTGACATTAACTGCATCAGATCCTATTTAAAATTATCCACAGGGGAATTAAAACCTTTATTCGATATATTAAAAGGTAATCCTGACTTGAATTCCCCTAGGAAACTTACTCCCGAAGCACGGATATCCTTGCAGCTAGTAGAGAATAGACTTCAGCAGTGTTACGTTGATCGTTGTGATCCTACTCAACCGTTAAGTTTAATCATAATCTCGGAGAAACATACCCCTTTTGGCATAGTTTGGCAAGGAGGACCTTTGCAAAGTATAAATCTCCCTAACTCTCCGGCTAAAACATTGCAATCATATCCCCAAGCTATTGCCCAGGTAATATTCAAGGGAATAGAATCTTGCATTACTGTTTTTGGAATCCATCCGTCTATTATTATAACTCCTTATTCCACTCAGCAAATTAAATGGCTAATTAATAATGATGACGATTGGTCAGTATTATATTGTTCCACTTCAGCTCAGTTCGATAACCATTACCCCCAACATCCCTGGATTCAATTCTGTAAAAATACTCCCATAATTTTTCCAAAAGTGACTAGTGTCCAGCCTCTTAAAGACTGTGTAACCATTTTTACTGATGGCTCCAAAAATGGAGTAGGTGCAGTACTTATCGGTAAACAACTTCATACCATAATAGTTCCACCCAACTCCGCACAGGTTACTGAACTTGCAGCTGTAATATTAGCCTTTAAATTGGCAGATAATCAGCCATTCAATCTTCTATCTGATAGCTTATATATCGTTAACGCTTTACAGGTTCTTGAAACGGTACCCCATATTTCTTCCATGTCCACGGTAGTTTCTTACTTTACTACGCTACAAAACCTTATCCTACAGCGTAAACATCTATTCTATGTAGGACATATTAGAGCTCATTCTAATTTACCAGGACCTTTGGCCAATGCTAATGACTTGGTAGATATGGCCACCAAATCAATTTTTGTTTTTTCCATAGAGGAACAAGCAAAACTCTTTCATGAAAAATTTCATGTAAATTCCACTACTTTGAGCAGAAAATTTCCTATATCTAAATGTATGGCTCGACAAATAGTAAAAAGTTGTCAACATTGTGCTCCTTTAATCCCAGTACAATCCTTTGGAGTTAACCCTAGGGGACTGCTGCCTGGTCATATTTGGCAGATGGATGTAACCCATATTTCTGAATTTGGTACTGTTAAGTATGTACATGTGTCAGTAGACACTGCTTCAGGGATCATTATGGCTTCTGCTCATTCTGGAGAAAAGGTAAAAGATGTCATTCAACACTGCCTACAAGCGTTTGCTGGCTGGGGCATACCTAAAGTCATTAAAACAGATAATGGTCCTGCTTATACTTCCAAAAGCTTTCGGTTGTTTTTACAAACATTTAACATCCAATTAGTCACTGGCATCCCCTATAATCCTCAGGGACAGGGCATTGTGGAAAGAGCACATCTTACTTTAAAAAATTGTCTAAATAAACAAAAAGGGGGAATAGGAGCCTCCTACAAGTCTCCTAAAGATAAACTTAACTTAGTTCTTTTCATTCTAAATTTCTTAACTCTGGATAGGGACGGCCATTCTGCAGCTGATCAACATTATAATCCCCATAATACTCCTCAAGTATGGGCAAAATGGAAAGATATCCTGACAGGTTGTTGGAAAGGACCGGATCCAGTCCTTCGTTGGGTCCGAGGGTCTGTTTGTATTTTCCCACAGGATCAACTGACTCCAGTCTGGATTCCAGAAAGGCTGGTCAGAGTTTTACAACATGCAAGTGATGCTGTTCCTCCTCGCGGTGACGAGCCTGAGCCTTCCTCCAATAACAGAAATTCAGACAGAAAGGCAAACCCGGAACCTATGGGCCATTGTTAGCCTGGCCATATTTTTCATTTCTGACTAACATATTTTTTATCCTTCCTTTTCTTGTTTTTCACCAATTTCTCTACAAGCCTGTCAATTCTACTGATGATTTTTCAGGTCGTGCTGTTTTTGGTGACAGGGATTTTTCTAGCCTTTCTTTGCTTTAACAGGAGGAGTTTCTGCATTTTGCCGTTGGAATCATACTACAGATCAGACCCAGAGTAGAGCAACTCGTTCTGCTGACCCTAGCTGTGATATTGCTTTTCCTCCTACGTCAGCTTGTGTATTTCCTCCCTTTTATGTTTCTGCCAACTAACATTTCTAATAATACCTCCTAACTGTTCACTAACTGTGTCCTATCTCTCACAATACTGGAATGGTTCTTTTGCCACCTGTCCAATTTGCACATTTCTATCTTCCTACCAGTCCTAGTTTCTGTTACAGATATAGAATTGCCAGTGCTATTATCAAGAAACAGAAGAGGCTTTGACATTGCAACAGCCGTGATCACTGCCACCACAGTCCTTGCAGTAGTAGCATTGACACAACCACAACAACGATCATTCGGCCGAGAATGCAGTTGCAGCCTTACAGACCATAGAGACTCTATCAGAGAATGGACTCATTATAAAAACAAGTGGATGCCTTGCAAGAACTTTTGGGACTGGGATGCGTTTATTCCCTGAGAGCTGCTTTGTGTTACCCATATTGTAACTCTATTGGGATGTATGTTGTTTCTGTATTTAATATGGCTATAAGGTTCTTCTTCTGTTTATAGATTTGTCAAACAGTGGGCAAGCTTAGGAGCTATGGTGGTACTCCTCTGCCTTGGCTTTCTTCTCTTCATTCGTTTTGGCATGCATCTGCAAGCTAGCCAATAGAGAGATCAAATTATTTTTCATCAGGCCATGACCGTCCTAAAGGCCGACAGCCCCCCATTAGTATGGCTCTTGATGCTGGATCGGTAGTCAAGGACGGGTAATGAAGGAGGTGGCTGTGTACCAACCTAAGACAGGAGCTGCAGCATGCTCTGCAGGCTCTGATGACGGGTAAGGACATATGCTGACCACTCAGCCTAAGACAGACACGGTCCCGAGCCTTAGTTTAATATTAAAGAAGGGGGATCTGTCGGGGTTTCTAGAGCCCCCGGCCTTAGACATGGTCAAGATGGCGCCTGACGCTGAGCCAAAAGCGGCCAGCTATACAGTAAACAACCAGCAAATTCCAATGATTGGCTAGTTAACGATGTGACTAAGAGCATGCCCCCTCGTGTACCCATCCCGCGCCTGCAACTGTCCGCGTTTATCTCGTGTACTCTCCCCTGATTGACTGAAGTGTATATAAGCCTGGTGGGTGGGAGAGTAAAGGGCAGAAGCTAAGGAAGGGACGGAAGAAGCGGAAGAACCGACGGCGGCGACGGCGGCCGCAGCAGCAGCAGTTGGAGCAGAGCTGGAAGGAGGGAGTACGCGGGAGTGGAAGGAGCTGGGAAAAGGGAAGCTGAGAGTGCGCAGAAGCTAGGGGTAAGAGAAGCGTAGGAAAGAAACTGTGCACAATAAACTTCCAAAGCTTCAGACGTTTGCCATGTCTCTCTCTGCGGGCAGAGGGGACACGACAGTCACTGATCCTGTATTTCCTGGAGTGCTGAACTGAATTTGGAAACATTCTTTAAACATGGCTTTAGTACTAGATTCCCTAGACCCTACTCGATTCCTTCCAGTGCTTTTCCTTTTCAGGGGATTACCCCATACTTTTTAGCTACTCATATATAAAATAACTCCCTCTTTTACCTTATTTCACAAAACAAGTCTTGATGGGTGTTATGGTTTAGATATGAGATATCCCCCCAAAACTCACCTGTAAGAAAATGCAAGAACATTTAGAGGTGAAATGATCGGGTTCTGAAGCTTTGACCTAATCAGTGTATTAATCCCCTGATAGGGATTAACTGGGTGACAACTGTAGGCAGGTAGGGTGTGGTTAGAGGAGGTGGGTCCCTGTGGGGGTGCCTTGGGGTATATATTTGTGCTTGTTGAGGGGAGTTATCTCTCTGTTTCCTGATTATCTTGTCCTGAGCTGCTTTCCTCTGCCATACCCTTCCACCATGATGTTCTGCCTCACCTTGTTCCAGGAATGGAGCCAGCCTCCTGTAAACTTGTTCTTTCAGGACTTTAAGTTCCAGTGGTAAAAAAGATGACCAAAACAATGAGCTACAATAAAGAGCTTGATTTCCTATCAGCAAGACATTCTGTCTAGGAATGTAGGAACATAATGATCAAGCTTCTGGTTTGAGATGAAGAACAAAATCTACCCCTTTTTCTCCTCTTCTTCCCAAGAGACAAAAAACAAACAACAACAACAAAAAAACCAGCAACAAATAATGCTATCAGAGTAAGGGATCAAGTCCAAACACACCAAAGGAAAGACTACATTTCCTACTGTTCTTCAGCTTGGTATGGCCACAAGGTCTAACATCTAGCTGACGGCAAATAATTAGAAGAGGTTGATATGGATTCTATAAAGAAGCTGCTTGTCCTCCCTGTTTTCTCTCTCCTTTCCTGTGAACTGAGATTTTTAACATCAAACTTGTAAACTAGTTTTGACATGCAGAATAGGAATGTCTCCACTGGCTCCACAGAGCAGAACTATTTACTTTAAGGGCAGCTCACCTATTCCAGAGTGTGATGTGAAAGAGAAATAAGTTTTCACCTTGTTTGAGCCACTGTATCTTTATTTCAGCAAATGAGCAAATACTCAAGAGTAACAGCTCCTACCCTAAAATATAACCCTCAAGTTAACAAGTTCTATCCACGCATTTTAGCTCACTATTCAATTGCTTCAGTGTTCAATTTGAATAGACAAACAGGATCACCAGGTAGTTAAGAAACTACCCCACAAAGAGACAAGACCAAGATTCAAAAAGAAGGAACAAATGATGACTTACAAACAGATAACCCAGAACAAAATTGAGCTTAAAATTTTACTGTACTTATTATTCTTATATTTGAGAAAATATTCTACCCATAGAATACTGAAGAATAAATTTAAGCACAGAAGTGAAATATCTCTACAATAAAACTATAAAACAATAATGAAAGCATGAAAGAAATGGAAAGACATCCCATCATTCATGGATTGGAAAAATCAATATTGTTAAAATGTCCTTACTACCCAAAACATTCTACAGATTCAGTGCAACCTCTATCAAAATACCAAATAAGTTCTTCGTAGAACTAGTAAAAAGTTTCTAAAATTCATATAGAATCACAAAAATCTGAATAACCACAGCAATCTTGAGCAAAAGATCAAAGTGGCATTACACTACCTGGCTTCAAAATATACTACAAAGCTAAAGTAATTAAAAAAAAGCATGGCATTAACATAAAACCAGACAGACTAATTGAACAGAAGAAAGAGCCTAGAGGTAAACCCACATATGTATAATAACTGATTTTTGACAAAGCTCCTGAGAATGCACATTGAGGAAGGATAGCCTATTCAACAAATGGAGTTGGGAACTGGAAATCTGCATGCAGACACCTCTCTCTCACCAGTTAGAAAAAAATCAACTACAAATATATTAAGGACTTAAATGTAAGACCTGAAACTATGAAACTACTAGAAAAAAAACATAAGGGAAATGCTTCAAGACATTGAAACTGGCAAGGACTTTTTGGGATAAGATTCCAGACTGGCTATTATTAAAACAAGTGCTGGGAAGGATGTGTAGAAAAGGGAACATTTGTACATCGTTGGTGGGAATGTACATTAGTGTAAACATTATGGAAACAGTATAGATGTTTCTCATATTAAAAACAGAACTACCATATGATTCAGCAATTGTACTACTGTATGTATATCCAAAGGAAATGATCAGTGTATTGAAGAGACATCTATACTTAGATGTTTGTTACAGCACAATTTGCAATAGCCAAGAAATAGTGATAAACTTAGTGCCTATCAACTGATTAATGGTTAAAGAAAAAGTAGCATATGTATACAATGAAACAATTTTAAACCATAAGTGGGATGAAATCCTTGAATTTATGACAACATCAATGGAACTGGAGGGCATTATGTTATGTGAAAAAAGCAGGCACAGAAAAAAATACTGCATGATCTCACTCAGATGTGGAAGAAAAACAAGTTGATCTCGTAGAAGTTAACAGTATAGTAGTGGTTACCAGAGGCTGGGGAGAGTGGGGCAAGGGAAATTTGGTTAATGAATACTAAGTTACAGTTAAATAAGAAAGAAGACATTTTCACTCTTCATTGCAGGGTAGTGTGCCTATAGACAATAACATACTGTGTATTTCAAAATAGGTAGAAGAAAGGATATTGTTTTCATTACAAAGAAAATATTTGAGGAGATAGAGATACTTGCCCTGATTTGAACATTATGTAATGTATACATATATCAAAACATCACATGGTACCCCAGAGATATGCACAACTTTTGTGCATCATATTTTTAAAAAGAAGAAAACCATTCCATTCATGATAACAACAAAAAATAAAATAAATTATTTAGGTAAACATTTAATTAAGGAGATGAATGACTTGTGTAATTAAAACTATAAAACACTGATAAAAGAAATTGAAGAAATCACAAATAAGAGAAAGATGCCTTCTGTTTATGGATCAGAACAATTAACTGTTAAAATGTTCATATATCCAAAGTGATTTACTGATCCAAAAGGCAATCCCAATCAACATTTCAATGTCATTTTTCAGAGAATTGGATGAACAATCTTTAAATTCATATGAAACCACCAAAGATCTCAAATAGCCAAAGCAATCTTGAGTAAAAAGAAAAAAACTGAAGCTATCACACAATCTGACTTCAAAATACTAAAGTGATGCTAATCAAAACCGCATGGGATGAGCATAAAAACAGACTCATCAACCAATGAACAGGATAGAAAGTCCGGAAATAAACCTGTACATTTATGGTCAATTAGTTTAACAAAAGTGCCAAGAACACATGATGGGGAAATGACAGGTTAGTTAATATCCAAAGGAAATGATCAATATCGATGTTGAGAAAACTGGTTATCCACACAGAGAAGCTTGAAATTAGACCCTTATCTTACATCCTACACAAAAATAAACCCAATGTGGATTAAACATATAAATGTAAGACCTGAAAATTTTAAACTTCTGGAAGAACGTATAGGGTCTTGACATTGGTCTGGGCAAGGATTTTGAGGATATTACCTTGAAAACTGAGGCAACCAAAGCAAAAACAGACAAATGAGATTGCATCGGACTGAAAAATTCTGCACAACAAATAAAAAACAATGAATATAGTGAAGAGATAACTCACAGTGTGAAAAAAATATTACCAAACTATTTAAGTTCACAATTTAATAGTGTTACCTCATGCATATTGTTGTGCAGTGGATCTCCAGAAGTTATTTATCTTGCAAAATTTAAATTCTATATCCATTATAGCTCACATTTCCCTCTCCCCTGTCCCATAGACCCCATCATTCTATTCTCTGTCTCTCTGAGTTTGACTGCTTTAGGTACTTTCTGTAAGTTCCTTCTTTTCTGTAAGGAAACAGAAAGTATTTGGTTTGTTTGTTTTCGTGGTTGGCTTATTTCGCTTAGCAGTGTGTCCTCAAAGTTCATCCATGTTGTAACATGTGCCAGGATTTTGACTGAATAATTAAATTGCATGTATTTACCAGATTTTCTTCATCTGGTCTGATGATGGACATCTGGTTTACCTCCTCCTCTTCACTATTATGAATAAAGCTGCAATGAACACTGATGTGCAAATAACCTCTTTGAAATCCTGTTTTCAATTCTTTCTGATACATGCCCAGAAATGGGATTGCTTGATCACATGGTAATTCTATTTTTTTTTTCTTTTTTAGTGTCTCTACTTCTTTTATACTAGGTTCAAGACAACTTCAGTAATCTTAGATTACTTTGAGCTGACTTTGATCAATTCTTTGCTCAGTCCATCTACACCTGTGCTAGGGCTTACACTGTTTCAGACCTCTAGGAGGGAGCTCTTTGATTTATGCTGCAGTTGTGTGACTCGGTGGCCACTATGAATGGAAGAGAAAGGATCAAGAATTCTGGAGATTAGTGATCTATCTGAAGTGTGTGTGGCAAAGATTTTCTCCCACTCTGTAGTCTCTCTGGTCACATTGTTGATTGTTTCCTTTGCTAGAAAAAAGCTTTTTTTAGTTTGAATCTTTCCCAATTATTGATTCCTGCTTTTATTTCTTGTGCTTTGGGAGTCTTGTTAAGGAAATCTGGTCCTAAGCCGACATTATGAAGATTTGGACCTACTTTTTCTTCTGTTAGGTACAGCGTTTCTTGTCTAATTCTGAGGTACTTGATCCACTTTGAGTTGAGTTTTGTGCGGGGTGAGAGATAGGAATTTAGTTTCCTTTTGCTGCATATGGATTTCCTGTTTTCCCAGCACCATTTGTTGAAGAGGCTATCTTTTCTCCATTGTATGTTTTGGCACCTTTGTCTAGTATGAGACAACTGTATTTATGTGGGTTTGTCTCTGTGTCCTCTATTCTGCACCATTGGTCTACCTGTCTGTTTTGGTGCCAATACCATGTTGTTTCTGTTACTATTGCTCTGTAGTACAGTTGAAGTTCTGGTATTGTGATACCTCCTGCATCACTCCTCCTGCTCAGGGTTGCTTTAGTTATTCTAGGTCTCTTATTCTTCCAAATGAATTTCATGACTGTTTTCTCTATTTCTATGAGGCACGTCAGGGGAATTTTAATTGAAATTGCATTGAATTTGTATAGCACTTTTGATAGTATGGCCATTTTGACAATATTAATTCTGCCTATCCAAGAACATGGGAGATCTTTCCATCTTCTAAGGTTTTTTTTAATTTCTTTCTTTAGTGTTCTGTAGTTCTCATTGTAGAGGTCAGATAGAGCACTAATCTCCAGAATCTATGAAGAACTCAAAAAACTTTACACCAAGAATACAAATAACCCAATCAATAAATGGGCTAAGAAAATGAGCAGACACTTCACAGAAGACCTACAAGCAATCAATAGATACATGAAAAAATGTTCAACTTCTCTAGTAATAAGAGAAATGCAAATCAAAAGTACCCTAAGATTTTATCTCACCCCAATTAGAGTGTCTGTTATCAAGAATACAAGCAACAATGGGTGTTGGTAAGGATGTGGGGGAAAAGTACACTCATACATTTCTGGTGGGGTTGCAAATTAGTGCAGCCACTTTGGAAAGCAGTATAGAGATTCCTTAGAAAACTTGGAATGCAACCACCATTTGACCCAGCTACCCGACTCCTTGGTCTATACCCAAAGGACTTAAAATCAGCATACTACAATGATGCAGCCACTTCAATGTTCTTAGCTGCTCAATTCACAATAGCTAGATTGTGGAACCAACCTAGATGTCCTTCAATTGATGAATGGATAAAGACACTGTGGGATATATACACAATGGAATATTATTCAACCATAAAGAAGAATAAAATTATGACATTTGCAGGTAAATGGATGGAGTTGGAGAATATCATGCTAAGTGAAACAAGCCAATCCCAAAAAACCAAGGTCAAATGATTTCTCTGATAAGTGGATGATGATACATACCAGGGGTGGAGTAAGGAAAGAATGGAGGAAGGATGGATTGTGTAGAGTGAAAAGAGGGGTGGGAAGGTAGTGGGAGGAAGGAAAGATAATAGAATGAGACAAACATCATTACCCTATGTACATGTATGATTACACAAACAGTGTGACTCTACTTCGTGTACAACCAGAGAAAAGAAAGTTGTACCCAATTTGTGTACAATGAATCAAATTATTTTTAAAATATTTTTAATTAAAAAAAAAAAATAGTCCTGATGCCAAGCCTCTTGTGGCGAGAAGCTGGAGTGTCAAGGTCACCATTTCATTTCTCCCTAGGTTCACTTCAGCCAAATGGTAAGTTATGTTATTCTGTGACTGGCCCCTAGAGGGCTCTCTACTTAAACAATGGACACCATCTTTGTGGGACTGAATGCTTTAGGTGAGTGGTTGTGCAGGTCTCACTTCTAGAACAGGTGGATTATATTTTTCATTTTACTGTTTGGCAGAAAACAGCACAACAATCCCCGTTACTTAGAGGACAGTGAACACTTTTAATTATCAGAGTTTTCCATGGAGCTCCCTCCTTTCCCATTGCATAGTTATTATGGTTAAAAGACAAAAATAAGAAAACAAAAAATGATTATATTTTAGTTGTGCTTTTTCTCTTAACATTTTTTTACTTTGTTTAAAAAAGTGAAGATTTTTGCAAGATTTTAGTATTTGTTTTATTTCAAAATTCTGTGCATTATTGTTTCCTCATTTTCTATGTCCTCAATTTTGGTTTCTTCCTACTTTATGTGCTTTAATTGAATTTCTGTCTCGTTCTGAAAAAAAGTGAATACTTAATCCATTGGTGGCATTCAGCTTTTTAAAAAAGTGTGCCTCAAAAGGCAATTTGTTTTCTTTTTAACATATAATAAAAATTTTTGCCCATGTGCCTCTAATTCCAGTGGCTAGCGAGGCAGGCAGGAGGATCACAAATTGAAGGCCAGTTTCCCCAACTTAGGAATATTCTGTCTGGTGAGGGGGGGGGGGATTACAGAATGAATCAAACACCATTACCCTATGTAAATATATGATTACACAGATGGTATGCTTTTACTTTGTGTACAACCAGAGAAACAACATGTATCCCATTTGTTTACAATAAAAAAATTTAAAAATAAAAGGGATTTGGAATGTAGTTCAGTGATAAATCACCCCTTATTTAAATCTCCAATATAAATTTTTTTAATTAACTTTTCTGAAGTCCAATTTATTGATTTTTCTTTTTATGAATCATGCTTTTTGGTTCAGGTCTGAAAACTTTGATTATCCTTAGGCACTGAAGTTGTTCTAATTTTTTTCTGAATGTTTCATATTTTTTTTATGTTACCTGTTAGTTCATGATTCATTCTGGGTTAATTTTTATCCAAGCTGTGAAACTTAGGTTGAGGTTATTTTTCTTTTCTTTTTTGCCTATTGATATCAAAATGTGCAGTCCTCTTTGCTGAGGCAGTTATCTTTCCTCCATTGACTTGGTTTTGTATTATAAAAAATCAGGCCACCTATTTGTGTAGCTTTGACTGTGGATTCCATTGATCTATGTGTCTTTTTCCTCCTCCAATATATATAGTAATCAATAATCTTGATTACTATAGTTATGAATAAATCTTGAAATCTAGTAGTCTGATTCCTTTCTTGTCCCTTTTCTTGGTATTAGGGATTGAACCTAGGGGTGCTTTACCACTGAGCTACATCCATAGCCCTTTTTATTTTATTTCTCATTTTGAGACAAGGTCTCACTAAGTTGCTGGTGCTGGCCTGGAACTTGATCCTCCTGCCTCAGCCTCCTGAGTTGCTGGGATTATATGTGTGTACAAGCTAGATTGATTCCTGCCACTTCATTATTGTTTCTCAAAATTGCTTTGGCCATTCTAAAATGATTGCTTTTGCATATAATAATATTATGGAGATTTTGAAAGAAATTGTGTTAAACCTGAATGTGAATTTACAAAGAATTGTTATCTTTATTACTTGAATATTCCAATCAATTTATCCAGTATGTATCTTCAGTCATTTATACTTTCTTTCATGTTTTTCCACAAGATAGCATACATGTTTTGTTATATTCACAATCAAAAATTCATTTGTTAGTTCTTGTGAATGATATATTTTGTTTTAGCACTCATGTTTATTGCAGGTATGAGATATATAATTGAATTTTATATGTTCATCTTACATTTTACCATCTCGATGAAGTCACTTATTAGCTCTACAAATCTATTTTTGTGTGTGGATGCTCTGGAGTTTTCTACATATATAATAATCATGTCATCTGCAAAGAGAGATAGTTGTTTTTTCCTTGCCAATATGTATGTCTTTAATTTCCTCTTCTTGTCTTATTACACTATCTAGAACTTCCAAAAGTATGTCAAGTCAGACCAGTGAGGATGGGAACTTGCTGCTCCTGTTTATGGGGGAAAGCAGAGTCTTTACAACGCATAAATGTTAGCTGCAAGTTTTTTGTTGATGCTCTTTATAAAGTCGAGGAAGGACCCTTCTGTTCCTATTTTTCTGGGAGTTTTTATTTTAAAAAAGTGAATGGTTTTAGTTTTTGTCAAATGCTTTTCTGTATGATTGATACAATAATGTGATTTTTTTTTCTTCTTTAGCTGGCTAATATGTTGGATTAAATTGATTAAATTTTGAATAGTGAACTAGCCTTGCAACACAGGAAAAAAATCCTATTTTCTCATGTTATATGATTTTTTAAAATAAAATTTGAATTCCACTTACATGGTTTTAGGTTTTATTGTTGCTGTGGTCATTATCAATGTGCCACTGGTTTTAAATTCCTCAAACATTACACTGGGCTTAGTTGGGTGCTGGTTTGCAGGAGGATATTTCTCATTATTGTTCCGCCCTTAGTTTTAGTAATTTCCTGTGGCTCACTCCTCACTCTCTATGCTCTTGCCACTTACTCATTTGTAGACTGATGATTTTGCCTGGTTGGTATCTAAGTGTAGGGTACTGAAGGTTTCTCTTGTCTTCATTCCACAGTGAAAGGCAAGCCCCATGTCCCTAGATATGGAAAATGAATTCGATTAATCTACCTTAATATCAATGTATATAAAACATGTTGTTCTTATATAGCTACATTCCTCATTCCTGTTTTGTACTATTACTGTCATATAAATTATGTCTTTATACATTATATGCCTACACTGATTTATTATTATTTTATGCAGTTGTAAGTCATAGAGGAAAAAAGATCTTTAACTTAAAAATCTTTTTGACTTTTATATTCACCTATGTACTTCCCTTTACCCCTTAATTATTCTTGGGCATTCAAGTTGCTGCAGTGTCTTTTCATGTCATGCTGAATGATTCCATTTAGTATTACTTGTGTATCATATGTGCTGGCAATAAATCCTGTATGTTTTGTTTATCTGAGAAAGTCACAATTTATTTTGGTTTTTACTGGATACAGAATTCCAGGTTGATAGTCTTTTTTCCTTCAGCACTTGAATTATAACATCCCACTTCTTCAGACCTCTAGAGGGCCAAGGTGTAATCTCTTTGAATTCACCACTTGTAGAGTTTGTTGAGCTTCTTGAATGTGTAGAACAATGCTTTTCATCAAACTTGGGGAACTTTCAAGAACTTATTTATCTATTTTATTTTATCACTTCTCTCATTTCTCTGCTGGAATTCTCATTACAGATGTGTTGGCTTCATGGCTTCCCACAAGTTTCAAAGGCTCTCTGAATTTTCTTCATTCTTTTATCTTTTTATTCTAGAGACTGGATCAGTTCAACTGATCTCTTTCCAAATTCACTTACTTTTTCTTCTCTCTTTGGATCTTCTATTGGGTTTCCATAGTGACTTTCCCCCATTTTGTTTATGGCATTTTTCAAATGAAAAATTTATATGTTGTTCTTTTTAATTAATATTATCTATTTCATAAGATAGTATTCTCATGCTTGTAGTCCTTTAGATGATTTCTTCTAGTGCTTTGTTTTTTTGTTTTTTTTTTCTTTTTCTTTTTATTGTAAACAAATGGGATACATGTTGTTTCTCTGTTTGTACATGGCGTAAAGGCATACCATTTGTGTAATCATAAATTTACATAGGGTAATGTTGTTTGATTCATTCTGCCATTTTTTCCCTTCCCCCCCTCCCCTCCCACCCTTCCCCTCCATCTATACAGTCCTTCCTTCCTCCATTCCTGCCCCCCTCCCTAAACCCAACTCCAACCCCAACACTAACCCTTCCCACCCCCCATTATGTGTCATCATCCACTTATTAGGGATATCATTCTTCCTTTGGTTTTTTGAGATTGGCTTATCTCACTTAGCATGATATTCTCCAGTTTCATCCATTTGCCTGCAAATGCCATAATTTTATCATTCTTTATGGCTGAGTAATATTCCATTGTATATATATACCACATTTTCTTTATCCATTCATCAATTGAAGGACATCTAGGTTGGTTCCACAATCTGGCTATTGTGAACTGAGCAGCTATGAACATTGATGTGGCTGTATCTCTGTAATATGCTGATTTTAAGTCCTTTGGGTATAGGCCAAGGAGTGGGATAACTGGGTCAAATGGTGGTTCCATTCCAAGTTTTCTAAGGAATCTCCACACTGCTTTCCAGAGTGGCTGCACTAATTTGCAGCCCCACCAGCAATGTAAGAGTGTACCTTTCTCCCCACATCCTCGCCAACACCTGTTGTTGCTTGTATTCTTGATAATTGCCATTCTAATTGGGGTGAGATGGAATCTTAGGGCGGTTTTGATTTGCATTTCTCTTATTACTAGAGATGTTGAACATTTTTCCATATGTTTGTTGATTGCTTGTAGATCTTCTTCTGTGAAGTGTCTATTCATTTCCTTAGCCCATTTGTCAGTTGGATTATTTACATTCTTGGTGTAGAGTTTTTTGAGTTCTTTATAGATTCTGGAGATTAGCGCTCTATCTGAAGTATGATTGGCAAAGATTTTCTCCCACTCTGTAGGCTCTTTCTTTGCATTGCTGATAGTTTCCTTTGCTGAGAGAAAGCTTTTTAGTTTGAATCTATCCCAGTTATTGATTCTTGCTTTTATTTCTTGTGCTATGGGAGTCCTGTTGAGGAAGTCTGGTCCTAAGCCGACATGTTGAAGCTCTGGACCTACTTTTTCTTCTATAAGATGCAAGGTCTCTGGTCTGATTCTGAGATCCTTGATCCATTTTGAGTTTAGTTTCGTGCATGGTGAGAGATATGGGTTTAGTTTCATTCTGTTGCATATGGATTTCCAATTCTCCCAGCACCATTTGTTGAAGAGGCTATCTTTTCTCCATTGCATATTTTTGGCCCCTTTGTCTAGTATGAGAAAATTGTATTTATTTGGGTTTGTGTCCATGTCCTCTATTCTGTACCATTGATCCACCTTTCTATTTTGGTACCAATACCATGCCGTTTTTGTTACTATTGCTTTGTAGTAGAGTTGAAGATCTGGTATTGCGATACCCCCTGCTTCACTCTTTCTGCCAAGGATTGCTTTAGCTATTCTGGGTTTTTTATTCTTCCAGATGAATTTCATAATTGCTTGCTCTATTTCTGTAAGGTACATCATTGGGATTTTAATTGGAATTGCATTGAATCTGTATAGCACTTTTGGTAGTATGGCCATTTTGATAATATTAATTCTTCCTATCCAAGAACATGGGAGATCTTTCCATCTTCTAAGGTTGAATGCATTTAAAATAGTAGACTTAAAAGTTTTTCCCCCCTGGTAAGCCTGTTGTCTTGGGTTCCTGGGGGACATTCTAGTAAATGCTTTATTTTCTGTATATGTATCATTCTTTCTTATTTTTCTGCACAACTCACAGCTTTTTGTTGAAGTTAGGCAATGTACATAATATAATGTAGGAATTACAGAAATCAGAATTTCTACTCTCCCCAAAGTTCACTGGTGTTTCTGTGTACTGTTGTTGTAGTGGTGGTTTATTTATTTTTCAAACTAATTTTTTGCAGTATCTGTATTCTTTGTCATGTCTGGCCATGAAGACTCTGGTGTAGAGTGATCAAAAGCTCTGATGGAATAATTGGAGAGATAAGAACAAATACTGTACTGTAGTGTGTGAAACAAGATCAACTGCCGAAACCCAAGGAATGGACTAAGAGACATGAGGTATAGCAAAAAGTGAGGCTTTTAGTGATAGTCTGGCAAGATCAGGTATCTGAGTGAGCAGGCACATACAGAGCAGTTACAATCCACATTTTATTCCCTAGTTGTGCAAGGTCCCTCCCCCAGTTCCTCACTGGCTGAGTACCATGGGATGTATGGTATTCCTAAATGTCATCTAGGTGTTACTGTCTCCTAACTGGGTTATTTAAAGAAAAGTTCTTTTGTGGTGGGGGAAGCCTTCTTGAGGTAAGGGTAGTATGTAGTTTACCTCTGTTGGGCAGGACTGCCCCTTCTTTCTTATAAACCCTGTTTGTCAAGGAAATGTGAATCTGTTACACTCAGGTGTTAACTAATGGTAACCATTTGTTCTATTTCCCCTTTGGCTATTTTCTTTTTATATTCCCAATAATTTTACATTTAAAGCTAAATATTGTGTTTTGAAAATGAATCACCAGACTTTCTATTCCTCAGAATACTAAAGAAACCAAATTAACAGCATAATGTTTATATAATGCTCTGTACTAGTGATTTAAAGAGCAGTAAATTAAGGGTAGGATGTTAATCATGGTATTCACAATCATAAAGTTAATAAACAGCAAATAAGAATTACAAACAGAATTTCCTGAGTCTAACCTAAATGTCTATGATTCCAGTACATGCTTTCCAGGATTCTTCTTCCTTGACTAAAGTAAATTACACCATTTGATTTTTTTATGATGATTTCTTTCTAATTTGGTCTTGATGTCTCTCTTGACCATAAGCCAAGATAGTTACCCTCTAAGAGAGCTTGACTGGGGGAAATGTTTGATAAGTCAGATGAGGTCAGGGTGGGGTGGGGGGGACAGAAATTCTGTATTTGTGTAATAAAATAGATAAAATAAAAAAGGCAACACAGAGCATCGATGGTAGAAGTGACCAAGTAGAAGAAAGATGTGTTAACTGGTAGGTAGGTTGTTTGGAAACATACAATCAGAAAAGAAAAAAGAAAGAAAGGAATGAAGAAAGGATATGGGATGATTGGGATAACATCAAGAGGTAACATTTACATTTAAAACTTAAAATGGAGGAGAAATAAATATCACTCAAGAAAATAATGGTTTAAAAGTACCAAATCTGAGGAAAGATGTAAATATGTTGTTACGGGAAACTCAATGATCTCTAATTGGGTTCAACTTAACTAAGAATATGCCAATACATTTTATAATCAAATTTTCAGAAGTCAAAGATAAAGGAAATCTTTAAGGTAGCAAAAATAAAAAGATCCTTACACAGAAAGGAACTTCCATAAGGATATCAGCAGATTTCTTAGCCAAAGGAGAGTGAGATGATATATTCAACATGCTAAAAAGGCCAGGGTAGGGGGTGGCAATTCCAAAATTGCCACCAGCAGGTGTCTATCTGTAGGTAGATGATAGATAGATAGATAGATAGATAGATAGATAGATAGATAGATAGATATAGAGATAAAGATATACATACACATATACATACACACACACATACTGGGGATGTAGCTCAGTGGTAGATGTAGCTTGGTGGTAGAGTGCTTGCCTAGCATACATGAGGCTCTGAGTTCAATCCCTAGTAAACTGCTCCCCCCCCCCCGCCACCACACACAGAAGAAAAGAAAACAGAAAAGAAATGGAAAAGAGACAAGGACTTTGATGAACAAGCTAGGGGAATTCATCACCTCTAGACCTGCCTTACAAAATCTGCTAAAGGAAGATCTGTAAGCTGAAAGAAAAGGATGCTAATTAGAAACGGGAAAGTATAAAACTGATAAAAATAAGGATGCAGTCAAATTCAGAATACTCTCTCTTATGCTTTATTGATGATGTGTAAACCACTAATATCTCTAGTACAAAGGTTAAAGGCAAAACTGTTAAAAATGTCTATGACTATAATTATTCATTAAGGGTTACAAAAAGTAAAAAGGTGTAAATCATGGCATCCAAAGCACAAAATGAGAAGGATTTGTTTGACGTACATGGATGAGCCACTGTTTGGGACATAGATATTTATGATTGTTATGTCTTGCTGATTTATGCTTCCCTTAAGCAGTATGAAATGTCCTTCTTTATCCCTTCTGACTAACTTTGGCTTGAAGTCCACATTATCTGATATGAGGATGGATACTCCGGCTTTTTTGCTGAGTCCATGTGCATGGTATGTTTTTTCCCATCCTTTCACCTTTAGTCTGTGGGTATCTCTTTCTATGAGATGAGTCTCTTGAAGGCAGCATATTGTTGGATCTTTCTTTTTAATCCAATCTGCCAATATATGTCTTTTGATTGATAAGTTCAGGCCATTAACATTCAGGGTTATTTTTGAGATATGATTTGTATTCCCGGTCATTTGGCTCATTTTTGTTTTTTGACATGACTTGGTTAAGGCAGGGATGCCCTCTTTCACCACTTCTATTCAACATCGTCCTTGAAATTCTAACCAGAACAATTAGACAGACTAAAGAAATTAAAGGGATACAAATAGGAAAAGAAGAACTCAAACTATTCCTATTTGCTGATGACATGATTATATATTCAGAGGAACTGGGAAATTCCACCAGAAAACTTTTAGAACTCGTAAGTGAATTCAGTAAAGTAGTAGGATATAAGATCAATGCTCATGAATCTAATGCATTTTTATACATAAGTGATGAATCCTCACAAAGAGAAGTTAAGAAAACTACCCCATTCACAATAGCCTCGAGAAAAATAAAATACTTGGGAATCAATCTCACAAAAGAGGTGAAAGACCTCTACAATGAGAACTACAGAACATTAAAGAAAGAAATTAAAGAAAACCTTAGAAGATGGAAAGATCTCCCATGTTCTTGGATAGGAAGAATTAATATTGTCAAAATGGCCATACTACCAAAAGTGCTATACAGATTCAATGCAATTCCAATTAAAATCCCAATGACATACCTCACAGAAATAGAGCAAGCAATCATTAAATTCATCTGGAAGAATAAGAAACCCAGAATACCTAAAGCAATCCTTAGCAGGAAGAATGATGCAGGAGGTATCACAATACCAGAACTTCAATTATACTACAAAGCAATAGTAACAAAAACGGCATGGTATTGGCACCAAAACAGACAGGTAGATCAGTGATACAGAATAGAGGACACAGACACAAACCCAAATAAACACAGTTTTCTCATACTATACAAAGGTGCCAAAAACATGCAATGGAGAAAAGATAGCCTCTTCAACAAATGGTGCTGGGAAAACTGGAAATCCATATGCAGCAGAATGAAACTAAAACCCTATCTCTCACTCTGCACAAAACTCAACTCAAAATGGATCAAGAAACTTGCAATCAGACCAGAGACCCTTTATCTTATAGAAGAAAAAGTAGGTCCAAATCTTCAACATGTCAACTTAGGTTCAAACTTCCTTAACAGGACTCCCATAGCAAAAGAAATAAAAGCAAGAATCGATAACTGGGATATATTCAAACTAAAAAACTTTCTCTCAGCAAAGGATTCTATCAGCAATGTGAACCGAGAACCTACAGAAAGGGAGAAAATCTTTGCCACTCATACTTCGGATAGAGCACTAATTTCCAGAATATATAAAGAACCCAAAAAACTCTACACCAAGAATACAAATAACCCAATCAACAAATGGGCTAAGGAAATGAACAGACACTTCACAGAAGATCTACAAGCAATCAACAGATATATGAAAAAATGTTCAACATCTCTAGTAATAAGAGAAATGTAAATCAAAAATACCCTAAGATTCCATCTCACCCCAATTAGAATGGTGATTATCAAGCATACAAGCAACAATAGGTGTTGGCAAGGATGTGGGGAAAGCGGTACACTCATACATTGCTGGTGGGGTTGAAAATTAGTGCAGCCACTCTGGAAAGCAGTGTGGAGATTCCTTAGAAAACTTGGACTGGAACCACCATTTGACCCCAGCTATCCCACTCACTCCTTGGCCTATACCCAAAGGACTTAAAATCAGCATACTACACTGATGCAGCCACATCAATGTTCATAGCTGCTCAATTCACAATAACTAGATTGTGGAACCAACCTAGATGCAATTGATGAATGAATAAAGAAACTGTGGTATATATATACAATGGAATATTACCCAGCCATAAAGAATAATAAAATTATGGCATTTGCAGGCAAATGGATGAAACTGGAGAATATCATGCTAAGTGAGATAAGCCAATCTCAAAAACCCAAAGGACAAATGATCTCGCTGATAAGCGGATGATGATACATAATGGGAGGTGGGAGGGAGGCAAGAATGGAGAAAGGAAGGGCTGTATAGAGGGAAAAGAGAGGTGGGAGGGGTGTGGGGAAGGAAAAATAACAGAAGGAATCAAACACAATTACCCTATGTAAATGTATGATTACACAAATGGTATGCCTCTACCTCTTGTACAAACAGAGAAACAAGTTGTAACCCATTTATTTACCATTAAAAAAAGCACAAAATGTGTGAAGAGGAATCAAAGTGTAGAGTTTCAAATAGCCTGTTATAGCTATGATATTATATAAGCCTTGTGGTAACTACAAAGAAAGTCCTGGGGCTGGGGAGATAGCTCAGTCAGTAGAGTGCTTGCCTTGTAAGCACAGGGCCCTGGGTTCGATCCCCAGCACCCCCCCCCAAAAAAAAAAAAGTCCTATGGCACATAGAAAATATGAAGAGGAAGGAACCAAACACACCACAATGAAAATTATCAAATAACAAAGTAAGGCTGCTAGAAAGGAGGAAAGGAACACATAATCCACAAAGCAACTAGGAAACAATTAACAGAGTGGCAGTAGTGGCACTAAGAATGGGTAGAGGGAATCTTATAATGATAAAGAGCATTTACAAAACCCATAGCTAACATTGTAGTGTGAAAAATTCAATGTGTTCCCTCTAATATTGGCAACAAGAAAACATATGACAACTTTTACCACTTACGTCCAACGTTGTTTTGAAATTCCATTGATGAATATACCACAGTGAATCTCACAGTCATGTATATCCACAGGAAATTAATTTTAAAATAATAATGTGTAAATGAAAGATCAGGAGAGGGACGGAGAGGCACTAGGGCCTGAATTTGAACAAGATATATTCCATCCTTGTATATAATTACATCAAAAAGATTCTACTGTTGTGTATAACTAAAAAGAACCAATGAAAAGGAAGCAAGATGCATAATTTGAAATAAAAGTCTTTATTCAGTTCTGACACACTCAACAATGTAGACAATCCTAAAAATCTAAAATAATAGTCCTAGAAATCATAAGTGAATTCAGCAAGATGCAGGATTTAATATCAAAATAAAACCCACTTATTTCTACATGTCATTAAAATTTATAAATTAAAATCAGAATGGTACCAATAATAACAGAATCCAACAACATAAAATATTTACAAGTAATTTAACTAACAAGTAATTTAAAAAGAGTGATATTAGCACAGAACTAGAAAATTTGAACACCAGAGTAGAGTAGAAACCAGGACACAAATCTACATACATATGGAACTTTGACATCTTACAGAAGTGGCATATTAAGAAAGAATGGAGAAGAAGATTAATAAATGAAGCATAAAAATGATTATCAACATGAAAAACTCCTTGGATCCTAACCACACATTATATACAAGCAGATGAATTAAGCCTTTAACATCTAAAACAAAACTTTGAAATTATTGGGAAAATATTTTAGTAGTTAATATGAGGATGTTTTTCTTAAATAAGACACAAAAATTCTTGATTATAAACTAAATGATTTCTAAGTTTGGCAAAAAACATGAATTTCAGGACTTAACAAAAATAACAGTAAACAAGAAAACCTAGAGAAAAGACCAGGATATTTAAGTTAGTTCTAATTCATGTGTAGAGGGAGGTGGTTGGTTACAGCTGAGAATGGAGAAGTAGTGGGAGATTGCAACGGAATGCAGAGGAAAGGTATTTGTTCTCATCTTGTCTCTCCCCTGATTTGTCTGAGCAAGTTTAATTATCCGCACTGTCCCAGAGATAGGGAGCAAAACTTCAGACCACTGCTGAGTTGCCCAGTGCTATACAAAAGTCTTCCTTGAGAGATGAGTTGATAAAGAAATGTGATGGCACATGCCTGTAATGCCAGCAACTTGGGAGGCTGAGGCAGGAGGATCTCGAGTTCAAAGCCAGCCTCATCAACAGCGAGGTACTAAGCAACTCAGTGAGACCCCATCTCTAAATAAAATTCAAAATAGAGTTGGGGATGTGGCTCAGTGGTCGAGTGCCCCTGAGTGTCCTTGGTATCTCCCTCAAAAAAAATAAAAAAGAAATGTGGAGCTTCACCAGATTCGTGAAGTCATTCCTATCCCTGTGCCACTGAAACACCAAGCTGTTGAATAAAACACTGGTGTAATTGCCATTTCACAATGTTGCTTCTTTCTAAGGGTTTAAGGGTAAAATTTCTATAAGGAAAACCATAGCTAAAGTGGTGTTTGAGGTTTCCTGCGTTGGTGTTTATCTTTTCCATTTCTTAAATTTGTGGAAACTGAAAATTAGCCCTTGACCTTCGTTCTTCCTTAACATGTATTTCCAGGCAGTGTAGTTAATCTACTTGGGATAACATAAGCTCAAAAGTCAAAGTAAACATCTGAGGATATACTGTAAAAGAAATATACAAACTAAACAACACTTTCTGCTGAAGCAGAATTATTAGACAGTTTAAAATGAGCATCATATATATACTTAAGGAGACAAGAAAAGATACCATCATGAGCAAACATAAGAAATGATGAAAAACAAGTACAACATTTTATATGAAAAACTTGACCCAGAAAATACACTAGATGCATGTGATAGGATGGATTCAACTGAAGAACCCATGAACCAGGTGGAGTTTTGGAATGAGCAACTTTTCAGGAAGGCGTGAGATAAAGATAAAGACATTACACCCAAAGGGCTTATACAGTAAGAGAAAAGAGATAGAATCACCCCTACCTGAAAATATTAAAGCAAATTTAAGAACATTAAACACAAAGAGAACATTTAAGCTTCCAAAGAGGTAGAGCAGAAGATTTAGAGGTAGAGAAGATTTAGACTTTTCCATTTTGGGTCACCTACACTGAACACTATAATGTAGTAGAGTACATTTTTAAAATAAACTTGTTTTAGAGTAGTATGATTCACAGAAGAGTTACTAAGATATTTGAGAACATTCCCACAACCAGTACATACCCACATCAGTTTATCCTATTGTGAACATTTTATATTAGTATGTTATGTTTGTTAAAATTATGCAACACATGAGGATTTATTATTAACTAAAGTATATTCTTTATTCAGGATTCATGTGGCTGTTATATAATTTCTTTTTGTCTGCCAGGATCCTATCCACGACACATGACATTTGGTCTTCATGAAGTCTTAGGCTTCTATTGTCTGTGACGATTTCTCAGACTTTCTAGGTTTTTTTTTATTTTTTTCTCCCATTGTTGTTTGTCTGTTTAGGAACTGAACCCGGGGGTACTTAACACCACTGAGCTACATCCCCAGATCCCCAGTTCTTTTTTTTTTTTTTTGGACACAGATTCTCACTAAGTTGCTTAGGGTCATGCTAAGTTGCTGAGGCTAGCCTTGAATTTGTGATCCTCCTGCCTCTTAAGCCACTTGTATTACAGGCATATGCTATCACACCTGGCTAGGTTTCAATGATTGACAATTTTGAGGAGTGTTGGTTAAGTATTTTATAGAATATCTAATGATTGGAATTTGTTGAGTGTTTTTCTGATGATTAGTCAGGGATTATGGGTCTTTGGGAAGATCATAGATATGAAAAACTATTCTTATCATGTCAAGGGCACATACTTTAAACATGACTTCTTAATCTTGGTATCAGGTACTCTTAACATTAGCCAAGGTAGGGTTTATAAGATTTCCCCTCTCTAAAATTACTTTGCCCCCACCCTTTCCCTATGGTAATCTTTGAAAGAAACAGATTTTTTTGTAGTTCACATTTAATAAGTGGGAGTTATCCATCTAGTTGAGGGCAAAATATATGCATAAATTATTTGAAACTTTTCTGTGTGGGAATTTAGGTACTTTTGCCACTTATTTATTCAATCATTCATTTAAGTCAGTTTGGATTTGGATGTATTTGTCTTATAGTTTAGATTATAGTCCAATAGTGCTTCACCTATTTTTGTTGCTCAAATTGTTCCAGCATTGGGCATGGTAAGTCCTTGTGGTTGGATCCTGCATGTCTTTGACTCATCCTATCATTGTGGGTATTTGAGGGAACTTCCTTAATTTCTGGCACTAGAAGATAATTTTATTTATTTTCTGGCCTAGTCCAAGATTCAGTTATTTCTCCAAGGAGCTCAGGTTCCTTTTATCAAATACTGGTTTTAAAAACCAAGATCTGGGCACTGGGTAAGATCACAGCTACCAGATTGTCATTCATTCTAGCCCTCTCAACTGAAAGAGCAATAAAATATTTATTTGAGTATATACATATATTTCTATATGTATCTATACTATGAGTTCATACTGATTATTTCTAATTAAAATCTATTATTGCAGAATCATTCAGTTCTCATCCTCTTGCTTACATGTAACCCCTACTCCAAAAGTGAGAAGCATGGCTCCTGCCATCACCCCTCCACTTATTTGATCGTTTGATTCTTGTATATGTATGTTATGATTTCAGAACTGTTAACCTATAACCCCATGGGAACAACTTAATTAACTCAAACATAGGTATTATGTATACTTCCTCTAGACTTGCATCATACAGAATCCATTTGTTCTCCCAAATTATTTAAATCAGCTAATATGGCAATTTTTTAAAAATTATATCCAATAAAATATTACTCAAACAGGTTGTTGTTATAAAAATATTCTCAAGACCACAGATAGATTTTCATATAAAGATACACATTTAATGCATTTCTGAGAGTGAACTTAGATGTGATGAAACAAATGATGTTAAAAGATATATAGAAAATAAGAGTGATCAAATATCTAAAGGAATGTCACTATTATTAAAAAATTTAAGGATGAATGGATAAAGAAAATGTGGTATATATACACAATGGAGTGTTAATCAGTCATAAAGAAGAATGGCTTTATGACATTTGCCAGAAAATGGATGGTTCTGTAGTCTATCATGCTAAGTGAAATAAGCTAGTCCCAAAAAGCCAAAGGCTGATTGTTTTCTCTGATATGTGGAAGCTAACTCACAATAAGGAGGGGTGTAGAATAGAAGTTCAATAGAGTAGATAACAGGGAATGGAAGAAAGGGGAGGGATAAGAAAAAGAAAGACAGTGGAATGAATCTGACCTAATTTTCCCATGTACATATATGAAAACAACATGGTGAATCCTGTCATTGTGTACATCCACAAGAATGGGATCCTAACCAGAATAATATTCCATGCTTATATAATTATATCAAAATGGAGTCTACTATCATGTGTAACTATAAAGAACCAATAAATTTTAAAAATAAAAGAAAAACAAGAAAGCAAAAATAAAGTATATTGATGGTAACACTGAAACAAAGTTCTATACAATGTGATTTGTTGTAATTATAACTAGATCAGTGTCATAGTTACTTCAGTACAGAATACACTCAAGTTTTAGAATTATAAGTTGGGTTTGTTTATGTTTATCACATTGAGGGGACCCTGCTGTTATTGTTTCAATTAAAAATAAGTAATAGGATATAAGCTCAGGTTTGGGGGAATATACCAACCTAACATCAGAACTTTATTTTGTGATTAAAATTTGGTTGGTACAGGTATAAACAATTAATAGTATCATTTGACTGTTCTAGGAATTGGTTTAATCCCACCATAGGATATAAGGAATTGCAGAATTGGACAGGATAGAGAATCAGATGTGGATTTGTGGAACAGCACTTCCTCTGCTCACTAGATACGAAGGCCCTGAATGAAAACTAGAGAGAATATCCTGATGTCAATGAATCTGAACAGGTACATCTCCTGGTAGCTCAGGTTAAAGACATGAAAGTCAAAGTAGCATGAACTTGACAACTATGATACCTGAGAAAAACCCTAGGGATTTAAGAATCAACAAGTCATGAAAAAGTTTTAGGAGAAGTTTCAGTAGAAAAGTGAGGGCAGAAACCAGCACTCATAGGTTAAATAAAAAATGGGTGAAAAGGATATGTATGAACCTAGTGGGTGTTCATGACACTTTCTGGGATCATCCACATGCATGTTGGGTGACTTCAGGGATCGTCCTTCACCTATTTAAATTTTAATGTCTTTATTCAAAATGAAGGACAATAATGCTACCTCACAGGAATTTTTTATGGATTAAATAAGATTTTTTTTTAACTTCCTTCAGAAAATTTAAGGTAGCCACTTATTCATTGAAAGTGGTGGGGGCCTTGAATCCTATCACTGTAAAAATAAACCTCTATTTCCTTCCACCTACAAGTGCTGGAGAAGAGGTTACGGCAAAGAATTGATCTTGTTAATGAATACTCATTAGAGTCTTTACTTTGTGCTATTAAAATAATGGATGGTTTAAAAAAATTGAATTTCTCGGTAAAATAAAATGAGAAAAAGTTTGAGCTTCCATTAACAAGTGAAACAAGAATGTGGAGTTGAAGAACATCATGATTGTGACGAGGAATAAACAGAGGGCCCTATTTTCTCATTCAGCTCTGGGACTGTTAAGCAGAGTTAAGTTAGCATCAGGGTCTAGGAAGAAGGGTAGAGAGAACAGAGAAACTATCAGATGGTGCGTTAGTTTGCTAGAACTATGATAACAAAGTACAGCAGACTCGGTGGCTGATACAACAGAAATGTGTTTCCTTCAAGAGAAAGGTGTCAGCAGGCTTCGTTTTTTCTGAAGGCCTCTTGGTTTGTAGTTGGAGGGCTTCTTCCTATGTCTTCGTGTCTTTATGTGCTGTGTGTATCTGAGTCCTAATCTCTTCTTTTTACAAAGACACTAGTCAGATTGGATTAGGCCTACCCTCATTTTACATTAATTACCTCTTTGAAATCCTTATCTTAAAATACAGTTATGTTCTGAAGTACTAGAACATATAAATTTGGATGGAGAATAATTCAACTAATGTGTTCATTTTTCTCTTTTGTTTTCTACTCACAACACCCACCTCAAGAGATGTCATCATCTTCAGTAGTCTAGTGTCTCCTTAGTTCACTTCTTTCTGTTCGTAGAATCATTTATGCATACATGGGTTTGATGATTTCTTCCACAAAAAAATGAAGTTACACAATAATTTTTTCTTAGAACTTGCTTTTAATAATACATGATACAATTAACAATAAATCATGGGAATTAGCTATATGATAAGAATATTCAGATCAATAGGTAGAGATCTAATTATTCTTTTCCTTAACTTTAAATTGTTTCCTAAAAGTTTGTTGTTTATGTTTATGTTGTTACTAATGGTCACAACTCTGATGAGTGTTAAAGGGTATTTTTATATTTTTATGCAGAGTATTTATATTTATAGCACAGATTTCCAGTAATGAAATATCTGAGGAAAATGTATGCTTTTTATATTAATATATATGCTTTTATATTAATAGATATTATAAAATTGTTTTCCAAAAACAGTTATAACATGGTATCAGAACATTTTTTCCCCAGTATCTTCACCAGTACAAAGACTTATCCCTTTTTTCTTTGTGTCAATATGGTGAGTGAACATATAAAAAACTCGGTGAGTGGAAGGGTCTAGAATTTTATCCTACTTATAAGCTAACCAGTCCAATACTGTTTTAGGGAAGCTGGCAAAAGACATAAGACCCCTGGTTCAGAGAAAAGGAAATTATACACAGAAAAGTAATGCCAAGAGCTTCATGTCAACATTGGTTCCTCCTGGCCCAAATTGTCATGGGATGACACAGATGGGCCTAGATGAGCATGTTAGAGGAGAGGACCACCTAATTTGGGGGACTCACCAGCTCTATAGTAAGTAGCAATAAGTTTGTTGTGTGTCTTGGAAAACACTACCTCATCCTCAAGATTTCTCACTACAAACATAAATAAAAGGACCCAGGACATAGCATTCTTGTCACAATCAGCAAGGATGTTTATGGGCACCAAGTACCTATGGCAGATTGTCTCTCCCAGTACAGAGGAGGATCTTAGCCATTTAAAATCCTCTAATAGATTTCTATTAAATATAAATTAATGTCTAATTCCCTTCTCAAGGTGTGGCATCACAAATCCAAGCCTGTTCTGGGATTAGTGGTACAGAAAGAAATAAGAAGAACAGAGAAGTATATATATGTGGCGCAGCAAAAAATTACTTACATGGTAATAATGCAAATTCCTAAGCATTAAGAGAATTTCCTACCCTATTCTACCAATCTAAAGCCTTAAAAGTAAAAATGATGATTATTCCAGGCTTCTGTGATAATAGATTATTCATTCTGCATGAGGACATTAAGCACTGAACATCCAACAATACTCCACAAGAAAAAGGACTCATCAAACCATAGCTACTTCACTTTGTTCCAAATAAATATGCCTGGTTTTTTGTATCCCTTTTAAAAACTTCTATTATTGCTGAACCTGGTTCAGCAATAAACTAAGGATGTGAATGACTTTAAACCAAATCCAAGTCAACGGCCTTGCCGGTTTCCAATCCAACATTTTATATTTAATAAAATTATACTTCCTAGATATAATCTAACTAATAAACAAAGTAGTAGTGATCTAATCAGAATACTCTTGTATTAGTTTTGTGCTAGGACTGCCATAACAAAATATCATAGGCTGGGTGACTTAAACAACAGAAATTTATTTTCCCACAGTTCCAGAGGCTGTTAGTCCAAAATAAAGATGCCAACAGGGTTGGTTTCTGATGAGACCTCTCTCCTTGGCTTGCAGATGGCTGCCCTCTTACTGCCTCCTCACATGTTTTTCCCTCTGTGCACATGTGCTCCTGATGTCCTTCCCTGAGTCCTAATTTTCTCTTCTTTTAAGGATTGGATTAGGGTCCACAGGGTTCATTATCTCCTTAAATTTCTTTTTTTTTTTTTTCCTAAAGAAGAAAAGTGAAAAGTTAAGTTTATTTATGGACAGGCAAGTAAGAATACCACACCCTCCTCCCCACCCCAGAACACCATAGGAATTCATCTGAGTCCAATGACATGACATTTGAATAATCATAGCATTCAGTCAGTGCCTTTCAATATTTTTTTTCTGATGTGGAGCTTAATAACAAATTTTAAGGTTGTTCCTTCTTCCAAAAGTATGTGTCTATGCCCACTTGAATCTTTTTTTATTTTTTATTTTTTTTTTATTGTATACAAATGGGATACATGTTGTTTCTCTATTTGTACATAGAGTCAGGGCATACCATTTGTGTAATCATACGTTTACACAGGGCAATGATGTTTATTTTTTTTTCCCTTCCCCCCCACCCCTCCCACACCTCTTTTCCCTCTATACAGTCCTTCTTTCCTTCATTCTTACCACTCTCCTTATCCCTAACCCTAAACCTAACCCTAAACCTAATGCTAACCCCTCCCACCCCCCATTATATGTCCTCATCCGCTTATCAGCGAGATCATTCGTCCTTTAGTTTTTTGAGATTGGCTTATCTCACTTAGCATGATATTCTCCAATTTCATCCATTTGCCTACAAATGCCATAATTTTATCATTCTTCATTGCGGAGTAATATTCCATTGTATATATATGCCACAGTTTCTTTATCCATTCATCAACTGAAGGGCATCTAGGTTGGTTCCACAATCTGGCTATAGTGAATTGAGCAGCAATGAACATTGATGTGGCTATATCTCTGTAGTATGCTGATTTTAAGTCCTTTGGGTATAGGCCAAGGAGTGGGATAGCTGGGTCAAATGGTGTTTCCATTCCAAGCTTTCTGAGGAATCTCCACACTGCTTTCCAGAGTGGCTGCACTAATTTGCAACCCCACCAGCAATGTATGAGTGTTCCTTTTTCACCACATCCTCGCCAACACCTATTGTTGCTTGTATTCTTGATAATCGCCATTCTAATTATGGTGAGATGAAATCTTAGGGTAGTTTTGATTTGCATTTCCCTTATTACTAGGGATGTTGAACATTTTTTCATATATCTGTTGATTACTTGTACATCTTCTTCTGTGAAGTGTCTGTTCATTTCCTTAGCCCATTTGTTGATTGGATTGTTTGTATTCTTGGTGTAGAGTTTTTTGAGTTCTTTATAGATTCTGGAAATTAGTGCTCTATCTGAGGTATGGTTGGCAAAGATATTCTCCCACTCTGTAGGCTCTCTCTTCACATTTCTGATAGTTTCCTTTGCTGAGAGAAAGCTTTTTAGTTTGAATCTATCCCAGTTGTTGATTCTTGCTTTTATTTCTTGTGCTATGGGAGTCCTGTTAAGGAAGTCTGATCCTAAGCCAACAAGTTGAAGATTTGGACCTACTTTTTCTTCTATAAGATGCAGGGTCTCTGGTCTGATTCCAAGGTCCTTGATCCATTTTGAGTTGAGTTTTGTGTAGGGTGAGAGATAGGGGTTTAATTTCATTCGATTGCATATGGTTTTCCAGTTTTCCCAGCACCATTTGTTGAAGAGGCTATCTTTTCTCCATTGCATGTTTTTGGAACCTTTGTCTAGTATGAGAAAATTGTATTTATTTGGGTTGGTGTCCATGTCCTCTATTCTGTACCATTGATCTACCTGTCTATTTTGGTACCAATACCATGCCGTTTTTGTTACTATTGCTTTGTAGTAGAGTTGAAGATCTGGTATTGCAATACCCCCCGCTTCGCTCTTGCTACTGAGGATTGCTTTAGCTATTCTAGGTTTTTTATTCTTCCAGATGAATTTCATAATTGCTTGCTCTATTTCTGCAAGGTACATCATTGGGATTTTAATTGGAATTGCATTGAATCTGTATAGCACTTTTGGTAGTATAGCCATTTTGACAATATTAATTCTGCCTATCTAGAAACATGGGAGATCTTTCCAACTTCTAAGGTGTTCTTTAATTTCTTTCTTTAGTGTTCTGTAGTTCTCATTTTAGAGGTCTTTCACCTCTTTTGTGAGATTGATTCCCAAGTATTTTATTTTTTTCGATGCTATTGTGAATGGGGTAGTTTTCCTAATTTCTCTTTCTGAAGATTCATCACTTATGTATAAAAATGCATTGGATTTATGAGCATTGATCTTGTAACCTGCTACTTTACTGAATTCACTTATGAGATCTAAAAGTTTTCTGGTGGAATTTCCAGGTTCCTCTAAATATATAATCATGTCATCAGCGAACAGGGATAGTTTGAGTTCTTCTTTTCCTATTCGTATCCCTTTAATTTCTTTGGTTTGTCTGATTGCTCTGGCTAGAGTCTCAAGGACGATGTTGAATAGAAGCGGTGAAAGAGGGCATCCCTGCCTTGTTCCAGTTTTTAGGGGGAACACTTTCAGTTTTTCACCATTTAGAATGATATTAGCCATGGGCTTAGCGTAGATTGCCTTTATAATGTTAAGGAATGTTCCCACTACCCCAATTTTTTCTAGTGTTTTGAGCATGAAGGGATGCTATATTTTATTGAATGCTTTTTCTGCATCTATTGAAATAATCATGTGATTCTTAACTTTAAGTCTGTTGATATGGTGAATGACATTTATTGATTTCCGAATGTTGAACCAACCTTGCATCCCTGGGATAAAACCCACTTGATCGTGGTGCACTATCTTTTTAATATATATTTGTATGCGATTTGCTAAAATTTTGTTGAGAATTTTTGCGTCGATGTTCATTAAGGATATTGGTCTGAAATTTTCTTTCCTCGATGTGTCTCTGTCTGGTTTAGGTATCAGGGTGATATTGGCTTCATAGAATGAGTTTGGGAGGGTTCCCTCCTCTTCTATTTCATGGAATAGTTTGAGGAGTATTGGAATGAGCTCTTCTTTAAAGGTTTTGTAGAACTCGACAGAGAACCCATCTGGTCCTGGACTTTTCTTTGTTGGTAGGCTTTTGATGACCTCTTCTATTTCATTGCTTGAAATTGGTTTATTTAAGTTGTGTATGTCCTCCTCGTTCAGTTTAGGTAATTCATATGTCTCTAGAAATTTGTTGATGTCTTCGAGGTTTTCTGTTTTGTTGGAGTATAGATTTTCGAAATAGCTTCTAATTATGTTTTGTATTTCACTCGTGTCTGTTGTGATGTTTCCTTGTTCATTCCGAATTTTAGTAATTTGAGTTTTCTCCCTCTTTCTCTTTGTTAGTGTGGCTAGGGGTTTATCAATTTTATTTATTTTTTCAAAGAACCAACTATTTATTTTGTTAATTTTTCCAATTGTTTCTTTTGTTTCGATTTCGTTGATTTCGGCTCTGATTTTAACTATTTCCTGTCTTCTACTACTTTTGGTATTGGTCTGCTCTTCTTTTTCTAGCGCTTTGAGCTGTAGTGTTAAGTCGTTTATTTGTTGATTTCTACACCTTTTTTTGAATGCGCCCCATGAAATAAATCTTCCTCTAAGTACTGCTTTCATAGTGTCCCAGAGATTTTGATATGATGTGTCTTTGTTCTCGTTTACTTCTAAGAATTTTTTTATTTCCCTCCTGATGTCTTCTGTTATCCATTCATCATATAATAGTGTATTATTTAATCTCCAGGTATTGGAGAAGTTTCTGTTTTTTATTCTGTCATTTATTTCTAATTTCAATCCATTATGATCTGATAGAGTACAAGGTAGTATCTCTATCTTCTTGTATTTGCTAACAGTAGCTTTGTGGCATAAAATATGTTCTATTTTAGAGAAGGATCCATGTGCTGCTGAGAAGAAAGTGTATTCATTCTTTGTTGGATGGTATATTCTATATATGTCCGTTAAGTCTAAATTGTTGATTGTGTTGTTGAGATCTATAGTATCTTTATTCAATTTTTGTTTGGACAATCTATCCAGTGGTGAGAGAGGTGTGTTAAAATCGCCTAGTATTATTGTGTTGTGGTCTATTTGATTTCTGGAATTGAGAAGGATTTGTTTGACGTACGTGGATGAGCCAATGTTCGGGGCATAGATATTTATGATTGTTATGTCTTGCTGATTTATGCTTCCCTTAAGCAGCATGTAATGTCCTTCTTTATCCCTTCTGACTAGTTTTGGTTTGAAGTCCACATTATCTGAAATGAGGATGGATACTCCAGCTTTTTTGCTGTGTCCGTGTGCATGGTATGTTTTTCCCCATCCTTTCACCTTTAGTCTATGGGTGTCTCTTTCTATGAAATGAGTCTCTTGCAGGCAGCATATTGTTGGATTTTTCTTTTTAATCCAATCTGCCAGTCTGTGTCTTTTGATTGATGAATTCAGGCCATTAACATTCAGGGTTATTATTGTGATATGATTTGTATTCCCAGTCAATTGACTCATATTTGTTTTTGACATGATTTGGTTTCTCCTTTATTTGGCTATTGCTTTAGGCTAGCGCCTCCTGTTGCTGATTTGCATCGTTGTTTTTCATCTCTTCCTCATGGAATATTTTGCTGAGAATGTTCTGTAATGCTGGCTTTCTTTTTGTAAATTCCTTTAGCTTTTGTTTATCATGGAAGGATCTTATTTCATCGTCAAATTTGAAGGTAAGTTTTGCTGGGTATAAGATTCTTGGTTGGCATTCGTTTTCTTTCAGGGCTTGGTATATGTTGTTCCAGGCCCTTCTAGCTTTTAGGGTCTGGATTGAAAAATCTGCTGATATTCTTATTGGTTTCCCTCTGAATGTAATTTGATTCTTTTCTCTCGTGGCCTTTAAAATTCTGTCTTTATTTTGTATGTTAGGTATTTTCATAATAATGTGCCTTGGTGTGGGTCTGTTGTAATTTTGTATGTTTGGAGTTCTATAAGCCTCTTGTACTTGGTTTTCCATTTCATTCTTCAGATTTGGGAAATTTTCTGTTATTATTTCATTGAATAGATTGTTCATTCCTTTGGTTTGTTTCTCTAAGCCTTCCTCAATCCCAATAATTCTTAAATTTGGCCTTTTCATGATATCCCATAATTCTTGTAGATTCTGTTCATGATTTCTTACCATCTTTTCTGTTTGGCCAACTTTGCTTTCAAGATTAAATAATTTGTCTTCAATGTCTGAGGTTCTGTCTTCCAGGTGTTCTATCCTATTGGTTATGCTTTCTATGGAGTTTTTAACTTGGTTTATTGTTTCTTTCATTTCAAGGATTTAAGTTTGTTTTTTTTTCAGTATCTCTAACTCTTTATTGAAATGATCTCTTGCTTCCCGTATTTGGTCTTTTAACTGTTGATTGGTGCGATCATTTAATGCCTGCATTTGCTCTTTCATCTCCTCCTTCAATGCCTGCATTTGCTCTTTCATCTCCTCATTAGCTTCCCTGATCGTTTTAATTACGTACATTCTGAACTCCCTTTCTGACATTTCTTCTGCTGTGCTGTCATTGGGTTTTATTGATGTAGTATCTAGGTTTGTTTGGGACATTTTCTTCCCTTGTTTTCTCATATTGGTCAGCTGTCAGTGGGACCCTGAGATATTGCAGTTTTCCGCTATTGGCTTATAGTGTCCCGGTAGATTTCCAGTGTATCACCTCCCAGCCTTCAGTAGCCTGATGTCTTGGAGGAATCTGATAATGCAGCGCATCCGAAGAAAACTGCCCCTAGCCCCCTACTGGTTCCACAGTTTGAAACTGGCACTGTGCGGAAAGGCTCTCACTGTGGGCCTGCACCATGCAGCTGGCCGTGTGGGAGGAGCCCACTGCCAGAGTGTGGAAGGCTACCTTTGGAAGACTCTAGCTGCCCTGCCCGGCTCCGATAAGCCACCTCTATCTGGGCCTGCCACCCGGGCCGAGCATTACCCAGTGGGCAGACTCACCCGTGGCTCTATTTCAGTCCGAGTCTCTCGATGCCTCCCCTTCTTAACTCCTGGGTTCTGGAGCGACTGGGGGTGCAGTCTCCCTCTAGGCCGCCATCTTGGATCGCCCCGTGAAGAGAGCCTGCAGCCGGAGTGGGCAGAGCCGCCTGAAGAGGTCTCTGGCTGCCCTGCCCTGATCCTAGAGGCTGCTTGCGGATCGAAGCTCTCCGTTGGTTCGGGGGCTTGTGGCTGGTTCTATGTAGAAAGCCTCTCACTGGGCGGTCTGCTCCGAGAAGCTAGCCTTGAAAGGCACCTCCCACCGCAGGGGTCCAGGCTACTTGGGGAAGTCTCTGGCTACCCTATCCTGGTCCCTGAAGCTGCTTGCGTGCCGGAGTACGCTGCGCTGCACTGGCTCCGGGACTCGGAGCTTGTTCTGGTCAGAAAGGCTCTCACTAGCAGGCCAGTTCCAATCCGTGAACCTGGAGAAGCTGGCTGTGTGGGCGGGGCCCACCGCCGGAGTGCGCAGGGCTGCCTGTGGATGACTCTAGCTGCCCTGCCCAGCTCCGATAAGCCACCTCTATCTGGGCCTGCCACCCGGGCCGAGCTTTACCCAGTGGGCAGACTCACCTGTGGCTCTATTTCAGTCTGAGTCTCTCAATGCCTCCCCTTCTTAACTCCTGGGTTCTGGAGCGACTGGGGGAGCAGTCACCCTCTAGGCTGCCATCTTGGATCGCCTCTCCTTAAATTTCTTATCTTCAAATATATATTCCTATTATGAAGAAACAGAGGTTTGAGCTTCAATGCATTGATTTGAGGGGATACAATGCAGCTCAAAATACTCAGCATCTTGCAAACTGAAGTAAAATTATAAATGTAAGAGGTGATTATTTATGGTAACAAAATTCACAAAATGAGGAACTTCCAGTCTTTATGTGCCTGATGGAAATATTCAGCACCACCTATGAAGTCATTTGGCAAAAAAAAAAGAAATCATCTCATCAAATCATCTCATCAAATCTGTTGATGCAGCTACTAATTTACAGGAAATTCAGAACACAAAGTTCTTGTTAAAACATGACAGGAATAAAACCAACAAAATTCAGAATAAGGGGTAAACAACATAGTGTTATCAACAAGTAAATTACAAGAAATAAAAAGTGTGAGTATTGGCACAAACTACACATGAATGTACCTTGAAGACATTAAGTGAAATGAAAAAAATCTAGATAAAAAGTCACACATTGTATAATTCCATTTGTATAAAATGTCCAAAATATTTAAGTCCACAGAAAGTAAATTACTGGTCTCAAGTGTTTTGGAGAAAGAGAAAATTCTTACTGACTACTTAATATACATAGAGTATCCTATCAGGGTGATGAAAATGTTGCAGAATTAGATAGACATGAGACTTATACATGATTCTGAATATACTGAATTCCAGAGAATTACATACTTTAAAATGATTAAACATATTTTGTGAATTTTTACTTCAATAAAGAAGACAATGGTTATCAATTTTCAAAACTAAGACCCAACTCCATGCTGTCTACAGGAAACTCATGTTTAATAAAAAGATATGTGTTTGAAAAGTTGGGAAAATATATGACAAACACCAATGAAGAGAAGGTATATTCGCTCTATTAATATCAAAGAACAAAGACTATTACCAGTGTTAAAGAGGGACATTTCATAATGTGGAAGAAATCAATCAGGAGAATAAACAGTCTTAAACAACAGAGTTCCAAAATACATTGCAAAAATTGATGGAAAGAAACAGATAAGTCCACAGTTGTGATAGATTTAATGCTCTTCCCTCAAAAAATTGATAGAATAATAGGATGGGAAATCAGGAGAAATAAAGAAAAGTTGAACGACACTCAATTTGACCTAATTAAGGCAGAACACTCTGCCCAACAATAGCACAACATAGTAGTCTTATCTGTAGTTTCAGTTATCATGGCCATCTATGGTACAAGAATATTAAATGGGAAATTTCAGAAATAATCTATAAGATTTAAGACACATATTGTTATGAGGATCATGTCAAAATCTTAAGCTGTCCTTCTCCATCCCAACTGGGATGTGAATCATCTCTTCATTCAGTATATCCACACTATATATGCTACCCACTAATTAGTGCCTTGATAGCTGTCTCAATTTTCAGATTAACTGTCACAGTATCATAGTGCTTGTGTTCAAGTAACCCTTATGTAGTAGTTTAAGCCGATGTCATAATACCTGTCATTCATCTAACTTCATATCACCACATAGGCATTGTATAACCTCACATCATCACAAGAGAAAGAAGCATGAGTATAGTAGAATACGATATGTAAAGAAAAAGATATTATATTCACCTAACTTTTATTACAGCATATCTTTATAATTGTTCTGTTTTATTATTGTTAATCTCTTACTGTGTCTAAACAAATTAAAATCTTTCATAGGCGTGTGTTAGAGGAAAAAACATATTATTTATAAGGCTCAGTATTATCCATACTTTCAGGCATCCACTGGGGCATGAGAAATCACCTCACACCCATCAGGAAGGTTACCATTAAAAAAGTAATAATAAAAAAAAAACAAGTGTTGGTGAGAATGTGGAGAAATAGGAGCCCTTACACAGTGCTGTGGGAATGTAAAATGGTGTAGCCACTACAGAAAACATAATACTGGTTTCTCAAAATATTAAAAATAGAATAACCATGTGGGTCATCAATTCCACTTCTGGGCATATACTTAAGAGAAATTAAAGGAGGGACTTGAGCAGATATTTGTATATCCATGTTCATAGCAGCATTATTCATCATACATAGCCAAATGGCAAAAGCAACCAAAACATCCACTGATAGATGAATGAATGAATGAATGAATGAATGAGTGAATGAAGAAAATGTGGTATATATGTAAAATGGAATATCATTCAACCTTTAAAAGGAAAGATAATTTAACAATGACTTTTATTATTAGTTATTAACTTTTTCTCTGACACAAGTTACTATATGGATGAACCAAGTCCTTTTGTGACTGTCTAAATGGATAAAGCCAGGCACAAAAGGACAAGTAGTATCTAGTGTTGTCAAATCATAGAGACAGAAAGTAGAATGGTGGTTTCCAGGGACTGGCGGATGGAGAAAGGGAGAATTGTTTAATGGCTACAAAGTTTTGGTTCGGAAAGATGAAAAATGTTCAGGAGAAAGGATGTTGGCTGCACAACAATATGAATGAACTTAATGTCATCAAACTGTACACTAAAAAGTGGCTAAAATGCTAAATTGTGTTAGGTATATTTACCACAAAATTTTAAAATATTTAATTTTTGTAAAATAAAATTTAAGTCAAAAATAGATTAGATACTTGTGAAAAAACAGTATATTAAAATGATGGAGTGGTGGAATAAATAAAAATCAAGAACTTAGTATGTTGACACACACCTATAATCCCAGCTACTCAGGAGGTTGAAGCAGGAGGATACCAAGTTCAAGGTCAACCTTGGCAATTTAGCAAAACCCTGTGTCAAAATAAAAAATAGCTGGGCACGGTAATGCATGCTTGTAATCCCAGTAACTGGGGAGGCTGAGGCAGGAGGATCATGAGTTCAAAGTCAGGCTTTATTTAGAGACTGTTTCTCTAAATAAAACACAAAATAGGGCTGGGGATGCGACTCAGTAGTCAAGTTTCCCTGAGTTCAATCCCCAGTACCCCCCCAAAATAAATAGATAGATAAATAAATAAATAAATAAATAAATAAGGCTGGGGATGTAGTTCAGTGATAGAGTATCCCTCGGTTCAGTTCCCTGTACCAAAAAAAAAAAAAAAAACAGTTAAAGGTACATCCATAATAATTCAGAAATAAAATTCTAAAATTCTATGAAGCATTATTTGATTTAATTACAGTGGATTTGTATCATTCTTATTTTTACACAGAAAACACTCAGAATGGGGCTGGGGAGATAGCTCAGCTGGTAGAGTGCTTGCCTCACTAGCACAAGGCCCTGAGTTCAGTCCCCAGTAGCACAAAAAAAAAAAAGCACTCAGAATGTAAAATTGTAAATCAGATTTATGTTTACCAATTTAATAAAACCCCATAGTTTTGTACTAGTAGAAAAATTAAATTATTAAAAAATATATGTAACAGAGTAAAAGCCAAGACCTTGGGAAAAGTTCCAGTATAAGAACAATTTATTTCATGATTGTAGGTTGGGCAGTACAGGCAGAGAAACTGGATATTTTCATATTATTCCTCTAGGAATTGGTCATAAGTAGTAAATAAAGCAGAACACAGATGGAAGAGACTTTATGAAGAATAAGTTTACAGACAAGCACTTCCTCTGCTCTCTGAACCCCAGTGGAGAAACAGATTTGCCTGAGTTTAGTGACCCTAATCATGCATACTTTCTGGAAGGCCAGGGAAAAGACACAAAAAGCCAAAGCAGCACAGGTTTTGACAGCTGTGATCACTGAGAAAATGCCTTGGGATTTAAGAAGCAATGTGACATAAGGAAGCTTTAGAAGTTTCAGTAGAGAAGTAAAGGCAGAAACCAACAACCACAGGATCAAATTGAGAATGGTACTCACCTCGCTGATCCTTTCAAACACTAAATGAAATGTATTTTATTTTCCACTTCCACTGGAAATCTGAATGTCGCCACTTTTCACTCAAAAGTGGTGAAGGGTTGAATGATACCATTGGGAGAACCAATCCTTACTTCTGCTAATAGTAATTGCTAGAAAAGAACACTCAAAGAACACTAATAATGAATAATAATGAATACTCAGTCTCTGTCTTTACTTTGTGCTGCTTAATAAATGATCAACAGAATGGAATTGTTTTCTAAAATAAATGGGAAGAATTTTTAGTACACAAGAACAGCTGAAATTGCAATGGGGAATAGAGGAGTATCATGAGTGATTGAAAATAAACACAATGAACAGAGAATGAGAACGTGAGTATGGTGTGTGTGTGCGTGCATGTGTGTGTGCCTTTGTGTGAGCCAATGCATCTGAGTTTCAGGAAGCAAGGATACAGGGAATTATACAGCAGAGCAAAATTTCTATTGTCAAAAGCAGCCATGAAACATTAAGTATGGATATCTTACAGTAAGTGTCGCCATCCTTGTTGTATTAAGTGTTGATACAAACCTTCACTCCATTTCCCCAAGATTCAGAAAAGTTCTTTTGTATAACTGCATGGGGAATAGAATAACT
Source organism: Sciurus carolinensis (assembly GCF_902686445.1). NCBI lineage: Eukaryota > Metazoa > Chordata > Mammalia > Rodentia > Sciuridae > Sciurus > Sciurus carolinensis. The sequence goes on along the minus strand of NC_062215.1, from coordinate 52,752,890 downwards.
TTTAAGTTTGAGTCATCAGGGAAGAGACCATCACCAGGAAGCAAGTAATGAACAAGACTGAGAAATAAATGAGTACAATGTATTAGAAAGTAAGGTGATGAAAATAAATAGAGCTTTGAAATACCAATAGACCCTCAGAGAGGGAGCAGTCTTTGCTACCTTTGCAACCCCAGGTGGTTCCACATCTCATTTGACCTTAGCCTTTGCTTGTTCAAGATATAACCCTGCCCAACTACTAATCCTAATTTCTTAGTATACAATCTGTATTTTGCAATTGATCTTGACTCTTTTAGTCTATACATCTCCTTTTCCTCTTCATTTTTATTTCCTGCAATTTACTTTTTTATATACCACATTATTTGTCTTCCATGTTGTGCTTTGCTGGTTATTTCCCTTAGGTATTGTTTAACATAATCTTTAATCCTATGTACTTGCTATATATTAGTAGCCATATGTATAACTTTGGTAAGAGTCGTCAATAATTTTTTGTGGCATCGTGACTATAGAGAGTGCTAAATATTTCTATCAGGAGGTACATAATCTGTGGCAGTATTTGTGTGTGTGTGTGTGTGTATGAATTTATGCACCATAGATAACCATTTCCTGGGTTTGTCATTTTATTAGAGGTTAAAAGTTGTTAGTACTCTAATTCTTTCATTCCTGCTTTAACATGGAATATTTCTAAGAAGGGAAATTTTACATGATGATATTTGGATTGGAAATTGGTAAAACTAGTGACCTGGAATTGGCTAACACTTGGTTTTTGTTTATTTAGCAAGTTCAGAATGGAAAGGACATTCAAAAGTTCATTCATAGAATGTTCATAGCAGCTCAATTCACAATAGTTAATCTATGGAACCAACTTAGATGCCTTTCAGTGGAGGAATGGATAAAGAAAATATGGTGTATATACACAAAGGAATATTACTAAGCCTTAAAGAAGAATGAAATTATGGTATTTGCAGGTAAATGGGTGGAATTGGAAAATATCATGCTTAGTGAAATAAGCCAATCCCAAACACCAAAACCCAAATGTTTTCTCTGCTATGAATATGCTGATCCATAATGGGGGAGGTGGGTAAGGGAAGAATGGAGGAACTTTGGTTCAGGCAGATGGGAGTGAGGGGAGGGGGAGGAGTGTGGAGGTAGGAAGAATGGTGGAATTTGATGGACATTATTACCCTGTGTCATGTATGATTGCACAAACAGTGTGACTCTGCATGGTGTACAACCAGAGAAATGAGAAGTTGTGCTCCATTTGTGTGCCAATGGATTGAAATGCATTCTGCTGTCATATATAATTAATTAGAACAAATTCTTTAAAAAGAAAAAAAAAGAAATCTGCTAGGGTAAAATAGCTGAATTTTCATGTGTATTTCTTTTTCTTTTGGAGGCCCTCTGAATGTTCAGTGGTTAATGTTCTCATACATTATGCAACCTACCACACCTAAAAGCCTAGACTAATGGGCTTGCTCCTACAACATTAGAGTCAGAATAGTGGATGGAATGCTCTAGTCTGAGAGAATACTCAGGGACCCACCTTATTAACATGTACAGAAATACTTCTCTTTTCTACATAATCACTTCACTCAGAGCAGGTTTAGCTATGCCTTACCACACCTTGGTAAAGAGCTTAGGTTTTATTTTATATTCTATAGGTAGCTATTGGAGGTTTTAAGAGACTAGGTAAATACTTTTTATTGGGAGAGAAAATCTTGTGGGCCCTAAGTATCTATAATTGTTCTTGCTGGATCTTATAAGGATGCAAGTCCCTGACTATTCTCTACTCAGGCTATTTCTCATGGTTTTTTTTTTTTTTGCAAAAAGCAAAATCTTCCTCATAGACAGAGAGCAGACTTGAATCTGCTTACTACAAAAATACTGACTCTCCCAAACTCAGTGGTTCTCTTCTGTAATGCGACCCATTGTAGGTGTACCCATCCATTTGGACCCACCTGCATCATGCTCATGGGACTTGGGAAGACAGGAGGAACTTATAGGAATACCAAGTTCTAGATATTGCTTTTTCTCTGGGAAATAACGTCCATTGTCTCTGAACTCAGAGTCTTGTGTATTCTGTCACCATCTATCAAACAGTAACAGGCTAACTGGTTAGATTTTAAATAGGGTAAAATCCAAATGCTTCATAGTTCTTGGCACTTCGCATCCACCTGTTTGCACAAATTAAAAAGCGATAATTCTCTGCTGGTGAGGATTCTGAGAAAAGGGCATTTAAAGCTGATGTGAAAATATTCCCACCACACATGGCCCATTGTGTAAAACAAGTTCCAAGAGGAAAATATATTATAGCTTGACCCCATTATTGCGGAGGAAATGACCAAAACTCTATAGAAACAATTATATAGGCAGAAAGGACAATAGAAAGAAACACCAGACTACTGACAGCGGTTTCCTCCTTAGAATGACGGAAGGTGTGAATAGAAAACAAAGGGAAGAAAATGAATACTTTTACTATTTTCTAAGTGGATGAAGAGGGTAAATCATATTAGAGTGCCCACTGAATGTCTCTCAAGAAGAGGCCTTTCCTGGTCCACAATAACCATCCCAATGACCGTGGGCAGGCAGACCTGGTAAATTGAGAGGAAGGTGGGTACAGTTGATAGGGACACAAGGCAAGTCTGGAAAGAAAAGTCATTGCACCTGTAACCCTTTTAGAAAATGTTCACCCTGTACTACTTGGTATCAAAATCGAGGAGAGAGGAAGAGAGAGAACTGGAGAGAAAACATGGATGGATCTATCACAGCCTAGTTCTTCATGAGCCCACCACACTCGGCTCCTTACCTTCCTCAAAGGCCCACTTCCCTACACTGCGCTGAGAGAAGCGACCCTTTCCCACCTTCACACAGGGACCATCACAGTTTCGGGCTTGTGTAGTTGGGAACCAGAACTAACCCAATTCTAACGTGGGCGGACACACAGAGCGTTGCTTTATTAAGCCTGAGACTGGTCGTATAGGCAATGCAACAAGAGTGGACTACTAGGCATACCCCAAAATTCACCAACACACAAGATACTGCTGAGGCAGCAGACCAGGGACACCATGGACTGCATCCGCATGGCCTCAGGTGCCTGGCTTTTCTCGGGATCGCACAACCGCTTGAGGGTTGAGGCTGTGGCAGGTTGGGGCTCTCAGGGAGGTGGAGCTGAAGCTGCAGCTGCAAGGTCAGCCAGGGGGAGTAGGAATAGAATGGCCAAGGGAGGGCCAGTGCAGGGCAGTGATAGGCTAGGGATGGTGGTGACTGGGGACAGTGAGTGGCAGAACAAAGCAGCCAGCTGAGATGTCCAAGGAGTTGAGAAGCCAATGGGGGCGGGGTTTGGAGACAAGATTGGGAGCTGGGGACCCTGGCTGGATTCAATCCCTTTCTTCCTTCTTTCGACCATGTTTCTGGCAAACTCCAACTCCTTCTCCAAATGGCCCCAGAGTCCATGTAACTGTACGACCAGCCATATGATCAGCTGTGAACCTCCTCCAAGCACAGTCGCAGTGAGGACTCAGTGATGGAGTAATCTAGGCGATGATGCTGCTCCAAAATCTTGGGGGCAGCGCACTGAGGACCTTGTCCTCCGACTGAAATCCTGCATCAAGCCCCTCAAGGTCAGGTCATGTCGGGGAGGCAGGGAAGCGAAGCTGACTTTGAATGCCCTGGTAAACTGAGGTTTCACAAAGGACGGCTCCGCCCTCAAAAATGGCTTCCAGAAAGGGGGCGCAGTGACATCCAGCCTATAATCCCAGCAGCTCCGGAGGCTGAGGCAGGAGGATCGCGAGTTCAAAGCCAGCCTCCACAATTTAGCTAGGCCCTCGGCAATTTAGCAAGACGAAGTCTCAAAATAAAATAAAACATAAACTGGGCTGGGAATGTGTTAAATGCCCCGGGGTTTAATCTCTAGTACCAAACAACAACAATTTTAAAACAAGAGCATCAACAAAACAACAACAACGGTCTCCCAGGTTTCTGCTATGTGCTTTGTCCCCACAGGAGGGGGAATTTGTTATGGATATTCCGGAGGACCTGGGGTCGCTGTAGTTAGTGAAGCTGCACCAAAAACACTCGCTGGTGAACGGTGCGTGGTTCTGGGAGCGCATCACAGTGCCCCAGGGTCCGGGAGCCAGCCTCAGAGGCGTTTCTGCTACACTACTGCTGGGTGCAGGGTGAAGGAACCCGGAGTCTGCCGGAGGGCGGCACGGGTGACCTGGCAGCGTGGAGTGAGGGATGTTTGGGAAACTCACACAAAGCTGCTGTTGAAGTGCAGGGGTGGCCCAGAGGGATAGGGCTGAGGAAGGTAGGAGGGAACTTAGAGAAAGGAAGGAGGAGACTTAGAGAAAGGAAGGGCAGGCAACAGGTGAATGTAGGGATTCCAGGATACAAGAAGGCAAAAATGGAAGAAAAAAAAAAGTCCAGAAATAAAACATAGACTTAAAAAGACTGCCAGTGAGGCGGGAACACAGGATAAGTGATCCAAGAAAATGAGAATAATGGTGGAAGTTGCAACAGGGTTGAAAACAGAGCACCAAAGTAAAAAGTGGAAAGGAAATCTCCCTGACTTAGAACAAATCAGAGATGACACAGGTGAGGGGCCATGGAGTAAACGGTGGGTGAACCTTGAGAGAAAACAGCTAAGGGAAACAAATAATATAGTGGAAAGCTAGAAAGGTTGGGAAAACATGGATGACAACCCTAAAGTACATGGAGACAAGGCAGAGGGTGGGAACGAATGAGAACCACAAACACAGAATTTGTTACCTTAGGTAACTGCACAAGAGATTAGAATGGAAAGGAAATATATGCCTGAGGGACAAATGAATAGAAGCAAGGTGGGAATAGGAATAGGTCAACTTAACAAATGTAAACCTTGCGATGAGGAGGCAGGGTGAGGTGGAGCCAGGTAAAGGTAGCAACAAGGAACTATTTATTCTCTAGGACAGGTGAAATGGCAGAGTTGAGGATGGCACAGGTGGAACTTCTTATCTCAGGAAGCAATGATTGTGGTATTAAGGAAGGTTAAGGGATGTAAATGCACCTAACATGAAATACATGGTTTGGAAGACAGGTGAAGGTATGGACAGAAGACCAGAACAGATGAGATTAACAAAAATAATATATGATAATGTGGAATAGGTGTAGACCTGTGAGGTGATTCAGAGGAGGTTTCATAGATAATGGAGAAGAGGGACAGATAGGGAAATTTGAAGGGTTAAAAGAAGTGTGGCAAACAGTAGGTGTGTGTGTGTTTTACTGAAGACTGAACCTGGGTTCACACATACTGGGCAAATGCTTTACCACAGAAATACACCTCCACTTCCTTTTCTCCTATTTATTTATTTAAAGACAGAGTCTCCCTAAGTTGCCCAGGGTAAGCTTGAACCTTCAATTTTCCTGCCTCAGGCTCCTGGACAGCTGGGATTACAGGTATGCATCATCATACCCAACTACAAATGGAATTTGTTTTTATTGGTGCATTATAATTATACATAATAGTGGGATTCATTGTGATATATTCACATATGCACATAATTTGGTCAATTTCCCTCCCCAGTACTTCCCTTTCCTCCTTCCTCCCTTTGGTACCTTTTCTCTCTTCTACTAGTCTCATTTCTATTTTTTAAGGGTCTGTTCCCCCCATTTTCCTCTGTCTTCCACACCTAAGAGAAAACATGACAAAGAGGGGCTGTTTATCTCTGCTGGGGGGTTGGGTCTGCATAAAGTTGCAGGACTCTGCTGGAGAGAAGTGTTGCAGCTCTTAATGGTAGGCCATGCCCTCCAGTGTTACAGCAGACCCCAGCAGCTCGCCCTCATTTTCTTCTTTCAGGATTCTTGTCTCATGAATTTGAAGAATGAATTCCACAGATCAGGATGAGTGAATGTAATAGGATTTATTGAAGAACAGGAACAGAACTCTTCTGTGATTCAGGAGAGGACACAATAGCAAGTTTTCTCTGCTTAGTGTGCTAGCCTAGGGATTTATATAGCACTTTATTCACTAATATTGGTCTAAATTTATGTTAATTAGTGTTTGGAAACATACTAACACTACTGGTCAATTCTTGAGTCCATTCATGTTTGCCTTACTTCCATTTTCTCCCCATTTTGGGAAGTGGGAGGTCGAACTCATTGATAGCGCAGGCTCGGTGGGTTGTCTCAATATATAGGGTGTGTGGAGTGCACTTCTGCAACTGATGGAATGCTGCTTGGTGACAGATTGGCTTGCCCTTTTTCACCTAGCCTCATGTCATGCACACAGCCATGGGCCCGTGCTTACCACCAGCACTCCAACCCACTGGGGCCACTGCTCCACCACTCCACCACTCCACCACTCTGCCACCAATTCTTGGCAGAGACCAGTCATGCAGTTTGGCAGCCAGGGAACCATGTCATCGGGACAAATATGAAGGCTGAGAATGGTGAAATCAAGAAAAGGTGCTGGGCACCTGTGGAGGACACCTACAATCACAGTGACTTGGGAAGCTAAGGCAGGAGGATTGCAAGTTCAAGACCAACCTCAGTAACTTATTAAGGCCCTAAGCAACTTAAAAAGATCCTGTTTCAAAATTTAAAAAATAAATAAAAAGAACCAGGGATGTGGCTCAGGGGTTAAGTACCCCTAGGTTCAATCCCCGATGCAAATTTAAAAAAAAAAAGAAAAGGAACTAGGTAAAGATACAATAAATATACAATGCCAGGGAATTACTCAGGTGGTATAGATGGAGACAAAGGAAAAGGTATGATACAATATAATTAAGAAGTGGGAGATTGGAATAAACCAAAGAGGAACCTGAGATTGGACAAAGGAGTGTTGTCAATCCTCTTAATGTGTCCCCAGCCCCCCTAGCAGGAGACAATGCCTTGAATATCTTCCAGAAGCACCAAGAAAAGGAACTAGAGGAAAGACAACAGATTTATTAGTGACCTCCCACCCACAGGCCTCCCAATTACCCCATCTTTTCCCTGATCCTAGTCCCATCACTAACCTCAACACCCTTCCTGAAACTTTGTCCCCAACTTCTAGGTGGGCCACCTGGGAGGAAGGGTTATCCTTGACAGTATCTGCTGACTATAAGGATGACCTGCGTCTAATTATGAGATTCCATGAGGAGGAAAGGCTGGACTTTGAAGGCATGGTGAGCACTGAAGGCAAGGTGAGAAAACGTGAGAGTGGAGTCAGGTTGGTGGTCCCCAAAAAAGGTGGGATATGATAAGTTAATGGTTTCCTCCTCAATATCTGTCCTTGGACTCTATAGAGATTGCCCTCAATCATGTTTATACCCTAATGGAACCACCTGGAGAATTTTGATCAGATCTTCTGGGAACATAAGAGTGCCCTTGCTGGTCAGTGACTCCTCTAGGTATCATAACCACTTGCTGGCCCCTTCTGGTGGCCCATCTGTCACACTTCATGGTCCCCCTAACTCCTTGCCAAATAAGAACATATGGTGCATTGTGATCTCACAGAAGCCTCAACAATGAAATGGGGATGCATACAGGATAGTATAGTCATATACTAAATTCCTGGTATAGGGCCTGCAAGAGGGATGTCCAGGTTACTATCCTCCATCCCATGCACCACCCCACCCCTAGGATCACTAGTACTGGCAAGATGATGGACTTTGGGGCTACCGGTTCCTCAATGATGCCAACCCTATGCTGTTGAGATGCTCCATCTCTCTGCCCTTCAGACTGTTGCTTCCTGTAGGGAAGCAACTGAGCTTGAAGCCCAGTTGGAGGAAGAACTCCAGGTACTTTCTCTTACACTCAGTTGTTCTCTTCTTGGCAGTGAGATCAGGAGAAGTGGAGATGTTAAGAGACACAAAGAATCTGAGGAAGGGAGGCTCCCCTTGATATAGACTCCTCTAGTACTAAGACTAGATATAACATGGTATTCAAGGAGGGAATTTTAAGGTTGGTGTCAGTCAACAAGGGAGGTCATTAGGAGATGTTTAGAAAAGGGATCTGGCCATCTTGACAAGAGGGGAGCTTAATCTGTGGTGCACAATGGATCAACAATCTAGTCCTAAAACTATCTGCCACATGAAAGACCTCTCCCATTGGACCTTATTTAACATTGTGGAATGAGATGACTTGGACCTGATGTTCTGGATGCTTCCTTCACTTTCACTACTTAGACGGTGCTATAGATATGGGATAATGGCAAGACTCTAGACCAAATGTCTTTACATTTCTTTTCTTTTGCTCTGACCTTCTGGGGGTAGAATGTGAATTCTAACCATGTATACATTTCTTCTTCTCCCATGATTCCCTGTTTGATGCTGACTTTATCCTGCTAGATGGAATGCCAACCAATGTGAATCAGGGAAAGAAGCAGTACCTGTCCCCCTTGTCATGCTGAAGCTGAAACACAATGGGAAATTACTTCCCATGGTCATCCAGGTAATACCGTGGGTATCTCCCTCTAACACTTACTCTGTTCATATCACCTTCCATCCAGGGATAGAGACCCTTGAGCCTCACTCATTGAGAACTGTCTATCTCCAATCATCCCATGATTGCTTGCAGCCTTGTCATTCCTCACTGGAAGTACCTGTTTGAAAGTCGTAATGGCCTCTTTGTGTTCTTATCCTGAGGCTACTTAATCTCTTTGTCAAACATCACTTCTTTCTTGAACATCTTTTCTCCCATGATTTTATTTATTGTTCATTCCTGCTGCTTGTACAAATAGCCAACAGGTACTATCAATTTCTCATTCTCATCATCTCCTTCCCATTGCATTTCCCTAGTTCAGAGCCCCATTACATTTCTTTCAAACCAATGGTATAGCCATCTTACTGAACTCCCTGCTTCTAGCATTTCCCACACTCAACCAAACCATCATGGTGCTCACATGGTACTACAGCTAACGGGAAGCAGAGTGGAAGGGTCTACATTCCTACTACTAGATTATAACCTCTTGGAAGTCAAGAATTTTACCTTAAGAATCTGTTTCCCTCAGAATACTGAGCATAGTGTCTTGCATGTGGTAAATGGTCAAAGAATGCTTGATTCCTCTTTCTTCTAGCTCTAGCCTCCTACCTTCAGTTTGCCCACCCCAACACTGTTCCTGCCCTCAGATCCTCCACTTGCCTGGCTCCTGGCCAAGTCCTGGGTCCAAAATTCAGTCCAACTACATGAGCTCCAATATCATTTGCTCCAACATTCACCTGCTGGGTGCGGTCATTGCTGTTGCCACCATGAGGTGCTGCCCAGGACTGCACCCTGTCTTCAAGGTACAGGCTTCATCCTCCATGTCCCATCTTGTACCTCAGAGAGAAAAAACCTAACAGCTGTGTGGGATTTAAAACCCTAAGTCTTCAAGATGAGACTACAATACGAAGATGCTTCACATTCAACAAGCATTCATGAAGTAGTGCCACAAAGAATCTCCACAGCAATTTGTGAATGGAGAAGCAGGTAACTGTGTTAAGACCTTAAACACTGTGGTTTTTATTTTTAATGTTTAAATTATTTTAATGTTGAGATAATTATAAACACACTTGCAGTTTTAAAAAGTAAAAGAGAGAGCCCATCTGTCCTATTAAGTCAAGTTATTCAGCATATATTGTAAGTCAGCTTCCTGAAATTCTCTAGCAATGGGTCTAGATTAGAGTAGACACTATTTATTAAACAAAAATGTTGCTTCTGCTTTAGGAGATTTACTATTTATATAGAAAGTCAAATAGTATACATAAGAACATATAAAATTACCAGAGGATAGCTTCTAGAATTAGAGAAAGAGACTGAGACTGCAGTACTGATGAATGTTCCACCCCACCTGAGGATTCTTTAAGTAGAAGACCAAATGGGAGGGCCAGGAGAGCAGGCCAACCAAGTACTTAAGGTGCCCAAGACAGAGATGGATGAAGAATTGGCATGAGTGTGCTGGTTACAAAATGGAAGAGAAAATGCAGACATTTGTCAGGAGGAAATGGTAGCTGCAGCATGCCTGGGTGCAGGACTGAAGAGAAAGATCAGAAGTCTAAGCTGTTGCAATACCTCAAAGCTTACAGGCTGGGTGCTATTGTACTAATGTAAAAATACAATGATCTTATAAACAGTGAATCAAGTATATATTGCTTTGCAGAAAGTGGAAAATTAGGATTTGTGCTTTCTTAAAAATGTTCCAAAAATCTATGTGACATTTTAGATAGAGCAGAAGATGACAAAATGATTCAAACTATTAGATAGAAAAAAAACGTCAGAGATAGTTAAGTCAGGAGAAAAGGCCAGTTTGGGGTAAAAACGGAATGTTCTGCTTTAGGAATAACTGAGAAATGGGGTATAAGAGAGGAAGGGCAGGATTCTAGATTGAGGTGAGCATGGATCAAAAGCAAAAGGAAAACAAGACCCAGAGGAGAGGATCAAATATCTCAATCCAGAGGAGAGATGAAGAATAGCAAGGAGATACTGGGTGGGTGAAAATGAAGAGAGTGGGATAGGGAAGGGAACCTAGGCTGGGACAGCTATAAGTGGGTAAACCATGGGATCTGGTGGAATCAGGGGCTATTTTAAGAGTAGCTAGCAACCATGTACAACATAGGGAATTCCTGAAACTATTGACTTACATCTCCTTCCTTTATGTTAGCATGTCAAAGCCCTGGGGAATGTTCCCAGGGGCCAGTCTGGTAGAATCTGACCCAGGTACTAATGAGAGTCAGCAGGGCAGATACCAAATTAGAGAAATAGAGGTCAGGCTGGAGTTTTCTGCCATCAGAGAGCTCAGCTCCATTCTCTGGGCTCGTACATGGAGAGGATCGTCCACCTCTTCCACCAGAGGGATAATATCATGAGGGGAGACCCTGAACTGCAGGTCTAGTGTTGGGAGATCACTGAGGTGGGGATGTGCCAGGTCCTAGACAGAGGCAAAGTCCATTCCATAGACAGGAGATCCTCAGACACTGCCAGAGTCTCTTCCCAGCTCTGCCCTTCTAGGAAAGGACCCTATCTCTCCCTCTAATACATTAAAGCATCTAAATCCATAATCCCCTAAGACTCAGAATAATTCTAGATCCCAAGGATTGTCCTTCTCAGAGACCCTGGTCACCAACCCTACTCCTGACCTCACCCAAGTCACAGATGCCCTTAACCTGCCATGTTCTGGTCCACAATGAGGCCACAATGACAGCCAGTGAGGGATTCTGTCCAGTCTGTGCCGGAGCTCATGTCTGTCTTCATGGTTCCCTGTTTTCTTGCCTAAAAATGTAAGTGGAAAAAGTTTCCCACCAAAGCCTACATGACCCGCCCTGACTTCCCTGCCCTTTCTTGCCTACCATCCACCATGCACAGAAGGTCTAGGCATTCTGCCCACTTTCCAGGAAGAAAGGTCATTTCCAGATGCAATCTCAGTACTACACATGCTTTGGCGTAAACCTGAAGTTAGTGCCCTGATCCTTGAGGCTGACATTTCTTTGGTCAAACCACCCTCCTCTCTGGGATCTAGCTACTACCTTCAGTACCTCCCACCCCATATTTTAGGCTCTGAAGAACAAAAAGCCTTTCCTGAGTTCTTGTCACAATCATATTTTTCTAAGATCCATGGACCAGATTGCACCTTTGTCCTTCAACCTCTGACCATTCATACTTCAGAAGCCTTTAATTCCCTTCTGTGCTTCTGTGGAACATCTATAAGAACTTACTTGGAGCTATTTTAGTCAGACCCTGGGAATGCACAGATGAATAATCAATACTCTTATCATGGAGTGGAATCTTACCTTGAAGGATCTAATACTGTGCTTCTCCCATCTACCCCACACCACCCCATCAGCCTTTCCAGTGCCAAAATTTCTATAATACTTTTCAGTTAAGTCTCTAGTCTCCACATGCTCCAAAAGATCCTACAGGTGAACATAATGGATCATAGGGTATGTGCATGTTCAGTCTTAGCAGGTACCCAAAGTTCCAAAACATTTGTATCAATTTCACCCCCTTCAGCAGAATATCTTATAACCCTCTCAAATACCTGAAAAATATCTTTTTCTTTAGTTTAACCACTTTGATAGGTATGCAATATTATCACACTGAGAGTTTAAGTTATATCACCCCAATGATTAGTTGAACTGAGTACCTTTTCTTTGGTTTAATAGACATTTGAATAGTCTCCTTGGGAAATGGCTATTCAAGTCATTTACTATTTTCCCTCTGAGTGTTTACTTTATCCTTTGATTTTAAAATACTTTTCAAAAAAAGGATATTTGACCTTTTACCATACAGCTTATTAGGCCTCCAAATTCTACCATAATAATAGTCACAATATACTAAGGGACCTTAAATTGATCACCTTATTTTTTTTAAGGCAACTATCATCCCCATTTTCAGAGAAAAATATGGAGGGTTGAGGAAGGAAAGCAACTGGCAAGATGATGCAATCGGTCAGCAGAGCCAGGGCTGGTACCCAGGGCTTCCAAGAGTTTAGTGATGCTTCCCATGATCCCTCAAAATTATCAACTACCTCTCCCTGACTGTTCATATTCCCTTTTCCCACTTTATTTCTACTCTCATCAATAATATGTTATGTGTAATTATTCTGTTTATTATCTCTCTTTCCTACTAGAATCTAAACTAAAAGAAGAGATTTTTGTCTGTTTTGTATACCAACATATCCCCAAAGCCTAGGGAATGACTGGTACATAGTAGTTCTATACATTTTGAATAACCAAATGAATACTCAAAGATTCCAAGGTATCAACATCCCTAAGGATCAACATTTAGTTTCCTTTACCTCTCAGTCTGATAGCTTGTAAATATCAATCTTTATTCTCCTATGTTTTCCTGTCTCCTTCCAGTCTCCAGATCAGCTCTGTCATTTCCTTACCATGTACATCTTCATATGCATTTGCCCAACATTCAACCATCACCCAGGGCCAGGGATGAACAACTAAAACCAGGTCCCTAAGAGCAGGTATCTGAACTAGGGAATGCTTAAAGAGAGTTGGGAGCTAGTGTCTGAAATCAGAGTTGTGACGCATTCAGATTCTTCCTCCCCTAGTTCGACTGGCATGCCTGGGTTCCCAATAGCCCATGCTCAATGCAGACGCCCCCACCATCACCAAGGAAGATGTGACAATGGTCACAGTGATTAGGTCACTACCTGACGTCTGTTTTCAAATGACCAGTACATGACTCTTGAGCTGATGGCAGCCAGACATGGTGAGTGTCTGCACCTGTGGGTACTGACCACTAGATGAGAAACGTCAGGGTGAGGGCTACATTCTGCATTCCTGTGTCTTGGAACTAGGGAGCAAATTCAATCTTTCTTTCTGTTTCAGATGGTCCTGGGGCATCATAAAGAGGAATATTTCTCAAGCCCTGAGCCCAAGGCTGTGCTAAGGTAATTTCAAACAGATTTGGACAACCCGGAAAGGGAATGTGTGGCCCAGAATGAGCAACTAGACATTCCCTATGAATACTTGAAGCCAAGCTGCACAGACAACAGTATTGCTATCTGAGCCCAAATCTGCTCTTTCTTCAAGACCTTAAACCACCAGTATGATTAACAATTTCTCCCTGAGTTTTTTTCTTGGGTCTCAGTTGCTATGGTTCTTTTTTATCCTATTACTGAGTTCTCTACTTAAGTATTTCATGTGAACAAGGTACTGTCCTCACTTCCAGGTACCCTATAGGAATGATCTTTAAAATTAGAATTACAGTCTTTAGGGAAATTCACCACCTGCTCCTGTAGCTTTCTTCTGACCCTGGAAATTTTCCTTACCCACTTATTATATAATTTGGAGGACTTATTTTTTAGATGGTATGATATAGAGATCACATTTTTTTCCATCTAGTCAGTTATCCCAGTACTGTTTATTGAAAAGCCCATCCTTCCCCACTGTGTTAGTCAGCTTTTCATCACTGTGACCAAAATATCTGACAAGAACTATTAAGAGAAGGAAAGATTTATTTCAGCTCATGGTTTTAGAGGTTTCAGTCCATGGTTGGCTGGCTTCTTTGTTTGGGGCCTGAGGTGAGACAACATCATGGTAGAGGAAAAGAGCTGTGTTCATTCATTTTTTTCTTCCACCCTCTGCATAGTTCTGAGTTTCAGTCCAAGTCAGCAAACATTCAAACCTACAGGGTGAATAATCTACAGAATCCAGAGGCCAGGACACCAAGAAATTCATCCCTCTATGTGTATATTTCTAGCCTTTGTAGCTCTTTTTTCTGACTAGCCCTCTTTTTCGCATCAAGTCATCTTTCTCCCCTCCTTTGGTACCAGACTCAAAACCCCTTCAGGAATCCTCGTCAGGTTTCAACTGGTTGTAATCGGTCCTTCTATTTCAGTGCGTCTGTGCACCACCTCCCTCAGGGCTGCACTGCAATGTACCCCATAGTGGGCATGCGCATTGCATTCATTCTCTGTGAATGGTTTCCATCAAAGTTGTGCTACATGATGGGCATCTGTAAATGGTAAAGAGCAATGATCAAGAGTCCTAATGACAAGATTTCTCTTTTGGCCGGAAGCTCTGATCTAAAGATCATCATTTCAACTCAACTTTTCAGCACAGCCAAATAGCAGATCCTGTTATTCTGTTGCTCCCCCGAGAGCTCTCTATTTAAACCATGGGCACTAAACTGAGAAGCCAAATACTTGTGGTCCTAGAATGCCTGATTTCCAGGGCAGGTGGAAATCATTTTTTCTCTTTATGAATTGGCTGAAATCAAAGCAACAATCCCAATTACTGAGAAAAGAGGACAGTTCATATTTTTAATAACTAGGTTTTCCCCAAGCTCTCCCCCTTCTCCATCTCAGCAGCACAATTATCACAATTTTTAAAACCTCTACTATGTAAGTAGTTTTGTTTCTTTTACTCCTTCCTAATATGGCTTAGTTTTAATCTCTCATTTTATGAAAAATAAAGCTTGGTTAAGATTTTTTTTTGTTTTGTCAAGAAATTATGTACATTTTTGCTGTTTTTCCATTTCCTACATTATTAACTTTTGTTCCTTGCTTCTTTAATGCTTAAGTTGTACTACTTTTTCTAGTTTTTAAAAATTGAATATTTGAGTCAAGAATTGAAGTGGTATTTGGCATCAAATAAGAATGGTTCCAAAAGGCAACTGGTTTATTTTTCTCAGGTATCATGTCTGGAACTGGGCTATCCATGGGTGTCATGGCTCCTCCCCTCTTCCAGATACTTTTTCCTATGTGACTTTCATCCTCTGATTACAAAATGTCTTCTAAACCTCCAAACATCATGTCCACACTCCAGACATTAGAAAGTGAAGGAGAAAAGGCTTTGTTCTTATCTTTTTTTTTTTTTTTTTTTTGGTATTGACTTTATAAAGCAACTATTTTCTGATGACTTTCCTCTCTTGATAATATCTTATTGTTGTATAATCTTTGAGATATTACTTTGCATTTCAATTATGTAAATCATTTACATGATTTCTAAATCAAAACTATAAGAAGTACAATCAGGGAAACCATGACTTTATTTCTGTACCCTCTATACTCTCCCTTCCCTTCTTCCATAAGTATAGTACTCTGTTAAACATTTTGTTTAATCTTCCTCTGTTCTTCTTTAAATATAAGCAAATGTGGGCATAACACTTTCATGTACCATACTTTTTTCCCTGATATATTCTACAGATTTTGCCTTCTTACAGTACACAGATATTCTCACTTGTTTTACAGATGAATAGTACTCCATTGTGTGGCTCTAACAGTATTCATAATGTTAGTGAGCCAGTTCCTCATTAAAGGATGTCTGGGTTGTTTTCAATTCCTTTACTATAATGAATAATTCTACAGTTAATAGCTTTGTGCTTACATCATTTCTCATTTTTGTCTAGGTATTCTGGGGATAGAGTCCTACAAGTGAGATTTCTGCTTCAAAAGGTAAATGTGTGTATAATTTTGTTACATATCACCAGATTCCCATTTTGCATTCACATGGCTATAATCTCTTCAATAGATCAAGCCCCTCTCTTTCTCTCTCTCTCTCTCTCTTTCTCTCTTTCCTTTCTGACTACCATAAGGTGAGTGGTTTTGCTCTGCCACACCATTCCACCATGATGTGCTCACAGCCCAGAACAGGGACTGTAACCTCTGAAACCATGAGACAAAGTAAATCTTTCTTCCTCTATGTTGATTTTCTCAGGTATTTAGACGCATGACAAAAGTTAACTAACACAGTATGTTCCCTCACAGTCTTACCAACAAAAAATGTTGTAAAGTTTTTGGATCTTTGCAAAGCTAAGACATAAGCAATGACTTGTCAGGGTAATTCTAATTTGCATTTCTCTTTTCATAAGCATAGTTGAGAATCTTGTCATTTGCCTAGGAGTCATTTTATTTTATTTTTCAGTGTATTATCTGTTTTTATCATTTGCTCATTTTTTTCTACTCTGTCATTGCTCTTTTTCTTCTTGAATTTTAGGCATTGATTATGTATTAAAGAAATAGTCCTTTGTGGTAAAAATTACTAATTATTTCCCAGTTTTCCATTTGTCTTTTTTCTTCATTCATAGAGTTTTTGTCATGCAAAGGCTGATTTGTTTATGTCATATTTATAAAGTCAAACTCATCTTTTTTTGCATAACTGCTGGATTTTCACTTATGGTTAGGGAAGTGTTTCCACTTCCAGATTCTAAAAGAATTCACCCCTCTTTTTCTTTTGCCATATAGGTGAGTGTTTGGGGAGTTGTCTATCTGTTTTAGTACCAAAGATTAAACCCAGGGGCACTTAACTACTGAGCCACATCCCCAGCCATATTTTGTGTTTTACTTAGAGATAGGGTCTCATTGAGTTGCTTAGCGAGAACCTGTCTCAAAATAAAAAATAAAAAGGACTGAGGATGTGGCTGAGGAGTCAAGTGCCCCTGAGTTTAATTCCCAGTACCTAGAAAAAAGAAAAGAAAAGAAAAATCAATCCTTTAAGTCTGGAAAAAAATTCACTTTATATTTATTTGATTGTTAAAATTGACATGGGGTAAATCAAAGTGGTGTTTAAACAGGGCTTGGTTTTCCACTTGGTGGAAGTTGACCTTTGTCTTTGGAAATGTTTTATAATTTTCTCATGTTGGTTCTATACATTGATTGTTAAGTTTATACTTAGAAAATTTTCTTTATTTTTTGCTATTAGAAATGTGATCTTTTACTATTTTTACCAACTGGTTGTTTTCTATAAGGTTACTGATTTCTGTTTTTAACTGTGTTCTGCTAGTTAGCTAAATTTTCAGTTTGTTTTTAGTAGTTTTACAATTACTCTTTTAAATCTTCTAAGTATGTAATTATATAATCTGCAATTGAAGACAAATTTGTGTCTGACTTTATAGTTTTAATTCCTTTATTATTTCTTTTTCTTTCCCCCTTGTACTGGCTTATACCTCCAGTATGCTGTCAACTAACAATAGAAAGATATTGATTTTACATTTTAATTTTTTCCATATACAAGGGATAGAAATCTAATCTTGCTATGTCATATTGTCCGGGAGCAGGGGCACTGGGGATAGAACTTAGGGCCTTCTACATGCTAGACAAGCACTCTGTCACAGCTCTAGCTCCAGTTCTGTCACCAAGTTTTAAATCTGTTTAATCTACTAGATTCTCAAAGAGGGCTGCCTAAATTCTCACATACAGCTTGAAGATTTACTTAGTAGTCTCTGTTTTTGTTGTTGCCTTATATCGTTCGAGTGCTGAGTACACATAAGTTCATGATTGTTATATGATTCTAGTGGTTGTTCTTTTTTGCATTAGATAGCATCTCCCTTTATCTTTATTAGTGCTTATTTTTGCCTTTTACTTTGCTTGACATTAACCCACAAGTCCTAAGCTTTTGATTCTGAGAATATTTCAATGAAACTGAACACAGGTCCATTAAAATAGGTTGCAAATCATAATCTATATGATATATACAATATTTGATGTTATATAATATGATATATAATGACAGAATATATCATCATATTCTGATGTAAGCATAATTACAATAATATATTTATTTTTACTATTATTATTTTTGAAGAATCATTATTATTTTACCTTTTACCCCATACATCTATCCAGTTGTCTCAACATAACAAAGAACAGCAAAGAAAATTAAAAACCTCATTCTGAGTCAAACTCGAAATTATGTACTAGTGCATCCAAAAGCAGTTGATACCAGAAGGACTGCACAAAGGCTATTGTGCAGAAGGAGTAGTGGTTAGGACCCTATGACTGGCAGAACTCAAAAATCACCAGTTTGGAAGGTGCAAAAATGGCACCAAAAGACATAAGCTGGGTGCTTTCACAGCCATGATCAATGAAGAAACCAAGCCCCCTTGAACTTGGTAAAGTTTAAAGGAACTGAGAAAGCATGGATGGATAAAAGCACCATGCTTAAAAAAAAAAATCTTTCTAAAAACAAGAAAGGGAAGCCTTGAACTGCACACCATGAAAAAACTATTCTTGTCCATTTGTAAGAAAATACCCACAGGAAATTTCTGTAAATAGCTGATAGAGAAGGATCTAGCTCTTTCAAATATGAGTTTTAAATAGGAACTAACACAACATTCATATAGAGAATATGCTTTCAAATATGAGAAATAGCACAATGCATTTCTACAGAAAGACTTCATCAGAAACATGTTTGCATGAGTTAGTTAAAAATAAATATTCAAAGATTTAAAAAATACTTAACTAAGCAACTGCCACTGTGAAGGAAAAGTAAAATAATAATAATAATAATAATAATAATTCAAGAATGAGATGACAAGACTGCAGAGAAAATTTAAATGAGAACTAGTGAAATGCAAAAGAAATAGAAAGACCTGGACATGGTGGCACACACCTGTAATCACAGTGACTTGGGAGGCTGAGGCAGGAAGATCAAAAGTTCAAAGCCAGCCTCAGCAATGTAGCGAGGTCCTAGAAACTCAGTGAGCCCCTGTCTCTAAATAAAATACAAAATCAGACTGGGGATGTGACTTAGTGGTCGAGTGCCCCTGAGTTCAATTCTCAGTACCCACCCCCCAAAAAATTCAGAGGTACAGAATGCAGGTAAAATCTTGACAACACATACAAAAATTGAAGTCTGTGAAGAGCAAACAATAAAAAGTAATAAGGAGATAGTTTTGAAATAAAATTCTAACAAATGTTCCTTTTAAAAATTCACTCACCTCTGTTTTGAAAAGGGACACTACATCTATAGAAAATTGACCCAACATGATAAGCACCGAGACACATCCCAGCAAAGTTGTTATACTTTAAAGGCAAAGATAGAATTTTTTTGTACCAGGTGTTGAACCCAGGGGTGCTTACCCACTGAGCCACATGGCCAGTCATTTTTATTTTTTTTTATTTCGAGACAGGGTCAGAAGCCTGCCTTGAACTTGTAATCCTTGAGTCACTGGAATTACAGGTGTGCACCACCAGGCCTGGCTGGCAAAGATGGAATTCTTTGAGCAGCTACACTAAAAGATCAGATCACCTATTTTTCTCCACATTAATGGCCTATGCCAGTATACACTGAACAACAATAAAAGATATATAAAACAGAAAGAGTTAGGCCAAGGATTTTATATCCAGCTGTATTGCACTTAGAAGTTCAAGGGTTACTAACAGTTACTGATGCATACAACTTAAGGAGTAATGTTCTCTTCTTATGGAAACTACCAGAGGGAAAATTCCAGCCAACCAAGAGAAACTTTGGCAAAGGACTGGGAATAAGTAAGCATTGTACACATATTTTCAGAAGTAAAATGAAAACAATGGTGATGATAAGGGTAACAAAAAGCAAATATTCTATGTCTTGATAATGTGAGAATTATACAACCAATAAAATGAGAAAATAGGGAGAGAAGTAAGAAAATTGAATAAGCCTCAAGTAGTAAAAATGTAAACATATTTAACAGGAAAAGATAAACATTAAGAAAGCTAATGTTGGAAAATTGAGAGGTAGAGAAAATGTATGAGGAATTTAATACAAAATAATGTTAGCATTGCACATAGAAAGGAACTAAAAACTATTGTTTGGATTAATCAACACATAACTACAAGAATAAGATTTTAATAAACCTGATTACAATTGTATAAAACTGCAATGTCAAGAACACCAAGTCGTCCACACATAAAAATTTAAATGTCTGTTTGTGTGAATTAAATAAAGATATATAGAGATATATGTAATTAAGACACACACACACACATGCAAAATCATATGACAGAACCAGGGACAGATAGAAATGACAATATATGTAAATCAACTTATCTTTCCAATTACTAGAAAATGTTTATATTGGCTCTGGGAAAAAATGTTCTTTTGCTGTATACAAGAGATACACTTAAAACAAAAATTAATTAGAAAGGGTAAAAATGAAAGGATTGATGTTTATGGATCAGAGTTTGAGATGTTAATATGAGGTCATGGTTAGGTTTATAGATACAGATTTTACATGTAAGATGTTTATAGATACACATGTATATGTACATGGGTAGACACAGGTTAGTATACACATGTGTATATCATTACTCTGTCAATTGAGAGGAGGTAATGACAGTCAAGTAGCAACAACAAACCTAATGCCGAGACCTTGGTTTTTCATACTACTTTCCAATAAAAGAACCAAAGCTCCTTAGAAAGGTGACTGATTCTATGACTGGGGCAGAAATTATACAAGATGAGCCTGGAGTATCTTGTAATGGCAGAAAGCAAGGAAATGCTCTTACACACATGCACACACACAAAACCAAAAAGATGAGGCTACGTCAAAGGGATACAGTTACCTACTGAAAGTGATCCCAATGACCAAAGCTGAAACAATTTGAGCAATAAATTAGATAAAACAGTTTGGATGATAATTCAAGTTATAAGATAAATATCCATGGGAGGAGATAACACTTGATTGGATTTTAAGCTGGAAAGAAAAGTTCTTAGACAAGTTCAAAAAAATGAGATCAAAATTTCAGATTGAGTCATTGGCTCAAGAAGAGAACTGGGAGCCAGCAGAAGCAAGGTATTTTAGGAGAACTATGATTAAATTATTGGGACTGGAGTGGAAAGAAGGCCAAGGAAACTCAGTGTGGTGCAGACTGGGAGGTACGATTGCCAGGTTGAGGACTTGGGACAGCAGCAGATAAGCAAGAGGCTGAGGGAATTCTGTGTTAAGGATGAAGGGAGGAGAAAGAGGTGAACAGTAAAGGTTGGTACCAAGATGGATTTGAGCAGGTCAGATTTGAGGCAGGATTGTTTATTGTGATTCAGGTGGTGAAAACAAAGAGCGAAACAATGGGATGGAGGAGAAAAGTGAGAAGAACCGATCAAACCTGAATGTTAATGAAACAGAAAATTCAAGGAGAAAGTCAATATTTTGAGCACCTGACTTTTGGGGCATGTAAATATCATTGATAAAAACTGCAAAGTGTGAAGAAAGAACTCTTTAAGACAGATGATTAAGTTCAGTTGTAGACAAGACCATCTGAGTGGTGGTGGGTGAGACATAAAAGAAGAGCTCTGCCCATCAGGTAAAAGAAAATACAGAACTGAAGTGTTTGAGAGAAGTCAGATGTTGAAGAGGAGACCATGGAGTCTTCTGCACGAAAGAGGAGAGCTTGAAGAGGAAAGGAGAGAAGAGTCAGAACTGAACCTTGAAATGTGCCTCCACATAGGGGTGAGGAAGAGGAAAGGTAAGAGCCATTTTGGGACTTAGGAAAAGAACCAGCCCAAGGACAAAGATGTAAATGGCAGAGAGAAGTTCAATGCTTAGGCAGGCAATAGTTGTCTGGTATGATGTAAATTTGTATTATATTTGTTGAAATGCGTAGGAAGAAATACCTAAGGACAAACACCAAAATTGTAAAGAGGAATGAAAAAAGAGCTGAAGATATTCCCTTCAATTGTGCATGAATTTTTACAATTATTAAGCCCTATTTTTATAATTCCCATCCTCCCCCATTACAGCGGAAGAACAGTGCTGAAGAGCCACTTTGCTCTCCACCTCCTTCTATCTCTCCCTCCGTTGTCCTCAGCTCTTCCGCAGCTCTCCCTAATCTTCCTACTAATTTCCTCCAAGTGTCCAAGTGTTCCTCTGCTCTTTGCTGAGGGAGGGTAAACTGTCCCGGGGGCCAACATAAAACAAAGAGAACTTGTTTCTACCTCTGAGGTTTAGTTGAGGGCGGTTCTCCTACCCGTTCCTTCCCACCTAGTTATTGCTTCCATCTTCAATGACATCTGCTTCAGGAAGACATCTAAGATTACAGAAGTGAGGCTTTGATTAAAGCTTTGCTCTGACTCTCAAATATCTTGATATTTACTAGGCAAAATAATAAAAAAAAAACACAGTGATATCTTACCTCTGCACTCCCACATGTCTCTCCTGGGAGGTACACATGACAGATATCTTTCCCTTGGAACAAAGAAACTAAACCTCAGATGGGCCATAGGTCATACAGACCTAGAATAGCAAATAGAGCTTGGATTTTCTGCTTCCCAGGTCAGGGCTTTTTATATGATTCATGTGTTTACATAGTGAGACTTCTTTGATGTTTACTATTAAATTACAAAAATTATATATATTGAATATAATCAAATTTTTAATAGTCATGTCTTCTTTGTATATGTTCCATCATCTTCTTACTCAACTTATAAACAAAAATTAAATGACATTACCATTACATTATCAGGATAATCATTATTAGTTGAAATCCTTATTTTTTTCAACATTTTTTATTAGTACATTATATTTGTACATAATGGTGGGATTTGTTATGTATTCATGCATGCACACAGTATAACAATTTGGCCATGATCCTTCCCCAGCACTTCCCTCCTCTAGCCCCTTGTTCCCTTTCCTCGATTCTACCGTTCTCCCTTCAGTTTTCTTTTCCTTTTTCCTCTCTAGCTTCCCCATATGAGAGAAAACATATGACCTTTGACCATCTGAGTTTGGCTTATTTTGCTTAATACAATGGTCTCAAGTTCCATCCATTTTCCTGCAAACGACATAATTCCATTTTTCTTTATGGAAGGCCTTATTTTTATTATTATTTTGGGTCATCTTTAATGTCTCATTATTTTCACAACACACACAGACACACACACACACACACACACACACACACAGACACACACGAGAAACAATGAGAAAAAGTTTCTAATTGCCTGAACTTTCTAACTTGAGGCAACTTCTGACCTGCAGCACCAGGAGGGGAGTTCAAACAGAATTTCACAGAAGTGAGGAAACAGATCAGAGTTAAAGACACTGAGGCAGAAGTCTAGGAACAGGATACCAGAGAGGAAGAAGTTGCACAGAGAAAAAGCTCCAGAAATCTACACAACAGTCTCCTGGAGTGTTTAGCTGAATATCAATCTGATAAAGGGTGAGATTGGATGAGGCTAGGCAAACAATTGCCAGAAAGAGAACAATTATTTGGAGATCTATAAGTAAATAAAAATTTTTAAAAATAAAAATTCCTTGAGCTCACAGAGGCCTGGAACTTCTTCAAGCACCCACCAGTCAGGGAACTCATTAAACACATGGGGAATTCAGTAAAGTCCCAGGAGCAGCACCCTTAGTTATGGGACTAAACTAGCCTTGGGTACAAGCCACTCTAGATCTATCCTTAAAAACAAGCCTCAAAAAGATCAAAGGGATTTGAAAGTCAGTTAACTATCTGACAGAACAAAGCCCAACATGCTTTAAAAGGATACAACTAAATCAAGCATTTAACAACACAGGATTCACAACATCTGACAATCAAAAATTACTAGCTATGCAAAGAAGCAGA
This sequence comes from Sciurus carolinensis, assembly GCF_902686445.1. Classification (NCBI taxonomy): domain Eukaryota; kingdom Metazoa; phylum Chordata; class Mammalia; order Rodentia; family Sciuridae; genus Sciurus; species Sciurus carolinensis. Next base: position 52,729,177 of record NC_062215.1, on the reverse strand, counting down.
AAAGCATGAGTACATTTCCAGAAGAAAACAGAGTCAATAAAAACAGACCAAATATGACAGAGATGATAAAATTGTCAGGTAAAGTCTTTAAAATACTTTAAATATAAATTTGCTCAAAGATATAAAGTAAGTCATGCAGATTAAAAGGTGAAAAAAGTATCTTTAAATAACCAAATGGAACATCTAGGAATGACAAGTACAATATCTGAAATAAGCATTTCACTTGAGGCAATTAAGAGCAGATAAAACACTGTCAAAGATTGGTAAACCTGAAGACATAGCAATGGGAACTATCCAAAATGAAGTATAGAGGTTAAAAGGTAAATATTTAATGTATTTAAAACAAAATTTTGTCGAACATAATAAATATGAAAGACAAAAATAGTCTGGGAAAATATTTGCAATAAACATAAGAACCTCAGGCTGGGGTTGTGGCTCAGGAGTAGAGTACTTGCCTCACAGGCATGGGGCACTGGATTCGATCCTCAGCACCACATAAATAAATAAATAAAATAAAGACATTGTGTCCACCTACAACTAAAAAAAAATTAAAAAGCATTAGAACCTTATCTATATTATTTAACTAATGATTTATAAGTTAATAAGAAAATTATACAGGATTGAAGATGTAGCTCAGTGGCAGGGCACTTGCCTAGCATGTGTGCAGTCTAGGGTTCAATACCCATCACTGCCAATTTAAAAAAAACAATTATTGAGATTCCCAAAAGACGAATTTATGTTAATTTATGCCATTCACCTGACATGACCAGAAAACAAATACAGAAAATAAATGTTTTACCTCACCAATAATTAAATAAATGCAAAGAAAAATATCTCTATCACTTGGGTACTAATTTATAATTATCAACAAAATTTTAAAACATTCCAAACCTCAAACCATCTGGCAAAATATATTAAAAAAAATTTCAAAACATTAAATAAAAAAAAAATAAAATCAACTTAGTTGAGAACAAAGAAAATTACATTTTTTTAGGATTAATTAGGATTGTAATCCAGGAGATACTGGGGACCTGGGACTCCTCAGGACTCATCCCTGGTTGGTTCAGAGCCAAGGCCAAGAGCAGTGGTAAAGACTAGGACTTTAAAGGAGTTAGTACATCCAGGGTCTAAGAATAGGTGACCACTGAAGGAACCTTGGGAATGCAGAAAGCTGTTCCTTCACACACAATTTTTTGTCCAAAGGGATCAGTAGTTTTGCATTCATTTTTTACTGAGATAGATAAGGCAGAAAAAAAATCTAGGCACAAATCGAGCCTAATTTTTAGTGGTTACAGACAACCATAAACAAATAGTTAAATAAAAATATAATATTAAGGGCTGGTGATGTAGCTCAGTGGTAGAGCACTTGTCTACCATGTGTGAGGCCCTGGGTTCCATCCCCAACACTGCGAACACATTAGTAAGGGGTGTAATGAGAATCAAAATACAGTAATACTTTCAGGAGTAATTGGTGACTTCCTTATGAATAAGGAAATAAAAAAGGCTGCACTGACTTTAAGCTGAAATTTAAATGACTACAAGAAGCTAAACACAGGAAGGTCAGGAAGTAGGATGTTTGGGCAGAGGGAACGACTGATGCAAAGGGGTAAAGTGGAAACCAATTTGGAATATTCAAGGGAAAAACAAGAGAAGGTAAACTGGGCTGGAGCAAAGTGAGTAAGGGGTGAATCATGAGCAAGAGCCACCTAAAGTTTTAAAAACTAGGGAGTTTTACACAAGCAAATGACTTGACTGATTTATGATTTCAAAGGCCACTCTGGCTACGACATGAAAAGCAGATTATAAAAGGTCAAATGTGAAAGCAGAGAAACAAATTAGAAGCTAAGATGATGGTGACATGAATCAGGATGTGCTATGGATACCGTTTATGCCCTCCCAGCATCCACATGTTGGGAGCTTGGTCTCCATTGTGGTGGCATTCAGAAATGGCGAGATCTTTAGAGGTAAGGCCTAGTGGGAAGTTGTAAGATTGACCCTCCCCACTCTCTGATCCTACCTTGCAGTGTAATCTCTCCATCTCCCATCAGCTCCCACCATTGTTAAGTTGTCTGTCGTGTGGTCCTTACCAGACCAGTCTGACGCTGGTGCTGTGTCCTTAAATTTCCAAAATGGTAAACCAAATAAACTTCTTTTCTTTATAAAGTTTTCCAGTCTCAGGTATTTTATTATAGTAATGAAAAACAGACTACAGGGTGGTAGTAGTAGTGGTAGTGATTGGTAGAAAGGGATAGATAGACTCAGGATATGTCATGGAAGTTGAGTTGACAGAACATGCTGATGAAGTGGATGTAAAGAGTGAAAGATAGGGAAAAATACAGTTACTTTAGATCAGGTAGAGGGAAGTGAAATGAGGGGAAGTGGTATGGGGGTAGGAAGGATAGTAGAGTGAAACAGACATTATTACCTCATGTACATATATGCCAATGTGATCCTACAATCTGTACAATCAGAAAAATGAGAAATTATACTCCATTTATGTATGATTTGTCAAAATGCATTCTACTGTCATGTGTAATTAATTAGAACACATTTTAAAATTTTTTAAAATAAAAAAATCATGTAGAACTCACTTTTTTGGTTAGAGAACATAAATGGGTAATGGAAATATTTAATAAGTTGGAAGAAAACTGAGGAAAGAGGAAGTTTAATGGAGGAGAAATTCAAGAGTGCCATTTGGAATCATGTTAATTTTCAGATGGCAGACAACCCCACAATCATACTGGGAATCTGATGCACCTCTCAGTAACTGATTGAACAGATGAAAAATCAGTAAGAATATGGATTCAAACACCATAAAAAAAAACTTGATCGAGTAGATGTTTGCAGAACACAGAACCCTACATTGCATACCACACATTCTTTTCAAGAACACACAGGACCTTTATAAAATGAGTCATACAGGACCATAATTCTCCAACAAATTTAGAAGATTGCAATCAGGCAAGCCATGTTATGACTGCCATGTGCAATCAAGCCAGACATCAATAGGAGTAACCTGCTTAAGAAGACAGGGTGCTGTTAGCACAGGGATTGACCAAGAGCAATTAGAATAGACTGGAGAGCCCAGAAACAAAGACAGGCACGTACAGACACTTCATTTTTGGCAACGCAGATCAGGTGGGAAAGGGCGGGGGGACTATTAATAAATCGTGCTGGGATAAGTAGTTGTCCATATGAGAAAAAAATGGGACCTATGCTCATTTCATGTCAGTTTCAAGTGGATTAAACATCTAAATGTAAAAGATAAAATATAAAGCTTTCAAAAGAAAACATAGGAGAATACCTTCAAACTCCCGTGAAAAGATTTATTAAGATACTAATAGTACTAACTCTAAAGAGATTGACAAAGTGGACTATACTAAAATGGAGAATTTCTGTTCATCAAAAAACTATATAATTGTTGAAAATTGGTGATTGGAATGTGAAGTTTTATTATGTTTTCTATTTTGTGGATATTTGAAAGTGACCATTAAAAGGATTTTTAATAAACAGCTCATAAAGAAAATTATAAGAGAACCAATGATATGGAAGAGGATATTTGCAGCACCTACATTTTTAAAAGGTGCTAGCATCTGGAATACAAAAAGAACTCCAATAAATAAGGTATAACTTAATTGTAAGTAAACAGAATACTCAGAAGATCCAGTGCCCAATAAGCATATTCCCATCCTCATTAGTAATCAGAAAAATACTAATGAAAACTTCAGTGAAATACTATTTCATTGAATGATATATTTCCAGAATAGTTAAAATAAACACAATACCAGAGATTAACAAGAATGTAGAACAATGGGAATTCTTATTTGTTGCTGGTGAGATCTCAAATTTCTACAGCCACTTCAGGAAACCATTTGGCATTTTCTTGTAAATTTGAACTTGCTCATACCCTAACAAACTAACAGTTCCAATTCCAAGTACATATCCTTGAGAAATTCTTGTCCACATGTAACACTTACATGAAAAAGATTACATTATTCTTAATAGCCAGTATTGGGAAACCACCCAGTGGTCCATTGACAGTGAAATGGGTAAGTTAATTGTGGTGTGTTCATACCATTAAACACCACCAAGTAATGAAATGAATGAACTACAGTTACATGCAGCAATGTAATTTAATATTATAAATACAATATTGAACTAAAGAAGCGAAGTTTAAAAATCGATTCCATTTATATAAAGTTCAAAATCAGGCAAAATAAGCAGCGCATCTTTAAGCGATAAAGCTATAAAGATCTTCAAGGACAGGTTACCACAAGGTTAGAAAGTGGTTATTTCTGGGTAGAGGGAGAGGTTTGTTGTAGGAGTGGGGGTGGGAGCAGAGAAAGTGTAGATAATGGGATGCTGGCGATATTCTAATTCCTGAATTGGATTATGATTACCTTGGTGCTTTTTAGTTGACTTTAATTGTTCTTTGGTGTGTGTGTGTGTGTGTGTGTGTGTGTGTGTGTATTAGGATCATCAATTTCTGAACAATGTGATAAAAATTAAGGAACCTGGGTGTGGTGGTTCATACCTGTAATCCCAGCAACTTGAAGGCTGAGGCAGGAGGGCTGCAAGTTCAAGGCCAACCTCAGCAATTTAGCAAGGCCCCAAGCAATTTAGCCAAATCCTTTCTTAAAAGAAAAATAAAAAAATAACAAGGGGTGGGGATGTAGCTCAGTGGCAAATGCCCCAGGTTCAATCCTCAGTGCCAAAAAAAAAAAAGAAAGAAAGAAAAAGAAAGGAAGGAAAGGGGAAAGAGAGAAAGAGAGAGAGAGAGAGAGAGAGTAAGAGAAGGAAAAAAAAGAAAGAAAGAAAGAAAGAAAACTCCTTCTCAAAAAAAAACACATTTATAAGTAAATTTCTGTACCATTTTAGATTTCTAGATCCACTAAAATTCAGCCATAAAGAAGAGGATGTTTGGACCGTATACTGAAAACTGCTGTAAATTCTATGAATTTAAGATCTCCGTTTGTAGGGACAACTTCACAAGAACTAAAGCCTGGAAACCAAGAATTACATGTTTTTCTTTCAGATCCAAGGTGATTATACAGCATACCCTCTTCCCCAGGCCAAAAATTCTTATCAGCTGGGTCAGCTGTACCTCTGAGAGCCACACCAAAGATAGCACAGAAAATACTGGGCACCTGAAAATGATACACTAAGAATTTCTCACAAATCATTTAAGGGAAACTTAATAGTAAAAGCAATTATGCTTGTGAATTTGGAAAGGATGAAATCCTTGGGGGTGGTTGTCAAGCCATTGAGTATTTCATCAATGGGATTGATCCCAGTGAATTTGAATGGCACCAACTGTGTAGCTTTAATTTATACAATCCACTATACTCAACACAAAAAATGGTATGGTGCAGTTGCTAGCTTGTGTTTTTAAAATATCTAAAGTTATAGGGACACTTTGGGGGATACTTTATTGAGGATAACAGTAGCTATGGTAGTTAACAGTAACTATGGTAGTTAAAGATACAGGAATATATAGTTTAGAGCCATGTGATTGAAAGCAAAATATATCACTCATGGACTTTAATTTTATGGGTACTAACTTGCACTTGATTGTAAGTAATTGCAATTGGTATGCCCACAAGTTCACTGGAACAGGAACTGAATGATTACAATAGGCCCTGGAACTTAGTGAACTCTTAGGAATTTCTGCTCAAAAAAGAGATTTTCTGCCTAATTTTTCTGTAAACCTAAAATTGCTCTGAAAAATAAAGTCAATTAACTTTTTAAAAATGTATACATTGAAAATGGATAATATTCTTTGTAAGAAAAATGTGGAATCAATGTGTCACTTTAATTAAATAGTTATGAAATACACATGATAGCATTTTCTGATCTTAATTTTTAGAAACAAAACTAAACTAGATTCATTTTGTTTTTGGAAAGAGTATAATGGAAGTTAACTTATCCTAAAATGAAGATGAACTACCATTCCTGTTTAGTTTATCCAGGAAAGGAAGTTAAGTGAGCATTGGGAAACAGATTCCTTTGAGAGACATGCTTTTGAGCACAATTGAAGTAACTGAGATGTATAGCAAAGAAGGAACCTGGCAATGCATCAGTGCTGGAGGAGCGGAGTTGCTCTAAAAGTGGGACTGCTTTTACATAATTAACCAAAAATGCCCCGAATGAAAAAGTAGTTTGGAGTATTTACTACATATGTAATTGCTCTCAAGCAGGTTATGGGCATAAACAGTTGTTGTATTATTGATACAACTGCACATCAGTTTTCAAAAGAAACCCAACCATTCACCAACTTGAGTTCAAATATATTGTCCATTCAAATGCCTATTTGACACCTCCTGGTCTTGGATGTTCCCATAAGTGACAGTTGTCCTGGATTTTTCCAAGATCACCAGTCACCCTGTTTGGAATGCTGTGATAATTCTCCTATTTGTACTTACAACTAAAAACCTAATAAAAGTGATTTCGTAGTGTCTCTGGAAATGTGAAAGAAATCATGACCTAGAAATTCTGCAAAGAGCAAAATTTTTTATAAAGGCCTGAATCACATAGTTAAGTAGAATGAATCAGACATAACTTTCCTTTGCACATATATGAATTCATGATCACTGTAACTCCACATCAAGTACAACCACAAGAATGGTATCCTAATTGGAATGGGGTGTACTCTGTGTATGTATATATGTCAAAATACACTTTACTATCATGCATATCTAAAAACAACCAATAAAAAAGATGTTTTTTAAAGCATGAAATCTATGGGATTTTAAAAAATTATTTGGGTAGTGTGAAGTGCACAGCACTGAGAAGACATTACAAGCCTGAGCTTTCTCCTCCTAGACTGCTTTCCCAAATTTTCCAGATATGTCAAGAAAGTATCATATCTCTGGGAATTAGTAGAGATCACTCAGGATGAAAAATGGGAAAGAATAAAGATAATGGAATAATTATTCAAGATATCTCTGCTAAGATACATACCAGCATTTTTCAAAACTTTGAAGCCCATATAGAAGTATGTGTTGCATGGTCTAGATCGTGTTCTCCAGTCCTGTCTGTGGAAAATCCCAGAAGAGATTCTCAGAGTCAGAAATGCTTCTTTAACATAGATTCTTTTCTTAGAGTGGCCTAGATTCTTTTCTTTCTCTGATTTGATTCCTTCTATGTTTGTGAAAAATAACATTAAATATGCAATATTAGAAGGTTCTAATCATTCATAATAAAATGTCAAACCATTTATTTATTCAAATACTTCATTTTAGACAGAATTAATAGTCTTATCCTCATATATAGCAAACGCTTCATGAGCCCAATGATATTGTCACTTATTTGTGTGTGTGTGTGTGTGTGTGTGTGTGTGTGAGAACTGGGGACTGAGCCCAGGGCCTTGAGCATGCTAAGCAAGTGCTCTATCACTGAGCTGCAGCCCAAGCCCAATGAGTAAACTTTTGAGAGAGCCAAGAGCCAAGATTAGACCCTGACCAAATACAGGTTCTGATGGGTATAAGCAAGTTGAAGTCAAAAGTCCACTGCTATGACTTGCTGATGGCCACTGAAACAAACACTGACAAAATTGTCTTTTTCCTTTAAACACCTAGGAAATTGTCTTCTTTTGACTATGACACTTTGTACTCAATTATATTGCATTATATAGAGAGTAGAATGTTCTCGCCTGCAGTATTTCCTCTGTTACACTCTTCTGTGAAAACTGCTTGTTAATTATTCAAGTCCAGTATTCATTCGTTAACTATGTAATTTTTCTTTTACTCTTCTCATTTCCAATAATTCTTTTTATCTCCAATGATTTCTGTCCTCATCGTTGCAGTTTTATTTTAGCCTGCCTTCTGCTTGATCTTTCCACTACTATTTCTTAGTCTTCTTAAACTTATTTTTTCTGAATTCTAGCCCATACATCAGCTGTTTTAATGTACCTTTAAATTCCTGAATTGCTAATAGATTTGCCAGAATTTCTAAGGATATTTGATTCTACATGATACTTATATTTGATATAAACATTCCTGGTTTTCTTATGGTCACAGGAGACTTGCCAATTTGTGTGAAAATCTCAACCACTGAGCCATTTCTCTTTTTATGATTCCCTTTTTTATGAAAGCACCATATTTTAAAATTATTTAATTCTATGATAAACTATACCAAATGTACAAAATATAAACATCTTTGTATAGAAAAGTATTCGTTACTCTCTCATATCTTCATACCCTGAATGACCGTCTTGTTTATTCCATTTAAAAGCTCTGGGGGCCAAAATGCTTTTGTGGGAGTTAACCCCTTCGAATCTCTGAGATAGATATATATATATATATATATATATATTTTTTTTTTTTTTTTTTTTTTTTTTTTTTTGGTACCAGGAATTGAACCCAGGTGCACTCAACCACTAAGCCACATCCCCAGCCCTTTCTATATTTTACATAGAAACAGGGTCTCACTGAGTTATTGAGGCTAGCTTTGAACACGCAATCCTCCTGCCTCAGCCTCCTGAGCCACTGGGATTACAGGCATGCGCCACTGCACCAGGTTCTGCTATAGATCTTATTAGGTTTTCCTTTTTCCTGTGCTTGCTAAATATGATGTTCCAGCAAACTTTTCTTCATGCCAAAAAAAATCCATCTATTGTAGAAATTTAAGTAACATGGATAAACAGAAAAGAAGAAAAATAATGTAAAAACCATCCAAAATTCCACTACCCTCAGATAAATTACTTTTTGTACATTTTTATATATTCATGTAACCAGAGAGGCCTACAGTGCTTACTTCTCTTTCTAAAGGAATTTCCCCCTCTTATGGCTCCTGCTGCTGCCTTATTTTGTACCATGTGACCCCATTCCACAAGTCAGATGGATTAGAGCAATAATGAACATCCTGCCTGTATTACGATTTAGTTAGGAAAATAGACACCACCCTAAGTATTTCAAACCAAATACAAGATTTAATAAGGAAAAGTGACTTCTCAGGAAATGGAAATGCTGAGAAGCCAAACACAGGATGATGAGGTAACTGACAGGTTAGCAGCAGCCAGAAGAGACAACAGGAGGCATTTTCATCAGAGCACAGAAGTTGTAACCAACCAGAAGGAACCAGAATAAGGAAAGAGGGATTTCCCAGTGTGGGGGGAGGGGGGAACCTCAGCAGGAGGGTTCGTTTGGGGGAAATTGGAAACACAGAAGGGAAGCAGCCCCATTCAAGCACCTCACAGGAAGCAGAATACTATAGTAGCCCTTCCCCTTCATGCTCCAGTCATCCACCATCATCTCTCCTCAGGCCAAACTTACCAAGAAGCCTGTGGGCAAAAGCTCCTGGGAAATAACAGGGGAATGAGGATGCAAGTGAGCACAAGTAAGCAATTGGCCAGAAATTCTCTCAGAGTGGTCAATCAATTGACTGGTCACATAAAATCTGGTATTCTTGCCAGAAATGTTTTAGCTGAATCTAATGAGGAAACAGTCAGGCAAATCCAAAAGATACTCTACAAAACAACTGGCCTGAACTTTCCAAAATGTCAATGTTACAAAATACAAAAAGACCAGAAAATTTATCTGTATTCTCTGATATATAGTTTACTGAATATGGTGGGTACACTATTCTCCTTCACTGGCCTTCTAAATATGGCATGTCAACAATTTTTTCTTTCTGCCAAAACAATTCACATCCATTGTAGAAAATTCAGTAACATGAAGAAACAAAAAGATAAGTAGTATACAAATCACCTAAAAATCTATTACCCTGAGATAAGTTACTTTTTATAATGCTAATATGCGATCATAACTGGAATACCAAATCAAAAAAGATCCATATACAAAGGACATTATGGAACAATTATGCAAATATGGATTTGAATTGTGCATTGGATTTTAGTTGTATATAAAGGTTAAATTTCCTTTGGGTATAGGCCAAGGAGTGGGATAGCTGAGTCAAATGGTGGTTCCATCCCAGGTTTTCTAAGGAATCTCCACACTGCTTTCCAGAGTATGATTACACAAATGGTATGCCTCTACTTCATGTACAAACAAAGAAATAAGATGTACCCCATTTGTTTACAATAAAAATAAATTTTTTAAAAAATGAAAAAATTTAAAAAGAAGGTTAAGTTTCTTGAGTGTGATACTTTGATTGTGGTGATGTAAAACAATGCCTTCATTCTCAGAGGACATAGCCTAATGTATTTAAAGGTAAAATATCATGATGTTTCTAACCAGTTCCATGCATGTATGCAGGGAAAGAAAATGTGTGAGCAAACAAATGTGGCAAATGCTAAAATTGGTGAATCTAAGAGTAGGGTTCCTAGGCATTCATTGCACTATTTTTGCAACTATCCTAAAGGCTTACCATTTTTCCAAAATAAAAACTTAAGAAAAAAAATAGGCTGGCTTGTGACTTTTGACTATAGGCATAAGGTAAAAAGATGAATTGAACCAACCAGTTCTTAGGAATTTGAAACTAAAATCCCAGAAAGAAGTTGTAGGTTAGCAGTTAAATTTGGAGATGACAGAAAAACATGAGTGGAGATAGGCAACAGCAAGCTGAAATTAGATGCAAACCCAAACTATGAGGTGAGAGTAAATATACAGCAAACTGCTTACAAAAATAGCTGCCAAGAATGTTTTCCATTGCTGTAAGCACATGCCACTTCTCCCATCAATAAGCAAAGTCTGTTTCTCTCTTGCACATGGCCTGAATTGGCCTGGGGACTTGATTTCACCAAAAGAATGCAGCAGAATGGACACAGTGCTAATTCTTGACCATCTTCCATCTTCCTTCTCTTAGAGTTGTGAGCCACCCTGTAAAGAAGGCTGACTGCCCTGCTGGAGAGATTGACTTGGCAGGTTTCCCTAGCTGTTCTCCACACCTCAGCCAAATCCAGATCCTCCAGCCCTAGTCAAGCCGGCCCAGCCACCACCTCATGGAGCAGAGACAAGCTGTTCCTGCCAATCCCTTCCCGAATTACAGCATCATGTTCCAATAAATAAACAGTGGTTGTTATTTAAAGCCAATGAATTTGGGGGAGATTTGTTATATAGCCAATAGCTAACCAACAGGATGCATCAGAGATGCCACTAGGGAGGAGAGTAAAACACTGCCTGGGTTTTATCATTTTAATTCATTCCTAGGTTGACTGAAAACAACCTCCACCCATTTCTTGAGTTAAATTGAACAGGTATCTATCTGTTCCTTGAAACAAAAAAGAATGTGCCTCTTACTATTCTTTCTCTTCACAGGTATTTTTAATTTCTGAAGATTCTGGATTAACATTATTTCTGCTTGTCTTCCCTTTTTGTTGGGTGACAACTCTGATTTTAAAATGGTGTCTTGCAAACTGCATCATACAAATAGAAGGGTGAATAAAATCAGTGGCTCTGTTTAAGTATAATACTAGAGTATTATGTTAGAGTGTTTACTCAGTTTCCGATCTAAAACATTGGCAATCCTTTCAAGTGTTTATTCCACCCCAATTATAGTCTCTTTACCCCCAGTGAGAACCACCTCCTCATGGAGCACAGACAAACTTTGTGTTAGCCACTGCCATTTTTCCTTTATAGTTTCCTACCTCTATATGCATCTCTAAACAATATAATACTTAGTTTTGAAAAACTGAGTAGCAAGTGCCAATTTAGGAGGACAAAGAAAAGGTAATGCTTCCACTGTTAGAGAAGGCTCAGTGGGGGGAAATAAACTGAACAGTGTCTGGGTGGTTGTCTGGCTTCAGCTTCCCTGAGCATTTACAAGAGACTTTTATGGGGAGAGCATTGAGTAAGACGATGAGTAACACTGGGAAACATCGAGTTCAGCACAATTGAGACATGTGATGGCACCAGAGCGTGGGGCAGGTTTTGGGTGGTTGACCAGGATACAGTCAGAGGGACTGGGCTGTTTTGCGTCTCCTGTTCACCATGATTTCCCCTCTACCTCCCAGGAGAGGTCAAAGCAGAACATTTCTAGATAATAGGTGCACAGCAGTTCCAGCAGAAAGGCATGTGGCCCGGCAGGAGCCTCATCAGCGTGTAGTCAAAATACGTACAGAGAAAACTCTGGACCACACTCTAGGCATTTTGTCCTAGGTTTTAAAGGTCAATCTGATGGTAGTGGGCAAAATGGTGATGGAAGCCTTGTATGTCTCTCCCTGGAGACCCAAAGCTTAATGTGAACTTCTTTCCTTCTGCACCTGTCATCCTGGAATCTCCCATCACTCTCACCTGAAGATTCCCTTCACCACTCTCCTGTACCTGATGTCTATCTGTTGTTTCCCCTGCCCTCCTTTTTCTTGATTTGTTCTCTCATTCAAGAAGCACAGCCTCCAATAGCTTCTTGGGAAGTGTATCTGAATGTGTATGTATTTGCCCTCATATTCAATCAGTAATTTAACTGGGTGCAGAATTCTAGAATAAGACTCATTTTTCTTCAGAATTTTGAAGGCATTGCTCTGGTGTCTCTTCTGCTTTCCAACAAATCTGATTGCTGATTCTTTGTACAATGGCCTTTGAGAGCTAGCGTGCGTGCATGCTCTCTCTTCTCTTTCTTTTTTTTCCTCTCTCTCTCTCTCTCTCTCTCTCTCTCCTTTGTGGTTCTGGGGATTCAACCCAGGGCCTCAGACTTGCTAAGCCAGCACTTTACCACAGAACTACATCCCCGAACCCTTTTCTCTCTTTGTTAAATACCTATTATTCATATATTGAGCCTCCCAGGCTTACTCTCCATTCTTTCTGTTTCCCGCTCTTTGTCTTCTTGGGAAATTTCCTCATATTTGTCTTCCAACTCTTCTGTTATATTTTCTAGATCTACTACCCTGCTTTAATTTTTAAGTTCTCTTTATTATTCTTTAATATTTATCATGTTCTTGTTCTTGTAACATAGGTACAATTTATTATCTTGCCTTTTTGTATATTGATAACAGATTTTTAAAGTAGATATACCGCTGTATATTTTATGGGGGCGGGGGTTGTTTGGCTTTTGCTTTTGTTTTGGGCTATATCTTCAATATCTGAAGCAACATCTGATTCTTCTTTAAAGAACTGCTGCCTCCCATATTCTCAATCCATAGGGATGAACTCATCATTTGCTGATTCTTTTGTCTTTATAATACACTTAACCTGCCTGGGCTTCAGTTTCTTCACCCATAAAATGAGGATGATGATAGAACCTATTTCATTTGGGGTTGCCCAAGGTTACACATCTAAACCATGGAACTCAGACTCAGACTCATAATCTGACACATAATCAGCTCAATAAATTTCAACTGTCATCATTATTACATAGTTCAGTGACTCGCACTACCTTTCAGCAGCACATGACCCAGGGTTGACAAATGAAATTTGCACTAGGATTTTGTTTGACTGATTCGGAAGAAAATATTCTCTTCTTGTCAGGTGATTAAATTGGCAAAATATAATACCAGAGCTATTGGTAGTCCTCTTAAACAATACTCATGGAGAATCTACCAAAAAAAAAAAAAAACAGCATAAAATAAAGCTGAACCAAGAGATGGAAACACATAACTGGTGATGATGATGTTGGATCCGGTCTTTTTCAGAAGCATCATATCATGCTCCTGGGACTTTCTAGTATTATAAATCGATACTACATTTTTATCTCTTAAGTAATTTTTAGTTGAATTTTCATGACTTGCAACAGAATTCTTTATAATACCAAAAGGTTGAGAACATACTGTTTTGAAACCTATGCATTTCACTTAACGTAACATTATCATATTTTAAGTTATTAAAATCATTCCTCAACACTATTTCATGTATGGTATTTTATTTTATGAAGCCCATATTAGTGGGCAGATACATTATTATTAACTTTTAAATATTATAAATTACACTGAAATGAATATCCCTGTAGCCAAATTTTTGGAAATATCATGGTTTCCAGAAAATACATTCCCAGAAGTGGAACTTTTGAGTCAAAAGTTGCATGGGATATTAAGAGTTTTGTTACACATAGAAAATTGACCACTTGAAAGGTTGTGCCAATTTACTCTCATACAATGAATATAAAAGAATGTCTATTTTCTTCATCCATTGCTTTCAGGGGTGATACCTTTCTTAAAAATCTCTACCAGGCTGGGGAGATAGCTCAGTTTGGTAGAGTGATTGCTTGTCAAGCACAAGGTCCTGGGTTCAATACCCAGCACTGCAAAAAAAAAAATCTCTACCAAATTAATGACATACACACAAAAATAATATTTCATTTTCCTTTGTATTTCTTTATAAATTGAGTCATCAACCATGTATAGATTTGTTAATATTGTGCTGAATTCAGATTGTTATTATTTTATTTAGGGATCCTGTGTCTCTGTTTTAAAATTGTTTCTGTTGGTACTCTATTTGCTCAGGTTTATCAGAATTTATTCTAGTTCTGTAAAATAATACTTAAAATATAGAGATTTAGAGATGGACAATGTGAGTTTGCATGTGAGTTCCACAATTAGACATGTAATCTTGGGCAGCCTAATCTTCCTAACCCTGAAGAGAGGTAACCCAATGGAAAGTGAGCCAATGAAACCCCAAAGAACCTGAAACAGCCTCAAAGTTTCAAGGTCCTGCAAAAAGTGAATAGTGGGAACCCTACTACTTCCCCAACCTGCTCCCAGATCAGCTAGCAGCTCACACTATCAAAGCAAGAGATGGGGCAATTCATTTAGGCAGAAATAATCCACTCCAGAGAGAAGAACTTCTTGTTCTACCAACATTGGGGTATATACCCATAGCAGAGCCCATTTGCTTCCCAGTTTCTCTGTGTGATGTTCACACAGCCACCAACCCTGCCTGTGCATTCAGAGCTTGTAGTCAGCATTTAAATGTCTCACACTTGTATGAAGACTTAGCCAAGGAACAAGACATTGACAAGAACCTCTAAGACAAGAGAGAACAGAACAACAACAAAAAAAAAAAGAATTTTTATTCTTTTATTAGAAATTGTTTTTATTATAATTTTCATGTATTCTCTACAATTATATTACATATACACATTTATTAAAACTTCTCATTAATTTTTTTTCTTTGAGACAGAAACTTCACTAAGTTGGCAAGGATGGCCTCAAACTTGAGATCTCTCTGCCTCAGCCTCCTGGGTCACTAGGACTGTAGACATGCTCCACTTTGCCCAGCATAACTTATTCTTTCATTATAACTATACTGGAATTTCTATTTTTATGTTATAACAAAACAAAAAGAAAAGATGAAGCTAAAACAATTTAGAGAGGGATACAGAAAAACTCAAAACATCCTCCTTTTTTTTTTTTTTTTTTTTTTGGAAATATCCATTGGATTTAATATAAGCAGATCCTTGATGTCTTTGGTGAGAGATGCTTTGATGCGTTATTAGAGGTAAAAACCAAATGATGCTGAGGGAAGCACTGAGTGCAGATTAGACCTGGGAATGACAGTTATAGATAGTCCTTACAAGATGTTCCACTGTCATGGTTTCAGAGGTCTTAGTCCTTAGAAGGCCGGCTCCATTCCTTGGGGCTCAAGGTGAGGCTTGAACATCATGGCAGGAGAGGGTGGTGGAGGGAAGCAGCTCATATCACTGTGATCAGGAAGCAGAGAGCATGATCAGAAAGCAGAGAGTCCTACTTCTTTGATGTTTGTTTGCTGAGGGGGAAACTTCAACAGAGCAAGATTCCAAGTGTTAGGAGGGAATGACACACCTCATTGGTAAATATTGGAAGGGTAAAATGGAAATGCTTGACTCAACTTCTGTGAGTTTTTCTTCCTGTGAGCCAGCCTTCCTCAGAGATAGTGAGTTCTCTATTATTCCCCTCCAGGTTTTAATCACATGAAGCGGGCTGGTGAGACTCAGTTCTGATTACTATTGCTATTGCTGCATGACAAATAAACACAAAACTTAAAGATATAAAGTAACCATTTTCTTTGCTCATTGGTGCTCTGGGTCAGGAATTCAGAAGGGACAAAAGAAAAGGTTTGTCTCCACTCTCCATAACATCTGGAACCTCAACTGGGAAGTCTGGAAGGTCAGCTGCTTAGGGGCTGGATTCATATGGAGGATCTTCACTCTGTCTACTGAGACCTTGCCAGCCTTGTCTACCAGAGCGCACATATCTAGCTTACATACATACCAACTTGTACAGATGCACACTGCCATACAAGCCTGGGTTCAGACATCCCACCTTGGAGCTCAAGATTCTAAAATCAAGTGTTCAGCAAACACAGTAGAAGCTGCAACATCTTTTCAGACTTGGTCTTAGAATTCACACATTATTTTCCATCATACCCTGGTGAGCTACCAGTCTGCCTAGGTTCAGGGTGGGGAAGACATAAAGTCCACCTTTCAGTTGATGGAGTGTCTAAGAATTTGTAGATATGTTTTAAAGCTACCCTAAGTCATTATCTTAAAGATCCTAACATCTGATGCAAGGGACAAGAACACTAAGAAACAGACCAGGAGTAGATATGAAGAGGCATTGGTGTTTACCCCAGTTATGCTTCAAAATAATCATGGGCTCCAAATAAAGGGAACACAACTGTCTCTCACATCAGAAAGACAAGATATAGGGAGGCTGAGGCAGGAGGATCACAAGTACAAAGCCAGTCTTAGCAACTTTTAGCAAGACCCTCAGCGAGACCCTATCTAAAAATAAAAAATAAAAACCAGGCTGGGGATGTGGCTCAGTGGTTGAGTGCCTCTGGGTTAAATCCCTGTAACCACAAAAAAAAAAAAAAAAAGACAAAGGAAGGAGGAAAAAGGAATGAAGAATATCCAAATACTGCCTCCTTAGTCCAGCAAGTCCCCAGCAAAGCAAGTCCCACAATCAATCCCAACCCCAGTTTCTTCCCTTTCCCTAATCTGGACCTAAATTTCAAGACAAAAGGGACTTATATGGGTCAGAGTCCTTTATCCTTAATATTCTCCCCTTTGCTATCAAGTTAAATCAGAATTATGAGATATCCCAAAAACTCCATCCAAGTTTGGACCTTTGCCACCGAGGTCAATTTCTTCTTTTTTGAGCTCCTCAAGTATCATATCTCTTTCTTGAAGACTATTCATGGGTTCTGGAGGAACAAGCACGCAAATCTTTCAAAGGGACAGAAATGGTACGGTGATGGCCCTTGAAACTCCAATGTGAACATCTATTCATGATTCTCTTTTCATTTGACACACTGAGAGGCACATTCAAGGGCCAACTCCCTCTCTAATCTTTAACAATAACAATAAAGTGTAAGTGATTTATAGTCAAAGTTCTAGTAAGAATTCTGTGAACATTAAGTCTCTCCTTTGTCGCTATGTTCGTCTTTTTTGACAAGGGTAAGATTTTGTATATGAGAGTAGGATTATATGTACTAAGGTAGGATTTTGTGAAACTTGCTCAGTGTTTAGTCTGTTACTTTCATCTTTTTGTTTAAGGGTGAAAAGAAAACTATTTTATGACTAATACCAGGTAGTCTTAAGGCTCATGATCATCTCTGCTTCTTTCTGTACATTGTGTTTATTTTTCTATCACATAAATCATCACATAATTCAGCTTTTTTATTGATGCATTATAATTATACATAATAGTGGGATTTATTGTTATATATCTGTACATATGCAGGACATAAAAATATATTTAGTCAGTTTCCTTCCCCAGTACCTCTCCTTTCTTCCTCCCTCCCACTGGTCTCCTTCACCTATTCTGCTGGTTCCCTTCTACTTTCAAGAGATCACAACCCACTTTTTTCCCCTTTGTTCTCTCTAGCTTCCACACATGAGAGAAAATATACAAACCTTTATTTTCTGAGTTTGGCTTTCTTTACTTTCTGATCCACTTATTGAAAAAATCAATACCACTAATAGTCCCAAGTTCACAACTTTCCTATTCAAGAGAGTAGCAGTATAACCCAAAATCTCTTGCCTCACTTTTTTTGTACCAGAGTTGAACACAGGGATGCTTAACAACTGAGCAAAATCCATAGCCCTTTTTATTTTTTATTTTGAGACAGGGTCTTGCTAAGTTGCTTTAGGCCTCGCTAAGTTGCTAAGGCTGGCTTTGAACTTTTGATCCTCCTACCTCAGTTTCCCATTACGGGTGTGCACCACTACATCCAGCTTGCCTCACTTTCCAAATCCTGGTTATAATTGACCCAGCAACCATCTGGTGCGTATCTCTGGAGCAATCAACAACCAGGAAAAGAGTGTGAACTTGGCTTCTCTGTTAACTAGAAGGTGGTCAAATTCCCAGAAATGTGGGAATATGGACAAAGCAATAGATAAGTGGTTTCTTTGGGTTCACGAAAGCTCCCAAGACTTATAGAAATAAAACTTAGAAAAGAAAAAAAAAGTAGGAAAGGGGAAAACTTTTTGATTTGGCCAAATGTTCTAGACACTCCTGTTTGAATGAATGAAGTTGGGATTATGTCCTAGAAGGAACAAGCACCCTGACTATTTCCATACCTAACAATCAGGTGCAGCAAGTGTCCCCAAGATTCTGTCCTGGTTCATTATCTCTTCTCATTACTATACCTGCAGAAGCTTAGCTATACAAATATGCCTTAAATATATACGGATAGTGGGATTACTTGTTCAACATGGTGTAAGCCTGGAGGTGCTTGAAAAAGCATTCTCAAGAATGGATACAGCCATGAGAATTCTGAATAATTCAGGTCCATCTGTTTTGAATGTGTGAAATGGACTGGAAGCAGGTCAGAGTGGTCAAAGGCAGACAGTGTAAGATTCTATTGCAATTGTTTAAACTTCTCCCAACAGGAGAAAAGAGATTCAAACTGTAGATTAGCTGAAGAATTCAAGAAACATTTAAGAAATAAGATCAATAAAGCCTGTCAAAGGAAAGGTATGGGTGACATCTAGATAACTAGATATAGAATGGAAGTGATTTAGAGAAACTAGGGACACTGAATCAGGTTTAAGAAAGAAGGTCAGGTTGAATATGCTGAGTTTAAGATATCTTCTAATACCTTAAAGCTGATCTATAGCAGTCAATGTTGTTCAGTGTCTCATCCCTGGAACACAGGTCTGCTGGAAGTTAATATGTGTCTCTTAATCCCTTTCCCTATACAGTGCTGTAATCATACCTGAACTTCCACAACAGTCTCTTGACAGCCCCTAACTCGACTGTGATCCTCCAATCTACATAGTTGTCATAGTGAAATTTCTAAAATGTTCCTCCCTGGTTCGAAACTCTTTCCATCAACTTTGTGACAGAACTTCCCAGGAAGGTATACACAGTGTGTGTTTTCCTAGCTACATCAGATTGTGGACACCAGTGAAGGTCAGATCATAATCAACCTTTCACTGGCATAAATGGCCAGGACTCAGTAAGGCATGGCTCAATGTCTAATTCTATTTCAAGTTTCCCAAACATATGTGTCTATAGAATACATTTTAAGTTGTATTAACTGATGACAGGTCACCAAGGATTCAAGATATGTCCTGTATGACTAAATTCAAAAAGGAAAAAAGAATGAAAAACTAAAAGAAAGAAGGGAGAGGGAGAGGAATAGCAAAGGATACTGATACAGAAGATAAGGGAAGGGGGGAAAACTTGTCCTTAAAAAAATCACAAAATAGCCAAAACTGAAAAAAAAATTCTACAAAACACTGAGAAACATTTTTTAATGAATTGGAATTTCATGTTCATGGATTGGAGGACTTGGTAGAGTTAAAATATCAATTCTCCCTAAATTTATCTATAGGTTAACACAATACCACTCAAAATCTCAGGCAGATATTTTGTAGAAATAGACAAGCAGAATCTCAGTCTTTAAAAAGGAAGAGTTAATGAGAACTAGCTAACTATAAAACTAGCACTCTCCATGATTATATATCCAGTAATACATACTATTAGCAGTATAGTATTGGCATAATAATAAAGATATAGGTCAATGGAATACAGTTCAGAAATAACCCAAACATGAATAGTTGATTGATTTTCAACAAAAATGTCAAAGTAATATGGGACAATCTTCAAATAAAAAAGGTACTGGAATAATTGTATCTCCATATGCAAAAAAAATAGATCTCAATGCTTACCTCACACCACATAAAAATAACTCAAACAATAAAGTTCAAAACATGATTGAACCTATAAAACTTTAAGGTTAACAACACTGGAAAATTTTTCATGACTTTGACTTAGGCAAATTTTTCTTAGAACACAAATATATGAACTACAAAACAAAAACTGATAAACCAGTCTTCATCAAAATAATAAACCTATGCTTCTCAAAAGATACCTGTTAAGTCAATGAAAACACAAGGTATAGACTGGGAGAAAACATTTATAAAATATATATCTAATAAAAGAGCAGTATTCAGATGTGAAGAACTTTTACAACTCCATAACAAGACAAACAACTCAATAAAAAAGAAAAACTAGGCCAAATATTTAACAGACACTGTATCAAAGAAGATGTTTGAATGGAAAATCAGTACATGAAAAGGTGTTCAACACCATCAGTCCCAGGGAAATTCAGATTAAAACTAGAACTACCAAAACTCAAAGACTGTCAAAATCAAATCCAAATGTTATTGAAGATATGGAGCAACTGGAACACTGCTAGTGGGAAGGTAAAATGGTACAATTACTGTGGAAAACAGTTTGACCGTTTCTCATAAAGTTAAACACACAATAACCACATGACTCAGAAATACCACCTAGGTGTTTATCCATAGAAATGAAAATACAGGTGTGCACAAAGATCTGACAATATATATGCATAATAGCGTTAAATCCTGTTCAAAGCACCACTGTTTCATAAAGCCAAAAGCTGGGAACAATCCAAATATTCATCAAGAGGTAATTGGATAAACAAGTTGTGTTATTTCTCTATAATGGAATTTTACTCATCTATAAAGAGGAATGAATGAATTGAAATCACTCTCTAAATCTCCCACTAATTATAGTTTTTAAACTATGGAAATTAAATATAAGACAAACATGAGAAGACTCTAAAAAGTGAGGAGAAGAAGGCAAGCCAGATGGGGACTGTTGGGATCTCAGGAAAGGCATGGCAGTGAGTTCCCTGGGTTTTCTTTTACTCTTAGGTATTTGGCACTGGATGCTGGAGATGCTTCTGTAATCACCAATGGGCACAAACAAATCTCCCCAAAGACCTCCTTTCTCTGGACTAAAAACAAGGAAAGGGGCAATCCAGCAAGACAGAAAATTTTTAGACCATAATCACCCCATCCCAGTCAATCACTGTGGACCACAATCCCATTGTCACCCCCAACAGCAAATGCTGAGTGAGGAGCCTAGACTTCTTCCCTCACCTGGCTGTATCAGGCACCCTTAATCCTCGACAGGGTGACATTTGACAAGATTAAGTGGAGATCCAGGACTTTCATCCCAACTTGGTGGTGATGAGGCATGCTCCTCCAAAATGTCAGGGGAAACCACATGGGGATCATGGACTTCCACGCCCACTAAGCAGTAACAAGGTGCCATTCCCTCTATTCACTGGAGACAGAGGGAGGATAGAAGGAATCTGATACTTTCACTACTGTCCAGTAGTAACAAGGTCTCCTCCCAACTATTGCAGTGTCAGTAAAGGCCATGTGGGGAGCAGTTTCATTTCATAGAGGCCTACTGGGGTTGCTGGACTTCCAACTCCACCTGACAGTAATGAGGCCATCTCTCTTCTTCCTCCACCAGCCTCCACCACCATCAGTGAAGGCCTACCAAAACAAAAGATTTAAATAAGATCCAGAATTTCATAACATAATACCCAAAAGGTTCAGATTTTAAAGGAATAGAATTTTAGGGGCCTGAGGAGCTATAACAAAAGATCTAACATTTATGTCATTTTATTTACAAAATAAGAGAAGAAAGAGGTTGGGACTGAAAAATTATTTCATAAAATAGTAGCTCAAATTTCTCCAAATTTGGTAAGAGACCAAAATCTACAGATAAAAAACTGGAGCAAAACCCAGACAGGATAAACTCAAAGAAATCTATATTAAGACATTATAATCAATTTATTGAAACTAAAGAAAAAGAAACATTTTGATTTTCAAATACTAAAAAAATTAACAATGCTAAATACTACACCTCTTAAAGTTATCATCCAGAAAAAAAGAAAAAATAAAGACACTCTCAGATAATGGAAAACTAAGAATATTTGTTACCAGCAGGTCTAAAATAGATTTTCCTTCTGCTCTTGGATGTTCTAAATTATGTTTGATGGTTAAAGCAAAAAGTATGCTATTGTTTGATATGGGTCTCCATATATGTGAAATAAATATTTAAAATAATAATATTATAAACTAAGGAAAGATATTTAAATGAAGGCAGGTTCTCTACACTTCAGCTGGTCAAATATCAACACCAGTGGACTGTGATTTATATAAATATAAGGTAATGCAGCCACTAAAAAATATGAGCCCAAAAATACTATGGATAAATCAAAATGTAACTATAAATTGTTAAAGAAACTCACAGGAAGGCAGGAAAAAGACAATAAAAATGAAAAAAATTAAAAATTAAATGGAAGAGCTAATATATTGGTGGTTTATTAAATATGAATGGTTTAAATAAACCAGTCAAAAGAGAGGTGTTGGCAAAGTGGATTTTAAAAACAAAAACAAAACTGGGCATAATGGCACACACCTATAATTCCAGTTACTTGGGAGGTTAAGGTAAGAGGATTGCAAGGTTGAGGCCACTTTAAGGAACTTGGCAAGATCCCATGCATCGTCCTTAAAGAAAAGGAAGACAGAAAAACAACCTGCTCCTGAATGCCCCTTTCTGTTCCCAAAAACCTAGCCAAGTTAAGGGAATACTGAGAGCAAGCAGGAGCTGGAAAGTCCAGATACATATTATCTTGAAGGACACTGACTTTTTCTCATGCACCCTAGGGCTTAGGGCAAGCTACTTTCTTGCATATACACTGGAACAGTTGCTCCTTGGTATGCTAGTCAGACTAGCAAGATAATGCTTCTGCAACCTAATATGCAAAATTCTTCCCTGAGTGGGGATGTGCGCAGAAACGAGGGTCCTGTGGAAGGATACATGTCACTTGTCCAGTCAGTCACCACTGGACAAAATGAGGGAGAGGAGGCACTGCTTGGTGAAGAACCTTGAGGACTGGAGATACCATCTGTTAGTCGATCACCTCTGAACTCTTGTTGGAGTAGTCTTGATCTCTTGTAAGCTTTCCCAAAAACTCATGTCTCACAGGCTGTCTCTGGGTACTTTCACAACCTACCCTGCTGTCCTAGAACAACTGGGCTGTGTATATGACACCCTGTCTCAAAAATAAAAAATAAAAAGGGCTGGGGATATAGCTCAGAGGTGAAGCAACCCTGGGTTTAATCACTTCTAAAAAAAAAAAAAAGATTCAATGTATCAAACAGCATTGACAAAAAATATTCTCAAAAGATTACATGGCATATGAACCCATTTATAGAATGTTCTATAAATGACAGAATTATAGAAATGAAGAACAGATTGGTGGTTTCCAATAGTTGGAGATGGTGAGAGGAGGGACTACAGTATGGAAATAAGGAGATCTCTGTGGTAATGGATTAATAGTTCTGTGTCTTCCTTGCAATTTTAGCTACACAAATCTATATGTGTAATAAAATAGCAAATATACAAAACTATATTTAGAAAGAGAACTATACTCACAATTTGTATCAATGCCAATAACCTTATTTGGATATTAGAGCATGGTTACATTAAGATGTACCTGGCACTCCTTTGTGTTCCTTTGCAATATCCTGTGAATCTAAAGTTTTGGAAAAGTAATGAACTGTAAATGCTCCTTCAGAAACCAGATATTTTGCATATGGTTTATCTTGAAAGAATTTGAAACTGGTATTTGCATAATTTAAAAACAAAGTATAGTATAAGAACTATGTTTGTAAATTTTAAATTTTAATTTTCTATTACAATTTCCTTATTTGTAATTATTAAATAATGTGTTGGCTTACTATGTGATTTATTAATAATAAAATTTAAATGAACTACTAATAAAATAGATAAATTATAAAGATTATGCTGAATTAATAAATCCATATACAGAAGAATATATGATATATGATTCTATTTGTATATAACTCTAGAAAATAAAAATCTAATATATAATGACAGAAAGTAGATCAGTGGTTGCCTGAAGTCAGGGAGAGTTATTACTATGGAGCACAAAGGAATATTTGGGGTAATAAAAACATTCCATATTTTTATGTGGTAATGGGTACGTAAGTACATAAATTCATCAAAACTTGGGAATATCCACTTAAGATTAATGCATTTTAATGTACATGAATTATACCTCAATAAAGTTGATTTAAAATTCCTTCACAATAAAATAAAAAATAATCAAATCATATAATCTTATAAATAAGATGAAAATATTAAGACAGGAAATATTTCAATGTACATTTTTGTTATAAAGTATGACATACTTGACCATTTCAGTATAAGATGATAGAAGGTCAAATCCCATTGTAAGACATACACAAAGTCTTACTGATATTGACACCTCATATATACACTCTAAAGTAACAGCCCTACATTGTGTATCCTTATATTATCATTAAACCTTACAGGATTATTTGCACTGATCAATCATTCCACTGACAGTTCAGAAGTATATCCCACCAGAAACCCAAAAGCTACCTCAGTCACACAGGTTTCAATGAGGAGAAAACAATTCTTCAATATAAGGGTTTCTTGATATAATCTGCTCAGATTATGAAAGAAACAGTTGGTGACAAATTCTCTCTACTATCTTCACAACTTTCCTGAAAATCTATAACTATTCTAAAATTAAAAGATTATTTTTAAAAAAGCATTACATTATAAAATAAATCATTTTTCAGGGGTGGGATTTAACCCAAGGGCACTTTACTACTAAGCTAAATTCCCAGCCCTTTTTATTTTTTATTTTAAGACAGGCTCTTAAGTTTCTTAGAGCCTCACTAAGTTGTTCAGGCCTACTTCAAACTTGAAATCCTCTTACCTCAGACTCCCAAGTCACTGAGATTACAGGTGTGCACCACAGCACTCTGCTGAAATCACTGGTTTAAAAAAAAGAGTTGGTGACACTATAGCTTGAATAGAAGGAATTTCTGGAAATAATGTCACCAAAGCGACATGCCATTTTTTGATGTTAGGTAGAAACCACAACTGCTCCCAGATTAATGATTTAGAGTAGATTTCTAGAAGAAAGGTATAGAAAACTCCACCCAAAAAAAAAAAAAAAAACCCTAAAAAAGCATTTGTTAACTATTGCTGCTGCACACAAAAACACTACAAATATTAGGAACTACAGAAAAGATAATAAATATTACTCTAAGCTAACACAAACTAGCTGGCCAGTGGAATGTTGCCTGTAAATAGTGACAGGAATATGAAATATTACCTGTGAACAAACACAAACCGAATGGAAAATACTAAATCAAGGTGACCTTCTTTAAAGTACCTCCCATAGGAAAACCGTTGACTGCATTGTCTTGCCACCACTCCTAAGCTTCATGGGCAGGTACTGGGACAAAATTCAACCAAATAATAAGTTCTCCACAGCAGGGAAGAGAAACCAGATGATTGTTACTTCCAACTACATTAGGAATAAAAAAGGAAATATTAAATAGTGTGTGAAAATAAAACTATATGGCCAATCACTGAAAAAATACTCTTCCAACACCCACACATAGTACCCTTTAAACTTGCTGGCTCACCCAAAGAAACTCTAGAAATGTGAAAAAAAAATCTAGGAGATGTCAAGTTCCCACACCTGAGAGAAGGACACAGCACTTCAGAAGAACTTGTCACCTGGAAAAAAAATCCACGTATGAGGACAGCAAGAAAATCATTCCACATCCAAATTCATTTACACAGATCCTGGACTGCCTGGGGGGAAATGCCATGCACACTGTTTTAAGCCACTATCATTTAGACCCAGTCCACAGGTGCCTCAGCCTAGAGACTATACCTCTGCCTTACCCCTTTCCTTATTTAGGAAATGATGAAACTGTCAATTCAAAGTGGCTTTTTAAGAGGAAAAGTCACTTAATGGTTCTTATAACTTGTTCAAACAATATTATCAGGACTCAAGCTCACTCTCTGTCTTCTCTAGCCTTCCATGAACCTAGCTTTGTTTTCCTCTGTGTTGGCTTTATACTCTGATAGGCTTTCTTCAAAGAGGCCTACAGGTTAGCAGACACCATAGGAACACAAAGATTTCATTCTATTTCCAGCAAACTTCCAGAAAAGATCTCTTTGGCTATGATTAACCCATCCCAGACCATTTATCTACCTCTGAGCCAACCACTGTCCAAGAGCATATTCTCATTACTAATCTTGATTGGATTGCTTAGCAGTAGGGAAGGAACGAAATCATCAGGCAGCCTGAGACTCACCAGCAATATCTTATGCAAGTAAAAGCAACAATAGTCAAAAAGAACAGGAATATCTGCTTGACTGAGCATGTTTTCAGATTTCATTCTTCCTAAGATATTATTAAGTATCTGGAATCTGGAATTGTTAGGAGTTAATATACATAAAAAACACTTAGAGTGGCTGGGGTTGTGGCTCAGTGGTAGAGTGCTTGCCTAGCATGTGTGAGGCACTGGGTTCAATTCTCAACACCACATATAAATAATGAACTTAAATAAAGGTCCATCAACAACTAAAAAAGAAATTTAAAAACACTCAAAATAATGTCTAAACCAAAATAAGTATAAACAAATTTTAATTAGCACTATTGAAAAATGAATCCTAGAGAAGGAAAAAAGGCATATCCTAATAGTTAGAGCAGAGACAGCAAACAGCTCTAGAAGTAGTGTAACCTAATTTTGTAACAAACTGGTAAAGCAGGATATATTGGTTAAACTACTTTTCTCTTCTTTGATTCATAGCTTGAGAATCACAAGACTTTTAAAATATCTTTTCAGTTACAAAAACAACAGTATTTGATATAGAATACATATTCAGTGCTGGTTACAAGATGGTAGGACACTAGATACTGGAGTCTACCCTTTTACACCAAATTCTAACCATAGAAACAGCAGAAACTATACTGTAAATAAATTAATAACTGTGCTCCAAAACTAAAAATTCTCATTGGAATGGAGAGAGAAAACTTGCTAAAAGACAAAAATCACACGAGAGAAAACTGAAATAGGAAATTGTAACCTAGGACATCAATATGAATATATAGAAGACTTCCTCAGGAGGAATCAAGACTATGCCACGGGAGCTATCCACATGGACTGTGGAGCAATTGCACCCTGCACACAAACTTCCCACATACCTCACTAGCAGCACAACTCACTCACTTCAAGCTTTCAGTGAAAACACATATGGTATGCAATCCTGACAGCGGCAGCAGCCCCTCTACCCAACTGGGCTATGAAAGCCAGAATGTCAGACATTCTAGTAAGCAGCATCAGTCATGAAGTGGAGTGCACAAAAAAAGAATCACCAAATGGTTGAGAAGTTTGTAACACCATAAGAAAGACACGAGCTCAAAAAATTGGAAGAATATAAACTCAGTGAAATAGAACTGAAAAAGTGAACTGGGATCGTAGATCAGTGGTAGAGTGCTCACCAACCACGTGCAAGGCACTGGGTTCTAACCTCAGTACCACATAAAAATAAATTTCAAACAATAATGACTCAAAAAAAAAACTGAAAAAGTATCAGACAGGACTTTAAAATAAGTGTAATTAATATCTTAAAAAAGACAAGGGTGGGTAGTATAATGATGAAAGAGGAACAGGAAGTTAATAGATGAAGCAGAGACCTTGGAAGTAGAAAAATGATAACTGCTAGAATTAAAACCCAGTGGCAGGATGGGAAAAGAGTCAACTTGCAGGTTGGAAGATTTGACCAAGGAATTCTCTGAAAATGAAATACCTAAAAAATAAATCTTCATAATGTGAGGAAGAAAACACTGAAGGGTAACTTCAAAAGTTAGAAATCCATCTAAATGTCCAAAAAGAGAAGACTAGGGGAAAAAATGGAGAATGGGAACCATTTGACAAAATCTTTTGCCCTTCTAGTTAATTGTGAAAACTCAAACCTCTGCTCCTTTTTTTCTCTCCTCCCTCCCCCATTATAATGCCAATTGCTGGATTTTAAGTGGAAGGTGTACACTCACTAGTACAAAGAAAATTGGAGGTGATACAAGAGTAGATAAGAAACAACATCTGCATTTTGGAAGTTAAAAGCAGATGGACAATTGGTAATTTAGCAAACCAGAAAATGTTAAAAGTTATAGGCTTGCAATGTACGGATGGGCCAATAAGCACAGACACTCAGTAAGATTCAGGAATTGTAGTACCAATAACCCACGAAGGCACGAATACAGGTGAATCTGGACACAGTAGAATTGATTGAAAATCTGTCTGAAAAGCAAATTATCCCTTAATCATCTCACTCAGTCAGTCAATTATCCCTGCTTCTCTCCAACAGAAGACTAGGAGTTTATTCTATGATGGAGCAGAAAGACTCTGGAATTGGGACATCAGGTGGATGTGTCTTGTTGAAAACAGTCTAGTGGAAGACAACACGCTAAATGTTGAGTCCCCAGTCATCTTCTAAATATGGATGGTCAGGCTTTATCCACCCAAACAGGAAACTGAATGACTGGTCTCTGGAGAAACCAAGCATCCTGATTTAAAAAAAAAAAAAAAAAACCTACAGCTACTGCCCAGAAAAGGTGCCATGCCAAATGACCAGGTCTCTGCCCTTTACTCTGAAAATCCCCACCAATGATCACAATTACCTTTTTTGGTGCCTCACTCTTAAATAGAAAAAGTCAAGGATCATAAGAAGCTGGGACAGTACAGGAATAAGATTTTTTAAAAACTATAATTACTCTGTTTGGAGATACTAGAGAAGATTTAACATTTTTGAAACAAGAACAGGATATTTTCTGAAAGTAATGAAAAACATGACAGAGATGATTCCTAGCAGAAAAAAAACTGAATTCTACAAAAAGAGACTTCTCCAAGAAAGTAGTGGAAAAAAACAAGAGATGAAGACTAGAAGACACAATGACAATATAGGAACTATTAATCAAATATTTAAGTTGCTGTATTCTGAGGTTTCTTTGTTAAAGAGCTTTGCCTTTTTTTCACAAACAAATATACCCTCAAAATTCTAAGGTAAGTTTATTTCTCCATCTACAATTCTGTTCTTATGCAAGTTACCAATCAAGTGTGATTTGAATAAAGGCATGTTCAAATATACAAGATCTCAAAAAATATACCTTTTCAAAAGTCTACTAGAGGGGCTGGGGAGATAGCTCAGCTGGTAGAGTGCTTGCCTCGAAAGCACAAGGCCCTGAGTTCGATCCCCAGTACCAAAAAAAAAAAAAAAAAAAAAAAAAAAAGTCTACTAGGACAAAAGTTTTTGCCAAGCTCCAGATGCAATGAGCATCCAATAAGCAAATATTTAAGTACTGCCTCACTACCCATTATTCTATATATTCACTGATAAATCATCATACTTCATATGGGCCCATGAAAGTATCATACATTTTTGGACAAATAATTTACATTAATAGGGGTCTGCCAAAAACATTTGCCTGAGACTCCACATACCCTCAGGACAGTCCTGAAGTGAGTGATAAGTCTTTTACAACAACCAATGGATTTAAGGATGAAATCATAAATAAGCTTTGGGAGTGGATTCATTGTAGTGATGAAGGCAGAAAACAACATTGGTAAGTCAAAGAAAGAACGAACAATGAGCTGGACACAGAGGCACAGGTCTGTAATCCCAGCTATTCAGGAGGTTGAGGCAGGAGGATTGCAAGTTTGGGGCCAGTCTTCCAATTTAGGAGACCCTGTCTCAAAAAATAAGAAGGGCTGGGGATGTAGCTCAGTGGTAGAGCCCTACTTGGTTCAATCCCCAGTCACAAACACACACACACACACACACACACACACACACACACAGAATGAATGATGACTATAAAATAGTCAACCTCTGCCTTCTTTGGTTTATAGACTCAGTTAGAAAAGACAGTGATGTCTGAGAATTTGATCTTGGAAAATCAATTATTTGTCAATTATTTATGTAGCTAAAGTAGGAAGTAAATAGCCCATTATTTACAAAGTATCTTTAAGAGCCATTTTGATTTGGAAAGCCAGGAGGCAAAGCAGAGTTTGGAAAGGAGATGAGACAGTGAGTGATAAGTTTTACATAATAAAATTAAAAGAACACAAGAATCGGCGATGTGACTCAGTGGTCGAATGAGTGGTAGCCTGCATGAGGTCCTAGTTTGATTCCCAGCACCATAAAAAAGTGAAAAAGAAAAAGAAAAAAAAAAGAAGACTGACTTGCCTATATTATGATTGCTGGGGGAAAGACCTGGAAATAAAGGGAACAAATATAAAAGGGCTGGAGATGTAGCTTAGTGTTATAGCACTTGCCTGGCAAGCATGAGGCCCTGGGTTCAATCCCATGTACCATAAAATTTAAAAATTACAAAAGGTAAAACATTTCCACAAGACACCTGGAAATGGGGATGCTGTGGGTCTAGTCAGTCAGAGGTGTCTTAAGAATATAAATAGATAACATCAAGTTTTATTTCAAATCCTGTCCTTACTTTAAAATTTTCAGTTCGTCCATCATGAGTATTTTGCTTTCATTTTTACTTTTAAAATCGTGCATTAAAGTATTATTTATCTTGATTACTGAGCTTCTTGGGACCCACTTAAATGTGGCACTCAAATCAAGTGCCTCACTCACCTCACCCCAGTTCCTGCTCTTGCAGACCTTCAGTGTCACATGGCACAGTTCAGTGTCAGGAATGACTGTCAATTCCAGTCAACACAGGGTGGCACGAAGAGACCATCAGCTAAGCAAGACATGAAAATTCTCTAGAAGCCAGTATAAGAAACCTGAGAAATGTCAGATTATAAGGTAAACATAAGAGCAAAGAGAAATATAAACAGAGCAGGAATTGATATAGGATGTTGGCAGGGGTCCCAGAGAAGGGTGGAGATTTTTATTCTCTGTGTCCTCTGGTAGATTCCATACCATTACTTGTCCTGCAACCTTGGTTTCTCCAAAAATAAAATGAGAAGCTTAATATACCCTGGCCCTGGCCTTCTTTTCTCTTCCTCAAAAGAGAGTCTAAGGGTTGGCTGTTGGGTCCCTGAGAAGTGAAGACTAGCAGTGGGGTCTGGAGTAGAGGGCCAGGGTGAACTTCCCAACCTCTTTAAAGAAAGGTCAAGGAGAGGGACTGGGGTTGTGGCTCAGTGGTAGAGTGTTCACCTAGCATTTGTGAGGCCCTGGGTTTGATCCTCAGCACCACATAAAAATAAAATAAAAGTATTATGTCCACCTACAACTAAAACAAAATACTTAAAAAAGAAAATAAAGAAATGTCAAGGAAAGCCAGCTCCAGAACAAGTAAGTAAAGTGCTTTAGAGATGACATTAGGTGAGAAGTGTACCTAGGAAGACTTTTTTGACACCATGGTTGCTTAAAAACAACATAGTAACAAATAAGAACAGGGCCCAGTGTTCATACCTGCTCTCCCACTGCTGTCCAGGGAGATAAGGAGGAGGGAGGGGCCACATCAACCTCCACCAGGCAAAGCCTTGAGACCACTGTTCCACCATGAATGTTTTGATAAGTTTGATTTTTCATTTATACTATGACACAAATCAAGCAGTTAATCCCCTAGGAAGATCACACTACTGGAGAGACAGTTAAATGGTCACCAACTTTCTCTAGAGTCTCCAACATGCCCAATCAACTCTCTCTCTTATTTTCTTCATTTCCTCCTGCCCCTTCCCTCTTTTCCTCCCTCTTTCTTTCATTCTTTCTTTCTTTCTTTCTCAAGAGATTAGGTCTTGCTCTGTTGCTCAGGCTGGCCCAGAATTCCAGGGCTCAAGCTATCCTACCACTTCAGCTCCCAAGTAGCTGGGAATTAAAAGGGTACACAACTGCACCCAGATTCTCTCTTACTTTCCTCAGTCTCTCCATTTTCCTTATATTTCTGAAATGCCCCCACAGCTCCCTTGACCCTCAGAAGCCAGCTCCTTGGCAACCACCTCATAGAATAAATACAAATCAACAGATAGGATATTTCCCCACACCTAATTTTCTGGTTTATTTGCTGCCAATCTTGTTTGTTCCCTTTTGTTAAAAAGGAAGAGTTGTCTCTACTATTTAAGGCCATCTTTCTCTACCTTTTTTCCATTATTGTCCCCTTTATGGAGCCTTTGTGACATTTTTATAATAGTCCCCTACCCTCCCCATAGTATCTTAATATCTTAACATCTGTTTACATGCTGTGGCCTTATGGAGAGATAGAAACCATTATAATACCTAAGATATTGCTGTCCCACCTGCTTTGAGAATGCATCATGGAAGACCAGTTCCTCTGCACATTCTTAGGATTTTTTTCTCCTCCCACAGGATCCTCCCCTCATCATTTACACGCTGGCTTCTACGGTGCCTCAGCCTCTCCCTCCTGCCCTCCTGGTTGCCTTCTTCAACTCTGGTTCTCTTTCTTTCCCTTCATGGAAAGGAAGACATGCTACACTCCAGTATGCATCCTGCCTCCATCTCTCTATGAAACTGTCCTCTCTGATGCCATCGACAAACTCTGGGTCCTCACACACAGACTCTTACCCAGCAATCCCATGTGAAAGAACTTCTGCGGCCCTGGCCAAGAGGGAGCTAAACCAAATACAGTGTTTCTTTACAAAGGTTTATAAACAGTTGAAAATTTTACCCCAGCTTTATTGAGGTATGATTCACAAATAAAAGTTATATTTTTAGGCTACATCTTAATGTTCTGGTACATGGATATGTCCATCATGAAATGATTGCCACAATCGAACAAATAAACATGTCTACCATCTCACCTTTTTTTAATTGTGGTGAGAATGTTTGAGCTCTTCTATCTTAGCAAATTTCAAGTATACAAGACGTTATTAACTAAAATCACCACACTCTATATTAGGCCTCCAGGTCTTACTCATCTTGTAACTGAAGCTTTGTATTCTTTGATCAGTATTTCCCCTTTCTCCCAATCTCTACCAACTGGTAATCACCATGTTACTGTTACTATGTGTTCACCTTTTCTGTAGATTCTGCGTATCAGTGAGACCATGCAGTATTTGTCTTTCTGTGACTAGCTCACTTTACTAGGCTTAAAGTTCTCAAGTTTCATCCATGTTGTTCAAATGGCAGGATTTCCTTCTTTTTAAAGGTTGCCTAGTATTTCCATTTTCTATATGTACCACATGTTCTTTATCTATTCATCTGTGGACACATTGTTTTCTGGTGGAGTAAACTGTAATTAGTGTCTAGAAAAGCTTACAGTGAGATTAAAATGACTCTAAAAAATGTGGCAGCAAAGGGAGAAGCTGGCTGCTTCCCTTACTTTCAATCTTGAGGTGAGAATCAAAGCAAAGTGACCTTGGTTGTAAAGTAAAAGAATGTATTCATAAAACATCCAAAGAAATCCATCTCTACAATGGGCATGTGACCTATCCCATATGTATTCCCTGCTTGTAGGAGTGGTGCAGCCTTCCACTGTATCCTGGCCACCACTCCCAAGGAGTACATGAGTAATAAAGTGTCCAAAACCTCTCCATTGAGTTCTTTCACTGGAGTCAGTAAACAGTATGCTTGGAACATTTGTAATTCCATGTATTGGCTATTGTGGATGATGCTGCAATGCATATGGGAGCAAGTGAAGTTTAAATGAACATGGACTTGAAGTGATCTAAGCATGCCAGGTATGTATTGGAACTAATGTATTCTCCTAAGTACAGACAATGGGACTTGTTTCACCCAGCTGTGTGCAAACCTGGCATTATGGTTTGGATCCTAAATATTCCTGAAGGCCCATATGCTAAAGGCTTGGTCACCAGCCTGTGGCACTACTGGGAGGTGGTAGAACATTTAGGAAGTGGGGCCCAGTGAAAGGAATTTAGTTCACTCGGGGGCTTGA
Source organism: Sciurus carolinensis (assembly GCF_902686445.1). Taxonomy (NCBI): domain Eukaryota; kingdom Metazoa; phylum Chordata; class Mammalia; order Rodentia; family Sciuridae; genus Sciurus; species Sciurus carolinensis. The sequence goes on along the minus strand of NC_062215.1, from coordinate 52,695,290 downwards.
CCCTGAAGGGGATATTGGGACCCTGACTCTTTCCTGACTCCCTCATTTTTGCTTCCCCACTTCCATGAGGTGAGCAGCTGTGCTCCAACATGTACTTCCTGCAATAATGTTCTGCCTCACCACAGCCCCCAAAACAATAGAACCAGCCAACCTTGAATTGAAATCTCTGAAACTGTGAGTCAAAATAAACCCTTCCTTTTTATAAGTTAATTTATCTCAGGTATTTGGTCACAGTGACAGAAAACTGACAGACATATGTCTCACTAGAGGGACTCACATTAGCCTCTCCAGTATATCATCTTTCACCTTTTAATTAGCATAATCATTATGAACACTCCCCCCACCCTTTTTTTCTCTTTTTTTTTTTTTTTTTTTTTTTGCAAAGAGTTTATTCACAAGCAGCTGAGTGTGGAGGGCAAGACCCAAATTTCAAATCTCAACACTCCCTTTTAGCAGTTAAAAATCCCCAACTTATCCCATGACTCCATGAACTACGCAGTCAAATATCTTCTCTGGGTGTATTACTATGGCCTGACATATAAACAAACTCCACTTTGTTGTTTGTTAATTTTTTTTAATTTATTTATTTTTAACGTTTACATAGGGTAATGATGTTTATTTTTTTTCCCTTCCCACCCACCCCTCCCACCCCTCTTTTTCCTCTATACAGTCCTTCTTTCCTTCATTCTTACCGCTCTCCTTAGCCTAACTCTAAACCTAACCCTAAACCTAATGCTAACCCCTCCCAACCCCTATTATATGTCCTCATCCGCTTATCAGCGAGATCATTTGTCCTTTAGTTTTTTGAGATTGGCTTATCTCACTTAGCATGATATTCTCCAATTTCGTCCATTTGCCTACAAATGCCATAATTTTATCATTCTTCATTGCGGAGTAATATTCCATTGTATAAATATGCCACAGTTTCTTTTACCTCTGGTCTTTAATTCTTTTCACCCTTTCCTTGGACTCTAACCAATAGAAATAAAACATAAGGCTATAGGCAAACACATGCTCTTTGTAGTATTCAGCATATGTAAAAATTAATGGAAACAATGTTCATGAATGGAGGCAAAATTGAGTACACTGTAAAGCTATCATACAGTGGAATAACATTCATCTGCTTAAAAGAGTCAGATCTATCTGTAAAAATTTTTTTTTTAATTTTTTTAGTTGTCATTGGACCTTTATTTTACTTATTTATATGTGGTATTGAGAATCAAACCCAGGGCCTCACACATGCTAGGCAAGTGCTCCACCACGGAGCCACAACTTAAGTAAGAAAAGCAAGATCCAGAAAAATGTATACAGGATAGTACAGATTTGTGTGTGTGTGTGTGTGTGTGTGTGTGTGTGTATACTTGGGATAAAACCTAGGGGTGCTTTTACTACTCAGCCACATCCCTAGCCCATTTTTTATTTTTTTTTAATTTTGAGACAGGGTCTTGCTAAGTTGCTTAGAGCCTAAGTTGCTGAAGCTGGCCTGGAACTTGCAATCCTCCTGCCTCGGTCTCCCAAGCTGCTGGGATTCTTTTTAAACAACCCAAACCAACCATTTCTATAAGTTGCATTCATGTTTGAAGACGATTCTGTGAATCCATAGAAACTTTGGGCTTGACCTGGGAACACCTGCTAGGGTTGAGGTGGCAGAGAAGGAAGAGAAAAGGGGTTAAGCAGCAAAGGGTAAAGAAAAAAGAATCTTACAGCTTTTCTTTCTTTCTTTCTATCTATGTATCTATGTATCTATCTATCTATCTGTCTCTACCTCTCTATCTGTCTGAATTAGCTTTCTGGGGGCAAAATTCTCTGAGCCAGAGTATCCCTACTTGGGCACCATTTTTTGGCACATAAAGGCTCCCCTTCCACTCCCACCCTGTCCACCCCCATTCCTCACTCCAGCACTCCCTAGGTACCCAGAGTTGGCAGAGGAGTGAGAGAGGGTAAATTTGATTAAATGGTTCAAGACACTGCATGAAAGAAAAGTGATTGAGACTCTGATACTTTTTGACATTGTTCAGTCTTAAGTCCTCTCTGAAAGATCAATCTTTCCTTAGATGTCCACCAGTAGGAAAAAAACAAACAAAAAAAAAAAACATGTGGATCCCAAAAGGGAACCCTCTGTAGGGAAAGTGGTCTGGTCTAATGACCAGGCTCAGTTCCAAGACTAAAGTTCAGGAGGTCAAGGCTAGACACAGCCCTGGCACAGCCCTGGCACAGTCCCCTAGCACCACAATCATGCTTGGATGTGTGAACAGAGTTTGGAAACCCAAGTCTATGTCACAGTTGTGGCCTGTGCAAGACCTCCACACAGCACTAGAAAATGGCCCACTAGGCTGCATAGAACAAGAGTTCTCCAACTAACCATAGTACAGCTACAGAAGCAAGTGACAGCACTCAGGGAGGGAAGTGCTGGGCCTCCTGCAAACAGGGATGGGGGTGCCCAAATTACTAATTGGAAAAATACATGATACAGTGTCTGCCCCGAAATCATATCCTATGAGTACACAGTTTAAAATTACATGGTTTACAAAGCCATGCTTTTGTGTAAGTGCCTCAAGGACCAAATATGAATTTATATAGCCCCATGCCACACATGGGCTCCAAGCAATAATATAAAGACAACCATCCAAACTGACTGCATTTTGAGTCATATTGGCAACAGGAAAAAGGAAAAGAATGAAATTATTCTTACATTTGGAAAATGGTGGTTTGGTTTGGTTGTGTGTTTTTGTTTTTGTTTTTGGTACCAGGGATTGAACTCAGAGGCAGTGAACCACTGAGCCACATCCCAGCCCTATTTTGTATTTTATTTAGAGACAGGGTCTCACTAAGTTGCTTGGCACCTTGCTTTTGCCGAGACCAGCTTTGAACTCGCCATTCTCCTGCCTCAGCCTCCTGAGCTGCTGGGATTACAGGTGTACACCACAGCACCAGCCTTAGAAAATATTTTAACAGAGCTTTTTGGCTATGAAATGTAAGGTCCACCCCCTGGGCATAACCTAGTGAGAGAAGCTTTGATCAAGAAGTTAAATCACTCTGTGCAGAGAGGTAATGGGAATGTGGGAGTGAGCTCCTGGCAGACAGCGGGGCAGTAGAAGTGTGGACAAAGAGAGGTTAACTCTGGTTGCATCTGTGCCAGTATGGACTTCCCTACTGAAAAGGGCCCAAAGTCAAGGCCTCATTTCTTCTTGTGGTATATATAAAAACAAAATATTAAAAATTTTTAAATAAGAGGCTTCATTCTCCCTGTTGAAAATAAGGGAAGAAACTTCTCCCCACCCCTCTCCCTTTTCTTGAGAGAATTTGCTTCAGGAAATCTGCATGTTCTTTTCTGTCTCTGTGAAATGTGTGTGAATCTGTTTTGAAGCTACACAAGCCTCTTGTAAGCTTTATTACACAGGAATGTCTTTCTCAAGGACCTGAGAGCAACCTCTTCTAAAATACACACCAAGGGAAATAGAGCCTCCATCTCCCAGTTTCTATTGGAGGGTGGAGCCCAACTTAGATGGGCACTTTGTTTAAGTTGCAAAACTATTTCCTATCATACAGGTAAGAGAAGTTTGTCCTCTGATTAAGCCAATTAAGTGAACCCAGAAGGTCACTCCAATTACCAGGAGAATCTAGGATATATTTTGGGTGAAAAATGGCACCATAAAGTCATTTTACTTAAGAATTAGTTGTGATTTATCTTAAGCACATGTGGGCAATGAGTTCTATCTGCTTATCTTTATAAGAGTGAGATTTCTGTCTTCTCAATCTCTTAGCAATTGCCTGTGAAGTGAGTCACATTCTGATTTGAGGTTTATTCAATAATAAAACTGGGTTTTGTTTTGTTTTTTTGTTTGTTTGTTTGTTTGCTGTTGTTGTTGTTATTACCTTTGTGAAGAAGTTTTTCTGGATTGGGAGATTTTTTTTTAAAAATAAACCCTCCCTAGATTGGGGACTATAGTTCAATAGTAGAGAGCTTACCTAGTACATGTGAGGCCCTGGGCTCAATACCCAGTATGGAAAAAAAATATTTTTTAATGTATTCTTCCAACATAGTACATGTGCTTAAAAAATAAAAAAGTGGGGGAGGGGTCTTCAGAGGGCAAGAACCCTAGTGGGAGGCTGGGACCTGTAGGCCAAGGGGAAGTAGTATGTGGTAATGAATGGTAAAGGAATTTCTAGGAGAAATGATGCTGACATTCAACTGTAAATAATAAACTAATAGCAGCTAACACACAGAGGGCTATGTGCCAGGCATTGTTCTAGAAGTTTGAACATATTTACTCATTTAACTTAGGCACAGCTTGTTTTATTTTTTTCCCTTTCTCTGCATATGACCTCACAGTATACTAGAGTGGGCAGAAAAAGAGTCACAAAACAGCAGAGAAGCAGGCTGAAGTATAGAATAACTTTGGAAATATATATGTTACAAATTCTTTTCTGGAAGGCAAAAGTAAACCGTGAAAATGTGTGTGGAAAAGGCCAGATCCTGCTATTATGAACAATGAGAATCTGAGACATTTTATTGATATTACGGAGTAGGGTAGCCCAGAAAACTGAAAAAAAGAGGGGTGACCAATGGCTCTGTCCCAAGCACAAAGTGTGTGGCAGGAATGGGCCCTGCAATGTGGGAAATGGTATTCAGTAAAGACTGGACACTGATGTAAGGTTGGGAAGCTGGAAGGTGGGACTAGGACACCCCCCACCATGATTTATCCCCACCAAAAACCAGCACACCTTTTTGAGGTGTGCCTCAAGAAAGCCTAAGCCACCAGGACACATCCATAGGCTGTGAGTCAAATGGTTCAGGAAGCTCTAGATAGGGACATGTGCAGGAGGCTTCCTCTGATAGATTCCTGGATGGGTGATCAGCCTGAACCCTGCACCATCCTTTCACTGTGTATAAAGACCCTAACCAGAGTCCATCTGCTGTTCCTGACTTTCCTACCCTGAGACCCTGAAAGGCCAGAAAAGAGTTTGGGAATAAAAATTAACCTGGAACCTACTGAGGGTGAAAGGGCTACACTCATCTTACAAAGGGAAGGGGAAGGGAAAGGCAGAGGGAGACAAGTGGAGTATGGAGTCTTGAGCTGTTATTCTTCCAGATTCTGAGTAGCTAGCCCTGGTCATTTATTGAAGGACAGCTCTCAAAAGCAGTAAAGATGAGGAACCGGAGGACTTACTGGACCACAGGGGTCTGACAGCAGAGCATCCCCAGGAGACACCAGTACAGCCTGCAAGGCCAGCCTTCCTGAAACTTTCCCCGGGTCCCATCCCAGAACAGCATGGACTTTCCCTCGGTCTGGAAGATGGACTCACCCCTCTTTCTCCTAGTTACCCCAAAGACCTGGTGTCCCTGGGAAATGTCCACATTCTTGTTCAATCTGGAGGCTCCTGCCCTCAGGCCTCCCCCTGGAGGCCCAGAGAGGCCACACTGCGCCCCTTCTCTCAGCCTCGCCCTGGCTAGGGTCTCTTTCTCTTCCAGCAACTACACTCCGACCCGACCCGAAGGCACAGCCCTTACCCACAGCCTGCTCTGCAGCTTGGATCGCAGGTTCGGGCTAGTCTGGGGCGGGGACTTAGGAGGGCGGGGACGCAGACCCATCTTTAAAGATCTGGAACTGGCCCTGAGGCGCCGGCGGCTCTGGGCGGTCCCAGGAATCGCGGAGGACCCGGCTCCCCTCGCCTGAGCTCCCGCGGGGGCGCCATGGGCCGCTACCGCATCCGCGTGGCCACCGGAGCTTGGCTCTTCTCGGGGTCACACAACTGCGTGCAGCTGTGGCTGGTCGGGGAGCACGGGGAAGCGGAGCTGGAGCTACAGCTGCGGCCCGTGCGGGGCGAGGTCAGCGGGCGAGAGCGGGGACCCCGGGACCCTGGCCCGGCAGGGTACCAGACGCGGGCGAGGGACAGGAGCCTGGGGGCCAGTGACAGCGCCACCGCGCTGGTTGGGAGTTCTACGGGGTTGGGAGTTCTACGGCGTTAGGACGCCCAGAGCGAAGTCAGGCACAGGGTTGGGAGCCATAGGTTCCATCTAGGCTTCTCCCTTACCCACACTCTGGTCTCGGCAGCCTCCAACTCCTTCTCCAAATGGCCCCTGAGTCAGTGTAGCTATACAATCTGTGGTCAACCACGAAGCTCCTCCAAGCACAGTCGTGGTGACAGCTCAGTGATGGGGTGATCTAGAAGATGATGCTCCATCATCAATTCAAGTCACAGAGGGCGGCACACTGCGGACTTCTGCCCTACTGCTGAGACGCCCAGGGCAGGTCATGTGGGGAAGGGAGGGAGGTGATGCTGTCTTCGGAGGACCTGGTAAACTGAGGTTCCACAAAGGGCCGGCTCCGCCCTCAAAACGGCTTCTCCGGGTCCCTTCTGATAATTCTGGCGGATCTGGCCCCTACAGGAGGAGGAGTTTGTTCTGGACATTCCGGAGGACCTAGGCACACTGCAATTCGTGAAACTGCGCAAACAGCACTCACTGGTGGACGATGCGTGGTTCTGCGAGCGCATCACGGTGCAGAGTCCCGGAACCAGCACAGAGACCGAGTTCCCGTGCTACCGCTGGGTGCAAGGCACAGGCGTCCTGAGCCTGCCCGAGGGCACTGGTGAGAGGGCAGGGTGGGAAAAGTAGGCACAAGGTCTCCTCAGGAAGTGCTGGGAGAGGTGGGGGCAGGATGGGATAGAAAGGTCCGAGGAGCTTAGAGAAAGGACAGACCGGAGGCACGTGAAGTGTAGGGATTTCAGGATGCACGACAGGAAGAAGTTATGAAGTCTCACAATGTTACTCAGAATGCCTGATGCTGCAAGTGAGGCTGGAGAGGGATAAGTGATCTGGAGATTCCCTCTTCCCAAGTGAGGACAGGGAGTAGAACATACAGCAATAAAGGAAAACAGAGAAGCAAAATAGAAAGATTTCTCTATAACTCAGAACAAGTTAGGGTAGGGACAGGTGAGGGACCGATGGAATGGAGATGGAGGTGACCTGTGTGCAGAGGCAGCTATAGAAACAAGTTATGATGTTGGAGAGCTGGTTTGAGTGGAATAAAATGGAAGACAACTGTGAGAGAAAAGGAGCACTTGGCGGGAGGTGGGGATGAATAGGACAGCAGATATTGAATTGCTTTTTACTATGGGAAACTAGTAAGAGAGAGATGAATAGGCAAATGGCCAGGTGATCATGGATGAAAAACTGAAATATATGACTTGAGATAAGTGAGTCTAAGTACAGGTAACAGCAGGAGCAAGTCTATTATAAATAAAGATTATGATAGTAAGTCCAAGAAAAATAAAATCAGGTCACTAAAGCAGACAAAATCTTTGAAGGACAGGCGAAGATGTGGCAGTTTAGGTATAAGACATGTGAAATAAGCCAGACCAATATAGAAGCACATAGGTGTGGACCTATGGGTGATTAAGATTTTATCACCTTAATTAAGTGAAACTGGGTCAGATAGGAGATGAGTTAAGGGACAAGAAATGTGGCAAATGTGAGATTTTTGTATTCAGGCAAGAAATGAAGGCTGAAATAAGTGAAAATGGGAATACAAGATTGGTTAACAGTGGGATAAATGTGCAGAGGGAATCAACCAAGTCCGGGAAAGTCAGAGATAAAAGCAACAGAACAGGACTGAAAACATGGAATCTGATGACAAAAAGAAATACAAGGACAAGCAGAGGAAGCACAGTATCAAAGTGACATGGCCAATCTTCTTAATGTCTCCCCAGCCCGCCTGGCAGGAGACAATGCCTTGGATGTCTTCCAGAAGCATCGAGAAAAGGAAGTGAAGGAAAGACAACAGATCTACTGGTAATCACCCACCACAGCCCTCCCAGTTGTCCTACCCTTTCCCTGCCCCTGCCCCTATCACTGACCTCAACACCCTCCCCAATGCTTTGTCCCAACTTCTAGCTGGGCTACTTGGAAGGAAGGGCTACCCCTGACAATAGCTGCAAACTGTAAGGATGACCTACCTCCAAATATGAGATTCCATGAGGAGAAGAGGCTAGACTTCGAATGGGCACTGAAGGCAGGGTGAGAAAGAGGCTGGAGCTCAGAGTGGCATCAGGGTTGGGAGATGCAAGAATGGTGGTATATGGTGAGGGTCCGAGGGATCATCCAGTGATTTATGCCCCAACAACTATTCTAGGGCTCTGGAGATGGTCCTCAAACGTGTTTACACCCTCCTGAGTCACTGGAACCGCCTGGAAGACTTTGATCAGATCTTCTGGGGCCAGAAGAGTTCCCTGGCTGGTCAGTGTTTCCCCCAGTCTCTAAACCCTTTGATGGTCCCTTTTTATGACCCATCCATTGTATTTCAAGGTCTTCCACAACTCCTTGCCAAATGAAAACATATTGTTCCTGGTGATCTCACAGAGGCCTTAAGAATGAAAAGGGGCTCTGAAAAGGGTAGTCTGAATCCCCGAGACCTTAAAAGGATGTCCAAGTAACTATCCACCCTTCCCTGCCCCACTCCACCTCACAGAGAAGATCCACCAGTGCTGGCAGGACGATGACCTTTTTGGCTACCAGTTCCTCAATGGTGCCAACCCCATGCTGTTGAGACGCTCTACCTCTCTGCCCTCCAGGCTGGTGCTGCCCTCAGGGACAGAGGAACTTCAGGCTCGGTTGGAGAAGGAACTCCAGGTACCCCACACACCCACACACACACACTTGGCATTGTTCTCTCCTTAGTGGTGTGGTGAGAAGAACTGGTGAAGATGAGAAACCAAAGATAAGTCAGAGGAAAGGAGACTGCCACTTGATGCAGACTCTGGTGTTGGAAAAAAAATCTAGAAATGGCTAAGTAATGGGGGGAAAACTTAAAGAACTCCCAGCATGAACAAGGAAATGGGATGTATCTCCAGGGCACAGATGGAGGCCAGAGATGTTAAGAGGAACTGGCTGATGTCAATGTTCTGGACTCCAGTGTTCATGGGCACAAAAAAAGACAAAGCCTGTTCCATCAGGTGGAGACATTCAGGGAGGTTTTCGGGGGGGGGGGGGGTGAAAGAGAGAGATGGATTTGGGGCAGATGAACTGAACATGAGCAGGCCAAGTCTAGGCAGGATACATGATACATGCATGTGTGCTGTATTCAGTGGAGTGGTAGCCAGGGGAAGCTCTGTGGAATATTTGGCAGAGGAGGTGAGATCTGTATAGGGAGTGGAAGAGGGATGGCTTAGCTGATGGGAGCCAAAAGTAGAGAACAGACATTTAGGGAATGACAGAGTAGGGGTCTGGCCACCTGGACAAGGGATCAATTGATAATGCCTTTGCCACTGGATTAAGTGGGCCTAGTTCTGAACCCATATCTGCTACCACATATCGCTGCACAAGACATCTACAGTCGCTAGGCTGTTTCTTCACTTTAAAATGAAGAATTGGACCAGGTACTCCTCTTCTGCCAATAGGGCTGTAGAACTGATGCAGGATGCTAAGTTGGACTGAATGTCTTCAAATGTTTTGCTTTTTGCCATGACCCCTTAGGGACAGAATTTTTTATTTGTTCTTTTTAGACATACATTACAGTACAGTGTAGTTTGACATATTATACATATACAGAATATAACTTATTCTAATTAGGATTCCATTCTTATGGAGTTTCATTGATGTTTTCATATATGAACAAAGAAAAATTATGTCCTATTCATTCTACTGTCTTTCCTATTTCCATCCTCCCTCCCTTCCCTTCATTCTCCCTTGCCTAATCCACTAAACTTCTAGTCTTCCCTATCCCCCCTTATTGTGTGTTAGCATCCACATATGAGAAAGAATAGCCTTTGGTTTTGGGGAATTAGCTTATTTCACTTAGCATGATAGTCTCCAGATCCATCCATTTACTGGCAAATGCCATAATTTCATTTTTTTTATGGTTGAGCAATATTCCATTCCATATATACACATTTTCTTTATCCTTTCATCTGTTGAAGGACCCCTAGATTGGTTCCATAGCTATCGTGAATTGAGCACTATAAACATTGATGTGGCTGCATCACTATAGTATGCTAATTTTACATCCTTGGGCTATATACCAAGGAGTGGGACAACTGGGTCAAATGGTGGTTCCACTTCAAGTTTTCTGAGGAATTTCCATACTGCTTTCCAGAGTGGTTACACCAATTTGCAGTCCCATCAGCAATGTATGAATGTACCCTTTGTCCCCATGTCCTTACCAACATTTATTGATACTTGTATTCTTGATAATTGTCATTCCGACCGGAGTGAGATGGAATCTCACTATACTTTTAATTTGCATTTCTCTAATTACTGGAGATGTTGAACATCTTTTCATATTTGTTGACTATTCATATTTCTTCTTCTGTTAAGTGCCTACTCATTGATTAGGCTATTTGGGTTTTTTTGGTGTTAAGTTTTTTTAGTTCTTTGTATATCAGAGATTAATGCTTTATCTGAGGTGCAGGTGCCAAAGATTTTCTCCCATTCTGTAGACTTTCTCTTCACATTCTTGATTAATTCCTTTGCTGTGAAGTTTTTAGTTTGGTATCATCCCATTTGCTGATTCTTGATTTTACTTCTTGCACTTTAGGAGTCTTGTTGAGGAAGTCAATTCCTAAGCTGATATGATGGAGAGTTGGGTCTACATTTTCTTCTAGGAGGTGCAGGGTCTTTCGTCTAATGCCTACGTCCTTGATCCACTTTGAGTTGAAGTTTGTGCAGGGTGAGAGACAGGGTTAAATTTCATTCCACTATATATGGATTTCCAGTTTTCCCAGCACCATTTGTTGAAGAAGCTATCTTTTCTCCATTGTATGTTTTTGGCACCTTTTGTCTAGTATGAGATAACTGTATTTATGTGGGTTTGGCTCTGTGTCTTCTATTCTGTTCCATTGGTCTTCATGTCTACTTGGTGCCAATACTATGTCATTTTTGTTACTATAGCTCTGTAGTATAATTTAAGGTCTGGTATTGTGATGCCTTCTGCTTTGTTTTTCTAAGGATTGCTTTGGCTACTCTGGGTCTCTTATTATTCCAAATGAATTTCATGATTGCTTTTTCTATTTCTGTGAAGAATTCATTGGAATTTTAATAAGAATTGCATTGAATCTGTATAGTACTTTTGGTAGTATGGTCATTTTGACAATATTAATTCTGCCTATCCAAGAACATTGGAGATCTTTCCATCTTCTAAGGTCTTCTTCAATTTCTTTCTTTAGTGTTTTGTAGTTTTAATTGTAGAGGTCTTTCACCTCTTTTGTTAGACTGATTTGCTTTATGGATAGATTTTGAACTCTACAAATGGATACATTCCTCCTTTCTTTAGAATGGTTCCCTGTTTGAGGCTGATTTTATCCTGCTGGATGGAATTCCAGCCAATGTGATTCGAGGAGAGAAACAGTACCTTGCTGCCCCTCTTGTCATGTTGAAGATGGAACCCAATGGGAAGCTGTTACCCATGGTCATCCAGGTGAGGCCCTAAGCATCTCATTCCCACTTCTCTGTTCACATCAACCTGTTCCTAAGGACCCAATCCCTTGACTCTTGCCTCCCAAATCCCATCCACACCAAGACCTATCTTCAAGTCACAGCTCACAGCCTGGTCTCCCCTGATTCACCTAATGGAAGCACTTATTCAAGAATCATAATGGCCTCTTTGAATCCTCATCCTATACCCAGCAGTTCTCAAACATTACTATGCTTCCAAATCACATCAAGTCTTTGTTAAAATGCAGGGTCTTCAATGCCACCACTAGACTTTCTGATTTAGTGTGTCTGGGGGTGGCCACAGAGAAAATTCATTTCTTACAAGTTCCAAAGTAATGCTGATGCTGCATCTCAGGAGCACACTTTTTGAACTGTTATTTAATCTCTAAGCATCCTCTGATTCTGAATATCCATTGTCTCTTAGATAACCTTTTTTCTCACCATTCCCATCAAACAGTCAATTATTATTGTCAATAATTGTACACATACAGCTTCTACTTCCCTCTCTGCCACCTGACTCCTATCCTATTTCTCCCAAAGTACTGCTAGGACCTCCTTACTGGATTCCCTGCTTCCAGTCTCTCCTGCAGTCAGCATGACCATCAAGTCACCATAGCCAATAAGGAAAGGAATATTTCTTTTTCCTCCTACTACATTATAACCCTCTAGAAGGCAACAGTCTTGCTTAGTCATCTTCTTCCTCAGAAATGCTAACCATGTCATACACAGGATGAGAGTTCAATAAATATCTGATGTTTCTTTCTCCCAGATTCAACCTCCCAATCCCAGCTTCCCAACTCCAACACTGTTCCTGCCATCAGATCCTCCACTTGCCTGGCTCCTGGCCAAGTCCTGGGTTCGAAATTCAGATTTCCAACTGCACCAGCTCCAATATCATTTGCTGAACACTCATTTGGTGGCTGAGGTCATCGCTGTTGCCACCATGAGGTGCCTACCAGGACTGCACCCTGTTTTCAAGGTACAGGCTCTACTCTTATCCTATCTCCTCTTCAGACACATTACAAGGGAGCCCTATGAAACTGTCAAAGATCTAAAAGCCTAGCAATGGGCTTGAGTTATAACTGATATATTGTTAGTAAAAGAAAAGACTTATTTGTAACTTGGAGTAATACAACGCTTTATTCCTAACTTAGGAGATTTAATATTACACCAGGAAGAAAAATGGTACCCCAAGAACCAACCAGAGAACAATATCTGGAACTACAGTTAGAAATCACAAGAGACAATCTATAAATGGTGTAGAACTAATGGAGAATGTTCCACACCAAAAGGGTAGTCAGCTAAGTAGGAACAGATCAGAATGGAAGGAGACAAGCCCAGCAGACTAATTAGATCTGCCCAAGAATAAGGCAGGTAAAAATGTGCATTAGTTGGGTAGTGATACAGGAATGAAAATGAAAAATAAAAGGCATGGTAAAGAAAGGAAACAGAAAAGTTACAGCATGTCTGGGTGCAAGACTGGAGAGAGAAAAGTCAAAAGTCCAAGCTTCTATGACTCACAGGAACCCACAGGGTGGGTGCCGTGTGTTGTACTGATGTAGGGATACTATAACTTTATGAAACAGTGTAGTATTTATTGCTAGGCAGAAGACACCTAAGCAAGACTTATGCCTGCTTTGAAAATGTTCTAAAAATCTCAATGACATTTTAAGATAGGGAACATGGCAGAGAAGAGCACAAAAATGACAGAAGCTTTGAACCAAAGTAATTGTCAGAAATAGTAAAGTTAGAAGAAGCTAAGTTAAGGGCAAAAATGAGGTGTCTGGTTTTAGCAACAAGGAGTTTGCAGTATTGGCAAAATAAGTAAGCACCTGGTATGGAGAATAACTGAACAGTTTTAGTGGAGGACCTCCATCTGGACCCCCAAACTTGGCCAATACAGCTGTGATCCCTAGAGGTCACCTCTTCAGTAACACAGACAAAATGGAGACCAGTGTGTTTAAAAGGATCTTGGAATTTATCTCTCACATGATGCCTTCTGCATCATCAGCTGCTCAACATGATTAGGTGAAACCTCAATTCACACTTATAATTCCCCTCTCTAGCTCAGTCCTACACTGTCATCACTCACCATTAACAATTTCTGCTTCAATAAAACTTATAATCTAGTTTTAAAAAATTTCTTCCCATAGTAAATAGCTGAGTTGTTATAGGATACATAGGAGAGTGAAGCCTGCAATCATCAAAATGGCCCACCTTTTGATGGACAGGGTCTCAATTCTGAATCCTGGCCTCAATACTTACCAAATGTCTATACCTTTAAATGAGAAAAAAACAGCATGTCCATAGTGGGGTTGTTAAAGGATAAAATGGCATAAGACAATCATGTGACATATACTACATGCTACCAAAAAAACATTAGTTCTTGCAATTATTATTATTTGGGGTTATTTGTCCTCAGGCATCTTCTCTCCTCATGTGGACTTTGGGCCTTCCATGACATTCAGCATCTCTCATGAACCTTCTGAAAGGTTTCACACTAATGTAAGCAGCTTTGATATCTTAACACCATAGTGATCACTTGTGTTGTTCCTCTGTCCAGCATCAACAATTCAGATACATACCAAAATTGGATGAAACCTGCAAATTAATTGGGTAGAAAGGAAGACAAATAATCTAAGATACAAAGAAACATTTATGAGGATCAAGTACTTTTTGGGGGGGTGGGCAGGGGATTTACCACTGAGCTATATCTCCAGCCCTTTTAATTTTTTATATTGAGATATAGTCTAGAGTTGATAAAGCTGACCTCAAACTTGTGATGCTTCTCAATCCTTCCAAGTTGCTGAGATTAAAGGCAGGCCCCAGGCTCAGGTAGCATTTTTTTTTTTTTTTTTTTAGTTATAGATGGACACAATGCCTTTATTTTATTTATTTATTTTTATGTGGTGCTGAGGATCTAACCCAGTGCCTTACACCTTTGAGGTAAGCATTCTATCACTGAGTTTACAACCCCAGCCCCTCAGGCAGCCTATTTTGATAGGCAAGGAAAAAGCAGAAGAGAGGAAGTTGAACAGTGTCCAGGTTGGAGAGGGAACAGATTTGACAGCAGCCCCTCTGCTGCTTTAAGCAGGAAGATCAATATAGCCCATCTAATTCTGACTGAAAATACCTGCTCAAACTGCCCCCAAAACAAAACCAACAGTGACACAACAAAGAGATGGTGGTACAGCTTTGATAAGGAGTAGAGGCTAGTTTGAGCTATGAGGATGTGGTTAGTAGAATACAAAAGAAAGTCAAAGGGGCTGATTCATAAGGGACACCTATAATTAAGGTGGAAATAATAAAGAGAATGATAACAGTTACTATTGGAGAACTTCTGGGAACTTCTGGGTGTACTAGTGACTCTTCATACCTCACTCACATAATCACTGGCGTCACCAAAGCTCCCTGAGATAAGAGATCCTATTATTGCCCCCTACTGACAGATGAGGAGATTGCAGATTAGAGGGTATAAACTTGGCCTAGTACCAAAGGTACAGTGTAGGTTGAAACCCTGGTCAGTGTGGCTCCAGAGTATGACTCACAAGGAAGTTAGAGAACATGAAAGTGATCTGAGAAAGAGACCAACCTGTCAAGGAATCATCAAGAAAAGCAGACCACCATGTTTGGTGCCAAGCTCTACAACAAAGGACCTCCATTAACTATCCCTCCAATCTCTTCCACCCTAGCTCCTGGTCCCCCATATCCGCTACACTATGGAAATCAATACCCGGGCCCGGACCCAGCTCATTTCAGATGGAGGAATATTTGATCAGGTAAGGAAGGAATACAGTACCTAGCTGCCTAATCACCCAGTTCACTACAATCTTCTGCCATCTTCAGCATCCCAGACAACCTATGAGAACGTCCTGACCCTTAACCTATAAGACCTGTCCTTTTATATACATGTCTTTAAATTTATAAACCCCATCTTGAACCTCCTGCATAATATGCCATCATTCTCTAATTCTGCTTCCATCCCTCAAGCCTTGTCAACTCTTGTCTCAGGCAGCAAGCACAGGTGGCGGGGGCCATGTGCAGTTGCTTCATCGGGCAGTGAATAAGTTGACCTACAGTTCCCTGTGTCCTCCTGATGACCTGGCTGACCGGGGCCTTCTGGGAATCCCAAGTGCCCTCTATGCCCATGATGCTTTACAGCTTTGGGAGATCATTGCCCGGTGGGTAGGAGCTGAGAAATGGGTGGGAGAGGGAGGGCAGGGCTCTGGCTTCAGGTCAGCACGGGGCAAAAGCATCTCTCCATGGAGAGATAAGGAAGAATAAGGAGATGGTAGGTGAGGTCTAAAAACGAAGAGATAGGGGCATGGTACACAAGTGAGGAGAGCTGTATGTGTAGAGACTCAGGGATCTGGAAGAATCAGGATTTTGCTAGGAAGAATAGATAGCAACCATGTACAGAGGATACCTAGAACTACTAAACTACATCTTCTTCCTTTATGCTAGTATGTCAAAAACCTGGAGAGCTGTGGGTATAGCTCAGTGGTAGAGCACGTGCCAAGCCTGTCTGAGGCCCTCCCCAGCACCTCCAATATTAAAAAAATAAATTAACCCTGGAGAATGTTCCAAAGCAAGACTGATAGGATCTGATTCAAGTACAGAAACATCAGCTGATTTGAGGCCACAGCATAGAGGAACAGAGGTCAGAAACTAGAGCTTTCTGCCAGTAGAGAGCTCAGCTCCCTTCTCTGGGCAGGTACGTGGCAGGGATCATCCAACTCTTCTACCAGAGGGATGATGTTGTGAGCGGGGATCCTGAGTTGCAGGCCTGGTGTCGAGAGATCACGGAGGTGGGGCTGTGCCAGGCCCAGGACAGAGGTAAGATCCATCTCAGAGACAGGAGCTCCTCAGACACTGCAAAAGCCCTTTCCCAGTCCTGCCTTTCTAAGACAGAACCTCAGCCTGGTATCATACCCTCCTCCATACATTAAAGTATCCAAATTCCATTCACACCTCTTAAGGTTCAGGGCAATTCTAGATACCTTTTCCTCCTCAGAGACCCTGGCCATCAACCCCTACTCCAGTCCCCACCCCAGTAATGGATGCCCATAAAGTGGCATGGCCTGGGACCCAACAAGGGCAAAGCCAGTGAGGGGTTCTGTCCATGCTCAGGTTCATGTACTGTCTTCATGGTCCCCCATTTTCCTGCCTGAAGATATAAATAGTTTCCCACTAAAACCTGTAACAACCCAACCTGGTTTCCCTTCCCTTTTCCTGTCTGCTACTATCCACCATGCAGAAGGGCCAAGTATTTTCACACTCACCAGAGTGCAAGGACATTTCCAGATGCAACCTCAATATTATATATGTTGGGGCTTAAACCTGAAGTTAGTGCCATGATCTTTGGGACTCAGGTTTCTTGGTCAATCTGGTCCTGTCTCTAGACAGTACCTTGGTTTATCTCAATTCCCCCACCCTGCCGACCCCCACACACACACTGCATTTTCTTCTCCAGGGAAGAAATAGCCTTTCTTGAGCTCTTCCTAGAAACCCATGTCTGACACAAACATACATAAATAAATGAACAAACACCCATCAATTCTAAAATGCAGACCTACTAAGGCATCAGCCTTTATTTCTTTCCTGTTATGCTGAAGCTTCTAAATCCTATTCCTTTCCTGCCCAGGTTTCCCTCTCTCTCTCCAGTCCCAGGCTCAACTATGCCATTTCCTTACCATGTGTGTCTTCACATGCACTGCCCAGCATGGGGCCATCAACCAGGGTCAGGTATGGACAGCTGAAAGCCCAGGTCCCTGAATGCAAGTGTCTGGGCCTTGGGAGATTCAAGGGAGAGAGAGGGACTCAAACACTAAGTACTGGGGTTCTAGGGTTACAGTTTCTTCCCCCAGCTGGACTGGTATGCCTGGGTCCCTAATGCCCCTTGCACAATGCGGATGCCCCCACCCACCACCAAGGAAGATGTGACATTGGCCACGGTGATGGGGTCACTACCTGATATCCGGCAGTCCTGTCTTCAAATGACCATCACATGGCATCTGGGTCGCCGCCAGCCAGACATGGTGAGAAGGGGACCCTAGGGAGAGGAAAACGACAGTTGGAAAGGACACATCGGAGTTAGGGAATGGGCTCTAGGTGTTTCTGTCTTCAGACCAGAAGCTGATCCTTTGTTCCATCTCAGGTACCTCTGGGGCATCACAAAGAAGAATATTTCTCAGACCCCAAGGCTAAAGCTGTCCTGAGCCAATTCCAAACAGATCTGGAAAACCTGGAAAAAGAGATTACAGCTCGGAATAAGCAACTTGACCTGCCTTATGAATACCTGAAGCCCAGTCGCATAGAAAACAGTGTCACTATCTGAGACCTAAGGTGTCCCCACCAGGAAGATGTCACATCAGCCTTTAAGACTGACATGTCTATCTTGAATATGTTTTCCTAAGTCTTTGTTGGGGCTCTGATTCCTCCCCCAACTAAACCCACTACATCAGTATACCACTAGCCTGGACAGCACTAAATTTAAGAGCCAGGTAATATTTTAGGCCACAATTGTCCCTGCCACAATTACTAAGCTCTTCCACTGTAGCATGAAAGTAGCCACAGATAATATATGTCAGTAAATGAGTATAAGTATGTTCCAATAAAAATCATTTATGAACACTTAGGTATGAACTTCACATATCAAAAAATATTAGTTTGGTTTATTCAACCATTTAAAAATACAAAAAAGTACTTTGCTTGAGGGACATGCAGAGACTGCAGACTAGACGTGGTCCTTACACAGTGTACTAGCCTGAGTCCCTGACCCTATTTCCAAAACATCCAAGAGCACAGATGTGGATAGGGAGAGGAGAGTTCTTAGAGAAATTCACTACCTCTGTTAATTCTCCTTTCCCAGGAACCAGACTTCACGGTTGGTGGCCAACCCACAGATTCCTGACAGTTCGTTGGCAACTTCCCCTTCACCCTTACTTCTCCTATTTAGACATGTACCCCAAATGTCCCTGGATAAGAATGGTGATTCTAGCCCAGAATAAAAATCTTTGCCCCCAAATGACTTCCTTCTCCAGACAGTCCCAAATGAGATATACAAAATTCATATTTCAAGGCCACTTTTTAGCTCCTTTAATACCCAGTGATTTCACTGTGTTTCCTAGGTTCCAAGTTCTCTTTCACAACCCTTTTAATAATACTATGCACAAAATAAATGGGAAAATACCACAAAGTTATTCTAGCCCATGACAGTGTTTCTTTGGTTCTGGGGTCTCAGCATCAAAATGATCTCTCTCAATTATTCTGTACTCTTTGACATCACTAGAATGGATACAACAAGCTTAATGCAAAATTGTGTTCTTCACCCAAGTACTGGGTTCCAACGCCGGCATCCAAAAAATAAGCATTCTTCAAACATCCCTATCTTCCTGAATGATATTTACAAACCTGTATCTCTCTAGTGAAATACAAAAACTTTTTTTTGGACAGAGCAATCTACTCATGTTTTTAAATCTTGCATCCTACTTTACTCAAAGGGCCTACAATCACTTTCCCTAGTAAACAGGGAAGCAAAGTGACATTTTTGTGTACTTATTCTTTTCTGCAGTATATGTAGCAGGACTACTCACCTTCACAACTTGCTCATCGAATCTGCTTTCCCTGGAATTTTTCTAACCCGTTTTTCCTGGCTTCAGTATCCAGAAGTATACAGTATTCCAAGTGAGATGATTAAAACCATACAGTATTCCAAGCTTTGTTATTTAAGAGAACCATCTCTAATGCCAACAACCCTCAGCAATTGTAAAGCCTTCTAGCCACAACAGCATGCTTTTTGGCCTCCGGACAGGGCTCCTATCTCCCTTGGCTGAATCAGAATAACAATTTTTAAAGGGAGAGGTGAGTACAAAAGCGATAGACACGCGCGCTCGCGCTCTCAGGAGTAAATCTCCACGTCTCACCATTTCCCCATCACAGGAGACCACCCGAGACTAAAGAGTCTTGGCGCAAAACGAGATGATTCCAAGCCTCTCATCCTAACCGCTAGTTACCCAAGTTACCAGGATCCTGCCAGAATTAGACATTTCCGGAGGTAAGGGTACTGCTAGTTCCTCGTCACGTGACGCGGCAACTTGATCACGTGATATGCCAGCTACCTCCATTGCAAAGCGGAGGGGTAAGGGAGATCAAAAAACCCTAAGCCCTCTCTCTTGTATACTCACACCCTAGCCACACAGGTTAAAAAGGGCTTCTAGAGGGGTTGTTTCTGTCTCGGACACCGCCTCCTCCCACCGAAGTTTCGGAAGGGCCCCGAGGCGCCACCTTCTTCGCTGCCGCCCCCCAGCGGGATGGTTGGGACCGGAGGCCACGCCCCCCTCTACCGCCCTCCGCGACTCCAGCCCCCAAATCCAGCTCTCTGGATCCCGAAGCATCCAGGGTTGCTTCTCACCACCTTCCCACTCAGCTCACACTCAAGCAATCCCCGATTCCTTTCTTCATGGCATCGCTCCTGTGCTGTGGGCCCAAGCTAGCCGCCTGCGGCATCGTCCTCAGCGCCTGGGGAGTGATCATGTTGGTGAGGGGACATCCGGACGAAAGTCGCAGAGGGCCTGAGGGGCTCCGGGGTTGGAGGGCTGGAAGGCCAGGAAACTCCAGGTCTTAGAAAGCAGTAGGCAGGCTGGTGGGGCTAGTGGGATAACTAGTCGCTGGAGAATGAGACAGAATTGAGATTGGAAGGTGGAGGACTGGACGAGAAGATGCTAGGGCTAGAGCCTGGAATGGGAGCCAGGGCTGGTAAATTTGCGGACCTATCAAGGTAAGAAAATGAAGAACTGGGGTCGTCAGAGATGCATGAGTTGAATGGAGACTAGGAGGGGAAAAGGAGTGCCTCTTCCTGAAATGGGTAGCTGTGGTCTTGTTTCCCCCAGGACTGTCTGTGGCCACTTCCAGAAATAATATAAAGTGCCTGTTCTCCCTCACCTCTTCCGCCCTGTCCCGTGATAATGACGCCTTTGGGAAATATAGTCTGGGTTCTTGGGAAAGACGAGTTACTAACTATTCCCGCCCTTGTCCCAGCCATGCGTCTCAGTGTCCCCACTTTTCACCCTATTGCAGGTGGCTGAGTCCGAATCCAGCTACAACCACACCTACTACTAGCTCATTCTGGTTAATCCCAGGCGCAGGTGTTGTGTCAACATTAGAAATGAAAGGGGTTTAGGGAGTGACCAGCAGTTGCCTGAGTTCAACAACCAACATATTCCCTTTTTTTCAGATAATGCTTGGAATATTTTTCAATGTCCATTCCGCTGTGTTAATTGAGGACGTTCCCCTCACGGAGAAAGATTTTGAGTAAGTAGTCTGGGGAGAGAGGAGCCGGGTGCAGGTGAAACTTGGTTGGATCTATGGTCAGAATTATAAGCGGAATATTGCCGGAGGCTGGATGTTTAGGACCCTGACATTTAGAGTACTGGTAAAGGAGAGTGCTCTATTTTGAATGTGGTTAGAAGCTGAGGACTGTAGCTCAGTGGTACAACGCGCTTTACATGCAAGGTCCTGGGTTCAATCCCTAGCACCAAAAAAGAAAAATGGAATGCATTTAGGAGTGATCTTGGAAATCAGGCCTTGGCGTCTATACCAAAACCCGCCGGTTTTAGATGTGGCTTCTTAAGTAATTTCACCTTTCTGTGCCTCAGTTCATCTCTGCAAAGGGGGTATTATAATGGAATAAATCCTACAGTCCAGAAGATTGAATAAGATAATATACATAAAAGCGCTTAGGATGGTGCCTGACGCATACTAAATGCCCAATAACTGTTGGATGTTCTTAATGGCTGACACTTCTCTGCTTAATCCCCATCCTCAGGAATGGCCCTCAGAACATTTACAACCTTTACGAGCAAGTCAGCTACAACTGTTTCATCGCCGCGGGCCTTTACCTCCTCCTTGGAGGCTTCTCTTTCTGCCAAGTTCGGCTTAACAAGCGCAAGGAATACATGGTGCGCTAGAGCTCGGTCGTTTCCCCTCTCCAGACCCCTCTATTTAAAAACTCCCCACCCCATTCTGGTGTCCTCTGGGAAACTGGGTCCCCCTGGTGAGAGTCTGTATCCCCAGTTCTCCAATCTCTGGCGTCCAGCCCCTTGTCTTGACGCGTATCACAATAAAGAGAAACTGCTCTCTTAAGCCTCGCGTCTCTGCTTGAGTGACAGGGCGGGCCGGGCCAAGGCTGGAGGTCGGCCTCTTAGCTGCAGAGTCCAGACCGTTCCAAGGAAGTGGAGTGAAGCCGGCCGGAAGTGAGGCGACGTCTTCCACCACTCCTTATCCCAGCGCCCGGACCGCCTAAGCGACGGCGGTTGGTCGGGCGGAGAGCGGCAGGGTTTCAGCCAATCAGCTGCGGGGAGGGTGGGACTTCCTGCTCCCGGGCCGGAGCGGCTCGGTCGCCCGGCTCTCCGTGGTCCCAGCTCGCGTGGTGGCGGCGGCAGAGCGTCTCCGTGAGGAGGTGCGCGGGGCCATGACGTCAGCGTCCACAAAGGTTCGATCTCCCTCGCGGACAGCGCTCCCTGGCGGCCACAGGAGGGCGGGCCCCCCGCTTGGTTCCCGACTCCTTGGCGCCGGGCTGGGGGCGGGCGAGCGGGAGCTGATCTGGGGTGGGGCTAGGGTCCCCGGGCGGGACCGCGCCGGGTCTGTGCGCCGGCCCCCAGTAATGCTGTCCCACCCCCAGGTCGGAGAGATCTTCTCTGCGGCCGGCGCCGCCTTCACGAAGCTCGGAGAGCTGACGATGCAGTTGCATCCAGTGGCCGACTCTTCCCCCGCGGGGTACGTGACCCCGGGCGCAGACGCTTGGACTCAGTCACAGACACAGATCCTCTCTAGGGCAGGGGCAAATGTTAGTTTCCCTTTGTGCCTGGCACAGCGCAGAATAGGTGTTAATAAATGTTCGCTGAATGATTGAATGAATGACAGATGAAGATACAGACAGGTCCACAACCCGGACTCATTTCAGTTGTCCCTTGCTGCGAACCAGCTAAACTACCACCACTATCACCCGCACCAAATCATATATAAAATTCCATCAAACTGCTGCAAACCGTGTTCAAGGGTTTTGTTTGTAAGACCCCTCTACTTTCTGAGCTGGTGTCAGCCGGCCGTCTGCAGCAATTGCACATTGATGAAGGAGAAAAGTGTTGTAAGGTAGCGGTAGGTGCAATTTTATGTGGTTGGGGGTCCCCAGAGGTTTCCTTGTTTTTAAGTAGGACCCCTTTTAGTCCTTGGAAGGGGACCCAGAGATTGGGGGCAGAAGACTGATTGGCTGTGGAATGCACAGCCCGTGGGCTGGCTCCATTCCCCCCTTCTCCCATTTTTGCTACCCCCACCCCTCTCCCCTTCCGACAGTGCGAAGTGGACGGAGACGGAAATAGAGATGCTGAGGGCTGCTGTGAAGCGATTTGGGGACGATCTTAATCACATCAGCTGTGTCATCAAGGAACGGACAGTGTGAGGGAGGGTGACTGGCAGAAAAAGGGGGGTGGGCAGCTTTCTTCCTCCTTACCCATTATTCCATCTTCCTCAGCACTCCCAGCTCAGCATCTTTCCTACTGTAGTGCTAGTTTTGTCAGCATTCCCCCTGAGGACTGAAAGAGTATAAGAATTGTCACAGTTGGTCAGAAGTTCCTAAAATGCCATGGTAATCGGAACCTTCCAAGAATTTTATTTTAGGGTGCCTGAGATACTTAATTTTTATATTTGATAATGGGAGTTCCCTGATGATTTAGATAGATCTTTTGAGACTCTAGTGTTTCCAGGGGTACTGTGATTCTGAAGTAGTTGATCCAGATCAACTAAATTTCAGTCTACTTGTAAATCACCAAGCCTTACCTGTTGGCACTATACATCCATACACCTCTCCCAGAAGAGGATTAGGGGATGGGCCTTTCCTGCTACTCAGTTCTGGGACTCCACTCTTCACACTCCATCTGCCTTAATTGAGTACAGAACTTCAGGAAAATAAGAATCCTACCAAAGGCCTGGGGCCCTGACCTGGATTCTTATGTAGGGCTCCCAGAATTCCTTCAGAGTGGCCCATTACCCCTGCCCTCTCCTCTCCCCTCACTTGATGACTCCTTCCCTAATCTGCTGTCTCTTCTCTTCAGGGCTCAAATAAAGGCCACTGTAAAGAGAAAGGTATATGAAGATTCTGGCATCCCCCTTCCAGCTGAATCACCCAAAAAAGGGCCCAAGAAGGTGGCATCTGGTGTCTTGTCACCTCCTCCAGCCGCCCCTCCACCCAGCAGCTCCAGTGTCCCTGAGGCCGGGGGTCCCCCCATAAAGAAACAGAAGTCTGGTGAGGGCTGTGGAGTTGTTACTGTCTAGGGTAGGGGTTGAAGGTCCCATCTGAGGCTCAGTGAGAGAATTGGGACTGAGTCAGAGGCAGATCTCTCTTTCTCTCCCTGTGGTGGTTCCCAGAGTGGGGGAGGTAGAGTACAAAGCTTTGGAAAACTGGGGAGGGGAGAGTCAGGGAACCTAGAACCTAGCCTATGCCCCCTCCCAGATGTGACACTCAGTGCTCTGAATGACTCCGACGCCAACAGTGACCTGGTGGATATTGAAGGGTTAGGAGAAACTCCTCCAGCCAAGAAACTCAACTTCGACCAGGGTAGGAGTCTTCCTCCTCCCACACTGGCTGGGGTGGGGGAGGAAGTGCTCACCTGATGGCAGGGGCGGGTGTCAGCAGGAGCCTCTCCCTTGTTCAGAGGCTTTGAAGGGAAGGTGCTCTCACAGTGCAAGGGATTGGATCAGTAAGAAGCAGGGTATTTGGAGAGATGGGAGTTATCTTGGAAACTACTTGGGGCTTGCTCCATCTCTGTCCATTTTACTTCCTGTTCCAGACAGCCTGACCCTGGATTCTGGCCTTCTCACAACCTCTGCTGATGCTCCTCTACTCTCCTGCTGAGCCTTCCACTTCTGACCCCTCTCACTGTTCACCCTGGACCTGTGGATCACCTGGGACTCAGCAAGGCCTGAATGCGAGAGGGTCAGAAGGCTTCTAGGACTGTCACCTGGCTGTCCCTGATAACCATCTGCCCTCAATCCCTGACCTCCATCTGATGGACATTTTTATACAGAAAATAAAGATTCTCTCTCAGCATGGTGCTGCAGCTGCTGTTCCTTCACTTCTCCTTATCCCTCAGGGGCTCAGCCCCTCTTCAGTAGTCCTCGCCACCCTGCCTGGAGCAGCACAGCCAATATTGGCAGACTCGCTTCCCAGTGCCAATATTTCTGTGCTGCTAGAGCCAGGGGAGCTGGGTGTGGGCAACAAAAACTCCACTTTGCTCTGCATCCAGAACTTACTCCAGGGTTGCTGGCGGTCAATATTCCTGAGACTACCCTAGAGATTTTAAAGGGGCTGTTCCAGGGCTTTCATACCCCTTTCTTCCCCACCTCACAAGAACTTTGCCACAAGGCCCCAGATATTTGTGTCGCTTCTCCAGGGTGGTCTCCCAGGGTCAGGCCTCAGCGGTGCCTCCCCCACCCTCGCTCTAACACCACAGTGTGGTTTGGACGTGGCCACAGTGCCGTACAAACCACAGTGTGCTGCTGGGGCGGGGGCAGGACGGGTGGGTTGAGAGGACTAGAGCACAAGATGGTGCTATGAAGACACCCCCCCCACAAGAGCAGGGAAATAGAGAAGGCATAAAAGGCAAACATGGCCCCCAAAAAGGTTGGGAAAAACCAGGAACCAGGGACAGGAGTTGAGCAGGCGACTGGAAAGAGAGGGGCCTAGGGGATGAGCTCATAGTGTAATAAGACTGGAACCATCTTCCCTCTGGAGGAACTCAGTTCAGCAGATCCCTAGGGTGGGATCAGGGGCAGAGGAAATAGGGAATGACTAGGGGGACCAACAAACTGCCTCCTGACTCAGCAAGGGCAGGGACCCAAGGCTTTCTGTGTCCATTCCTCCCCTCCCTGGGTCAGAACCCATGAGAAACGCTAGGAGAGACAGAGGGCCAAGGACAGCAGGGTTGGGAGTTGGCAGTCCAGAGGTGGTGGGGCCGGAACATGGTTGGGAGAGGGGGGCCGGAAGTCGCCCTGGGCCCTGGGCCTGCCACAAGATGGAGGCCAAAGGCAGGAAATGGAGGCCAGGGGGAAAGGGGAGCAGCAGGGCCCAGGAAGGGGGCTATCAGGATCTGAGGGCCAGATATTCATCCCCCTGTGCTGCTCCCACTCCCCCATGGCCCTCCAAGGCCCATGCCCTAGCCCCACAACACCACCCACCAGCCTATCCACCAGGCCCAGGCAGGCGGGCCCACCCCAGAGAGCCACGTTTAAGCTGAGACAAACATGCCTCTCCCCACCCCCAACCCTAGGCCTTCCCTTAGCCTTTTCCTCCTGGCCAGGACTTAATTTATAAAAGTACCTCCCAGAAAGCAAAATCCAAGGGCCCAAATCCCTTCTGCAAATCAAAATAGTACCCTGTAAAACCCAAATGTTATCATGTCATATCCCATCCCACCTTTTACCAACCCCCTTCCGACACACCCCCAAAACTCTTAACAATCAAAAAGATCTAAGATGGTGTAAGTAAGCAGTCTTTTTAGGCCCCTGGTGATGCCAGACTCCCTCCTGAGACCCTTATCAGTCCTACATCAAACACTTCCAAGGCCTCCTGCTCCTCATTGAACCCCCAGAGCCCCAAAACAGCAGCCGTCCCCAGCTCCCACCCTCGGCAGAGCCTTTGTGGGGGTGAAAGAGAAATCAAACACTATTCTAAAGGTTGGGGATGTTGGGGAGCTCTCTGCTCTCAGGTTTCAGTCTCCATCTGAGGGGCTGCAGTTTAGGGGTATAAGAGAAAGACTCTCCAATCATTCCCCCAATTCCAAGACTGACAAAGCCCAACCCCACCCCAACACGCACCTCCAAACCTCCCCCACAACCGCCACGTCTCTCCTGAAAACAGGGGACACTTTCCTCCCCACTTACCTCAGCTACTCTCCCCTGAGATCCTGGTCCCCTATTTTGAAAGGAGCAAATTTTGGGGTGCATCCCTTACATTTGGGGTGCAGGAGAAAGGAGCCGCCCCAGTCGCATCGCTGGCCTCCTTCCTCTCGGCTGGCTCAGGGACTGGGGAGTGCCCTGGGGAGGGGGGACCCCCACAAGAGAGCTCTGAAGGGGGTTCCTCCACTCCCAGTCAGAATTGGGGACACCCCCCCAAAACCCGTCCCAGCCCATCCGTCTCCAACTCGGCGGGAGAGGCAGCTGCAATGCCCCAGTCAGATTCCCCCAACACTACATTCCTCACCCCATCTAGAGGGGTCCCAGGGCCCCCAAAAAATCCCAAAAAAATCTAGGATGTTGGGAAGACAGTCCTGGACTAGATCCCCAAATTTGGGGTCCTTAGATACCCCCGTTTTTTCAGGAAAATTCTGTCTTTCTCCTGTCTCCCGCCAGCCCTGCTCTGTCCCGATGCCAATTTTGGAAGTCACTCCCTCCTTCCTCCTCCCCGTCTCTCCAGGCACCCCCCCCCTGCTTGGGGGCTAGGGTCCAGGACACCTGGCTTCCAGACCAGGGGGGCACTCCTCAAAGGGCTAGGGGCCAGGAGGTCAAGCTCATTGCTCCTGTCTTAAGGAAGCAGGAAAGCCCGATCCTCCCTTCCCCTCCCCCCTGGCTGGTCTCGGTGGTGGTTTAGGAAAGCCTGGAGGATTGGAATCTGCCATTGCTGTTGCACAGGCAGTTTTTTTTTTTTTCCTTGGGTTGGGGGGGTGGGCGGTGGGAGGGAGAGAGGGGAGGAGAACCGAAGAGAGCAGGGACCCAAGCGGGAAGAGCTGGCCTGGCTCACCCTCTAGCCCCTGCTGCCGTTGGGAACCCCTCCCCCTCAGTTCACCCACATTTCCAGTATTCTGCCTGCTTTCTGTTTGGGACTGTTATCTAAAAAATCAGGGTACAAGAATCCCCTCCTTTCACCCACTACCACCTCTCCTTGCCACAGTTCCAGCAGCACTGCCCTGCTCAGGGGTGTCCACTTTACCAAAAGACACCCCATTTTCCTCCACCTTCCCCCAAACTTAAGTGTTTTTCCCTAAATAAATTGGGGTTTGGAGTCCAAAACCACCTCTTCTCTTTCAGATCTATCCAAGTCACATGGTATTAAGTCCATGAGGAGGCATCATGCCCTCTCCAAATTTCTCCCTCCAATTCGTGTGCTTATTTAGGGGTTCACTAAAGAAAGAAGTTTCTAGAATCTGGGGTCAGAGGGAGCTCTAAGCAAAAGATACCCCCAACCCAGAAACGTGCTCCAAATTACGTGAACCTCCAAATCAATCTCACCTCATGGTCTATCATTCAGCTTCACCCAAATGTGCCCAAAGTGTAACAAAACACCCCCAAATGAGGATACCCCCAAATTTAGTCTTCTACCCTGGGGACCCTCACCTTCTCGATCCCCCTGGACAAAGTTTCCTAGTTATTCATGCATACACAGAATAACCTCCTCCTCAAAATAAGTCTTCACTTGATTCAAATACACAACTTTGCACCCCTCAAAACCCCCACAACCACACAAAGTCTTCAAACTTGATCTGTTTCCTATGATGTGCCTCCTCAAAGTAATTTAAAAACAAAAAACTCCAAATTGAATTTCTTGTCCCCAATAATTTAGTCTGACTCTTGAAATTTATACCTCAAAACAGACTGTACCCTAAAATCAGCATGAGCATTCTGGCTCTTCTGATAATCCAAGATGACAGAGATGGACAGAGACTCCAAAATGTAGGCACCAGAATCCCCAGAACTAATGCAACTTCAAAGTCAGCCCCATGCCTCAAACATACCATAGGCCCCATTGGCTGTAACAGTAAAATCAACACCCCCTAACAAATGGCAACCCACAACTGACCAGATAACATTCTATCCTGATACCAAAGGGAACCCCTATTCTAATTCTCACCTCCAGACTGGACAGAGACCAAATATGCCAAAGCCACATCACAATTCTATGTCCTTAGTCATTCCCAATTCCCACTTCTCAGCACTTGTTTCGTGAACTCAGGTAAAGACAACTTTGAAACTGAACCGGAAGGCCCCAAGCCTGCATATACAGCTCCATGATCAATACTTGGTTATTTCTGGTCAACTGTATACCCTCCTGAGACCAAATCCAAAGAGGTACTCCTTTGCAGCTGGTCTGGTCCCTCTTCTCCAAGTAAGCCTTGACCCCCACCCAAGTCTCACCACACAAATATGAGCATATGTTCTCAAAGATCGGTGTCTTAAAATTAGGGTTGTCAGGCCCTCCTGCCCTCTTCCTCAGTCTTCTGTTTGTCTTTCTGTTTACCCTACCCAATTTTCATATTAATGTTCACTAAAAATTCACTTCCAAAAACATGTGAATATCTTGATTAGAAAAGAAAAACTTGTGCTCCCAGGCTCAAGTCCCACTCCTTGTCCCACCCACATGCCTCATTCCCTACCGGATTTCCCACCTCCTTAGGACCACCTCCGTAGGAACCCAAGCCTGACGGAGAGTCCCTGGGTCCCTAACTCTACCTCTTTGCCTAGAACTCCCCTAAGAGACATAACTACGAACTAAACCATCGCAAAGGGGAGGAAGCCCAAGGTTTCAGCCGCCAAGACCGAATCCATCCAACGCCCCAGTCTGAGCACAACCCCAGCCGGGTGGAAACCACGGAGAGAGGCGAGGCTAGTGCTCGTCCGCCCCCTCGTGGAAGGAGCCAGACATTGCCGAGCTTTGCCTACTTGCCGCGCTGGACCCCGGCGTCCCGCCAGCCTCAAAGCGTAGCGGACCGGCGGGTGCTCGAGGACGTATTGAGCTGGGACTGGGGGAAAGCGAGCGGGTTTTGGGCGGGAGTCGGCCTCTCTGGATCCCTAAAAGGACTCAGAAGAAAGTTGGGAGCAGAGGCCGGACGCCTAGGTCTCCTGAGCGTCTCTAGGCCCCCACCCGGGGCTTTCCCCACCTCCTCGAGGGGAAGCAGCTGGCAGAGCCGTCCGGTCGCAGGACAATGGAAGGAAACGAACTAGAAATCATATCCGCCCTCTCCCTACCCCGCCCGGTCAGAGCCCCCGCTTTTTGTGGGCCCTGGTAGAGGAGTCTATCATTCACACCACACCCTTCCACTATCTGAGACCCCAGCTAAGACCACTAGCGCCTCCCCAAACCTGGTGTCCCCCTTTTCACCCTTAACACAGTATATCGGAAGGGGGAGTTTTGGTGTGTCCACTTTCTCCTATAACTGACTAATGGTACCTTCTTCCAAAAGTCAATACACCAATTTTCGCTGTCCCAGGTCCTCCTATCACCCAGAGCCCCTATTATTTCACATCCTGGACATCCCTAATCTCCCCAATTCCAATACCCACATCCTCAGTTCCACCATTAGTGGTCCCCAAACCCCCACGTTAGGATCACCTGGTGCTTCTGAGGTCCCGCCTTTGAGACGGTGACCCCGCCCTAGGTTCACCATCTGGAGAGCAAGGGAGGAAGGAAGGATACAGACCCAGGCGTTCACCCCACCTCCACCCCCGCCCCCGACATCCCGGCCGGATAAAGGAGCCGAGATTGAAAGAGACCCCGCCCCCCTGAGAAGAGAAGCCGCAGCCCCTGCGGGACGGGGGTAAGAACGAGACACTGGGGGAGCCGGACTCCTGGGACCCCAAAGAGGGTTGGAGCTCATTGATGGTAGGGAGAATGAGTCCCAAAAATTGCGCTAAACTAGGATGAGGGCTGTATAGGAGTAGCAAAAATCTGCGGTTCGCGGAAGGGAGCTTCGACTGGGATTTGGAGGGGTGTGGACCGCAGCTCTTCTGGAGTCCCCAGACAGGGTCAAGCACTTAAGATCTAGGCGCGCAGGGAAGCAAAGGGAGGTAGGTGGTGGAGGGACACAACGAATCCAACAAAGGCTCAGTGCGCGATATTTCGCACGCTCTCCATCGACGCAGCGGTTGGGAACCTTCAACTCTCTCCAAGCGCTCTGGGATCTAGCTGTCTGGAAGAGAGCGACGATATGGTTGAGGACAGAATTAACGAGATGAATTAAGTGAGGCTGCGTGTGCTGGGGCCGGAGATAGTGAACCTCGCTCTAGAAGCACCTTGGGAGAAAAAGCAAGCAGAGAAGGGAAGGTGTTTTAAGGCTGCCTCAATCCCTCAGCCCTTTCCACTGCATTCACAGGCCTGTGTCGCAATGGGTTCCACCACTGCCCCAGACGGAGCGCTTGGCTATGTCCGCGAATTCACCCGCCACTCCTCGGACGTGCTTGGCAATTTGAATGAACTGCGCCTGCGCGGGATCCTCACTGATGTCACGCTACTGGTTGGCGGGCAACCCCTTCGAGCACATAAAGCAGTTCTTATCGCCTGCAGGTTCGAGGGGTGGGGTTATTGGGAACCAAATGGGGAAGGGGGCGGAGCCATAGGCCATAGGGTGGAAATTCAAAGCCAAAACTTGCTGAAAAATGAAGGAAGAATTTCAGAATTGAGCGCGGTATGATGGTGAGGAAGCGGGATTTCTAAAGGAAGGGGCTTTCTAAAGCAGCACGTGTCTCCCTTGGTCTAACATGACCTGTCTATCCTCTCTCCAGTGGCTTCTTCTATTCAATTTTCCGGAGCCGAGCAGGAGTGGGAGTGGACGTGCTCTCCCTGCCCGGGGGCCCCGAAGCTAGAGGCTTCGCTCCTCTTTTGGACTTCATGTACACTTCGCGCCTGCGTCTCTCTCCCGCCACTGCACCAGCTGTCCTTGCAGCTGCCACCTACTTGCAGATGGAACACGTAGTTCAGGCATGCCACCGCTTCATCCAGGCTAGGTGAGGGAATCATGGCTCAGTGTTCTTCCTGGGTGAGGTGGCGACCCAGTTATCAATGGCAAAGGCAAAATTAGAAAATAGAATTAATGTCCATCACGCTTTTTCCAGCTGTGAACCTCTAGGTATCTCCTTGCGACCCCTGGAGGCAGAACCCCCCACACTCCCAACAGCCCCTCCACCAGGCAGTCCCCGGTGCTCTGAAGGGCACCCAGACCCACCTACTGAGTCTCGAAGCTGCAATCAAGGCCCCCCAAGTCCAGTCAGCCCAGACCCCAAGGCCTGCAACTGGAAAAAGTACAAGTTCATCGTGCTAAACTCTCAGACCTCCCAAGCAGGGAGCCTGATTGGGGAGAGGAGTTCTGGTCAACCTTGCCCCCAAACCAGACTCCCCAGTGGAGATGAGGCCTCCAACAACAGCAGCAGTGAAGAAGGACCCATTCCTGGTCCCCAGAACAGGTACCGGATCTGGAATTCCAAAACTTTGTAGAGGTTAGCCTGTTATCAGGAGGCAGGGAGATGGGGGGGGGGGGGTTGCCTTTCAAAGATACTAGCCCACCATAGGGAGTTGGCCAGGGACCAGAGTAACTCAGCGGGATGGGATTTTGACAAGGCTATTATTGTGACTCATTGGTCAATATTAGCTCACCTCCAGAGGATAGGCCTTTGATCTCAAGTTCTCTTGGAGAGAATGTCTCTCCCTATAATCTCTCCTAACCTCTTCTATGGGCCTTACGATCTGCTCAGGCTCTCTCCAACTGCTGCCACTAGACAGTTCAAATGTGGAACTCCAACCACCGCCCCCTATCTCTTCACATCCCGGGCTCAAGAGACTACTGGATCACCCGCTGAGCGGCCTTGTCCACCACCAGGTAAGAGCTCCTCTTTTCTAGTTTTTCTTCTGTGACTATTCCAGGCCAGTCTGGGTTAAAAGGACTTAGGAAAGACCTATTCTGGTGGTTTCAAAACTTTATTGCAAATTAAAATGACCTGGGAAGCTTTTAAAACTCCCATTTCCCAGGTCCTACCCAGAGATCAAAATATCTACAAGTGGGGATCAGTAATTTTTTTACATCATGATGGAACTTTATTTATGAGGGGGAATCAGTAATTTTTAAGTCTCCCCAGGTGCTTCCAATAAGCAGCAAAGTTTGGGAATTTCTGGCTTATCTCCATTTAGGGTTCAGTAGTCTGCCCAGACTTTGGCAGGGCCTCGATTGTGAACTGTCATCCAGAGTGGTGCAAGATAGAAGAAACCAAAACCTCTGCCCACTAGCAGGGGTTTCCACCTACCATCACTACTATTGAAGAAATTAGCAGAATGCTCTGGAATCAGATGTGGAATAAGATCTTACTAACCATATGGCCTTTGGCAAGTTAAATGGGTCCCAGAATCCTTCACAGTGAATTGGAAGAAAACACCTTACCTACTTACTGTTCGGTTTGAGAATTCAC
The DNA here is from genome assembly GCF_902686445.1 of Sciurus carolinensis. Classification (NCBI taxonomy): domain Eukaryota; kingdom Metazoa; phylum Chordata; class Mammalia; order Rodentia; family Sciuridae; genus Sciurus; species Sciurus carolinensis. Next base: position 52,662,637 of record NC_062215.1, on the reverse strand, counting down.
TCAATTAGTAACTATGGTTGTCATTACTCACCCCCACACCCTAACCCCCACAACCCCTTCCCAGGAAGTGAGTTTTTCAGCTGCCAGAACTGTGAGGCTGTGGCTGGACGCTCATCAGGGCTGGACCCACTGACTCCCAGGGACGAGGACAAACCCTATAAGTGTCAGCTCTGCCGATCTGCCTTCCGCTACAAAGGCAACCTGGCCAGTCACCGCACGGTGCACTCAGGTAGGGGAGGAAAGGGCTTTGGCCTTCTTGCCCACTGCTGTTCTTAGGGCAACGTCCCTGATTTCTCTTCCTCCCTGCTTGCAGGGGAAAAGCCCTACCACTGCTCCATCTGTGGAGCCCGTTTTAACCGGCCAGCTAACCTGAAAACGCACAGCCGCATCCATTCGGGAGAGAAACCCTACAAGTGTGAGACTTGCGGTTCGCGCTTTGTACAGGTACGAAGTCAGCTCCCTCCGAGAGGGTTCAAGAGGGCGGGGTGGAGAGGGTCCTGCCCCTCCCAGAGGTGTGGTCTGAAGTCTCCTCTCCTCCCAGGTGGCGCACCTGCGCGCGCACGTGCTGATCCACACCGGAGAGAAGCCCTATCCTTGTCCCACCTGCGGAACTCGCTTCCGCCACCTGCAGACCCTCAAAAGCCATGTTCGCATCCACACGGGAGAGAAACCTTACCACGTGGGTATCCCGTGGGATCAACCCTTAGAATTACCTTCCATTCACCTAGGGGCGGCGCTGTGAGAGGAGGGACCTTACTACCCCTAGATTTCTTGGAAACTAAGAATCTAAGTGCATAATAGGCAGAGGCCGGAGTAGGTATTACACTTCTGAAGTGGGCCTCATTTTCCAGAGAGGGATTAACGAATAGGAAAACCTTTGCGAAAATAAGGCAGGGTCTATCTCCCGGGATCCCCTGAGGATTTGGGAGGATGTGAGGGCCAAAAGCTAATTTTCTGTCGAGAACTGGACAGTTTCCCTTTGCTCAACACCTAAAAGGTGTTTTTAATGGGTGGGACCTGATTCAGCTGTCCTCCCACAGTGCGATCCCTGTGGCCTGCATTTCCGGCACAAGAGTCAGCTGCGATTGCATCTGCGCCAGAAACACGGAGCTGCTACGAACACCAAAGTACACTACCACATCCTCGGGGGACCCTAGCTAAGTGCCCCCGACCCCACTCGCTCCCCGGGGGCCAGGAAGCCCACAAGCTTGGACCTGGCTTCCCTGTCGGTCTTGTTTTGGGGGCGTGCAAGACCACTCTGGTATCAGGAACCCTGCCACCTTAATTTCTTGCTGGGGAGAGCAGGGGTGGCAGATCCGGGCTAGATCTGCCTCTGTTTTGCTGGTCAAAACCTCTTCCCCACAATCCAGATTGTCTAGCTAGAGGCTGGGGTCAGGGAGACACTGGAGGCCTGGTTTCCTTAAGGGAAGAGCCCCTATCTGCAGCCCCCATCTCATTTGGTTTATCTGTAAATATAATTTATTACAGCCTTTGGGTAGTACCAGGGCTTTCCTTCTGTCGCATTTCCCACTTCCTTATTCCACAAGTGTGATCAAAAGTGACCTGAAACATAGAAGGTGAGGTCACAGCTCTGCTGGCAGAGATTATTAGCACTTGTCTCCTTTCTTTGGCTTGAGTGTTTTGTATTGGTATTGTTATAACTTCTGTCTTTACACTTGTTCTCTCTCCTGTTTGTTTGATGTTGGTTTGCTTAAAATGGAGAAAGGGATTCTCCATTCCTACCCCTCCAATTCTAGGTCTAGAACCTTAATTCATTCTAGGGCAAGCTCTAGGAACATGTGGGATTATGGAATTGGGTCTGGAACCCTCTCTGGTATTCTGGACTTTTAGGTGCTCTAGCAGGCTAGAACTAGATGTAGACTTTTCTTTGCTCTTCAGGGGTGATAGGAACCTTTATGATGAGCCTGAAATGGAGGTAACAAATGACTCCTGAAGGTGGCAGGGTGGGAGGTTGTATCCTACGTCACTGTAAGTGGAGGCCACTAGTCTTTACTTCAACATGGTCCAGAACCTAAATTGTCCCATTAATCCAATCACCTGGATTTGGCTACACCATATCCATCTATCATAATAGAGCCCACCCAAGGGTTTGAATTGGATTCATAATTCTCCTGCTAGGCCAGTTCTTAGCACTGAGTTGATCCTTCCTCCATGGGAGAAAGATCTGAAATTTCCTATCAAAGGTGAAGTGACCTTTTCTGATTCTACCCAGTCTCTAAGAATATTATGACCTAAGGGAGAAATATGAAACTCTTTACCCTCACTAAAGAGTCGTGACCCACCCATTACTGCAGCGATATCCAGGTTTGAATGTTCCTTGGGGTTCTCTATACCCGAGATGAGCTCCTTCTTCCTTTAATGGGTTTTGGACATCTTCTGGCAAGTGTCCAGATTCCAGAAACTTCTTTGCCTCTTTAAGTCACAGATGCTTTGTAACTTTCTTACCTTAGAAAAACTGGGTCTGTGACCCTGTCTTCCCATCACTGCATTCCTGTCTGGAATCAGTGAGTGCACTAGAACCTTCCAGAGAAAGAAAAAAGAGGCTGAGTTCCATTCTGGGTTTGTTGTAGTTTGGAATTATGATTGGGATTATTGTTGGGATTAGAGATTTAATAGAAAAAGACTGGTTGACTGATGGATCAAAGCCCCCTCTAGTTGACCAAGTTGCTAGGTAGGATTAAGAAGTTGATTGAGTGCTGCAGTTTCCGGTGTTGACCAAGTAGGGGAAAAGTTCAGTTGCCTCTTGGCTACTATCTGGAATGTTAGATAATACCCTGGAGCCCTGATTTATAGTCTTGATCCTTGTTACCCTGGGACCTATTTGATTATAGGATTTGAGGGGAGGGTAAGCACTTTTGAATTTGTGGGGCAGAACTTCCTCAAGATAGGTCAGCACTAGTTGTCATTTGGGGACTAGTGAGAAAGCTATTCTCCCTATTTCTATTTTAAACCCCATTACCCCATTGCAGAATTGAAGAAGAGGGAAAGCAGAGGAGACATGTAAAATGAAACTATGATTTCTGTGTTAGCAGACTGGATGAGCCGGTGGAAAGTGCCTGGGGGTGGAGATGTTAGATCTTTCAAGATATGATCCTTGGAATAAAGAAGCCTCTGAGTGCAACTTGTTGTGTTTTGGGTTCTTGCCTCAGGGGATCTGGGGACTTGGACTGAGATTTCTTCCCTCTTAAATAACATATTGGATTCTGTACTCATTTCTCTAATCCATCCCTCCACACATCTTAAATGGTCTTTATTTTCCCCTTCCCTGCCCTTGCCTTCCGGTTCATTGTGTAGGAACCAGTGACTTCATGAAATTTCTCCGGAGCCACCTGCATCCTGCTGGTGTGAAGTCACTTCCTGCCTGAGGTGCGGAGGCAGCGGGGGAGAAACTAGGAAACCACTAGTAATAACAAGAGGTTGAAAGATGCATCTGTGTTGGGGATATTAATGCTTGGGACACCCCACCACCATCAAGGAAAATAGATAGGACTTGGATCCCAGAAGGACAACAGGAGGGGGCAGTAAGAAGGCTGTGTAGTTAAGAGCCAGCATGCCACCTCCACCCTTGTCTCCCATCAGTGACATCTTGGAATCTATCCAGCGTCCAGTGCATGTGCCTCTCCTACCCTTTCCCTTGTCTTCTGTGTGACCTGGATGCGTAACTCTGGTCTGGCCCATAGGCAGAGTGGTCACTAATTCTGATATTATCTCCCTTTCTCCCTTAAAGTTCTCATCTGTGATGAAAGTCAGTTAACATGACCTCTGAATTACCTACAACATTTACAGGATGTGGTTGTGTTTCTTAATCTTTTAAAACCCATGACCTGAATTAGATTAAAAAAAAAAAAAAAAAAAAAACTAAACTAAATCCTTTCTTCACTTCTCACTAAAGCTTATCCCCTGTTGAAAAGAAAACAAGCTAATATTACTTATCACCTGCTACATGGTATGCCCTAAACTAAGCATTTTAGTGCATGGGTTTTCTAATTTAACCCCCCTGGCAACCATAAAAAATAGCCTATTATCGCTAACTTACAGATGGGGAAGCCAATATCTTGACCAAGTTAATAAAGATGAAGTCAGGCCGGAGTTGTAACTCAGTGATAGAGCCCTTGCCTAGCATGTGTGAGGCACTGGGTTCAATTCTCAGCACTGCATATAAATAAACAAAATAAAGGTCCATCAACAACTAAAAAATATATATAAAAAATAGATGATAAAGTCATGACTGGAACCAATTTGATTCTAAAGACTGAGTTCTTAACCACTAATATATGAGCACACCAACTGCATATTCCCCACCAATGTTTTGAATATATGTTCATACACAAACACACAGGAACTTCGGTATGATTATTTTTATTTTCCATATATGAAATCAAAAGCTACACAGCCTATCCACCTTGTTTGCCTCTTTTCCCCACTGGTCTGGGTGGTTTTTGTTTTTTGGTTTTTTTGTACTGGGGGTTTAATTCAGGTGTGCTGCTTAGGGCTTCGCTAAGTTGCTGAGACTGGCCTCAAACTTGTAATCCTCCTGCTTCAGTCTCCTGAATGGCTGGGATTACAGGCCTGTGCCACCACACCTGGCTGGGTATGAATTCTTGAGCCCAGGGTACCCAGATTGGGGTCCTCCAGAGTTTGAGTTACAATGAAGGGACAGAAGTCCAAGGCATCAATGCTATGGAGTATGGGGAGGACTAGGGAGTGCTCTCTGGGGGCCTAAGTACTGTTTGGGTGGGAGGGGCTGATTGCTCCGGTTGCCAAGGTCATAATTTCTCTCTCTATTCCACCTCGAGATTTAAAAATGTGGTTAGGACATGGCTGTTACTAGATAGAAGAGGAAAAGGTTCCAGCCCCACTGAGGAAGGGATAGGTGGTGATGGTGGAGCCCTGTGTGACCTTACAGCCGCCCTTCCTCTCAGTTATAAAAATAACTTGGGTCTCTGTGACCCAAGCTTTCCTGTTAGTGGGAACGGAAAAGAGTTCTCATCACAGAAATGAATGCCAGGAGTCCAACAACCCATTCCCCTTCTCTTTTCCCTTGACCCTTGAACCTCTCAAGAATCCAGTCATCTCGATTTTGGGGACTGCATTAGTGGAGGCACTCCTTCGGGTTATTTCTTTTAATTTTTTTTATATATTTTTAGTTGTAGACGGACACACTATATTTATTTAAATGTTATTTTTATTTTTATTTTATAATTTATGTTTTAATTTTTACAGACTGCATTTTGATTCACTGTACACAAATGGGGTACACCATTTCGTTTCTATGGTTGTACACGATGTAGATTCATACCATTCGTGCAATGTGGTGCTGACGTTCGAACCCAGTGCCTCCCACATGCTAGGCAAGCGCTCTACCACTGAGCTACAACTCCAGCCTCTTTTGAATTTTGTAACCTCTCCTCTGGAAGCCCACGTGGGCCTGGCATCCCTCAAAAACAAGTGAATGCTTGCCTCTCCAGAACCAGTTTGCCCACCACCAGTTCTTACGTGCGGGTTTTGGTGCTGAAATGCAGATGTCTTGGCCCACAACGTGAAAAGGGTACCTCGGCACCCCTGCTACAGGTCCCTGCATCACGTGTAGCCGTATCCAGTCAATCGCCTCAGGACCCTCCTTACGCATGCGCCCAAATCACTGCCGGTTTGGAACAATGCTCTAAGTTCCGCCCAACCCTTCTGGTCCCACCTCCCGCTCAGGAGTCCCGCATCCTCATTGGCTAGCTACGGACTGGATGTTGGCCCACTTGACCAGGTGCAGGCATCCCCAAAGATAAAATAGATAATTCATACCCCGACTGTTGCGCGTCTCCAGTTCTGCCTCCTTGTTCCTAACCGAACGTTGGGGTTTGTCGCTAGTGATCTGGCCCTTTCCTGGACCCTTAGCTACAAGCCAGCCGGACCGCGCCTCCGTTCGCTTGTGACCGAGGCCAGCGCGGGCCTGCCCGCCCCCCGCCCCAACTAAGACCGCACCTCTTGGGAAAAGGCACAGGCGCCTCACGGCGCTTCATCTGTACATTCCTCTTTACCAGCTTTTGCACCCCAAAAGCTGGTTCCGAGCCTCCCGGCAGGGTGGGTAAACACTAGTGGAACGTCTAGAGCACAGCTCCCGCAGGGGCTCTTACTGGAGGCAGCCCTGTTCCTACCCAGATGGCGCGCGGGGCCGAGCCCCCCGATGGAGGCTGGGGATGGATGGTGGTGCTCTCAGCGTTCTTCCAATCAGCTCTGGTGTTCGGGGTGCTCCGCTCCTTCGGAGTCTTCTTCGTGGAGTTTGTGGCGGCGTTTGAGGAGCAGGCAGCGCGCGTCTCCTGGATCGCCTCCATTGGAATCGCAGTGCAGCAGTTTGGGAGTGAGTGCTGCGCCCGGGTCCGGTGTCCTGTGATCCTCATCCTCTGAAGAGAAAGGGGATACAGGAGCCGAAAGGGGAAGAAGGAGGGGTCTGGAGGATGCTAGGGAAAGATGCCTGAGACCTCACAGAACCCTTTCCACTTCCCCAGGCCCGATAGGAAGCGCCCTGAGCACGAAGTTCGGGCCCAGGCCTGTGGTGATGACAGGGGGCATCTTGGCCGCGCTGGGTATGCTGCTCGCCTCATTTGCTACCTCCTTGACCCACCTATACCTGAGTATTGGGCTGCTTTCAGGTGAGACCCTGGCCAAGGGCAGGAGAGTCATATATTGCTCTTTGGCCACAGAATTTTCACCTTCCTGCTCCTTCCAAAAAAGTTGAGGGAAAATTTGACTAGCACCTGTGCCCTGAAGGGAATTCTTAAGAGAATGACTAAGTTGGTAAACATAGTGGGGAAATTGGGAAAGTCAAAGGGAATTCATCCAAGAACTTATGTACAAGCCCAAGGCTAGGTGGACTGAAGCATAAAGGGAAAACTTTCTGTAAAATTGTGCTGGGTACTGTGACTGTGAAATGAATCATTAACCTATGTACAAAGAAAGACTTTCAAATCTTATGCAACTTGGCAAAGGAACATTACATGGCCAGAAATGGCAGAGCAGGGGTCTAACTCCAAAGTTCTGTGCTAGTTACTTTACAAACATTATCTCTAGTCCTTCCCCAGTCCCATAAAGTGTATTGACCCCATTTTGCAGATGAAGAAATTGAGGCTGGGAGAGTAAGTAAAACACATGAGGTCAAACTGTCAAAACCAGGACTACACCCAGGTCTGTGGGTCTCCAGAACAAGGGCTACATTCTGCTGCTGGGCAGTGTTGGGATACTGGGTTCCCTGAGCTCCACAAAAGTCCTCAAGTTGCCCCCTTTCTTCCTTTTTGACAGGCTCTGGCTGGGCCTTGACCTTCACTCCAACCCTGGCCTGCCTGTCCCGTTACTTCTCTCGCCGACGATCCCTAGCCACAGGCCTGGCACTGACAGGAGTGGGCCTCTCCTCTTTTGCATTTGCCCCCCTCTTCCAGTGGCTACTCAGCCACTATGCCTGGCGGGGCGCTCTACTGCTGGTATCTGCCATCTCCCTCCACCTAGTGGCATGTGGTGCTCTCCTCCGCCCATTGTCCCTGACTGAGGACACAGTTATGGGTGGCCCTGCAGCTCAACTCACCTCCCTTCTCCATCATGGCCCCTTCCTCCGTTACACTGTTGCCCTCACCTTGATCAACACTGGCTACTTCATTCCCTACGTCCACCTGGTGGCCCATCTCCAGGACCTGAATTGGGATCCACTACCTGCTGCCTTTCTACTCTCTGTGGCTGCTATTGCTGACCTTGTAGGGCGTGTGGCCTCTGGGTGGCTGGGAGATGCAATCCCAGGGCCTGTGGCACGGCTTCTGATGCTTTGGACTACCCTGACTGGGGTATCACTGGCCCTGTTCCCTGTGGCTCAGGCTCCCACAGCCCTGGTGGTTCTGGCTGTGACCTACGGCTTCACATCAGGAGCCCTGACCCCAGTGGCCTTCTCCGTGCTGCCTGAACTGGTGGGAACTGGAAGGATTTACTGTGGCCTAGGACTGGTGCAGATGGTAGAGAGCATCGGGGGGCTACTTGGGGCTCCTCTGTCAGGTAAGGGGAATGGAGTTGCCAGGTGGGCTAGGGCTGCCATGTTGCATAATTGGGGGAAAGAACGATTCCCATCATAGTGTATGTGAATATTGTCCTCTGGTATGGTACAGTACACAGACTGCATGATCAGTCATAGCAGCCCTAATGTGCAGAGAAGGTGGGACTGGGAAGTTCTAAGTGGAAAGACAAAGAAGAGTTAAGTGGACACCTTGGCAGGGAGCCAACAGCCTGGATTTTCAGAGGACATGACCAGACCTGGACCTATATAACATTCCAGTGTCTTCTATTTTCCTTTGACTCACTGGGCCCCAGCCCAGGTATCTGAGCAGTCTGGTCAAAGTACTCCAGGCTCAAGCTTCAGGAACCTTCTGATCTTTAACATTTCCCTCTTAACTATTAACTGAAGGTGTCAAAGGGCCACAGTTGCCAGAAAGAAGCCTACAGGTATACCTGATTTAATCTGGCTTGCCAAATCTTCATGGGATGGTTTGGAGATCCTTTCTGAAGGCTCAAATGTGGTTCAAATTGCCTTTGAGGACCTTTGGGAAAGTAGAATTCTTACATTCATCCTGCCTGCTTGAGAGTTTTAATTCCTCCAATATAGTGGGCCTTCCCTTCACCCACAAAAGGAGTCTGAGCTCTCAGCCCCAGTGAACAGATCACCCATGTGTATTCTTTTTTTCTCTTGGACCTAGGCTACCTCCGGGATGTGACAGGCAACTACACAGCTTCATTTGTGGTGGCTGGGGCCTTCCTTCTTGCAGGGAGTGGAGTTCTCATCACCCTGCCCCACTTCTTCTCCTGCTTTTCAGCTCCTACTTCCAGGCCCCAGGACCTTGTGATAGAGGCAGTGGATACCAAAGTCCCCCTGCCCAAGAAGGAGGAGGGGCTGGGAGAGGACTGAATTCCACTAAGAGTACCCAAAAGCCAGATCTTGACAGCTCCAGGTTTTCTCCTGCCTGAAGGAGGTATCCACAGAACCACAGTGCCTTAAGATTCTTGATCTTTCTCCCCCCAGAGTAGGCCTGGGTCTCTTCCGATGTGTGTGCCAACCCTTTGAGGACTCAGTCTTCCGACGTGTGTGCCAACCTTTGTTAAGGACTCACATTTCTTCTCATTTGCTCTCCCAACCTTTTCTGAAGGATCCAGGAGATCCTGTTTCACTGAGCTGTGAATCAACTGTGAAAATCAAAGACCAAGAGACTTCTCATGTTTTACATGTGATCTCTAGTGTCCTCCTAAGTGTCCTTTCTGAAGACAGATGTTTGAGAAGCAAGGATGTCTGTCTCAGATAAAACTGAATAAGGAAACTGGACAATAATTGTAACCTCAAAAAGAGGCGGGCCCATGTGTGGGTTGGAATTATGGCTGGGCAGGGGAGGGGAGGTGTCCAGGAGCTCTGATGACCCTGAGTTCCTCCCTCCTGTCCACTTGTCTCCCACTTCCTCACCTGTGACTTAGAAATTAAGAGAATGGTGAGATCACAGAGTGTATATATATGGGTGGGTACCTTGTTTAGGAGGGAGATAAGGACTTGATAGAACTTTGGTCTAGACCTAGAATTCTCCCTCAGAAAAATAGAGGGAAATTGAAATGCCAGAAAGATTCTGCAAGGTCTGGATACTTAAGGTAAATGATGATGAAGCAGGTGGCATCCATAAGCATCTCTTCCCTCACCCCCAACAAAGTGAAACTGCAGACAATTTTTCAAAGACTTCCTGTTATGGCAAGGACTTGGGCAAAGAGAAATGGACTAACTGGACAGCTAGACACCCTTCCCCACCCCCAGGATTACTGCAGTCCTGTTTATTTCAACCAGACTTTTGGAATATCTTAAAGTAGAATATTTTGGGGGTTCTAGAATGACGACAGTTGGAGCTTTCAGAAAAATCAGATAAAAATTCTTTATTTGGGGGAGGGGCTTAAACAAGAAAAGGATCAACAAGTGGTGTCCAGAGTGGAGTGAGGGCCTCCTGGGGGCAGTAGAGCAACCTGGGGCACCCGAAGCAGCTCTCCTGTTTCAAGTGGAGGGGTAGCTGTAGGTGAGGCTGGACGGCAGGAGGGGAGGGCCCTGGGCAGTCCCATGTAGATGAAGCTGCCAGAGAGGATGAAAGAGCCACACACGAGGAAAGAGGCAGTGAAATCTCCTGTCTCGTCCCTTAGGAAGCCTGAAAGGAGGGGTAAAGGAATTTAGAGGTCTTGTACCCCACAGACAGAGGACAGTTGTGAGAGGATCTGCTGGTTCAGACCCTTACCTGACAGGGGCGGGCCCAGGAGTCCCCCGAGGCTCATCAGCATCATCACCAGCCCAGTAGCCTGCACCACACCTCCGATGCCCACCAGCCCCGGGAGCACACCAAAAACCAGTGGGGCGTAACTTCCAGCGCTAAGCCCGTAGGCCCCAGATGCAGCCAGCAGGGCACCCCCCCAGTCGTCCTCGCTCCCCACCGCCGGCACCAGTCCCACTGCCAGCAGTCCCAGCCCTGTCAGTGCTCCAAACACTGTCAACAGCCGCGGAAGGGGCACCCAGCCCTGGTCCGCCAGCCACCCACAGACCAGCCGGGCTCCCGCATCCCCCACTGCAGCCACAGCCACCACCAAAGCTGCCCCGTATCCCCCCAGGCCCCGGTCTAAAGCATGTGGGGCCAGGTGCACGTAGGGAACAAAGTACCCACCCCCAACCAGAGCTGTGCCCAGAGCAAAGACAGAGAAGGCCCGGCGCTTGAAAAGACCCAGGCCAAGGGCAGCTAAGGGGTTGCGGGGTGGAGCCGCGGGGTCACCAGGAAGGGCCAGGGGTCGCAGCAGGGCGCCACAAGGGGTGAGGTGGAGTGTGACAGCGCCAAGGAGGAGCAGGGCGCCCCTCCAACCGAAAGTGTCAAGGAGGAGCTGCAAGGCAGGCGCCAGAAGCAGGGAGGAAGCCCCGTTGCCAGTGAGTGCCAGCCCCACAGCCAAGACCCGACGGCGAGAGAAATAACGGGAGAGGGTACCAAGGGCAGGGGCAAACACCAGAGCCCAGCCGGAGCCTGCGAATGGATAGGGTGGGTTAAAGGCAGGTTCCAGGGATGCCTGCCCCAGCATTCCCAGCCCTGCTTCTCGCAGAAGGCCCCCCACCTCCATACCCCAACTCCCAACAAATTCCTATCCCCACCCCCTCACCCCTGAAGGACTGGGGCATGCCACTCCCCTCACCCGCGAGGAGGCCCAGGCCGAGGTAGAGGTGCAGCAGGCTTTGGGCGAAAGCCGAGAAGACGAAGCCCAGCGAAGTAAGGACTCCCCCAACCATCACCACCGGGCGCGCCCCCCAGCGTGTGCTCAAGGCGCTGCCCACTGGGCCTAGAAGGGGTCGAAATCAACGGAAGACACGCTCCTGGACCCCCAAACTCTCTTCAACACTTCTCATTAGTTGTTTGGCCTCAAACTACTCCCTGGGTCTATTAGCTCCTCCCCTTGACCTCAAGACCCACTCTTTTCTAGAACTTGGTTTCACCAGTCAGTCACTTTTTCTCGGGTTGTCTAGTAATTAAGTGGATCTGCCATCACTATATTCATGGTCCCCTACACCCCTTTCCCGCCCCCCACCTCGGGCCCTCCCTCACTGGCTGCCTGCTGCATGGCCAAGGCCAGGGCGCTGACCCACGCAGTGTCCTGGGCGCTTCGGTCAAAGTGCTCGGCGAGGTCAGGGAGGGCAAGGCCCAGGGACCGTAAGAGCCCGTAGGAGAGCCCATTCACCGCGAAGGCTGCGGCCGCCACCACCCAGCCCCAGCCCCCGTCCGGGGGTCCGGCTGGCTTGGGGGTCATCACCGTCTGCGGGGATGGGGAAACACCTGTGAGTGAGGTCTCCACTCCTGAGCCTCCGCTAAGGAGCTGGCGTTCCTGAGATCCATTCTCGGGCTTCTCTCCCAGGGCGGGCACGTCACCCAGAGCGTGGGCGAGGGAACCAGGCCTAGGGACAGAACTCCTGGGTGCTCGCGGGGTGGATGGGGGACAGCTGGATCCCCCAAGCCGCGGGCTCCCCTCCCACACACCCCTTTCGCCTTACCCGACCTCTCTGGGCGGTGAGGGAAAGGGAAGGGCGAGGAAGGGCTCGGCCGGGGTTTCTCCTCGCTTCCCGGGCGGGCGGGGCCCCGGAATGGAGCTACTGCGGAGATGGAGCCCAACTTGGACGGGTTCTCTTCGTAAACAGAGATCACCACAGGGGCCTGAGCCACCTGGGATGCGGGGGGGGGGGGGGGGGGGTACCGAGGGCGGAGGCAGGCCGAAACTGTCAGCCAATCCGCCAAGCCGCGGGTGAGGCCAGACGCTGAGTCCCACGGGGATTGAATTATCCACACACAACCCCCAGCCCCAGATAGGGAGCGGCGAGGAATGGTTGTCGCCTGGCCTCGCCCCGCCCGGCTCACGCCCACGCACCTGCCGCCAGCTGTGCACGGAAGAGATGCGTGAATTGCAATCCTTCGCAAACTCAGGGGCGGCTGCTCACAGGTGAAAAATAGGGATGGTCCCGGAAGCTAAGGAATGAGTAGTTCTGTTCACCCGAACGTGACTGAGGATCTGGTAAATCTGGGATAGCAAATCACTGACCTCCAATGGGCGCCTGCGGCTTGCCCTCAAAGAGGAAGGGAAAGGAGAGGACTCCCTGAGATGAGGACGAGGGATGTGCCCGGCACTTTTTACACGTTATCATTTCATCCTTACGATAACTCTATGAAAAAGCCGTGGTCCCCTTTCTACGGCTGCAGTAACTGAGGCTTAGAGAGGTTAGGTGATTCGTCCCAAACCACTCAACTAAAAAAGAAAAAAGTGGAAATATTTGAATTTGGGTCTGTCCAAAATTGTGGGACTATACAGGAAGAACAGACGTAGGAGTGAAACACAGCCGTCAACAATTGAGAGAAATAGCCTGAAGACAGTTTGATGCAAACTACCCTGGAAAGAGCAGAACCTTCGCAGGACCAGAGAATTTATGATTCTAAAATAGAGGTGTCTGGGAATAGAAGAGATCTTTGCCACCAGGAGCTCTAAAGACCGCCTAGAATTTCAAAAGCAAAGAGATGAGAGAATTGAACCCAACTATTGATTTCTTGAAAAATTTTATAAGCATCTTTTTTTTTTAACAGGTCAGCATTGTATTACTTCAGCTGTTTGAATCAAAAGATGTTTTCTTTGGTTTAATTATTAAACAATACCATTGAAAATTCAGCAACTTGCAGGTTGGAGCCTGTATCAACCGACAACCACATGGTGGCAGTGTTTCCTAATTGCTGAGAAAGTGCCTGTAAGAAAAAGAAAAACAACTGCTTAAGTTGCAAGACTGTAAACCTTCAAAACAGAATAACCTTCAATGACTCACCATTACTTATAAGGGGAAAAATCAAATTTCTCTACTTTATGTCTAGGACTTTTCATAATAATCAAAGGTAGATCTAAGCTACCTTTCCATTCCATCTCACTCCTCATGCCTTACATGCTCCCACCAGCCCTTAGTTACTTAACTGCTCTGTGGACTTGCCTTGCTTTTTCTCACTTCTGGATTTTGGCATATGTCATGCATCTGTTTGAAATGTTCTGAATGGGGTACAGGAGTCCACAAAGGTTTAAAGTCCTTCCACATATATTTTGGGAAAGTGGCCCCACCGGTTTCCCCAGCTGGGAGTGCTGTTATGAAAGCCACCAGGGTGGTGGAGCCTGCAAGTCCTCAAGCCACCCAGGGAGCTTGCTTCCTAAGAATGCTTGTGAAGATTCTACAGTAAGCTGAATGAGGCCAACTGAAACAAATCATTGTCTCCCCGTGGTGATGTAGAAAGAAAATTGGGACCTCTGAGTCTGGGAGGAATGCTAAACACTTTTGCAAGATGCTTATGAACCCAGAAGGACATCCCAGAACCTAGGAGTGGGGTGATTTGTTATGAAAAGGCACATTCCTCTTTTACCTCACATTTCCATCTAAACTCTTATTAGACATTCGCATTTTTTAAACCACATGGTTCTATTGATAACTCACCAGACCAGTGTGGTTCCTTGACCTGGAGCCATTGATAGAAGCAGTCAGGTGGGAAAAGCAGGAGTTCCAGGAGAGTCTAACTCAGTTCCCCTGAGTCACAGCAGCAGCACTGGGGGCTAACATATTTTCAAGTACTATGTCATTCACTTATACATGTATATACAGTGACTCACATAATTTTCCTTGAATTTTGTGTGTGTGTATGGCACTGAGGACTGGACCCAGGACCTTGCACATGCTAGGCAAGTGCTCCTGTCACTAAGCTAGGCCCCCAAGATTTTGTTTAATCTTCGTAACAACCCTATTAGGTAGCTACTATTACTATGCCTTTTTTAGAAATGAGGAAACAAGCACAGAGAGGCCAAGTAACTTGCTTACAACCACATAGCTAAGAAGTGGCAGAACCTGATACAAACCCAGGACATCTAAATTGGGAGTCCACTCTTCCAATTTCTAAGCTATATTAATTATCTCCATGAACAACAGATGGCAATTTTAGCTAAGAATACAGGAAATGTGTTTTGTTTTTTTTTTTCTTTGTGGTGTTTCTCAAAGTTTCTGAGAAATTGCTGGTCTCCTTATCACAACTCTATAAACAACAACAACAACAAAGAGTTAAAAGTTTTACTTATTATTTTATACAATGTATTTATAGACACCTAGCATGCCTGTGCTGTGCTTTAAAACTGGGGACACATATAAGATACAATCTCTCCTCTCCCAGCTGCCAAATCAAATCAGAGAAAGAGTCACATAAAGAAAAGAAATGCCAGCATCAGGAGAGGGACATAGACACTGCAGAGTGGTGCATGGGAGGAACTGACTCACTCAGCTTGGGGCTGCTTGGAGGTCTCACAGAAAAGGAGCCCTTGAGCTGGGTATTGAAGGATGAGTAGGAGTTTGCCAGATGGATGTGTGGGCAGGGGCATTCCAGGCAAAGGGTGCAGCCTGTGGAAAATCACAAAGGCATGAAGTAGCTTGGCACATTGTTTATTGTTTAGGGAGCTTTAAATAGCTGCTGTAGAAATCAGACAGTGTGTAGGAGAAAACTGTAGGATGAAGATATAGGGGCAGAGGTCCTGTCTGAAAGGCCTTGAAGGCCAAATAAAAGAATTTAGATGTTTTTCTAAAGACTGCTACTTCCCACAAATTTCCACTGAAGTAGCATTCACAAATATTGAAAGCTGGATGCAAAAGAGAGAGGACTTAGCCATAGTTGGAGGGGAAAGGAGAACTTCCATGACAAGGCTTTTGTGTATGGGAAATTTCTTTGAAATATCTTGTTTTATGTTAAAAACTCATGTGAAATTTTGCATTTTATGTATAACAATCTTTGATACATGTTTTCATAGGAAAATAATCCTTTAAATGACCAGATAAATTTACTATTTTCTCCTTAAATCTTTAAGTAAAAATATAATTCTTCAGGAAGATGTACATATTTGTTCCAAGATTTTGTTTCTCCTGGTATCCTGCCATTAGGGTTGACTGGTGGGGCAGAAGACCTTCCCTGGGAAGTAACTCCAATTATGACTGTACCTAATCTTCCTTGTTAACCTCCATCTGAAAACTTATAGTGTGCAGTGAAATTGCTTATTTCACTCCCCATATCATTCCTATCTCATCAGGCCCTGGAGGTGGGACATTATATTATAAGTCTCTGGATATTTCACATCCAAAGATAAATTGCTGAATGATAAATTGTTCAATGATTTAACAAAGTTGAGTGATAAATTGTTGAATGAGAGAAACACGGAGAAAAAGAATCTTTGAATGAGTGCACTTTGTTTGTGCCCTGTGTTCCAACAACATGTGGCAATATTATACAAAAGAATTGCTGATAGACCAAATTAGTAATGCCTGCTCAAGTGAAGAAAACCCCAGAAGCAGATGCCGAACCAGAGGAGTCTTTAGGAAGATCATAAGAGAGGATCAAGGAATGTATGGACATGATTTGTTTTGGAGACATGAGATCTGGGAGCGTGTGTGTGTTTGTCAACTCTAAAATGACTCTGAGGCTTCCCATGGGAGCTCCTGCAGGAGGCTCTTGGGATTTCTGGGGCCTGCAACCTCAGGCAAGCTCTGTGCTGAGTTTAACTATTCCTGGGTACACCCACCAGGGAGCTCTCTCTGCATAATGTGGATAGGAAAAGGGGTGGGAACAGGCAAGGTTGAATAGCATCACCCACAGGAAACATTGCCATACTTGAGGTCCTTTATTCCAGTGTTTGGCTGGTTGATCTTAGGCTTCTAAGATCATATAGAACTGCCTCTCACTCTGTCACTTCCCAGGACCCTCTCCTTCCCAGTTCACCCAGAGACCTCCAAAGGAAGTCAGCACAGATCTCAAAGCCCAGACCCAGAGCCTGGAAAAGTGGAAAAGAACATAATCTTGGAAGGGTATAAGGACATAAAAGTCTGTGTGTATGATTCATGGTCAGGGGAGATGGGTAATGGGTAATCCAGGGCCATTGTTGGGATGGGTAATGAAGCAGGGAAGTGGTGGGGCTCATTGTGTATAGGAACAAGTCCATTTGTATGGCCACACCAATTGACTGGATGGAGAACCAAGCTGAATTCCCTGAGCCTTGACCTGGGACTGGGACAGGGGTAAGGACTTGGCTGAACCTGGGACTGTAGGAAGCTGGTGATAGGAGTGAGGTTGGCACAGATGAGGCAGCTGAGGGTGGAACTAGGTTGGAGCCGATGCCTAAGATAGGATGGAGGTCCTACCCCATGTTATTCCCCACTACCCCCTCTATCAAATCTCTCCACGGCCACCTTCTATCCAATTCCCATCCTTCCCCTCTTCACCCTACCACTATCCTCCCATACATACTGAGGGGGCTGTCTAGAGGCTCTGATCTAGATCTAGATCTAGATCTCTCATGAAAACCCAGTCTCTATACAAATGCATTATCTAAATTATTATGGGAATTTGGCCAATGTCTATGTCAAATTTCTCAGTTGGAATCCATAGGAAGTAACTCTGATTTATTTAAGGAAAGAAATGATTTATTACAGGATATTGGTTAGCTCACGAAATTACCAAGAAAGCACCAGAACTAGGTTTGGTAGAAGCATAAACTGTCACAACCCTACGTGGGCTGCTAAAGCCACTGCCAGGACACTAGATGTCGCTGCTGCAAGCCCTCCACACCCCCTAGGCCTAGAAACTGCTGTTACTGCTCAGAAATGTTCTCTTCTTTGCACCACTAGCTCCCAAATCCAAGTCCAGGGCAGTGATCCTAACCACCTGAATCTTGGACCTCTCTCATCCTCGCTGGAGTGGACAGCAGAAAAGCAAGCACCTGGTGTTTTCACTGACTACAGGCAAATGAGTTCCGCCTCAAAAATAACAAGGTGCAGCCAGGCCTGATTGCACATGCCTGAAGTTCTGAAGTTCCAGCTACTGGGAGGCTGAGAAGGAGGATTGCTTGAGACCAGGAGTTTAAGGATAGCCTAAGCAACATAATGAGGTCCTCCTGTCTTTAAAAATTAAACTTTAAAAAGTAATAATATGGGAAATTAATTTCTTTATCTTTTTTCTTTTACTTTTTTTTTGGGGGGGTGGGGGAGGGAGGTACTGGGGATCAAACCCAGGGGCACTCTACCCTTTTTATTTTTGTTTCAAGACAAGGTCTCACTAAGTTGCTATAACTGGCCTTAAACTTGCCCTTCTCCTGCCTCAGCCTCCTGAGTTGCTGGGATTGTAGATAGGCATGTACCACCATACCAGCAAGGTGGGAAATTTCTCAAAGAACAAGTTCAGACGCAAGGCAGCTCAAAATGTCCTAAAACTGTCTTAGTCCAAGTAAAACACATTGAGAATGGGATTCAAATTTTGGCAGAAGTGTGCATGCATCCTACAAAAGCAACTGGGACCTGATGAATTATTAAAAGCATCATTCTTGAGTTCCAACTCCACTAGGCCCTATGCATCTGTAAAAATGGGATAATACTTCCAGAGATTATTGGTGAGACTTCAGTGAAATAACACTTAGAAAGGACCCAGCACAAATCCAGGCACATGGTTGACATTCTACCAGTGTACGTTCCCTACCATTTCATTTCAGCCCATTTTCTGGTCACAGGTCATCCATCATCCCCTCATCTATACTCCAGTCCCATCTCCCAGTGCCATCTCCATTTCAGATTCTTTTTTTTTTTTGTAATGGGGATTAAACCTAGGGTGCTTAACCACTGAGCCATGTCCCCAGTCCTTATTTGTATTTTATTTAGTGACAGGGTCTCACCGAGTTGCTTAGGGCTTTGCTAAATTGCTGAGTCTGACTTTGAACCCATGATCCTCCTGCCTCAGCCTCCTGAGCCATTGGGATTACAGGAATGCACCATCACACCCGGCACTTTATTCTCTCTTGATCTGGGGAGAGAGGCAGACCAAAGAGGGTCAGGGGATAATGTCTGTCATTTTCCCTCTGCTGTACCCAATCTTTCAGCTACCTCTGAGTAGCTGGATACCCAGAAAGACCCATTTGTCTGCTTTCCTGGTCCCAACCTAGGACCTCAGAATCTGACCCGAAAGACTTGTTCTCTTAGAGAATGTGCCAGATAACACCTAAATCTGCCCTTAGGGCAGCAGTGGCCCTGCCAGGCCAGAATCTATTTCTCAGCTGAGTTGTGTCAAACAGATTCAGAAAAATCTGAAAAAGTGGGAGAAGACAGGGAGTCAGATGATAGGTTTTCCTCTAACTGTAGAAATGTAAAGTAGATATCCTGGGAGAATCTAACAAATGCAAAGTAGAGCTGAGGATTGTAACTCAGTAGAAGAGCACCTGCCTAACTGGATAGGGCCCTGGGTTTGATCCCCAGCAGCCAAAAAATAATAACATACAAAGGCAGAGTTTTCAGGAGCAAGAAAGCAAAAATTACTTATTTTCTTCATCTAGGCAGAAATACCTGGGTAGAGTCGGGTGCAAAGTCCCAAAGCCCCTGGAGCGTCCATGAACTGTTGCCAGCACCACACGAACCTCTTGTCCTTGAGCAGGGTGGCTCTTTTCCCTCTTGATGCACTCTCTGAACCGAGTTCCTCTCATCTCCCCTTGCCCAAATTCAACGTCACTTCCTCTGCAAAGGCTTCTGCCTCTCCCCTACTTCTGAAGCATTTTAAATCCTGGCAGCATATCTTCCTAAGAGTTCCTTCTCTGTGTTCAGGCAAATAGCTCTATCCAACTCTCATCACAGTTCTTTCCTCTGTTCATAACCGGGAGTCCTTTGCAATGGGATTCGCCCTAATTAAAACACATTTGTGAGGATAAGTTGTCATGGTCTCACCTGGAGGGAAGTTACACCTGCATAGATCTATAGACAGGAGAGTTACCTTGAGCACCTCACCAGATGTTGCCTAGTAGGAACATCCTGACTTACAGGTAATGAGTTTACCCCTCCCTGGACCCAGGGATCTGGGAGGTAGGAAGTTGGTGCCAAAGTCTCCAGAGTAGAGGATTCAGGACCAAGATCAGGGAGTGCTGGGAGCACTGAGCAGCAGGGTAGGTTAAGTTTCAAGTTTGAGCTCAAGACAGGAAGCCTGGCAGATCTTAACCTGGGTTGGGTTTTTTTAAGTTTGTTTCCTTGTTGTCCTTGAGGAGAACATAGGCAGGACAGACTCATTCTCTCCACATGCTTACAGAAATACTTGAGACATGAAAATGCTGATGGACTCCAAAACACAAAAAGAAATATGAAACTAAAATGTTTAAATGAGTGTCCACAAAACATAATATTAATCAACGTCTTTGCTAAATTTCTTATTTTTAAATTTGCTTTATATTGGAAAACAATCTGTAAGTTGATTTTTTTCTCACTGATCAGGATTTCCTGAATATTTATCATGATTGCTATGAAATCAGAGTCAATCATAGATTCAGTGAGATCCTTATAGATAAATATTTTTTAAAATAACATTTTTCAAAAATATTAATGGAAAAATATTATTTTGAGTATGATACAATGTATAATAATATAACAAGTGTGAAATGTGGGTGTATTTTAATGCACTCAGTACTAAGAGGTAATACAGCATGGTGGTAAGAACATGAACCCCTGGATGAGGCAATCTGATTTCAAGCTCTGACTTTGCCACTTATTAGCTATCTGACATAGAGTAAATGATTTAACCTCTCTGGTCAATTGTTCCCTCACCTATAAGAAAGATGATGATGATGATGTTGATAATGATTATGATGATAGTTCCTTAGAGTTATAATACTCCTAATAGATTCTGAGATACAAAGATGATGATAACTCCTATGGTGTGAATGTTGTGACTCCCAAAAATTCATATTAAAAATCTAATCTTCAATGCAAAAGTACTAAAATATGGTAATCTTTAGGAAGTGATTAGGTGGAACCTCCATAAATGGAATTGTGCCCTTAGGTACAGGGGAGCTCGTCCATCGCTCCTGTCATGTGAGGATACAGAAAGAAGGAACCATCCATCATGCAGAGAGCAAGCCCTACCAGACACTGAATCTCTTTGCTGCCTAGCCTACAGGGTTATTAACTATAAGTTTCTATCATTTGTAAATTGTTTGGTCTAAGGTATTTTGCTCTAGCTGCCTGAATGGACTGAGACAATAATCACAGTACCTTGTTACTATGAAAAGAATATCTTAAGGTTGTGTGAAGATTACGAGTTAATATTTATAAGTTGTTGGAACAATTTCTGACAAGAAATAAACACTAAGGTTTGTTTGTTTGTTTACATAAATAAACAAATGTAGAAGAGTTTTGGATTCTTGAGTGTTTGCTTAAGTCTTTAAGAAGGTTATTTCCAAGTTCACCTGGTCAGTGAAACTGTGCAGAGTAAGCTATGCAGAATTTGAGACAGCTATGAGGAGAATCAGGTAAACTTGTATTTCCAGCTTGGAGGCAGAGCACAAAAGGCCCCAGGGGAAAAGAAAACTCAGGCACTACCAAAAGCTGCCCAGTTTTTGTTTGTCTCTCCTACCCAGGTTAACCTATGGAGTCTCCAGGTTTGGTTTTATTAAGGAAGCTGCCTTTCTAACTACTCCCAAGTCTAATTGTCCATTTGAACACTGATTTGCTGGACTCTAGCAGTCTCTGGCTCTGCTGACCATCCCCACCCTACATGACACTTACACCTTAACTCTGTTTCTCTCAAATCTTTGACTGTCTTACTTTCCCCTTTGTCTCCATTGATGGGTCCAACTTACCATGAGGACTGGCTGTGTCTAGAATAATTAAGGGAAGACTAGTATGGATTAGATGTGATTGTCTCTAAAGGTCAATGACTTGGTCCTCAGTACTGTGGTGTTAAGAGGATGGGACATTTAAGAAGTGGACCCTACTGAAAGGTCCTTAGTCCTGCTGGAGGCATGATCTTAGAAGAGATTGTGAGAACCAAACCTCTCAGGCTTTCTGTGTAGCGATGTGATCTTTCCCTTGATATGATCTCTCTCTCATACATGTGTTTCTGCCATCTACTGAGGTCCTTACCAGAGCTGAGTCTTGAATCTCTAAAACTGAGCTAAATAATCTTCTTTTATTTATAAAGTTAGTCTTCCTCAGGTGTTTTGTTATAGTAACAAAACATGAACTAATACATAGAGACCACACTGACTTTGAGTCACAAGCCTTTCAGAAGAGCATAAGCAATGTGTTTAAAGGCAGCATAAACTACATCATTACTTAAGACATTTATGACTTCAGGTAACAAAAGAATATAACCTGACTTAAACTATAAAGAAAAAAAATATTATATCTTAGTCTGTCCAGGTTATAAGACAATATTATAGACTGAGTAGCTTATAAACAACAGAAATATATTTCTTACAGTTCTGAAGGCTGAGAAGTCCAAGATCAAGGGACCAAAAGATTAGGTGTTTGGCAAGGGCTCATTTCCAAGTTCACAGATGTCTTCTCACTGTGTTCTCACATGGCAGAAGAAAGTAAAGTAGCTCTCTGAGATATCTTTTCTAAGAGCATTAACCCACCCTTAAAACCTAATCATCTCCAAAAGACCCCACCTCAAAATACATTGAGCTTTGGAATTTTACACATGAATTATTTTTCTGGTGGGGATGGGGAGTGGGACACAAACATTGAGTCTATAGCATCTCAGACATCAATAAAATGAGAGGTGGGAATAGTCCAAGATTAGCTTATCACTGGTTCGGCAACACCATCAAGGAATCAGATTCTTCCCATATTTTCAATGTATTGCCCGCAGTGTTTCAGCTTTTTTCCTCTTAAAGTTGCGACATGGCTGCTGCAGTTTAAAATATTACATGCAGGCTAACAATGTACGGAGGTAAATTAGTACATCTCCTCCTCTGCATCCTCCTTAGCAGTAAGGGTATCTTCCCCTACAAGTCCCAGAAAATAGCATCTCACCTAGAGCCAGAATTTTACCACATATCTGTGATGAAACCAGCCACTGACAAGGGGTGTGGAACCACCATGATTGTCCTACCTCTGGGAGTAGGCTGGAACCAGCCTCACCTGAAGTACATAGCTATATGGAGTATAGTAAATTCCAAAACAACACTCAGAGACAAATAACAGGAAGGAAAAAATTAGAGTCCATGTTGCATTTAAAATAAAGAGTATTTTCTATTCAGTAAAGTAGCAGGATACAAGATCAATGCTCATAAATCCAATGCATTTTTATACATAAGTGATGAATCTTCAGAAAGAGAAGTTAGGAAAACTACTCCATTCACAATAGCCTCAAAAAAAATAAAATACTTGGGAATCAATCTCACAAAAGAGGTGAAAGACCTCTACAATGAGAACTACAGAACACTAAAGAAAGAAATTAAAGAACACCTTAGAAGATGGAAAGATCTCCCATGTTCCTGGATAGGCAGAATTAATATTGTCAAAATGGCCATACTACCAAAAGTGCTATACAGATTCAATGCAATTCCAATTAAAATCCCAATGATGTACCTTGCAGAAATAGAGCAAGCAATTATGAAATTCATCTGGAAGAATAAGAAACCCAGAATTGCTAAAGCAATCCTTCGCAGGAAAAATGAAGCAGGGGGTATTGCAATACCTGAACTTCAACTTTACTACAAAGCAATAGTAACAAAAACGGCATGGTATTGGTACCAAAATAGACAGGTAGATCAATGGTACAGAATAGAAGACACGGACACAAACCCAAACAAATATAATTTCCTCATACTAGACAAAGGGGCCAAAAATATGCAATGGAGAAAAGATAGCCTCTTCAACAAATGGTGCTGGGAGAATTGGAAATCCATATGCAACAAAATGAAAATAAACCCATATCTCTCACCGTGCACAAAACTAAACTCAAAATGGATTAAGGACCTCGGAATCAGACCAGAGACCCTGCATCTTATAGAAGAAAATGTAGGTCCAGATCTTCAACATGTCGGCTTAGGACCAGACTTTCTCAACAGGACTCCCATAGCACAAGAAATAAAAGTAAGAATCAACAACTGGGATAGATTCAAACTAAAAAGCTTTCTCTCAGCAAAGGAAACTATCAGCAATGTGAAGAAAGAGCCTACAGAGTGGGAGAAAATCTTTGCCAATCATACTTCAGATAGAGCACTAATCTCCAGAATCTATAAAGAACTCAAAAAACTCAACACCAAGACTACAAATAATCCAATCGACAAATGGTCTAAGGAAATGAACAGACACTTCACAGAAGAAGACCTACAAACAATCAACAAACATATGGAAAAATGTTCAACATCTCTAGTAATAAAAGAAATGCAAATCAAAACCACCCTAAGATTCCATCTCACCCCAATCAGAATGGCGATTATCAAGAACACAAGCAACAACAGGTGTTGGCGAGGATGTGGGGAAAAAGGTACACTCATACATTGCTGGTGGGGTTGCAAATTAGTGCAACCACTCTGGAAGGCAGTATGGAGATTCCTTAAAAAACTTGGAATGGAACTACCATTTGACCCAGCTATCCCACTCCTTGGCCTATACCCAAAGGACTTAAAATCAGCATACTACAGAGATACAGCCACATCAATGTTCATTGCTGCTCAATTCACCATAGCCAGATTGTGGAACCAACCTAGATGCCCTTCAGTTGATGAATGGATAAAGAAACTGTGGCATATATATACAATGGAATATTACTCAGCCATAAAGAATGATAAAATTATGGCATTTGCAAGCAAATGGACGAAATTGGAGAATATCATGCTAAGTGAGATAAGCCAATCTCAAAAAACCAAAGGAAGAATGATCTCGCTGATAAGTGGATGATGATACATAATGGGGTGTGGGAGGGGTTAGTTTTAGGGTTAGAGTGAGGGTTAGGGAGGGGGGCAAGAATGGGGGAAGGAAGGACTGTATAGAGGGAAAAGAGGGATGGGAGGGGCGGGGGGAAGGGGAAAAAAATAACAGAATGAATCAACCAACATCACCCTATGTAAACGTATGATTACACAAATGGTATGCCTTTACTCTATGTACAAACAGAGAAAGAACATGTATCCCATTTGTTCACAATAAAAAATAAAAAAAAAAAAATAAATAAAATAAAGAGTATTTTCTAAACTGTCTATAAACTCACAGTTCTTGAAGAGACTTGGAGAGGTTGGAAAACCAAAGATTACTCTGGAAGAAGGGTTCATTCCTGGGAACCTGGTGTTTTTGTTTATTGCTATTGATGTGATTTGTTCTCTCTGATTTTTACCAATTCCTGTGAGGAGCAAGGCTGCAGCCATTTCTCCCCTGATTCTGCCCCCTCCCCACACACACCATTTTTTAATTTAGATTGTTAACTTTCTTGCTAGTCATTGGTACAGTTGGCCCGCAGGCTTTCACTATTTAAGGGTAATTCCCCAGCTATTTGCTTTCTTTTCTCTCTCACTTTCACTCACTCTCTCGCTCTTTCTTTCTTTCGCCCTTACTCACTCTCTTGCTCTTTCTCTCTCTTTTTCCCTTAAGAGCAGACAGTTTGTCTGCTAATAAAGTTTCTTGTGTGAGTTCCTGTATCCGGAATGGTTTCAGGTGCTTTCAATTCCTCCCTCCACTACATATAACAGAGTAGGAAAAAATACCTACATTATGTATGAAGAGCCTGGCATAATCTTTGGCATGAAATGGGCATTGGATACAGCAGCAATAAATAAATGTCTCTCTTTCCTCAGCCTAGATAACTACAGCCACATCCTAACTGGTCTCCCTGACTCCAGCATGCCTGTACAATCCATTCTCTTCACTGCAGCAAAAGGATTTTTTTTTTCAATATTCAAATCTGATCTGAACAAATGTTCTGCCCTTAGGACAAAGTACTGTGTCCTTAATCAGGAACACAAGACTTTTTATCAGATGAATTCAGCCTAGAAACTGCATCTCCAGAATTCTCATTCTTGTATCCTCAGCTCCAGCCCTGCTAGAAGGATAAATGATTGAAAGATGAGTAGGCAAGACTCAGTTAAAAATCAGATGTGGCATGTGACATCACACCAATAAGTTCAGAGGAGATATGAAATGAACTTCAGCAGCCATTTTCTAAAAAAACAAACAAACAAACAAAAACAAAACAAAAAAATTCTAAGTAAAATGGGCCTATAAGAAAACTTCTTAAATTTAATAATGGTCACTTCTCTAAAAAGGCAAATATTCTAACAAGGAAATCACTCAATCTATTTCATTAAAAAGAGTAAGCAGGGTGCCCATTATTACCATTATTACTCAACAGTGTCCAGAAGTTGTAGCAAATAAATTCCAAAAAAGTGCATAATTATAAGACTGAATACTTAGAAAATATAAAGACTCTAGTATAAAAGTATCAGAATTTATAAGAAAATTTGTCAAAGTGGCTGAATACAAGATATATAAATGTAAAACAGTAGCTTTCACTGCCTTTGTTATCAATAGCACAGCTAACTTTCCTGAAACCTTCCCATCAAAAAATGCTGAAAAGTGGGTAAAAAAAGAAAAATTCATTTTAAATTAGTAACTTGAAAGAAAGAAAGAGCAATTCTTAGAGCTGAAGCACTGATCTAGAGAGGTAAACTGATGAAGACTGAAGAGCTAGATATAGTAATATGGAATTTCAAACTGAATCACTACATGAGTGGCAAGAGGCAAATTCAGGTCCACGTGAGGAAGGGAGTCAGATCATGAGAGTAAGCTCAAGAAGAATGATAAAAAAAAAAATCAAGAAGGAAGCTGGTCTGTCTTGGCCCCAGCTCTGGAGAAGGAAAAAAGACTTCCATAAAAATTAATAAACAAACTACCGTAAGATTCCATCTCACCCCAATTAGAATGGCAATTATCAAGAATACAAGCAACAATAGGTGTTGGGGAGGATGTGGGGGAAAAGGTACACTCATACATTGCTGGTGGAGCTGCAAATTAGTGCAGCCACTCTGGAAAGCAGTGTGGAGATTCCTTAGAAAACTTGGAATGGACCCACCATTTGACCCAGCTATCCCACTCCTTGGCCTATACCCAAAGGACTTAAAATCAACATACTACAGAGATACAGCCACATCAATGTTCATAACTGCTCAATTCACAATAGACAGATTGTGGAACCAACCTAGATGTCCTTCAATTGATGAATGGATAAAGAAACTGTGGTATATATATATATATACAATGGAATATTACTCAGCTATAAAGAATAATAAAATTATGGCATTTGCGCAGGCAAATGGATGAAATTGGAGAATATCATGCTAAGTGAGATAAGCCAATCTCAAAAAACCAAAGGACGAATGATTTCGCTGATAAGTGGATGATGACACATAATAGGGGGTGGGAGTGGGGCAAGAATGGAGGAAGGAGGGACTGTATAGAGGGAAAAGAGGGGTGGGAGAGGTGGGGAGGAAGGAAAAAATAGCAGAATAAATCAAACACCATTACCCTATGTAAATGTATGATTATGCAAATGGTATGCTGTTACTCCATGTACAAACAGAAACAACATGTATCCCATTTGTTTACAATAAAAATAAATTTTAAAAAAAATTAATAACCAGAAACCACCTGACCCCAAGCAGGAGCAGGGCACAAATACATACCACATCTGAGGGCCAAGAAACCTCCAGCCAAGCCTTTTCTTAAAACAATACCAGACAGGAAGAACTCAGGCACCTGGCAGAGGACTATACCATCAGACCAGACCTGAAAGAATACTGCCATGTTGATAGAATCAACTTCCAGATTCAGGCAAGGAAGTGGAGTGATTCTCGGGCAAGAAGAGTCAGAATGTACAACCTGATCCCACTTAACCTTTAATAAGAGTGGTGGAGAAGATCTGGCCTTTAAGAAAGGAGCTATCCTGCTGGGTGCAATGGCGTACACCTGTAATCCCAGAGGCTTGGTTGCGAGGCTGAGGCAGGAGGATACAGAGTTCAAAGTTAGCCTCAGCAACTGTGAGGCACCAAGCAACTCAGTGAGACCCTATCTCAAGATAAAATACAAAATAGGGCTGGGGATGTGATTCAGTGGTTAAGTGCCCCTGAGTTCAATCCCTGGTACAAAAAAAAAAAAAAAAAAAAAAATCCTGAGAATTCAGAAAAAGCCTGAAGAACAGTGATGGAATAAGAAAGCCTAGAGGAGGTGACATGGGGAGCAGTCTAGTTCTTTATATTGAGACATATAGGCCTGCCACTATTTTATTGGCTCTTATTTGAGGTCATGAACTAGTAAAGGTCTCAGGGGTCTTGGGATTAATGTGAGTGGTCAAAGGGAAGGAGCATGAAATGGCAAACAAGGCCACTTCCTATTCATTTGTGCCCCTCTACTGGAGTACCACAACTACATGAGGACTTCAGCTCAATAAACAGTTTTGCTGATGTATGGAAATGATATTTCTTAGTTTTTTGCAATTTGTCTACAGATATCAAAGACTTTCTAGTTTATATAAGCACTGTGAACCTCTGTAAAAGAATTGCTCCATTCCTAGTCTCAGTCCACCAAGATCAAGCTATGAAACTGGAGAGCTTATGTGTTAATTTTTGGATTAATTTTAGTGGTAGTGACTTTGTCTTATGTAAAGAAGGGAGAGTGTGGTAACAAAATAACTGAAACTGGTTATGTTATTTAAAAATAGGTTGTATTAGCTTGCAGTTTGCAGGGGCTCAAGTTCATAATGTTAGTATCAGGTCAGCTGTGATGAGGGACTTATGGTTGATAACATCACAGTGGTGGCTTCACATACAAGAGCAAACACATGGTCGGGCAGGAAGCCAGAGAGATTTAGGGGTTAGTCTCTCCCCTTCACAACAACCCATTTGTGTTCATCATATTTCCATTGCTGTTACAAAATACCCGAGAAAAATAAAGGAGGAAAGATTTATTTTGGTTCATAGTTTCAGAAGTTTCTGTACAAGTTTGGCTGGCTACATTGCTTCTGGGCTGAGGTGAGGCAGAATATCATGGAGGTGGGAGTGTATAAAAGGGAAGGCCGCTTGCTCACTACAAAGCAGTCAGGAAACAAAGAGAGAGGGGAAGTGATCAGAAACAAGATATACTCTTCCAAGGCATGCTCCCAATGACCTGATTCCTCCAACGAGGCCCGCATCTCCTAGTTTTCATTACCTCCCAAGAGTTCATTAATTATGAACTTGTTGATGGATTAATGTTTTGATAAGGTTAGAACACTCACGATCCAGTCACTACCCCAAAACACCTCTGAACATTGCTGCATTGGGGACAAAACCTTCAACCCATGAGCATGACATTCCAGACTCAAATCATAACACCACTCTTGCAGGAAATAATTCATTCTGTAGGATCAGGGTTAATCCTTTCTGAGAGCAGTGCCTCCAGTGACTTTGCCTTACAATAAGCTCGGCCTCTTAAAAGTTCCATCACCTTTCACATGATCACACTAGGGACCAAACTTCTAACACACAAATCTCTAAGAGACATACTCAAACCATATCCAAACTGTAACAGATGGTTATCTTGTTCCCTAATTCTCAGATGGTAAAAATCACCTGTGGAAAACCAATGCTATTAGGAAGGGTACCCACTGCTTATCCTGATTTATTAATGGTTTTCTTTTCTCATTCTGAAACCATTCTATCAAATGGCAATAAATTGTTCCTGTCCACCCCCATGAAGTAATCATGCACTATGTGAATAATACACAATAGAATTGCTTTTTTCACTTATAAAACATGACCAGTTATGACTCATTCTGACATTTCAAAGCCTAAAAATTCTGGGGGCACTACTAAAGGTATTTGTCTTCCTTTCTAGCCAATGATTCATACATTTTCTTCAGATTCTGTTAACCCTTGTCCATCTTTCTCCTCAAACCTGAAAGTACATTAACTGTAAGATAAGTGTGTATTTTCATTACAGATGTGAAGCTGAATGTGCAGGACACAAAACTCAGTGTGTTGCATTAAGTGGGTATTGTATCCACTAAGTAGAAAACAAAACACCCAGCTCTCTGCTTTCCCTCAAAACATCATAGTAGACTTGCTAAAGATCAAACTCAGGGCCCCATTTATTCTAGGCAAGTGCTCTACCTCTGAGCTACTCCCCAAGGCCCAGCCTTTCCTTTTTCATCACAGAAGAAATCTTTCACAGACCTCTAGCAGACTTTGAAATTCCCAAGCATCATTGGCCCAAACTGAGTTATATGAGTACTCCTAAGCTGATCATGGACAAAAGAGTAGGCATGCCCTAATAGGCTTCAACCAATCATAATTGCAGCCCTTGATTGTGAAGTGGGGCCAGGCTACCTGGACAGGTTGCAGTTCCAAAATGGCTTATCCGAACAAAGAAAGGAGTGGGAAATGAGTGTTTGTCACAGACGCAAAGAAGGATGATCTGAAGCCACAAAGAGGAATAAAGCAAATGGAGAACTGAGAAGAGAAACTTTCCTGATTCCAGTTCCCTTTCCAGTCTATCTCAGGACTCCAGCCACTTTCCTGCTCTGGGGTCGTGTATTGGTTTCGTGGGCATGCTTTAACAAAGTACCACAAACTAGGTAGCTTAAAACAACAAAAGCACACAACTGAATGTTACTCAGCCTTAAAGAAAAATGAAATTATGGCATTTGCCAGTAAATGGATGGAACTGGAAAATATTATGCTAAGTGAAATAAGCCAAACCCAGTGAACCAAAGCCCGAATGTTTTCTCTGATATGCAGATGCTAATTCACAATAAGGCCAAGTTGTAGGGGGAGAATAGAGGTACTTTGGACTAGACAGAGGAGGGTGAAGGGAGGGGAGAGAGTATGGGAGTAGGAATGATAGTAGAATTAATTGGACATTATTACCCTATGTCATATGATTACATGACCTAACTCTACATCATGTACAACCAGAACTTTGAGAACAATACTCCATTTATGTATGATGTGTCAAAATGCATTCTATTATCATGTATAACTAATTAGAACAAATAAAAACAACAACAAAAGCATACTGTCTCATGGTTCTGGAGGAAATCAAGTGTGGGCAGGGCTATACTTCCTCTGAAAACTGCAGAGGAAAATTCTGCCTTGGCTCTTCCTGGTTTCTGGTTGTTTACCAGCCTTCCTTGACTCCCATTGACCACACAGCAATCTTTGCTTCTGTCCTGGCATGGTCTTCTACCCCGTGTCTCTGTCTCTCCTTAGGACACCAGGCATTTTAGATAAAGGGCACATCCTGCTCACCATGACCTCATCTTTAGTGATACATGTGTAATGATTTTATTTCCAAATAGGTCACATTCTGAAATACTGGGGGTTAGAGAGTCAACATATCTTTTGGAGGATACAATTCAACCCTAATGAGTTGGATGAGATACCCTTGTACCACAAATGGTCTCTTGCATTACCTATATCTAGAATTTTTCTATAGTTTATAACAAAAGAATTCTTTTAATGTAGAAACCAATGTCATATCATATCTTCAAGGGTCTTATCTCCTACTTGCCTAAATTTCCTGGTCTCTAGAAGTATCCCTTTTCAGAAGGTTTTACATGAGTTTGAAGGGTTCATTTGCATGATTAAAGAGTCAGCATGAAAATGTTCCTAAAATTAAAGAACAGCTTTCTTTTAAACTGTATTCTTTCCAGAGGAAAATGCAGTTTTTTTTTTTTTTTTCACTTTTAAAAAAATTTGTTCTTATTAGTTATACATGATAGTAGAACATATTTTGACATGATACATATATGGAGTATATAGTTGTACAAGATGTAGAACTACACTGGTCAAAATGCAGGGGTTTTGTTGTTTTTAATTTGTGAAAATGTAGCATTTATTTTATATTTTTAGTTTTTGTACTGGAACTTGAACCCAAGGGCACCTTACCACTGATCTACATCCTCAGCCCCTTTGAATTTTTATTTTGAAACAGGATCTCACTAAGTTGCTTAGGGTCAGCCTGGAACTTATGATCCTCCTACTTCAATCTCCCTAGTAACTGGGAATACAGGCATATACCACTATACCTAGTTGGAAATGTAGCTTTTTTAGGATTATTATTTTTTAATTTTTTTATTTTTACAGACTGCATTTTGATTCACTATACACAAATGGGGTACAACTTTTCACTTCTATGGTTGTGCATGATGTAGATTCACACCATTCATGTAATCATACATATACATAGGGTACTGATGTCTGTCTCATTCCACCATCTTTCATACCCCTGCCCCCTCCTCCCTCTCATTTCCCTCTATGTAATCTAAACTTCCTCCATTCTTCTCTTACCCCCTACCCCCCCACCCCTGTTAGGTATTATAATGCACTTATCAGAGAAATCATTTGGCCTTTGGTTTTTTGGGCTTGGCTTACTTCACTTAGCATGATATTCTCCAATTTCATCCATTTATCTACAAATGCCATATTATTATTCTGGAGATTCCTCAGAAAACTTGGAATGAACCCGCCTTTTGACCCAGTTATCCCACTCCTTGCTTTATACCCAAAGAACTTAAAATTAGCATACTTCAGTGATACAGCCACATCAATGTTTATAGCTGCTCAATTCACAACAGCTAGATTGTGGAACCAACCTGGATGCCCTTCAACAGATGAATGGATAAAGAAACTGTGGTATATATACAAAATGTAGCTTTTAAGTAACTCTTTTTTGTTCCATCTGCACTAGCTGCACCAGATTGCTTAAGCTTGACCCCAGTTCATGTCCCACTTTCTAGATTATCAAGTTTTACTCTTTGAAACCTGTCCCAATTGCACACTCTAATCTAACCCAATCCACCACCAAATATTGTGGCTTTTCAGAGCTGGGGTAACCTCCCTTTTCTGGTTTCTGTAAACTGTAACACCCCAGTACTCACCCTGACTGGCTTGGAATTGTTTGATTTTTGTCTTTGCTGTTGGGATGACGTTTACAGCATGATCTCGACTCATTAATTCCAAGCTTGGAAAATGTGTGTGAATTGATGAAACTTCTTAATTGATCTTATTCAGTGCCACTTATTTGTTGTGTTTTAATTTTAAAAAATCAAGTTATGCGGATTGGAAATACAAACAGTTCAAAAAGACCTTAAGTGACAAACCTACAGTAGATCATTCCTGGAGCAGTAAATGGGGCCTCTTTATCCACATCACCAGACCTGTGTAACCATGTGCAAGGAGAGAATGGAATGAAGGAAATAGGGAGGACAGGCAGTTCAACAGTAACACAGGTTTATTTGGGACAAATCTATGGAGGGGACCCAGTGGAGGCTAAGAACCTTCTTCCGCTTACAGCCTAGGGTAGATAAAGGGGAGTGAGGGAAGGGAGAGCGTTTGTGTTTAGGTCATTGGTAGGGGACTGTCGGGGAGGGGTCCTTGTGGTGTTACTTCCAGAAGGAACCAGGTGTTTTTAAGGATTTCAGACACAGAGAACAATTTCCTTTCTTATGATGATAGAGTATTGTCTGGGGTTTGGGTCAGGCTGAGTGAGAGTGATCCTGAGGCCACTCTTGTTCTAAGGTGGAGGATATATTTCAAAATGACATTGCCTGTGTCAAATTCTTCCTAACACCATGATCCTGCCCCACCACTCTTGCATCTGTGACAACTATCCATAGTCACAACCTGAAATTGGAGGGAAGTATAAACAAACTATGACAAAAGAAGTCAACAGAATTCCTGAATGGATTTTGAAAACTTGTAAGAAAAGCAATACTCTGAAAGTTAAGAAGGTACTAAATGGTCCTCACTGGTCCTCCTCTGACTCTATCCCTTCCTGTGGAGTCAGGAGTCTACAGGGCCATAGGGTATGCTCACCCCAAGCCATACCTACCCTTCTAGACCACCCTCTGGGCATCCAGGAGCCCAAATCATCCACCCCAAATGGCCTTGAGCCTGCATTAAGGGCTCGTGTGCATCTTTTTCCTGGGCCTGTCCTCTGTGTAGCAGACCACATTGCTGGTATGTGTAGCAAGGAGCCCAGGGTGCAGGTAATACTCAGAAGAGTATAGAAGGTATGAACTGTGCTGGGGAAATCCTCACATGTGCCCCAGGTTCCTGGAGATACAGGACTGGGCCAGGGAAGGGGAATAGCTCAGATTCCTGCAAACTGTGAGAAGGCTATCTCTGGGGTTTGTGCCTATCTTCTTACCTTTTCTAAACCCTTATTTATTCTCACTCTACAAGCACCTGAGGTTTTCATACTATATCAATATCCTTGGACTTCAGTGATCTCTAAGGTTATGGGACCTGAAATGAAGGCAGAGAGGGGCTGGGCTGGGACAGATGTTAGGATTCCTTGGGTTGGATGTGGGGTAGGGGTTGATATCTGAATTAGGATGGGCATAAGAGTAGGTCTGGTGTTTGGGACTGATGAGGTCTCAGGCTAAAATTGTGGAGAGTACTCATATTGGGTTAGACTAGGGACTGAGGTTGACAATAGACCCTCCTCTGAGGTTGGGTGGGGTAGGACTAGGTTGGAGCTGCAGGTGAGATGAGGTTGACTTTAGAGACAAATTTAGAGAGTTGGGGTTAAGTTTGGGTGGGGGCTTGGGTTCAGGCTGGGTCTGAACTCGAAGTTGAAGTTGGAGGTTCAAACTAAGGTAGAGGCTGGAATTATGCTTGTTTGGTTTGTTCAGTCCTATCTGGAAGCCAGTGGAGAGAATGGAGCCTCGGTCTTCTCTAAAGAATAATTCCATCTGTGATCTATATTCCCACTTATTTCCATCTGAAACACCGTCACACTCCTCCTACTTTCCTCAATCTTTTCTGCCTCCCCAGTCCACTTATCTGCATAAAGCTGGAGAATGTGATTGCATGTTTTCTCAGGCAGCACAGGTACCAGCATCAGGAAATTCTAAAGGAAGGGCAAGAGATGGAGAAGATTCTTCACAAGTGACAGGATCCTTCCTGTCTTTGTGTAAGGACCCAGAATTCTGGGTCGCGATCTTCTAGACCCTGACTATGGACAGTAAATAGAAAAGGAACTGGAACTCAGATGGAGGGTGCGTGCAGGTGGCAGTGAGAGATGAGCCCCACTTGCTGTCTTCCTACAGGTTATCCCCTTTCTCCTCCTTTCAGCCTTCCCTACCCCTGTCCCATCTTCCTCATTTTTATCATTTATAGGGAAAGCTGAGCCAAAAGGGATCATAGGCACAGTCTATTATTTTCCCTCTACCATATTATTTCTCACTTC
The DNA here is from genome assembly GCF_902686445.1 of Sciurus carolinensis. NCBI lineage: Eukaryota > Metazoa > Chordata > Mammalia > Rodentia > Sciuridae > Sciurus > Sciurus carolinensis. The sequence continues at coordinate 52,628,016 of NC_062215.1, read as the reverse complement.
CTGCCTCTGAAGTCCCCATAATTGTAGATAATGTCTCCCAGATTCAGTAGAACCAAGTTCCCTTCTCTTACATAGTGCAGACCCAGGCTCTTAGAATCTGAACATCTGACCCAGCATCGTCAAGTGGTCTAACCATTAGGCTGGCCCACCTCTGACCTTCCTTCTATGCAGAAGTAAAAATCAACCAAAGACTCAAGACCTTGGGGGAAGATGGCTAGACAGTGATGAAGACTAGGATTTACTGGCCAAAATAGGAGGGGAGAAATTGGGGAAAATGAGCAAATTTTTTTGAGCAAATTTTTATTAATATCAAATCTGTGATAGGAATTGTTCCTGTCACTTCCTTACATAACCATTTGATTTCCACAGGTACCTTGGGAGGCATTTTGGATGATGGACAGAGATGTCTGAGTCATTGTATGACTTATCCAAGATCACAAGGCTCTTAAGGGAGATGTCCAGGAGTCTTATAATTTGGATCTTGAATGTCCCCCAAAGGCCCATGTGTTGAAATCTTGGTCCCTAACCCATGGCACTTATTAGGAGGTGGTGAAACTTTTAGGAGGTGTGGCCTAGTGGAAGGAAGTTAGGTCACTGGGGACAGGCCCTTGAAGGGGATATTAAGAGCCTCTCCTCTTCCTCTCTTTTTGTTTCTCAGTCACCAAGAGATGAGTAACTTTCTCCTCTCCACATTCCTTCCATGATGAACTACCATAGACCCAAAGACAACAGGACCAAGTGATCATAGACTAAAATCAGAATACATACTTATTCCTTTGAGGACAAATTGCTGCTTCCTTCTTGATGAGTGGGTTCCAATGTAGTTACTGCATAGGCAAGTGGCTAGTCCCCTGAGTAAAGATGCCATATCAGGGACTGAGTGTTGGTCTCTGCCTTGGGCAGGATGAACACTCAGCTGTAGAATTAGCTATGTGAATCTTGGAAAAGAGAATCTGTGTTTTGAGCTAATATGCAACCTCCGTCCCTGCTGCCATGGAAATTCTCCCCATGGGACCAGCACCACAGTGCCTGGATAAAGTCGACTGACATTCAGAAAAGAGGTCATCTGATCCACCTGGTTATTGAGAGTCTCCTACCTGTCACTGTGCTTTGTGGGTATTTACATGGGATACAAGTATCTTCACTTTTTATGTTCATTTTGAAATGTGAAGCCACTTCTCTCTCCCTCAAGACAACTGGTCAACAATTATTCAATCTTGTTCTTTTCAAGGCTGTTCCTTCACCAGCTAGTGAATTCACTAAACTGCTGCCTATGAATCAGTTTACATCCATATTTCTGGCCACACAGACTGCCACCCAAAATGGACAAACAAATATACCATCCAAAGATCTTCCCATTGAGAGTAAGGCTATACCACAGCTGCCTTCCACTTGTGTATAGTTAGCACAGTTTGACGAGCCACCATTAAATTAAGACTATGCTTTTTATTCTTCTGTTAACTGATTAGATGAAACTCCCCATGAGGTCCTAGAAATATGAACCACCTACCAATGCAACTATGCCCTCTAGACTTGCCTATAGAAATATTTCCATTTTAAAGTGATTGTAACACACACCCAATTCTATGATTTTAATTATTAGCTAAAACCTAGATCGAGGTGGGCATATAGTCAACTGTATAGTCAGTTAAATTTTTACAGCTAGGCGTTGGATTTCTTTTAAGCCCTAGGAACAAGTCCAGGAACTATTTTTCAAATGGAAAGAAAGTAGGACCTAATTCCAAAATTCTACTATCTCTACTGTGAATCTCATACTTAAATTTGCCAGAGACTTAATATCCAACTTGCCACAGATATTTCCAATACCACTGGGTATGCAGTTTTAAAGCCTAAATAGTGTTTTAAAAAATTTTGACCTTGCAACCTGGATCTAATACAGAGACTTCCCGTGCTAGGTCCCTTATCAAACTGATAACCTTATGTTGGAGCTACAAACTTAGATGTGCTATACATTTTTCCAATAGTCAAAGATATTTAAAACATATTGTTCTATTCTCCTAATGGATAGAGCAAGGTATGGCAACTTGCCTCTAACTTTGAAGTATGTCCTCACATACCCAAGACTGCTGGAGTATTTTCTGGATTTATCTCCCCTCTAGAATGCATGTGTCTTACAAAGACATTAGAGTGTGCTTATTATGTGCCCCAGAAAAGCTAATACATCTGGAATCTTATTTATACATGACAACTTAAGTTTTATAATGCTCATAGTCATTTTCTAAGATCCATCTGATTTTCTTAATGGCCAAACAGGCAACATAATGGAAGATGTGGCAGAAAGTTAGCAAACATAATGTATTATGCAATTTTATGCAACGTCAAGGTGATAAAAATCCCATGTGCCCTCCAGATTATTTCATGATAGAGAACAAGAGAGTTGGCTATGCCATACCTTATGGTACAGAATAATAAAGTTGACATGTAAAATAGTTAAGTTGTCCTGCTGTCCTTGTTACATAAATGAAAATTGTTTCTGATTATCTTTGTAGATAGAAATTTAAAAGAAAGCACTGGCTAAGTGAATAGTTGCATATTAGTGCCAGTAATGTGTTGAATTGCTTCAGTAAAGACAATACATCTTGAGCCTTATTTACAATTATATGACAACTTAATTAAGTTTTATAATGTTCATAGTCATTCTCTAAGATCCATTTGATTTTTGCAATGACCAGACAACTTTATTGGTGATGTGACAGAAATCATCCATTCCTGCATTTTTCTAAGCCTTAGTACCTTTCAAATTCCTCCAAGGATGTAATATTGTTTTGGTTTAATATCTTGGTGTTTTTTCTTTCAGGGTTGAAGCAACCCCTGCTTAACCAGTGAGCCATATCCCCAGCCCGTTTTTATATTTTATTTAGAGACGGGGTATCACTGAGTTGCTTTAGGACCTTACTAAGTTGCTGAGGCTGGCTTTGAACTCACGATCCTCATGCCTCAGCCTCCTGAGCCACTGGGATTACAGGCATGTGCCACAGAGCCCAGCATCTTGGTGTTTCTAATGGCTGTCACTTCTCTCATCCTCCCACAGTGTGCAGCAAGCTTAATCAAGTAGTAGCTCTCATTTCAGCTGTGTGACTGAATGTGGTATCATTGCCAAGGCAGATTTATGAACCTTCAGTTTTATTGTATGTAGCCATTGGTTTGAAGAATGCTTTCATGTCCATTCTAATAGGAAAGAGAATCAGCAAAGCCAGTTGTGGTGGCACAAGCCTGTAATCCCAGTGGTTTGGGAGGCTGAGGCAGGAAGATTTCAGGTTCAAGGTCAACCTCAGCAACTTAGCAAGGCCCTAAGCAACTTAGTGAGACCCTGTCTCAAAATAAAAAATAAAAAAAGGGGTAGGGATATTGCTCAGTGGTTAAGCACCCCTGGGTTTCATCCCTGGTACTAAATAAATAAATAAATAAAATAAAAGAGGATCTGACACAGTTCCCATTAACATGAGATTGAAAATATTAATTTACAATTTTGCCTCAGGTCTACTTAATTCTCCCATTCTATATCCTAGCATAGCCCAAAGAGATCTGGATTTCCTGGACATTCCACAGACACCACACTGATCCATGTCATCATGCTGATTGGACGGGAGAACAAGATGTGTCTACTGTACCGGAGGCCTTTGTAAAGTACATGAACTACAGAGAGCAGAGAGGGATATACCCTATAATAACCCAAGGACTAACCACTTCAGTTACATCATTAGAGTTCTCATGATTGGGAAAAGATATCCCCTCTAAAGTTCTTTGTATTTTTCTTTGGACTCTGGAGACAACTAGGAATATAACTGCAGTTGATATACCAGGTAACACTGAAGGCTGCCAGTGTTGAATGGGATCCAGAGCCAAAAAGATACTGCAGCAAGTCAAGGCTGCAATGTAATCAACCCTGCTGCTTGAACCATAGACTCTAGGTTTGGGAGGGGTCACATGCCAAATGGAGCTTATGGCTCACTCCATTAGGAGAATCACAACACAAACCTCTGGGATTCTGAAGTAAGGTTATCCCACCTCAGCAGAGACTTATATATCCCTTAAGAAATAGCTCTTGGCATATTACTGGGACCTGGAAGAGATGGAATGCTTGACCACAGGACACCACATTGTTGCTCCCTGTCAAGCAACAAGGTCCGATGTATCTCCTCAGGGGCCGAGCAGGATGATGAGTGTCGGTGGCAATGGAAACCCACCAGAGCCAGGAGGTCTGTCAGCGCACCAAGCACAGCAGGAACTCGTTTATCAAGGAAGTTACACAGCTTTTATGTAGGGTGGGGGCTAGGTGGGAACCAATTAGCTTAAAGGTCATAAAGGCATGGGGGATTCACACAGGGGAGAGTCCCATAGGACTATATGGCAAGCACGAGCTGATCACGTTCACGGAACTGCTGCTAACCAATCCCTGAAGGTAGCGGGTGGAGATAAGCAGGCCAATCAGGGAGTTACACATAACTGGTTGCTGGGTAAGAACACATTTTTCAGTTTCCAGGGGAGAGTGGCAGTACAAAGAAGTCCAGGTCAGGAAGTGTCACGTGTGAGGAAGAGGTTGCCATTAGGGTGCAGCCACCATTATAGGGTGCATCCCCTGTAATTCCCTCTTTTTGTTTTATTAGCCCCCCCAGAGCCAGTTGGAAGGTGGAGCTTCTGTCTTAGGTTGTCCCCTCTTTAGAGATCTTACCCGTCTCTGAATACTCCATAGCGCCTCAATAGCTCAGGGAGGAAGGAAACCTCATCAAGAACCTCTCTTAGGTTGTCCCAGTGCACCCGGGATCTTACCCGTCATTAGCTCAAGGGATCTCCGGAGGTTAACCTTGCATTATCATTATATGCCTCCTCATAACCAGTGGCTACCCGTTGGTGTTGTACTTGGACATTCATTAATTGTACTGCCTCCAAACATTTCTGTATGAACTGTAGAAGGAAAGTAAGTAAGGGAGCCAGTTATGTCAGCCCATCCAGAAGAAGCTAGATTGAAGCTTGGTACGCCGTTTTTTCAGATTTTCTTGCAGTTGTTTGATCTTGCCATGAACAATTCTGGACCGATCGGCATAAAAGCAGCATTCCTCCTGAAGAAACAAGTAAAGCCCTTCTTCCCTGGCAGTAAATTTAACCTTCTCCCATGTTGTAGGACTACTGCTGCAAGGGAATCTAATTGTGCCTGGAAGTCTAAGATTGCACTAGCCACTTATTGCATATCATCTATTAATTGTTGTGAAGGTTTATTATATAAGGTAAGAGAGGTGCCTAGTCTGGCAATTTTGGCTCCCGTTTTAGTAGCTACCTTGTTCTTAACATGTTGTTCATAAAGAGGAATCATGCTCATTTGGATATTGTGCGTATCCATCCTCTGGGGCCGGTACTTTCACGTATTGTTGCCTTAACATCATTAGTTGAACTGTGCTTACACGGTCCTTGATAAAAGCTATTAACCTATTTAGAATGCAGGGGCCAAAGGTTAGGAGTAAGAATAAAATAATAAGTGGGCCCAGTAAGGTAGAAATCAAGGTGGTCAAACCAAGGGAGGAATTAAACTGTTTGGCTAGTCTTTCTCTAACTTTAGTCATAGATTCTTCAATTACTCCTGAATGGTCAACCTAAAAGCAACATTCTTCACCTAGGGCTACACACAATCCTCCTTGCTGTAGGAAAATCAAATCTAATCCCCTCCTGTTTTGCATTACTACTTCAGCTAGGGAAGTGAGGGATTCTTGAAGGTAAGAAATGGAGTTTTCTAGCTTCTCAATATCCAGATCAATAGCTGCTCTTAAACCAGAGTAATGTTGGTTCTGAGTTATTAAGGAAGCTGTTCCTGTTCCGGCTCCTATGAGTCCCATACCTAGAATCATACTTAGGGTTAGGGCCATAAGAGGTTCCCTCTTGGTCCTAGGGGGGTTCCCTCTTAGTCGTAGATAGAAGTCCTCATCTGAATGATATAATAGCCTGGGAACTAACCTAACAAGCACACAAAGCCTTGGGAGTTACTGATCTCTTCTGTATAGGCACATGGTGTGAGGTCCTGTAAACAGGCCCTCCAAGTGTCCTGCTAGGGGATTAGATACTGACTTGAGTTGCTCAGTGTCACAGTTTGCTTGCATAAAGATTGATGAGATACAGGGATATAGCCTATACAGAGTCCTTGTCCAGTGACTTGTTGTAATGCTCTCAGGGTCTAATGATCAATTCTCTACAGGCCTATTGCAGGCGGCCATACCCGCTCCTTATCAGGAACAGGTACGCGCTTTAGGCTTGGTGGCCTGGAAGAAACTTGAGGAGGGCCCCTCAGAGCCCCCAATCTCGGGTATCACACAAAAGGCCTCTGAGGATTTAGCCACATTTATAGACAGAGTGGAAAAAAGCTTACAGAGAAAGTTCCCTTCAAGCCCACTGAGAGATCAATTTGTGAAAATGTTAGTAGTGGGAAATAATGTTTCATAATTTTCTGCATTCAAAACTAACCTGATTTCTCAATCAGGAAAAAAAGGGTTAAAAGGATCTAGGCAATTCCCCCTGCTTGGCCTTGCTGAAGCCTGCACTGGAATGTAAACTGCAGCAGTCTCAGAGTGGGAGTGACCTGAGACTTAAACTCCTGGGCTGCTCCATAGAACTAACTCATTTTCTAGGATTCTTGTTTGTTTTGTTTTTCTTTAATGCTGTACTTTTGAGCTCATAATGTTGATCCTACATACCTAGGTTAATGATTTTTTTTTGATCAGTTCTATTTTTTTATTCAACTAGAGTTTTTGAACATCTGTTACATTGCAATGGAGATTCACCTATAAGTTACAAGGTCTTTGATTTGTGTATATTTATATGTCGTGCTGTCTGATGTCATGTTTTGTCTGTATCAAAACTGAGCGCTCCTAAAATTAAAATTTAAAATGGATCCAAATATTTTTAATTCACGTGATTTAAAAAGGTTCAATTTAAATTGGGTAAACTAATAAAAGTGAAATGTCTTTAGAAATAACTTGCAAGTCTCTAGTTGGTCAAACTAATGAAATGTTGATGTTAAACAATGTCTACTATCAATTGTTTCTAGGACTTTTCTTCAACAGGAAAGAGAAGGCAAATACTGTTCAGGACACTTGTCTGATATCTTGTTTTTTTTCAAAATAAGTAAATTAAATTTAACATGTATGGGACTACTCAAATATGTTTGTTAGTGACATCTGATTAATTTACAAAGTGAAAATGCTAATTGTTAAATAACATTAAGTACTCTTAAGTCCTTAAATTCCATGGAGTAACATACTTAAACATTATTGGTGTTTTCATAGATTGGTAAATTAAAAAGGGTTTAAAATTGCTTCGTGTCATTACTAAAAACAAGGTTATTAAGAGTTACGTCCTAATAGGTAAAACCCAAACGCTCAGAGGGTGAGCATTCCATCTGCTCCCTTACCACTTCCCCCTGCTCTCCCTCCAGTTCTGCAAAGCTTCAAGGAGCTCTTAGATTTGGATTTAGAGTTACCATCTCCCCTCTCACTGTGTTTCAGTTAGAGTACTATAAACAACAAAGTATTTTATCTTGTTAAAATGGAGTAATTTATCTAAATTCAGAAATTTCATAAGAGTTGTTTCAGAATGTGAACAAAAAGGGGTCAACACATAGGAAAGAGAAAATAAAATGCTCTAAAATGGAACTATATTTAGTGAAGAACAAAATCTTTCTGGATAAGAACGTGTTTATATAATGAAATACATGAGGGTCTAAGTTAAGTGCTAAGAAAGTCTGTAAGTAAAGGGCAAATGTCAACAAGGTTTGCATGTAACCTAAGTTGGTACAAGTATGTGAGACAATCAGTTAAAGCTGTTTAAGGTTTTTCTTAAAGTCAATACTACTGTACTGATATAAACCGGGTTTAATTTATATGTTAAATTGACAAGGATTTCTACAGACACTAATTTACTCTTAACATATATCTGTTAAGTTCAGTCTTTTAGGACACTTAGTCTTGAAAATTGCGGTTTATACAATTATGGTTTAAACAACTTTTAGAGTATTGTACTACGTTACAGTCTAAACTTTTCTTTAAAAACTAAACTGGGTAATATAAAAGTGTCAAGGTAATTGTGAAATGGTCACTCTTTGTATATTAAATGTGTTCATATTTTCCAGGTATACAAGTTTTAAAGCAGGGAATTTACCAAGCTGCTATTCTCCAAACTAAACTTGTCTGTAATGGTAATTATAAAGAGTAAATTTTATTGGGGATTTATTTCTATCATTTAGTATTCTATTATAGGACCTGTTATTAATAGAGTATATGTAAAATTTGTTACTTTTTATACCAAGATTGCTTTTACCTGAGGCTAATCCTTCCTTTCTCATGGTGTTCTCAGATGGGGGAAAGAGAGGAGCAACAATAGTTATTTTTCCACCTTCTATGCAGGGTGACAAAACCCCCAGGACATTAGTCCATGACATCCAAGGTCAGCACAATTCAAAGAGCTCTATGCCATCATTCTAGCCTTAAACGAGATACAAGAGCCTTTCAACCAGTTCACTGATAGCCTCTATGCTGCCAATCTGCTCCCTAACCTCCCCTGGTCATACATTAAGTTTGATGATAATCCCATCACCCCTTAATGCTTCAGGCAAGAAACCTGTTAAAGTTGAGGACTAAACCTATATTCCTGCAGCACCTCTGGGGGCACCAACGCCTCCCAGGTATTTTATCTCGGGGCAATACAATTGCTGACTCCTTAGCATCTTCTCTGCAAAGCTATTCTTTTCAAGAGGAGGCTACCTCCTTTCATGAGCTTACTCATGTTAATTGGCGGGGCTTACACCACAGGTATCCCCAGGTCCCTATTAAGGAGCTAAAACGAATCCCCCGGACCTGTAAATCTTGTTCACCATTTCTACAAGTACCTCCTTTACAAGAAGCTGGAGTCAATCCCCGTGGGTTAACACCTAACTGTCTGTGGCAAACAGATGTCACCCATTATGCTCCTTTTGGAAAGCTCAAATACATCTTTGTAACCATTGATACTTTCTCACATGCCTGCTGGGCCACAGCCCATGCTGGAGAAAAGACAAAACATGCTATCAATCATTTACTACAATGTTTTGCAGTCCTTGGCCTACCCAAAAAACTCAAAACTGACAATGGCCCTTGCTTCACCAGTAAATCATTCTCCACATTTGTAGAATGCTGGAACATCCAGCATAATACGGGCATACCCTACAATCCCACTGGTCAAGCAATTGTCGAACAACAAAACAGAACCCTAAAGACCCAGCTATTAAAACAAAAAGGGGGATTATCATCCCCCCATGATCAAATTAAGGATGCACTATGCACTCTAATATTTTAAATTTTTCCAAAAATGATCATCTTTCCCCTTTCCAAAAGCATTGGGCAACCGGGTAAAATATCACAACATCAAAGTCCAATGGAAAGACCCTCTCACAGGGGCCCTGGAGAGGTCCTGACCCTCTCATAACTGTTGGAAGGGGATTCAGATGTGTATTTCCTATTGATGAGGACAAGCCCATTTGGGTCCCTGCAAAGAACATTAAATATCACCCCACCTCCAAATGATGCCCTCCCCTCACAAAATGATAATACTGACCCAAGGAGCACTGCCTCTTGAGGTATGGTATTATCTTGTCTTTAACATGTATGCAAAAACCTTGGTGGACTCGCCTCATCATCGCCGGACTGCTCATCATCTCCCTGTTGGTGTTCATTAGTGCCACATCATCCAAGCTTTCTTGGAGCACCTGGAGCTATACCATAAGTATCAAAACCATACTAAACCCTAAATCCCTCTGCTTACCATGAGACCTTTAGTAACTCTTTGCTTCCTAACTGTAAGTACTATACTAGTTCAAGGAAACGCCCACCTCCCGTGGAACCAAACCTGGATGGTCATCAATGTGAAACCAGCAAAATAGCCAATGTCACCTCCTCAAATTTAGCCCCTCTAGGAACTTGGTTCCCTGACCTCCTTGTGTTTCCTCCCTAGGTGGCCATGGGGCTGCATCAAAGGGATCAAGAGGGGGGCCTGGTTCTGTCTCTTGTGATAGTTCCTCTTGACCCTTGCATGGGAGGACCTCAGGACAGTCCTTTGGAGAGTTGGCGCCTTTGGAGAGGCCCCTATCTTTATCTGGGTTGAGGGTAGGACGCGGCAGTACAAAGAAGTCCGGGTCAGGCAGTGCCACGCATGAAGAAGAGGTTGCCATGAGGTTGCAGCCGCCATTATAGGGTGCGTCCCCTATACCACATGACCCTGATCTGAAACTTCCCATTATGAGCTGGGTTCTGTCAGGTCGAGCAAGTCATAAAGTTGGACAAGCCCAGCTATGGTCCATTGTTGGGGATAATTCTGCAAGGTAGTAGAGAGGGAAAATCTTCCCAATGGGCAGAGCTATCAGCCATGAAGTAGGCCATTCACTTCGTGTATATGAAGTGGCCTGAAGTAAGACCAATGGCCTGCTGTCTGGTGGAGGTCTGGATGGGAAGGACTTGAAAACCAGAGACAAGGAAATCTAAGGACAAGTGATATAGAAGACTATATTAGAGTGTACACAAAGTTTATGATGGGCCATGGGTCACCAGAAAGCCACATCAAGGAAGAGGCACTAACATGTAGACAAAAATGCCTCAAACAGTTGGCATTAGCCAGCCTTCTTCACTGGCCAGTTCAGAACTCTCATGATGGGCACATGAACAGCATGATTATTATGGGCCCAGCAGAAGTAACCCCACTCCCCAGAGCTGATCTAGCTACTGCTGATTTTGAAAGTCCCACTTGTAATTGGGGTGAGATGAAATCTTAGGGTACTTTTGATTTGCATTTCTCTTATTACTAGAAATGTTGAACATTTTTCATATATCTGTTGATTGCTTGCTGATCTTCTTCTGCTCATTTCCTTAGTCCATTTGTTGACTGGGTTATTCGTAATCTTGGTGCAAAGTTTTTGAACTCTTATAAATTCTGGAGATTAGTGCTCTATCTGAGGTGCATGGATAAAGAAACTGTGGTATATATACACAATGGAATATTATTCAGTCATAAAGAAGAATAAAATTATGGCATTTGCAGGTAAATGGATGGAGTTAGAGAATACCTTACTAAATGAAATAAGTCAATCCCAAAAAAACCAAAGGCCAAATGATTTCTCTGATAAGTGGATGATGATACATAATGGGGGGTGAGGGAAGGCAAGAATGGAGGAAGGATGGATTGTATAGAGGAAAATGAGGAGTGAGGAGGAGGCAGGGGGAAGGAAAGATAATAGAATGAGACAAACATCATTACCCAAAGTATATTTATAATTACACAAATGGTGTGACTTCTACTTCGTGTACAACCAGAAAATGAAAGTTGTACCTCATTTGTGTACAATGAATCAAAATTTAAAAAAAAATTAATCAGGGATGTTGGCTCATGGGGGGAAAAAAAAGTCCAACTTCTCAAACAGATACCATCCAAACAAGTCCTCTCAAATGGTCCTATGCCTCAAGTAAAACAACCAGCCACTTCTGGAAGAAATCAAAGGAAAACTTTTTTGTGACCTCAGATTAAGTAAGAATTTATCTCATATGATACCAAAAGCATAATCCACAAAAGAAAAACTTAATTGGGCTTTATTAAAATTAAAACATTCACTCTGGATAAATTGTGTAATCAAGATCATGCTTGAAGTATCACATTTGAGAGAATAATTCTTACTTGATCAGGTATGAGAAACCCACCATGAAGGATCAAGAACTGCATTTTCTGTGCAGAGCCAATGCCCACAAACCTTCTTAGGCCCTGGTAGTGTATTACACCCCATAGCTCAGATTTTCTGACGAAGCAACAGACTTATATGCATTCATTACTACATGCTGCACCTGTAGAGATGAATCAGGACAAATTAGTCATTCTTAGTGATCAAGAAAAACATTTTCAGATTATGTATGATTAAAAGGGGGACTTTTAGAAAAAATGTCTAATACAGAGATAGGCAAGACACTAATTGCATATCTTTAATTACTAAACTAGAATAATTTTTGAAACAACTAAAGTCTAAAAACCCACTCAAGAATTATCTCTTTCTTTGACTTACTACTTCATATAGGTTTAGTATATTTTGAGAATGTATAGAAAAGCTGATAGTAAGGGAAATGATTCTCATCCAATAAAATGCAATGAATCCTGTCTGATCAAAAGATAATCGAGGGTTGGGGATATAGCTCAGTTGGTAGAGTGCTTACTTCACATGCACAGACCCTGGGTTCAATCCCCAGCACCACACACACACACACACACACACACACACACACACATAAAAGATAAAGATTATAGTTTTATTGCCACTAGGCAGGTAAGTTTGTACTTAAACAATCTTATTCCAGTAATTTTTTTTTCAATTACTGTCAATATTTCTGTCTCTCCTGTGATTAACTACCATTACCATCTTTGACTTCCTCATTAATGGGTTAGGTAAATTTTAACTCATTATAAATATACAACATACTAGTTAGAAAATTGATATATGCAAGAAGTTACAAAGTGAAATGCTAAGGAGAAAATACTTAATTTTCTCTACATTTGATGCTTACTTAAAAATGCAAGAAACTTAATTTTTGAAAACTGCTAGAATTAACAGGAAATTTGTCAATGTGGTTAGATACAAGATCACTATAAAATATTAGTTATTTTTACAGCAATATTTCTTAATGTGTGCACCAGGGACTCCTTCAGATCCCTGGAATCTTGTCAGAGGTCCACTAGGTCAAAATCATTTTTGTAATAATATTTATCATCCAAAATGCCTCCTAAAGTGCTTGTGGGAGTCAAATGGTTATGTAGGGTAAGTGTCTGGCACAATTTCCATCACAGATTTGATGCTCAATAAATGTTTGTTCCTCTCCTGGTCCCTCCTCCATTCTTCATTCTTGCCAAGAAATCCTAGTCTCTGTACCCTCTTTCTTGCTCCTGAGTAGAGTGAGGAGAATGGGGCCAGAGCTGGGGAGCTTGATAGCCAAGGTCCCAGATGCTGGAGACTCAGTTTAAGATTGAACAAGAGCAAAGAATGACTTCCTCTGAGCCTGGGGTGGGGGTGCAATGGTACAGACACCAACAATTCCAGAAAATGTAGAGGCAAGAAGTGAAAGGAGGGGTGGGGTGGAGTAGAAACAATAGACTATACCCCTGATCTACTCTGGTACAGATGTTAAAATTGAGGAAGTCCATGTGGGCAAGGATGCAGGAAAAAGGGAACACTTGCATATTGTTGGCGGGAATGTAAATTAGTACAGCCCTTAGGGAAATCAATAAAATTGAATATTGAGCTACCATATGATTCAGCAATCCCACTACCACATATATAAAAAGTGAGGTTAATGTTTCAGAGAAACATCTGCACTCCCTCCCTTGTTTATTGCAGTACTGTTCACAGAAACCAAGAAATGGAAACAAACTAAGCATCTATCAAGTGATGAATAGATACAGAAATTGTGGTGCATATACACAATGGAACATCATTCAGCCATAAGAAGGGTGAGATCCTGTCATTTGCAACAGCATGGACAGAACTGGAGATCACTATGTTAAGTGAAATAAGGCAGGTACAGAAAGGCAAGCACCACATGATCTTATTCATATGTGGAATCTAGAACAGTTGATCTCATAGAAGAGTCAAATGGTCCAGAGACTGGAGAGAGTAACCAGGAGGAAAAGATCAGGAAAAGTTAACTGATGGGTACTAAGTTATAACTAGATAGAAGCAAGAAGTTCTGGTGTGCTATTGCACAGAAGGGTGACTATAGATAAAGATGATATGCTGTATACCTCAAAAAACTATAAGAAAGGATTCTGAATATTTTTCACCATAAAGAAATGTTAAAGAAAATAGGGATGCTTACCCCTGATTTGAACATTGCATAATATATACATGATACCTCATTACTATGTAAAATTTTTATGTTTTTATGCATCAATTTAAAAATAAATTTTAAAAGAATATATTTGGGAAAAAAAGTTGCATTTGTACTGAAATGAGGGAGCTCAAAGGAAAAGAAAGTAGACACACATTGAAAGAAGGGAGCCTGGTTGATTCCATGCCCACTTACACCTACATATATTCTCTAAAGTGCCCCAATCTCAATTCATTCTCCTTTTAATTTACTTGCTAAAGTCTGGAGGCAGGAAATGTCTGGTGATGGAACTCTGGTTCCTATGTGCTGAGTCTTCCTGGCCTTCTCTTCCTCCACCACTCACACTCTCCACCCAGAGCTCCAGGATTCAGCCCTGACACTGGTAACTCTGTTGCCAGCAATCAAGTCCTTCTACTTTCTACAGGTGACAGGGTTAAGGAGGGAAGGAGAGAGAAGGCAGAAGATATTAGAGGCAGCAGGTCAGGTGGGAGAAGAATTTGGGGTTTAGTTGGATTCTCTTCTGTATCTGCTTCTACACTGAACCTATTGCAATATATTGTCTTGGCAAAAATTTATGAAAAAGAATCTACACTTCCACAGATAAGTAGTTGAGAAAGGGAGGAGTACTTTAGTAGCCTTTCAAGATAAATGTGGATGGGAATGGGTATCTAACTCAGCAGTAGAACTCTTGCCTCACATGTGTGATACCCTATGTTCAATCCCCAGCACCTTAAAAAAAAAAAAAGTAAATGTGTCTATTTTTCTTTAATACTACACCAGAGCTCAAAAATAGATATTTTTTTTAAAGTTTCAATATTGACACTGACACCACATCAAGAAATTTTTTAAATAGACATCTGCTATAGACATTGCTATCTGTAAGTCTTCTTTTGGTGAAATGTCTGTTAAGGTCTCTGTCCATTTCTTGATTCAGTTGTTTATTGTCTTACTGTTGAGATTTAAGAGTTTTTTTGTGTATTTTGGATAATAGTCCTTTATCAGATATGTCTTTTGCAAATATTTTCTCCCATTTCATGGCTTATCTTTTCACTCTCTTGGCAATGTTGTGCAGAGCAAACATTTTGAAATTTAATCAATTCTTTCTTGTGCCTTTGCAGTTGCATCTAAAAGTCATTTCCAAACACATCTAAAGTCATCTAGATTTTCTCCTATGTTATCTTCTAATGTTTTATAATTTTGCATTGTATATTTAGATCTGTGATCAATTTTGAGTTTATTTTTGTGAAGAATGTAAGTTTTGTGTCTATGTTCATTTTTTTTTTTAATGTGGATGTCCAGTTGTTCCAGCACATCTGTTGTTCTTTTTTCTAGTATTACCTTCACTCTTTTTTTAGGGGTGGGGGAGGTAACCAGGAATTTAACTCAGAAGTACTTAATCACTGAGCCATATCTCCAGCTCCTTTTATTTTTTAAAAAATTTTTAGTTGTCTATAGACCTTTATTTAATTTATTTATTTATATGTGGTGCTGAGAATTAAACCCAGTGCCTCAGACATTCCAGGCAAGCACTCTACCACTGAGCCACAACCCCAGCCCTTTGTTTTTTATTTTGAGATACATTCTCACTAAATTGCTTACACGGACCGTGCCCAACATAGCCTTTACTCTTTTGTCAAAGATGTGCTGACTATATTTACATAGGGCTACAGTTGAGCTATCTATTCTGTTCAATTGATTCATTTTTCTTTAACCAATATTACACTATTGTCGCTCCCGCCAGCAAGAACGACCCGGAGACGTGATGGGTGGCAAACTTCTTTATTAACAGCTGATTCTTCTTCCTCTTCTTCCTCCTTTTGGGAAGTTATTGTCACTTATATAGGTTATATCAACTAATTAGAATATTCATGATATGTGGGGAAAAGATAGACGTATATGGGTATAACTTGAAGCACCTAAGAATCACGCAAGAATCATGCAGAGGCCCTGACCAATTACTGAGACTTCCTCAAGGTGAAATTAGTTGTATACGTGCAGAATAGCAGTTTTTCAACCACACTGGCAGCTTGCCAGGCGCCATCTTGGCCAGGCTCCACCTAGGGCCAGGGGTCCGTACGCAACCCCAACAGTTCCCCCTTTTTTCTTTTAAAAGAAAAGCTCGGGACCAAGCCTGTCTTAGGCGGAGTGGTCAACCACCGTCCTTACCCGTCATCGGATAACTGCAGAGCATGCTACAGCTCCTGTCTTAGGTTGGTACGGCGTTACCTACTACCTTACCCGTCTGGTCAATGGTCCAGCCTCGCGAGCCACACTTGTGGGGAGCTGCCGGCCTCTAGGGCAGCCATGGCCTGATGGAAGATGATACGATCTCTCGCTTGACTCTGACGCACACGCATGATAGTGCGTGAGAGGAAGATAACAGCAATGATCATAAGCATGCATAATGCTCCCATACCAGCCCACTGCTTAATAAAACTGAAAGAGGAGGATAACCAATTTAGCACTTCAGACATTGGAGCTACATCAACTCTAGTAGCATTAAGGCTAACAATTTGAGATCTAAGAATAGCAGTAAGATTATCAAATTCATAAGACCAGTTAGCGCGTAACTGAACAGACAAGCTTCTAGACAAATTTGCTGCATAGCTGAAGTTATGGTAAGCTATGGGTGTAACACAAAGTCCTCTTAGGTGATAAATGCATCCTACGCTTAACAGTTCCTGCAAAATGTCCATTTGTTCCTGGAGTAAGTCCACCCTCTGGTTCACCAAGAGAATTCCCGCTTTCATGTGTTGATCTACTGTTTGTTGAGTAGACAGAGCAGTAGCTGTCTGCTGGACCACTTCATTAAGCTTAGTTGCTGACTGTACTGATGTCGTCAAGGCTACAGCTGCTGCGGCGGCTGCTGCTGCTGATGTAACTATGGTGGTAATGACTGCTGTGGTGATTCCAAAATCTCTCCTATTTCTGGAAAGCAATACTGGCAATTCATCATCTGTAACATAAACTGGTATGGGCAAGAAAGTAGGAACACACATTAAGTCTGCCAGCAGGAACCTAGAAGCATTTTAACATTGAGAGATAGCACAAATCTGAAGTACAATTGAGAGAAGCAGTTGTTTTGTTACATAGTTGAACTGTTCCTCCTAAGAGACTAAAAAGAGGTAGTAAGTTAGTTTATTCCGTGGAAACACACAAACTGAGCCGCAGCTCCAGTAAAGCACCGGGTTACCCTTATTACCCACAGTTAAAAAAAAACCCCAAACAAAGAGACAAAGAGAAAGTTTATCTTTAGGGGACCTGAAGGTCTCCTCTATTCCCCCTTTTTGTTTATAAAGAGCATTTTTGAGGGTGAGATGTGTATGTTTAACAATACCTTGTTTTTGTGGGTTATAAGGTACATCTGTGGTTAGAGTTATTTTAATTTAGTGAGGAATTGGTTCTTACCAATTTTAGTTTTTAAAGAAAAATTTAGACTTTATAATGCAGTACAATCTTTAACAGTTGCTTAACCATAATTGTATAAACCCCTATTTTTAAGACAATTGTTCTAAAGAATAAAACTTAAGAGACACAAAGTTAAGAGTAAATTAGTGTTTCTAAGAAATCCTTGTCATTTTACCATGTCATTTTACCATATAGATTGAACTTTGGCTTATATCAGAACATTAGTATTTTACCTTAGGAAAAACCTTAAATAGCTTTAGCTGTTTTACATACATACAACCAACTTAGTTACACACAGATTTGTTGAAACTTGTCCTTTGTTACACACAGACTTTCTTACCCAGAAACATTTCCTTTTACCTTTTACTAAATATATTTCTATACCCAAAACCTTTTATTTATTTATTTTTTTTTATCTGTTGACACCTTTTTGTTCACATTTTGAAACAACTCTTATGAAATTTCTGAATTTAGATAAATCACCCTATTTTAATAAGATTAAATATTTGTTGTTTATAGTACTCTTAATTGAAACACAGTTGAAACTTTTGGGACCCTTTATATATAGAATTCCACTTGTTAGGACATAACTTTTAGTAACCTTGTTTTTAGTTTAGTGATGACACAAAGTAAGTTTAAACCCTTTTTATTTACCAACCTATGAAAACACCAATAATGTTTAAGTATGTTACCCCATGTAATTTAAGGAGTTAAAAGTACTTGATGTTATTTAACAATTAGCATTTTAACTTTGTAAATTAACCAGACGTCTCTACAAACACATTTGAGTAATCCCATACATGTTAACTCCAATTTATTTATTTTATAAAACCGAGATATCAGACAAGTGTCCTGAACAGGATCCGTTGCCTCTTTCCTGCTGAAGAAAAGTCCTAGAAACAATTGATATTAGACATTGTTTAACATTAACATTTCATTAGTTTGACCACCTGGAGACTTGTAAGTTATTTTTAAAGATATTTTATTTTCATTAGTTTACCCAATTTAAATTGAACCTTTATTAAATCACGTGAATAAAAGTATTTGGATCCATTTTTAAATTTTAATTTTAAGAGCGCTCAGTTTTGACGCAGACAAAACATGACAACATAACACATAACACAAAATCAAAGGCCTTGTAACTTTATAGGTAAATGTTCATTGCAATGAAACAGATGTTCAAAACTTCAGTTGAATAAAAAATAGAACTGATCAAAAATAAAATCATTAACCTAGGTATGTAGGATTAAAATTATGAGCTCAAAAATACAGCATTAAAGAAAAAAAACAAAACAAAACAAGAATCCTGAAGAATAAGTCAGTTTTATGTAGCGGCCCAGGAGTTAAAACGGACACTTTTTTTTTTTTTTTTTTCTTCTTTTCTTCTTATCTTTAGGTTACCCCCCTTTTCTCCTTGAGACGCTGTAGTTACATTCCAATGTGGCAGGGGGAGGGAGGATCACCCAGGACTTTTTAACCCTTTTTTTCCTGGTTGAGAAATCAGGTTAGGTTTGAATGCAGAAAATCACAAAACATTATTTTTTACTACTTTTAAGGAATGGAGCTGCTGAGCTCTCTGCCTAGGGGGACCCTCCCCTAAACTGATTTTTCTCTTTGTGCTCTGTTTGTGGTTTTATTTGTACTTTCTCCCTTTTTTTTTTTTTTTTTTTTTTTTTTTTTTTTTTTTTTCCACTGCGCCACTGCATATTTTTGTAAGCTCAACTCTTTTGAGTAACTCTTTTTTTTGTAACGCCTTTTTTTTGTCTTCTAGCTGCTGCCCTATGCCCTCCAATTCCCTTAATGCCTGTTGACTAATTGAACCAACTTGAGAACACTTTGTTTCTTCACTAATTTTATTTAACTCCATCTCTGAGAGTCCCTCTTCGCTCTCATCAGAATCTGACTGAGCGCTAACAGAGCCCTTTTGTGACTCTTCTTTTACCTTTTCTAACACTTCCTCTCCCTGCGCAACTGCCTTTTGTAAAGCCTCCCGAGGGGAACGCAAACAAGTTCTGACTAATGACCAAACTGCTAACGTCCCTGGGAGCGTTACCGGACAGCGCTTTAAATCTTCCCCCGGGTGTTCCCACTGTGGGATATTTAGCAATCCTTTCTCCAAAAACCAAGGTGAAATCTCCTCTACCTGCTTTAAAAATGCTTTAAGAATTTCTTTCAAGGGACCTTCCATTCTACATCTAGCAACCTCGTTCCCCATTTTTTGAGGAAACTTTAACCTCTCGTTCCTAGGAACTTTATCACAATCACAATATTCTCGTCTCTAGGAAACCTCCCTGTCCACTGACAGATCTGGGTGCACACTTTCACGGATCGTTGCTCACCTCACTCACCTCTCCGCGGCACGTAAGATTCCCGGGGCTTCAGCACCACTTGTCGCTCCCGCCAGCAAGAACGACCCGGAGACGTGATGGGTGGCAAACTTCTTTATTAACAGCTGATTCTTCTTCCTCTTCTTCCTCCTTTTGGGAAGTTATTGTCACTTATATAGGTTATATCAACTAATTAGAATATTCATGATATGTGGGGAAAAGATAGACGTATATGGGTATAACTTGAAGCACCTAAGAATCACGCAAGAATCATGCAGAGGCCCTGACCAATTACTGAGACTTCCTCAAGGTGAAATTAGTTGTATACGTGCAGAATAGCAGTTTTTCAACCACACTGGCAGCTTGCCAGGCGCCATCTTGGCCAGGCTCCACCTAGGGCCAGGGGTCCGTACGCAACCCCGACACACTATCTTGATTACTGTAGCTTTGTAGTAAGTCTTGAAGTCAAGTAGTGTCAGTCCTCCAAGTTTGTTCTTTTTCTTCAATATCGTGTTGGCTTTCTGGGCCTTTTGCCTCTCCATATAAACTTTTTGAATCAGGTTGCCAATGTCCACAACATAACCTGGGATTTGTAATTTCATTGAATCTATAGATCAAATTAAGAACAACTGACATCTTGACAATATTGAGTTCGTGAACATGGAATATCTCTTCATTTAATTCTTTTTTGATTTCTTTCTTTTTTAAGTAACAAATATACTTTTTTGTGTGGTGCTGGGGATCGAACCCAAGGCCTTGTGCTTACAAGGCAAGTACTCTACCAACTGAGCTATTTCCCCAGCCCCACAAATATACTTTTAATTTATCTCAGATAAAAACTAGTCAGAGACAGTCAGTTATTTTGGCCCCTATTTTGTTAAAGCTGTACCCTGAAAAGCCTTGATAAAACTGGGCTGACAAATTATCTTCACTACTTCACATCTTGCACAGTATTAGAAAAAAAAAAGGCATATCGGTCTAGGTTAAATGTGTGACTAGCTGGCCAGTTCAATCTCTGATATTCCATATTTTTTTCTTTAGCTCTTCTACATTGTTGACATAGTTTCCATGGCATTTTTCTTGGAAGTCCCTTTCAGTTCATTCCTACTTGGCCTTGCCTTTGAGATCCAATATCCCAAGCCTTTCTGCACTTAGGTTGCCTGAAGTTGCTTATTTGGAGCAGCTAGAGAAAAATAGCTTCTCATTGAATGGCTTGGTCTTGAGGTGCTTAACATCTTCAGCAATTTTCCCAAATCTAGGCCAAGACATGTTGGAGAGATTGCAAAGATTCCCAGGAACCTGCAGAGAAGACAAGGAACAGGAAGCAATAGCTTAAAATTCAACCTACAAGGGCCTCTTTGATTTCCATCATCAGTTTTGTAGTTTTCCTCACATAAATCTTGTACATATTTTGTTAGATTTATACCTGTTTCACTTTGGGAAGTGCTAATATAAATCGTATTGTGGTGTTTTTTTATTTCAAATTCCACTTGTTCATTGCTGTTATATAGGAGAGTGATTGGCTTTTGTATATCAACTTTGTCTACTGCAAGCTTGCTATAATAACTTGGTAGTTCCAGGTAATATTTTGGTTGATTCTTTCAGCTTTCTACATAAGTAATCAAAAGCAGTTTTATTTCTTCCCTTAATCTGTATACATTTTATTTCCTAAAAACATCTTATTGCATTTTCTTGGACTCTTATTACAAGGTTGAAAAGCAGAGGTAAGAAGAGACAAACTTGCCTTGTTCCTGTCCTTGGTGGAAAAACTTCAAGTTTCTCACCACTAGTATGATGCAATCTCTGGCGTTTTTATAGATATTCTTTATCAAGATGAGGAAGTTCCCCTGTATTCTTAGTACTGAGAGTTGTTGTTTGTTGTTGTTTTTTAAATCATGGATGTATGTGGGAATTTGTTAAACACTTTTTTCTGAATACTGATATGATCATATGATTTTTTTTCTTTAGCCTGTTGATATAATACACTACTTTTTATTTATTTATTTTTTCTAGACAGGATCTCCTTATGTTGCCCAGGCTGACCTCAAACTCTTGGACTTAATTGATTCACCTGCCTCAGCCCCCCAGTAGCTAGGAATATAGGCATATACCACTATGCCTGGCTTACACGCTACATTAATTGTTTTTCGATTTTTGAAACCAGTCTTGCATACTTAGAATAAATCCCACTTAGTTGTGATATATAATTTCTTTTATACATTGTTATATTCAATTTGTTAATATTTTGCAGAGGATTTTTGTAACTATGTTCATGAAAGATACTGGTCAAGTGTTTTCTTGTAATACCTTCACCTGGTTTTTGTATTGGTTAATGTTGGCCTTATAGAATGAGTTAGGAAGTATTTCCTCTCTTCTAAAAGATTGTAGATAATTGGAATAATTTCTTCTTTAATGCTCAATAGAATCTGGTAGTAAATCCTGGAACTGGTGCTTTCTGCTTTGGAATATAATTATTTGTTCAATTTCTTTAATAAATATAGTCTTATTCAGATTTTTCTACTTCTTTTCATGTGAATTTTGGCAGATTGTGCCTTTCACAGAATTAGTCCAGTTCTTCTTGATTATCAAATTTATGGGCATAAGGTTGCTCCTTGTATTTCTTGATTATCCTTTTAATGTCCATGGTATCTGTAGTAATGTCTCCTTTTTTATTTCTGATATTATTTGTTTCCTCTTTTTTCTCCCTTAAGTTTTTAGAGACTTACGAATTTTTTTGATCTTTTCAGAGAACTAGCTTTTGACTTCTTTGATTTTCTTCTTGTTGATTTTCCATCTTAAAATTCATTATTTGGGCTTTAATTTTTTAATTTATTTTCTTCTGGTTACTTGATATTCAATTTGCTTCTTTTTGTTAGATCCCTAAGTTAGAAGCTTAAATGATTGATTTTTAGATCTATCTTTTCTATTATGTGCCTTCAATTAAACAAATGACCTTCTAAGCACTGCTTTATTTCCCACATATTTGATAAGTTGTGTTCCCATTTTCATTTAGTTCAAATACTTTTTCATTTCTCAAGATCTTTCTTTGATCCTTGTGTTATTTAGAAGTGTGCTGTTTAATTTCCAAGTATTTTGAGATTTTCTTTCTAGCTATCTTCATTATTGATTTCTGGTTTAATTATTGTAATCTGAGAGTAGATATCATATCATTTCAATTCTTTAAATCTGAGTTTTATTTGTTGATAAGATTTTTTTCTCTCAGCAATAAAACAATATTGAACTTCATTAGTGAAAGCAGGTATCTCTATTTAAACTTGATTTCTATGGAAACACTTCAGTATTTTACTGTTTGGTAAATTGCAGCTGGATTTTTAATTTTCTTCTGGTTTTACTCAGGTTTTTAAAATCCATGAGTAGATCATGAATTTTATGAAATATATTTCTGGAATCTACTGTCACACTGGTTTATTTTTCTCCTTGCATTTTTTTGAAGTGGGAAATTATGGTAATATAATTTTGGATGCTGAACTAACCCTGTGTACTCAGAATAAATCTTACTTTGCTAGAGCACAAAGAAGGAGTCTTTCAATGCCCTCTTTTGATGCACTCATATTTTCTATTTACCAGTTTTTCAATTAGACTCTTTGTACATTAATACAATTGTAAAATCAGACTATCACTTTCTCTTCGAACTGTCTTTTTCAAGCTTTGGTATTGAAGATATGCTAGTTTCACTAAATAAACCAGTGAGATTGCCATCTTTTTCTTATGTCTAGAATGTCTTAATTGATTTTGGAGAGATCAATAGAACTCCACTGTAAAAGTAGGCAACTACTTGGGCCTCCTGTATTTTTGTTTTGTTTTTCTTATTTTTTAATGAGTAATATGTGCAAATGATGCCAAATTTAAAAGATACAACAAGTTTATCATGGAAAAACTTTCCTTTCTTTCTTTTCCTGGCCACTCAATCTTCCCTGGAAGCTACACAACCACCATTTCACATATTTTTTCTTGAGATAGTCTATGTATTTGCAAACATATTTATAGTTTTTCACCCAAATATTACCATACTTAATATACTATCAGTGCCTTAAAATTTTCAATTTCATCACATACCTTGGAATCCTTCTGTATCAACCTCGTTTATTCTTTTAAACAATATTTGGTGTGCCGTTGTTGGTTGTAACATAATTTGGCAGACAGTTATATTGTCAACTAGTCCTTGTCATTATAAACAATACATCTATAGGATAAACAATGGAATTATTTGCACTTTAACAGGTTTTCCTCAGATTCCTTTCCAGAGGAATTATACCAAATTACACTCTATGATGTTGGCATCAGATCTGCTATTTTGCTGCCGCCATTATTCTCCCTCCCCCACAGCACTTTATGACCCAGATTGTTAGCCAGGGAACTTCCTCAACAGCCATTGATCCATTGTTATTAGCCCCGAAATTCCACTACTTAAGAATAGCTCCCCCACCATTTTCTCTCTTTTTCCTCCTCCCTTTCATGCTCTCTCCTCCTGGCTTTCACTCTCTCTTGCCCCCAGCGTGCTCTCTCCTTTCTCTCTTTCACCCTGCAGGAAGACACTCTGCCTATCCACTTAATAAAATATCTTGCGTGAGTTCCCACATCCGGGGTGGTTTCTGAGTGCTTTCATATGAAGTACATGAAAGTGCCTATTTCTCCAAGTTCTCCCCACCATAGTGGATTTAAAAACAGTTTGAATCTCTGATAGTTTGATAAATTAGCAAGTGTTCTAAGGTCATTTTAATTTACTTTTTTCATATTACCATAATTTCTATGAGTTCAAAACTATTTGTATTTTCTTTTATATAAACTGTCCACATATTTTGCCAATTTTTAAAAAGTGTTGACTTTTTCTTGATATTTTTAAGAATTCTCAATATATTCAGGAAAATAATCCTTACTCCTTAGGTATTATCAGTATCCCCAGTTCATTGCCTTTTAACTTTGGATAAAAGATTTTCTCCATTAGTCTTATGTATTTTTGTCAGTGGATTTTTTTCTTCTATGGCACTGGGAATTGTCATACTTTCAAAATCCTCTTCATTCTGAGATTTTAGGGAATTAGTCCACCTTTTCTGTTAATCAGGTCAAAAGGGAGACAGAATTGGGGAGGGACCACTTGCAGACTGGCATCTGTTGTGAATGGGTTAGTTTTTCCTTGTTTTCGAACCATAGGATTTAGGGTGAAGTTTTTTTTGTTTTTTGTTTTTTGTTTTTTTTTCTGATTAGTTTCATCTGTGGAGGACCTTCTGCACATTTCTCATATTTCTGCTAGGATTACTAAGTTACTGTGAACGTGAGAGGTGGAATGGACCCATTGCTGCAGTGTCCTCTTCCCCTGGCCTCTACCTGTGTACTTCTAATTGGCATTATATGCTTTGAAACAGGTTGTGTTATCCTCTACTAGCATCTGTGAAATGACTACTTCATTAACTGGCATGTAGCCAGTTAATCTACAGTAAAATCTCAGACCCTTCAAAAACAACCTCAAATACTTTATATTTTTGATATAGGATATTTTTTACTTTTTCCACTTTAGAAAACGTGTAAAAGGAATGTACAGGGCTATGGAGGATTGTGTGTGTGTAGCCATGAGCTCTTCCGAAGCTCTTGATGCTTGAATATGACAGACAGTTCTCAATTACCTCTCTCTCAGTTTTCTGTGTAAAAAAGAAATTTATTATCATGGTTATCAGTAATAATTAATCTAAGTGGTTGAAGCTGTCCTAAAACAATAATGACAAATATGTATTTGAGGAAAAAAATAGAAGATGCTTTTGTTAATCAAGAAACAAGACAGTAGCTTTTTTCCTTACAGTGTTTAGTTGTTCCAAAATACAAAAGATGATACTGAAGGAAAACACCTGAATGGATACAGGAAGTTGTAGATGGTTTATATAAACGAAATATATTTTTCTTGCACTTAAGTCTGCAAATAATGACAGTGAAAAGAAGCATTAAAATGTGTTAAAACTCGGGCAACATTGGTTTTATTTCAATGAGTTTATTCATAATGTTTTCAAGTATGCAAATCCTTTCCTGTGTTAATGTATTACATTAATGCAAGACTAGAATTGTCTTCTCTCTGTTAAATAACACACTGCTCTGAAAAAGAAGTTGTAAAAATTATTCTTTATCCCCCAGATAGCCTGCACAGAAGTTAGAAATTCTGGACCTCATCATAATAATGCTCTGTGCTTTCTGTTGAATTGGTTATGCCCTCAAATATTAAATAAGCAAAAAATACTTGCTGATGAATGCATCAATGTTTCTTACAATTGTGTTACTTCCTGCAGTGTTTATTCTTTTTAAAATATTGCACTATCAATGCTATATACCAACTACACCCAGGCATCCATGCATCCATGCCTCTATCCTAATCAAATGATCAATTTTCTCTGATAAATTTTTAAACTTTTCTCCCCCCAAATCAGGCCCTAAATTCAGAAAAATAAAAATTTGAAGATGTCTTTGTGGAGTTTTTCAGAAGACCACTGGACAAGCAAAGAGTTTTATTTAGTGTGTTCCTTATTCTTAAGAATCTCAATGTTATTTTAAGAACTTCATTATAAGAGCTGTCTGATCAAAAGGAAATCAGTCATCCCTAGGTTAATTATATATTAGCAAAATCCAAATAATTTAAAATTATTTCAGAAACAGGAACATGTGGTTTCTGTTTCTCTCTGATATTTGCCCAAAGACCCTGCCATAAGGCATACGGCTTAGAAAAAAAAAAAAAAAAAAAGAGTATCTTCATCAAAGAGGGGCAGGCTCAAAGCCTCATGCAAGACACTAAATATTTTTTTGTTTTATTAGTGCACAATAATTGTATATTATAATGGGGTTTGTCTTGACATAATCATACAAGAGTGGGAATATATTTTGCTCTACTGAAGTCCCCAGTACTTCCTCTTTCCCTTCCCTTTTCCTTTCCTTTGTTCCTCTTTCTCTGAACACTTACTTCAAGGAACCAACTCACAAGGATGGGCTCCTAAGTAGATATTTCTTGGACAACAGTCAATTCTATTACCAGAGAAAGTAAGGATTTCTAGTGCTGTTCTAATCCAGAGTCAAAGGACTTCATGAAACCTGAACGTTAACCCAACCTGCAGCAGAACAAAAATTAATTAAGTAGGACTACATAAGCTAATGAGGGAAATAAATGTGCAGTAATTAGTTTAAAATATAATTGGTATTATTTTAGTATTCTATTTTTATAGTTTTATAATAAAGCCCTTTCTCTTCTTAATCAGATTGTAGTATGTTTAATTTAGTAAAATATTCTTTGAACAATTATGTTCTTATTAATTCAGGGGAAAATACTACTACTAAGGCTCTTTACTTTTAATGACAATATAGTTGTTTTCATAGATTCAATAAGATTATGTCCTCTTTTTTACCAGCATATAGTTTGAAAACCCAGTTGTGCAACAGAATTATTTGAATTTTCTGGAACATTATATTTGAGAAACATTTTATTTAATTAGGCATTTCAAGCCCATTTTTAAGGAGCAAGCTACTTACAAAGCTGTCCTAGAAAATTGATCTGGTACCTATTCTATGTGATGAAGTTTATTTCCCTAGAATCTGGGAACTTTAGCAGATTTGGGGACCTTGAGAAAATACCCACATGGATAGACGCCATTGGTGAAAACTAGTGGTAATGAATTTCTTTGGTTTAGTTTTCTAACCTCAAAATAAAATTTTAAAAATTTAAATCTCTGAAGTGATAGAGGCTATGGGAATACAATATGTATGGATATAATATCTGTTAATGAATCAGGCCAAACACAATAAAATGAGGACTGGTTGGTTGATTAGTTTTGTTGATCAAGAGCAATTTTTATAAGTTATTTGTGCTCACAAAAAAAAAAAACAATAAAACACTAGAAGAGGAAAGTGATATTGATGGATTACTTTAGCTGTCACTAAATACAAATAAACACTACCTCACAGACCCTGCTAAGGATTACCAAATTCTGTAGGACATGTGCCTGCATTTGACTAACTATTCATTTTTGAATAAAATATTTTTAAATTCCAAAATAAACTGGATGTGGTGGTGCATGCCTATAATCCCAGCAACTTGGGAGGCTGAGGCAGGACTGCAAGTTCAAATTCAGCCTCAGCAATTTAACATGGCCCTGAGCAACTCAGTGAAACACTATCTCAAAACAAAAAATAAGAAGGGCTGGGGATGTGGCTCAGTGGTTAAGTGCCCCTGGGTTAAAAATAATATAAAATTTCAAAAGAAGCCAGCACAGTGGCACACACCTGTAATCCCAGCAGCTCAGGAGACTGAGGCAGAAGGATCGCAGGTTCAAGACCAGCCTTGGCAATTTAGCTAAGCCCTGAGCAATTAGTGAGACCCTATCTCAAAGTAAAAATAAAAAAGGGCTGGGGATATGACTCTGTGGTTAAGCACCCCCTGGCTTCAATCCCCAGTACCAAAAAATATATAAAAATATAAAATCCAAAAGAAAATAGCCAAGCAAACGATTCTTTTCTGATACTGAATGCAACTGAATTATTAATTATACATCAAATTATTTCTGAACAGTAGAAAAGATAGCCCCAATTGTTCAGTTTTATTGACTTGTAGAACATTAACCATTTTTGCCTCTAATTTAGCAATCATTCCCTCACTCTTCATTTCAATAACTAAAATTCTTCTCCTGTGACTCTCCCATACTCCTCTGAATCAGCTTTGCCAAGCTATTATTCCCTCAATAATGAGTTATGTATTTTACTTTTTTTTCCCCCCTTTTGTACCAGGGATTGAACCCAGGGGCACTTAACCACTAAGTCACATCCCCAGGCCTTTTTATTTATTTTATTTTTTGGGGGGGGGGATGCTGGGGATCGAACCCAGGGCCTTGTGCTTACAAGGCAAGCACTCTACCGACTGAGCTATCTCCCCAGCCCCTTTTTATTTTTATTTTGAGACAGGGTCTTGCTAAGTTGCTAAAGCTGGCCTCAAACTTGTGATCCTCCTGCTCAGCCTCCTGAATCACTGTGTTTACAGAAGTGTGTCACCATATCCAGTGAGTTATATAAATCTTAAACTCGCTTGAAAAACTACAATGCATAAGGTAGAAAAGTAGAGTCATGCAGAGACACAAAATAAAAGTATGCAGTAGATCATATTTGAATCACTCAACAAAGGTGTTTTCCCAAAATATCAGACTTCTAGTTACCTCCAACTTTTTTGCTCCTTTCAGGCATACTAATGGTCTTTCCAAAGGTGAGTCCCATGCTATATTCAATAGCAACCACTTAAGAAAACTAATGAGAGCCCTTGATAATGAGCCTGTTCATGTGCAGCCTAGGCAGGGACAGTGGCATTTCCTCCTAGGGAGTCAACTCCCAGTTGGTCTTCTGATGACATCCAGACTGAGAAGCTTTCCTGATAATCTGCCTTCTTTCTACAAATCCCCAACTCAGTTCCAACTCCAGATTTCGGACTGGATGCTGTTGTGGTGCCCTTGACAGAAGTGAGACCACCAGAGGATTCATGTCCCTTGTGCACTTGGCCTATTGGGTTCCAGGATATGGTGCCCACAGAACCAGCTGCTGTTCCTTGCAGAATCCCTCACACACTGGACTGTGCTCTCTAGATCCCATCAGACTTGCATCTCCTCTGAGCACCTCCTGACAAGACTTCCTGCCATGATCAGTATAGGGATTTCATGTAATTCTAATGAGAAGGGGGAGGTGAAGGGATGCTACCTCCTAAGAGCTAAATCCTGCCCTCCCTGTACCTTCCATCTGAGTTTATCCTCTTTAGTTCTCATTAACACTGATTGACACTCTCCTATATGTCAGGCCATTTTCTGGGTGTGGGTAACATAACAATTGATAGTTCCTAACCTCTCTTGATGAATTTAACTATGAAATGGTTAATAGCTGATGCTTCTCTTGGTGTGTGTTATGAAAAGGTGGAGTGTATTTTCTATTCCTTGAATTAGAGTTGAGTTGTAATCTACTTTGGTCAATAGCATGTAGCAGAAATCATTATTTTGCTCTAAAAGCCTAAACCTCTGTAGTTCTTGAACTGTTCCAATCACCCTCTTAGAAATATGACCAGCCACTACATAACAAGCCCAGTGTGGCCCAGTTATCCCCATTGTCCCAGTCCATACTCAGTCAAATGTCAGACAAGTCAACCCTCACCCAAACAGCAAACACATGAATAAGCTCAGCCAAGATGAGCCTAACCTGACAATATCAGAAAACCACCCAGCCAACTTATAGACTCATGAACTGTAAATTTTTTATTGTATAAGCACTGAACTTTGAGGTGGTTTGTTACACAATAGCTAATTGATACACCTAGGAATCTTGTCTACTTTCGAAAACTCTGGGATCTGCAGAGAAATTAAATAATTACCTCTCCTGATCATCCTAAGTTTGCACAGCTTTTAAGTGACAAGAGACATGAATTCAAATCTATGAGAATAAAATGCTCTTTTACAATAATATAGGACTTTCCAAGCCCTCACCTAGTTTCTCTGCTCTGCCTTTTTAGGTTGCTAAAAATCAGACAACACAAAACATGTAAGGTGTCACAAAAGAGCATATACTGTATGATTTTGTTTATATGAAATTCTAAAAATGGGCAAAACCAACCAATAGTGAAAGAAAGCAGGTTATTACTTGCCTGGGGGAAGGAAGGCAGTTAGGGTGCAAAGGGAAATGAGGAAACTTTGGGGGCTGATGGAAATGTTCTATGTCTTGATTGGAGTAGTTATTAGCTTGGTGTTTATATTTGTCAAAAGTCATCTCTACTCTTTAAATAGGTGAATTTTACTGTGTAAAACAGTTAATCCTCAATAAAGTTGATTTTTAAAGTTGGGGGAAAAAGAACCTTAGGAACTCTATATTGTATTTTTAAGGTTAAAGAGAAAAAAATTCAAGATGGCAGCATCTCCAGTCTCCCAGGGCTTATTCCTCTCCCAGACAGGTCTTGGCAGGGGTTTCTGGAGAAGAAGCCCTCTCTGCTGCCATGTGCATGGCTTAGTGGTCTAAAGGAAGCATCTCAGTAACTCCTCGCTATCCTTGCTCAGGTTGACCTCACAGACCACTGGTAGGGTTTCTGGCAGACATTGTCATTCCACTTGCCATCAGGATAGAAGTGGGCACAATCCTTGCCTCCACCCAGCCTGTGTCCAGTTGTCTGACTGGTTTTGCATCCAGTTCCTGAGGGGAGTGGACAACAGCAAACTAGAAAGGATAGATGGAGCAGGATTCAGGTCTGGGAAGAAGGCACTGTAGGTCAGATTCCTGAGGAGCAGAGCTGGTGGAGGACATGGCACACAGAAAACCAGGGTGTACTCACTTGAAATTGGTGCCATAGTTGGTCCTGTCCATCCATTTCCAGGCTCTTTTAAGGTCACTAAGGCCTATCCAGGTGTAAGAGGAGGCTATAAGTCCCTGGGGTGACAGAAAGGCAATGGTGACTTTTACTCATCCCAGCCAATTGTATGAACTAGTGATTCTGAACTTGTGCATTAAGTCAGTTGAGGTATTTCACATATTCATCCCAATGCTCAGGCCAATTAAATTTCTGAGGGCATGATTCAGAAGGAAGTAGCTACTAAGGCTCAAGGGTGGTTCCAAGGTATAGTCATGGTTGAGAACCATTTCCCTAATTGGAACATGTCTTGGGAACTAAAGAAAAGAGGCTTCTACCTGTTCCTCTCTAGAATCGATAACCCCCAGGTGGGCATTCTCCAACTGGTAGTACTTGTCAGCCTCCAACCAGAACATCTCAAATTGAGAGATCCAGTAGCAGATGCCCTCATGCTCCAAACAGTTAAGGGGACTTTTCAAAGCCTGAGAAGAAGAAAGAAGAGGTTGAGAAGCTGCTCAGAGGGCCATGGACAGGAAAATTGGGACAGCCACACCCATAATCTTTGCACTTGAGATTGACCAGTTGGAAAATCAAGAACTTCAGTTCCTCTGTGAGTTGCTGAATCACAGCAGCATTTCAAACCCAACTATCTGCAACAGATACCTCTCATCCCCTCCCCACAGAGCACAGGAAATCAGGTCCACAGAGGTCTTCCCTATCGCTATCTTAAGACCTTGAGTCCTCTTCACATTGGGCTCTGAGTCCTAGGACTGACCCCCTCAAAGACTCAACATTGTACATGGTAGAGGTGAGACATGATGTGACAGTAGAAATCCTGATGGACATATTAGTAGAGGACACTTCTACTTTCATCTTACCTTTTCTAATCTCCTGGTTTTTCTCCTCGCTCCCCTAGTGCTGGAAATTTTCATAAGTAACTGGTATGCTTGAACCAATGCCGCCTCTGAGACCGTGAGAGAAGAAACTGAGAGACCAGGGTCCAGGCTGGGGTGGGGAGGAAGGTGGGGCCAAGAAAAAGGTTAGAAGAAGGGTGGAGCTGTTGAAAAGGCCAGAGTTAAGGTAAAAGATGTAAATCCAGTTAAGAATGAGCCCTAGTTTAGGACTAGGATCAAATGGGTCTTAGTTTCCACCTGGGGTTAAAAGTGGAGTCAGGATTGCACTTTGGGTCACAGTTGAGTTGGGGATTAACATTAGAGGTTGAAGCTAAATCTGTTGCTTCAACCGGGTCTAAAATTGGGCTGAACTTGAGGCTGTCACATGCCAGAAGTTTGGCATCATATTGGAATAAAAGCAAGAATCAATAAATGGGATAAATTCAAACTAAAAACTTTTTCTCAGCAAAGGAAACAATCAACATGAAAAGAGAGCCTACAGAGTGGGAGAAAATCTTTTCCACACACACCTCAGACAGAGCACTCATCTCCAAAATTTATAAAGAACTTAAAAAACTTTACACCAAAAATACAAAGACTCAATCAATAAATGGGCTAAGGAACTGGGTAGACACTTCACAGAAGATATACAGTGATCAACAAATATATGAAAAAGTGATCATCATCTCTAGTAACTAGAGAAATGCAAATTAATCACCCTAAGATTTCATCTTACTCCAATTAGAATAGCTATTATCAAGAACACAAACAATAAATGTTGGCGTGGATGTCGGGGAAAAAGGTACACTCATACATTGCTGGTGGGGTTGCAAATTGGTGCAGCCACTCTGGAAAGCACTATGGAGATTCCTCAGAAAACTTGGAATGGACCCACCATTTAATCCAGCTATCCCACTCCTTGGTTTATACCCAAAGGACTTAAAATTAGCATACTACAGTGATGCAGGCACATCAATGTTCATAGCCGCTCAATTCACAATAGACAGATTGTGGAACCAACCTAGATGCCCTTCAACTGATGAATGGATAAAGAAACTGTGATATATATACACAATGGAATATTACTCAGCCATAAAGAAGAATGAAATTATGACATTTGCTGGTAAATACATGAAGCTGGAAAATATCATGCTAAGTGAAATAGGCCAAACCCAAAAAAACAAAGACCAAATGTTTTCTCTGATAACTGGATGACAATACATAACGAGGTGGGGGTGTGGGGAGAGAAGAATGAAGGAACTTTGGATGGTGTAGAGGAAAATGGGGTGGGAGGGGGTGGGGAAAGGAAAGATAGTACACTAAGACAGACATGTCATGTATGATCACATGAATGGTGTTAATCTATATTGTGTACAACCATAGAAATGAAAAGTTGTACCCCATTTGTGTACAATAAATCAAAATGCAGTCTGTAAAAGTAATAAAAACATTTAAATAAAAAAAAAGAAAAGAACTCATTGGAGTCATGGATGGAACTGAATGTAAGCTTGGCACTGAAACTGGAAATATAGAGTTGAGGTTCAGTTTGGGGTTGGGGCTGGTGTTGAAATTCAAGTTGGGGTTGTGACTCAGTGGTAGAGCACTTGCCTAACATGTGCGAGGCACTGGGTTCAATCCTCAGCACCACATAAAAATAAAATAAAGGTCCATCAACAACTAAAAAAATATTAAAAAAAAAAGAAATTCAAGTCAGATCTGGGGTTGATGCTGAGGTTGAGATTACAGGAGGAACTGAGTTTGGGGATGAGCCTGGAGTTGGGGCTGAGGATCAAACTCACTTGAGCAAGAGATGGAGATTGTGACTGGGGATTATGGCTGCATGTTGCAATCTAGGATCCAGGAACTGGAATAGTCTCAAGTCTCCACTTGATTGTTAAATCCCACACTGCCCCCTTTATATTTCTTCCCATTTTCTCCCACCTAGCACCCAAAGGCCCCCTCTCCCTGTTTCCGCTAACACAGTCCCTGTCTCCTTAATCCCTAGTATCTGAGCTTCCTCTGAGGTCTCCACCACCCAGCTCCAGACTCACTCTCCTCACTTCACAAGAGGGAAGAAAGAAGGGGATGAAGAATAAATAGGACACCACCTGACTGGAATGAAAGAGAAGTCGGGAAAGGCAGCAAATTTTTATTAAGCATCAAATCTGTATGAGTATTGTGCCAGATTCTTCCCATATATTAACCATTCAGTTCCCATAAGCACCTTGGGAAGCATTTTGGACCACGGGTTGGAGCTATTTTGTTGCATATTCAAATCACAAAGCCATAAAGGAGAAAGCCAATGCTGCCAAACACCTTGGACTGGTTCTCTGCACATGCACTGTGCTCACAAACAAGCTTCTATTTCATTCCATGAACCCTGCCAGTCCCCCTCAGGGGGCTTCCCTGAGTCCAACCACACATTCCTTTTAAGAAAAAGAAACCTGAGTGGAGAGAAGCAAAGCAGATACCTTGGAGGTTATATTTTCTATTTATTTAAATCAAATTGCATTCTGGAACTTGCCTTTTTTATTATTGAATTCATAATGTATCAGGGATTTTTCTCCACATCAATTCTCCATTTGATTCATCTGCATTTCATTTCATCATACATACCATGGTTTGTTAAACATTTCCCTACTGGTAAGCATGTTGGTTGTTTGCAGTTTGGCATGTCCTCCACAGGCCCATGTGCTTGAGACTTGGTCCCCAGCTTAGTGCTATTGGGAGGCAGCAGAACCTTTCAGAGGTGAGGCCTAGTAGGAAGGCTTTTGTTCACCTGGGTTGTGGAATATGTCCTCTAAGGGAGTCCCCAACACCTTCTCTTTCTCTTTTGTTCCTGAGTCCTGAGGTGATCAGTTTCACTTTGCTACAACATATTGTCTTGATAATCTGCCTCCCCACAGGTCCAAAGCAGTGGGGCAATTGATCATGAACTGAAACCTCTAAAACTTTTCTCTTATGAGTTTATATGTTCTGGAATTTTCTATAGTGAAAGGAAGCTAACTAACAGTGGAGTTTTGGAAGCTAATGCAGAGATGAATTTGGAGTAAGCTATTAATTAGAATCAACACCTGGGAAAGGATGGGGGACATGCAAATTTGGGCAGAGGGAGACCCAACATGGTGTTAGCCAGTCATATAGGAGGTTCTGGAAGCTCAGACAGTGGTGCCATGGGAGTGGTCCAGTTCTGGGCTGACATGGGGCAATTCTGGAAATCATACTCCCTCTTCCCCAGGGTTGTTTGCCTTTGCTGTTTGCTTTTGCTAATGCTCCTGTCTTTTTGCTTAGTGACATTCCTAAACTAATTCTATAAAATCCATACTTGTCCTGTGTGATACTGAGGTCTCTGATTCTTAAGATTAATAGGAAGTTAATGACCACACAAAGATATTCTTAAATGCCTTGGAATATGTCTCCCAATCTTTGCCAGGAGCTCCATGTATTTGTTGGGCATGCTGTCAGTGCCACAGCAGTTAAAACTCCACTTTAGCCTTCACTTCCTGCTTGTGCAAAGCCTCAAGGTCAGCCAGAAGTGAGAAATAGTCACTTTCTCAGATCTTGGGGCATGTTTACAGCCCTGCAAATGTGCCTGGCCTTTTAGATTCCCAAGAATACAGTAGAATTTTTCAAAGCTACTATGAAAATAGCACTTCCCAACTTTTCCATTTAATTTTTTGGTTAGCCTTTAATTTATCCCAGTCTTGAGTGGCTTCAGTATTTAACAATTGTCAGATTGTTTTTGACAAATACCCTGGGTAAAAACCATTTACAGTGAATAAGCTCTGAGTCGAGTCCAATAAATATGAATGCTGCAAGTGGGGGGTTTCCAGGGAGCTTCCAAACAGGTCAAGTAATAACTCTCTGGGAATAGAGATGTTTAGGTAACTCCAAACCTATTCTTCCCTCCAGTTGTTACTAGGCTGCTGGTTTTCACACCACCATAGTTGCTAGGCTACTGGTTTTCAGGTTTTCCGTGGATTTGGGGAAAAAAGAACAAGCAGAAACTATGAAACACACTATCTCTATCAAGATTCAGATGCTTTGTGCAAATAGTCACTCCAAATTTTTCAAGCCTTTGAAAAATTACCATAGTTCTAAAAAAAATTATATTTTGATATTTTTCCAGTATTCTCATTGCTTTTACGGAGGAGCAAATTTTTGGAAGTCTTCACTCTACCATTCCGGAAGTGTTGCCTCATATCATATGAGTTTTAAGAGTTGTTTATATATTCTGGATGCAAGTCTGTTGTTAGATATGTGGTTTACAAATATATTCTCATAGTCTGTGGCTTATCTTTTCATTCTCTGGACAATGTCAGAACATTTAATAGTGTTTCTTCCACAATTAACAAGTTGCTAATGTAAAGTACTTCATTGTATTTATCTTTTATCCAGCAACAATAATATATGCTCTTATTCTTACTGATTCCTGCATTTATATACATTACTTTTTATCTTATGGCTTTAGCTCCAAACAATGTTAAATAATACCAATGAATGTAGGCATCCATATATTGTACCTAATTTTTATATCATTTCATTTGTTTTATATTCATTTTGTTGTAAATTGTATTCAAATGTAACATACATATAAAAGTGTAGAGATAACAACCTTAAAGAAGAATGAAATTATGGTATTTTCTGGTAAATGGATTGGAACTGCAGAATATTATGCTAAGTGAAATAAACCAACCCCAAAGAACCAAATGTCAAATGTTTTCTCTGATATGTGGATGCTAATTCATAACATGTGAGGGGGAATACTAGGTATTTTGGACAGAAGGGAGTGAAGGGAGGGGAGGAGGTATGGGGATAGGAATGATAGTAGAATGAATCAGACATTATTATCCTGTGTCATATATGATTACATGACCTGTGTAACTCTACATCATGTACTAGACAAATGAGAAGTTATACTCCATTTATGTATGATGCGTCAAAATGTATTCTACTATCATGTATAACTAATTAGAACAATTTTTTTAAAAGTACAGAGATAATAAATTTACTGTTCTCCAATGAACTCAGGCAACCAGTATCAAGTTCAAGAAACAACGTTGCAAGCACCTCAGAAGCTTCTCAACTATCTTCCAGTGACAAATACCTTCCCAAGGGTAACCACCATGATGATTTTTTTTTCTTTTTATTTATTTATTTTTTTTTATTGTAAACAAATGGGATACATGTTGTTTCTCTGTTAGTACATGGTGTAAAGGCATACCATTTGTGTAATCATAAATTTACATAGGGAAATGTTGTTTGATTCATTCTGTTATTTTCCCCTTCCCCCGCACCCCTCCCACCCCTCTTTGCCCTCTATACAGTCCTTCCTTCCTCCATTCTTGCCCCCCTCCCTAAACCTAACTCTAACCCTAACACTAACCCCTCCCACCCCCCATTATGTGTCATCATCCACTTATTAGCAATATCATTTGTCCTTTGGTTTTTTGAGATTGGCTTATCTCACTTAGCATGATATTCTCCAATTTCATCCATTTGCCTGCAAATGCCATAAATTTATCATTCTTTATGGCTGAGTAATATTCCATTGTATATACATACCACGGTTTCTTTATCCATTCATCAATTGAAGGACACCTAGGTTGGTTCCACAATCTAGCTATTGTGAACTGAGCAGCTATGAACATTGATGTGGCTGTATCTCTGTAGTATGCTGATTTTAAGTCCTTTGGGTATAGGCCAAGGAGTGGGATAGCTGGGTCAAATGGTGGTTCCATTCCAAGTTTTCTAAGGAGTCTCCATACTGCTTTCCAGAATGGCTGCACTAATTTGCAGCCCCACCAGCAATGTATGAGTGTACCTTTCTCCCCACATCCTCACCAACACCTGTTGTTGCTTGTATTCTTGATAATCGCCATTCTAATTGGGGTGAGATGGAATCTTAGGGTGGTTTTGATTTGCATTTCTCTTATTACTAGAGATGTTGAACATTTTTCCATATGTTTGTTGATTGCTTGTAGATCTTCTGTGAAGTGTCTATTCATTTCCTTAGCCCATTTGTCGATTGGATTATTTGCATTCTTGGTGTAGAGTTTTTTGAGTTCTTTATAGATTCTGGAGATTAGTGCTCTATCTGAAGTATGATTGGCAAAGATTTTCTCCCACTCTGTAGGCTCTTTCTTCGCATTGCTGATAGTTTCCTTTGCTGAGAGAAAACTTTTTAGTTTGAATCTATCCCAGTTATTGATTCTTGCTTTTATTTCTTGTGCTATGGGAGTCCTGTTGAGGAAGTCTGGTCCTAAGCCGACATGTTGAAGCTCTGGACCTACTTTTTCTTCTATAAGATGCACGGTCTCTGGTCTGATTCAGAGGTCCTTAATCCATTTTGAGTTTAGTTTTGTGCATGGTGAGAGATATGGGTTTAGTTTCATTCTGTTGCATATGGATTTCCAATTCTCCCAGCACCATTTGTTGAAGAGGCTATCTTTTCTCCATTGCATATTTTTGGCCCCTTTGTCTAGTATGAGAAAATTGTATTTATTTGGGTTTGTGTCCGTGTCCTCTATTCTGTACCATTGATCCACCTTTCTATTTTGGTACCAATACCATGCCGTTTTTGTTACTATTGCTTTGTAGTAGAGTTGAAGATCTGGTATTGCGATACCCCCTGCTTCACTCTTTCTGCCAAGGATTGCTTTAGGTATTCTGGGTTTTTTATTCTTCCAGATGAATTTCATAATTGCTTGCTCTATTTCTGTAATGTACATCATTGGGATTTTAATTGGAATTGCATTGAATCTGTATAGCACTTTTGGTAGTATGGCCATTTTGACAATATTAATTCTTCCTATCCAAGAACATGGGAGATCTTTCCATCTTCTAAGGTTTTCTTTAATTTCTTGCTTTAGTGTTCTGTAGTTCTCATTGTAGAGGTCTTTCACCTCTTTTGTGAGATTGATTCCCAAGTATTTTATTTTTTTCGATGCTATTGTGAATGGGGTAGTTTTCCTAATTTCTCTTTCTGAAGATTCATCACTTATGTATAAAAAGGCCTTAGATTTATGTGCATTGATCTTATACCCTGCTACTTTACTGAATTGACTTATGAGTTCTAAAAGTTTTCTGGTGGAATTTCCTGGTTCCTCTAAGTATATAATCATATCATCAGCAAATAGGGATAGTTTGAGTTCTTCTTTTCCTATTCATATCCCTTTAATTTCTTTGGTCTGTCTAATTGCTCTGGCTAGTTTCAAGGACGATATTGAATAGAAGTGGTGAAAGAGGGCATCCCTGCCTTGTTCCAGTTTTTAGGGGAAATGCTTTCAGTTTTTCACCATTTAGAATGATATTAACCATGGGCTTAGCATAGATGGCCTTTACAATGTTAAGGAATGTTCCCACTATCCCTATTTTTTCTAGTGTTTTGAGCATGAAGGGGTGCTGTATTTTATCAAATGCTTTCTCTGCATCTATTGAAATAATCATGTGATTCTTGACTTTAAGTCTATTGATATGGTGAATTACATTTATTGATTTCCTGATGTTGAACCAACCTTGCATCCCTGGGATGAAACCCACTTGATCATGGTGCACTATCTTTTTAATGTGTTTTTGTATGCGATTTGCTAAAATTTTGTTGAGAATTTTTGCATCAATGTTCATTAAGGATATTGGTCTGAAATTTTCTTTCCTCGATGTGTCTCTGTCTGGTTTAGGTATCAGGGTAATATTGACTTCGTAGAATGAGTTTGGGAGGGTTCCCTCCTCTTCTATTTTATGGAATACTTTGAGAAGTATTGGAATGAGCTCTTCTTTAAAGGTTTTGTAGAACTCGGCTGAGAACCCATCTGGTCCTGGACTTTTCTTTGTTGGTAGGCTTTTGATGACTTCTTCTATTTCATTACTTGAAATTGGTCTATTTAAATTGTGTATGTCCTCCTCGTTCAGTTTAGGCAATTCATATGTCTCTAGAAACCTGTTGATGTCTTCGAAATTTTCTATTTTGTTGGAGTATAGATTTTCAAAATAGCTTCTAATTATGTTTTGTATTTCAATCGTGTCTGTTGTAATATTTCCTTGTTCATTCTGAATTTTAGTATGGCTTATTTCGCTTAGCATGATATTCTCCTGTGCCATCCATTTTCCAGCAAATGCCATAAATACATTCTTCTTTTAAGAATGAGTAATATTCCATATATATCACATTTTCTTTATCCATTCACCTATTAAAGGGCACCTAGGTTGGTTCCATAGTTTAGCTATTGTGAGTTGAGCTGCTATAAATATTGATGTGGCTGCATCATGGTAATATGCTGATTTAAAGTCCTTTGGATATAAACCAAGGAGTGGGATAGCTGGGTCAAATAGTGGTTCCATTCCAGGTTTTCTGAGGAATTTCCATACTGCTTTCCATAATGGTTGCACCAATTTGCATTCCCACCAGCAATGAGTGGGAATGAGTGTACTTTTTTCCCCACATCCTCACCAACATTTATTGTTTGTATTCTTTAACTGGATGGAAACATATTTTGTTTTTTTAATCAACTTTTTTGATGTATAATTTATATACAATGAAATACATCCATTCTGAGCATCCAGTTCCAGAAATTTTAATACTTGTATTTGCACAAATAACCATAATAATCATAAAATACCATAATAATGAATTACTTTTCCTAACATAGCTCTCTGGCAAACACTAGTAAATGCTATGCCAATCCCAAAATCATGTAATTTTGGTAACTGAGCACCTGTAGGAAATTGTGTAAGAATCATGCAGATGGAATGCTGCCCTCTTGTGTTTCCACAAATTCTCCTGGGGTCTAAGGTATATTTTTTCTCATTTTATTTCTTTTTATTTCATTGATTTCTGCTCTTCATTATGTTCTTTGCTTTCCTACTTTAGGTATAAACTGCTCTTCTTCTGATCTATTTAGGTAGAAGCTTAAATTCTTTTAAGTTTGACCTTTCTTCTTTCTGAGTACAGTTAGCACTCTGTACCCCAGGGTTCACACCCATGGATTCAAGTGGATCTAAAACATTATAAGAGCTGGAGTTGTTGCTTAGTGGGGGAGCACTTTCGTAGCATGCATGAGGACTGCAGTTTGACCCTCAACGCTGCAAAAATAAATAAATAAATAAATGTCTGCAATGAATATGTGCAGACTTTTTTCTGTTATTATTCCCTAATCGACATAGTACAAAATTCTTTTCATAGTATTTATATTGTATTAGCTATCACAAGTAAAAATTTTAAATATATGAAGATATGCAGAGCTTTATGAAATAGTACACTATTTTATGTAAGGGTCTTGCCCAGCCATGGATTTTGGTATCAACAGGAAAATTCTGAAACCAATTCCCCTTGATATCAAAGATGACTGTATAAGTATTTAATGTTGTTAAATTAAATTTTCATTCAGTTAAAAATATTACATAATTTATCTTGTGATTTCTCTTGATCTTAGGAGACTTACAAGTTTAATTTTAAAACATTTGGAGATTTTTCCACATATCTTTTTGTTATTGATTTAATATATTTAATATTCAGTTTCAGTTTGATGATAGAACATTTGTTACTTTAGGTCATTAAACATTTATTGAGGGCTTCTAGTTCCAAGTGACACAAAGCAAGCACAATTCACTTTTTCTCTGCAACTGAAAACAGCTATAAAATTTGAATGGGACACATGCATCAACTTTTTGAAGACTGTGAAAAATAAATCACAATCAGTCCACTGGGGGGAAAAAAACACCAGAACTTGAAGTACCACTGAATTGGCAATGAGTTTATCATTTTATTCTTTCAGTATCACACAGTCTGTGTTTAACACAGCTCAAAACCTGGAAATGAGCACATGGCATGGACAGAGATGGCTCCAGGAGACATGCTCTCTTGCTTGATGACTAGAAATGGGAACTCCTATAACTCACAGAAATATGGAAATCTGTGCCCCCCCCATCCTGCTCCCTTATATTTAATCCCAAAGGCAATCCAACAACAGTCATGGTGGCAGTGAGGTAACCAAAACTCTCAGTGAGATAAACCTTCCTTACTATTTGGTGAAATAGCAGTTCCAGGAGCATGGGAAACCACTCGTTGTTTTTTTTCACTCTATATCCTCTTTTCTTTTGTCACTGGAAAACCAATAAGGGGAGCTGCAGGCAAATAGAAAGTACCAGGTGCTCATGAAGAGATGTTTGCTATGAAAAACTATACCATAAAGTTGTTTATGAACTCCAGAACCAACACTTGAACCAGACATGTGATATTCTAATCCCACTAAGCTTCTTGAAGACTTGGAGAATTTAACTAATTGCCATGTTGTAGACTAACTACTGGGTGGCACACAGCCAGGACAGACCTGAAGAGCCCCAAATGCCTAAGACAACAAAACATACCAAAAGGCCTTAGATGGAACTGACCTTGGAACTATAACTTGTAGAGGTGGGTTGGAAATTGTAATCTGAACCTAACTTGGTCTGTTGCCACCTAAACAACAACGACAAAGTCAGCATTCTCCAAAAAATTTTAACAAGACCCAGAATTTCATAATTTAACATTTAACATATCAAGAATGCAATCCAAGGACTGGACACAGTGGCACACACCTGTAATCCCAGTAGCTCAGGAGGCTGAGGCAGGAGGATTCCAAATTCAAAGCCAGCCTCAGCAACTTAGCAAGACCCTAAGCAACTCAGTGATACCCTGTCTCTAAATAAAATATTAAAAAGGGCTGGGATGTGGCTCAGTCATTAAGTGCCCCTGGGTTCAATCCCCAGTACCAAAAAAAAAAAAGAACACAAAGATGTTGGCATTTTCCAATGAAGATTTCAAATCAGATATTAACAAAATGCTTGAGCAAGCAATTGATGACATTCATGAAATAG
This sequence comes from Sciurus carolinensis, assembly GCF_902686445.1. Classification (NCBI taxonomy): domain Eukaryota; kingdom Metazoa; phylum Chordata; class Mammalia; order Rodentia; family Sciuridae; genus Sciurus; species Sciurus carolinensis. Next base: position 52,585,292 of record NC_062215.1, on the reverse strand, counting down.
ATGTTAAAATAGAAAGCCTTGGAAAAGAAATAGAAACTATAAAGAAAAACCAATAAAAATGTCATGACTGAAAAGTACAATAATTGAAATTAAAAGTTCAGTGGTTGAACATGGGCCAGAATGGAGATGACAAAGGAAAGACTTAATGAATTTGGAGACAAATCAATAGAAAGTATCAAATCTGAACAACAGAGAGAAAGCAGTAGAGAAAAAAAATGTAGAGACTCAGGAACCTGTTGCACAACCACAAAAGATCTAATATTTGTGTCACTGCAGTGCCCAGAAGAAGACAAAGAAAGTAATATGAAAGAGAAGACTAAAGTAATGATGGCAGAAAACTCCTCTGGTGTTTTTGAGGAGATTCAAGAAGTTGAGCAAACCCCAAACAAGATAAACCCAGAAAAATACCCTGTTAAAAATAAAAGTCAGAGGCTGGGGCTGTAGCTCAGTGGTAGAGTGCTATCTATCATGTGTGAGGCACTGGGTTCAATCCTCAGCACCACATAAAAATAAATAAATAAAATAAAGATATCGTGTCCATCTACAACTAAAAAATATTTTTAAAAAATAAATAAAGGTCAAAGAAGAGGTCTTCAGAGCATCCCCTGGAAGATCTGTCCCCAGTGACAACTGATTTCTCATCAGAGACCATGAAGCCAAAAGGAGGAGTCACAACATTTACAAAGAAATACCAATTTAGGAGTCTATAGTCAGTGAAAATATGCTTCAGGAATGAAGATGAAACAAAAGGCACTATCAGATTGAGAAAAACAAGAGAATTCATTGCCAGCAGACCTGCATTAAAGAATGATGCATAAATTTGCAAGTAAATGGATGGAGTTGGAGAATATCAAGCCGAGATAAACCAGTCCCAAACAACCAAAGGCCGAATGTTTTCTCTGCGTATTTGTGTATGGGGGTGTGCTGGGGATCAAACCCAGTGCCTTGCAAGCACTCTACCAACTGAGCTATATTCCAGTCCCTAAATGTTTCTCTGACAAGTGGATGATGATACACAAGCGGAGGAGGGTAAAGGAAGAGTGGAGGAAGGATGGATTGTGTAGAGGGAAATGAGGGGTGGGGAAGGGGCTGGGGGGAAGGAAAGATAATGGAATGAGACAAATATCATTACCCTATGTATATGTATGATTACACAAATGGTGTGACTCTACTTCACGTACAACCAGAGAAAGGAAAGTTGTACCCCATTTGTGTACAATGAATCAAAGTAATAATAAAGGGAAAAAAAGAATGATGCATAAGAGGCTGGGAATATAGCTCAGTCACTGAACACTGGCCTAGAATGTGCAAAGCTCTGGAATGATCCCCAGCAACACACACACACAAGAGTGACTGATGGAAGTTCCTCATAGAACAGAGGAGAGACTAGAAGGAAAGATAGAACATCAAAAATGAAGGAAGAACAACAGAAATGGTAAATGTATGGGTAAAATAATGGACTTTTGTTCTCTTCTTGAAATATTTAAAATACACATAATGATTGAAGGGGGGAATATAGCACGGTGTGCTACAGTTTTCAATTCAAATGTGAAGCATAACTCAATTAAAACATGAAGAGAGTATATTAGTTTGTTAAGAGTAACATAACAAATGTTATGGTGCCGCTTGCCGCCACCAGTGGGACAAACGACACGTACTCTCCAGAAGTTCGTGAAGCAGCTTCTCTTTATTCAGATAACACCCTCAATATATAAGCAGTCTCATGCATATGCAATTGTAATCAGATATGTCCATCCAATCCTATTAAAGGTCAAGCGATCACAAGCTCAAGCATACATGTAAGATATATCTGTCCACCGCTAGGCGGCTGAACCAATTATCATACAGCCAATGGTAAACGCTTCCTGCTTTTCTCAAGGCGCATTCAGCATGCCATTTGGCTCTCTGCCAGTCGCCATCTTTGGATGCATGTGGCGTAACCCTGGGCCCCGGGTCTCACCTGCCACATTATGGTTTGGGCAGGAAGGTTCCCCGAAGGTTCGTGGAAGTGTTGAAGGATTGGTCCCTAATTGGTAGCAGTATTGGGAGGTGGTGGAAACTTTATGATGTGGGGCATAACTGGAGGAGGTAGATCACTGGGGGCATATCCTTGAAGGGTATGTCTTGTCCCTGACCACTTCTCTTCTCTTCTCCTCTCCCCTTCCCTTCCTTTCCTTTCCCTTCCCTTCCCTTCTCTCTCTCCCTCTCCCTGCCTCCACACCCCTGCCATTCTCCTTCTTGCCAGCCATTAAGTGAGCAGTTTTGCTTCCCCACACCATCCATGCCCTGATGTTCAACCTCACCATAAACCCACAGTGACAGGGAAGAAGCAACTATGGACTGAAACCTCTGAAACCATGAACCAATATAAATATTTCCTCCCTTAAGTCGATTTTCTCTGCTATTTTGTCAGTGACTCCTAAATGGTTGCTCTAAGGGGAAGCAAAGAAATGGGACAATGCTGAAGTGGTACATGCCATCAACAGAATGGGTGTCCACCACGAGAGTGATGAGCTTATTAATAAGCTCACAGGAATGATTCAGCAGAGAGGGAAAACTTCTTGCAGAGAAGAGGTAAGCCCTGGAGAAAGTGAGTGGGTGCTGGCTCCGTGGCCTTTGATAGAGGCAGAGAATATGCCACGTGGCAGTTTGACATATCTGAAAGTGAAAAAGTAAATTAATTGACTTAGTTACTGAAAAAACAACCAATCTGAGTGGTTTCACACAAGTGTATTCTTCCCTGACAAGTTGCCTTTTCCCAGTGAAATCAGAAGCAAAGTCATTATCTGAAAGTGGGAAGAATCAAACCAAGGAAACAATGATTTTGAAGAGATGGAGAATGGATTGACTCAGAGAATCTGGCCAAGCAGTGCTGAAGGTTCACTTGAAATTGATCAAAATTTTGGAGTCAGGCAGGTCATCATGTTGTGACGGTTTTGTTATTTGTTGTTTTTTTCTACAGCCATATTCGGTCATTTGGAATAGAGTAAGGAATAGAGTAAGAGAAGAAGAAAAAAAAAAAGAATTTAACTGCAGTTGTAGTTTTGCCTGGCAAGAAAGAGGGAAAGAGGAGTAAGGGAATTGGAAGAATGAAAGGAGTATTTACAAAGTTGCACCAAAGAGGTCAAGATCACTGACAAGAGTGAGAAGTCCTTTGCCACACAGCGGTAGCAGAATGGGAAAGGATACCACAGAGTCCCTGCTGTGTCCTTGAGAGACCAGCTAACCAGAATAGCTGGTTCTGTCCAGTCACGGAAAGTTTCGAGTCCCTGGACCTTTCAGGTCTTGCTGCAAAGCAGCCATGCTCAGGCAGGAATCTGGGCTGTCGATCAAAAAGTCTAGCATGGCCACCCCACTGTCAATTGGAGGCGTCCCTGGGGGGAGACTGGTTTTGTATTCCAAGGAGGTTGGAAAGTTGGCTGCAACAGCTGTGGGAGGTAGTTTTTTTTTTTTCTCCTTCAGTTTGCAAATCATACCAGGCACATCAGAGCTGACTGGCAGTGAGCAGAGAAGGCTGTGAAGAAAGCCAAGATACCACTGAAAATCCCTCAGAGCAACCAGACACCTGCTGAGCTCAAAAGCCAAACTGAAGACGTGGTATTATTGGTGAGGAAGAATGTTCCAGTGATTGGAGAATTTTTTGTTTTGTTTTTGGAGGCTTTCTGCTTGGCATGGCACCCTGAGGAGGACAATTTCACTTTCATTTGCCTGGTTTCTTTGGGTTTTCCCTCTTTCCCCTACCCCCAAACCCCCGTAGCCTCTACTCTCTACCAGAGGCATTGAGACTCGCCCTTTCCCTTCCCCTCCTCCCTACCTCTTATACTTTCTCCCTGCCATGGTAAACATGAACAGCTTGCTAGAACCATCCGTTGGTACGAGTTAATATGGCCCTAACATGAGCTTGGGGACCATGGAAGAGCCAATAGACATTCTGCATCTATCCTGTAGCATTCTTCACTTGGCTAAGCTGGAAGTCAGCAAGAAAAATTCTTCAGGGCTGGGTCCTGAAGAATCAGACCTTAAACTCCTGCCTAGTATGCATGAGGCCCTTGACTTGATTCCCTAGTTCTTTTTTTCCTTTTCCTTCAGTACAGTTCTTCTCCCCTGCATAAGATACTTGTCCAAACATGTTGCAAGATTACTCACATGGAGGATAGTGGCTCCTAACTGGTGGCCCCACACTGTTGATTTGGAAAAGAAATATCAAATGCATAGATACCTTTTTATTACCTGCTACATGGAAAAGAACTAAATGTTTTTAGCTTTAAGTATGTTGGTCAGCTTCTGTTATCATCACAAATATCCAAGATAATAAAGTTGAAAAGAGAAAAAGTTAATTTTGGCTCACAGTTTTGGAGGTTTCAGACCAGGGTTGTTTGGTCCCATTGCTTTTGGGCCTGTGGCAAGTCACAAAAGTAAATCATGGTGGGAGCATGTGGCAGAAGAAGTCCTTATCTCATGGCTAGAGGCAAAGAGAAGAGGAAGAGGCTGGCATCTAAATATCCCCTTCAGGGCATGCCTCCAGTGACCAGAAGACCTTCCACCAGGCTCCATCTCTTAAAGTTTCAACCACTTACCAATAGCACCAGGGACTGGGGACCAAGTCTTTAATACATGGGTCTTCAGGAACACTTACCCAAACTGTAATAGCATCAAATATTTTGGTACCTTGGTATCTATTTTCTTTTTTAGTTGGTGTTACATTATAGAAAGCTATTTATACCTGTTATTATTATCCCATCAAAAATGACAGCATAAGCACTATAATTGAAAGCCCTGAATACAGAATGAAGTATACTGAAGGCATGAATTGTGCTAAAGCTATTATATTTGCCAAAGATTTTAAGGGAAACAACTAGAAAAAGTATATCACTGAATGATCAGATGTAGCAAATCTGGAGCACTCGATTTTGTCTACAGGATGTTATCCACCCTACAGACTATGCACCCAGTGACTGTTCCACAGGATTTATTTATTTTAAAACCGGTGACTTTAGGTGGGGAGGGAAAGAGTTCTCAGATTCTTACTTCATAGAAAAGGACCCAATTCTTTGTACCAATCCTATTTCTTTATCTAGTTAATATGAAATGAAACCTGTGTACCAGAGATTTTGAGAAGTATCATTTCAGGCATTCAGAATTGAGAAGGATAGCACATCAGAAATAAATATGGGCATCATCAAAGGTTTTTTTTAAAAAGGATCCTTGGATAAGATAAAAAGTAGTTGACTCCTCCTCTGCAATGATAGAAACTCCTGGATTTTAGCTGGAATTTGACCTCATGAAATAAGGAGTGCACCTCTTAGACCCATTTACAACTAACTATGGCCCTCTGACTAGTTCTGATCCCAAGAGATATAAACTGAAGTTGTGCAAACAACTTCCAGAAGTGTTCTATAGACATTCGGAGACTGTGCCACTGTCCTTCTTTCTTTTTGCTGGTCTGGAGTGCGTCATGACTGGGGCAGGTATCTTGGAATGTGTGGTGGAAGCAACAGAGGAGCAATAAGATGGAAGCCCCCAAAGTCCTGAAAGATTTTATCATGAGGAGGAGCTGAACTTGTTTGTTTCTTGGGGGATTGTTTTTCAGTTTTTGTTTTTGTTTTGGTCTGAGGATTGAACCCCAAGGGCTTATCACTGAAATACATCCCCAGTCCTTTTTCAATATTTTATTTTGAGATAGGGCCACACTAAGCCACTGAGGTTAGCCCCTGAATTTGCAATCTTCCCGCCTCAGCCTCCTGGAATTACCTTGCTTTTCTCAGTATCAAACCACTATGTCTGTGCTGATGCAAACTTTCAGCTTTCTAAACTGGTGTCTATGACTTCTTTTTTTTTTTTTTTTTTTTTTTTGCTTCTTCATATTTATCTTATTCACCTTTTCCAAGAATCAGATTTTTCTTTTGATCAGATCTGTATTTTTATCTTCTCGTTCATTCATTTTTGCTTATATTTCATAAATTCCTTTCTTCTATTTGGGGGGATTTATTTGGCTATTCTTTTTCAAACTTCTTGAGTTAAAACATAGCTTATTCCAATTCAACCATTCTCCATTTTTAATAAACATGATTATGGCTTCATGCACCTCCCCCTGAGAACTGCCTAGACCATCCCACAGTGTCAGCAGGTGGTGCTCTCATTCATTTCTAATCACTTCACTTTTTCATTCTGATTTTTCTCCTAAACCCAAAATTATTTAGAAGGTGGTGAGAAAATTACATGTTGATACATCTGTTTTAGAATGTACTTTTATGTTCATTCCTAACTTTTCTTTTTAGAGAACTGCTTCTTTTTGGAATTAGTATAGGTCTTATTTGTGGGCAAAATCTTTGTCCTTTCTCATTAATATTTCTGTAAGTGTCTGTAAAATCCTAATTGGTTTGTCCTCACTCCCAGTCTTGTTGATGCTATTTATGTCGGCACTCTCTTCATTGTCCTGGTTGTCCTCATGTGTTTGGGGACTCTGGGTTGTATGTATTCATGGTATTTGTCACTTGTCTCTGAATGCAACTTGTGATTACTATTATGGAAGCAACAGACACCAGTGAGTTTCAAAGTATTTGAAGCACTCAACAAATGTGGATGTTCGGCGCTGGGGGTTCTGCTGCAAATAGGTAGTCTCCATTTAACAAGCCTATCTTATGGCCGAGTTTCCAGAACTGAATAACTTGCCCAAGCTTAACACCTGTGAAACAAAACTGGGCTCCTAACCAGGCCATCTGGCCCAAAGCCCATTCATTTCTCATGATGCCTCTACCTGCCCAAGTCTTCCTAATGCCAACCAGGCCCCTCCCAGTTCCTAATGCCCAGTAACCAGACACTACATAGAATGTTTAAATATATTGCTCTTCCTTTTATTCTTAAAAAAAAAAAACAAGAGAAGTCAACAATAAGCTGCACACACTGCAGAAAGTGTCATGGGTTTCAATCTCCCTACCCTTCCAAAATCACTGTACCCTTAAAATCCTAGATGAAAATCTCCAAGATAGTGGAGACCCACACACAGGAGGATTTCCAATCCCAGACCTCAGCAGCTCAAGGCATTGAGGAAATAAATTAGGGGGAGGGAGGGTCCTAGTTGGTCTTGCCCAGCTCTGTCTCACAGACCCAGCGGTAGGGCCTCTGACAGGCATCATCATTCCAGCGACCATCAGAGGTGAAGTGGGCACAGTCCTCACCTCCTCCCAGCCCATGTCCAGTCCAGTCATCAGGCTGCTTTGGACTCCAGTGTCTATGGACAAGAGATAGCTGTGTACCCAGGGAGGTTGAACTCAGCCACATTCCCAGGAACCCCTCCCACCATGGGGACACAGGCTGGGAAACCAGAGCAATACCAAGGAAAAAACACCGGCTTTGGACAGAAACACACTCACTTGAAGCCCGTCTTGTAGTCAGTCCCGTCTACCCATCTCCAGGGCCCATTTTGGTCAGTTAAGCCCATCCAGGTGGGTATAGAGCCCATGTGCTTCTCCAAGAATTTCTGGGGAGAGAACAAGGGGTTGATGACCTCTTCCTTACACCAGACAGCCTCTAAGAGGAGCCTACCAGGTCTTACCTGCTCTTCTAAGGAGGTGACCACCACCAGGTGGGAGTTCTGCAGCTGGCAGTCCTTGTCAGCATCAGGCCAGGACTTGCCAAACGGAGAGAACCAGTAGCAGCTGCCATCATGCTCCAACCAGTGAAGGGGGCAGCAGGTCTTTTCAGAACCTAAGGGGGGAAAGGAAGGGTGGAGGGTCTAAGGAATGGACTAGTGCACCACTGATGGTGAAGTGGGGTCAGCCATGCCTGTCCCCCTCCTCACCATTGCTCTTGAGGTCCGCCACCTGGCAAGTCAGGGATTTCAGGACTTCTGCCAATTGCTGTACTCGCAGGAACATCTCAGATTGATCTGGAACACAGACACGGGGGAGTTTTGTGAGTGCTCTGGGTATGGCCTCTACTCATTGAGTTCCTAAAGTTCAGGCAGCTCATTAAGGTCTTCCCATCCTCCCACAAATACATCGTGCCCAGATGGACTGGAACAGCCATCTGACCTGCTTTGAATTCCTGCTCCTGTTTATGCAGGCTGTTCTCCACAGAAACCACCTTCTGGTTCAAGCTGCGGGCTGGAGAGGAGGCGACTCAGCACCAGGATACTTCCCCTGTGCATACCCTTCCACATGCTTTTGGAGACCAGGATCTCTCACCTGTCAGCAGTTCCTGCCTATGATCCTCCACTTCAACTTTCAAAGATGTTATGGTTTCTTGCAAGCTGTGACCTGGAAGAAACAGAGATTTGAGATCAGGCATCAGCCCACACACATATGCACCCAGCCCAGATCCCCACCCAAGCCCAGTCTCCCACCCACGCTCACCATAGAAGGTCAGTGCCTGGACCCCAGCCCCAGTGTCTTTAGTGAAATTGCTGAAAGTTGTCCTCAGGATGCTCAGGTCCCTCTGTAACTTGGAATCTGATGAGGGGAATGAGATGATCATAATCAAGATTGATTGGGTCCTCTCTGTGAGCACTGAGCAGGACACTTTACATGCATTATCTCATTCAGTCCTCACAGCAACCCAGAGGGGCAGGCACTGTGATTATCTAATATTGTGCAAGAAGAAGTAATTCAACTACAAAACCCAACTAGTAAGTGACATAGCCAGCAGTCATCCCAATCATGACTCATTCACTATTCCTACCAGTGTACTCCCCACCACTGTTCTCATCAAACTCCCCATTATGACCACTCAGTGTTGCCCCACACAGTCCCACTGAGCCCATCATTGCTTCTGCTGTGGTTCCTACCATCATCCCTATCCCTGCCCCACCACTGTAGCCCCTTGATTTCTCTCTTCCCTGTGCATCCCTGGGGTACCCACTTTGGGATCCGATCACACAGACAACCACCAGCAGCAAGAGGCTGAGGCCCAGGGAGAACAGGATGAGGCGATGATCAGAACAGATATGCCAGAAGCCAACCTGGGGAGGAGGTGCTGAAAGAGAAGAGGGTATCAGGACAAGGGAGATCCAGGACATACCAGAGATAGAAGGAGGGGGCCCAGGGAACTGTCTTTGGGATGAAGACTTGGCCCTGGTAATTGCTTGGTAAGAGCAGGAGGAGGACTGTGGGGTAGGGACTGCCCAAGTCTTTGATCCCTCACAAACAGCACCAAGTCTTCAGTGTCATGGGCTTCTCATACCCTGAGAGACCCATGGACCCACCCCTAGAAACCAGAGTGCACATAAGCAGACATAGACATAGACAATGAAGAATGTTAAGTCTTGTCATCAGAGCTGGAGAAAGTAGCACAAGGACCTTGAGAATGTTGGAGTCATCTAGACCCTTAGCAGGCTGACCCACATCTGTATAATCAGGTGAGCAAATGTCCAACTACTCGCAAAGGATACCTCTCATCCCCTCCCCACAGAGCACAGGAAATCAGGTCAACTGAGATCTTCCCTATCCCTGCCTTTCTAAAGACCTTGAGTCCTCTTCACATTGGCTCTCAGAGCCCTAGAACTGACCCCCTCAAAGATCCAACATTGTACATGGTAGAGGTGAAACATGATGTGACAGTAGAAATCCTGCTAAACACACTAAGAGGACATTTTAATAAAGGACACTTCTCCTCCTTTCTTCTTACCTTTTATCTCTTCATTTTTCTCCTCATTCCCCAAGTGCTGGAAATTTTCATACTTCATTGCCATGTTTGGACCAATGTAACCTCTGAGTCTGTCAGGGCTGAAATTAGAGACCTGGGCCTAGGCTGGCTGGGTGCTGTAGCCAAGGAGGAGGCTGAAACCAGGGATGAGTTGAGGTAAGAAATGAGATTCCTCAGGAGAATGAGTCCTGGATTAGGGCCTGAGTTTGGAGTTGAGGTTAGAAGTAGAGTTAGAATTGGGCTTTGGGTCACTGTTGAGTTAGTTTGGGATTAACATTGGAGGTGAAGTTGAAGCTAAATTTGTTGCTTTGACTGGGCCTAAAATTAGGCTGGACTTAAGGTTGTATCACATGCCAGAATTTGGCATCAGAACTTATATTGGAGCCATGGATAGAACTGACCTAAGCTTGGCACTGAAACTGGAAATAGATTAGAACTGAGGTTCAGTTTGGAGTTGGGGCTGGTGTTGAGATTCAGGGTGGATTTGGGGTTGACACTGAGTTTGGAGATGAGGCTGGAGTTGGGGCTGAGGATCAGACTCACTGAGCAAGAGATGGGAATTGTGACTGGGGATTATGGCTGCATGTTGCAATCTAGGATCCAGGGACAGGAATAGTCTCAAGTCTCCACTTGGTTGTTAAATCCCACACTTCCCCCTTTATATTTCTTCCCATTTTCTCCCACCTAAGACCTAAGACCTCCTCTTCCTGTTTCCTCTAACACAGTCCCTGTCTTTTTGTTCCCACTGACATCCCCAATCCAGTTACCTGTGGAAAGTCTGGAGTCTGTGATTCGTGGCTTTGTTGTGCAGAATAACCAGAGGTGGAAGTCACTCAGAACAGCAAGAACTAAATCCTGGAGAATTGGGGTGGGAGGGACCAGAGGAGGAGCCACATATATGATGGATTCCTGTCGGTCTTTGTGCCCGAAAGCCCAAGATTCTGTAATTGGGGATGTTCCTCTTCCTCAACTTTGTACAGTAAATAATACTGAGAATAAATTGCAACTGGAACACAAGCAGAGGTTGCATGTGGAGGATTTGGGCGTGGAGCCAGCTTTGCTCTCATCCTGCAGGGTGTGTCTACTCCCTTTCCTCTTTCATAGAGCTCCCCTGACTTCCTCATTTTTATTTTGTGGGAGGGGGAGCTGGGCCAGAAGGGACTGTCTGTTATTTTTTCTCCTTGCCTTACATCTTCATTCACTTCCTATCTCTGAATTTCCCAGAATTGTTGGTGTTTCCATCCTTGACCCCCAGGACTTGAGGAGCCCATTTTCTAGTCTTGTGCATTCTTAGCCCAAATATATGGCATCTGAGCATCCGCTGGGACCTCAGCCACCAAGTTCCCCAGTTTCAGCCTCACTCTTCTCACTTCATTCAGGAGGAAAGACGATGATGGAGACTAGGATATCTGGTCACAATGGAAGAGAAGGAGTTAGTAAAAGGAACAAACATCTATTGAACATCAAATCCGTGATGGGAACTGTTATAGACACTTGTCTTAAACAACCAATTGATTGGCAGAAGCACGTTGGGAGATATTTTGGATGATGGACCAAGGTTGAGAGCCACTTTATGACATTTTCAAGATCATATCTCCTTGCCTCCTGGATAAAGGCGACACCCAGAAATTAAACCAATATTGCTAACCCATACCTTGGCCTGGCTCTCTGCACAGGTACTGTTCAAAAATAGGCTTCATGTCATCCCAGAAGCCCTACCAAACACCCTAAGGGGTATACTCTGAGTCCACGTACATATCCCTTTCAAGAGGAGGAAACCTGATGGGCATGGTAGTGCACACCTGTAGTCCCAGCAACTTGGGAGACTGAATCAAAAGGATGGCAAGTTTGAGGACAACCTCAGCAACTTAGTGAAACCCTCAGCAGCTTTGCAAGACACTGTCTCAAAATAAAAAAGGACTGGATATGTAGCTCAGTGATAAAGCACACCTGGATCCAATCCCCAGTATAGAGAGAGAAAGAGAGAGAGAGAGCAAGAAAAGAACCAGCGTGTGAAGAAGCAAAGCAAATACCTTGAAGATCATTTTTTTCTTTTTAAATTAAATTATCTTCTACTTACTTTCTTAAAAATTGAGTTGACAAAGTATCAAACATTTCTTCACATTAGCTCATAAAATGTGCTTTGTTCACCTGCATCTCATTTCATCACACATTCATCATGCCTATGTTAAGCACAAACACATCACTTGTTTCCAGTTTGGCTTTCTGGATTTGCTTTTATTCTTTGAAATTTTGATTAGTATATCTTTCAGGTTGGTGTTATAGTTTGAATCTAGAATGTCCCCAAAAGGCTTGTGTGTTAGAGACTAGATTCCAGCTTGATGTTATTGGAAGATGGTAGAATCTTTAAGAGGTTAAGCCTAAAATGAGCTAAACAGACATTTCTCTAAAGAAGATATACAAATATGAAATATACAAATATGAAAAAAGCTTCAACATCTTTAGAAATCAGGGAAATACAAATCCAAACTACCCTGAGATTCCATCTCATTCCAGGTTAGAATGGCAACCTTCAAGAATACAAATAATAAATGCTGGAGAGGATATAGAGAAAAGGGACTACTTAAATGGTTGGTGGATTATAAATTAGTACAACCTTTATGAAGTTTCCTCAAAAGACTAGGACTAGAACCACCATATGACCCACTGTATCATTCCTCAGTATTTATCCAAAAGAATTAAAGTCAACATACTTTAGTGATACATGCATGCCTATGTTTATAACAGCACAATTCACAGTAGCCAAACTATGGAACCAACCTAGGTACTCGTGAATATACAAATGCAGGGCTGGGGTTGTGGTTCAGTGGTAGCCTGCTTGCCTAACATGCATGAAGCACTGGGTTCGATCCTCAGCACCACATAAAAATAAATAAATAAAATAAAGCCATCATGGAGTTTTATTCAACTATAAAGAATTAAATTGTCATTTGCAGGAAAATGGAACTGAAGAGCATTATGTTATGTGACATAAGACAATTCAAAAAATTAAGGGTCATAAATTTTCTGTCATGTGGAAGCTAAAGAGAAAACAGTGGGGGGAAAGAGGGGAGTTCTCATTAAAACAGAAGGGAGACTAGTAGAGTACAGGAAGGGCACCAGAGGGAGGAAGGAGGAGAGGGAAGGGGAGGTATTGGGGAATTAACTTGACCAAATAAATAAAGGAGGGAGGCAAAAACAAAAATTAAAACAGGTTGGGCCTAGTGGGGGTCTTCTGGTCATTGTAGGCATGCCCTTGAAGGGAACTGTAGGACCCTGGCCCCTTCCTCTTTGTCTTGCTTCTTGACCATGAGGTGAGTGGTTTTACCCTACCATGCACTCATACCTTGATGTGCTGCTCTGCAGCAGGCCCAAAGCAATGGAGCCAATTGATCATGGACTGAAGCCTCTAAAACCGAGCCAAAATAAACCTTTTCTCTCTACAAGTTGATTGCCGCAGGTATTTGTTATAGTGACAGAAAGCTGACTAACACACATGGGTTTCTGGAAGCTAATGCTGAGTCAGAACTTTGGATGTGAGTTACTTATTAGGGATCAACACCTGGGAAAGGATGGGAGAAGAAACAAAGCTCAACAGAGGGAGACCCAGCATGGTATTAGCCAGCCACACAGGAAGTTCTGTCAGTTTGAACAGTGTTGCCATTCAGCATTGGACTGATAAGGGGGCACTTTAATGCCCCACTGTAACAGATGGCCTCAACAGGTAAGGAGTTACTGTAAAGTTCAAGTGAGAACTAATGTTTGTGTGTACATAGAGATGGTGAGGCATTCTAATTCTGGATATACAGCGAAAGTCAAAGAGAGAAAATTTTGCTGATAAATTGTATAAGGGTTTCAAAAAAATAGTTCTCTTTCTGGTCCCCAAAATAAACTTTGAGCATTTCCCATAAGTTGCTGACTTCCTAGGAAAAACAACTTATCTCTGACTTTTGCAATGCTGATTCCTAAGGACATGTCATGACTTTCTGTGACCATGAAAATCATGTGGGAAAAAAAGTGCTGAGTTTTGCCAGCCTGAGAATACTGTTCAAAACTTGTTAACACTGGTAATCTTGCAGGTTTTCCTTGGAATACCTGTTGTGGTTTTTGTATGGTAAGCTTGTCCTCCTAAATGCTGGTTCCCTTTCAGCCTTTTTGCAAGCAACCTCTTTTTCTTTGCTACATGCTTCTGTCTCTGCAACTTCTTTCTCATTGACAATCATAGTTTCCTTTTTCTGCCACCTCTGTCATGATTCCTTACTGTCTCCCAGCACCTCAGTGTGTCAGGATTCTTTTCACTGGTGAGGTGACCCAGCACTTCATTCCTACATTGTGCAGAGCCTGAGGAGTCCTGTCTTATTAAGTCACCACAAATTTGTCATTTCCCATTGTTGTTACAGGACATGGGAATATTGTATGAAACCCAGAGTCTCGTGGATGGCAGACTCAGTCTTATTTTCCCCCACTAGGAAATGGAAAACCGGTTTCCTTTCTTAATCAAAATCAATTGCCTCCCACCCCAGTATACAATTACCCTCATCCCCTGTCTAGTAGTTCACTTTTCTGAGAAGCCCAAATCAAGCCAGTTTGAGCTTCCAATTTAAACAGTTCCAAGGCTGTCTCCTCTAACAGATGGATTCTTTCTTTGGGCAATAGAATCATTCAGTGAACCCGGATTATGCAGATAAAAAGCTATAATTCCTTAAGTGAATCACTGGGTGCCATGGTGAAGGGAGACGCTACACTCATCTATCCCTTGAGTGTACATGTGGTCATGGGGACAGGGCACCATATTGACCACTAGTTTAAGGCATGTATTCACAAATAGCTTGGGCAGTAAAATAAGAAGCATACCCCATTTCTGGCCTCCAAGTCCAGAAATAGCAACTTGACCTGTATCTTTTCAGATACATATCTGTGTATATTTATATACCTGGAAGCATACAACTGAGCCTCTCTGTTCACAGATTCGTTTATTGAAGATATTTAGGAAAAAAATTGCATCAGCATTGAACACGTACCAACTTTTTATCTTGTCACTATTCCCTAAGTAACAGTATAACAACTATTTACATAGCATTTATATAGCAATAGATCCCATAAGTAATCTAGAGGTATATTAAATGAGAGAATGTACATAGGTTATATGAAAATACTTCACCATTTTATATTAGACTTGAGAATCCATGAATTTTGATATCTATCGCATTCTGGACCCAATCTTCTGAAGATACAGAGGGATAACTGTACATATACACACATAGTAAGTTGTGGGGTTTTTCCCACAAATTCTTACTATAACATACTTCTGCCTAAAAATGGGTCTTAAGGACATTTTCACATCACTGCCCACCTCCTTTTTAAAGGTTGCATGATAGTCCATTGTATAGATACATCAAATCTTATTTAATGACTCCCTATTGATGCACTTTTAAGACATTTGCATCTTTTGCTTTCATAAATAATGCTGAAGTATATTTGCCTATTTGTATTAAGGAGCAAATATTTCTCTTAGCTGTACATCTAGAAGGACAATTGCTGAATAGAGACATCTATCTTAAAACCAAAAATTATATAGACACCTGGCCTGTTGAATTTTCCAGAAAGAATTTATCATTTATCCTATTCACAGTCATGTAGAACACCCATTTATCCATACCTTATCCAACAAACTTTTAAATTCTTGCCAACCTGATGTTGAAGAAATGTCTTCTATCTCATCATTTCATTGAGTACTTACCCAATTATCCATGTGGGGGAAAAAAAAGTACTCTGTCTCTATGGTGGTCTTTTTCTTAATATAGTGTTTCATTTGTACTATTTATGGTAACATTTGTCTAGAATGTATTTCCCCTTAGTAAAACATTTGTGTTATTTTGTTTAAATATATGTACACATACATCGCAAATAGCATAGAACTGAATTTTCTTAAAGTCAACCTGAGTTCCTATCATTTATTACTAGAATTAAACTCACAAATTTCTATTATAATCATTTCTGCATTTTCATTTTTCTGTCATATAACGATGTTTTTTTATTTATCATATTTTCTTTTCTTTGATATTTTTTGTTTTTGTTTTTGTGTTTGCTTTTTGTTTGGTTGGTTGATTTGGGTTTTTTGTTTTGTTTTGTTTTGTTTTTTTCTGTGCTGGGGATGGATGGAACCCAGGGCCTTGCACATGTTAGGGAAAGTCTCTAGCACTAAGCAACACCCCCAGCCCTCCTTCCTGATATTGGATAATTTATTGTTTTATTTCTTGCATTTTCTTTTTTGTAATGATTTAGAAAGTATACATCTGATTTCTATTCTTTTGGTGATTACTTTTAGATTCTTTTCTTCTTGAAATCTTTACCTTACCTCCCAAGGTGATTCTCTGAAATTCATTATAGTTGGTTCTATTTATGGTCCCTTTGTGATCCATCATGCAGGGAATTTGCTGGGATCTATGTCATTCAGTTTTAAGGAATTCTCTTCTATTATCTCTCTTTAATTTTTTAATTGTCAAAATATGTACACACAAGCTACCCTGGGTTCTGTTACCCAGCAACTCTAATACTGCCTGGGGGTCAAAGAGATGAGGCTATAATGCTCACTATTCCAGAAATATCTGGAGCCATTTTGATAGGAAAACAGGTTTTAGTCAAAACCAGTTTTGAAGGAAGAAGAAACGTAATTGTTTCAAAATATTCTATCTTTGAAATTCCTGAGGTTAAACTGAACTTCTGGAGGAGAGAGGCAGTAAATGTAGATAAGCAGAGTATTTGCCAGTGCTGTGTCAGACAGGCCTGAGGAGCGGGCAACCGCCACTCCCAGGTTTTTTGGCACCTATCAGAGTTGCAGTCCCTTTGCTTCCTTCCTCAGCAGGAGGAAATTGCTCCCAGTTCAGAGAGGGTCATTTCCATCCCCAGCACCACAGAAAAATGAAAGAGAGAGAGAGAGAGAGAGAGAGAGAGAGAGAGAGAGAGAGAGAGAGAGAGAGGGAACAAGGGAGAAAAAGAAAACTATGTATATATATAAATACATTACATAAAATTTTTTATAACCAAAATAACTTTTATCTCCCCATTCTTCTAATTTAAGGAAATTTCCCAAAAATAGAGTAAAAAGAAACATCTCTTTAACGTCAGGAACAGAATAAAGGGTGCTTATGTCACCAATTCTTGTGAGATTCTACCTTAACAGTGCAGAAAGACAACACAAATGAGTGAAACAGGGTTGAAAGAGAAAGAAAACAGTCACTATTGGTAAATGATATGATATGATTGAAAAATTTTTGAATTATGATTTAAAAATTCAAGAGAATGAGCACACAAATGATCAAACCTAATAAAAAATCAGGTTTGTTTATTTAATTTATTTATATATTTATTTGTTGGCACTGGGGATTGAACCCAAGACCTTCTGCCACTGAGCTACATGCCCAGCCCTTTTTATTCTTTTATTTCTAGTCAGGGTGTCACTAAGTCGGTGAGGCTGGCCTTGAACTGGAAGTCCTCTTATCTCAGCGTTCCAAATCACTGGGATTACAGGGGCATGCCACCATGCCCAGCATATGTCTTTTATTTTCAAATCTCTTCTTCCTTCAAAGTTTGTCAAATGTTTGATTGCCTTTCAAATTTGGATATTGCTGGAGTAATTTTGACTGTTTCTGTCGGTAGGAATTGTAGTGGGTTTTTCATTTCACTGATCATTAGGAAAGTTAAGATTGTGTGATCGTGCCTCATTCCACCTTATTTCCCATAAAGTGCCTCTGGAATATTAAAAACATGACACAATAACTTCAAATACTCTTTTTTTTTCCTTTCACATAATCAAAAAAATACTACTGTTTTGGATTTCTAGTCTTGTTGAGAAAATCTCCCCATAATGACCTCAGGTCTATTATCTCTGCATCAGGTATGAACAGCAGTCTTCACTTTGTTTTATCCCAAATGAATACTAGATTTATAAAATACATTGTGATTTATGTTTTCAGTCAATGAATTACAATAAGACTTTTGTCACATATTAAGTTCCTAACTATATCTATATGTACTTTTGAACTTAGTCTGTTCTATTGATTTAATTCCTCTTCTTGTGCTAATAGTATACTCTAGGGTGTTTTCTAAAACCAATGACTAATTCTCTGCAAACACCATTTGGATGTTCTGCACTTTAATTCACTTCTGACACTAACGACCCAACAGTGCAAACCCAACAGTATAAGGGCTCAGTCCCACATGACTGCACCCTTCTTCAGATGCCAATCACAAGTGTGGGCTACTCATACTTCTAACCAACTGACAATAAATTGTGAGTTGCTACAACCCTTACTTGGGATTCATAACTTGCTAGAACAGCGCACAAAACTCAGAGAAACATTCACCGGTTTATTATAATGGATATTATAAAGGACACAGATGAACAATCAGATGAATAAGTACACAGGGTGAAGTCCAGAAGTTCCCCAGGGATAGGAGCTTCTGTTCTGGGAATTAGGGCACACCATCCTCCAGCATTTGGAAGTATTTACCAACCTAGAAACTCATGATATCTCATTATTCAAGAGTTTTCACACAAGTTAATCTCCAGCCACTATCCCCAGAGATCAATAGATGGGCTAAAAGTTCCAACCCTTTAATCATTTGTTCTGTCTGGTGGCCAGTCCATCCTAAGGCTATCAAGGAACCCAACTTGAGTTTTTTCACTGCTATACACAAAGGCATCAACAAAAGGGCTCCTGTGAATAGCAAAAGACACTCCTGTTACTGAAAGAATTCCAATAATTTTAGGGAACTCTGTGCCAGGACCCAGAGACCAATGTTAACAAAATTTATAGATTCATATTCAAATAGTTTAAGAGCTCTGCTTTGCAAAATGGCTGAATTCAGTGGGTGGGGGGAGGGTGCACCTAAATCTTATTGATTCTTATAACACCACTTTCAGGACTTGTGTCAATATGTAATTACCTAAACTTATTATTTTTTTTAGTTGTATATGGACACAATACCTTGATTTTATTTATTTATTTTTATGTGGTGCTGATGATTGAACCCAGTACCTCACTCATGCTAGGGAAGCGCTCTACCACTAAGCTACAACCCCAGCCCTATTATTTGTTTTATTTGCAAGAATCACTCACCATTATCAGCACACAGAACCATGAACAGAAACTTTCAATGTGGCAACTTCTTTCTCCTAAATACACCTGTTCCAGTTGCTAAAATCTCAACTTTCAAGTTCAACAGTGAATGCATTTCATGTTCTTGATTTTGCTATGACCTTAGTGAATTTCTTGAAATCCTTTTTTATGTTATTATGGCCATGAAAATTATATCTTTATATATATTTAAACCTATCAATACAGTTTATAATTACTGCTTTTTTGTGTATTGCTGGGAATCAAACCCAAGGCCTTGCACATGCTAGGCAAGCATTCTACCACTGAGCTACACTCCCAATGCCTATAATCATGCAGTTTATAAAGTTGTCATTTAAATCACATAGAAGGAAAGAATTACAAACAAAAAATACATTAATACTATCTTTTTTCAACTTACATTGCTATTTTTACCTGTGCTCTTTATTTCTTTGAGATATTTGAGGTACCATCTAGTATTCTTACACTTCAGCCTAAAGGAATCTAGTATTTCTCATAGGGCAGAACTACTATCAACATTTTCTCTTGGGTTTTTAAATCTAGGAATGTCCTAATTTCCCCCTTCCTTTTTATCTTTCTTTTTTCTTTTTCTTTCATTGTATGTGTGTGTGTGTGTATGTGTGAGTGTGAGACTGGGTCTCACTGTGTTGTGCAGGCTGGACTTGAACTCCTGAGCTGCCTCAGCCTCCTAAGGAACTGGCACTACAACTACATGCCCCTGCACCTAGCTACTCCTTCATTTTTGAAGAATAGTTTTGTGAAACAGTTATTTTCTGGAAATTGTTTTTTCAGCGCTTCAAGTATATTGTTCCACTGCCTTCTGGCCTCCCTAGCTGCTGATGCAAAATCTGCTAAATCTTCCTGAGTGAGACTACTTTGTACATGATGAGTCACCCCTGTCTTGCTGTTAAGATGTTTCTTTGTCTTTGTCTTTGGCAATTTGATTATGATGTATCTTTGTGTGGATCCTCTTGAATTTATTCTACTTGGTTGTCATTTAACTTCTTGGATATGTGGATTTAGGTATTTCATCAAGTTTGGCAAGTTTTCGGACATTATTTCTTCAAATATTCTTTCTGACCCTTTCTATTTTCTTCATTCTGTATATGTTGGTAAATTTGACAGTGTCCCACAGGTCTCTGTAGCCCTGTGATTTTTCTTCATTCTTTTTTCTGTTCCTCAGCCTAGATGATCTTAATTAACCTATCTTTAGATTAGGTAACTCTTCTTCTTTCAGTTCAAATCTGCTATTGAGACACTTTAATGAATTTTTTATTTCAGTTATTGAACTTCTCAATTCCAAAATTTCTATTTTTTTTATAATTTCTCTTTATTGATACCTTCTATTAAACAGTGCTCTCGTCCTTTCCTTAGGCTTTTTATGTAGTTTCTTTGCTTCTTTGAACATATTTGTATTAGTTGATTTAAAGTCTTTGTCTAATAAGTCCATGCCAGAATGTCCTCAGGAAGTTTCTACTGTGTGCGAGCCACATTTTTCTGATTCTTTGCATGTTTAATACTTTTTTGTAAAAAGCTGTATCTGCTAGATCATACAATGTGGAAATTCTGGAAATCAGATTCCTCTCTCCCCCGGGGTTGTTTGTTAGTGATGTTTCCTTTTGCTGATGTTGGTGTCTTTTTACTTAGTGACTTTTCTAAAATAATTCTATAAAACCTGTATTCATTGTCCTGTGTGGCCTCCAAGATCTCTGATTCTGTAGCTTAGATGACATCTAATGACCAGACAAGGATATTCTTAAATGCCTTGGAATATGTCTCCCAATCTTTGTCAGGGAGCTCCATGAGTTTGTGGGGCATGCCTTCAGTGCCACAGCAGTGTAAACTCTGCTTTAATCTTCACTTCCTGTTTATGCAAAGCCTCAAGGTCAGCCAGAAGTGAGCAATGGTCACTTTCTCAGATCTTTAGGGCATGCATATAGCCCTGCACATGTGCCTGGCTTTCTAGATTCCCAAAAATACTTTGGAGGTCTTCAAAGTCACTATGGAAATAGCGTTTTCAAACTTCTCCTTAAGTTTTTGATCAACCTCTCATTTGCCCAACTATTATCCCAGGCTTTCCAACCTTACATTCAAGGAGGAGTATATAAGCAAAGCTGTCAGAATTTTTAAAAGATGTTCCTTCCATATTTGTTTTTTCCTAGTGTAAAGTACTTCATTGTTTATGTTTGTCTTTTATCCTTTCACAACATATGTTCTTATTAATTTTCATTAATTCTTACATTTTTATATTATATCACCAAGCTAGGAGATGCTACTTAGCAAAGCACCATGAAGGACAGAGGTGCTCCCGTCCAACCATTGCCACTGAACTCTCTGGTAAAGTCTCCTATCTAACTCTTCACCCATGGACCTTCCCTGTGAGCATCTCCCAGTAAACCTATGTCTCAACCTCCCCATCTCTAGGAGTCTTCCTTGGTCACTTGGCAACATATCCCACTGCCCCAGCACAACTAAGCTGTAGACATTACAAAAATAAATATTTTTGTACCTGCCTTTGATGAATATTTGTATATATTTCTTTTTTAATATATCCAGGAATGAAATTGCTGAATCATAGTATATGACTTAGTACATACTGCCCAATTGTTTTCCAAAGTTTTTTGCCAATTTAAATTTAAACTCCCATCAACAGTGTATAAGGGCACCAGTTATATCAGACATGGATGCATACCTGTAATCTCAACAACTTGGGACTAAGGCAAGAGAATCATAAGTTCAAGGCCAGCCTCAGCAACTTAGTGAGAGCCTAAGTAATTTTGTGAGAGCCTGCCTCAAAATAAAAATTTTAAAAGAGCTGGGGATATAGTTCAGCAGCTAAGTGCCCTGGGTTCAATCCTTAATACAAAAAAAAAAGAAAGAAAGAAAGAAAAGAAAAGGAAAAAAACTCAAGGTTGAACTTGAAGCAGAATGGATATGACAAAAGAAAGACAGTGAATTTGAAGACAAGTCAATAGAAAGTATCCAATTTGAACATCAGAGAGAAAAAAGTAGTAAAAAATTGTAGAGCCTCAGAGACTTGTTGCACAATCACAAATGATCTAATATTTGTGTTACTGCACTTCCCAGAAGAAGAGAACAAAGAAAGTGATGTGAAAGAAATATTTGAAGTAATAATGACTGAAAACATGTCTAGCTTGGTCAAACACCAAAACCTACAGATTCAGGAAGCTGAACAAACTACAGACAAAATAAGCCCAGAGAAATCCCCTGTTGAAAATAAGTCATTCCCTGGGAGCAAAGGACTCCAGTCTCATCAGAGACACTGAAGCCAAAAAGAGCCACGATATTTTTCAAGCACACAAAGAAAAGAATTATCAATCTAAGAGTCTATACAGAGTGAAACATCCTTCAGGAAGGAAAGTGAAAGAAAGGCACCATCAGATGAAGAAAAATAAGAGAATGTGTTGCAAGCAGAACTGCTTTAAAAGAAATGACTAATGGGACCTCTTCGTATGAGATAAAAGACCAGAAGCAAATACAGAACATCAGGAATCAAGGGAAAACATCAGAAATGGTAAACATCTAGATGAGATAAAAATTAAAACAAAGTAACTATCTGCTCAAATTTTCAATTTATGTGGATGTGAAATACAAGACAACTGTAGCATAAAGTGAGTGTATTAGTTTGCTAGGGCTGCCATTTCCAACTACCACAGACTGATGCCTTAGACAACAAATTTCTTTTTTCACAGTTCTGGAGGCTAGAAGTCCAAAATCAAGGTGTTGACAGATTTGACTTCTAAGTCTTCTCTCCTTGACTGGCATGTGGCTGCCTTTTGCTGTATGTCCTCCCATGGTCTTTCTTTTACACATGCATATCCCTAGGGTCCCTTCTTCTGCACCCAAATTTCCCCTTTTTATAAGGACAAACCCTACATCCTGTTCTATAAGAAGCTCACTTCAAATATAATGCTATAAGTGGGTGAAAAGTAAAAATATGAACAAAGATAACTTGTAAAACACCAAAGAAAGCTGAAGTGGCGATATTAATATCAAAGTAAAATCAGAGGAAATATAATTGCCAGAGAAAAGTTGTACAGCACATAATGCTGTAAGGGCCAATTCACAAGCAAGACATAATGACCCTAAATATAAATACACCTAACAACGGAATTTCAAAATACATCATACAAAAAGTGACAGACCTGATAAATGAAAGAGAAAAATCTACCATTATGGTTGAAAACTTCAACACTCCTTTCTGAGTAATAGAACATGTAAACATTAAAATGTGCAAAAATATAGCCAGTTGAGGTGGCACAAGCCTGTAATCCCAGCAGGAGGAGGCTGAGGCAAGAGAATTGCAAGTTCAAAGCCAGCCTCAGCAACTTATTGAGGCCCTAAGCAACTTAGTGAGACCCTGTTTCAAATAAAAAATAAAAAGGGCTGGGGATGTGGTTCTGTGTTTAACGCCTCTGGGTTCAATCCCTGGTACAAAAAAAGAAGTGCAAAAATACAGCAGAACTGAACAATGCTCCATCAACAACTAGGTTTTATTGACATTGTAGAACACTCTCCTGGCATGGCAGAATATACACTATTTCAAGTGTACATGAAACTTTCACCAATTTATACCCTATAGTACAGCATAAAACAGACCTTAACAAATTTAAACAAACAGAAATTATACAAAACAGTCTTCATATAATAATGAAGTTAAACTAGAAATCAAAAACAAAAAGACAATTTTAAATCCCCAACACCTGAAAATTAAATGACACTTTTCTAACCAATTCATAGGTCAAAGAGGATATCTCAAGAGAAATCAAATTATTTTGAACTGAACTGCAATTAAACAAAATTTGCAGATGCAGCTAAAGAAATTCTTAAAGAGAAATTCTTAACACTATTTATATTAAAAAGAAGAAAGGTCATAAGTCAGTAACTGGAGTTCCCACCCTAAGAAATTAGAAAAAAAGATCAAAATAAATCCAAAATGATCAGAAGAAAGAAAATAATAAAAATAAGAGAAGCAACCAATGAAACCGAAAATAGAACAATAATGGAGACAATCAATGAAGCCAAAAGGTGATTCTGAGACCAGTACAGTTGATAAATCTCCAGCAAAGACTGACAAAGGAAAAAGGGAGAAAACACAAATCACTAAAACCAAAAAGAAAAAAAGGGAATTTCACTGCCAACAATGAAGAAAATAAAGAAAATATTAGGAATAACTCCATGCAAAAAATTTCAAAAACTTAAATGAACTGGAACAATGACTCAAAAATCACAAACCATCAGCTGGGCACAGTGGCACATGTCTATAATTTCAGCTACTTGATAACCTGAGGCAAGAGGATCACAAGTTCCAGGCCAGTCTGGGCAATTCAGCAGGACCCTGTCTCAAATAAAAGAATTAAAAGGGCCGAGAATGTAGCTCAGTGGTAAAGCAACTCTGGGTTCAATCCCCAGTACCAAACACACACACACTAACATACACACACACAAATCTCCAAAACTTACCCAAAATTAAATAAGTAAACCAAACAGTTCTATAACTATAAAAAATTGAATTCATAGTTTAAAATCTTTCCCCAAAAAAGAAAAAACTCTCCAGGCCCAGATGACTTAACTAGAGAATTCTACCAGACACTTAAAGAAGAAATAACACCAATTCTAAACAATCCTCGCTAAGAAACAGAGGAGGAAGGAACACTTCCCAACTTACTTTATTAGGATAGCATTTTCCCTGATACACAACCAAAGACAATATGAAAAAAGAAAACTACAGATCACTATGTCCCACACAGACATAAAAATCCTCAACAAAATATTAGCAATTTGAATCTAGCAAATATAAAAAGGACAACACACTACAATTAAGTGGGTCTTATCCCAGGACTGCAAAGTCAGTTAGATATTCAGAAACCAATCAACATAATCCACTATATTAATAACCTACAAGAAAAAATTACACATTTGTATCAAATCATGCACAAAAGGCACTCAACAAAATTCAATACCCATTCATGATTCAAAAAAAAAAGGTCTGCACACACTAGTAATAGACGGGAACTTCTTCAATCTGATAAAATGCATCATATACTAATACATTATTCATTGTTATTAAACAGATTTTTTCATTTTTCTTTCCTATACATTCAGCTCTAAAACAATCCTTAATTTTTTTTTTTTATTTTTACTTTTTGGTACTGGGGATTGAACCCAAGAATGCTTTACCACCAAGCTACATTTCTAGCTGTAATTTTTATTTTGGGCAGGGTCTCCCTAAGTTGCTTAGGGTCTCACTAAGTTGCTAAAGCTAGCCCTGAACTTGTGATCCTCCTGCCTCAGTCTTCCAAGTTGCTGGGATTACAGGTGTGTGCCATTGTGCCCAGGTATAACAACAATTTTAACTTCAAGTCTAAAGTCCAATCCAGACCAAAGCAAAACTTTAGTCTCGTATCCCATCAATTCTTTATTCAAGGCTGGGCATATAGCTCAGTTGACAGAGTACTTGCCTAGCATGCATGAGGCCCTGAGTGTGATACCTAGTACTGAAAAAAAAAAATCTTTACACAGTGTTGACTGGGAATTTGCCATGGACAGGGCTACCGCAGACACTGTCAGGGTTTTGATTTTTTGTTTAACAGCCAGCACCAGTGTCTCTGTCAGAGAACTGCCTTCATGCATCATCATCTGGGCACACAGAGTGCCAGAAGTATCTTGGGATTTGCATTTTTGCCAACCACAAACAGCCATTAAACAATGACTGGAGGGATGCCAGCGTATTCCTGATGGGCATGACTCTGAGATGTGCCCTACATTGTCTTCATTGCCCCCCTGTGGAACTGGCCTAAAATTATTCTATCAACACTACCACCACCACCACCACCATCACCAGACTTTGAAATTGCCTGCAAACATTTCCTAATGAATCACTTTCATAATAATCCTTATCTCACAATCAGCATCTGTTAGCCACTTGCTTCGGCCTCCTCCATTTCCTCATCCTGCTTCCCCATTCTCTGGCCCATTTTTCCAAGGAACACTCTCTAATGAATCATTTTCACAAAGATCCTCATCTTGAGGTCTGTTCCTAGAAACCTGAGACAGGCATGACAGACTTCTGCTCTGCCTTCTACTGGTCACAAGGTAGAGATGAATTCAAGGACACAGGCTGGTGCTACTGTGGCAGTCAAAGTGCTCTTCACAGCAAG
This sequence comes from Sciurus carolinensis, assembly GCF_902686445.1. Taxonomy (NCBI): domain Eukaryota; kingdom Metazoa; phylum Chordata; class Mammalia; order Rodentia; family Sciuridae; genus Sciurus; species Sciurus carolinensis. The sequence goes on along the minus strand of NC_062215.1, from coordinate 52,559,329 downwards.
CATCCAACACTAGCCTTTCATGAGTCCTAGTAGTGGTGCCTCAGAGAACCCTCTGGAATCCTCTGCTTCATAGCAGTGCTTCTCTCACAAAGATAACACACTCCAGTTCACATCAGTTCCTGCTCAGATTGCACGCACAGCCTTTTTAACCTCTTTCTGCCAGGCAGTCCTTTGGGTAGGGTCCTTCCTAAATGGTTCACACCTAACATTTACTCTCACAAGTTCTCTGACACTCTTGTCCTGCCAGGCCACTAAGCACAGTCTGATCAACTAATAAATGGGACAGCTGTTAGCCTCAGATTCTCCTGTCAAAAAGCAGAGATGAGCCTGCTACAGTGCAAGTTCCTAGGTTCAATCCTGGTACTAAAGGAGAAGAAGAAGAAGAAGAAGAAGAAGAAGAAAGAGAGAGGAGGAGGAGGGGGAGGAAGAGATCCATCTCTTTCTTCATCATTACCACAACACTCCTAAACACAGAGCCTCCCCTAAAACTCTTCTTGCTCCTCTCACGTGGCAGTCCATGGGGGTCCCAGCAATATCTCAGCTTCACTACCATCTGGCCCTTAGGGAGATGCCAATCTTAACCCCTTACAGACAACTAGTCTCTACAAATGGTTCCCTTGGGACTCCATCACCTGGCTAGTGAGGATATGAAAAAGTCTCTCCTTTTCTATTGAAGAGAAAACAAATCAAACCCCTCATTACATCTAAGAACTCCCTTGAAAGCATCTCCATTAGAGACCAACAGAGTAGAAAAGTAAAGGATGGGGATCAGGGAAGGCAGGAGAAGAGGGAAGGGGAGGTACTGGGAAATGAAATCGACCAAATTATGTTATGCACTTATATATCACAATGAATCCCAATATTATGTATAATTATAATGTACCAATAAAATTAGTTTAAAAAGAGTTTAAAAACTCTTAAATGATGATTGTTTTGCCCCCTCTTAGTAAGTCCTGCCTAGATGAATCCAGAATCCAGCAACTCTGTTTTTTGGTTTGTTCTTCACTTTTTAAGGTTTTTTTAAAGAACTTTTATTTTTAAAACAGCAACTCTTGATTTCAAACACATGGCCAGTACCAACAGTCTTTTTCAGTTTGGGGAATTCAGCCAAGTTTTTATAAAAACAGAAAAAGTATCATTTAATCTTCTATTTCTTGTGGTCATGTCAATTTTCTCAGTTCCTTAATAGGTTCTTCCAAGATTTTATTAATCACACTAGTCTTTTTTGGAAATGTTTCTGTTTAGAGGATGAAAGGATGAGTTATAGACTTGGAGAAAATATTTGCAGAGCACAAACCCAACAAAGGAACAGTATCTAGTATATACAAAGAATTCTGAAAACTTACCAGTTTAAAAAAAATACCAATTAGAAAATGAGCAAAAGACATGAAGAGACATTCTTCTGAAGAGGATATGGAGATGGACAATAATCACATGAAAGATGCACAAAAGCCAAGTACGGCAGCTCATGCCTATAATTTCAGGCACACCAGAGGCTGAGGCAAGAGGATTGCAAGTTCGAGGCCAGACTGGGCCACTTAGTGAGACCCTGTCCCAAAATTTAAAAAAAGAAATTAAAGGGGCTAAGGATGTGGCTCAGTGGTAGAGTATTTGCTTAGCATGTGGGAGAGCCTGGGTTCAATCCCAAATGCCAAAGGAAAAAAAAAAAAAAAAGGGAAGGAAAAGGAGGTGGGGTTGGGGGGAGGAGAAGCACATCATTGGCCATCAGGGAAACTCATATTAAAACTACGATAATGCATCACTACACACCTATCAAAACAAATAAGATTTTAAACAATATTAACAACAACCAAAGGCAGGTGAGAAGTAGGCAGACTGGATCATTAATACATTGTTGGTGAGTATAAAATGGTACTACAACTCTGGAAGACAGTTTGGCAGTTTCTTCTAAAACTAAACATGCAATGACTATATGACCCAGCAATTGAACTCTTGAGCATTTATCCCAGAGAAATGAAATTTGTTCACACAAAACCTTGTACATAAGTTTTCCATAACTGATTATTTGCAATAGCCAAAAACTAGAAACACCCCAGAGGTCCTTCAATAGGTGAACAGTTAAAACACACAAGTACTCCATGCTGTGGAATACTACTCAGTGATAAAAAGGAATGAACTATAGACACATGCACGAACTTTGGTGAATCTCCAGGGAATTAATGTTGAATGAAAATAAGCCAATTCAAATGGGTGACATACTATATAATCCCATGTATATAAAATTCTTGAAACTACAAACTTATAGAAAGAAAGAACAGGTTTGTGGTCACAGGGGTTAGGAACTAGATGGGGCTATGGAGCAGAGGATGTAGGTGTGGATATAAAAGTCAACAGGAAGGATTCTTGTGGTGATAGAAATAATCCATATCTTATGTCAATGTTTATATCATGGTTTTGGTATTGTGCAATATGTTTTCAAGATGTGCAATGTATATTTCAGGACCATTGGAGGAAATTAGGTAAAGGTCATATAGGTTCTCTGTATTATTTCTTATACCTGCATATGAGTCTCCAGTTATCTAAAATTTAAAAGTTTACTGTTTGAAGTGGGTTTTAAGCAAAAGAACAAGTAATCCAACCAATAAATGGGCAATGAGCTGAACAGAATCTTCTCAAAAGAAGTACAAATGACCAATAAATATATGAAGAAAAGTTCAATATCTTTAGCCATCGGAGAAATGCAAATCAAGACTACAGTGAGATTTCATCTTCCCTAGTCATAACAGTTACTATCAAGAAAAAGTTTATCAAATGCTGATAATGGTGTGGGAGAAAAGGAACCTTAATCCACTGCTAGGGGGAAGGTATATTAAAATAGTCACTGCAGATAACAGTATGGAGGTTCCTCAAAAAACTAAAAATAGAATTACTATGTAATCCAACTATACCATTCCTTGGTATAAACCAAAGCAATTAAACTCAACCTACAAAAGAGACACTTGCACACTCATGTTTATTGAAGCACTATTCACAATAGCTAAGTTATGGAATCAGCCTAGACACCCATCAATGGATCAACGGATAAAGAAAATGTGGTATACATACACAGTAGAGTGCTATTCAGTCATAAAGAAGAAAATCAAGTCATTTGCAGGAAAATGAATGAAACTGAGATCATCATGTTAAATGAAATAAGCCAAATTCCAAAAGACAAGTATAGCATGTTTTCTCTCAAACGTGGAGTATAAAAAGAGAGAGAGAGAGAGACATGAAAACAGAAGGGGAATTTTTAGGGAAGGAAAAGGAGGACTAGGGGGAGGGATGGCAAGAGAAGGTAGTAGTGACAGTGGATACAGTCACAAACATATGTGAAAACAAAAATATATGGCAACTACTTATCCACCACAGAGAATAATTAAGTAATATATGGCACATCCAACCTTGGAATTCTCTACAGCTGCTAAATTCAAGGAGGTAAAGCCTTAAAGGTAATGAACAATGTCCATAAGATATTACAAAGTGAAAAAAGTAAACTATGTTATTATTTGGTGTGGCATATACATGTGCACACAAGAGACATTCTGGGAGAGCACTCAGTTAACTCTGGGGAGAAGCAGGAGGGAACGAGGACACTGTGTGTGTGTGTGTGTGTGTGTGTGTGTGTGTGTGTGTGACAGTACATATTACTTTGTAATTTTAAAATAGGGGTGCTGCTGGGGGTTAGCACAGGGGTACAGTACTTGCCTAGCATGCTCAAGGTCCCGGGTTCCATCCCTAGCAGCACAAAAACAAATAAATAAGTAAAATGCCTTAAATATGTTTAAGGTCAGTTTCCAAATAATCTTGGAAAGGGACGTGTACCAACTGTGGAAATGGTTAGTGACACCTTGTGGTGGAGATATGTTTAAATCTGTTTGGGGCCCCAAAGAAGCAGCCATGTTGAAAGTGGTGGGCAGGAGTATTACTGAGCCTCCTCCATCTGGCAAACATTTCCCCTGGAAGCTGAGGTTGGAGAGGGGTGTTCCCTGCAAAACCCAGTTTGGGGAGACCCCAAATGCAGAAAAAGTTTCACCTTCGGGAACTCCTAGGGAGCTGGGGAACCCCTCCAACCCATCGAAGTGCCAACCACTGAACATTTCTTCTCCACATCTCTTCTGCCCCTCCCTGAACAGGGTGCCTTGGGATTGGTATCAAGGAGCAGTTCCCTAGTACTTCACTCTGCTCCTCCAAAATTTCCTCTCTCCCATTTCCTCACACTCTGCATGTCCCAATTCCAAATAACCAGGCCACAAAGAGTTTCAAGTATTTATTTCTACTCCATTGAAACAGCTGAAAATTATAATAACTACTAGGAACTGTGGAAGGAGGCAGACTCTCAGCCTTCCCAGGGTCTGAATAAAACCACCCCCTTTTCCATTTTTCCTCAGCCTCTCCCCATAACCCAGACTCTTTTTCTTCCTTTCTGCAGAATTCCCAATAGAGATATTGGGGTCAGTGCAGGGATGGGGTACAAGTTATACAGAGATGTGCTGGAGCGGGGCTCTTAGCCAGTGATATTCCGCTTCATCTCACATGCCCAGCGATTCACCTGCTGACAGAAATTGTCGTTCCAGCGGCCATCTGTCAAGATTTCAGCACAGTCTTCACTTCCACCCAGTTCGTGGCCCTGCCAGTTATCTGGTTGAGTGATAGCCCAGTTCCTAAGAGGACAAGACAAAGCTCAAGCTCTGAGCTGGCCATTTCCCAGCAACCCTGCCCCTACTCCAGAAAAACAAGCCTTCGAGGGGTTCAGAGTTTGAAGGTGCAGCCTTAGAGGCAGAGAGTCAGGAAGGAGAAGGTTGGGGAATTTGGTCCTCAAAGGACCTCAAGGAGTCTGTTGGGGCCAAAAGCTCTGTGGTTGTCGTCAGGGCAAACTAACAAGGGGATGAATAGAGGCCACTTACTTGTAGCTATGCCTGTAGTCAGTTCCATCCACCCATTTCCAGGAGCCATCACTGTCAGTGAGGCCTATCCAGATATGAAAGGCGCCTGTGTGTTGTAAAATGAATTTCTGGAAAAACACGGGGGTGGAGTCGCTAGTTCCTTGTTCTTTGTACTTTTTTCCTTCATCCATGCAGGCATCCATATGCCTCCCTCAGCCTTCTCCAGCTGATCTGCCCCCCCTGAAGCATCAGTTCCCAACACAACTGTTTCCTTGGTTTCCCCTCTGTAATCATAGCTAAACTTTATGCTAAGTATGTTACAAGGACTATCTCATTTAATCCTCAGAAGCACTCTAAGTTGGGTGCTATTATGACTCACACATTGCAAGGTAGTTGTAAGAACCAATCCAGGATCTAGTTTGTGACCACTGTCCTCTGGTCCCACTCCATTCCCATCACATCAGCTACCCTAACTCTGGTCTGCTCCCTGTCTTCTTCCCTCAGCTCTAGACTCATGGAATTCCTATTCCTGCTGCCCACAAAGACCCCAAAACCCATGAAGGATCTTTGTGTCACTTGTCTCTCAGGTTTAACTGCCCCTAGTTGTTTCTGCTTTTATGTGTAATTGTCAATTCCAGGCCCCAGAGCTTCCAAGCCTGGGATCACTACCAAGAGCCCCATCAAGACCCAGCTACCTGGCATCTGGAGGTCTGTACTAAAGATAGAAGCATGCCCTGAGTATGAGGGAGCAGCCCAGTTGATCAGTTGGCAGGGCCTTGGGTGAAACTGTCTCTGAGCTTGCTGATAGCAAGCCCTCTCATAGATATGGCTACTCTAGGGGACTTACATCCCATGGTTTGGTAGGGTAGCAGGGGAAGATGTTGTCCCTGATTTTGTGGAGTAAACAGAGGGATGGACTGACTAGTATACACCCTAAGAATCCCCTTTAACAGCACGTGCAGTATCCCCACCTTCATTTGGAGGAAATTTGGCTAGTTCCACTCACACTCCCTAGGAACACAATCAAGATTACAGTCAATCCCCTCATTCAGGGGCAGAATCAGTTACAGTAGTACCACTAAATTCTAGAATAAGACAATGCAAATAAGACAATGTCCTGTGCATGAAGAGGCAGGCTTCAGGGGCTGGTGATACTACTTCCCAAACTCAGAGGGATCAACAGAGTTGGGGAGAAGGGACCTGGAGACAAGATATTAGATATCTTGGACTGGGGATATAAGTGGTAGGGCACTTGCCTAGGATGTGCAAGGCCTTGGGTTCAATCCCAAGAAAGAAAAAGAAGTTGATGAAGGAAACCCGGAAGGCAAGCATTTATTCTAAAAGCCTGTGATTTTATAGTTTTGTGGGGAGATCATACCCCAAGAACAGAAAGTATGCCGAAATCCTCATCCTTCATATGGAAATTAATATAAATTCAAATTTTTTAAATCAATAAGTTTCAACCTACCACTTAAAGTTTTAAGAGTAATCACTAGAACAACTAAAAACAAACCACCTCTGTTTCAAAATACTGTAGGAGAGAAAATGAAAGAACACATCTCACAGAGCTAATGTGAAAAAATAAGCATTTTTTAAAAAACTTTTTAAAACTAGAATTAGGATTAAATATATCTCTCAAAAATAAATAAGATATATTCACCTGTTAAAAGAAAAATCATTCTTTCTAGATTTTTTTAAGAATCGAAAAGAAAATGTAGAGAAATACCTTAAGACTGGCTGCTCAGTAGCATCCTTCAGGGGAATGCTCAGGATGAGCCAAGGTTAATTAAATCAGAGTCTTTGAGGATGAAACCCACGGCTGACACTTTTTAATAATTCAAAGAATTACAACATGTGACCAAGACTGAGAATCACTAATCTAAAACAAAGAGACTCAAAAAGATTGGAACTGAAAGGATGGACTGAAAGACACTAGACGAATGCAAGCAAAAAGAAATCAAGAACCATGTTATTTATGTCAGCAAGAGATAAATTCAAGGCAAAAGCATCCATGGGCCACTGGCATTCACTTCATAAGGACAGAAGCACCATCCACCATGAAGCTTAGCCATCATGAACTTATGAGCCAAATCAATAGAGGGCTGAGATCTTAGGTTAAATGACATGAAATTGACAATGTTGTAAGCCAAAACTGATTAAACGTTGGCAATATCAACCTGGTCAGTAAAGCAAAATATGTCTGCAATCCCTTTACCATGCAAAGCACTTGCAGAACCTGATGGATAGAAAATATTGATAAATACATTCACATGGCTTAATTGCTTTAGTATTGCAACAATTTCAAGTTCATATGGAACAAAGCCCCCATCAACCCCACAGTACTAAGGCAGCACGGAGTAGTAGGCTGAATGGATCTGCACTCTGGCTCCATCATGATTTACTAGCTCTGTAGCAAGTCACTTAACCTCTTTGTTCCTTAAGGCCCTCATTTCAAAGTCAAGATAATAAGGATGCCTACCCAAGAGGGTCGCAAAGATTAGAGACGTAAATAGATGAAAGTACCTGAAACATAGCAAGAACCCAGTAAATGCTACCAATGTTACCCTCCTTTTCCAAAAACATCCACCTATTCTAACAGGTTGGTTCTCCCCCAGTGTTCAGGGTCACTGTCTGGTGGCAGCAGTAAGAAGGGAAGGGACCCAGTTATCCATTACAAGAGAACCACCGTAATCCTGTCGACTCTCTTCCCCGCAAGTGACAATCACATCAAAGGCCAGCAAGAAGGAATTCTCAATCTTCCACTTGGTTCTCCCATGTCCTGACCTCAAGGTCACCCTGACTGGCACTCTCTCCTAGCTAGCTCCTTATCACCTGATTGCCTGGCTCCTGGCTCTCTGCACAAGTTCCTAACTACAGTCTCGAACCTCTTAGTATTAATGGCTGCTCCACTATGAACCTCCCAGGGTGTTGGGAGAAATCCTAGTTCTTGACTTGCAGCAGTTAATGTCTCAAGTGTGTAAACTTGCAGAGAGGAGCATTCTGCTCTGACCACCTAGGAATGTAAACAGCTGCCCCAAGTTGACTCAGTGTTACCAAGGGAACCTGTATAGGAGCCAGTGGTCTGATCCCCTGTGGCACATTGTGACTGGGCAAGAAATTTATAAAATATATACCTGTTCCTGCAATAAACGAGTTTGCAGGCTGCTCGCCACAAGCCTGCTTTCACCCAACTCCTAGAGTCTGGGGTCTTGACTCCGCAGCCCTTACCTGTGCCTGAGTTAGCCTGGCACCCCTACACCAGGGCTCTACCAACTTCTGCTTCTGAACTCTTCCTTAACTTAAAAAGACATAAAGAAAGCTGATTGAACCTCCTGATCCAGCCTGAGTTCAAGGTTTCCTCCTGCCTTTGGGAAACTTGGCCTCACCTGCTCCTCTCTGGAGTTGATAACCACCAGGTGGGCATTCTCTAGTTGGCAGTACTTGTCAGCCTCAGACCAGGTCTTCCCAGCACGAGAGAACCAGTAGCAGCTGCCTTCATATTCCACCCAGTTAACAGGACAGCATTCTGTGCCTGAGAGGAGAGGGACAGCAGGAGATGAGATCCTGCCAGTCAGACAGACACAGTGAAACCAGAGATGCCCTGTCCTTACCGTTGCTCTGGAAAAATACCATCTGACACGTCAGGGTGCGCAGATCCACTGGGAAGTGCTTCAGGTGTAGGAGCAAAGTGGCATGATCTAGGGGACAGATGCACAGACAGCAATGCAGCAGACATGTGGGTCTCTCACCTGCCAGGACCAGGTACAAGACTCCAGCTGTTGGCTGGGGAAGCAAACACACACACACACACACCATACACACACCACACATAAAACACACCACACCACAAACAATACACACACACAAGACACACCACACCACATACACACAATACATATACACCTCATACACACACCACCTGCCACACATATACATAAAGCTCACACACAGCATACAGACATACTACACATATACAAAAACATATCACAGTCCACACACACCACACACAATGCACATACACCACAACATACACACACTCAGGGAGGGCTTCTGACCTGCTTTCAGTTCCTGCTGCTGTTTCTCCAGCTTGGCTCCCAGGGATGTCACCTTGTCACCTGCACCATCCCCTGAAAAGGGAGAAGCTAAATAGTTTCTCCTCTGTTCTTCCTTCTGACCATGCCTCCAGCCTCACATGCCTGGGCCCCAGTTGGGGACCATCACTTTGTCCCAGATGTTGCCTGGTCTACCACCTGGACCACCCAAGCTCCCCACACTGCCACAGAGACTCAGGATACTGTGCTGCATAAATTCTCTCACTAGGTCCCCATATTCTTGCAACTAAGACCCACTCAGTCAGAACATCTTGCTGCAAAGTCTGGCCCCATACCATTCTCTGCCCTATAACCACTGCTCCATCATTAGCTCACCTCATGCTAGAATTGTCCATAAGTCCCAAAATGTGCAATGGTCTTCCTCACCTGCTGGCTGTCCCAGCTTCTCTCTGTCATTAACCTCCCTCTTCTTCACCACCTGATCTGATTCATTCTCAGGGCCCCTCAGGTCAGGGGCCAGCATCCCTGGAAGCCTTGCCCAGCTTCTTGAGCTGGGTTATCTATCCCAATCTGAGTCTCCACAGCCCCTAACCATGTCCTTATTGTAGACTCAGCCCAGAGCCTGGCAATCTTATGTGGATAAATTGTCACCAGCCATCCAGCCCACTCACCACGGAAGCCCAGATCCTGGACCTCCATCAGAGTGCTAGAGGAGAAATTGCTGAAAGATTCTTTCAGGATCCGCAACTCTGCTTGCAGTTGTGTGCCTTGTCAGGAGACAGTGGGGACAAGATGGGGTGTGAGCCTTGTCTGCCATCACTATCTGTGTGACAGTTCCCCTCTTCACCTGTCACTGCCACCATGATTGGTCCCATCATTTGCCCATAATCGGCCCCCATTCGCACCCTGTAAATGCCCCATGCTGCCTTCACCTCCTCTCCTCTCATTGCCCCCATCACTGCCCCAACACTTCCCATCACTCTTCCCTGCCTTTGCCTTATCCCTGTCAGCCCTGCGACTCTCACTTTGGGACCCAATTACACAAACAGCCACCAGCAGCAGGATATTGAAGCCCAGGGCGAGCAGACTGAGATGGAACCTGGAGCAGAGGCGCTGTGGAAAGGGCTGGGGAGGAGGCGACCCTGTGAGAGAGGGGGTGTCAGGAGCCAGGCATCCAGGGGACAGGAGCTGGAGAGTAAATCACAATGGAACACAAGGCACAGAAGTCTGAGAAGACACATCCTGTTTGGGGAAGAAACCAGGTGGGGGTCTGTGGGGAATTCAGTGGGTTTTGACACTAGCATTGGGGCCTTGCACACACACATTTACACACTTGCACCCATGTGAAAGTGTGCAGCATATACATGCCCCTATACAGATCCACACAACACTCATTCACATGACACAGTACACACATCAGCTGTGTGCAAAACCGAGATCTTGGTCCTAAAACATAGACACACAGGGTCTGGGGGACAGACCTGGCCTTTATTAGACACAAATCCTAAGAAAGTTTATGTCTATGAATGGTTTCCCCTCCTGCCCACCTGCAGGAATGACCTCCAGATCACCTCTGGCCTTAGTCTCTGCCCTTTCACAGTACCTGTCCTTTCAGACTGGGATCCCCAGAGGCTGGGCCCTGTGTTCTCCTTAAAATCAATGGCTGAATCCCTCATACAAGTCCAAACCTGGAACAATCCCTCCCTTCCCAAAATTCCACTAGGATCCTTCAGTCTAGGTCATTCCACTACTCCCCAAGAACCACCAACCAGACTCCCCCACTCATCTACCCCAATTTAGATCCTCTATCCCCAATTCCCACTACCTTTGTTCCCCTTGAAACCCAAGTTCCACTGTAAATACTCTCTCCTTAGCCCCCATCATCCAACAATAACTTCTCCCGCTCCTTGATCAGTCTGCACCTGAAACAGTCACCCACTCACACACGCATTTTTCATTTCACACTCACATGAACATATTCACACACACTCTGTCTCACACTCTCACATACTCAGCTACTGATACACATTCTTACACTGCCTCACACACATATGCACACTGACACACATGTATTCACACCCCCATATCTTCACGTGCACAAGCTGGCCTGTCCCTCTGCTGGCTCTCCAGGTTGAGATGATGACAGTCCTCCCAGGCCTGAGCTCCTGCTTTTGCACCATCCACCATTCACTTTTGCATTCATCCACGCCTCTTCTCTGCCTTGGGCCCTGCCTCTGCGAACCTCCTTCTCTCCTTGTTTTCATTACACCCAAGCACCCCCACATCCTGGGGAGGCTCAGTCAAAATCCCAGAATCTTCCTTTTCAGGCCATCTCTTACCACCATCCTGAGTTGGACACTGCCTCTGTGAGTGACCAACCAATATCCAAGACTTTTGCACACTAACGACTGTCCCCTTCCTCACTACAGCACACTCAGAGACATGTGGACCCTGAGAGACTGTGCCCTTGATGCCTCTACTACCCACATCCCCTGAGCATAGCCTCTCCTGCCTCTTACCTCCCCCACCACTACATCCTCCCTGATGCCTTTGCTTTCTCTCCTACTATGGTTAGAATGTGTCCCCTCAAGTGTCTGAAACTTGATTCTCAATGTAGTAGTGTTATGAGATGGGGCCTGCTGGGAGGTAGATTAATGCCATTATTATAGAACTAGATTCCTCTCTCTCTTTCTCTTTCTCTCTCTCCCCCCCCACCCTTTCTCTCTCTCTCCTTCTCTCTCTCTCACCCTCCCTTAGCCCTTCCACCGTGGGATAATGCAGTATGAAAGCCCTTCAACAGGTTCAATCTCTCAATGTGCTTCCCAACAGATCAGAACCCCCAACTCTGGGTCACCCCAGCAAGCACTGACCAGCTGTGCCACCAGCTGACTCTGACATCACAGACAAATCATTCAATTTCTTGGTGCCTCCATTTTTTCATGTATAAAATGGCAATAACAAAACAGCTACCTGACTATATTATTTTAGGAATTGTGAGTTAAAACATGTAAAGTGCTGTGCTACATAGGCAAGTTTGAAAGTCAAAGAAAGGCTCTAGCCAAGATGGAATAACAGGGGCCAGATTTACCTCCCCGCTTAGAAAAAAACAAAACAAAAACAACAAACAACAAACAACTACAAGAAACAACAGTGCTCAAGACACTGGACATCAGACAATGAAGGGCAATGATCCCGAAAGACAGGAAACAAATCAGATGAGTCCTCCAATTGCTCCACCTTATTGTTTGAAGAAAGATATCAGGTCGTGGGGCAAGAAGGGGAAATTAAGGCAGAGTCCAAAAGGCTCCCCAAGTTGAGGAGATGGAGCTGAAAGTCTGCAACGGAGATGGTTGGGGCTCACAGTATCAAACTGATCCTGAGCTACTTAACTGCATCCCAGGAAAAAAGCTCAAGAATATTTAGAATACAAAAATATCCATCACCCAACAAGGTAAAATTCACAATTTCTGGCATTCAATCAAAGATGACAAGGCATTCAACAAAACAGGAAATGCAATTGGTATTGATAAGGTCAAGATGACCTGGGGATGTAACTCGGTAGTAAAGCGCCAACCTAGGATGCATGAGGTCATGGCTTCAATCCCCAACCCTGCAAAATCAATAATCAATCAATCAATCAAAATGATGTATACATGACAATAAATGCAAGAATTATCAGAAAAGGACATTGAAACTGATATCATAATTATATCCCATATGTTCAAAATACTGAGCTATTGAAGATATTTAAAAGTCCCAGTTGAACTTCTAGAGATGAAGACTAGGTGATATCTAGAATAAAAAAATACACTTGGGCAAGTTTGAAAGTCAAAGGAAGACTGTTCCCAAGATAAAATAACAGAGGCCAGATTTACCTCCCCACCCCCGCACCAGAAACAACCAAAACAAAAAACAAATAACTATAAGAAACAATAGCATACACTGGGTGGAACTGATGGAAGATTAGAGATGCATAAGGAGTTAGTTAACTCAAAGGCATAGCAATAACCATATAAAATGAAACACTGAGAGGAGAAAGGAAAGAGCATCAATTAAACCATTGATATAAGTGTGATATGTTGCAATATATTATATATATATATATATAATATATATATATATATATATATTATATATATATATAAAATCAGAGTCCTTGTAGGAGAGGAAAGGGGCAGAAGCACACAAAAACATTTGAGGAAATAATGGTTAAAACATTTCCAAAGTTGATGTTGCTCAAATTTGTTGGTACAATCCCCGGTACAATAAAAAAATTTTGCTTTTTTTTCCAAATTTGTTGAAAACCATACACATGAAAACTGCCAGGAAGAGTGGGAAGCTGTCAGCAGTAAAATAGCAGCTCCACTGAGGACCCTCTCCCAGGCAGCAGGGGCTGCGGTACCTCCACTTCCCCCTCCATGTTGTCCCTTGATCTGTTTGGATGAGCTCCCTTTCCCATTAATTTCAAAAATTCTGGACTTCCTCCAAGCCTCCTGCTCACACTCTGAATCTCTTCCCCTCAGAAGATTCAACAATAACCAAAGTTGTTGTTGCATGTTCTCTAGTCCCGGGCATCATGTGGGCCCTGGAACTCTGTCTCCATGGAGTCTACCACCCAGTGGTAAGGCCTGCCAACACACTTCCACAGGAAAGAGAATCATGGATGGGACACCTACCCCTTCTGCCCACTCCTGTCCTGCCCAGCACCAGTCCTCCCTCCCAGCCTCAGCAATGCAGGATTTCCCCCAAACCCAGGCTGACCAATCCCCTCCCTGAGCTTTGGATTCCAGCCCCTCTTGTCTCCACAGAGCCCAGCTCCATCACCAGCACCTCCACACTTGACATTTTCCTCTGTCCCTGGATCCTGCCTTTTTGCCAGAACCACTGAGATCTCTCTTACCTTAAAACATCTTCCCAACCACTTGGGGCCTGTGTTCAAAATTTTCTAAAGGAGGATCCAGACAGGAGGCCTACGGGTGGCAGGAAACTTCCAGGATCTCTCCATGCTGGTTTCCCAACCCACCCCCAACTCACCCCACCCCCACCCAGACAGTTCTGCCAGGCTCTGCATTCCTTCTGTGTACACATGCATGCACACACACAGCACACATCTGCCTGGGTGGGAAGGGAGGAAAGGAGCCATTTCCAGAGATCCCCACACCTGTGGGCACATGCCTTTTTCTAGGGCCTTCTGCAAACAGAGGTACCAGCATCTCGCACCTGGAGGGACTCGCTCAGTCCCTGCTCATGAAGTAAATGCAACAGAGAACTTATGGAGACAGAAAGCAATTGGTAGCTGAGATGGGGGTGCAGGTGAAGCCCCAGAAACTGTACACTTGCCTTTCCAAAATGGATTTTCTCTCCTGGGAGTCTGCCCATGAGTACCTGGCCCCTCACCACCACTGAGCTGATGGTCATTTTCTTCAGAGTCCAGCTGCTGTATGTCTTGAAATTCCTTCTCCATGATGTGCCCAGGGATGGTGCTGGAGCTGGAACTGAGTTGAGGTTGCTATTAGGGTTAGGGCTAGGGTTGGACTGGGGCTAAGTTGCAAATTCAAGTAGAGGTTCATGGTGATATTGAAGTAGGGCCTGAATAGGTCAAGATGATAGCTTGTGTTGAGTCTCCTCTTCTCAGGGGACCACTTGGCCCTTGATATGACCATGAACCTTCCCTCCATATCCTCTAGGACCAAGTCACCCTACATCTTCTCATCAGCCCCCACTGTTCCTGAACCACGGTCTCCTTAATCCCCAACATCCCAGTCCCACCATGGTTACCTGTTTAAGGAATGGAGAACTAACTGGCTCCTGCAGGCAGCCCAGGACACAGAGAGAAAGAAGGGTTAAAGCCAGGAATACTAAAGCAGGTGGTACTAGATGAGAGGGGAGGAGGGGGCTGATCCAGGCAAGGGCCTTGAGCCCTGTGTGTCTGGGTGTCCAAGAGATTCTACCCTGGCATCTCCTCCCCTGGGACTTTGGACAGTAAATAGAAGAGGAAACAGTTGGAACTTAGACAATGAGTGGGGGGTGAAGAGGGACACAATCACCTCTTTTCTCAAACCCAGAGAAGGGGCTCTCCTGGTCTCTCCCTGTCACCCTCACATTCCAGTCACCCCATTGCACAATTTGGGAGGGGGAACCAGACCTCTATAGACAGGGGCACAATTTGCAGTTCCCCCTTTGTTCCTCCTCTTTTCACTTCCTGCCTTTGAATTTCCCAGAACTGTTGGTATCTCCAAATATCCCTGACCAGGTCAGAGATACCGTTCCCTGCTCTTGCTCAATCCAACCTGTGACCCTGGTATCCAAGCCCCAGGCTCCCCAGCCCTGTCCTGACCCACTTGACTCTCCTGAGGAGTGAAATTCAAGACGAGGAAACCACAGAGGGAAGGGGAAGGAGCATGGCAGAAAGCACTCTCTGTGGCAGGAGGAATTCAACCTCACTAAGTACCTTCAGTGGCCTGGCACTGCTCCAGGCCCAGGAACACAAACATTTGCCTTCATGCCCAACCACTGCTCTCCAAAGGCTCATGTGCTAGGTTTTGTGACTACATTGGAAGTTGGAGCCTTTAGGGAGATAATTTAGGCTAAAAAAGGTCATTATGATGGGACCCTGATCCAATAGAAGTGGTGTCCTTATAAGAAGAAGAAGAAACACCACAAAAACAGAGAAAAATGCCACATGAGGACACTAAGAAAAGGGAACTGTCCGTAAGTCAGGAAGAGAGCCCTCACCGGACACCCAGCCTGCCAACAACTTGATCTTGGATATCTACCTCCAGAACAGTCAAAATAAATAAAATTTCTCTTTGTTTAAGCCACCCAGTCTGTGGTATTCTGTTATGGCAACCTAAACAGACTAAATGATAAACAAAAAGGCAGGTGGATGTACGCCTGGCACCATGGCACAGGCCTATAATCCCAGCAACTTGAGAGGCTGAGGCAGAAGGACCACAAGTTCAAGATCAATCTCAGCAACTTAGCAAGGTCCTTTCTCAAAGTAAAAAGGACAAGGGATAGAGCTCAGGGGTAGAGCACTCTGGATTCAAATCCAAGTACAAAAGAAAGGAAGAAAGGAAAGAAAAAAGGAAGAGATGGTGTAAGGGAGGCAGAAGGAGGGAGGGAGGAAGAAGGAAAAAATAAACATGTAAGGATTCATCAGTTTAAAACAGGAAACAGCAGAAATTATCTTCTTAAGATAGACCTAACAGACATAACAGGAGGATGGGGCATGGAGAGAGAATGAATAACAGATACCAAAATACAATTAGATTGGAAGAACAAATTCTGTTCTAAGTAGGATGACCATAGGTAACAACAATTTACTATTTCAATTAGCTATATGAGGGGATTTTGAATGTTCCCAACACAAAGAAATGTTAAATGTTTTGAGACAACGAAAATGCTAATTACCCTGATCTGATCATTACACATTGAATACACATACTTAGACGTGACACTGAACCCATAAATAGGTACAATTGCTATGTGCCAATTAAAAAGAAAATAAACAAGGTAGACTCTATGGTAGTTAACAGGGAAGAGCTTTTTGACTCTATATGATAAATGAATTGATCTTCTATAAAACAAGAGCAGGAAGTCACAAAAAAGGAACAATCAACAAGAGAAAAATAACTTCAGGGGACTAGCATGGTGGTTGACCTAGAGGGGGCTCAGTGGGGATTGAACCCAGGGCTACTTTACCACTAAGCTATATCCCCTGCCCTTTTTATTTTTTTATCTTGAATCAGGATCTTGTTGAGTTGCTAAGGCTGACATCGATCTTGCAGTCCTCCTGCCTCAACTTCCCAAATTGCTGGGATTATAGGCATGCTCCACCATGCACTGCTAGTGAAGGACAATTTTGAAACACAATGGAGATATGAACAGCTAATTGGTAATAACAGAAAATTGTATCTGTGCTTTACAGGACAAAAATATTAATTTTTTCCAAAACTCAGCTAAAGGAAAGAGATTCATATACTTTTGTTCAGAGCAGCACTCTTCACAATAGTCAAAAGGTAGAAGCAACACACGTATTCATTTACAGATAAATAGATAAACAATATATTTTCCATACAATGGAATATTATTTAATATTAAGAAATGAAATTCTGACACATGCTGCTACATGGATGAACCATGGAAACATTATGCTAAGTAAAATAAGTGAGTCACAAAAAGACAAACACTATACAATTCCTCTTATAGGGGGTACTTGGAGTAGTCAAATTCACGGAGACAGAAAAGATGATAGTTGCCAGGGGCAAGATAGAGGAGAGAATAGAGTTGTTGTTGAATGGTGTTATGGTTTGGATATTAGGTGTCCTCCAGAAACTCATGTGTGAAAAAATGAAGGAATAATCAGAGGTGAAATGATCAGGTTATGAGAGATGTAACCTAATCTGTGGATTAATCTATTTAATGAATTAATGATTTGAATGGATTACTGGGTGGTAACAAAAGGCAGGTATGGTATGACTGTAGGAAGGAGGTCACTGAGGGATTATATATCTTGTCCACACTCCCAGGAGCTGAGTAGCTTTCCTCTGCCATGCTCTTCTGCCATGATGTTCTGCCTTACCTTGGGCCCAAAGCAAGGAAATTGGTTGACCATGGACTGAACCTCTGAAACCATGAGCTCAAATAAACTTTTCCTCCTCTAAGTTGTTATCATCAGGTATTTCGGTCACCGTGATAAAAAACTGAATAACACGAATGGGCACAGAGTTTGTTTTGTCAAATGAAAAAGTTCTGGAGATGGATAGTGGTGATGACTACACAACAGTATGAATATTCTTAATACCACCAAACTGTGCACTGGAACATGGTTTAAATTGTGAACCATTCCTAAAGGAAAGGGGGGTTGTAGAAAAAATAACTATGTCCCTGAACGCTTCCTTTCTGTTCCAAAAAGCCTAGCCACATTAAGGGAACAATGAGAGTAAAACTTTCCAGCCCAGGCACAGATTATCTTCAAGAACACTGACTCTCTTATGAACACTGGGAATTAGGGCAAGTTAGTGTTATCAGTAGAAAGCTACTTTCCACATGCACATCACCACAGTTGCTCCTTGGTATGCTGGTCACACAAATAAACTAAACAAGCTAATGATACTTTTGCAACCTAAAATGTAAAATCCATCCCTGAGTGGGGGGACAGGCATGGAACTGAGGGCACTGTGGGAAGGATATTTGTCACTCATCCCTTCAGCCACCACTGGAGAAAATGCCATGAGGGAAAGGAGGCACTGTTGGGCATAACGCCGGGAGGGACAGAGGCGCAGTGGGCATATCATAACTGAACTTAGAGCAGCCGCTGATCTCTTGTGAGCTTTCCCCAATAAATCTTATGTCTTCGGTCTTGTCTCCAGTCACTTTCTTTGGCCTCTTCAAAACCTAAGCCACTGCCCTGTCACATCTGGGCTGTGAACCAGACAAATGGCAAATTCAATGCTATGAATATCTGTCAAACCAAAAGGCAGGGGAGATGGATAAAGAAAAGTAAATTATAATATTTCATCAAATTTAAGACTCTATCAATAATAAGATACAAATTGTTTATGTGCCTCTAAGGAAAAACAGTGACAAAATTATTTCTTATGCCTTAGAATTTCTTTCTTTTTTTTTTTTTTTTTTTTTTTTGATGGACCTTTATTTTATTTATTTATTTATATACAGTGCTGACACAAGATAGGCAAGTGCTTCACCACGGAGCCACAATCCCAGCCCTCTTTTTGTTTTTTTTTTGTTGTTGTTGTTGTTTTGTTTGTTTTTATTGTAAACAAATGGGATACATGTTGTTTCTCTGTTTGTACATGGAGTCAAGGCATACCATTTATGTAATCATAAATTTACACAGGGTAATGTTGTTTGATTCATTCTGTTATTTTTTAGAATTTCTAATACATACTAAAAAAAACTTCTTTAGACTTATGCATATTTTATTTGACATCATTTGTGAACATACATAAACTAGTTAAAATATTCCCAAATGTCAATTTAAGTAAAAATGTTCTAATAATAATGTAAAATCTAAGTAAAAGAAATTGGTTAAAATATTCCTAAAACTTGTCTTTTCAGAGTCCAAGTCTTCTGAGCCATTTTAGACAGAACTGTCAACAACCATGTTTCTGCCCAGAGATGTCCCCTCTGCCATCAGGAGTGCGCTGGGGCAGCATGTTTTGAAAGTGCTCCACGTTATCTCCAGGATTTTCTTCAAGCAGCTGATATTCATTCTGCATTCTTCCTTTACCTCACCAAGAGATGCCAATGGAAGGTTTTCAGACAAGGTTTTGAGGACTCACATTCTTTCTGTAAGTGACCCTTAAATGGTTAGTTGTCTGAAACATGAAGGAATTGTGGTGGTTGGTCCAGCCTTCCAGAATAACAACCAAGATCAAGCATGCAAGACAGCAACATCCATGTCACATCCAGCATCTGAACAGAAGCAGTCAAAAGACATCTCTATTTCAGATATGTTTGTTTGAAACAATGAAAATATTATAGAAAGAATGAAAATATAAGGAGCTGGGGATGTAGCTCAGTGGAAGAGCATTTACCTGGCATGTGCAAGGCCCTGGCTCCAAAAAAAAAAAAAAAAAAAAAAAACACAAACAAGAATGCTAGAAAATAAGTAAAAAATAATAGATACAATTACCTAAGAAATAAGTAAAAACATTGTCCCAACTATAAAGCCTTCAACTCCTGTTGTCATGCGTTTATCTAGTAATTAGTCTCTAATTTCTGAAGCAAATGCAGCCCCATTCATTTATTCATTTGCTCATGTATTTAAACAATCAACAAACATTAGGAACCTCCTATGCTCCGAGCTCCACCAGCAACTCAGAACACTCGCACTCCACATTCTGCAAAAACCCTGAATAAAACCAGAACATTTCTTTCCTCTTATAAGCATTACATAATTGTCTCCCTTTTCTCTTTAGCTTCCAGGAGTCTCAGAGTGAAAGGAAAGACTAAACATTAACACTCTGTAAGTCCTGAAAGGCTGCCTTACTTACATTTATCTTTTTCTCAATATCTTGACTTTCTACTTGTATTTCAGTTTCCCTTGTCCCATTTTTTTTTTCAGGTTTATTTTACTATATATTAGTGAGTTTGTTAGTTAGTGTAGGTAGGTAGGTAGACCCAATTTAGAATATACACAGCCCTATCTCTGCCACAAACAGACCTATTCCTCCTGTGCCTTGTGGAAACCTCCAGGACCCAGCATCGCCCCTTCCCTCTCCTGCCACACCTGGTGACCTACACATCCTGCCCATTCGACCCCCTAAACATCTCGGCAACTCTTACTACTGTGGTCATGGATCAAGTTTTAACAATGTAACTTTACTTTTATTACTGGAGTCCTAGGCCAGAGCCCAACTCTAGGTGTCTCAACAAATCAGGTCTGGCCACTCACCCCAAATCCAAATAGAAAAAAGTCATCGCAAATAGCAGGAAAGGAAGTTCAATCAATATGTTTATATTGAAGAGTGAGATCAAGCGAGTCATCCCTTTCTTCAGGAGTACTAACATAGATTTTGGTTTAAACAGAGGAAAAAAATGAAGCAGGGGGCAAGAAGTATGCATCATTAAACAATCTTGGTCAAACACTGTAGTGTGGCAGCTCATTATTTCAGTTCTGGTCAGAGTCCTTTCAGTGTCAAGAAAATTGCTGCTGATCAGGGGGCCAATCTGCATTTACTTCACAGGATTTTATCTATCAGACTCGTGGTCCTGGAAGGGGGTAATTTGGTTCCTGTGAGATGATCACTTCTACTTGATGGGGGGCAGTCCCACCCTGGGATGATCTGCCTGCTATTCCTTGCTGTTCCTGGAAAGTGTAGGACAAAAACTGGAGACTTCTAAACACCACTCCAGGGGTCTGGAGCAGGACTTTGTAAAAGCTGGAGTTTGAATGTCCCTGCAGATCTTGAAAATACCTTAGTCACTTTTACCTTGGTGTCTTCACCCTTGAAGAGGGCTGATTATCAGTTTTAGATGAACACTCCTTAAATGATTATCATGCTTATGTACTGACCTGAACAAGAATCTGACCCAAAGTTTCAGGAAAAGGGAGCAGATACATAATGAAGGTAAAAATGTCAAATTGTTATCCTGTTTTCATTGAACCTCTGCAGGCTCAAGCAAAAAATCACACTTTTGGCTAAGGCTGCCTCTAATTCCCTCTAATTGCCTCTAATTTTTTCATAACTGAATGTAAATAATATACCAAACCTTCTTTTAGTCTCACAGAAGAAATTTTATTATAATAGGATAAGGATCCAAAAATAACCTGAGACCTGAAAAAGAGTTTCATTCATGTCCCACCACCCCACCTTATCACACACACACATAGACAAGAACAAAGGCCCAGACTGCACACTGCCAGGTTTAATGCCCTGTATGGATGGACACAAATGGATTTTGTGATCCAGAAGAAGTGGTGTTCTTTATAGCAGCAAATGAAATTCTAAAACAAAAACAAACAAAAGGTGGACTGGAAGGAAGGGGGGCATCTGGAGAAGAGAGTTTCCTCAGGTGAGAGGCACCTTACCCTACCCTCCTCCACCCAAGAAGGCCCCCCCCATAGTTGCCCACCCACCATAGAAGGTTTCCAGAACATCCTCAGGAGTTTATGACTGGTTTCAATAACATCCTCCTTGTCAACTAGAGACTTCTGAGGAACAGGATCTCAGAATTATCTTGCTCAAATTAAGCCTAAAAAAACCATCCCTAGCTGGGATGTGGTGACTCCCATCTTAACAACACCCCCCAGCCCGTGGTAGACTGGAAGAGACCTTCATGAATTCCTGTAACGCCACATGTGATGACAAAGTGTGGGTGATCCTTGGGAAAGTCAGTGAGCTACTTGAGATATCATCCATTGAGCAAAAGGGATCCACCCTGCAGACCCAGTGTAGACCACCATGGGGGCTGAAAAAAGATGCATTGTTCCACATAGATCATCAGCATGATGGTACATGAGCATGACGAGTCAATCAGACATCACATAAATGCCTGGAAGAATTGAATCTTGCCCAGACTAAATAAATGATAAAGATTCCATATTCCCCTCAGCAGCAAAGTAAAAAAAAAGGTAATTACAAACTCAGTTGCTGCGCATAATTCCATCTATTCAAATTGAACCAAAAAATATGAAATATGGAGAAATACAGAATGCAGACTGTGAGTTCAATCCCACCTGAAGAGTATGGATTAAGCAACTAGAAGAGGACACAGAACTTTCCCCTCAGTTCCCAGGAGAACCACTCTGGTCATAAGCAAGTGCCAGGCCTCACATCCAGTCTCAGAATACTGTCCTGCAAGTAGCTTTGGTCAACCCCTGGCAGCTCCTGGAAACCCCAGGTGACATGGGATGATAATGCATGCTTTTCCTTCTAGGAAGTGTATTCCAAATGTAAGCTTTGAAACTAAATGTATAAATGACAATGTAAGGTCTGGTGGCACTTGCATATAGTCCCAGCTGCTCTGGAGGCTGAGGCAGGAGGATGGTTTAAGCCCAGAATTTCAAGGCCAGCCTGGGCAACATAGTGAGATTCCATTTTTAAAAAATAATTAATTAATAATAGTTGTAAGAATAATAAAACAGATGACAGCCAGGCACGGTGTCATGCCTTCTATAATCCCAGCAGCTCAGAAGGCTGAGACAGGAGAATTGCAAGTTCAAAGCCAGTCTTAGCAACTTAGGGAGACCCTAAATAACTAAGTAAGACCCTATCTCTAAAAAAAATATTAAGAAGTGCTAGGGATAGGGCTCAGTGATTAAGGGCCCCTGGGTTCAATTCCCAATACCAAATAAATAAGTAAATAAGTAAATAAAATAGATGACAAAGTGAATCAAGCAAGCACATGGTATTAATACATTTGTGCTAAGAGCAATCTACATTTAGCATTATAATGTATAAGAAAATTTATTGTACTAAAAATTTGAAGTTAGCCTTGTAATATCAAATTAAACTATAAAATCAAGAACTTGATTTTAGTATTATGGTTTCAGTTTAAAAGTATGAAATAATTGATTATGTTTGTAAACAGTATTGGAACATTTGAGGCCTGGATATTCATTGTTGTTATTAATTTAATTTATTTGCTTAGTTTTGCTTTTTAAGTCAGGCATTCAAAATTTCTTAAAATACAGTATATGTATAAATTCAGTTTAGAATGTTTTGGGGCATTTAAATAAGTGGTGAATGGGACTTATTGTTTAAGAAGAGTTTTGTTACTTTCACTTGCATTATTATGCAGTAATGAAAAGGTCAAATTGGTGGCTCATATTTAACTTAATTTATGAAAAGAAATCACATTTGTAAGCAAAATTAGAAGTTTAATAAAACTAATTTTAAACATACTTTAACAAATTGACTATAAATTTTATAAAATCAAGTAACAATGAATAGTCTTTTCTGTGTACAAATATCACTACAGACATCAAAAACGTCTTGACATTGGAGTCCACATGCCAAGGGACTGAGGTCCAGTACAAGCCACCAAAGAGAATGCACCACCCATGCCAAGAACAACTGCAGCACCTGGACTCCACTCTTGCCAAGTAAACACACCAGGAATAACATCTGCATCTCTACTGCTGCCAGCCTGAGAGACCAAGAAACTAAGAGGTGGCATCCTGTGCCCACCCACCCATGTTCCATCTTTCACCCAGCTCCCCTTTCCCTGACCCTCCTTGCTTCTTCTCCACAGCACTCCTCACCAGTTTTTTTTTTTTCCAGTGCTGAGGATTGAACCCAGGGTCTCACTCATGCTAGGCAAGTGCTCTACCACTGAGCACCCCAGCCCTGCATCACCATTTAACATATTAATCTTATACATTTTACATATTCAGGTTATCATCTTTCTGAACATAGCTGATGGCAGATACCATGAAATCAGAGACTGTGTCTTGTTCAGTCCCAAATCACCAGCACCTGCAATAGGACCTGAGTGTGGTCTGCTCCCAAGAAACAAGCACTTCATGAAGCCTTTGTTCCTCATCATCTGTTTATACATCTCTCTCCTCATATTAGCTGCATAATCCTTGAACTCAGGAGCTACCTTACTCACCACTCAATCTCCGTGCACAGCACCTGCCCAGAAAAAAAAAAATGTGGGCCCAAATCATATAAAAGTGACTCCCCATTGGAAGGTAGGTGGGGCCTTTGGAATCAAGCAAGTTAGAATTCTAGACCAGCCATAAGTGAACCTTGGACAAGTTACTCAAGATCTCTGAACTTGTTTCTTTAGCTGAAAGTGGGTATAACACCCACTTTGGTTTGTTCTTGTGGAAATTTAATGGTTGGATATAAGGGAAAGTGTCTAATGCTGAGTCCTTACATAAAGTTTGTCTCATAGTAGGTGCTCAATAAAAATCAGTTTCTTTGCTCCTTCTCACCTCCTCCAAATGCTGCAGAGAAGACCCTCACACACACCAATACCAGCTTCAGGTGCTTGACCTAAGTTTCCTCCTTTGGAAAGTGGCAGGAATCAGAACGGGACCCTACTGGAGAGTTCCAGAGGAAGGTCCAAGCCTCTGTCTGGGGGATTGGAACAGAAGAATGAGTTCCTGGTTTGAGATTTGGAGATCCTACCAATTTGGAGAACTTAAAGTGCAGGAAGTGAAAGGAGCCACGGGTTAAAGGGGATCCTGGTCCTTTTTTGACAGTCCCATTCATCCACTCCTATGTTCTAAAAATGAGGAACCAAGGAGAGCCAACAGGAAGGGGCATGTGGGGAGATTCACCCTGAAGAGGAAAGTCAGAATGGCCCCATTCCCCACTACTGCTCCAGACCCAAACTCCTGTCTGATTTTGACCCAAGTCCTAGCCTGATCCCAGCTCCAGGACTAACCCCTCCATCAGCCCTATCCCCATACTTACTACCAACCTAATTCCAGATCAAATTCCAACAAAGTGAAGAGTTGGTGGCCCTAGAGGAATCAAAGATCCCCAGATCATGATAGAATTTCCCTGGTCTCTCTTCTGTCTTTGTTTCCACTTCTGGTCTGTCTTCCTCCATCTACCTGCCACCACCTCTCACTCATTTATGCATGTATCTCACAGCAGATATTTGTTAGCATCAATTTGTGGGGAGGCTCTGCTAGAGTCTTCTGAGAGAAGACTAGATTGAAGCCACAGAATTATACAATATCCCAGTTGTAGGGGTTGTGGGCTACCCCAGACCACCTGCCTCCATCCATGTAGAGGAAATGGTACTCAGAGGAAAAGGTACATCCAGGGTCCTACAGTCACTGATCCCAGAGCTATCCTAGACCACAAATCTGGGCCAGAATGAGCGTGATTTTCAGTTTGTGAAGGCTACCATTACTGAGTATCATAAACCGGGTGACTTAAACAACAGAAATTAATTTTCTCATGGTTTCAAAGGCTGGAGTTCTGAGATCAAGATCTGGAGAGTCTTCATTTCTTCTATGGCCTCTGTCCTTGGCTTGTAGTTGGCTGCCATCTTGCTATGCCATCACGTGGTCTTTCCTTTGCATATCTGTGTAGTAATCTCCTGAGGATACCAGTCATATTTCATTAGGCCTACCCCAATGACCTCATTTAACCTTGATTGCCTCTTTAAGGATTCCATCTCCAAATACAGTTACATTCTGATGGACTGGGGATCGGGACTTCAACCTATGGATTTGTGGGAGACACAATTCAACTTATAACAGTGTGGAACAGACAACTCCTTCTTGTTGTTGTTGTTGTTGTTGTTGTTGTTGTTGTTGTTGGTACCAGGGGTTGAACTCAGAAACGCTTAACCACTGAGCAACATCCCAACCCTTTTTATTTTTTATTTTGAGACAGGGTATCACCAAGTTGCTCAGGACCTCACTAAGTTGCTAAGACTGGCTTTGAACTTGAGATCCTCCTGCCTCAGTCTCCCAAGTCAGTTGCAGTGTGCCACTCAGACTACTCTTATCTGAGAGAAAGAGAGTCATGTGTTGGAACAGTCGGGGGTCAGAGGAGAGTTGCTCTCCCCAGATCCAGTTCAGCCCAGCCCCAGGCTCAGAAGAGGGGGCTAGGCTTGTTCTTTCATTCATAGCAATTACTTTATTCAAAAATGTTTCTTAGCCAGCATGGTGGCACACACCTATAATCCCAGCAACCCAGGAGGCTGAGGCAGGAGGAACACAAGTTCAAAACCAGCCTGGGTAACTTAGCAAGACCCTGTCTGAAAATAAACTCCAGGGCTGCAAGCACCCTTGAGTATACTGATTACAGATCCCAAAGGAAGAATGTGGAGAACTCAAGGGAGAGGCTGTGGACATTGTATTAGTTATTCCTTAGCAGGACAGGCAGGATACAGTGCAGGGTCACACTACACCTACAAGCAGGGGGAATATATAGGATAAGTTGCATGCCCACTGCACAAGTGAATTTCCTCAGCTGTTTTATGAGGACATTCCTTTACTTTACAAGCAAGATCACTGTTTAGATCCGCACCTAAAGATTGGAGATAAGGAAAGTGACCAGCTCCCCATCTCCATCTTCTTACCACATTCTTTTAGAGTCCTTCTTGTCTCACTGCAAGCTTTCCTAGGCACTGATTAGTGTTTAACCCAACACCCCACGCCTTCAGTGCCTCAGAAACTCCTTGTCCCTCACATTCTCAAACCATCCCCCTTCCTCTGCCAAGACCTTGGGACAGAGATCAGGAGGCACACTGCATCTGTATCTTACAGCAAAGTACAAAGAGCAGGAACCTATCAACAAGCATATTAAGGTAGTTAAGATAGCATTAATTTTAGACACTTGCGTTAAAGCATGAGAGAAATGTTTTAGTCCATTTCTGTTTTATCCAACTGCACTCCATCTCGTTTGTGGGTCAGACTACCCAGGGAAATCCCTGTGCTGCAGTCCTAGGGAGTCCTGAGCAGATCCAGCAGTCAGTCTGGTTGGCACGATGTGCAACTTCCATTGCCCAGTCCAGGAATAGGTTATCTGTTGTTAACATTTGTAAATATGACAAATGTTTAATAGACAACAATAATGGCAAATCAGTTCTATGAGACAGTGTATAGGCTACCATATAATCTAGTGTTATTAAACTAGCCTGTACAGTAGGCTTACCTGGGCACATGGCCACACCAATCTATCTGTACTTTAGGGGTATAAAAAAATAAGAAACCTCTGGAATATATAACTGTCTTAAACTGATACAAAGTGTACCTTAGATGATGACACCCAAGGGTAATATCTCCTGTACTTGTGAGGGCCGGGTTGCCAATTTAGTAGGTTTTACATGTAAATTCAGACATACTCCCTCCCCACAAGGGGTCAGTAAAGCAAATCACCGGGGGCTTATTTGTACAGTCCATGGCCAACTAATGCTCCTTGTCTCCGATGTGATGTCTCAAGGAGCTGGCAACAGTAAGTTGTTGTTCACGCTCCAGGCTGGTTTAAGAAAATGATCAGTGGAAGTGTCCTTTATCTGTAACCTTAATGCTGCAGCCATGGGCAAGATAATATAGAAATGACTGCAGGCCACTGAGGTCTGGGCTTCTCATTTGGTGTCCTCCATGCCTCAGCAGACAAGCAGCCCACCCTTGCATTAGAGGTACTCTCAGTCCTTATGACCTCAGGCTATTCATTCTTTCAATTAATCCAAACCCTGTTGGATTGTATGGCAGGTGGAAAATCCAAAATATGCCCTAGTCTTGAGTCCCTTGTTGTGTGAAATGAATTCTTTGGTGGCTCTCCTTTAGTTGCCTTCTGATAGGCTCTTTTTCTGGAAAAGGCTTACATCAAAACTGTGTGTCCATGCAAGTCAATGTATATTCAGCCCCTTATGATAATGGAAGAGGGACAATGTAGTCTGTCAACACTGAAGAGGGACCTCATCTCACTTGACATGCCCTTCGTGGCATCCAGTCATCTTGGGTAGCACTGAGAGCAGGCAAGACAGTCCTGGCATGCAGCAACAACATCAGACATCTTTATGGGCAGTCCCCAGCATGTCTCAGCAGTAATCTTTTGACTTACATGCTTTAATCTACTTTGTAGCCAAGAGGCAATTTCTTCTGCTGGGGCTTCCTCCAGCCACCTTAGCTTTACCAGTTGTATGATCTTGACTGGTTTCTTTGGTCATGGGCTCTATGGTAGAAAGGGCAGCATAAGTAGCATGCAACTGTTTTGCTAACAAGTTATAATGTTCCTCTGCCCCCTTCCATAATTGTGACCAAAATCCAATAGGGGCCTTATGTCCCTTAACCTAGTGCTATAAGCTCCATTCAGCAGTCCAGAGTAGACTCCTGTTTTCTGCCTCAATTTTCTTGTCTCTCCTAGGTCTGCTGTCAGTCATACTGCTTACTAAAGAGGCTGCCCCACTAATGGGATAATATTGATATCAGGGCACCATAAATGGATGGAGGGGCCACGTGTAACCCTGCATTCCTCCTCCCAGGAGTAAAGTCAGGCTGTTGGTCCTGGAAAGGCTGCACATAAATAGCATGTTTCATTCCTAATTACCACAAACAGCTCTCCAATAAAGCCAGGTACCTCTGAGCATGGCAATATCTCCAGAATTTGGCCCTGTATTGCTAGTGGCAAGAAGAAGCCAAGTTAGTTAATGACCCCACACTTTCACCAGCACCACTGGCATAAAGTAGGGTCAGCTTTTTGGACAATTCTATATCATTCAACATTATTCCATCTGCTTCAGTGGCCCACAAGTGGAGCAGCCATGCCAGTACACTTTCTTTTGCTTTCTGCCTGAACTTGGACCCCAGTTCCACCAGCTCCACAGGGGTATACAGACTCATGGTGATATGTAAATATCTCTCTGGAGCTGGAACAAATCTGGATTCTCCCCCTCGGGCTGCTCCTGCTGGATCTTAGACTTTTGGATCATTGCCAGTCTAGCTTCTACTATATCTTCATCCTCCACATCAGATTTTGAATCACTGGAACTAGTGGACTCCCTGAGTGGATTCCCATGCCCAATGATCCCTGTTTCCACTAATCACCAATGCCCTAATATGGGTTCTGTGCCCACAACATCCCCTTAGTTTAGCATAATGGTGTAACACGACCTATAGGCAGTCATCTGTAAGTTCTAAATGCTGTGAAAGCACATCCTTGCTGTCAACCTGTGCTAAACAGGCATCTCTCTCTTTCTTAACTCTTGCTATACTCTACCCAGCTGATCCTGAGTGGCTAAGTCCCAGTCTGTGGCTAATTTTTTTTTTTTTTTTTTGGTACCAGGGTTTGAGCCTAGGGAAGCTTAACCACTGAGCCACAACCCCAGCCCTTTCTTTCATTTTTTTATTTTGAGACAGGGTCCTGCTAAGTTGCTTAGGGTCTTGCTAAATTGCTGAGGCTGGCTTTGATCTTGCAATCCTCCTACCTCAGCAAGCACCACCATTCCCCACTGTGGCTAACTTTAATGCACATAAGAGAGGCCAGGCCACTACTGATCCAGCACCTCCACTACTTTGGATTCCTTCCACTTTACTGAGACTACTTTTGATGCTGCTTCCAACACTTGCAGCACCCTCCTTTACATTTTCAAAGCATCTCCATACTCACACCATGGTCCCCACCCCACCAATAGGGAAGCCACCTCAAATCACATCAAGGATTGTGGCCGGCCTGGGATTTCCCCCTGCAGACTTTATGTCCTCTCCCAACTCAAGAGTCAACTCAACGCATTTTGTGTGTGTGTGTGTGAGATAGGGATTTAGGAAAAAAAGAGAAATACTGAATTTTAAAGAAAACACTCACAAGATGTAGAAAGTATAGTTGTAAATCTTGAGCAACTCACCCTTGGTCCATGCCCTGGTAAAATGAGGGAAATACTCAAGCACAGGGAAACTGGTACAAAATTGTGAAGCTCTACTCTGGATCTACCTCCAGTCTGGTCCCTGATATTGCTCTTCTATAAATATTGAACCCCCAGCCCAAGACAGGGCTGCTTCCCACTCTCAAGACAGCTCAAACCTACCTTCCTAAATAAACCTCTGTCTATGCCTTTGTCTGTCTGGTGCTGAAATTCTTTTCCTTCACGTATGTCAAGAACCTCTCTGGTCCTGAGCTGAGTTCCTCTGGGAACTCCTCAAGACCCTTCTCCAGAGACATCTCTTCTCCCGTGACATTTGGGATCCTGCTAACTGCAGCAGTTGTTCAACTTCAGGACTATAAGCACCTGGAGCGTTCGGTTTACCAATCCCAAAGGATGAACTTGGAGGACTCATGGAGAGGTTTTAGACATGTTATTACTTAATCCTTGGCAGCAGCAGGCCAGTGTACAATGGAGAGCCACTGTATACAAGTAGAGGGAATATACAGGATAGGTTGCATGCCCACTGCACAGGTGGATTTCCTCAGATGTTTTATGCGTATATTCCTTTACTTTACAACCAGGGTCACTCTGTTTAGATTATCACCTAAAGATTGAAGATAAGGACTGGAACTGTGGCTCAGTGGTAGAGCAATTGACTAGCATACGTGAGGCCCTAGGTTCAAACCTCAGCACCATATAAAAAATAAAATAAAATAAAGGTATTGTGTCTACCTACAACTAAAACCAAATTTTTTTTTAAAAATTGAAGATAAGGAGAGTGGCCCGCTCCCCCTCTCCATTCCCTTCTTTAGAGACCTCTTGCTGCTAGCTTTCCTATGCACTGATCAGTGTTTAACCCAACAGGGGTTCCCCACAAATCAGATCTGGTCATTCTCCCCAAAAATTAAATCAAAATATAATGATGGAAAGCAGGAAAGGAACTTTAATCAACATACCATATCAGGAAGCTTACAGGTAATATCAAGCATCCCAGCCCTGCCTTCAGGGGTAGTGGTGACACAGTTCCTAGATTATACAAACAAGAGGACCAGAAATACACATGGTCAAGTAGTCTTTGCCACATTATGGTCTGGTTGATCATCATCATAAGCTGCATCAGGCAGGGTCTTATCAGTTGCTGTAAAAAAGCTGCTGTTGCCTGGGGGGGTGGTTTCACCTCATCACAAGATACTTTATTGACTAGACCTGTTCTTCCTAGAGTCAAGTCAATTCAGAGCAAAGGAAACAGATGCAGAATAGATGCCAAGTTTTTATTTTTTATTCTGCTTTTAGTTAATCATTGAGCATTTACAGGCCCAAGAAAAGGTTCTAAGTCCTTATTACACCCGTACTTCATTAAACATATTGACTTGACATGTTGACATATTGTTCTTCTGTACATTAAACCTCATGACAATTTATACACTTTGCGTTAGTTGCTGCACAACTAAAGAACGAGAAATGTTAAATATTCTGATATTATCTAAAGCTCACCAGATATTCTGGGTTGTGTGAATCTTAAGAAAGATTATTTAGCAGTTAACATTTTTATCATTTAGGTGTGGCTTTTCTTTAGAATTTACAATGCCAGACATAAGGGAGAGACTTAACCTTGCAAAAGGGGAAATAATCTTGCAGAAAGGAAAAGGGAGGAAATGTAATCTTACAAAGGATGACTTGCAAAAGAGTGGCCACTGTTACACCAGAACCACAAAAACAGAGGAAGAGAACGAATTGTGTCTGTAGTGAACAGATACAAATTTTTTCATTGTCATTATTCTCTAAACAATACAGTGTAACAGCAATTTACATAGCATTTAACTGTATTAGGTATCATAAGTAATCTAGAGATGATTTAAAGTATATGGGCAGGGTGAGGTGGTACATACCTGTAATCCCAGCTACTCAGGAGGCTGAGGCAGTAGGATCATAACTTCAAGCCCAGCAATTTAGTGAGACCCTGATTCCAAACAAAAAAATTTAAAAAGGCCTGAGAATGTAGCTCAGTAGCAGAGTATTCCTAGATTTAATCCCAGTACCCCAAATAATAATTTAAAATTTTAAATTAAAAAAAGATAAAGTATAGGGAAGGAAGCATGCAAATTGTATGCAAATACTGTGCCATTTTATATAAGGGACTTGAGCATCTGCAGATTTTTGTATCCACAGGAGTGTTCCAGAACAAATCCTCTGAGGATACAGAGGGAAACTATACAAAACTGTAGATTTAATTGAGTGGGGAACATAATTGTGTCTGAAGAAGAGGACAGAAAGAAGAACTAAAATGAACTACATTGGGTCAGGTGAGTTTGAGATGCTTATTAGAGTGTAGATTAAATGACAGGTAGGAAGTTGGACAAACAATCTAGTCAGGGACAAGTGTGCACACACAGACACACACACATGCCCCAGTCCTACAAGCCCCAATATCCTGAAGAGATATCCCTACTTCTACCCAGCTAGTCTCTGACCACTGGCTCTTCTGGCCTTGAGTCTTCATCTCCTTCCTAAGCCACTGACGCCTAAGGCCATCATTGTTCCTGGGTCTCCAGTGAGTGCACCAAGAAGAAAGGCAGGGTGGGAAACAGAAAACACCACTAAAACCACCAAAACAGCAGCTCAAACACCAGTCAGTCCCCAGTTGTGTCAACAGCTCATATGGACTGACATTTCCTGTGAGTAATGACATCACTGCCTGACCTCCACTGGAGGGGCAAGGAGCTTGCAACTTCTGTGCTTTTTTCCTCTTTATCTGTAAAATGGTATTCTGTCATTTCCTGAAAGTCCATAGTTTATACTATGCCTATCTTAATCTAATAAATTCTTTATTTTCCTATATCTGCAATGTTTGTGACCTTGTTCTTTGAGGGCTAGTTCTCCCTGCCTAGCTTATAAAATCCATGTAACTTGGGCCTTTTTATGGTATGGATACTCTGTGTTAAAGGGACAAGTATGCTTTTTTATTTATTTTTTCTTGGTGTATTATAATTTTACATAATAGAGGGATTCATAATTGTGTATTCATACATGCACACAATATAACATTATAATTTGGTTGACTTCATTCCCAGGTAGGGATATGCATGGATCTAAAATGTCACAAAGGCTGCTTAGATTCCCAAGCTGCCTTATACTCCCAAGTAGCTGGGATTACTGGCATGCACCATCACACCTGGATTGCTTCTTCATTCTTTAGAACAAGTTTCTCCCTTCCTGGAATCCCAGTCCAGTCATTCATATGGTGACCTCCAGTTCATTTTCCAGAAAACACATTTTGAATAAACCCCTTTCAAAAGCCTTCTCGACTCACAAAGCAGAGATCACTAGGCCCTCCTCTTCCACCTCCATGCTGGGCTGTTATCATTGGTTTAGGGCACTGTCTTCCTCCCCAGACTGTGCACTGTGACACCCTTCAAGCAGGACTCATGGCTTTTTCATCTCTAACACCCTGCATGGGGGGATCCAGCTCATGGCTCACCCAGATTCCCTTCTTCCTTGGCTTTTAAAGCCAAGATAGATGAGGGCTGGTGTTTGGGTACAAACATTGGAAAAGCCTCAGGAAACAACTCATCAAAATACATGGAACAAGGCAATTCATCCACCAGCTTTACAATTGTTTGCATTTGTAACTACTCACCCTGCTAGGATTATATAGAAGTCACTGGTGGAGAAAGGGGAGGCAAAACCTCAACCAGAGACCCCCTAGAGCTCTCTTGAACCTCATCCCATTGCTCCTCCCTTTCCCTCAGCACCTGTCAAATATGTTCTGTTTATTGTAGGTTGGAGATCACAGGCCACAGAGAAGTGGGACTTCAGACAGTCTTGCTCAATGCTGTGTCTCACAATTTAGAAGAGCACCTAGCATATACTAGGCTCTCAAGAAATGTTAGTTGATTAAATGACTTTTGTTTGAGAAAACAATGACTTAAAATTATTATGGTAGCCAGGCCCAGTGGCACAAGCCTGTAATCCCAGCAGCTCAGGAGGTTGAGGCAAGAGGATCTCAAGTTCAAAGCTAGGCTCAGCAAGGCACTAAGCAACTCAATGAGACCCTGTCTCTAAATAAAATACAAAATAGGGCTGGGATGTGACTCAGTGTTCAAGGGCCCTGGAGTTCAATCCCCAGTAACCTCCCAAAAATTTATTATGGTAAGAAAAATATGGGCAAGGATATAGTGCAAGTAGAACTTTCACTCCTGATGTAAAATGGTCACTTTAGACAATTTTTAGCAGTATCTACTAAATCTGAACTCCCAGATTCCAGTCTTAGGGGTTTATCCAACAGAAATGCATCCATATTTTCATCAAAAAACATGTACAAAAATGTTGACAGCAGTACTCATCATCAAAATAGCACAAAATAAATAGGTCACTATCCAAATGCTCATCAGTAGAATGAACAGAATTTGTTTATCCATTTGGGATACTGCACAGCAATGACAGTGAACCATCTACAACCACGTGCAACAATACAGATGAGTCTCACAAATAGTGATGAACAAAAGAAGCCAGAGTCAACAGTACATATGGTACAGTTGCATTTACTTAAAAACAAAAATAGGCAAAACTGATCTATGCTGTTAGAAGTCAGAGAGGGAGTAACAACTGGAAGGAGGCATATTGGGACCCTGGGTTGTTGTCATGATTAGGGCTTCTGATCACAAGTGTGTTCAATTTGCAACATTTGATGTGTGCATGTTTCTGTATAAACACGTGTGTGCATATATATAATATGAACACATATATGTATATGATACAGTCATGTGTCACTTAACAGGAATATGTTACCTTCTGGTAAATGCATTATTAAGCAATTCTATCACTGCACGAACATCATTCATCCTTACACAAACTAAAACAGTCACAATGTCACTAGTTGATATAAATGGGAACCAACAACCCATCTTATACACAGTTTATTGTTGACTGAAAAATTATGTAGTATATGTCTGTACCTCAGTAAAGCTTTCAAAATTGCTATAGTATGGTTGTTTCTCAAAAAAGTTTTAGAAAGAGAGCTGGGGGTGTAGTTTGGTGGTAGAGCACTTGCCTAGCATGTGTAGGGTGCTAGGTTCAATCCCCATCACTGCAAAAAAAAAAAAAAATTAACTATCATTCCACCTGTAGGCAGGTCCCCAAAAGAATTGAAAGCAGGAACTCAGAGAAGTATTTGTATACCCATATTCACATATATTATATCCTATACCCAACGGGTAGAAGCAACCACCAACAGATAAATAAACAAAATATGGTACATAGGTACAATGAAATAAAATTCAGCTTTAAATGGAAGGAATTTCTAATGCATGATACAACATGAACCTTGAAGATATTATGGTAAGTGAAATGAGCCAGTCGAATTGTATGATTCTGTTTATATGAGGTGCCTATAGTAGTTAACTGCATAGAGACAGAGAGTAGAATGGTGGTTACCCAGGAATGGGGGGAGGGAGAATGGAATATTATTTTTAATCCTTTGAAGTCTCAATTTTGCAAGATGAAAAGAATTCCGTGGACAGTAACACGACATAAACTTTTTTCCGTGCTGGGGATTAAACCCAGGGGCGCTCTACCACCGGGTTACATCCTTGACCCTTTTTATTTGTTACTTTGAGATAGGGTCTCATTAAGTCACCCAGGTTGACCTGGAATTTACAATCCTCCTGCCTCAGCCTCACAATATCTGGGATTACAGGTGGGCATGGCACACGATATAAACTTAATGTCACTGAACTGTATACTTAAAGAGTTAAAATGGTAAACCTTATGGTATGTGTATTTTACCACAAAATTAATTGTTGAAATAGGTATTAAACATCACGTTTTGGGGGTTTTTCTTTGGCCTCTCCCTTGCCAACACATTAAGGACGGCAGCGCCATCGTGTGGTCACAGCTGCAGGGCCCAGACTCTCCCGCACCCCCACCGCCTCCAACTTTTTTTCAGTTTTATGCATCTCTCCAAATAGCTGAAGTGAAATATTCAACAGTAAAGAGATCGTTCTTAAAGTCAAAAAAAAAAGTTCATTAAGTGAACCCCTGAGAAAAATTTAGCAACTTTTTCCTCTGATCATATTTTCCTATTAGCTTATTAACTTTTTCTGGTTCAAATCACATACCCTTGATAGTTACCCTTGGAGTAAAGCTTGTAAAGACCCTGAAGGTACAAGGCAGTTTGGCATCAGAAAGTGGCAGTTTCTCTGTCATCCTAGATCTACTGGGCTGAAGTTCAGAAACCTGGATGATTACATTTCTAAGTTCGAGGTTTGTAAGAGTTGGGTAACAAAGGCCCTCTTGGTTTTTACTTTACAAAAGAGTGCTTGATGCAATCAGAGCTTCACAGAACTCTGCGCCCTTCTTTCAGTTAAATTAGGAAGGGTGACCAGGTAAGCAAGGGCATCTACACACAGCAATACCACTCTCACCAGGTTAGTTTCTCCCTTCCCGGAAGAACCGGGACCGCTCCCTTCAGGCATAACCACCAATCACTGCGCGCGCGCGGTCGCGGTCACCCTGGCTGGTTTCTCCCGGTGCCATCCCGCGGGTATCTCGGCAGCCTGTCCGCTTGACGAACTGCCTCCTTAAAAGTCTGAGGCAAGCATTAATATTCACCCACCCGGATTTTAGAGCCTCAATTTGCAAGTTTCTGACACTTGAGTTTTCAAAACTGGTTTTGCGGTGCTCAAATTGGCTTGAGAGCGCAGCTAGGGAGCCCCAGGCTAAAAAGGACTTGAGAGTTGGCGCCTGAGGGAGGCGGACGGAATGGCCGCACTTCCGCCCTTTCCCCTTTTCCTGCTTTGCAAGGATCAGGAGGTAGCTGTCCTTCTTGCCCCTTCCGCGCTGGCTCTCACAGCCCCAGTCAGTGTGGTTGGGCGGCAGCTTCCACCACTTCCAGGGCCTACCCAAACGAAGGATCCGCAGCCCACGTGGTGTAAGCCCCAGGCTCTCTGGACTGCACTCCTGATCTTACTTAAGTATCCCAACCCTAGGCCTCAGATGTGCCTGAGTCCGTCTGAATAAGCCTCCCAGGGGTTCCCCTTCTCCAGCCTCGCCACCGTGGGGAGTCGCAGCCTTCCTGTACCCCAGACGGGCAATAGCTTTTCTTCTCGTAAACTTTTAATGATAAACTAAGGTGCCGAATTACAGGAAGTTCAACTTGTTTTATATACCCAAGCTGGCAGTTAAAAGTTGCTAACAACTTCCTTGTTTAGGTGAAGTCAGCAAATGACCTGGCAAGAGATGCTTGTTCTGCTTGGCAAGAGATGCTTGTTTTGATAGAAGCAAGGAGCTGCTCTCCTTGGCTATTTAAGTAGGAGCCAGCACTGCCTGCCCCAAAAGGGAGGCAGGACTCCAAGGATTTGGGAAGACTGCCCTCCCCTGAGGCATAGAGATGGCTAATGCTAGGAGGTGTCACTTTTCATAAGAGCCAAAGAATTCTTTGTAACAAAGAAATTGAGGCCCCAAGATTTTTGTTGTTGTTTTGTTTCAGATTGTTTTGTTTTGTTTGTTTTGTTTTAGGTTTAATGTCATTAGAACCTCCCTGATGAGGCCTGGGGAGATAGCTCAGCTGGTAGAGTGTTTGCCTCCCAAGCACATAGGCCTTGAGTTCAATCCCCAGTACCGCAAAAAAGAACCTCCCTAATGAACAGACATGGTTGTCACTAAGGTCTATTGACAGGAAAAGGTAACCAAAGGGCCCAAGGGGAACCCATCATGACTGAAGGAACAGAACTTGTGACCCTTGTATTAGTCAGCTCAGGCCGCTGTAACAAAATATCATAGGCTGCATGACTTAAATGCAAATATTTATTTCTCACAGTTCTGGAGGCTGGAATTTCAAGATCAGGGTGCTCACAGATTCAGCACCTGGGTTCTTTCTGGCTTGTAACTGCCACCTTCTTATTGTGTCCTTACATGTTGGAGAGATTGCGGAAGAGAGAAAATGTGGGTACACTCTTGTCAGT
This sequence comes from Sciurus carolinensis, assembly GCF_902686445.1. Classification (NCBI taxonomy): domain Eukaryota; kingdom Metazoa; phylum Chordata; class Mammalia; order Rodentia; family Sciuridae; genus Sciurus; species Sciurus carolinensis. The sequence continues at coordinate 52,521,625 of NC_062215.1, read as the reverse complement.
TTCTCTTCCTAAAAGGGCAGTAATTCCATCACAGGAGGGAGCCCCACCCTTAGCACTTCATCTAAACCTACAAACCTAATTATCTCCCAAAGTGCCACCACACTGAGGATTAGGGCTTCAACATATGAATTTGGAGGAACACAAACAGTCCATAGGACCTGTATCAGTGTCAAGGTCTGGAAGAGTTCATGGGGGAGACCAGGTTGCAAGGGCCCCCTGACCAGATAGATGCTCAGAAGATGTGCTTGGGGGACCCTAGAGCAGAGATATGAACTGAGTGTTACCCCTCAAGAGCCCAAGGACATGGTGCACTCCCTGACCCCCTGTATAGGGATTGAACCCAGAGACACTTAATCACTGAGCCACATCCCCAGCCCCACCACCCTTTTTTTTTTTTTTTTTTTTTTTTTTTTTTTTTTGAGATAAGGTCTCACTAAGTTGCTGAGGCAGCCTCAAACTTGCAATCCTCCTGCCTTGGCCTTCCTAGTTGCTGGAATGAATGGCACATTTGATCAACAATACTCATGAGGAAGTGGGGTGCACTCTGAACAAGCCATCATTGGCAGTTAAAAAGCTGAAACTCACAATGTACACATGTATCAGAACATAACATGGTACCCTATAAATATGTTCAAATTTTTGTGTCAGTTTTCTTTTTAGATGTTAATAGACCTTTACTTTATTCATTTATTTATATGTGGTGCTAAGAATCGAACCCAGTGCCTCACACATGCTAGGCAAGCACTCTACCACTGAGCCACAACCCAGGCCCTGTGTTGGTTTTTATAAATGACTAACATTGTTTTTAAAAGCTGAAATTCCCAAAGTCTCAGCACCCTGGTGGCTTAGGGGGCCAGAGCTGAGTAGGGCATGAGGGGAGTAAATGACCTGTTTATCTTCCCATTAAGCCTTGCCAAACCCAGAGGGACAACAGCAAAGCCATGGCAGAGGCAGCCTCAGGCTGCATAGGACCTATTTTCAGCTGCTCTGGTAGCAGTGGCACAAATGAGTCAATAGAAATGGATCCTGTTTGTGGATGTAGGGGATTATCCAGGTCTTTCTCTACAAGAGTTTGAGAAGCAGATATAAGCTTTTAAACTTTATAACTTTTAAACTGTATAACATATGTAACTTACACAGTTATACAGTTATAACTATATAACTTTTAAACTAAGTCTCCATGGTTCTCCAAGAATTAGGGCAAGGGACTTCTCATCCATCTGGTTATGAGCACCTGAATGATAACTTTGAATATTATAAAGAGACATAATCTCAGTTGTACTCCAAGCCGACAAAGCCTGCCATATGGGTAACAGTAAACATATCTCATATCCCCTCCTGGATCATGTGGTGTAAGGACTCACCACAGCATTGGAGTCAAAGAGAAGAACCAGCCTTCCAGTTTGGTCTCACTATGCTATAACTGAATGATCTCAGTTAAATCAATCTCTTTAAGTCTCAGCTTCTTCTTCTATAAAATCATAATTTTCTCCCCTACCTAATAAGTTCTTTTTTTTGTCCAGTACTGGGGATTGAACCCAGGGGTACTATACCACTGAGCTACATCCCCTGCTGTTTTTAGTTTTTATTTTAAGACAGAGCCTCACTAAGATACCCAGGTTGGGCTTGAACTTGTGATCCTCCTGCCTCGCGCTCTCTAGTTGCTGGATTACAGGTGTGTACCACCACACCTTGCCCCAATAAGGTTATTTTTAGGATTAAAAGAGAGTGTATATAAAATTATGGCCACCTAACAGACCCTCGGTAAATGAGTTTCCTTCTTCCTTCAAGGCAGACACCACCTTATTGTGTCTTAAAGCTTCAGTAGGACCCAACTTGTAATTTAAGCTAGAACAAACAAGTCCGCAATAAAGGTTCATCAGTTTGATCCCTGGGTCCCCCTGTATTTTAGCATGCCCTCAGAATGTAACCACATGTCCTACCAGACTTGGGGCCAAGATGTTGTTGAGGTGACAGGGAAAGAGGTAATTTTTCTGCACTGCGCCTTTCCTTTGGTCTGAAGGCCACACCCTTGTACTCACCACCCAGGACAACACACCCTACCATGTCTGCCCAGTCTTGACTGTGCTCTGGTGGCCACCTGGGCTGCTTTATTGCTTCTTGCTCCATCTTTGGTACTGTTCAACAACACCTGTGACTGGGGAAACCTGTGCTTCCTCTGCCCCAGGCTCCTATACTCACCCTGTGGTGTCCTGCTCCACCCCTGGGTCCTTTCTCAAGATCCCTTCCTCCATTTGCTGTCCTTGACCTGTCTTCATCAGCACTGCCAGAGTGTCCACAGTCCTTAAAAATGCCTTGGTTTATCTTAGGAAGTGACTTTTCCTTTGAACACACAGCTAAATTACTTACAAATACAAATTTCTGCCTTGGAAACCATGATTGATTTGGGGATTTGTTTTTGTTTTTAATAGACTTTATTTTGAGAGCAGTTTTAGGTTCTCAGCAAAATACAGCAGAAGGTACAGAGATTTCCCAAGTACCCCCATCTCCACACATGCACCTCCACCATTGATTTGTCTTTCATGTCTGTCTGTGTAGATTGTACCTCTGGTATAGAATTTACGTTTTATGTTCATATTAAGTTCATTTGTGGGGTTTTGTTTGTTTGTTTTTGTGATGCGGGGATTCAACCCAGGATCTCATGCATACTAGGCAAGAGCTGTATGAACCATAGCCCCAATCAGGTTCCTTTGTTTTTAAACATGGTCCCTGTGCTTGCCAACCCCAGAAAGGGCTGATAATGAAGAGTTAATTTGTTCCTAAAACAAACCTAAGTCTTCGTTTCACCAGTATAAGTATAACCCCGTGTTATTTGAGGTCATTAAATGTTTGCAATAAAAATACAATTAATCCGTGCACCTAAATGATGTGTTTGTTTAAGGATTTAGCACCTCCCTTGGACAAGAAACCATATTGTTCCACTGAGAAATGACCCCTTGTTAAGGAACAGTGAAATATCTTTATTATGTTTCTAAACAGTGTCCAAGAAAAAAGAGCTCCAGTTGTTAGGTCAAAACGTATTGTTGTAAATTGAGTTTTAAAAGAACTTATTTTGGATTTAAGTTGTGTACGTGGAAATGATGGGGGCCAGAATGGTCACCCTTGGCAACATAGCCTTCAACTCAGGGAAGAAGGAAGGAGCTAGAAAAATGGAAGGGCTACAAAATCAAAGTAAAACCTGTTTATCTTTTGCTCCTTCCACCCCAGGAATTCTCTACAGAAAAACAAACCACAGAAAACACAACAAAAGCCCTCAGCTAGTTTGATGGCCAAGACTCTTCTTTGCTTTCTGGGTGATGGAATGCAGATCACTATGGCAATGGGAGCTTAAACTGGAGAAATTAATTCAGAGGGAAGGAGGAATTTCCTCCACTGAGTAGCCTGGAAACTGCAGAGAAAAAATAAATGGGGATCAAGTGACTTCAAAGTAGCCATGAGTTGGGGGTCGTTCAGAGGTGGGGGTCCTAAAAGGGGAAAGAAGACAAACACCACTGTCAACTTTCCAAATGGGTGTGGATGTTGGAACAGTGACACATCTTACACTGGTCTATTTTATCAAACCTGAAATCTTACAAATGAGGAGTTTAATCAATCATTTGGGGATTACAAAATAGGAATTTGTTAACACAAATCTTGCTGAATACATTCCTCCCTTAGGAGATTTTATTACATAATAATCCTAATTTGTATGGGGAGCTATTTTTATTGGTAGATTTGGTTCATTTGTGACAGTACAGATCTTTTAAGATGACCATGTATTTTATGTGCACCCATACAGGAAGGGATACAAAGTTTAAGAGCATAGATTTTTATGGCCAACAAAAAAATTTGCTTCCTGGGCAAGGAAGGCCTACGGTTTGGAGACTGCTTTTATATGTGTACAAGGTATAGGCTGGCCTCTATGAATATTTTTTTTTCTGTGACTTTACCCTCAATAACAATTCATCCCCAATAAAGTCATTATTCCATCTCTGATATTATAATAACATCTGACCTGTTGAGTCCTTGAATGAGACTGGCAGCCCAGAGAAGCTAATCTTAATGTCTCAAGTCATAAACGTCCAGAGTGAGATAAGGAAGCGCCACAGTCCACAATGCCTTCCCCTCTCTTGCTGAAGGTGAACACTGGTATCCCCCACCTGCCCAAGTCTCTCTTGGCATCCTCGGTAAGCCCTTCCCACTATGGAGGTCCACCTAGGTCTTCTGTCCTCCCCAGGCCACTTGAGGCACTCTGGTGTAACTCACAGCCAAAGCAGCTCTGATTATGAAGCTACCCCTGGTCTAATGGAGGTCAAGTTTCCATGCTCATGATCTGTCTAGGCTGACCTTGATAATCCATTTGGATCTTTGGCTATTGCCCATTTGGAGCCATCAAGTTAGACAGTCACTCAGTTACTTTATTAAACATGGCTCATTTCCTAGAGATTCTGCATGTACTATGTGATTTAAAGTAGCTGAAAGCAAATCCAGTGATTTGTTTGGTTGATTGTCTGAAATCTGGTCCCAATGGTAGTCTCTGCTAATTGACACTAAGATGATACCAAAATTCCCTGGTATAATGGAGAAGAAAAAATCCAGAAGCTGGGCCCAATGGTGCATACCTATAGTCCCAGCTACTCAAGAGGCTGAGGCAGGAAGTTGGAAAGTTGGCTGCAACAGCTGTGGGAGGTATATATTTTTTTTTCTCCTTCAGTTTGCAAACCATACCAGGCACATCAGAGCTGACTGGCAGTGAGCAGAGAAGGCTGTGAAGAAAGCCAAGGAGTTCAAGACCAGCCTGGGCAATAGAGTAAGACCCTATCTCAAAAAGAAGTGGGAGGAGGAGGAAGAGGAGGAGGAGGAGGAGGAGGAGGAGGAGGAGGAGGAGGAGGAAGAATCCAAAGGCTGAACCTCTGGGGAGTAGGTGTGACAGAAGAACCATCATTCCCTTGGTAGCAGGTTAGTAGGTTAATTTTGGCTTTGGACATCATGAAGGGGGCAGTATATAGCTGTATCCATTATCCAGCATATAGATTTGCCTTCCTGGCCTGCAATGCTTCAGCCAGTTCCATACTGCATGGACTTCCAGGATGCACTGTCAAGGTACATACAACATACTCCTGAGCAAGCAACTTATAAAGGCAAAAGAGGTGCAGTACTTGGGCATACGCCCATGGAATTCACTGATCTTGCCATGTACCTCATCAACCAGAAGCAACTTCCTGGATATATCACTGCCACAGTCAACCCTCCGCAACTGTGCCAGATGGGAGATAAGGTTGCTATTCTACAGGACATTCTATATGCTTTGAGCAGTTGCTCTAATAACCAGAATTCACAAGTCCAGAAACCAAAGACTTCCTCTCCATATTACACGTAATAACTAACCTGAGTTTGATTCTACCAGCTTTAGACGTCATAATCCCAAAGAATGAAATGTTTCCTTCAGGAACCATATTGGTTCCAGAGACCAGATCAGTAAAATGGTTGTATCTATCCAGTGAAGGAAAACTCTGAGGAAGCTTTGAGTCCCTGGACCTTTCACATCTTGCTACAAAGCAGCCATGTTCAGGCAGGAGTCTGGATTGTCAACCAAAAAGTCTAGCATGGCCACCCCACTGTCAATTGGAGGCGTCCCTGGAGGGAGACTGGTTTTGTATTCCAGGAAGTTGGAAAGTTGGCTGCAACAGCTGTGGGAGGTAGATTTTTTTTTTTTCTCCTTCAGTTTGCAAACCATACCAGGCACATCAGAGCTGACTGGCAGTGAGCAGAGAAGGCTGTGAAGAAAGCCAAGGTACCACTGAAAATCCCTCAGAGCAACCAGACACCTTCTGAGTTCAAAAGCCAAACTGTTGGGTTTGGTTTGGTTTGGTTTGGTTTGGTTTGGTTTGGTTTGGTTTGGTTTGGTACTGGGTACTGAATCCAGGGGCACATACCACTCCAGCCCTTTTTATTTTTTATTTTGAGACAGGATCTCAATAGGTTGCTTACATCCTTGCTAAGTTGAGGCTGATCTCAAACGTGTGATCCTCCTGCCTCAGCCTCCTGAGTTGCTGGGACTACAGGCATGTGCCATGTGGATCTGACTCAAAAAATGAACTGATAAGGTGGTATCATTTGTAAGGAAAAAATGTTCCAGTGATCAGTGATTTGAGGATCTTTCCCCCGCTTTGGAGGCTTTCTGCTTGACATGCTTACCCTGAGGAGGACAACTTCACTTCCCTTTGCCTGTTTTGTTTGACTGGGTTTTTGTGTTATGTTGTGTTGTATTGTTTCTCTTTCTCTTTTATCAGATTTCAGTTGGTCTTTCCAATCTGCAGCCTCTGCTCTTCCTTATAGGTGTTGAGACTCTCCTCCTCTTCTTTGCTTCCTCCTTGCAGTGGCAAATACACACAGCTTTCTCAAAGCATCTGTTGGTACGGTTAAATAATATGGCCCTAACATGAGCTTGGTGACAATGGAAGAGAGGCACTCTGCACCTGTCCCACAACACTCATCACTTGCTTAATCTGGAGGTCAGCAAGAACAATTCTTCTCCCCTGCATAAGATGCTTGTCCAAACATGTTGCAAGATGACTCACCAGGAGGATGAGTGACCTCTCAAAACTTGTCCCACACTGTTGATTTGGAAAATAAATACAAGTGCATAGATGCCTTCCTATTACCTGCTGCATAGAAAAGAACTAAATGTGTTTAGCTTTAAGTAAGGAATATTTTGCTATGTTGGTGTCTACTTTCTTTTTTAGTTGGTGTTACATTACAGAAAGAAAGCTATTTATACCTGTTATTATTATCCTGTCAAAAATGGCAGCATAAGCACTATAATTGAAAACCCTGAATACAGAATGAAGTATGCTAAAGGCATGTGTCGTGCTGAAGCTATTGTATTTGGCAGAAAGGGAACTTAAGGGAACCAACTGGAAGAAATGCATCACTGAACGGTCAGATTTAGCAAATCAGTTGGGGCACTAAGATATTTTCCACAGGATGTTCCCTCAAAGGATTTTTTGTTTGTATCATTGTGAGGGGAAGGAGTTCTCAGGTTTTTCTTTCATAGAAAAGACCCATAGCTCCTTTATGTACAGACTCTTTATCCAGTCACTATGAAAGGGAGCTTTTGAACAAGAGTTCTGAGAAGTATCATTACAGGCATTCAGAACTGAGAAAGATGGCACATCAGAAATAAATGATTGCCATTATAAAATGTAAAATAAAGCAGTGGGATCTATGGATTAGATCAGATAGCAACTGACCTACCACCACGTACTCCATCTTTTCTCCTCTGATGTGAAACACTTCCTTGGTTACCTGCCAAATCCCTTTAAGTACTCAGATGTCATGGATATCCGTTCTTGTTTCCTACCTTCACCTCCAGCCCCTTGATCACTCCCTGCACATTTCTGTGAACTCTCACCCTGCTTTCCATGAGCAACAACCATGACATGACCCTTGGCTCAAGTTTATTAGTGCAGCATTAGTCAAATGACCCAATCAGTATGTTCCTAGTTCTAGGGGAAAGGACAGAGACAGAGAGGAGAGAGGAAATGTAAACCATAAAACTCTGGAATGTTATAAGGATGCAATATGAAGAGCAGAGAAGTCAATTCATAGTGAAAGAATGAAGCAGATTCTCTGAAAGAAGTAGAGTGCATACACCAGGAGAACCTCATAGGTCTCTGGAGAACACCCCTACCCAAAGACCCCACAAGATGCTCCACTATCCTTCTAATTCCCTTCTTGCTTAAAATTTTTTCCATTGGATTCCTGTCACTTACAACCAAAATACCCCCAACTAGTTCCCTGGATCTGATAGGGAACTGACAGACACGCACAGTGGGCACAAGAGGTTAAGGAATAATTCTACAAACTGGGCCCACTGTGCAGACCCCCACATGCTTTCTTTTCTACAAAGCAATTTACTTGCAGCCCTGCCTGGCTTAAGTCAAAAGGATATGTTACATTTCTTGGCAAATACCTGTTATCTGCAGGAGAAATGTAGATCCAAAATGCTGATTAAAACACACACACACACACACACACACACACACACACACACACAAAGTTACCCTGAAGAGGGGGATTTTTGTGACCCTTACACACACCAAATCCTAGAACTCAGGGAGATAAGGATAATTCCCTTCCACCATAAAATTAGTAAGAACCGTTCCAATTAGAACCTGTCAACATGGCCCTAAGTGACCTAGAGTTATCATGGCAGTGGGGACATGAAATCCTGAAGTCATCCTGATGTCAGTCAAAAGTTAAGAAGTGGACTGGGTGGGACTTTCTGGAAACTTCCCTGGGACTCTCAATCACACTGGAGGACAGGAATCAGTCCCTCTCCTCTCTGAGAGGACACACTCTCTCCCTTGAGCATGCTCCCTTTTCCTATCCCTTCTGATAGACTCATGCCTGTAACTCTGAGCAGCATGTCTGAAATCTTCCTGGCATGATTGCATGAATCAGGGTTTGAAGAGGGGCCCTCCATGCTGCCTCATTTTCCCAAACGTCCTGCCCGTAACAGATCTACTCTGGAGTTTATTCTGTCTTTGACTTGTCTGCCCATTCCTATGGCAATGCCAAGTGTGTTTTAGTTAGGCAGGTTTATAATATATTATGTTTTATTTTATTTTAGTCAAATAGAATTTCTTTAATAGTCAAGTTGTCTCCTAGTACACACGCTATAATATATTTTAATATCTGGTAGGATAAGTCCCCTAGTTATTGTTCTTTTTAAATTTTTCTGCTGGCTATTCTCATATGTTTATTCTTCCAGATAAATATAGATTCATTGTGTCAAGTACAAAATATATACGTATATATTGCACTAGAATTTTTATTTTAATAAACTTGAATTTATAGGTTCATTATGGGAAAATTGATTTTATCACAATATTGAGACTCCCTAGCCAAGAATCAGTTAGCTATATTCAAATATGTTTATGGCCTTCATTAGAGTTTTAGAGTCATTTGCATAAACACTGCGCACATTTCTTAAGTTCATTCTTAGGTATTTTATGTTTGGGTTGCTGTTGGGAATCCTAATCATTCTTGCTGGAGGACTATAGTTGGTATCTCTGGAGCCTGATATCACATCACCTTGACCCAGTGATTTCAACCACAACAGAGGTGGACATTTCCACATGAGTTCAAACAGCTCCTTGTGCTGAAAACATCCCACTGAGAGCTTGAGTTATATGTTCTGCTCTAGGGCTTTCTCTAGCACCAATAGGAGCCTGCTCAGTCATCACAAGTACAGCCCAAAACTTCCAGGGAGTTAAAACCCATGGGAAGCAGGGGCTGGTGGGTAAATCCTCCAGCCACCCCTCCCTTAGGTCAACCATTCTGTACACTCAGGAAATACTGATGAGCTCCAGTCACCTAATGTGGGAGTAATCTTGATAAAGCCACCCTATTGGAGGCATTTCAATCTTCTCATCTCACCCCCTCATCTCCTTCACTCCTGCTTTCTGGGATCAGCTCCCAAGAAAAACACCTCCTGCAAATCCTTTTCTCTGGCTCTGTTTTTGGGAGACTCTCAAACTAAATCAGGCTTCCTATGGGAGACTGACTCATAATGAGACAACTGAGTTTTATAGGAGAAACACTTGAACCAGTTGAAGTCCTGCTGCCAAGAAACATCACACCAACCTGCACCCAGCTATCAAGTAGAGGTGACAGTCTGGCCTAGAGTCCGGACTGCTTCAGGTAAAGGAGAGTCTTCAAAAAGGGGATTACAAGAATGACAGGCAGAAACAGCTAATTTGGTCTTCCAGAGAACCAGGGGAAGGGAGATCAAAAACCCTGATGGATAACTGGGTGTGGTGGCACACACCTGTGATCCCAGTGACTCAGATGGCAGAAGCAGGAGGATTGGGGATCACAAGTTCAAGGTCAGCCTCAGCTACTTAGCAAGACCCTGTCTTGAAGTAAAATAAAAAGGTTGGGGATGTTGCTTGGTGGTACAGCACCTTGCCCAGTATATGAGAAGCCCTGAGTTCAATCCCTAGTACTGTGGGAGGGGGAGAAGCCGTGAAGGATATGGTTCCCCATCCTCTGACTCTTTCCTTTATTTTCTAATGCACAATCAGACAATAAAGAGAAAGAGAGAAATAAGACAGGGTCTAGGGAGGGACCAGTGCATCAAGCAAGGGTTTTCTGATGGGAAAAACTTTGCAGTGGGAAGAGTTCACAGAGGGAGCTGGTGAGTAGACAAGAAAAAAGTCATTGGTGTAGGTTAAGGAAATGCAGGTGGTCCCTGACTTATGACTCAACTTATGATTTTTCTACTTTATGATGGTGCAAGAGCAATATGCATTCAGTAGGAACCATACTTTGTATTTTGAATTTGGATCTTTTCCCAGGCTAGCAATATGCACTATGATCGTCTCTCCAGATACCGGACAGTGCCAGAGAGTTCCCTGTCAGCCACACAATCCAGGAGGGGAAACAGTCAATACTCTACAGTGTACTGTGTTGCTAAACTGTGGTATTCACTAGATTAGGTGCATTATAAATGCATTTTCATCTTAACAATAGTCTAGACCTACAATGGGTTTATTGGGGTGTAACAATCCCATGGTAAATTTGAGTATCTGTATACTGTTATTGTGGGGTTTTTTGGTGTAGCGGGGAGGGTGGCTACATAGGTGGGTTCATACTGCGTACATTATTTTGCAGCTTTCATTTTTTTGATTTCTTAAAGATCTTAAACATGATTCCCCCCAGCTATCATGATAAATTTGCATTATACACTCAAGATTCAACATTCTGGGAGAGGAGACCTGGTGAGCAACATCCCCAGCACATGCCCACTTCTGGCTATACCAGGGAAGCAAGAAGGATATAGTCTCTAGACTACTTGTGAACATAATGAGGGATTACCTAAAATAGAGATGACGAATGTTTACTACAATATCTTTGCCCATTTCTTTGTTGGGTTGAGCTTTGTTTTTCCTTGTTATTTTGAAGAAGTTCTTTATATTCTGGATATTAATTACTTATTATAATTATTGTAAACATTTCATCCAAGTCTATTGCTTATTTCTAATTTTAGTTGTCATATCTGTCAATCTTTTCTGTAGAGGCAAAATATTATTTTCCCACACTGAATTTGTAAAAACAGTTATCTGTATTTTGGTTAAGTCATGTCTTCAGGTTCTGTACTTTCTGGTTCATCTTTAGTGAATAAAACACATACAAAGTTGAGAGAATAGTATAATGAAGGTTCAATAATTATCCACATATGACCAGTTCAGTTTCATCTACACCCTTCCCATCTCCCCACCCCCAAACATGCCAAATTATTTCAGAGAGAATCCCAGACATATCATTTCACCTATAAATATTTCAGCATGTATCTCTAAAACCCAGACTCTCTTTTCAACTTAACTTCAGTACTACAATATTATCATACCAAAAATAATTGGCAAGAATGCTTTATCCAGTTAGTATTTTAATTTACCTGATTTTCCCATGTCTTTTTGCAATTGCTTTGTTCAAATCAAGATCCAAAGTCCAAGTATTGCATGTAGTTGCTATATCTTTTAAGACTCTTTTAATCTACAACAGTTCCTCCTCCCTCTTTTATTTCTTGCTATGTTTTTTGTTAAAGAGACCATAAATTGTGTAAAATCTACCACCTTCTAGAATAGCCAAATGCATGCCTGCATGTCTATTTCTCTCCCACTACATTTCCCATAAGCTGATAGTGCTAGAGGCCTAATTGGTTCAAGTTCAAGGTTCTCTGATTAAATCATTGCACGGGCAAGGATGTGTCATCCCTATTGCATCACAATAGAAGGCACATAATGTCCACAAATTTTTTAAAAACTGACCTCCTCCTTTCTCATATCTCTATCCTTAATTGGATTGACTTACAAAACGAGTCCAGGTGACAATGCACTCCTTAACCCTGTGCTTGGTGAAAATGCTTCTCATGTCTCCCAGTTAAGGGTCTTTTCAGGTGTTGAGATGCATATACACATCATTCCGGCTGGACCAGAGTTAAGGCTTGAGTGGTTCCCACTCTTCAGTTCAAGTCATGCTCTCATTATGCATGTGTTTTCATTTTCATGTTTCCTCTACATCCTAGTTGAACCCTTCCAATATCCTCCCTTAAGCAAACACAAGAAGGTGTCCCATTAAAACAATGTCTGACATTTGTCCTTGAAAATATATGGGAGCCTTTAATATTATGTAAGGCAACCCATGTGCAGGCTTTCAACTTTAATCAATCTTAATTTGTGTTGTAGATGGCATTCTGTTTTTTACTTCTCATTTGTTCATATTGCTGTCTCTACTCCTAGTCACTGTTTAACGCTGAATAGTAATCTATCAGGCACACTCTCTTAGTGCTCAGGAGGCACTAGGTTACTACAGGCGTGTGCCACTACGCCCAGCTCATATATGCAGTGTGTGTGTGTGTGTGTGTGTGTGTGTGTGTGTGTGTTAGATGTAGCCTAACCTACTCTTTTCTTTTTTAGTGCATTATAGTTGTCATATATGCATTTTGGTGGTGGGTGGGTACTAGGGATTGAACCCAGGGTCACTTAACCACTGAGCAACAACCCCAACCCTTTTTATTCTTTATCTTGAGACAGGGTCTTGCTAAATTAATAAGGCCTTGCTAAGTTGCTGAGGCTAGCCTCACACTTGCAGTCCTTCTGCCTTAACCTTCCAAGTCATTGAAATTACAGGTGTGGGGGTACACTATATATAAGATTCTTTTTTATGAGAAGCATCTTTTTTTAATTTGTTCTAATTAGTTATACATGAAGTAGAATGCATTTTTACACATCAAACATAGAGTATAACTTCTCATTTGTCTGGCTTTATATATATATGTGAATTCTTAATTCCACTAAATACCTTGCTCAACAGCTATTCCAATTTACATTCCCATCAGCAATACATAGGTTCTCATTTCCCACTTCTTGTCAGCACTTGTCTTCCCCTCTAATTTTTTTTAATTAAAAAAAATTTGAGTTGTAGATGAACACTATACCTTTATTTTATTTGTTTATTTTTAAGTGGTGATGAGGATCAAACCCAGTGCCTCACACATGCTAGGAAAGTGCTCTGCCACTGAGCTACAACCCCAGCCCTCCCCTCTAATTTTTATCAATGAATGATGTTCTAAATTGCATTTCTCTAGTTGCTAGGGATCATAAGCATGTCTTCATATGCACATCAGACCTGCAGGCTGCCTGTTCTATGAATGGCCTGTTTCTACCCTTTTCTACTTCTCTAAAGGTCTCCTATCTTCTACATCTCTGTGCTCCTTCCTTGCTGGATGTCTCCCATTTGTCCCTCCAGACTCACTCTCTACACTTTTCTCTTTTTTTTTTTTTTTTTTTTTTTGTGGCCTGGAAGGCTAAACTATATGACTACATCAAATTGCTCCCTTGCCACCTGGCTTCCAGCTCTAGCAGGAAATTGGAGGGAGGTAAAGGGAACGAGGATGTTGACTATCTCAGCATCCTCTCTGCAGGGCTGCTATGGGCTGGCTGTACCCCACAACCCAAAATCATAGCTCCTGTTGGGAGGTCCTCTCTCCCTGGTCCTGTTCTGGATCACCTGGGTTCCTGTCTCACTTCTTGTGGTTTTCCTAGTCCTGCTAACATGTTTGCAAATAGTCCCTCTATTAAAACATCCTTCAATTACCCATTTTGAGTATGCCATGTGTGGCTTGCTGGGAGCCTATCTGAAACCTTGTCATTGAATGGAAATTTCTAAATTTCATGCAATTTTGGAAAATTATTCTGGCTTTTGGTATGTGCTTTGGAGTGCTTATCAAAACAAGTACTTCTAAGTCCTTCTAGAAGTCCTAGGAATATACATTTCCTTTTCTCCCGCATTCTATTTGTTCTCTAGCTTTAATTTTCCATGTTTAGGTCATCAATCTATCCAGAATCTAACTATGTCTGTGGTGTTAGATGGATCTAGTTTTATTTTTCTCAATATAGAAGCCAATTTCCCCAATAATGTCTTTCCTCCCAATTTCAGTTGCCTCCTTTATTATATATTAAGTTCCCATTGACTCACAGGTCTGTCTCTGAGTTCTTTATCCCATACCATTAGTCTATTTGTTCTTGTATAATTGCAATACTGTTTTGTCTTGGTCTTCCATTTTCATTTGTTTATTTGTGTTTTGCAGTAGTGGGGATTGAACCCAGGGGTGCTCTACCACTGAGCTACAACCCAAGCCTTTTTTGGTTTTTTGAGACAGGGTCTCACTAAGTTGCCCAGGCAGGTCTCAAACTCCCAATCTGCGTGAGCAGCTGAGATTACAGGCTTACACCATGCACTCAGTCAGACTTTTTCTTTATTTTGTTTTGAGGTACTGGGAGTTGAACCCAGGGTCTTAAACATGCTAGGCAAAATGTTCTACCACCAATCCACACATCTCTAGCCTCCTAGCCTACAATTTTTTTTTTTTTACTTTTAACTCTGTTTATTGGGACATGATTTTCTCACCCAAGAATTGTGTACATACTTTAAACATGTTTATTTTATGTAAGCCCTGCATCTCTTCAAGTCCCATCCTTCCCTTTATTTTATTATTATTTATTTTTTTAACAGACTGCATTTTGATTCATTGTACACAAATGGGGTACATCTTTTCACTTCTATGGTTGTGCATGATGTAGATTCATACTATTTGTGTAATCATACATGTACATAGGGTAATGATGTCTGTCTCATTCCACCATTTTTCATATCCCACCTTCTCCCTCTCATTTTCCTCTATGTAATCTAAAGTTCCTCCATTCTTCTCTTAGCCCCCATCTCCCCAGCCCCATTATATATCATCATCCTTACCAGGGAAAACATTCAGCCTTTGGGTTTTTGGGATTGGCTTATTTCACTTAGCATGATATTCTCCAATTCCATCCATTTATCTGCAAATGCCATAATATGATCCTTATTTATGGCTGAATAATACTCTATTGTGTATATATACCAGTTTCTTTATCCATTCATCTGTTGAAGGGAATCTAGGTTGGTTCCACAATCTAAATATTGTGAATTGAGCTGCTATAAACATTGATGTGGCTGCATTACTGTAGTATGCTAATTTTAAGTCCTTTGGGTATAAACCGAGGAGTGGGATAACTGGGTCAAAAAGTGGGTCCATTCCAAGTTTTCTGAGGATTCTCCACAATTCTTTCCAGAGTGCCAGTCCTACAATTTTAATGACTTTTTCTGTCTTGTACAGTTTGGTCACAGCAGTAATAACAACTTGTGGCAGAGACTTCTAAGTGAACTCTAATATCAATTTTGCCATTTTCTCTACACTAGGGGTCAGCAACTATTTTCTGTAATGAACCAGATAGGAAATATTTCACACTTCCACAGTCACACAGTCTTTATCATAACTGTTCCACTCTGATATTGAGGCTTGAAAGCAGTCATAAAAGATACATCAATAGATAAACAGCAGTATTCCAGTAAAATTTTATTTACAAAAATAAGTCAGTGCCAAAATTTGCTGACTCCTGCTTTACAGTGATAGAATCCCCTGGAATTTGGCCTCATGGAATAAACAGTACACCTCTCAGAACAATTTGCTGCTAACTGTGACCCTGGGACTAATTCTAATCCAAGAAATGTAAGCTGAAGTAGCACATACAACTTCCAGAAGTGTCCTGTGGACAGAGAAAGAAAATGTGCCATTGTCCTTTTCTTTTCCCTGGTCTGGAGTGCGTCATGACTGGGGCAGGTATCTTGGAACATGTAGCAGAAGTAACAGTGAAGCAACAAGATAGAAGCTGCCAAAGTCCTGAAAGATTTTATTATGAAGAGGAGTTAACTTTTGCTGAGTGCTTTTCTGAATTGTGTAATTTTGTCTTTTATTGCCTGTTAATCTATCCTTCTGTACTCTCTAAATCTATTATACCAATTTCTCTGGTGTTAAACCATATTTGAATTCTTTTTTTTTTATTGTTTTTTTTTCTTTTCTTTTTTTTTATTGTAAACACATGGGATACATGTTGTTTCTCTGTTTGAATTCTTGATATATATGTTACTTGAACATGATATCTCATAGTATGCTGATTTGTTTAACTAGTTTTGATCTAGGAACTTTATATTTCTGGTCATCATTTGCCATCTGAAATTTGTTAAAATTTGCTTTATGTCCCAGTTTTTGCACCATTTTTTGAAAATATCTGGGTGTACCTGAAAAGAATGGGTATTCTGCAGTTGATGAGTAAAGTGTAATGAATATGCCCATAAGGTCCTAATAGATTATTCTGGGTTTAAAACATCTGTGTCCTAAATTTTTTTTATCTGCTTGATCTATCAGTTACTGATGAAGATGTTTGATCATCTTTTTACAGCAAAATATAGGTTTTTCTATTTTTTTCTTATAGTTCAAAGTTTTGTACTTCATGTTTTGTGGCTGTTATTCAGTGCATACATATTTATTAATGGTGTATCTTCCTATTGAATTGAACCTTTTATCTTTAGAAAGTGGCCCTCTTTTTCTCTAATAATACTTTTTGTTATAAAGTATACTTTCTTATGATAGTTTATTTCAATTAGAATTTGCCCCAATGTTTTTCATATTTTTGTTTTCAACTTCTCTGTTTCAGATATGTCTCTTGAGCATATAATTGGATTTTATTTTTTATTTTGTACGTAAATGTTTGTCTTTTAACAAGACTACTTTTTTTTTACATTTAATATAATTAGCAATATATTTAGATATACAACTAATCCTTTATTTTGTTTTTTTCTTTTCTTCCTTTCTTTTCCTGGTCCTGGGAGATTGAACCTAAGGGTACTCTACCACTGAGCTACATCCTCAGTCCTTTTTTTTTTTTTTTCCCAACACAGTTTCTTACTACATT
Source organism: Sciurus carolinensis (assembly GCF_902686445.1). NCBI lineage: Eukaryota > Metazoa > Chordata > Mammalia > Rodentia > Sciuridae > Sciurus > Sciurus carolinensis. The sequence goes on along the minus strand of NC_062215.1, from coordinate 52,504,769 downwards.
GCTTAGGGCCTTCCTAAATTGCTGAAGCTGGCCTTGAACTTGTAATCCTACTGCCTCAAACTCCTAAATTGCTGAATTACGGGCATGTCCCACCATACCCAACCCAGGGGTTTTTTGTTTGTTTTTGTTTTATTTTGTTTTTTTAATTTTGAGACAGGGTCTCACTAAATTGTCCAAGCTGGTCTCAAACTTGCAGTCTGACTGCCTCAGCCTCTTGAGTCCCTGATATTACAGGTATGTGCCACTATGCCTAGCTGTTGATACATCTTTTACAGGATGTACTTTTCTGCTCATCTCTAACTGCTGTATTATGTTCAGAGCACTGCTTATTTTTGAAATTAGCATATGTCTTATATGTGAGCAAACACCCTGCCCATTTTTGTTAATATTTCCATAAGTGTCTGTAAAGTCCTAATTGGTCCTCAATCCCAGGCTTGGCTGTTGATTCTGTTAATATTGATGTTTCTCTTTCATGGTCCTGGTTGTCCTCATACGTTGGGTGACTCAGGTTGTATGTATTCATGGTATTTGTTACCTGTTTATGAATGTGCTTCTGTTTAATGCACTGAATGTAATAAATGCCAGTGAATTTCATCCAAAGTGTTTGTTTGGTTGTTGTTGTTTTGTGGTACTTGAAATTGAACCCTGGGCCTCACACGTGCTAGGCAAGTGCTCTACCACTGAGTTATTTCTACCGCCCTTTTTATTTTATAGAATCTCAATAAATTACCCATGCTGGCCTCAAACTTGCATTCTCCCGTTTCAGCCTCCTGAGTAGACTGGATTTCAGGGGTCACCACTGCATCTGACTCATTCAAGGTATTTGAAGCACTCAACAACTTTGGGTGGTTCAATCCAGAAGGTATTGCTGCTGGTAGGTGGTCTCCATTAACAAGCCTATCATGTGCCTATCATGAGTTTCATAGGACAGAATTACTTGCCCAAGCTCAACACCTGTGAATAACAAAACTTGGCTCCTAACCAGGCCGTCTGGCCCAAAGCCCATTCAGTTCTCATGATGCCTCTACCTGCCCAAGTCTTCCTAATGCCAACCAGGCCCCTCCCAGTTCCTAATGCCCAGTAACCAGACAGTTCATAGAATGTTTAAATATATTGCTCTTCCGTTTACTCTAAAAAAAGAAAAAGTCATTAATAAGCTGCACACTGCAGAAAGTGTCATGGGTTGCCATCGTCCCACCACTCCATACAACACTATACACTCCCCCTCTCCTTTAAATCCTAGATGAAAATTCCCAAGACAGTGGAGACCCCCACATAGGAGGATTTCCAATCCCAGACCTCAGCAGCTCAAGGCATTGAGGAAATAAATTAGGGGGAGGAAGGGTCCTAGTTGGTCTTGCCCAGCTCTGTCTCACAGACCCAGCGGTAGGGCCTCTGGCAGAAGTCATCATTCCAGCGACCATCAGGGGTGAAGTGGGCACAGTCCTCGCCTCCTCCTAGCCCATGCCCATACCAGTCATCTGGCTGATCTGGTCTCCAGTTCCTGTGGACAGGAAACAGCCAGGTGCCCCAGGAGGTCAGACTCAGTCACATCCACAGGAGCCCTTCCACCCTAGGGTCAAAGGTTGGGAAGGTGCCAGACACACAGATTTGAGCAGTCACACACACTCACTTGAAGCCTGTCTCATAGTCAGTCCCATCCACCCATTTCCAAGGGCCATTTTGATCTGTTAGACCTATCCAGGTGTTCAAAGGGCCCATGTGGTGCTGGACAAATTTCTGGAAAGAGAAGAGTGGGTTGGTGACCTCTCCCTTATACAAGCCAGTCTACCAGAAGAGCCTGCCAGGATCTCACCTGCTCCTCCCAGGAGGTGACTACCACCAGGTGAGCGTTCTCCAGCTGGCAGTACTTGTCTGCCTCTGGCCAGGGCCTCCCAGAGCTGGAGAACCAGTAGCAGCTGCCTTCATGTTCCACCCAGTTAATGGGGCAGCAGGTCCTCACAGAGCCTGAGAGGGAAGAGGGAGGGTGAGGAGGCTGCAACGCTGCCTGGAGTGGGGCAAAAAGTAGGGTTGGGTGCCCTCCTCACCATTGCCCTGGAGGACAGCCATCTGACAGCTCAAGCTTCGCAGGTCAGACACAAACTGCTTCACGTGGAGCAGCAAGCTGGAGTGTTCTGGAGAGAGAGAGGACAGAAGGGGAGAAGGAGGAAGAGAGTGGGAGAGGGAAATAAGGTCAGTATGAACATAGGGGGAGGGATCTGTCATCTCTCTGAGAAGACCAATCACGGATGCCCCTGCCAAGAAGCCTTGGTTTGGTCTGAGAGTTGCACTCTATACCCTATACCTACACACACACACATACACAGACGTACACACACCCGCTCTCTGACCTTCACTCAGATCCTGCTGTTGTTTTTCCAGCTGGGACTCCAGCAACTTCATCTTTCTTCCCACATTGCCTCCTGGGGGAGAGACTTGCTCAGTGCCCAGATGTCTTGACCACCCCCGAACCCCTCCCTGGCCCCAGCTCCCAACCCGAGCCCCCCTCACCCTGGGTGCTCACAGCCTTGACCTCAGCCTCAGTGCTCACTGTGAAGTTGCTGAAGGTCTTTCTCAGGGCCTGCAACTCCCCCTGCAGCTGGGAGTCTGTGCAGGAGAAGGCATGGGTTTGAAAACAGGAGGGGGCTGTGTTCACCAGCACTGCACCCATCACTAACATCCCCCCACCCCAATATTGCTCCCTTCTCTTCCACCCCAGGCACCCACTTTGGGATCCAATCACACAGACAACCACCAGCAACAGAAGACTGAGGCCCAAGGAGAACAGGAGGAGGCGGGGTCCAGAACAGAGTCGCTGCAAAAGAGGTTGAGAGGGAGGCAACCCTGCAAGAGAACGGATAAGGAGCTCAGGGACACAGGACACCTGGAGTAGCTGCAGGGTACTTGGTGAGGAGCAGGCTAAGGCTACCCTAGTAGACTATAAGGAATCATATAGATTAAGAAATCTATATGGGATATTTTGCAGGGCCAGAGACAACTGGAAGTGGGGAAGAGGGATCCTCAGGGGGTGCAAAGCTTTGACCTTCCCTAGCACTGTGGAGGCCCTGAGACTTTGCTGACACCTAGCGGCAGGACTGTGACACTGCAGCTAATTAACCTCATCGGAGCCCCGTCTGTGGGAGTCTGTCACTGCGCCCCCTGAAAGCGAAGAGGTTTCTCCTCTCTGTGAATCCCACCCATCTTCGTCTGCATGCAGAGAGAAGGCAGGGTCTCTCCCACCCATGGAGAAAAGAATGACAGTCAGCCTGGTGCCTGTGAACTGGAGTGTGGGGGCCTCCCCTCCCCTTTCTCCTCGCCAGTACTCACCATCCCCACAAGATTCCTCTTTGCTCAGAGGACAAAGAAGTGGGGAGAGAGAACTTGTTTTAGATGCGTGGGAAGGGGACTCATCCTTCCCAGAGCAGAGACCCTCAGCCTCATCACAGGCTTCCTAACCTAACCCTTTTGACCTAGTTGATCCTGATACCACGTGCACCCACACACACTGGCCAAGGCTCCCTGTAGCCACGTTGGAAGAGGAAACGAAGAGGGCGACTACATTCTGAAGACATAAACCCATCTCTCCAGCCTCCAGTTGTTCCCATACCTTGGGTCCACCCCCTGCCCAAGGTCCTGAGAAACAGGTGACACAGTAAAGAAGCTTGGGCAACTGTCAAGAAGAAAGGGATTCTAATCCCATGCCCGTACCTCCCCTAACTAGTGAGACTTGGCCACCATTTTCTATGAGTGTGTCAGATTCAGGGATGGAGCCAGGTGTCACAGGAAAAAGCAGGTGAGGGGGTAAAAAGTCACCAAATACTCCTGTTTCAGACGGGAGAGGTGTCCCTCACCTCTTCGGAGCTGATGATGGTCATTCTCCTCATTGTCCAGGTGCTGAAGATCTTGATACTCCTTTGTCATGATAGGCCTGGTGCTGGACTGGGGACAAGTCAAAGCTGAGGCTGGAACTGAGTCTGAAGCTGAAGGGAACTGGACCTGGAGGGTGGGGTCTGTTCCTTTCTTATCTCTGACTGGGGACCCAAGGAGGCCCTTCTTTTTTCCATCCCCTCCCAGGTCTGACATCCCAAATACAACCTCTGCCCTTTTCCCACCCAACACTCCCCACACCCACACCCCATCACACACAGGGACCCTTCAACCCCTCCTTCAATTGTTCTCCCTCCCCACCCCCATTTTACTTGCTGAAGTTCTGGAAGTCTGGCTCCAAGGTCCCTTGATGTAATGCAGATCCCAGGCTAAGGAAGGGGCTGAAGCCTGGAGAATTAGAGTAGGTGGCCAGCCCTGGACAGTGGGAGTGGAGGAGGCAGGGTCCATATGAGGGCCCTGGGCCTGTGTGTCTGTGGTATGGGTGTCTGTGTGTCTGAGCACACGGAATCTGGCATCTCCAATGTTTGGGACTTTGGACAGTAAACAAAGATGGAAATGGATTTGGAACTTGGGGGTGGGAGTGGGGGATGAGTTGCCTCTGCTGTCCTCCCCAGGAAAGGGGAGTCTCCAGCCAGTCCCCACACACACCCACAAGTCAGTCACCTCACACTTCATTGAACCATTTGGGAAGGGGAACAGGCCTGGGGGCACTGAGGTACAGTTTGTTGTTTCCCCTCTGTCCCTGCCCCTTTCACTCCCTACCTCTGAGTTTCCCAGAATTGTTGGTGTCTCCAAATATCCCTGACCAGAATCAGAGGGACCGACCAGTTCCCTGCTCTTGCCCAATCCAGTTCTGTGACCCCAGAGGCCACGGCTTCCTGTGGGCTGGGCCTCAGGCTCCCCAGCCAGCCTAGCCTGACTCCCTCACTCTTCTGGGGAGTCTGAAGTCCTCCAAGAAGCATGGATGCAGGATAGGGGGCAGTGGGGAACCTCAGTTGGTCTGGCGCTGATGAACCTCCACTGGCATCTGCTATGTGTCCCAAAATGTCTCTCACATTCATTTCTGTTATCCCCCAGCACAACCTATTTTGCAGGAGAGAAAGTTAAGGCCCTGTTTGGCAAGAGCTTGCCAGATTCACACTGCAAGGAAGCAGCACAGGAAGGACTGGGCAGCCTGGCTCTACCCTATGTGCTGCCCCCAGAACCACCCCCAGGACTGGGCTCCCATCCCATCCACATATGAAAGTCCTGGAGTTCCAGATATGGTAAATCATGGGCTTCAGAGAGGGTTGTCTGAATTCAAATTATGTTAACTGGAAATTAACATAATTTAAATTATGGAAACTGGGCAACAATAAAGATGCTAACAAGTCTCCTTTACAGCTCCAAATGTGAAGTTGTACAAATCCTGCTTTGCAGATATTTCAATAAAACTAGACTTGAATTGTCTAGATTATGTGAGATATTCAGGAACACATCACTTGCATAGAGTGACAGCTCTGTATGTGCCTTCATTTGCCTGTGTCCTGAAAACCCTTGTGTTTGTTTACCTGCACTGGGCCCGTGGCCAGTGATTTTGGTGACAATTGGGGTTGTTAATTTAACATGCTCTGATATTATCACTTACAATCTGGTTTATTCAGGCCCCAAAAGCCTATGCTGACTCAGTCAGAATACTGGTTACGCCCACAGAGGTAGGGACTGTCAGGGAACACAGGAAGGTCTGGGGGTTTCCCTGAAGGGAAAGTCCACCTTCTTTTTCTGGAAGCTGGTCACACAATGATGCTTAGCTTGTAAAACTGCAGAAAGCCGTACACTTACCAAGTGTGCATCTTTCTGTTTGCATGTTTTTAAATGTGGTTTCCACCTTATAACCATGTTCCCCAAATTTATTGATTAGAGAACAGTGCTTGGACTAATGCTAAACATTGTATGTATATGTGTTGTGTGTATATGTGTATGTATACATATATCTATACACACATATGCATACGTATTAATCTTTATGTTTCTATTTAGAGTTACATGCCTTATAATGTATATAATAGAATTGTGCATTTGCACAGCTATATTAGTTATCTATTGCTACAAAATAATTACTCCAGCCAGGAACAGTGGCACATGCTTATAATCCCAGCAATTTGGAAGACTGAGGCAGGAGGATTTCCAGTTTAAGATTGAATGGTTTAAGGCCATAATTTAACAAGAGCCTATCTCCAAATAAATACAAAATTTTTAAAGGGTTGAGGGTGGACTCAGTAGTAGAACATGTATAAGGCATGTATGCTGGCATGTATGAGGCTCTGGGCTCAATCCCTAGCATCACAGAAGTAATAATAGCAAAAAATTTTAAGAAAGAGCTGGGCATGTGGTTCAGTGATAGAGTACTCCTGAGTTAAATCCCCAGTATGGAAAAATAATAATAATTACCCAAAAACTTAAAATAATAACTAGTGATCCTCTAACCCAGCTTCTGAGGATAGGGTGCAGCTTATCTGACAGGTTCTGGCTCAGTGTTTCTTACAAGAATGCAGCCAAGATTTCAGTCAGTGCTATGTTCATTTGAAGACTTAACAGAGACTGGAAGATAACCACAAAGGGGACTCACTCACATGGTGGGAAAGTTAGTGCTGGGTGTTAGCAGCACTTAATTCTTCACCACAGGACTACTTGAATGTCCTCACAACATGGCTGCCAGCTCCTCCCAGAGTGAGTGATCCAAGAGCACCATTCCTTTTATGACCTAGCCTCAGAAGTAACAGGCCATCATTTCCAAACTATCCTGCTGGTCTCAGTCCTACTCATTGTAGGAAGGGACCACACCAAGAGTGTGAGTCCGAGAAAAAAGAGAATCACTGGGAGCCATCTTGAAGAATGAGTGAACACATATTAGGGTAACATATGCTCAAAAACATTTTGCTGGCAGGGACAGGTGAGCAACACATTTAAAGACTATGACTGTAGATCATGGGGTCCATGAACAGTTGTTGCAGGCAGTTCAGTGGTGAGTCAAATCTCTGATTGAAAGATGCCTGACCTCTATGTGGAGATAAGTCAGAGGTAGGTGGTTCAGAGGCAGGGAGATCAGTCAAGAGGCTGCTATTGGTCCCAGTGAGAAACTACAAGAATTGAGGCCAAACAGGAAGAGACACATGGACAAAACTTTAGCAGAGGAATGGAGTGGACCTCCTTATTACTATATGTGCAATGAGCGAGGGAACAGAGCTGGGGCACAGGGCAGTAATGTACCTGACCAGGGTCCAGAAGACTTCTGGGAATAAGTCTGGAGTCCATAGGGATTTCTGGGCTGCAGACCTTGAAGGCAGTCTTGGGCATGGCCCAGTGTGGCAAAGTGCCCTGAGAAGAGCCCATCCAGTAAGAGGGCAGAGTGGAAAGAAAGCCCAGGACCAAGTCCCTGCCAGAATCAGAATCAGAAGAGTGAACCCCAGAACTGCCACCTGGGAAATAGGAATGACCTTCAGGGCTTCCTGGAACCCCAAGGGCCAAGAGAAAATCCACCAGGGCCAGAGAGAAACATGATCTTCCTGTCAGGAGAGTCAGGAAAAGGGAAGTATTTTTTAGGCTAGGGAGGCCTGAGCAGCTGGTGGGCAGAGAAGAGACTGACAGAAAGAGAACAAGTAGATATAAAGAATTAGAGAATGAGCCAACTGGAGGTCCCCCAGAAGAAGGTTAAGTGGGCAAAGCTCATTATCAGACAGTTCTGGACTCATCTTGCCCTTGTCTAGAAAGTGGGTATAATGCCCATCTGGGAGAGTTATTGTCAAGGTTAAGTGAAATGATGAATAAAGAGCACTTGGCACACACCTGCATAACTTAGTGCTCAGCACATGGTGGTTGTTTTTATTTATTTATTTATTTATTTATTTATTTAATTCTTCTAGCAAAACCAAGAGAAGAGTTGAACTTCTGAGGCCTCTGTGTATACAGGAAAGGGGAATTGGGGATCAGGATGGCAGAGTACACCTCTCTGCATACCCTAGAGAATGATTAACTATTTCACTGGGACAATCCTGGAACCCCAGGAGGATGTCTAAGTTCAGACAGCCCCCTGACCTTCCACAGAAGAGACCTGGATTCTGAGTTACCTTGGCCCTTGCCAACCCCTCTCAGAGCACTTCCAACCTTGTGTGTGGGACAGAACAACCTTAATCTTGCCCTCAGACCATAAAGGTGGGGGTTAGATCTCAAGCTTCTTGGGACCCCTGGCCAACAGAGAGGTGGCACTAGCAGATCTCAAGAGGTGGCTCAGTGCCGACTTGCCAAAAAGGGTGGTCTATAGGTCCCCATTGCTAGGAAAGAATGGGCAGGGCTCAGCCTGAGAAAAAGCAGGAGAGATTAAGAGAGAGGCACTTGGGCAGAGGGGCTCAGCAGTGGGGTAGAGGCAAGGGAAGTGGTGACTGCTAGGGCTAGATGGAGGAGGTGGTCCTCTGCACAAAGTGTAAAATCTAAACCAACATGACTACCCCTTTCAGTGAGCTTGAACATCCCATCTCTATAGTTGACAGGAACCTTGTCAGTGGGGCCAGGCGTGAACTCTGATTTTAGCAGGGTCTTCCTCCATCCTGGCTCTTATCTTCCCAACACCACTCTCTGTTCTAGGCACACCTCAACTTTCCAGCCTTAGGACAGTCAGAATTTTGTGACCAGGACCCTCCCTATGCCACTTTCCTACTTTCATTTATTTTGGTACCGCAGATTGAACTCAGGGGTGCTTTACCACTGAGTTACATCCCTAGTCCTTTTTTTTTTGAGACAGGGTCTCCTAAATTGCCCAGGTTGGCTTCAAACTTGCAATCCTCCTGCCTCAGCTGAGGTTCACAGGCATGTGCCACTGCTCCCAGACTTCTTTTCTACTTTTAAAGGGTGAAAATTTAAGAAAATTTTAAAACTCCAAATTATCCCAGGTTTTATGTAACTTCCAGGTTTATCCAATAACTGAAAATAGACCAAGAGTTCAATAACAACCATTGTTACCATTTCCTGCTGTTGCCAGACACTGGACTAAGCACTTACAAGTATTATCACCTTCATTTCTCACAAGTATTCTGCAAGGTAAGCAGTTACTAATTTCATTTTACAGCTAGGGAAATAGGCTGAGAGGGTACACTCCTTGCCCAGTGACAGTGGGGCCACCATCATCCCCCATCTTAACCTCAACAACCTCCCTGGCTCTCTATTGTCCCCAGTTGTATATTTTCTACCAGCCCCCAGGACCACATTGCTAGAAAACCTGTGTCTCCCTTCTCCCTCCTCCCTCAAGCAGCTTTTTTATGGCACTTGAAATAAAATTCACATAAAGGCCTATGTGTCAGGCCTTGCTTATTTCCCTGACCCATTTAATTCGCTCTACCCCAGTGCCCTCCTGTCTTCCCACTCCCAAACTTACCCCTACCTTGTCGTTGCTCTACTTGGCACCGTCCCCTCACCCCAGTCTATGTCAGCATTCAAGTCAACTCAAGTGTTGCTCCAAGAAGAGGCCATCCTGGCCACCCTGCACAAACTAGCAAGGACACATGCCCAGTGGTTACTTTACTTGCTTAATAACGTTGATTGAATTTCAAATTAGCTGTCATTCCCACCGAATTAGACCCAAAATTCCCCAAAAACAAATGTTGCCTTCTCAGCAGTTTGAACACTGACTGGTACCAAGGAACATCCAAGTGTTGTTGAAAGACAGAATTCATGGGGAGAAGAGGAGCCAGGATTTGAACCCAAGTCCGTTTAGGAGCCCAGTGCTCTTGTCCACTAAAGTACCGGCCTCTTTAAGGAACCAGGGAAAATATCTCTATAGACTTGGAATACTACACCCCAACTGTTACCATGGTAGAATGAAATGAGGACTTTTTTTTTTTTCAACCATATGTATTTCTATATTTGAATATTTGTCAAGTACACATATTACTTTTATGTTTAAAAATAATGCATGAAAATTCCAGCTACTTGGGAGGCCGCGACAGGATCAAAAGTTTTGAGGCCAACCTGGGCAACTTAGTGAGACCCCGTCTCAGAAATTGGAGATGTAGTTCAATAGTAGAGCACTTGCCAAGCATCAGAGTCCCTGGGTTCAATCCTCCTTCTCCTTCTCCTTCTCATCATCATAGTGCAAAATTATGTGATTTTATCCCTTCTAGGTAAACTATCCCTAATTCCTTAGACCTGGACCCACTGCCTGCACACACTTTCCTCAGCTCCCAGATTTCTCTCTTCAGTCCATGGTAGAGAACAGCACAGCCTCACACCATCTGTTCCTATGCAAAGTCAAGCTAAGAGGATTATTTGTAAAAAAATGTCCTCTGTAGCAGTGATTCTCTCTACATGGAGACATTAGAATCACCTGGGTGGTCTCCTGAAATGCACACCCCTGGATCCCCCCACCACGATTCAAAAGGTTGGGTCCTGTGGGACAGAAATTTTTTTCAGGGCAATTCACAGAGGACCACTGGTGTGAGAGACACCTTGATCCTTGGACTTGTTTAGGTTGGGGCAGCCAGGACCTCCCCAGGGTCACTGCCCCTGGGTCAGTCTTATGCATCCATCTCTCAGCTTTCCTCAGGGGTGGCTACAAAAACCTCTTTTGCAACAATTCAGGATTTAAACACCACAATGCTTAGGGTCCTCCACCGCAGCCTTGCCCACTGGGGACCCTGAGAATCAGAGGACAAGGGAGCAGAATCATAACTGGTGCCAGCAACAGCTTACCTATGTCATACCTCAAGTGAGAGCTTGCCAAGCACATGAACAGTGGCATAAGGAAGGTTGAGAACCACTTTTCTATATAGCAGCAATCTGAGCTTTGTTTAGGACTTAGGGCCAGAAAAATCTGACTCCCTAAAATAAAAACTAAATTTTTTTTACCTTTTATCATAAGGAACTAGGCAATGAGCCATTTCCCTTTTTGTCCTGGCTACCAGGAAGCTGAGATAATATTTACCCTCATAGCTCATCCATTTCTCCTATTTATATCTTCAGGTTCAAGTTTCTATTTTCCTACCCTCACTATTAGCAAAGTTGCTTCAAATCTTTCCTATAGAAATGAGGTACAAAGAAATCAAATGAATAAATATTCATACAGCATTCCTTATCAGCAGGAATGTTATCTTCAGAGCCCAGCTGTCTACAACTTCATGAACAGTTTCCTCTATACAGACCCCAACTTACATATGATGGTTCAGCCCATGATTTTACAACTTGACAGTGGTACAAAAGCAATACACATTCAGTAGAAACTGTACTTCAAATTTTAACCTTTGCACAGACTAGCAATAAGCTGTACAATATGCTGCAACTGCCTATCAGACACGAGATATTTAATCTTTATTATACTATAGGCTTTGTGTTAGATGATTTTGCCCAACTATGGGTGAACATAAGTGTTCTGAGAACATTTAAGGTAAGCTAGGTTAAGCTATGATGTTCAGTAAGTCAGGTGTACTGAATGCATTTTTTACTTAGGATATTTTCAAATTATGATGGATTTACTGGAATGTGAACCCATCATAAATCAAGAATCTTCTGTATTTTCCTTTAGGGACCAATGTGCTACCAAAAGAACTCAGAGAGCTCAGGCAAGACTAAATCTGCAGGCAAGTCACCTCTTCCTGATTGTCAGGGACTCTGGACACAGTTCCAGCCCTCTCCAGGTCCAATCTTCAACAACTCTGTTTCCTTGATTTGCTGCTTCCCTCCAAAGCCCTTTTTCAGGTCACCCTATTCTCTCTGGGTTGAGATGAAGAAGGATCTGAATTTACCAGACCCCATCCCTGGGCTCCCACCCTGTCTCCCTCCACACCCAGGACCCAAATAACCAGGCCACACACTGAGTTTCAAGTATCTGTCTCTTCCTTTCACTCTCTCAAAAGAAAAAATAAATAAATTGCAGAAGGCGGCAGCATTTTCAGTCTTCCCCTGGCTCCCAGACACCCAATCCCTAACCCCTGCCCCCCGCCCTCCCCCCCATATTCCCCACTCCCTAGACCCATCCCTCCCCTTTCCCCCAAAACAAAAGAAAAAAGAAAAAAAAAGAAAAAAAAAAAAGAATAAAAGAAACAAGGAAGAAAAATCCCAGGGAAAAAAAAAAAAAGCCACAGTTAGACCTTCCACTCATGCAAACCAGCAAAGAAAAAAGGTGGGGGGCATGTGGAAGGCAGGGGACCCACAGTGGAGTCCCGCTACTTCTCCCCCCAAAAAACCACCTTTGTGAAGAAAAAAAAAAGAAAAGAAAATGAGAAATCAAGGGACATGGGGAGTTATGATGGGGCAAGGGTGACCCCAGACCCTGCCTCAGGAGAGCACGGAGGCCTGTGGCCCTGCATCCCTACAGCGGGTGCTCCTTTAGAGGGCCCTGACTTCTGGAATGTGTGTGGGAGAAGACAGGGGAGGGCGGGCAGCCCCCAGTGGGTCTGTGTGTGCATTGGGGGCGGGCAAGGGTAGGGATCCTGAGGAGCAAGGGCTCGGAACCAGGAGCCCGGCTCCCTGCCCAGACCCCAGGTTCCTAGGGTTCTGGAGTCCAGTTCTGAGGTGCAGGGATACATGCAGAGGAGTGTCCCCCCTCCAATGAGCTGGATCCAGTTAGAAAGGAAATAAATAAGAAGGGGTCAGAGGGAGGCTGGGGTGCGAAGGACGTGGGCAATTCAGTCCAGACCAAGGGCCCGGGTGATGGAGGCAGGGCGAGTCCAGGCCAAGCCAGGGCAGGAATCAGAGTCTCTCTCGGGCTGGGACCCAGATGTAGGGGCCTGAGAGGTCCTCGATGACACGCTTCACCTTGTGGTAGATCTCCTCAAAGCTGTCACCCTCCACGATGGCTGGGAGTGGGTGGAGCAGGGAGTGAGGCCAAGGGCCAGAGGATGCCTGACCAAGGCAGGGCACAGCCCAGAGAAAGGGGCACCTTTTCCTAATTCCCCCAGCCATGAGCCACAGGGCTGCACCCACCCACAGGGCACCTCTTCCTGAGCCATCCCTGTAGTGGGGTCAACTTTGTCAAATCTGAGCCAAAGTGCTGTCCGTGTGTGCTGCCACTATAGCCTCACCTGAGAAACACTCTGTGAACTCCTGCTCCAGTTTGGTGGCTCTGTCAAAGGCTTTGCGGGCTTGCTCCTCTGTGATACGCTTGTTAATCTCTCTGTGAAGAGAGACCCAGACTTTTACCTCCTCCATCCAGGGATGTTAGGTTGCAACTGGTCTTTCTTATTGGGAGCAAGAGGCAAAAAGTACAATTCCTGATATCCTTTCGGGCCACAGATGATCCCCCACCCACAACCCACCCCAGCCAGGTATGGGTGTTCCCAGGAGTTTATCCTTCCAGTCTTCAGTCCCATCTAAGGAAGTTAGAGCCTAACTTCCTAGGGCTCTAACTCCCAACTGCCCCTGAGGCCCTGGCTTGCCCCAGCAGACATGTGTCCCAAGAGCTGCTGGGAGCTACAGCCTGCCTAGCTCAATGCAGGAGAAAAGAGGAAACGCCTGGGACTCCTGGCAATCTCTGGGTTTCAGCTCTCCTTGCAGATCCCCACTGAGGGCTGCTGGAGGTGCTGTCCAGGGTTCTGAGGGGAGAGTTCAACACAGAGGCCTTGAGAGGGAGCAGAGGGGAGGCCCCCAGGACCATACTCACAGCACATTCTCCAGGGAGCGGGGGCGGATGAAGATGGCGATAGGGTGCAGGTGGGCCGCCTGCAGCCGCCGCACAGCATTGGCTGAGACATCGAGGATGCAGTGCTTCCCCTGGGGGCAGGCAGGGTAGGCGGAGGGGGACCAGCAGGTGGCGGGAAAGGACAGACCAGGTGCCAAGAAGGGACACAGAACATGGAAAAGTGGGGACAAGAGGATGGCCAAGGAGGAAATGACATGGATGTCAAAAGACACATGGACAGAGAGTCAGGGTAGGAAGGGGATATGAATAGACAGAGTGAAAGACAGAGAGAAAAAGGAAAGGGAAGATGGACAGCCAAGCACAGAAGGGCAGGGAAGGAAAAAAATGGAGGATGTGATAAAAAACAGACAGGAAGGGGACCCAGAAGATGGAGGCAGAGCAGGGTCAAGAGGGGCAGTGGAGAGGGGTGGATGTGGAAGGTAGGACAGGACAGGTAGGGAAAGAAAGCAAGGGAAAAGGAGAAAGGAAGTAGGATAAAGGGAGGAGGGAGAGGAGGACAGACAGAGGACAGACAGATGGAAGGGACAAGGAGAGACAGATGGGAGGGAGAGAAGGCAGATGGAGAAAGAAGCCAGGGAGGGAGTGCAGGCAGGGTGGCAAGCATCAGTAAAAGGAGTTATCAGAGGAATGGGAGAGGGGCGTGGGGACCCCAGGAAAAGGGAGGAGAGGGGAGAGGGCCAGAAGGAAATTAGGAAGAAGGGAGGGACCAAGTTGGAGGAGGCCAAGATATGGTCACAGAAAGAGAGAGAGAAGTGGAGCAAGGAGGAGGGGAACAGAGGAAAGGGACAGATGGCAGTGGGGAGTGTGGGGTCAGGAAGTGAGGGCAGCAGTGCACAAAAGAGCAGGCAGCCAGACAGAGTTGCCCAAGAGGAGAAGGAGGTGGAGGAGCGGAGTGGAGACCCAGCAGGGAAAGAGACAGAGAGAAAGAGAGTTAGAGAGAGCTGGAGGAGGCAATGGGGTGGGGAGAGGGCAGAAGGAAGAGGACCAGGTGCCCACTGGGTCCTACCTGCTCTGCCACCTCTCGCACAGACTGGACACTGGTCCCGTAGAGATGGCTGTTGTACTGGCCAGCCTCAATGAACTTGTGCGCCTGAATGTCCTTCTCCATTTTTTCCCGGGACGATACAAAGTGGTAATCCCGGCCATCTATCTCATACTCCCGCTTGGGCCGTGTGGTATCTGCCAGGAAGTCACCCCACCCCCCCAAAGATCTAACCACCATCCCTCTAGCTTAAAACCTACCTACACCAACCAAACCCCAAAATGCCCAGTTCATCCTTGGTAGGAGGCCACTGGGAAGACCAAGACTCAAGAGGGACAGAACCACCTCCCAGCACCACCAGGGTCTCCCAATTTCTGGCCTGGGCTTGGTTACTATGTAACATAAGGGGGGCTGAGAAGACCCCTTCCTCTGAGGAACCCTGTGACCCTCTGCACTCCAATGCCTCCAGGCAGTTTTGCCTATAGCCTTCACAAGTGGGGCTCCTGAAGCCTCCCACTCTTCCACCCCCACCTTCACCTTCACCTCCACCTCCCTCCAAGGCCCCAGCACTCACGGGGAACACAGGATCCAAACTTGTCGGGGAACTCGGAGAGAAGATCGTCATTGGCGCGGTCCTTCGTGGGCCCAAGGATGATGATGGGGCGAGCATAGTGAACTGAGGAGAGGAGCCAGGCTCAGGCAGCGAACAGACCAAGGGAGCAGGAGGGCTGGGGCTGAGGCAGGGGTCAGGGCTCACCTTCCATTTGTGTCACTGTCTCGTAGCTCAGAACCGAGTCTTCTCGACCTGGTGGGAGACAAAGCGTCTTCAAGGGGATCCAAGGCAGTGGACCTGGATCCCCTTGCCTTCCTTGGTGTTCCTGTCACCCCAGGGCTTCCCAGCTGGCCCTACCTACCCTGTGATCCAGAGCTGGAGCCCCAGTCCTAGGAAGAAAAAAGAAGCCATGGGTTGGTTAAGGGTTCAGCTTTGTGAGAACCCCACTCTTCCACCAAACTCACCCCTCCTCCACCTACCTTGGCCTTTAACCTTGACCACTCCCGTCGCTCAACCCTGTGGGATAATGAGGGATCCAGGGTGGGAAAGTGCCTGGTGAGGGGCCTAACAGCCCCCACCCTCTGGACCCTGTGATCCTCAATGAGGAGCTGTCTGCCCCAAAGGCTCATGGAAACAACAGTCACCAGGAGGGTCCACCAGACAGACTCCAGAGAACCCCCCATTAGCTGCCCACCCTGGAGAACCTTGGGACCTTCAGTGCCTGGGGCAGGAAGTCTGCAAGTCCCAGGAGCCTCACCGTCGTTTGCTGGGGATGAAGCCAATGTCATCCGTCTCACTGTCAGAGTGGACCCGCCGTGCCTGCCACCACTCTTCATCGCTAGCATCAATTACATGCAGCACGTCCCCAAAGCGGAAGCTCAGGGCCTGGCTCAGGAAGCCACAGTCCTTTGTCTTGTCGTAATCAAACAGGGCCCTAGAGGGCAAGTGGCTATGGGTCAGAACATGGCTAGGACTCCAGGAAATATGTACCAGACACTCCAAGAACCAGCCTAAAGGTTCTGGGCTAGGAATTTGCAGCAAAGCTTGGGCTGCTTGCTAGTGGCATGCCCACAGGATCACAAAAACTGGGCAGGGATAAAAAGCTCTGCTGTAACACATAGTTGTCATGACATGTATGGTATTTCCAGAATGAGAGCAAGAACTCCAGATAGCAGTTTTTAATATGTATGCATGCCACACAATTCCCTTGAATCTGCTCAAATTCATATGGGAAAAAAGAAGACGAAGGGGAAAAAAAAGTCCCTCACCAGCAAACATTAGTTACTCTTATCCCTTATCAGCATCAATCCCCTGTGAGGGAGTCATAAACACTAGGGTTCTAGGGTTAGGACAAGAAAACTATCGACTCTCCAAGAAATTAAAGATGCAGAGTAAAGCAATGGGACTGGAAAGATGGGAGAGACTGAAATTGTTGGCATCATCTTGGAGTCAGAAATTAATGACCCTGGGGACCTACTGGACCCTGACAGAAGAGGGAAAGTCAAGTGGAACCTCAAGTATAAGCCAAGGGTCTAGGTAGATGGTGAAAGAGAGAACACAAGAACCCAGGAGAGACTGTGAGCTCAGTGTGGGATGTGTTGAGTATGACATGCCTGAAGGACATCTTAGCAGAGATGGCTAGAAAGTAGATGGCCAATCCCAGTAACTAGGAAGCTGAGGCAGGACGAACACCAAGTTCAAGGGCAGCCTCAACAATTTAGTGAAGCCCTAAGCAACTTAGCAAGACCTGTCTCAACAAAAATATAAAAAGAAATGGTGATATAGCTCAGTAGTAAAGTGCCCCTGGCTTCAATCCCTAGGGAGGAAGGAAAGAAGGAAGGGAGAAGGGGAGGGAAGAAGGAAAAGCAAGCAGATGGCCAGAAAGGTGAGTCTGCACTTCTGAGAGGTCAGGCCAGGGCTGATGGCTCTAAGAGCCACTTTCCTCTGTGCCCATTCCCTATTCCTTAGCCAGCTCTTGCCCTAAACCCTGCCTGATGCCCTCCCCTGCTCCCACACCCAGGCTTATTGCTCAGCCACTGTTCACAGGTTTAGTGGCACAGATTAATCTTCTGAAATACACCATCCCATCAGTGGAGTGGCAGATGAGGTTGGGTGAATGACAGGACCAGAAAGAGAGAGAGAGACAAGGAAAAATGCAACAGAAAACTAAGCCACCATGTCCACACTGGGGATGAGCACAAAAGAGGAGTCAATAGGGAGAGGAATCCTAAGAAAGGGGTAAATGCTGCTGAAGAGACAGGAGACAGGCATGAGAGAATTGTGGTCCATCTCCCTGAGACTTCCCACAGGGATGTCAAGACTAAATCAATATTGAAAATATCCTAAAGCTGAGTGCAATGACATGTGCAGAAAGTCCCAGCTACTCAGGAGACTAAGGCAGGAGGATCACTCAGGCTCAGGAGTTCAAGACCAGCCTGGGAAATATAGCAAGACCCCCATCTTAAAAAGCTGGTACATGCCTGTACTCCCAGCAACTTGGGAGGCTATGACAGGAGGATCACAAGTTTGAGGTCAGTCTCAGCAACTTAGCAAGGCCCTGTCTCAAAATATAAAATAAAAAAGCCTGGGGATGTAGGTCAGTGGTAAAGCTCCATTGGCTTCAATCTCTAATACCTAAATAAATATATATATAAAGAAATCCTAAAAGTCCTATGTTGACCTTTTAAATAACCAACTGTGAGGCAGTCTAGGACTCCTTGGTGAGGGGCCATGGTGCCCTGGGGCTAGAAGGCAAGTGGAATATTTTGGGGCAGAAGTTATTTTCCAAATCAGATGGTGTATTTCAGAAGATTAATCTGTGCCACTAAACCTGTGAACAGTGGCTGAGCAATAAGCCTGGGTGTGGGAGCAGGGGATGGCATCAGGCAGGGTTTAGGGCAAGAGCTGGCTAAGGAATAGGGAATGGGCACAGAGGAAAGAGGAATCCACAGAAGCCCAAAGAGCCCAGCCCAGTAAGCCTCTGACCTGATATAGAAACCCCTTTTGGGGTTGCTCCGTAGGGAGGCAGTCCCTGAGCCCAGGCTGCTGTTCATGAGCTGTTCCCGAAGGTCATGGATCTTGGCCTCGAATCGGCTGTACTCTGAGGAAACACAAGAAGATTCCTGAACTGTGCTCTATTCTATTGCCAAAACCTCTCTGCCCCACCCCACCCTCACCCCTGCTGAAGCCATCAGTTGAGAAAACAAATTCTGAGCTCACAAGACTGGTGCCTTAGGCCTGGTACCTTCTGGTTTATATTGAGCAATGATCGTGACCGTCTGACCCGCATTCTTGAGGGCAATGGCAGCCTGCTCATGGCTGGCGTTTCGGAGATCAACACCATTAACCTAGAGAGGAAAAGAGGCTGAGTAGCTCCACACTTTTCGGGTCTAAGTGGAGCAGGGAGTAGTTCAGCAGGAGAACCAGGCTTCAACCCACCCAGACCCTTCCCAAGAGCTCTGAGCCCTGCTGGGGGGACAGAGCAGGCAGGTTAGCAAGGGCAGGCCTTCCCTCACCGACAGGATCTGGTCCCCCTTCCGCAGCTCCCCGCTGAGGTCCGCAGGGCCCCCGGCCAGGATGAAGGAGATGAAGATGCCTTCACCGTCTTCACCACCCACAATGTTGAAGCCCAGACCCGTGGAGCCCCGGTGGATCACGATTCGCCTCGGTTCTCGAGGAATGTCTTCCTCCCCAAGCAGGTCCTTGGCCACTGGGGAGTAGCGCCGAGGGGAAGTGGGGGTCATGGCTGTGGGGTAGTCGGTGCCCAAGTAGCTACTATGACTGATCTCATTGTCCAGGTGCTGGGAATAAGCTGAGGGAAGGCACAGAAGGATGAGATGAAATACAAGGAGGGCACACATCAGCACCCACCAGTCCACTCCCTCCAACAGGAACCAAGAAAGTCAGACTCAGACAAAAAGAAAGCTATTCTGTCAGAGATATTGGGTGATATAGTAAAGGGGACATCAGATCCAGCAATGTCAGGGGTTGGGAATTTATAGCATCAGAGGTTGGTTCTCTTAGGGGATAAAGGACTTGAAAGTTATGTATTGTCCTTGATATGCCAGGGATGGTGATGTCAAATAGCAATATTAATACCATGCTTTTTGGGTTTTCTTTCTTTTGGCTGATGTTTCTCTCAAATCTCTTAATCCACAAGATTCCTTTTTTTTTTTTTTTTTTTTTTTTGGTCCCCTCCTCTTGGCCATTTGTCTGTTAAAAAACTAGGTCATTTATCTAAAAAATTTTCCCAGGTTTTATGAGGGAAATTCTAACAGGGAAATTTCTACATAATTCCATAATTCCTGTGGTCTTATTTAACCTATGCCTCTGCTCTTATATCTCCTGGGACCCTTATTCTAGAGGCTCCAACAGATTCAAATTCAATATGTGAGTAAGTAGACTTCATAGGCAACACTGTGCACTTCCTACTGTGTCTGTCATAAAGGATGCAATGGTGTCTGGTTATTTTTCAGATGTCTTCAGCCTTGTCTACCCATCAACCTCTCACCCAAGCTTTCACAGTCACTGATGATTTTGGATCTTCATCTGAGACCACCAAATAAGGACATTCTATTTCTTTATTGGGGTGTGTGTGTGTATGTGTGTTTATCTTTTTCAGATGGGACAACATTAATAGAATTTTCTATAAAGAATTATCCCATGTCAACCTTTTGGTTACTCTAAGGTATAGTTTGTACAGGAAAGGGAGGATGGATGCTCAACTCTTTACCAGTGTTCATAGTGAATGAGTTTTCTAGCATCTTCCAAAGGGACCCAAAATTTTTTTTTTTTTTTTTTTTTTTTTGCAATCTTAGGGATTGAACCCAGAGCCTTGTATATGCTAGGCAAGTGCTCTACCACTGAACTATACTCCCCAGCCTACTATTAATTTGATCATAATTTGCTTCTTGTTTTTGTTTTTGAGACAGTGTCTTGGTATATTATTTGGGCTAGACTTGAGCAATCCACCTGCCTTCACCTCCCATGTTGCTGGACTATGGGCACTTACCACCAAAACTGGCTTCCCAATTATTCTTTTTTTTTTTTTTGGGGGGGGGGGTGGAATTGGGAATGAACCCAGGGAACTTAACCACTGAACCACATTCCCAGCCCTTTTTATACTTTATTTCAAGATTGGGTCTCATTGAATCATTCAGGACCTCACTAAATTGCTAAGGCTGGCTTTGAACTCATGATCCTCCTGCCTCAGCCTCCCAAACCACTGTTATTACAGGCCTGCACCACCACACCCAGCTAATTCTTTTTCTTCTGCAGTACTGGGGATTGAACCCAGGGGTGCTCTGTCATAAGCTATGTTCCCAGTCCTTTTTTATTTTGAGGAAGCCTCTTACTAAGTTGCCCAGGCTGACTCAAACTTGTCATCCTCCTGCCCCAGTATCCCAAGTCGCTGGGATTACAGGTGTGTGCCACCACACCAAGCCCCAATTATTTTTAAATATAACTATGACCTCATAGACTTAAACACATTGAATGAGTTTTGACTGAATGGCCAGGAGTCTCTTCAATATGGCTGTGTCTTTTGACCCTAGTAGTCTTGGTTACCTTCCTTACTTTCTAGTATGAAAGATGTTGAACTTTATGTCATATATTTCTTCCCCAAGATTTGGAATCAGTCATTTTCCCAAGGAGCCCAGGTTCCTTTACATAGATTATGGTATTCAGAAAAATAGTACCACGTGGTTTAAAGTATGATTTCATATTTGGTAGGGGCAGCCACACTTAATTATTCTTCTCTAAAATGTCTTAGCTATTCTACACGTATTTTTCCAGTTGAACTTTAGGATCAATCTGCTACATTCCCAGGGGGAAAACAATATTAAATCCTGATTGGGACTGCATGAAATGTACAGATTAATTTGGAGAGGGTTGAGATCTTCCACGTATTAAGATTTTCCATCCAGAAACTTTGTTTTGTATCCTTCAGTAAAATTTCATAATTTTCTTCATATAACTTTTACATTTCTTGTCATTTATATTTCTATCAGATGACAACAGTATCCCTCCTCCCACCTTCTTCCTTGTGGTAATAACAGTCAAACCTGTTACAACAAAATTACCCCAGCAAAATTACCCTAGTTGAGAATCATTGCTTTTGAGCAAGACAATAATAAACAGATGTCACATTTGAAAAGAAAGAAACAACCAGGCACAGTGGTGCATGCCTGTAATCCCAGGAGCTCGGGAGGCTGAAGCAGGAATTCAAAGTCAGCCTCAGCAAAAGCAAGGTGCTAAGCAACTCAGTGAGACCCTATCTCTAAATAAAATACAAAATAGGACTATGGATATAGCTCAGTGGTTGAGTGCCCCTGAGTTCAATCCCCGGTACCAAAAAAAAAAAAAAAAAAACAAGAAAAGAAAAGAGAGAAACAAAATTATTCTTATTTGTGAACCATTTAGACTAAAACATAAACAAATTAACTGAAAAACTCAGAAATAAAACAGGAAGTTAAGAATGTGAAGATAAATAACAAGAAATCATAGCAATGAGAAGATGTACTAGGGAAAAAGTTCCCAATAAAAAACGTTTACAGAGGCTAGGGGAAAAGTTTAGTAGAGCATTTGCCTAGCATGTGCAAGGACCTGGGTTCAATCCCTACCACTGGGGGTGGGGTAGGGGTGAATCCTGGAAATTCCAAGAACAACAAAGAATCATTGGACCCAAAGATGTCAACAGTACTGACATTAAAAAAACCCAGTCTAAGCTGGATGCAGTGTAATCCCAGCAACTCAGGGGACTGAAGCAGGAGGATCACAGGGTCACAAGTTCAGGGTCAGTCTGGGCAATTTAGCAAGAGACTTTCTCAAAAAATAAAAAGGACTGGGGATATAGCTCAGTGGTAGAGCACCCCTGGGTTCAACTTCTGGTACTGCAAAAAAAAAAGAGAGAGAGAGAGAGGGAGAGAGAGAGAAAGAAACTTTGTCTAAAGTAATGAAACACAGTAACAGTATTAAGAGGCATCATTGCCTCCTTCCTAAGTTAATGGAGACACTGCAAAATATTCATTGCTGGCTGCTGCTAACTACTCCTCATCACATTAAGGAAAATTCCTCTGCTCCTACTTTACTGAAAGTTCTCACCCAAAATAAATTTCATCAACTGACTTTCCATATCTATTTAAGATGATTCTATAAATTTTTTCACTCTTTTTTTTTTTTTTTTTTTTGGACAGGGGATCGGAACCCAGGGGCACTTTACCACTGAACTACCTCTCCCAGTCCTGTTTATTTATTTATTTTATTTATTTATTTTTATTTTGACATAGGTCTCATTAAGTTGCTGAGGGTCTTGCTAAATTGTCCAGGCTAGCCTCAAACTTGCAATCCTCCTGACAATCTCCCAAGTTGCTGGGATTACAGGTGTGCACCACCAAGCTCAGCTTCTCATTTAATTTTTTTTATATAATGAGTCATATTAGGAATTTCCTAATAATGTACCACCTTTAGTTTTCTGAAACAATCTTTTTAAAAAATATTGTTCTCTTAATATGCTGCCATATTGGGGTTCCTACTATGATGCTATAAATTTTTACATTATTCAGAAGTAAAATTGGTCTTTACTTTCCTTCTTTTAGGTTATCTTTGTGACCATTTAAACTGGCCTTATAAAATGAGATATGAAGCCTTTCATCTTTTCCTACTCTGAAAGAGCATAGGAATCATCTATTTTTCTTTTATTGTTGTTGTTACTGGAAATTTAACCCAGGAAAAGTTAGCACTGAGCTATGGCCCCAGCCTTTTTTGTTTTTTTTATTTTGAGACAGGGTCTCACTTGCTTAGGGCCTTCCTAAGTTGCTGAGGCTAACCTCAAACTTGCAATCCTCCTGTCTCAGCCTACCAAGCTGCTGGGATTACAGGCATGCACCACCACACCCAGCTACAATCGTCTATTTCTTGAGAATTTGATCAAATTAGCCATAAAAACAAGTGGGCCTTATACTCTGGAGGGAGAGATTGTTCATCTTTTCTAGTGCTTCTAAGGTGACTCATTTTCTATCACTCTTCAACCACAGCAAGAATCAGAGGTTATGTCCATTTCGTGGGATAATCTGCAGAGGAATAGCCACAGGGAATATCACAGGGTTATATGTCATGGAGCTAACTACAATGGGTCATAAGGAGCTTTTGGATTTGGAGGGCTCTCACAGGTTGTGATGTCTGGGGGAGCATAGCTGTCACTCAGGTAGGCATTGCTGGGCTTGGCCACCTTTAGGTAGACAACATCATATGTGTTCTTCAGGGCTGCCACGGCATCCTCATGCATGACATCTTCCAGCCCCACACTGTTGACCTGGGGTCAAGGGAAGCAAAGCTCAGACAGATCGAGAAATGGCGACAAAGCAGATATAGTAGGGTGAGGTAATAAGGATCCTGGGGCTGTCCAGGGTCTACAGGCTAGAAAAGTACAGGTCCTCACCGCCAAGATCTTGTCTCCAATCTGCAACCTCCCGTCTTTGTGGGCAGCACCCCCTTCGATGATCTTGGTTACATAGATGCTGTTATCTCCAGGGATGTGCTGGTTCCCTACACCCCCTGCGATGCTGAAACCAAGACCTGGATGCAAGGAATAGAAGAGGTGGGTGCTCAGCTGCCTGGGAAGCAGGCCTTAATTTTTTTTTGGTGGGGGGCAGATAAGAACATTTAGGACAGGAGTGAGACCAAATGGGTTACTACCTTTAGGCCCCTTGATAAGCTTGATCTCCATGACCTTCTCAGCTGGGGGCTTCCGGCGCATGACATAGAGGCGCACAATTGAGCCTGCCTCTTTGAGGGCTTCCACTGCTGCTGAGTGGGTCACCTCCCGCACATCCACTTCATTTACAAACAGGATGCTATCGTTGACCCTGGGAGCAGCAAGGTGGGCCTGAGCCAGGAGCTTCCTGGTGCCCTGGCCCTCATTTTCAAGCATACTAGCTTCCTAACCCCTGTCTCCCCTCCCCACCTGAGACGACCATCCTGGGCTGCAGCCCCTCCAGGAATAATCTTGGTGATGAAAATGGATGGATCGTCACCGATGTGTGGGTTGTCAGTGCCACCTGCGATGCTGAAGCCCAGACCTGAGTTACCCTGAGAAAAAGGAGGGCAATAGGTTAGCTCCCCTCGCTGTCCAATTCTGGCAAGGTGAGTGAGGCAAGGAATGGGTGGAGACTTGCAGCCAGAGCACTAAGGGACAAGGGTAAGGAGCTGGCCACCTAGAAAACATGGGAATGGAGAGAGGCATAGGCAGAGAGACAAGGGGACCTTGTAAGGAGGAGCTGGCTCACCCTTTCCAATGTGATCTCCTCGTATTCCATCTCCCCCTCGGTTCCGTTCACCTGCAACTCCAACACGGGACAGAAACACAAAAATAATGAGATGGACATTCCAACCTGAGAACCTGGACCTCCCTCCCCACACAGGGACTTAGGTCCTCCATCCTTCCCTCCCTCCTTCTGAAATGGTCCCAGCCCCAAAATCTAAACAACTCACATATCCTGGGGCTTCTAGGGTGTCTGTGTTGACAATCACAGGGGGAGAATTGGCCTGTGAGGGGAGAAAGGAAATGAAAAGCTGACTCAACCTTAACTCAAGAGGGAGCCTATAACCAATCATAGGTTCCATCAGCCTAGCTCCCCTTTCAGCCACTTTGCCAAGCCCCACTCTGCCACCCTTAGGGGCTCCTCAAGGACCCAGGCTTAGCTCACATTTCATATACTCACACACACACACAGATACACATGTGCATGGATTCAACTCTGCTCAGCTCAGGTCCCCTGCAAATGGAAGGAGGTGTCTGAGGAATGGGAAGGGAGAGACAGCCAGACGGAAGGGGAGCAGCAGATGGTAAAGAGTGAGAGGGGGCTGGGGGGAGGGAGCTTCTCACCGGATATAACACCACAGGGTGTTACATGCCTTATGTGCTACACACATACACACCAGGGTTCCTGTCCATCAGGTCCTGATCACCCCCTTCCTGCCCCCTCCCTGTCACTATCCCCCCACATTTACCCAGATATTTTTATAACGCTCTCCCAGATTTGTCCCTCACCTTCGCGTACACTTGCCCTAAACCCTGCGCTCTGGGAATCCAGGATTTCCCCAGCTGCAGGCCCCTCCCTCCCCCTCACCCACCCGCCATCCAATCCACGCCTTCCTCCAGGAACCTTGTTGCCTAGCAACGGTATCTAAGCCCAGTCAAGACCTGGGGAGACCCACCTCCAGGAGGCCCTGTCGTCAGGACAACAGGCGGGGGAGATGGGCGTGGCCTGGGGTCGTCCAGAAGCCTGAGCACAGCAGGACTCCGCTAGCCCCGCCTCTCCTGCTCTGGGCCCCGCCCCCTAGTAACCAGGCCGAGAGGCAGCCAGGTCTAAGAGGTTTGTGGGCACAGCACATCCTGAGTAACCTGCCTTCCGGTCTCCCCGGCGCCCCTTACCCTACGCAATGCAAAGGACGTCAGAAACGGGGAGTGGTGAAAGACATCCGGGTCCTAGCCTGCACACCTACTCCCTCCCCCGCCTTCATTAAGGAAAGGGTTAAAGTGAGGCGTTCCCAGGCCCTTGACGTCAGTCGCCTAGACGCGGCCAGGTCTCTGGACTCCTGGGCGGGGCCAGCTTCAGGCCAGTCCTAGGTCCTAGGGGCTTCCCCAATTGCCAGGGCAACCAAAGCCACGTCTCTATGGCAATAGGGGGAGGCAGCCAAGAGCCTTCTTCCGGGGTCCCCAACCTATTTTCTCCTTAAATAGATACCTGGGGCCAACCAAGTAAAAGGATTCCCCAGGCTCCTTCCCACTTTTCCCCTCCAAAGGGGCCCTCCTCTCTCCTACTCCTATTTCTCAATTCTAGAAACTGCGGTCATTTTCAGGTTCTATAACAGATTTCACAACCATAAATCTACTAACGCCACCCTCCCAAACACAGCAAACGCTTTTGTCCAACCAACAGCCACAGACTGCCAAAATCTCATCCACATGTTCATCCCCATCCCTATTCTAAACCCTCCCTGATGCCCCATCCTTCATCCAAGATTACATTCATCCTTATCTCTACTGCCATCCAACACCCTCCATCCAGATTCCTGTACCCTCCCTTCAGTTTCCATCTTCTAACCGCAGCCTTCATTCTCTATCCACTTCCAGGTCCCTATTTTAGACCCCTGTCCCATCCTTTATCAATCTCCTGTCCTTACCCTCCATCCCAATTTGATTCCCTAGAGAGGGAATCAAATGTTACCCCATCTTCAAACCCTCAAGATTCTATCCCCAAATCACTCCTTCACTTCTCAACCCACTACCCATCTGAAAATTGAGACTTCTCCTGTCCTACAACTGAGGCCTTATGCTGAGAAGTCCTGCAGCATCACTAGTGGCCTCCAGGACTCTCCCTCCACTCCTGTTTGCTTCCTGAGTTGTGGTTCCAACACTCCCTGGCACCTAACTACCTACCACCCCTCAAACTTCCCTTCTCTGTCTTCCTCATTCCTGTTGACAACTTAGTGGCCCCATCTTGCAAAAGGCATCTGGAATTTTCCTTTATTCCTTGAAGCCACAAAGTTGCATTCAAATGCTAAGCACCATCCCCATTTCCAGGGCCTTGCTTTCCTTCCTCTGGACCAGCTCAATCCACTGCCCTGATTTCACAGTGTCATCCCTATCTGTCCCCTTCCCACCCCCATCCAACTCGTTCCTGCCACTTCCAGTCCCAATGGGGGACTCTCCCTGCCTCATATCCTCAGTTCAGAAACCTCCTTCCCATTTCTTGGTGTAACATCAGCAACCTGCCCCTTTCTGGGGCTTCCCACACCACTGACCCCCTCGTTGTCCTCAATCTCACAGCCTGTCTTGTGCTCTGCATTCCTCCTCATCCTGTGTCCCCAGACGATGACACTGAGGGGGAAGAAGATGGAAAGTACACTGGAAAATAGAAGGTCTCAGAAATAAGGCCTCTCAGGACTAGAGAAGAGAAAGCACACTGAGCAGAGAAGGAGGGGAAGGGGAAACAGGTGGTGATGAATAATAATGGGAAAAGAAGGAAAATATGGGTAGAGGTGAGCCCAAGAAGAGGAAAGAAGAGAGGAACCAGGAAGGATGAAACTGGGAAAGGGGAAGCTGGCTGACCAAGGAGAAGACTGATCAGGCCTCAGAGGACTGAGCTGGGGATCAGCGAGGTGGGGAAGGAGATGCGTGGGAGGAAGAGAGAGACAGCATGAAGAACCAGCCAGCAGCCAGCAGGGAGGAAAAAGCCGTGGATGGGGAGGGAGCACAGGAGGGGAGCAAAGGCTGGGGCAGAGGAAGAGGCAAAAAATGCCCCACTACATGAAGTCGCAGGCCAGACAGATGGAAAGGGCTGGAGACTCAGGGACAGGGAGAGCAGGCCCAGAGGCGGAGGTGGGGGAGGAGGCGGGAAGGGACAGGAGCAAATGAGGGCATCAGGCGCTTGGAACAGAGCTCTGGACACAGAAAACAGAAGCAACCGGAGGTTGGGGGTGTGAAGGAATGAAGAGAGCCCTGGCGTTGGGGGCCTCCGGGGGATGCAGATGTCTCCACAGGCGCACACAGCGCTGAGACAGACAGACACACACACACACACACACACACACAGGCTCCGTACCCACTCCCACATGCCTGACTTCCTGGTGGGACCAAAGTGTTTCCAGCGCCCCCAAACGCCCCCTCCCCCAGGTCCCAGGAGCCCCAGATGCCCCCACCCCAGTCCCAACGTTTCCACCATAGCTCTTGCCCTACCGGCCCATGGGGGTTGCTGCAGCTCCGAGGCTCTGAGGGCCGCACTGGGGAGGGGGCCGCCAGGGTCTCCTACCTTGAGGGGGGAGAGGTGGGCATGGCCCACGACCCCATGGACGGCCTCGAGGTGGGACAAGTTCCTCTCCGCCACGTGCACCAGTTCGGGGGCGTTTACCTGGTTGGGGAGGTGGGCCGGGCTGTGCTCCAGAGGGGGCGTGTCTTCATCTTGGTAGCGGTATTTCTGGGGAGGGGGACCGAGGCGTCACTGGGCGGGCCCAGTGCCTCAGGCTCCAGGCCGCCTGCCCCAGCCGCCTCCTCTTCCCCCAGCCAGTGCAGTGCGGAAGGCCCTGGGGCCTGACCAGCTCCTCCCCCTCCCTCTCCTCCAGCCCATTGGCTCCCCTCTCTCCACCCTCCCGACAGCCCCCTCTCCCTCCAGGGCCTCAGCACCTCTCTTCTCTCCCCAAGTCCCAGCACCATCCCCCAACTGCTGCTCCTCATACATATCCCAGGGCCTTGGCCTTCTACCCAGCATCCCCTTCCTTGGGCATCCGTGTCTTCACCCCTTTTCCAGGTCTTCCTCCCTCCCTCCTTCAAGAACTCTTGCCCCTGACCCTAGTACTTCTATTCTCCACATCCCATCCCCCAACTTCTTTGCTTCCCTCATCATCTAAATTCCACTCCCATGTTCTAGACTCCCTCTCCCACACTTCACTTGCTGCTCCTGCTCTGCACTCCACCTTCATCACCTCAGTCTCCCCATTGCAACCTCTACCCCATGAGCAATTGGTTTTCCAGCACCTTGCATGCCTGAAGCAGGGACCAAAGTCAGGCTCTTCAACTAGAAGGTATTTGGCATCAGCCCTTCAGGAAGGACAAGGCTAAGCCTGTCCCACTCTTCCTTCACTGGCCTCACTTGTTCCCAAATAGTCGGCAAAAGGACCCCAGAGTTAGTTGCAACCTTACAGTAGTCCACAGCCCGTCCAGCTAATCCGGATGTACTAGAAAGGGATGTGATGGGGGAGGAAGGGGAGGAAAAAAAGCAGTAGGGCTCAGGAGGGACACAAATGAATGCCAGGTCCCCCGAGACCACCAGGGAAGAGGGTAGCATGCTGAACCTCACAGTGAAGTCAGGTCTCCCTCTGGCCTTTTGGGGTAAAAGACCCAACATGTCCCTAGACTCCCTGCCCAATTAACCAGTGCTATCTCAAGGGCCTCCAGTGCTAGCTTAAGATAAGATTAACTGGGGGCGAGAGAGAGAGAGAGAGAGAGAGAGAGAGAGAGAGAGAGAGAGATGTGTGTAAAGGGCAGATGAAGGCAGCAGTGAAGGACAACTGTGCCTCTCTGCCTGGCTCCTTTCACAGCTGCCTCTAACCTCCTGTACCACTCTCCTCAGGAGTTGACCCCCACAGTAGATGGGTCCAGACTCCAGGTTCAGGGGAGGAGGTAGAGGGTACCAGATGCAGGGCTCTCTTGGGGACTGGAAAAGACAGAATACAGCTATCAGTGCACATGGGGAAAAGAGGCAGAATTTCCTCTCAAAAGTTTCTGAGAAGCTGAGAGTACCCCAATATTTGAGGGGCAACAACTGCAAGACCAAATAGGAGGAAGCTTATCAAGGACAATGCCTGGTATTAGAGTATGATTCTGAACATCAGAATGATGAACCACGCCAAGGATGTAATTCAACACTGCTGTAGGATAAGGGTGAAGTGAAGAGAATTAGAGGAGGAAACCGGTCCTGTCAACACAAAGATTCTCAACCCAGGACACAGAGACAACTAGAATTAAGAAGTATCTGGATATGGTTAAAGAGCTTTAAAGAAGAGAAATAGGGAATCACCAAGTCTGGGCCATGGATGCGAAGAGAGAATCCTGAACTCCAGAGATTAATACCATGCGCACAAAAAGCAGAGAGGAAAGTAGGAGTAGTGAGCAAAACAGCCCTCCTCAAAGGCTGAGCTGTGTTGGGTAACAGTGCTATGAACTGAAAGAGGTTGTTCACGCCATATCCTGAGCAGGTGGTCTTCAGCCTGGACAGTGCACAAGCCAAGGGACAATGCCCTGGCATTGTGGGGTCTAGGAGGAAGGGAAAGAAACAGGCCTCTCTTCTCACTTTGCAAGGTCCCCAATTTCCTGCAAGATAAATTAGGCTAAAACTTGCAGTTCCAAGTTTTGGAGTCTGGGGGAGGGTTTGAGTCCAATGTCCTTCCATCTTCACCCCACTTCACAAAGAATTCACATATCTGATGAAGAAATGTCAGGCTGCACCAAAGAAAATGGAAGCATGAAGAGACACATTTCATGGTTTATTCTAGAGAGGAAATGAAGGTAAACTTTTATCACAGTGAGACCCCAGGCATCTCTCTCCCTGCCCAGTCCCCATGGGAGTGGGGAGGTCTAACACTAAGGAAAAAGCTTTTGGGGATTCTTAGTAATATGAGGAAAATGAGGAACACAGAATGAAGAACCAAAGGTCCCAAAATGTGGTTGGAGGTTAGGCCCTATGTTCATCCCCTAGAAATTTTCAATGTACAGTAGTGAGGGGGAAAAGAAAGGAGAAAGGTCTGGAAGGACTGGGGTGAGGACCAGCAATTCTGAAACTGAGAACTGAAGGGTGGAGCTGTCAGTACTTCTCAGTCCTGGATTACAGGGTGACTAAAGCAGGACAGAAAGGAGGACCCCGCTCCTTTAACCCACTGGGTATTTAGGGCCTTGAGCTGTGACAGCTCAGATACTACTGGAACGAGTCTGCACCCCCAACACATTAGGGTTTGACACAAGGCCTGGAGGGACATATACGGGCTTGCTGTTCTTTCCCTCTTGCCCGCCCCCGACCAAAGCCCCAGTTTCACGAATGACCTGGAACCGAGGCTTGCACCCCAAAACAAGGGTGTGAGTTAGTGGATGATAAGAGGGGCGACCCACTGCGCTTGTCCCCAAGAAGTTGCAACGCAGAGACCCCGAGCCAAGCAGAGGCAAAAGCGACAGCACTTGAAGCTCGCACCCTGAGATTTGGGGGGTCCAGGAAGAG
The DNA here is from genome assembly GCF_902686445.1 of Sciurus carolinensis. Taxonomy (NCBI): domain Eukaryota; kingdom Metazoa; phylum Chordata; class Mammalia; order Rodentia; family Sciuridae; genus Sciurus; species Sciurus carolinensis. Next base: position 52,473,915 of record NC_062215.1, on the reverse strand, counting down.
GGGAGCGGGGCCGGATCCCGTACCGCGGCACGTACCACGCAGAGACACATGGAGGCGAATCTGTTCCGAGCCGACATGGAGGAGGGGAGGGGAACTGAGGGAAGGGGGCGGGTGGGATAGCAAGGGTCCCGGGTTGGGGGAAGGGGGAGGGGCAGAGGGGCGGGGGCTGCGGCGGCCGCGGCGACAGGAGGCTGCGGCCGGTGGGGGGGGGGCGGCGCCTGCGCAGTACGGGAGAGCGTCACGTTGGGAGAGAGGGGTGAGGGGAGACCCTCTTAGCCACCAACTTCCCTGATTCCAGCTGTTTCTCTTGGACCTCACCTTACATAGTATACTCCTATTCTGACCTTTCTACAAATAGACTCCAATTTATCTGTCTTGTTCTCAAGAACCCCTTATCTCACCTATTGCCCTGTCCCCAAATCACCAGGCCCCTAAACATTCTAAAACCTCAGTGAACATCTCTGTATCCTAGGGCACAGAGAAGGAGCCAGCATTTCTCCTTCACTTATACGACCTCCTAAGGGATCAAAAATGCCTCTCCCAGCAGCCCCCACCTTAAGATTGTTGTTGTGAACAGCAGCCCCCCAGACTCCAAGACATCTACTCTAATCGGCATAGGTCTCCCCGTAAGTCCAGCCCCACCTGACAACCAGACAATACTTCTTCAAGAGTGCCTTCAACTTAATATACTCTCCCTTTCTAAATTATATCTGCCTTCAATCCACTATTAGAGAAGTTGAAATTAGTGCAACTCTTACCTTGTTCTAATATAAATATCCAAAGAGTCTACCAACGTTGAGGGGGATCACCTGTCCAAACTGCTGAATCTAATGATACTCAGAACTTTCTAATATACCAGCCCCACACAAGAACCCAATTCCAAGGAATATTTAGTCTACCTTAAAGCAGACCCTCTCAATTCAACTGCAATCTCAATTTATTTCCAAACCCTTATGTTAGGAGGTATTTCTCTATCCTTTGCTTTACCCCTCAAATTCATAATTTACTTTTTTCTGGTTGCTTCCTTATATCTCAACATTCCCTCCATGATTCTGAATTCATTTTGTTGGAAGATCACTCCCAAATATATCTTCCCTACACTCAAAATTCAAATAATATTCAACAAAGTAAGATTTGGACTGCAATTTGCTGTGACCCACACATCTTCCAGAACATCTCAAACGAACTGACTCAGGTCTCTTCAGAGGCTTCCATTTTCTCCCAAACAACTGAAACTGAAAGGCTATCTTTTAAATATTCTCCCATTGAACGCCCACTTTTCCAGTTCTTAAAACCCAGGAAAGGATCTCCTCCAATTGGCTGTCTGCCTTCTATAAAAGGCCCACCCATGGCAGAAATGACGATTTCCCTAGAATCTTGCCCATGCGTTGATCGGCATCTACTAGATGCGCCCCCAAAATGACCCCCAATGTCCTAGTTTCCCATCTGGATTGCTTGACTCAAAATTCCTTTCCAGGACAAAAAATGCACAGGCCCTACTTCTCCACCAGTGGGCGCTATAGCCCATTAAGACCCTCTCCCATCCCCCATTTCCTTTTTCCCTCCATTTTCCGTTTCCCCGTTGCCTGGCAACACAGCAATCAAGGACTTTGGTGTCGCCTAGCAACCGTCTCCCTGGAACATAGAGCTGAGGTAGGAGGGGTTCTCTGATGAAATCTGAACAGGACTCCATCTTAGGAAAATTGAGACGTCAGATTTCCTAATCCCTGGATTCTCTTTACCAAAGACCCCCGCGAACTGCAGTTTAAGGACAACTGCCCCTCAAAGCCGGTCTGCTTTCGGCGCTAGGGACCACGCCACGCCTCTCCTTTCGGTCAGCCCGCCCTCCTTTCGGTCAGGTAATCCAGCCCCTCCCCTTTCCGAGGGTTGTTGCCCGCCTCCTCCGAGAGTAAGCCAGACCCCACCCACCTGCCTCCTAGAGACCACGCCTCCGTCCACTTCCCGCCCATTCGCTCCCCCGTCCTCGCCCACACTATCCTTCCGCCACGCCCCTATCGGCCAATGAATGAGGCGGTTGGCCACACTGCCCCGCCCCCCATATCTTAGCTTTGCCCAATAAGGACCACCCGGAGGGTTTAACCGCTTCGCTTCCGGGGTCCTAGCCAAAAACCCTTCTTTTCTCCACTTAACTCCCACCCCTCACTTATTCTGCTCCGCCCTCCGCCACCCTCGCCCGGCCCTCAAGTCCGCCACGCAACTTCAGTCGTCGCCGGTTACCATGGCAACGGCGGCAGCAGCGCGGGGAGAAGGGGGAGGGACGGGGGCGGAGTGGGAGAAAGAGACGCTCAGAGACAGAGATACTGGCGGAGATAATAGCAACGAGTAAGACTAAGTGATAGCTGTAAAACAATTTGCACAAAGCACAGGGCCTAGCACATACTGGCAATAAACAATGCTCCTTAAATTACTGCGGGAGTCTATAAATATAGGCATTGAAAAATGAAAGGTTGTCAGACTGAGGTGGGGAACTCAACGACCATAAAGCCTGATCACTCCCTAGCCAGCATTTTCGGGGGGGGGGGGGGGGCAGGAGCCATGTGCCCCCTGCTGGTTGCTCCTCGATTACCCTTTGTTGCCCTGAATAGAGATGAACCACAACTCCCAACAGTCCGAAGGGCAGCAACACTCCAACACTGAGGGATTCTGTGCCTCAGGGTCTTATGGGAGTTGGAGTCTTCGCCATCCCGAGACTCTCAAGTTTTGCGGTCAAGGAATGTGGCAAGCCTAAGTCTCCATGCCTCAGTAAAATCCCAAATGCATGATCCTTCCTGCAAACCTCCTTCCTTCAAGGATGCTCAACCCTGCGCTCCATCAAAGAGGTAGAAGTCTGGAGGGGAGAATGAATAAGCCCCATCCACCCACCCAGAACAGCCACCAGGGCAGGCAAGCCCCTTATCCTTGCTCACATTAATGTGTTCACGTGTGGGAGCAGAACCCACACATTCCAACGAGCTTTCTGTGTACACCTGTACACAAGGGACCATAGCTAGGGAGCCAAGGCCAGGGAGCCAGCGTAAGGGCAGGAGACTGGAGGAGCATCCAATCACAGACATTGAAAGAAACCAGAAGAGAGAAACTGAGGTACAAAAATCAACCAGGAAGAAACCGAAAGCCTACAGAATGGGAGACAAGCAAGTAGCCCTGGTAAAGAGTAGGGATCTGGATGTAAAGGTCCTTAGCCCTCAATCTCCTCCAGTCATGCTCACACGTGCACAATGCATGTGTACACACATGTGTGAGTTTGTGGCAAGGAACATGTGTGTCCTCAGCTCCCTCCCATGAGAAGCTGCAGTTCCCACTAAATATAACCCCCTCCCCAGCCTGTGACTCACACGGACCCCGCCTCCCCCGGCCCCCACTTCCTGTCCCACCCCCCAACCCCCAGCTGCCTGCCACCCGCCCAAGCCTCCCTCCATACACCAGGCATCCAGCTTTCCAGTCCCAGAGTCTGGAAGCAAGGACCTAGGTATTCTGCATCCCACCAAGAGCTTGCTTGTGCTACCCATCCAAGATCACCTGCCCTTTCCAGGCTCTAACCACAGAGACACCCTTGTAGGGAACCCCACTACTGCCAGCCTTGCCCTCTTCCTACGCCTTTTCATCCTACTAGCCTCTTCACACCAGTAGCCTCAGTCATAAGTCCTCAGGGACTCTTACATCCAGGTGCTCTCCCCTACCTTGATCCCAAACATCAGGAGTAACAGTCCCCCTCCATCTGCTCTTCTCTTTCTTGAGCAGGACTAAATGCAGTGTGGGAGGAGATGGGGATATTTGGGCACCAGCCTGGGAAACCCTCAAATTTTGTACCATCCTTCAAGTCCTGCTTCCCAAAACCCCTCTCCCCAAACCTCTCCTCCTCCTTCACAGGAGCTGGCAACCTCAACTGCTGCAACCTTCTAGCTCCCATGGGAGAACCGGAGTCCTAACCTCACCTGGCTCATTCCCTCAGGTGATTCTGTGTCAGGCCCCAGCCTTCTGACAACTCCCAACTATCTCCATTCCATATGATTGAACCCCAAATTAACAGTTCCCTCAAATCAAGAGAGCACCCCCAAATGTATGTGAGATGCTTGTTCTATAGCCTGAAGGCCCACCCCTTCCTTGCGAGCTGACACCCCCAGTCCAGTCAGGCACTCACAACCAATAACCTTTAGCCTTATGCCAACAGCCCCCCAATACTGGACAAGACACCTGGAAGCCAGCTTTTCCTTCAGGAGGGAAAATAAGCCCCCCACACATATAGCCCACCTTGCCACATACAAAAGCAGGACTCCCATGTGAGCCAGGCTTCTCCTTAAATAAGTTGCCCTCAAACATCGCTAGTGAACCCCAAAACCCATCAGACCCTGAAACCATGGAATACCCCCAAATTTTCATTTTTCTACAGGTATAAAGGGATCACTCCAGGGGGCACCTGTGGCCAAATCGAGCTTTTTTAGTATGTGAACCCCAAAACTGAATTATGACCCCCAAATACATCTTCTGATGCTCTCACTCTAGGGCCTCAGTGCCAGATAAGGCCTGTCTAACCCCTCCCCACAAATTCACATGCTCCCTCCAGTTTGTAGCCCCCCCATCGTGCTTACCTTGGTTGTCACTATACAGAGACAGTCCATGTTGGGGGGCCTGGCCGCGGCGGCGGGTAAGGGGCTCTGACTTCATTGGAGTTTCGTTCCTCCCCTCGGTGGGTTCTCACCCCTCCCCCCTCCGCACCCCACTTTTGCAGGGGGAGCCAGGATGGGGGGAGGGGTGAGAGGGGAAGGAGGGGGTTGGAGAAGGGAAGGGTAGGGGAGCGTGGGAGGGAGAGGAAGGGGGCCCTAAAAGGGGCTCCCCAGTGGAGGGGAGGGGGCTTGGGGAGCACACCCCGATTCTCAGGAGGGGCGGGGGCACCGGGGGCTGATAGCCCCGAGGTTCGGGGGCTGGGGCATGAGCTGGGGTGGGGGAGGGGAACTGGATTTCGGGGAGCCCCGGGGTAGGGGAGGGGTTTTGCCAAACGGCCAGGGGCTAGGGGCCGTGGCGGGGGAGTGGGGTGGGGGGGTTGGAGATGGCAGCGGCCGAGGGAGCCGTGGAGCCGAGGAGGGAAGGGGAGAGAGGAGGAGAGAGGAAGCAGGGGGAGGGAGGGAGGGAGCTAGGAGCCAGAATGGGGGGGGTGCCTTGGCAGAGTTAACTCCTTCGGTGCCGGCAGGAACCCGGATAATGGGAAAGGAGATAGAAGCAGAAGCAAAGAGGCCCTAAGGCAAACATGGAGACCTGGCCATCCTCCAAAGATGAAAGCAAGGACCATGAGGATGGATTTCATTTGTTAGTGAAGGAAAATCCCACAGTTAGGCTGGGAGCACCCGTGGTTGTTTAAATACTGGAGGAAAGCCATGGTAGGGGGTAGGGTGTGAGGGAGGGGCAGACAGGAGGGAATCCCTGGGGGCTTAGGGCTCCCTCAGGATTCACAGGAGGAAGCCTGAAAAGTAATTATGTCCTGGACTCTAGTGCCTGAAATTGGGGCAGGCAAAGAAAAGGGGGAAGAGGGAAGGAGAAGAGCTACAGGATCAATTGCAGAAAGTGCATTCTCAGAGCCCCCAACCCCTGGGCCACTGACTCAGGATGCTGTCAACAGGGCCCCCAATTCTGTTTAACACTGGCAAGACTTTGCTCCCTCCTCCAACCCTGCCCACACCCTCAGGAGGCAGGGACCCACCCCAACCTCCTTACCTGAGTCTCTGAAATGGAAGCCTCATAATAGTCCACGATGTCTGTCACAGGAGCAGAACTGAGTTACCCTCCCCCACCCCAGGCCTCTCCAGACAGCCCTGCCACCATCACTGCTGTCTGGCAAGACAGGAGCTCCTTCAGCCAAGACTGGTTGATCCTGATGGAGGACTACTTGGGGATGACCCAGCATGGGGCTCCAGCTTGGACCAAATGCTCTCCAGGCTCCCAACCAGCCCGGAAGTTCAGTACTTGCCCTCACAGGCCCAGGCCAGCCCTTTCTACTGTGTTCCCCCAGAAAATTGAGGCTACTCACCCAGCAAGGCCTGGAATAGGTCACTGTGCAGCACCGTGAGGAGTGGGGGTGCCCACCGCAATAGTGGAGGGGCGAGGAGCCAGAGGGCTGACCTGGGAGCTGGTGAAAAGCAAGTGAGGGAGGATTGAGACTAACACGGGTCACCTTAGTTTCCCCAGGCTTTTCTATGGAAAGATTTGGGGAGAAAGAGCCTTGAGTCCCAGCCTCCGCCCACTATGCTCCCCTCCACACAGACCCCTATTTTTCACCTCTTGGTCTCTGAGACATCTCTCTAGTGTTTCTCACTTTAATCTCCCTAATCCGCCAGGATTGGAGTTGAGCTGCCTTGTCCCCACCCAGTTCTAGGTGTTAAGCAAAGTAGGCAGTCTCTGAATGGACTCCTTAGGTTCATTCCTCCATAGGTCCCCAGGAATCACTTTCTCCCCCTCCCCAAAGTCAGGCACAATAAGCTACAGTTTCCTGAGGGGTCAGAAAGAGGGACTTCCCCAAAAAGGCTCCCAAAGCTCAAAAAAAAAAAAAAAAAAAAAAAAAGGAAGCTGAACCCAGCTCTCTCCTTCCCAGGCCTGACTCCAGTAAGAATCGAAGAAAGAGGGGTATGTATTTCTTGGGACTTCTTGAGTCAGAGAAGTTTGGGGAGGGGGCACAAAAGCATGAGAATTTCTACAGTTCCTCTTAGGCCTGGGAAGAATCCATTTGCCCAGAAGTCTAGCCTGGGCACAGGGGCTCTGTAAAAGAAACATGGCAGAGGGATGTCAAGGAAACTCTCTCTCAGAGGCGGTAAGGGAGAGGCAATGAACTCAGGAGTTCCCTCCTATTGTGCACTTTTAGGTGTTTTGAGAATCAGTGACACCTCCTAGGTCTCAGGAAAATTTGCTTGGGACACATCTCCAGCTCGAGTCCCTCCCTCCCTACAATTACCCTCCACTAGGATTTCACAAGGAGCCCGAGATAGTGGTTTTTCTACGCCTCTGACTCTAACATCTACCTTAGGTTTTTCTGTTCCCACTTCTGCTTTCTAACTCCACCTAAGAAGTCCTCCCTCCAGTCTACCTCCATCCCTCTGGTTGCAGTCGCCTAAGTTCCTCCCTCTGCCGTCCGTTCTATTCCATCACCCCTTTAGAGGACTATATTCTAGTTCGGACAGGCGAGATGAAGGGGCTAGGAAGAGACAAGGGACACTTGGAGATCACGCCAGGTCAGCCAGAATGCAGGCACTGGGATCGCCCGAAACTACAACTCCCAAGATGCCCTGGCGCCCGGAAGCCCCGCCTACAACCGCGTGGTGCATTGTGGAGGATGAGTCAGGGACCCGGCCCCCAGACTTGGGCAGGCGGGACGCGAGACCGAGGTCAGCGCTCCAAACAGTGGCGGACGGAAAGGATCGGACATGCAGACGGCTCGGATGACTCCGAGCGTGGGGCGGCAGCTGCTGAGGTTGGGGAGCCGAAGGTCTGTGTATGACAGGAGGGTCGGGGACGGGGGTCGGCGGACCATGGGACCGGACCAGTACTGAACCCCCTCCCCCTACAGCCTGCAGCCCAGTGCACTCCAGGGGCAGCCCCGGCCTAGCACTGCTCAGCGACCCTATGCTAGTGGTGCCGCTCAGGTTAGTGACAGCAGCCTTGGGAAGGGGTGTGGGAGTGAGGTTGCAACTAGGCTCCCACCACGCTGACACCAGCAGGGGTCACTCTCTTCGTCCCATTCACCTGCTGACTCTGGCTCCGAAAGTAGGGGAAAGGGCAAGCCAGTGTGCCCTGGGGTGAAACTAGGGGAAGGGCACCAGGTCCACCCAACCCCCACAACCAGCTCTTCCCCAGTGCCCTCCTTGACACACCAAAACCCCTTCCCCAGCCTAGCTAACCACTCCTTTCTCCAGGCCGTTCTGGACAAGTCAGATTCCCTCTCCTCTGATGCTTCCACTAGGGAAAAACAAACCAAGGCGGTATGTGACCTGAGGCCGGGTGAACCTAAACCAGGGATAGGCCTACTCCAACCAGCTCCCTGAATCCCTCTTCTCCCTGCCCAGGAATCTAAGTCCTTTGCTGTGGGGATGTTCAAAGGCCAGCTCACCACTGACCAGGTGTTCCCATATCCCTCCGGTAAGGGAAGGGGTAGCGGGTGGAACAGGGCAGTCTCATGCCAGTCTCACCAGACCTAACTCACCTGACTGATCTGTCTTCCCTCCCCATCTCTGCAGTACTCAGTGAAGAGCAGACACAGTTTCTCAAAGAGCTGGTAGGGCCTGTGGCCCGTTTCTTCAAGGTGAAGAATGACTGGGGCTTTGTCTCTGGTGGGGTGGGCAGAAATGCTTAAAAGCAAGCAAGCCTGGACTTAGGATCCTGTGCCTTACCCAGGAGGTGAATGATCCTGCCAAGAATGACACTCTGGAGAGGGTGGAGGAGACCACTTTGCAGGGCCTAAAGGAGTTGGGGGCCTTTGGTCTGCAAGTGCCCAGTGAGCTGGGTGGTGTGGGCCTCTGCAACACCCAGGTGAGGGGAGTCTTCTCATTACTTCTCAGTATCCCACTTTACTCCAGCCTGGCCAATTCAGCCCCCTCCTCATCCCTAAAGCCAAGGTCTCTTCAGGCAACTGCCCTACAGGCTGTGAGAGTGTGACTCACAGCTGTGTATGCAATCCAGCCCTCCAAACAATACAATCTACATGCAGTCCCCTAGGGCCATGGATTTCACCCTGGTTCCCAAATCCTGTGGACTGCCTGACAAGGCAGCATTTTCTGGTAGGATAATAGGAAGTCTCCCTCCAACCAAGACCTAGGACAAAAGCCAGCATCCTGTTGCACCCTCTTCATGATCCCAGTTCCCTTCTCTGAAGATGGCCTAGGCCCTGCCCTGTTGCCCATACCCTGAAGGGCAGATCACCCACATAACCAGTTACAGCCCCAGATGCCTGCTTCCCCTCCAGTACGCTCGTTTGGCGGAGATCGTGGGCATGCATGACCTTGGTGTGGGTGTTACCCTGGGGGCTCACCAGAGCATCGGTTTCAAAGGCATCCTGCTCTTTGGCACAAAGGCTCAGAAAGAAAAATATCTCCCTAAAGTGGCATCTGGTAAGGCAATCCTCAAAGACTTGGATTAAGGGTGTCCTGGGCTTGGCACAGACTAGGCCAGTTGGTGCTTGGATTACCATAAAGTGAGGCACATCATTTGGGAGATTACGGGAAGGCATCACAGTTAGTGGGAAAATGTAAAGAAATTGGATATAGCTAGAGGTATTGAGCTTCCTGAGGGGATGGGAAAGAGAATTCAAGAATTTGATGCCCATGAGGACTCCTGGTGAAAGAGCCCTCTCCCCAACAGGGGAGACTTTGGCCGCTTTCTGTCTAACGGAGCCCTCAAGTGGATCAGATGCAGCCTCCATCCGAAGCTCTGCTGTGCCCAGCCCCTGTGGAAAATATTATACCCTCAATGGAAGCAAGATTTGGATCAGGCAATCTCCTATTTCTCCCCTCTTCGCCCTCTCAACCCAATTCCACTCCCCACTGCTGAGCTCTCCCCACTTTGACCACCTCCTCACTCTTTCACAGTAATGGGGGCCTGGCAGATATTTTCACAGTTTTTGCCAAGACACCAGTTACAGATGCAGCCACAGGGACCGTGAAGGAGAAGATCACAGCTTTTGTGGTGGAGAGGAGCTTTGGAGGTGTAACCCAGTAAGTGGATTTGGGGAGGAAGAGGAAGGACCAAGGGCTGAGAGTAGCACTGAGCTCCAGAGAAAACAGATGTTGTAAGTTATGGGGGAAGGGGTGCAAAAATCAAAGCAGGTGGGCATCACATTTCTTTTGAGACATACATACTTGTGGAACTGATCTAAAACTTTGGCTTCAGCAACAAAGTCCAACACAGGGTAGCAGGACATAGCTAGGCCTCTGTAGCCCACAGGACATGCAAGCAGTGTTACCTCTACCCTTAGTTGCAGTTTCTTTCTGGTTGTAAGGAATGTAGGGGCCTTTTACCCTATGGAAACCTGTTCACACCTCAGTTTTCCTGCCTTGTTACAGTGGGCCACCTGAAAAGAAGATGGGCATCAAAGCCTCAAACACAGCAGAGGTGTACTTTGATGGAGTACGGGTGCCATCAGAAAATGTGCTGGGTGAGGTAGGGGGCGGCTTCAAGGTTGCTGTGCACATCCTCAACAATGGAAGGTTCGGCATGGCTGCAACCCTCGCAGGCACCATGAAAGCCATCATTGCCAAGGCAGTGAGTACCCTACCTGTATTCCTAGCTAGCTTGAATGAATCACATCCCCTTTTCCATGTGTCCATGTTCCCTTGCAGGCACTCCCTACACCAAAGACCCCTCCCCTGCCAGCAGCTCCAGACCTGCTAGCTTAGGTCTCCATCCAATGTGGACTGAACTCTTGGTTGTGGCAAAAGTCCATCCCTCCAGTCCAAGCCCAGCCCTCTCCTGGGGACAGCAGACAACAGTGGGACATGTGTGCCCTCTTCTAGGTGGATCATGCTGCTAATCGTACCCAGTTTGGGGACAAAATTCACAACTTCGGGCTGATCCAGGAGAAGCTGGCCCGAATGGCTATGCTGCAGTATGTGACTGAGGTGAGGGCCTCCTGTGCCCCTCTCCCTGTGGTTTTCTTCCCAGTTGGGTCAGACTACAACCCCCAGCAGCACCTGGGGCAGTGGGTCTCCAGCTTTACACCAATGCCCTAGGGGATGCGGGGAGGCATAGCCAACTCAGCTTTTGAAGGGGGAGAGTGATGATGTTCTGTTGAGGTGCTTCCCAGAGATAGCACAAGTTAATTCTACCCCTAGTCCACCCTTTACCTTCACTCCTTTCAAGAAGTGCACCAACTCAGAGGATCAAATATTTACATGTGCTTGACCTGACCAGTTGGAAGGTGAATACAAGGGCCATGAGCTAGTCAGACCTGGTTTTTGGTTTTTGAGATCTGAGTGTTGAGGCTGAGTCTGATGCAACCCTTTTCAACTTTCCTTCCCATGTGCCAACCATGCCACTTCAGTCCATGGCTTACATGCTGAGTGCCAACATGGACCAGGGATCCACAGACTTCCAAATAGAGGCTGCCATCAGCAAAATCTTTGGCTCGGTGAGGACCCAGGCATGACTAGGGGGAGTCTAGTTTGAGAGCTCCAAGATAATCTCATCTGGTTCTTTGTCCCTAGGAGGCAGCCTGGAAAGTGACAGACGAATGCATCCAAATCATGGGGGGCATGGGCTTCATGAAGGTACAAGATGGTCCTCTGCAAGGTGTAGCCAGGCAGAATGAGTAGGCACATCTCAACAGGGATTTATGCTGTGTCTTCCTTTGTGCTAGGAGCCTGGGGTAGAGCGAGTACTCCGGGATATTCGCATCTTCCGGATCTTTGAGGGGACAAATGACATTCTTCGGCTCTTTGTGGCTCTGCAGGGCTGTATGGTAAGAGAGAATTGGAGAGAGAAGGTAGGGAAGACAAGATAGTTCTGACTATTGGACATTCCTCCCCAACAGGACAAAGGAAAGGAACTTTCTGGGCTTAGCAGTGCCCTAAAGAATCCTTTTGGGAATGTTGGCCTTCTGCTAGGAGAGGCAGGCAAACAGCTGAGGCGGTAAGTTCAGGGGCCATGACAGCCAGGGGAGGGCAAGGTGGTGCGTGGTAACTAACCAGTCATTCTCCTGCTTCCTCCCAGGCGGGCAGGTCTGGGCAGTGGCCTGAGTCTCAGTGGAGTGGTCCACCCAGAGTTGAGTCGGAGCGGTGAGCTGGTGAGTGGTCAGAAGTAGGGCAGTCTGCAGCAAGGGTTGATGGGGATGGCCCTTGTAAGCCCTGTGACCATACTCCATCTCTTCAGGCAGTGCAGAGTCTGGAGCAGTTTGCCACTGTGGTGGAAGCCAAGCTGATAAAGCACAAGAAGGGGATTGTCAGTGAGTAAGCTCTGTATTGTGCCCCCCCTACCCTTGCTGTCCCCTTCCTCATATTCTAACCACACCTACCCCAATCTACCTGACAGATGAGCAGTTTCTGCTTCAGCGTCTGGCAGATGGGGCCATAGACCTCTATGCCATGGTGGTGGTTCTCTCCAGGTGAGGAGACAGAGGCAGGTGGGAGGCATGAGCCACAGTAGGGCTGGGTCAGGATCATAGCCCAGGGTTATCTTCTCTTGCTTCCCCACCAGGGCCTCAAGATCCCTGAGTGAGGGCCACCCCACAGCCCAGCATGAGAAAATGCTCTGTGACAGCTGGTGTATTGAGGTAAGCCTTGGGGCTACCCAGTGTAGGTGAAGGACTCAAGGCACAGGTGTAAACCCCTCCTTCCCTCTCCACAGGCTGCAACCCGGGTCCAAGAGAACATGACTGCTCTGCTCTCTGACCCTCGGCAGCAGGAGCTCTTCCGTAACTTCAAAAGCATCTCCAAGGCCTTGGTGGAGCGGGGTGGTGTGGTCACCAGCAATCCCCTTGGATTCTGAATACTCCCAACCAGGGCCTGGCCTGGTTATATGCCTTCTCTCAAGCCAAAGTGCAAGCCCCCTTCCTGGGGGCCCTGATTTGCCCCAAAGAAGGCCTGTTTTTCCCAGACTGCCTAATTTTGGGAGCACTTAACTGCTTCACAAATAATAAAAGTTTCTAACAATTCAGGCTTTGCCACATATGTATCTCAGTTCTTTCCCTCTTCTGCCTGCCTCCCTCCCAAAGAAAGGAGCCAGAGGCGTGGGGAGTTTGCCTCTATTGCTTTATTTGGTGTTTTATACAAGTGACTAAAATAAATAGAATAACAAAGGCAACTACACAGTCCCCAAATACCAAATACCCCAGCTTCCTTGGATTGCTGTCTAGAATGCCCAACCTCTTTGCTCCTCCCAGTATACCAATGACCACCCCTCACCCTGCAGAGGGCACAGTTGACTGGACAACAGGAAGAAGAGGTCACATTCTGAGGTTAGAAGAAGGGGGCCCACAAGACAGGGATTCTTCATATAAAAAAGAAAATGTCTATTAAAAAAATTCTCAAAAATGTAAAAAAGTCTATTTCAACTCCCAAAAAGGCTTATAAAAAACAATAAAGCTAAAAATAACCAAAGGTCCCTTGTCTACCCCTGAGGGAAGAGGAAGGACCAGGCACTGCTGGTGAGAGTCACAGTGGTAATGAAATGGTAGGCTGAGCCCAGGCACTACAAGAAGCAATAAGGTGATGACTGACAAGACACCAATCACAGAACAGGGGCACCAAGCTGACATCGGTCAGGCCAACGGTACAGACTCAACATTGGCCCCAGGGTGGCCTCTACATAACATCCACAAAGAACTCACTGGGGTTGCCCATGGCCATGTGGAAGCTTTGGCGGCTGGCTGTCAGTTCTGGGGGCACAGAACCCAGGTCTCTGACTGGAGGAGCACCTGGGGGTTGTACTGCCGGAGGAACAGGCGGTGGGGGTGGGGGCATCATGACCACCATCATTGGGTTATAGGGGAGAGCCATGCCAGGAGGAGGTCCATAGGTATGGAGCCCTGGGTGGGCTCGGAGATTGGGAGTACCCCCCGTTGAGCCTCTGGATGGAGGAGGACCCCCATCACCAGTCCCACCAGGTTCTCCACCCCGCCGAAGGCTTCCCCCACGACTGGAGGGCTCAGACTCACTGCCACTGCCAGACTTCGACTCAGGGGCCCGTTCCTCAGGTCTCCCTGTGCGTCCGGCCCCCCCATCACTTCTTGTTGAGCCACTGCTCCGGCTCCCTATGGGGGAAGACGGTATAGGGGAGGTGAAACTCAGTCCAAGGCCCTCTGGCTTCTCTAGCCTATGTTCCAGCCTCCCCACCCTGGGTTCCCCTCCACTCCACCCTCAGACTTTGGCTGTATTGGTACCTGGTGGTGACTTACCCTCACTGTGCTGGCTGCTGGCACTGCCCCCACCATAGGTATAGGACGAAAGCTCATGGTAGGGTGGGGGTTGGGGGCTATAAGGGTGTGGGGCTGGGTATTGGTAAGAGAAGGTGGGCAGTAGAGGCCAGGGGGTGGCCCCAGGCAGAGGAGCCAGGGTGTCCTGGTCTGAAGCCCCGCTAGAGCCATCATTGTCATTCAGAGATAGGTTGACTAGGTCTGCAACACAAGGGAAGAGATTAAGAAGTCACTGCTTTAAAAGGTCAAGAATCTAAGACACTGAATGGAGAAGAGTTGGGAACTGTCCCCAGAGCCACCCATGATGGGGGTCAAATATGACAAGGGCTTCTGATAAGAAAGTACTGCTACTAAGGGTCCCAGCCAAGGCCACCACTAGTCCATATGCTGCTCTGTAACTTGGGAAGAGGTGTCCCCCCCTCCAACAGCCACAGCTCTGCACCTGGTGCAAGGCTTGTTCAGGTCCCACCCATAACCAATGCAAGACATATCTTACTCAACTGTTCAGTGTCCCTGACTGCAGTTTCTAGTCTGTTCTAGAGTTGGAAAGGCAGACCAAGGACTGAGGTAGGGACTTACAACTCTCACAGCCGCCACTGAGGTCCCCAAAGACATAATAGCACTGCTCAGAGAAGGTGATCTTATTCACAGTATGTCGGATGAGACCTGCCTTCAGTAGTCCACTGGCATACTTTCGGGCCTCTCGTCGCTCTGGAAAGCCCTCCACATGATGGTAGAGCCAATCAACCACATCCGAGCCTAACATCCCCCACAGTGGAAAAAAGCCTCAGGTTCTCCTTCCAGGTCCCACCCTCAACCCTCCCAGCCTTGGTTGTTTCCTCCTGTTCCCATGCCACCTGCCCAGGCCCAGTAGTACCCAGAAAGGCATTCGGGATGGTGATCTTGAGCCACATGCGGTCTCGAACTTCCAGCCCTGACTCTGGAGCTGCCATGGCCTTAGTCACAGATGCCATGTCCATATGGATAGAGAGACCCCGGCCCTCACAGCCTGACAAAGAAGACAATGGGAAGTAGGGGGCAGGGCCCACTCCCACCAACAGTCAGCCAGTCAGCCTTCCAGTGGGGGTAGAGTGGGGACTCACCATCAGGCAGAGAGGATCCAGATGTAATGGTACTCATGGATGAGGAGCCTGGATAGGCTGGAAAGGTACCAGTCAATGCAGCAGAGTGTGACACCCAAGCAGCAGGGTCAATTGGCTGGATGGGCTCATCTGGACAAAGCAAGCCACCAATCATGTCTCAATCTCAGAAAGCCAGTCCTCTCTCTCCTGAACATGGATTTTGATTCCTCTTCTCCCCGTCCCTCCCCAACCCATTCCCCTGTGGCCTGGAGGCCCAGCACCACCTCCCAGCTCCCCTATTCTCTTGGCTTAGGGCCTCAGCCTGAGACTCACTTCGGGGGAGCGTGAAGTAAGCCTGAGGAGAGGGATCCCAGCACTTGGCCACTGTCAGCACAATGGGGCTGTAGGGGAGAAAAGGTCAGTCAAGGACGGATAAGGAAGAGGCTCAGAAGGACTGAGGCCTGGAATAAGAATGGATTCTGGGACACAAAGAGGGAGGAGAGCACACATGGTTGGGCTGGAGAAAATGAGGGTGGAGGGCTCCATAACATGGATGACTCACCAACACAGGTAACTTAAAACACTGCTGAGTGAAACAAGGGACTACCGGATATACAATTCCATGTACGGGAAGCACAAAACAGGTAACCTTGAACCAGGATTCATACTTGGGTGGAAAAAATATCAAGTAAAACGGAGGTTTTTTTGACTAAGTAAGTACTGAAGAGAATGTTTACCCCTGGGGAAATGAAGAAGTTGGACAGGGAAGGGACACCCAGTGGGGCAGAGTCTCTGAGCTATCAGCAACCTGTTCCAAGAACTAGTAGTGACACTAGGGGAACTAGGTGGTAGAAGTCACTGTAAATTTATTTGCTACGTTACTTTTTTTTTTTAAGATGTTGACAGACTCGTATTTTATTCATCTATTTAGATGTGGTACCAAGAATTGAACCCAGTGCCTCACACATGCCAGGCAAGTTCTACTACTAAGCTACAACTCCAGTCCCATGTTACATTTTTGTTTCATACATTTGAATGCTACATTATCCCACTTCTAAAAATATCAAAACAAAAACACAGGTGAAAGGGCATAAACAAGAGGCCCAAGAAACTGAGACTAGCTCAGAGGCTCACCCTGGCTTGTGCACAATGTCCCTCAGCACCCGCACAGCATCATCGTTGCTCATGTTCTCAAAGTTCATGTCATTCACCTGGAAGTGAGGGGAAATGGGTCAGGGTAGGGTGGTAGGGTGGGAGGGATAAGGGTCCCTGCCTGAGTGAGCTCAGCAGCCCACTCCAGCACACCTGCAAAAGCATGTCCCCGGGCTCGATGCGCCCGTCAGCTGCCACTGCACCCCCCTTCATGATGGAGCCGATGTAGATGCCTCCGTCACCCCGCTCATTGCTTTGGCCCACAATGGAGATGCCCAGGAAGTTGTACTTCTCTGTGGAGGGAGTCCAAGTAAGGAGGGGAAGCCCTAGGAACCCTGGAGACCAGGTCCTCCCCATCCCCAGCCAGGCCCCACCATACCCATGTTGAGCGTGACTGTAATGATGTTGAGAGACATAGTGGAATCTGTGACACTGCTGAAGGATGAGGTCTGTGGAGAGATGGGAGGGAGTTGAACTACCCTTCAGCAACCCAGGCTGCTTCGGTGTCCTAGGACTGCCTAAACCAAAGCCCATTTGTCCCATGAGAATCCCCTCACCCTTTCCATGCGAGGTGGCCGCTGTTTCCTCCGTCGTCGGTGGCGTTTGAGGAGGCGGGAGGCATTGCTCTGCTCTGTGGAGCTGCTGAACCTGACAACAGTTGGGAAGTGGAGCTCTCATAGGCAGAAGTGGTCATGGAACCAAGAAAAATAATGAGGACTGATTGGACGGAGAGAAGAGAGGGGACAGAAGCCCTAGAGAGAGATGTGTGGAGCTATACCTGCTCATAGTGTCATCCTCATCTGAGTCTCCCAGGCTGGTACTCTCCAGCTCACTGGTCATGAGGGTAGAAGAGCTCTCATATCCAGCCAGGTGGCGCTCCAGCCTTGAGGGGCCACTGGGCCTGTGGCCTCCAGCTGTGTATGAACAAGAATCTCAGGTATAGGCCTCCTGTCCTCACCCTCATCAAGGCTGAGACCTCTCTCTCTCCCCAGGTCCCAGTCTACCCAGCCTCCAGGACCTGGCCCCCTCACCGCCATGCTCACTGCTGTCTCTCCTTCGAGGTCGCTCTCGCCTCAGTGACACAACTGATTCAGTTTCTGTCTCAGGGTCCAGATTTTCTTGGCTGCCAGACACATTAGGGCTAGATGGGCAGAGATAATTTCCAACCTATGTCAGAACAGAACTCTAAGTCCTTGGCCTCCCCTCCCAAAGGGCTTGGATTCTTTCCCCTGGACTCTAGAATGCAGACGACTCACTGGAAGGATGGAGGCCTTGAGTCCCCAATGCCACTGGTCCTCTCTGGTGGCAAAGGGGGTAATGGTGGGGGTGGAGGCACCAGTTCTGTCCGAGGCTCATGGGCTGGGGGAGCCACCTCGGGTTGGGGGTTATCTGATGACACTAGCTAGAAGAATGCAAATAAGAAAACATGACTCTATTGGGAGGTGGGGTATAAGAGAAGGAATTAAGAGAAAGGATCAGAGAGGAGATAGGATCTGAGAGACCCTAGGAAAGAGTCCAAAAGAGGAGTAGTCAGTAAAAGAGGCTCTAGAAGGCGGCTGAGGGGTTCCTGCTGGACCTCCAAGTAGGTAGGAAATCAGGGAGCCAGAGATGCCAACAACTGGGCACAGAGGGCTACAGAAACAGACAGAGGCTTAGAGCAGCTTGATAATGAGTATCCTTACCCAGGACACCACTCTTCCATTGAAGCAGGGGAGGCGGGCATTGTCATCTGAAATTTCTTCCTTCACCACCCTGCCAAGAGACCTCAGAAGTCAGCAAGACTGGACTAATCATCCCCATCCTCATCCCCAAAGTTTCCCACAATCTTCATTCATCCCAAAGATGCTAACTCTCTCCTAACCTATCCAAGTCCTTTGCTCTTATGCTCACATAACTCACGCATGAATAAGAATCTCCAGACTCAAATTCTCTTTCCTAACTTCTCTCCCCAGCTCATCCTCAGGGCACAGCACTCCTCCAAAAACTTTCCTGGGCTGAGCATGGTGATGCATGCTTATAATCCCAGCAACTCAGGAGGCTAAGGCAGGAGGATCACAAGTTCAAAGCCAGCCTCAGCAACTTGGCAAGGCCCTAAGCAACTTAGTGAGACCTTGTCTCAAAATAAAAAGGGTTGGGGTTGTGACTCAGCAGTTAAGCACTCCTGGGTTCAATCCCAAGTACCAAAAACAAAAAACAACAAACTCTCTTGAGTCTGATTTAACTTCTCGGTCCAATTTCAAAGGCCATCCCCTGTGGTTATCCAGCTACCCAAAACAGTTAACTTAGGAGCCTTGCTGGCAGCCTCTTCCCAATCCCATCCCTTTACACACCTGCCCAAAAAAGGCTTTGGTCCTCAAATAAGCCTCTACTCTTCCACTTCCCTTTAGTTTTCTCTAATTCACATCCAGAGAGCTGTCCAAATGTGTAGTCTTTGCCTGGGTCAAAACACCCATTAGATGAAACAACAGTATCTCCTCATTATGCAGAGAGCTCTGAAATAGAAGGGAAGCAGAGCTTCCCATTCCCCTCACCTGGCACTAAACTCGGCACTAAGCAATATGCTCAGCCTAAGGGATCTCAAAGCTCACTCTTAGGGAACATCTCTACCACAGGTTCTCTGCAATGGACTGGACTTGCCCATTCTTCTCAACCACATTGAATCATTAACACCTATTCTGTTCAATACCATGTATTGGGCATACAGCACCATTCCTGACTTTACAGGCATGAACATATATCTATAGATTAAATCAACAAACATGTCAATTATGAGTCTTTCTTACACACACCCTCACTCTCGAATTAGGACGTCTTGTCTGATTAACCCTTTAGTCTAACATGATCTGGGAACCTGAATATATTCCATTAATCCACTTGCTACCAATGTGACAACATAACCCAGTCACTACAAATCTGTTCAACATAATGTAATATTCTTCCCAGCACAACTCAATCTCAGTATAGCTCAGTCTAATCCAAGACCTGTATTTCTATATCACTATAATCTAGTCTATAGTCAGTCTCAATACTAACAATGAAAATTGCCAGTCACCAAGAATTTACTGTATGCCATGCATCTGAAGTATTTCACTCTATGATTAGCTCCATTTCACATAAGAGAAAATCAAGGCACAGAAGTTAAATTGCCCAAGATTACATTGCTGACCAACAGAATCACCTTGATTTAAATTCAAGATAACACCCACAATAGTACATGTCTCCCAAGAGTGAACAATCTTTCTACGTAGGGTCCAGTTTGTTCAGTTCTTCTAGCCAAGGGTGATGCACTAAGCTAGAATAGTAATCTTACCAGGTAGCAAATCACCCTTGTCTACCTGACACCATCACACCCAGCCCCCACCAGTTTCTGCCAACCCAGATTATCCCAACCTAATGCAGTCTACCTTCAAAAACTGAGGTTGATTTGAGGACTCAGTCCCAAAGGTGAACACAAATGGGTTTACTCGTATTATTTACAGTTCCAGTCTAACCCAGGACAACCCACAATGTCCCATATCACTCCAGGATAGCCCCATCTATCTAGTACAGTCTACAGTGTTCCCACAAGCAGCTGTCTGTACCAACATAGACTGTGATATCCCAATACAGTTGTCCATACTAGCTAGCATAACCCCCCGACAGCCTGTCTTGAGTGACCCCCAAAAACCAAGTCTGGTACCAAGAGAAAGTAGAATTCAGAATGGCCCAAGTTTTTCAGGATAATCTACTCCAGGGCAGCCTAGAATATTCCAATGGAGCCTTCTTTGCATTAGTATAGACCAGAACGTCCTAAAACAATCCTGTCTGTCCTAGTATATACCAGAATACCCCAAATTGCCCCAGTATAATCAAAACTAATCAGATTACAGAATATTCCTACACGGACTGAGAGGTACAGGGCTGCTTTCAGCAAACCAAACTATCAGAAGACAGATAAATGTGTCCTCAGTGCAGTCCATACTATCCCCGCCTCCCCACCAAAAAGTGTGCCCCTATCTATCCCAAGGCAGCCTAATCTTCTCTAATCAGGTTTAGTATAGCCCGGGCTGTCCTGTAGCTCCGTGTGCCTCTGTCCAAATATAATCCTGTCCATCCTGAGATACAGCCAATCTATCCCGCATACTACAATCTGCTCCACCAAGGAGCAGAAGATCCCAAAGTAGCCTAGCGTAGATTTGTGCCCCTCAATATGGCCAATCCACTACAGCACAGCCCCCGTGCTTCCCAGTCTAGGCCTCGCGCTCACCCGAAATCCTGATCCATAGACTTGAAAAAGTACTTAGCGCCCGCGGGTCGCTGCAGAACACTCTTGAAATCTCCGAGCGTGATGCGCTCGGCGGGTACAGGGATCTTCACCAGATAGGGAGTCTCTTCTTCATCCAGGTGGTATATCACCTTCGTCTCCCCAGCACCAACGCCCCCCGTGCTGCAGCCCGCCATGGTCTCGCCCGCGCGCTCCCGGGATCCACCGCCCACCCAACAGGGTTAATCGCCCCGCCGCGCCTGCGCACACTCGCAAACGAGCGAGGGAGTGTGGACAGGACCGGCTCAATGCTGGAGATCAGCAAAGAGAATAAGGAGTGAGGCAGCAGGTTGGTGGCAATGGGCAAAAGGGTGCGACTCAAAGCCGCGACTGCCGCGGCCGCGCGCCACCGCCACCGACGACGCTAGCGTTCTCCAGATCCCCGCCCACCTCTCCCCATGCCACGTGATGCAAGCCCGCCCACCTTGCACCACCCTATCCTGTGAGGTCCCTTGGTCACGTGATTCCCAACTCCTCCTAGGGCCGTCACCACGTGATCACTGCCTTAAGCAACGGTCTCCGGACCCAAGACGGCTCCGCCCCCAAGCGTGCCCCCACCGGAGTTCGAGGGAGCACCTTGGCCAAACCGGCCTCTGCTCTGGGAGCAGGTAACTGGCTCTCATTGCACAGTACTCTTCCCAAGTTGGGAGCGGGAAGCATCTCTGACGCACAGTAATATGCACACCTTTGACAGTGGAGATTGTTTGGGGCTGGGGACATCCTGGAGTGGGGACAAGCCAATTGGGGTTTTAGGGTTGGCTCCTCCGAAACAACTGGGATGGGCAAAGCCCAGAGCAGAGCCATTTTGATTGGATCTTAAAGGGGTTTCAGCCCCAGCTCCACCCAGTCTTCTGCCAGCTTTTCCGAAGCCTCCCTCCCAGACAGGACAGTGAGGGCTATAAACACAAGAGCCCACTCTGCTTTATTTACAACACGCAGGCTGTCTGTACAAACAGCTGGCCAGTATTATTAAAAACAAGAGGTGAGAATTATCACCTGCTTTCCTTCCTCACTTGGCCAGGTTCTGGTACTCCACCTTTGAGCTGCAATGCTCAAAAGGGGAAGTCCAAAATTAAAAATACAACCGGTGTAGAAGAAAATAAATGGGGAGTGAGAAAAGATGATGGAGGGGAGTGCTATATTTACACTAGAGTTTTATAGACAACTGTCCCATTTCATCCCAATTCGAACCCTGGTCCAAAATGTGAGGGGTGACAGGTCCAAGGGAGAGACATTGTGTCTATAGACCAGACAGCTTCCTTCCCCCAACTACAATATGTCCAGTTATTTCAAGTCCACAGAATGGGGAGGAAGGATAAGGTAGGACCGAAGCCACTCATTTCCATTCCAAACAAGTCTCCCTTGGGAATTCCTGCCCTGAAATAAGGACAGTATCCAAACTCCAGAAAAACAGGCTGAGGACCCTGAGGCTCAGTTCCCAAGTTCCCAAGTTATGTTGTCATTTTCAAGTTCCAGTTCTTAGTCAGGGCTCTCCAGATTTGGGAAGCCCCCCTAATCGCCGGGCCTCTGGCCGAAGTTCCTTGCATTTCTGACAATAAAAGAAGTCAGGGACATTGGTCTTCTTAATCTTAGCACAGGAGAGGTGGATCCATGTCCCACACAGGCTGCACTCAATCATGGGCCTCCCTGCAAAGGGCTTTCGGCAGTAACACGTGATCAGATCCCATGAGTCATCACCTGGGGAAAAGAAGGTTCATTTGATGTTCTGCCTAAGTTCACCACCACCCCCAATCCCACCATCCCCATTGTTCCAGAGCAAACCCCTCACCTGATTCTACCATGATGTCCTCATCCATGACCCGCATCTCTCCTTCACTGGAGCTGGCATCTCCATCTTGGCTAGTTTCAGTGCTGCCCACATCCTTGCCTTCACTGTCAGTGGGAGGAGCTCCTTCAGGGTGCACTGAGGCAGGAGGCCTAGGGGCCTCAGGGGGTGTTGGGAGCACAGGGGCTGGGGTTTCACCCCCTACCACTGCTGCCATCTCTTCCTCCTCCTCCTCCTCCTCCTCTTCCTCCTCCTCCTCTTCAGAGTCTGTATCACTGGGGGGTGCCCGAGGAGGGCCAGGAGGTGGGAGTCTATCCCCCCGCTCAGCCTTTTTCAACTTCCGCTTCTTGCTCTTCTTAATTCGAGACCTTTTTTCCCCATCCCCAGGACTTGGCCGGGGCCTCCGAAGCACCCCAAAGCCAGCCCCACCTCCTGGCCCCAACTTTCTGTTCTTTCGGTCCTTCTTTCGAGGCTGTGAGAGATCCCCCTGGGAAAGGGGCACTGGGGTGAGAGCAGCAGGGGACCGGGAGGTATGTGTCAGGGATGTGGGGGACAGTGGAGATGCCACTTTGGGCCCATCCAAATCAAAGAGAGAGTCCTTGAGCTTCATTTTCTCAAGCAGGGTGGCACTATCAGGAGCCTGCAGGCGAGAGAAGGTGGACCTTGGGGGTCCGGGCTGGGTGGGACCTGCTTGAGCTGCCCTTCTCTTAGATGATTTTGCTTTCTTAACAAATGTCTGGATAGTTCGAAGATCAGAGGGGGCTGAGTCCCAGCCATCGCTGTCTGCCGCACTCTCACCTCGCAATGGAGAGCTGGAGCCAGAAGCTGGCCAATCACTTTCCTTAAAAGAAGGGAGAGAGCAGGGTCAGTGGAAACCTAAAGTCACATCAGCTCCCCCACAAACCCAGCCTGACAACCAGAGACTCCAACAATCAAGTTTCACTATACTGAAAATTTATTTTTATCCCAATTCCTATCAGCATCTCCTCCTGACCACTTCCATGTTACCTCTGCCCTCAAGTTCTCAGCATCTCCCCATGCCCCTGCCCAGGGTCCATGGAATGCTGCACCCCCATAGACCAGAGTGACATTTCTTGAACTCCTTCTGTACAGATTTTTGTTACCATTTTCATCTCCCTAAAATGTATCCAGAAACACCTCCCATTACCAGTAATCCATCATTACTCCAAAATCTTGACCAATGCCTCCAGAACCCTTCTATCACTGTTGCTCAGCCAGCTTTCTCTACTATCCCCTCTCCCACACAGCAGCTTTCCCACTACAGTCCTAAGAGCTTCAAATTTACCCAGTTTTATGTATCATTTCAGGTAGGTTCTGCCTATAAAATAGCAGTCCCGCCTCAAGGTAGTTGTTCTCCTGCCCCCTACCTCTTTGCTAGGGGGAATGTAACCAGCATAGGCCAAGACAAAACTGCAGAATTTGTTGAAATCCTCAATTGTTCTCCGACGTTTCTCTGGTGGCTGAAAGGAAGGAAACAAGGATCATACAGAAGCCAGAATCGAGTTTAAGAAGGGCATTCCCAAAGGCACAATCCCTTAAGTGAGAAATCTAGAAAAAGAAGAAGGGTACTGTTGTCAAGCAGTGATACCAGCCTGTAAAGCTAAGGGACATCTCACCTGAGTCTCTGGCTTAAGTGTCGGAGGTGGATCTGTGGAAAAATAAAAGCTGAGTCAAGGCACTAGGAAACAGTCTGTATAAGAAAGTCTCCACCATTAACCCGCGGAGGTCCCAAGTGGAACCCCCTCCTCTCTTCTAGGTCTCTCACTAGGCCAACAGGCCCCCAGCTGTGCTGGACCCGCCCCTGCTCCCCCCTTCCGCCCCAAGAGGGGCGGAGCCTGGGCGCGGCGCCCTCTCGGCCTCGCTATAGCGCTCCCCTCCCCCCAACCGGAGGCCCGGCGCCCCGCCCCCCCACTCACGGCTTCTTCAGTCTACTCGGATCTCAGCGCCCCACCCCGCCATACCGCTCCCGGGACCGAGCCCCGGCCACCGCCCGCCCCCGTCCTTCACACGCGCGCAGAGCCGGGAGTTCCTACACAGCCGCGCTCTACCGCCCGGGGCCCTCCAAGACCGCACACACCACCCGCCGACCCCCAGGATCCAGGATGACCACGCTGAACCGCTCCCCGCCCTCCGGCCCCATCTCGAGCACGAGGCCGGGCGCGCCCCTCACCCCCACCCCAAACACACACTGGCACACACATCCAACGCTACTTCGTGTCTGGGACAGACTGGAGAGCTCCAGCCCGGACGCGGCCCCACCTGCCCCCCCCCCACGCCGCTCTCCCCACAATTTTCGCCGTCCCTCCGCCCCCATCCGGGGCTTTGGCCCCTCCCCGTCTCGAGCTGCTCTCGGGCTCCCTGCCGGGCCCCCGGGCCCTGTTCCGAGCTTCTCCGGCCGCCGCCCCCCCCTCCGCCCCCGTAATCACCAAGTCACTAGGTTACGGACCCCTAAACTCCAGCTCCCCGAAACCAACTACTCTCTTCACGGAAGCTCCCCTCACCTCCGCAACTCCCAGGCTCTAACCCTCGCCAAACAACCTCCCCCCGCCAGTCGCCGGTCTTAACCCCCAACCCTGCCCCACAGCTCCCTACAACTACCCAGTTCGCCTCGCTTTCCGGCTCTCTCGCCCCACAACTACCCCCCGGCACAAGTCCCTCTACCACAGACAATACCCAGATCCCACTTCTCCCCACAACTACCGGCCCACTCCTCTAACAATCACCGGGCTATCTCTGGCGGCAACTACGAGGAGCTCCGGCACCACCGCCACAAACTCCCCCACCTCGACCAATTACCCTCACTCTGCCCTCTTGTACATCCTCCTTCCTCAACAACTCTCTGGGCCCCCGATTCCTCCCAACCTCCCAGTTCCATGGCCCCAACCAGTACGAGGCCCTTTCGGCCCCTAGCCCCCGAAGCTTAGGGTTTCCAGCTCCTATCCCCTGCCCCCCACCCCGAAAAATGAACCACACACGGGGTCTTATCTCCAAGTACCCCAACCCAGTCTCCCACTCCTTTCTCCAAGGTCTATAACTCGTCTCTTCCCCACATCCAGGGCCAGGTCCCCGACCCCTTCCCGCACTCCCCCGCTGGGCTCTGAGGCTCGACCTCCAAGTTTGCCAATTGATTCCTCGCCCGCCCCCCGCCAGCTCGGTGCCGGTCGAGAGCTCACCTTCGGGACTGGGCTCCGCCATGGCTTCCAGCATCGCCCCCTCCCCTCCTCCCGGTCCGGCGTTCCCCTCCCCTCAGCCGGGGATCCCGGTGCCGCCTCGGGTGCTCGATACTCCTACTGCCTCGCTCC
This sequence comes from Sciurus carolinensis, assembly GCF_902686445.1. Lineage (NCBI taxonomy): Eukaryota > Metazoa > Chordata > Mammalia > Rodentia > Sciuridae > Sciurus > Sciurus carolinensis. The sequence goes on along the minus strand of NC_062215.1, from coordinate 52,448,366 downwards.
ACAGAAGTGTCCGCTTCGGCTCCGTTGAGACTCCAGTCCGCTAGCTGCTGCCGCCACCTCCCTTTACCACAGCCTCCCGCACTCCCGGACCGGGCCCCCCTCCCCCAGCGCCGCCGGCCGCCTGCTCCCTCCTCCTCCTCCTCTCTTCTCCCTCCTCCCTCCCTCCTTTTCCCCCGCCCCCTACCCCCCCTTCGGACCGACGTGCAATGCACCAAGGAGCTTGTAGTCCATCCGGGGGCAGCGGAAAGGGGACCACATAAGCCTCTGGAACTTCAGGTCCCAGCAAGCTACGGGCTGGCGCAGGCGCAATAAGCCTCTTTCCGTCCCCGGGGAGTGGCGGGGAGATCGAGAACTAGAGCATAGACCGGAAGAACACGCGCAGGCCGCTGGGAAATGTAGGCTAGGCGGGACCGAGAAAGAAGAGGAAGAAGGGATTAGAACTCTCGGCCACCATACTGCCTCATTCTGCACCTTCTTTCTCCCCCAGGGGGACCGCCCCACTTCCGGCCTGGCGGAGAAATGATTGTTGGGAGATGAAGTTCTCCTGGTAATAATGTTTTTTGTTTGTTTTGTTTTTGTCCCCCCTCCCAGGTTCTCTCTCCCTTATATTCCATTCCACGGGATCATACAGGCTGACACAAAATCTGTGACAGGCAACTGAGGACGACAGTACTTGTACTACTTCCCACACATGAACGTGTCTTCCAATCTGGAATAACAAAAATTGGGTATGTTTATCTAAAGCAAGATATTTTCAAACTTCCTTTGAACCCACAATGAAAAAATATTTAGAATTCAAGAAACGTGTATATGAAACTGTTTGACTATTTGCAACAAATGCATCCTTTTTATGCTGATAGGGAAATGCCCAACATCAACGGAATAAACCAAAATATATTTCTGTTCTACCAAGCAGTACCCATTCCTCCACTTATCCAACTACTGAAGCCCATAAGGTCTTGGAAAGACTTAAAAGTCAGAGGGAACAACACAAGGCAAAATTCAGTTCAGCTTGGTGGTTTCCTCTTTATTGATGTGCCTCCTACCTTCCCCCCACAATTTCAGGCCCTTCCATCTACCCCCCAAAAAGAAGGTAATGAAAGGAAGGGATTGTTGGGGTTCTAAGCCCCCTGGGCAGTTAGAGAGGAACAGAAACCAAATCAATCACTGGAGGTGACAGAGATTGACAGTCAAGAAGTAAGTCTAAAGTGGAGTAGGGATGGAGGACAAAGAAAGGTAGGGAAAGGGGAGGAAGGAGAGGTACAAGAGGCCATGTCCACCATTACCCCTCCTAAGAGGGCTGGAGAGAAAGCCTCAAACATTAAGAAGTGCAGGTCCTGAAGAAGGGAGGTGGTGTCTGAGCCTGAAGGAGGTGGAGGTCAAGAAAAGGGTGCCACCTCTCTCTTTGTGGAATGGGACCCCCCACCTCAGGGGCAGCAGCTTCACAGACCGTAGACGCTTTCATCACTGTAGGCAATGTATAGAAAGAAGTCTTCCTCGTGGTGTTCCTGGGGATGAAAACAGAAAATGGTGTTCAGACAACTGGGTTTCAGTTACTTGAACCACCCACTAACCAGATAAGTTCTTTTTTTTTTTTTTTTTTTTTTTATTGCTGTACTGGGGATTGAACCCAGGGCCTTGTGCTTGCGAGGCAAGCACTCTACCAACTGAGCTATATCCCCAACCCCAGATATGTTCTTCAAGGACCATTCTTCTTAGGGCCCCCAAAATCAGTGCCTGACTCTCCTTCACTGACTCTAAGTCCTGCAGTAGTCCTGAGGCAAGATATCTGTTTTCTGATATATTGGAATGGGGAAGGAAACTGGGTAGTCACAAGAACAGTTCCTTCAGTTCATTGGTTGATTCCCTTCTCTCTACTCCCACTGTTCTGTCCAACTCCAACCCAAGATGGTCATGAAATTTTAAAGCTAATAATGTTAATTCAAGAACTGCTAAATTAGCACTTTCTTCCCTTGAAACTCTCCCAGGACTCCTTTCCAAAGCCTTTACTACTTCCCAGGCACCATACCTGGTATAGCTGACCCATGGTGGCACTAGTGGGTGGAATGACATTGTTGACAAAGAAAAACAAGGCATCCTCAGCTCGGAGATGAATTCGCTTCCGGATCAAGAAGTAGAACTGACCAACTGCCAAAGATATAAGGTGCAAGAAAGTCACAGAGGTCATAAATGCCTTTCAAAGAACAGCTGCTAGACGGAGCCTCCTCCCACAGAGATGGCACTCCCACCAACAGGAAGCAAACCTGAGTCTTAGGTTAGGTTCCCACCTGTGAGATCAGAAGGCACCAAGTATTTCTTTTTGTCCAGATCTCCTATCCGAGCTTTAGGAGCCTTTTCTACTATCACCTGATAAAGGAAAGATGAAAATTAGGCGACAGCTACAGCTCTACTGGTCAACAACTCAAGCTACAATATATTCTCAGTACTCAAATCTGCCCCAGACCCATTTCTTTGTTTCTGTACATGCGATGCAGCACTGAGTCCAGAGATTCTGACCTCGCTGGCTCACCTAAATATCCAGGATCAATCCCCTAACAGCACGTCATAATAAACAAGTACCTTAATCAAAGAAGCAGGGTGACTTGTCTGGGCTGACTAGAGCTTCAATCTCGAAAACTCAAGTTAGCTCGGAAAACGACCATGCGAAGTTCAGACTGTCAAATCCCCAAGGCCTCCACTCACAGGAAAGCCAAGATTTCTCTCTTCGGTCGATATTCCCTTAAACCCTAACTCTTCAGCTATTCCACTCTTTTCAACCCTCGTCTCAGGGACAGCAGTTTCAGGCTCACTCCCTGCCCCACCACAGACTGGCAGCCCAACTGCGGCGCTGCTAGTCTCAAACCCAAGCCCAGGCTGTGGCCTCAGCGTTAGCGCCCTGAGCCCTCGCCCTGGCTACTGTCCTCACCGGGACCCGGTCCGGGTATTTCTTTCGGATCTTCTCGCCCTCAGAGCGGCGCTTCTCGAACGGATGCTCCTCTTTGTACACGAACTTCATCCTCCCGGGAACCGGGCTGGACCGAGCTGGGCTGAGGGAACCCGGGGGGGGGGGCCGGGATGGGGGGCGGCGGCGGCGGCGGCAGCGGCGGCGGCGACGCGCGGGCGGACTCAGCGGAGCGATCCACGGACTTGCGCCACTTCCCTATTCACCAACCCCGCCCCCGACCTTCCGGGGCTGTCCCGCCTGCTAAGATACGCCATTAGCACAGCGCACTAACGCCGCTAGCGTAGCACCACCCACAGTCCGTCCTCCTCACGTCATCAGCGTAATCTCTTTGGAATCAATTTATGAGCTACGCAGGCAACGTAGCAAAGGTTGTTGGTTTTTACTATCGTCAAAAATAACTGAAAACCCTTTCTCCACCTCCCCCACCAACTAAGTTTGGGATAAAAAAGGATAAGAGATGATAATCATAATATGAGACTTGGTTCTTCAGAAGTTACTTTCAGAAATAACGTAGGGGAAGAACAGAGACAATTACAAGGCTAGCTATTCACGAAACATTGCTACGTTGAAGAGGGGCCGTTGACACCAAAACAAAGTAGTACCCAAGTGGCGGAGACGTACTCCAGAAATGAGAGAAGGAAGCAGATATTTGGACAGACGTGTAGAAGGCTTAAAGACCAGGAATGAGCGAACCGATAAGAACTGGAAAGGAACTCCAAAAGGTATGGCCCACACCAGGGCGGAAGAACACTTTAAGAATTTGTCATCTACGAAAATCATGTGATCTCAGAGAAGGGCGGAGCGTCACGTGGCGGGTGCCAGGAAGTAGAGCCGGCTCCTGGAGGAGGTGCTGGGGGCGGGGCTGCGGCGAGAGTGGGTAGGGGCTCGCCCGGACCCGGGTGCCATCCGCCTGGGGGCAGCGCCAGCCTAGCCAGTCCACGTCAGTTCCCAGACGAAGCCCTGCCTTTCTGCAGCTATAAACCCTCCGGAGCCTCCAGGTTTCACCTCCTTTCATCCTTCCATATGCTACTGCTTTGAAACTGTCCCACTCCCATTCTGTCACTTGGGCCCTTCCCGCCAAAGTAGCTGGTGCCAGTTATTCACTACTCCCTCTCCATATTCATCACCACCTTTCCCTTTATTCCCACAGACGGCTCTTTCCTTCTGGCTCTGGGACACGGTGGCTGTGAACACAGTCCCCTCCCCTCATGTCCCAAAACCCCAGAGAAGGACCTAGGGCAGCTTTGGTTTCAAAGTTATAATGCATGGTTTAAAAGAGAGAAAAGGAAAAAAGAGAGAGAGCTAGTTACAGGTTGGAGGGAATCTAGGGAGAAAAATGGAGGGAAAGTAAGGGAAAGACAAGTTTAGGGAGGATCCAGTGGCCCAAAATCCCAGTCTCCCACCCACAGCCCAGCCCTTGGAGCAGGAGTGAAGAAATCGATCAGTTTTTTACAAGAGTTTTAAAAAAAATCAAATCACAACAAAGCTGACTTGGCTTCTCTTTGAGCCTCCTGGATCACGGTATGTCTGTCTCTCACTCCAGCCAGTCCTGCCTCTCCACCAGACAGTTTCGGCTCTCCAAGGCCTCCACCTGTCCCAGTCTGGGGTTTCCATGGAGTGTGAACACGAAGTTAGAGTGAGGCTGCTTCACATTCTGGCCCATGTGTCCATCCAGACTCCAAATGGAGTGTAGGGCTCCCAGGGCAGAGGGGTGGGAGGGGCAGACCCTGCCCAGGCAGTCCTCACATTGGACAGGGCATCTGACGGCATCCCAAGGGCTTGCCCTCCCTTCCCCCCCACCCCAACTCAGGTGGAGGGGCAGCAGCTGTCACCAGAGCCTATGTTGGTGAAGATTTCGGCTCAACACGGATCGAACATCAGCGGTGAACCTGGGATGACAATAATTTGCATTGGTGGAGTACCTTATAGTTGACATCCTCATCACACTAGCATAAGGCACCTCACTGGAGATATGGGGCAAAATTTAACACCACTTTCACATAATGAGACAGGTTCATCTGACCAAAACCCTATGGCTAGGAATGATGAGCTTTGGAGTTGAGAAGACCTTGTCCAAACACTAAGTTCTTAAGGGAAGAGCAGTAAGTAAATAAAACAGGACAAATGTTTTTATTCCCTCAGGATCCCCCACCTCTACCTTTCCTCAGAAATTCAAATATCTAGAATTCACTTCCCTTACCTGAGGGCATCCAGCATTGGGAGCAGATTGAGAAGGGCTGTGTCACTGGGGTCACTGAACCAGGATTTGATGGGGATGGCATTGTCTGGAGTGGGCGAAAATGTAGAGGAGAACAGGATTCAAGAGACACTGGAGGTTTTTCTTGAAAATCATCACTTTAAAAAAAAAAAAAATCTCTACCTACCCCACCCAACAACCTGACTAAAATCTTCCTGATGAAATATTAATCACCCAAATTGATACTAGTGTGAAGCTTCTAGCCACACTTTATTGTCATTGTGGCCCACCTGAAACAAATATGATATAGGAAATCTGACTTGTGAAATTCACACATGGGGGTGGGTGACAAAGAGAACTTGAACATGGACCTAAAGTACACCAAGAAATCCCAGCTCTCAAAGCCCAGATCTCCAGCCTTCTAGTTCCCTCCATTCAAAACGCCTCATCAGTGGACTGAGTATGTGGCTCACTGGTAGAACACTTGCCCAGTATGCATGAGGCCCTGGGTTCCATCCCCAGCACTGCCAAGGGGGGGGGGGGGGGGCAGGGGGGGGGGCAACCCCAGAATCATGTCCTGGCCCTAACAGATTCATCACCTTCCCCCATACCTGGGTGGCTCCTGTAAGCTCCTGGGGAGTTATCCAGGATCACAATGCTGGAGAGGTCACTGTGGACCACAGAGAGGTCCTTGATGTAGCTGCCCAACTCCAAAGTGCAGTGCTGAAAGGCAGGGGATTATGCAGTACACCTCCCCACTTCCCCATCAAGGCAAATGCCTCAAAGCCAGATCCCTCCCTGCTGGCCTGCCTCACTCTTCAACCTGGACTCTAGCTCCTTACCTGTCTGTAGTATCTCCTCTTGAGAATGCTTCTGCTATTGTCCAGTTTATCTGCCACAGCAGAGCCATAAATTTCCATGCTTGCTGTAAACACCACCAGTTCGTACCACTGGCTCACCTGAAATAGATTGGGAGAGATAGAGGTATTATAGGAGGTGATGATTCATTTAGACATTCAGTTCTCTCTCCCTCTCCCTCCCCAACCCCCACACATCTATCTGTCCCTTCCCCACCCCAGCTTTTTAAAATTGGTATACAGTTCTCTTTCAGCCTAATACTTCAGAAGGCCTCCTAGCAACATCAAATGTCTTTGGGAACACACAATTCTGAAATTTCCCAAGCCTTCAAAATCAGTGTCTGAGGCATCCTGTAACTTAAGATTCAAAAATAGAAACACAAAAGAGTAGGATGCCTATGAAGAATAGAATTACATCAGTATAACAAATGAATCCCAGCAGGGCACAGTGGAGCATGACTATAATCCCAGCAGCACAGGAGGCTGAAACAGGAGGACTGCGAGTTCAAAACCAGCCTCAGCAAAAGCAAGGCACTAGGTAGCTCAGTGAGACCCTGTCTCTATATAAAACACTAAACAGGGTTGGGGATGTGGTTCAGTGGTGGAATCCCCCTGTTAAATCCCCAGTAAACCCTGCCAAAAAAATGAACTCCCAACTACTGAAAGTCATTCTTTTACCTTCCTACAGCCTTCCCTCTCCAAAATTGCCTTCATCCACTTCTCCTCACCCCTTTCTCCAAATCCCCTAAAATACCCAGAGTCCTACAACCATTTCTTCATTACAGAATTCCCTTTAGTTTGTGTACACTCACCACTTCTAAGAAGAAATCCACATGGGGCCGCTTATGTACAAAAAAACGGACAGGATGTTTGTCTATAACCACCTGTAGAGGAATAGGGAAGGACTGGGCAAATTCTGAACACTGCAATAAAGACCTAGAGAACATCTCCCTAACCCCCACTGCCTCCTGTTCTTCAGGTTGACACTGGTGCCAGGAATTGGGGACCAGATACTATGGGACTGGGAAAGGGAGCCCAGGACTGGGCAGAGTAACAAACAATCCTTTCATTGCTATCCATCCCCACACACCTTGAGGATAAAGTCAGGAGGCGTTCCAGGCCGTACTGTGGGCCTCAAGACCCCATCATGGTGGGAGTGAATAAGTGTCTCATCCAGATCCAACACCAGGATCTTCCTCTTCACCTGGGCTGAACCAGAATGGGAAAGAAAAACACCAACTGACCTCCAGCCCACAATTGGAATCCTACTCCAACTCAAGGAGTCTTCTTAGCCACCATACTCACCTAGCCGATTTCGAGACACAGGAGATAAGGGGAGGATATCATATCGAACAGTTTGGTATTGAATTACCTAAGGATAACAAGAGAAAAGATTAGAACCCATGAAATCTACGCCAGTAACAATAACAGGTATCAAAAATTGCCTATTTTGTGGTGGCGAACACCTATAATCCCAGCGGTTCAGGAGGCTAAGGCAGGAGGATCAAGAGTTCAAAGCCAGCCTCAGTAAAAGTGAGGTACTAAGTAACTCAGTGAAACCCTATCTCTAAATAAAATACAATATAGGGCTGGGGATGTGGTTCAGTGGTCAAGTGCCCTTGAGTTCAATTCCTGGTAAAAAAAAAAAAAAAAAAAAAAATTGACTATTTACCACATGCTGGGCACTATGCAATTTAGAATTATTTCATTTAATCCTTAGAACTATCCTATATTATTGTTATTATCCACCCCACCCCCTTTTTGGTATTGGGAATTTTACCAGGGGTACTTTACCACTGAGCTATATCCCATTTCTTCTTAGTTTTTATTTGAGACAGGGTATCACTAAGTTGCTGGGGCTGGCCTCAAACTTGTGATCCTCCTGCCTCAGTCTCTCGAGCTGCTGGTTTACAGGTTTGCACCACCATGCCTAGCATTATTATCCCTATTTTAAGGATGAAGAAACAGGCTTGCAAGGGTTCAACATCGTGCCTCTGTCTGCACAGCTAGATTTATCTCCCCAATTTAGAATGAAAACTGCATGAGTATAGGAATTTTGTCCCAATCATGACTTCTTTCCTAGTGCCTAGGACACTGTAGCAAGGGTGGTCAGTTAAGAGAATAAATGAAAAGGTAGAGTCAGGATTGTTCTCTGAAGACTGACCAAAGAACCTGCCATCTTAACCATGATGTTATCCTTGGTATGCTAAACAAAGAAATCCCCACTTTCATCCCAAGGATTTGTTGTGGAAACATCATCTCCCATTGGGAACTGAGAGCCTCAGACTTGGTGGACAAGGAGTAGGAATCAGGAGAAGCAATCCTTGGATTGCTAAGGGGAACAGAGAATGAGGGAATCCTAAGGTTGTCAGGTCAGCTAAGTTCCTCTGGCTGGTGGCCACCAGACCTATTTTAACCAGCCACCTGTCCATTTGTGTCTCTACTAGCCAAGTCACAAGTTTCAGAGAACCTTAGCCCTCTGAGCAGCCTCCTTATCCCGGTACCCAGGCTAGACAGAAAATATTGGAAAGCTCCACCTGCCAGAATGAAGTAAGAGCTTTGAGATAGAAGTGAACAAGGGACAAGGATGTCACCACCTCAGCCTTCCAGTTTTCCTTCTCCAAGCCTTCTCTAGAGGATATTTCTTAAGTCAGATCTACCTATGCAAAGCCTGGCAGTTCCCTCTGCTGTTTTCTTTTAAAGCATACTCTTTGGTCTATGCCTACGCCCTAAATCAAACCAGAAACAGGCTCCTCCTGTTTGCAAACCAAAAAACCCCCTCTCCCCCTTAATCCCAAGGCATCTGCCCTTCTTTTCTCCCTGGGCTGTGATGAGGGCTGAAACAGCTCGGGTATCCTGCCCTGCTATCTCGGGTTGCATATGCTGGGCATGTAGGGAATGCTCCAAGTGTTTGCCAGAAAGTGGGGTGGGGGAGGAAACTAGATTGGAAAGGAAGAGAAGACAAAAGGCTGTGGGGTCAGTGTTACCCGAAGAGCAATTCTGGAGGTAACTGATTTTCCAATAAATGGACCGGAACACTACTAAAACTGATGTGTTAAGGGTAGAAGGGGGAATTCTCAGAACAAGAGCAGAGACAGAGAATGGATAACAGTCAACTTGTAAAGAAAACCCCAGGAGCCAATCTGTCTCTGCCTTTCTGACCCCAATTTTTTCTTGGTTTCTAGCTTTCTTAGGGGAATAGCCCTGCATACAACCACCACCTCCCAGAACAGTGGGAGCTCTAAATCACGAAGTGGAAGGAATAAACTGTTGGAGAGGATGAATCCAAGGCCAGGCCATTCCCCCAAATCAATTAAGTCAATCACCACTACCACCCAGGGTTTTCTGGGAATTCTCTTGACCTACTGTATTTTATTCTTTTAAATTATACTGAAATCTGCCAGAGTACAGACCCCAGTTCACTCAATTTTCCCCACACTCCTTCAGAGTATTCACCCCAGTGGTGATGAGAACACAAGGGCACATTCGCTAAGAGATGTTAGCCAAAGGAGCTTCGACCTTGGAGAAAAGCTTTGGGGGAGGGAACCCAGAGATGCTTAGGTACATCCAGTCTCCAACCCCCCCCCCCCCCCCCCGCCAATCCCTTCGCAATGCTAGAATCTCCTGGAGAAACAAGCACACCTTCAGATGCAAGCTCCACAACTGACCAGTCTGTCTTCTAACCCAGATGCCCAAACTTTAATGTGCTCCCTCCTACAATCAAACAATGTTATCATAAAAGCATGTTTTTCTGTCCAGGGTCCCTCTAAATCCATAAACCTACACTCCCACTATGAAATAAGTTTTCAGGGCCTTTTTGGAGGGTTTTCCTTAATGGGAAGTGCAGAGGTTTCTCCTTCACACCGAGGGCTTTCCCCAAGTTCCTATCCTTGTTTGTTACAAATGCCCTCCTACCCACCCCCACTTTTGACACACATAAGCCTCTTTCTCCAAGACTAAACAAACCCTGAGGTTCCAATAAGAGGGTCTTTCACAAGCCCACATCCATAGATCGGGCTGCCAGCAAACAGGTGTTCCCCGCCACTTGGTTTCTTTAGCAACAGCTCCAGCTTTCTTAAAGAGCGCCCCACCCACCACTCTAGCCCCCAAGAGTTGCCAAATCCTATTCTATCTAGTTCCATTAAAACCCCCAGATCTCAGTTCTATTATAAGGGTCTTCCTCACCACCCCACGTCCCGATTAAGATGCCCTAATTCTCTTGTAGGAAAAGCCCCGTCAGGACTCCCTTCTTGGGCCCAGAGGCCTGACACTTTCGGAAAACCCATGAGCAACATGAAGAGAGTTCCCCACCACCGCCAGCGCCCACCCAGGCTCACCGTGCGGATCTGCCTCCGCAAAAGGTAAATGAAGAAGCTCCAGAGCTTGGCGGCGAAGGCCACGAACGTGCGCAGCCCCAGCAGACACTGCGTCCGCATCATCCCGATGACCCCGGCACCGCCGGCCCCGGGGCCCCCGCGGCCCAGCTCAGCCAGCCCCCCGGGGGCAGCCCCCCGCCGCCGGGAGGGGGAACGGGGGCCCCGAGTGGCAGGAGAAGCTGCAGAGAAGGGCACGGAACGGGCGGCTCAAAAAGCCACCCCCAGCGAGGGGAAAGCCCAGCGGAACGGGGATCTGGGGGACAGGCGTGGGCAGCCCGCGGGGGCCCACATGGGCGAGGAGGGGCACCGACGGCTTCGCGGAGTTTGCAGGACGAAACAGGTCGGGCTAGGACGGGGTCCTCAGAGACCAGGAGGGAAGGGGATGGAGAATTGGGGGAGGGGGTAGTGGGGGAGGGGGCGAGGGAAAAGGGAGGGAGGGAGACGGGAGGGGGAGGGGAAGGGGAAGCTGAGGGTGGCCCGCTGCGCAGGCGCACTAGGGGGCTGCCCGCGGGAAAGGGGCGGGCGGGGGCACGGGCGCGCGAAGGGCCACGGCAAGAGAATGGGCAGGCTGAGCAAAGGAGCAGGGTAGCAGGGGGAGGGGGAGACGAAGGGCGCGGAGCGCTGGACCGGAGTGGCCTCCCCCTCCCCGAGGTCGGCGGTCTCTTAGCCGCTAGGAAGCGGGGCTGCAGCTTCTGCAGCTGGATTTCCCACTCTGACAGGCGCCATTTTACTGCCCAGAGGTCTCCCTCCTCCTCTTTCCCCCCTCCTCTTCCCCTCTGACACTACTTCCGGTGGTGACGTGTATTCGCTTCACCCGGACTAAAGTTCCCCCTACTCGGTCTTATGGGGGTAGGGATGAGGAAAGCCAAGTGCGCCCCCAACAAGGCTGCAATATTGCGCAAGCGCCAAAGGCGATCGCAGGGCGGGGCCTGGGGCAAAGTCCTGAAAGGCGTGGACAGGGTAGAGTGACGTCACTTGCCCTGTGGTTCTGACGATCGGGGGAGGCATGCGCGACCCCCTCCCCTCCCCATTGACAACTGTCCCAACGGCTTTTCCCGCCCCAGTCATGGTGAAAATGTAGACTGGTTGTATCGTTCCTACGTCTGTGCGCCAAGGCTCGTGAGGGGCCATTTCGCTTAAGCTCTCCTGGGAATAGTGAACATAAAATCACCTCTCATTCCAACCTTTGCCAGCTCTTAATGGTGGGAGAAATGAGTGCCCCGCCCCTCTCACCCGGAGGGGGCGGGGCTGTAGGTCTTGACGTAATCAGAGGGCGTCGGAGTAGGAGTGGGATGCCAGTCAGAGATGCTGGATTCTCTGTTGGCATTCGGCGGTGGCCTGGTACTGCTTCGCGGTAAGGGGTTAAGGCACCGGAGGTTTCGGGTCAGATTCATGGGCTGGAAATGGGAAGGAAGGGCTATAGGTCACAGGCTAGGAGTGGAAGTCGCTGTTGTTTTATGAACGTGGAAACCTCAAGGTTCTCTTTGTTTATTCCTCCCTTGCTTTCCTTAGATTCCGTGGAGTGGGAGGGGCGGGGTCTTCTGAAAGCGCTCATCAAGAAATCTGCACTGTGGTGAGTAACAGGCAGCGCCTCCCAGTCCTGCTCTAAGAAGGGAACCTGTGCCCAACTCTTCGACATTTTCTCCTCATCTCTGCCTTAGTGGGGAGCAAGTCCACGTCTTGGGCTGTGAAGTGAGTGAGGAAGAGTTTCGAGAAGGTTTTGACTCCTGTGTCAACAGCCGGTAAGTACAAATTGGGAGAAATGTCATTAGATGTGGGATTCCTATCATTAAGGGGCTTTATTTTCAGCAACAAACATAAAAACCTGGTCTGGGTCGCATGTCTGTAATCCCAGTAACTCAGGAGATTGAGGCAGGAGGACCCCAAATCTGAGGCCAGCCTTGGGCAACTTAGGGATACCTTGTCTCAAAAGGGTTTGGGAATGTGGGTCAGTGGTAGAGCACCTCTGGGTTCAATCCCCAGTACTCCCCAACACACACAAAGATAGGCAGTATCGTTTAGTACTAGAGACCATAGTGGAGGATAAGAATAAGTACACTCTGCCTTTTGAGTCATTCAGAATCTGGTCGTGCTTAATTCAGTCATGAATTCAGACTTTGATCAACACTGACCGCAAGCTACTGAAGGGTTTGTCCTAGAGGCAGAGGGAACAGTAGCATGTGCAAAATTAGGAAGATATGATAAGATTATCATGGAAGGTGGAAGAACTTCCCAAAGTAGTTGAGGTCTTGCAGGTAAAGAGAGATCTGATTGTAAAAGATCTTACAGAGCATGAAAGGGAATTTAGATGTTATACCAAAGTCAGTAGGGAGTCGTTTGAAAATTTGGGGAGAGTTGATAACACCATGCCTGTTAGAAACACTAGTTCAGGGCCTGGGGGGATAGCTCAGTCGGTAGAGCACTTGCCTTGCAAGCACAAGGCCCTGGGTTCGATCCCCAGCACCCAAAAAAAAAAAGAAAGAAAGAAACACTAGTTCAGTGATTACTGTGGGAAAATGGATTGAAGGTGGCAATCTGGAGATAGGGAGAACAGGTAGGAAGGCTATTGCAGTGTATCCATATTGAGTACAATTATAAACCATATGTGGTGCTATGTAGTGGAGATAGAACAGTGAACATTATCCTAATTAATTTTAATAGAATAATGCTATGAGGTGACCACGGTCTAACTTCAGACAGAGGCAGTACAATTGGAGAGTTTAGAACTAATGTAAAAGAAGCTCCATAGTTGGAATTCCCAGTTAAGTGATTTTGGGCAAGTAGCAAAGCCAAGCTTGGCGCTTAGGCTGTTGGACACCAAAGTCTGTGCTCTCAATTTTAGGTTTTATGTCCAAGAGCCTAAGCTCCAACGTTTAGGGTATTAGTGAAAATTGAAAAAAAGAGAGCCACAAAAATAGGGTAAAGTTTGAGGTTTCAGGGAAAAGAGATAATATGTCTCCTAATATTTTTCCCTTTGCAGGCTGATTTACCATGACCTCTTCAGAGACCCTCTCAATTGGTCAAAAACTGGGGAGACTTCTCCTGGGGGACCCCTGGGAGTCTTGAGAGCCATGTGCAGGAGGACAGATCCTGGTCCTACCACCATAGCCCTTGATTCACTCAGCTGGCTGTTGCTTCATCTTCCCTGTACCACACTCTGCCAAATCCTGCATGCTCTGAGCCATCAAAACTCCTACCCTGGTGAGAACCCTTCTTTGTTGCTTGCCCTCACATATCTCCACCTGGCAAATGATATCTTCCTTTCCTAACCTAGAAGCAGCATCAAGGCCCCGCACTTGGGAGGCTGAGGCAGGAGGATCATAAGTTTGAGTAAGACCCTGTCTCAAAAAAGGGCTAGGGATGTAGTTTGGTGGTATAATGCCCCTGGGTTCAAGCCCCAGTTCCAAAAAGAAATCCAGCATCAGTTATCTCCAAAGATCCTCCATCTCTAACCTTTCTGAGGGGAGTTTTTGACTTTTTTTTTTTTTTTTAAATACCAGGGATTGAACCCAGGGGCACTTAACCACTGAGCCACATCCCCAGCCCTTTTTTATTTTTATTTTAAGACAGGGAAGATGGTCTTGAATTTGCAACCCTCCTTCCTCAGTCTCCCAAGTCGCTGAGATTATGGGCATGCCACCATGCCCAGCATTTTTGAGTCTGTAGTTTTTTATATTTATATACACACACACACATCTTTATTTTTTTTTTGATGTGGTACTGAAGATCAAACCCAGTGCCTTACATGTGCTAGGCAAGTACTCTGTACCCCTGAGCCACAACCCCAACCCCTCTATAATCTTTTTTTTTTTCCAGAATGCCTTTATTTTATTTATTTTTAATATGGTTCTAAGGATCAAACCTAGTACCTCACACATACTAGGCAACAGCCCCAGCCCTATAATCTCTTTTTAATGCCACCTGTTTTTTTTTTTTCTTTTTGTTTTGTTTTGTTTTGTTAGTTGTTGATAGACCTTTATTTATTTACTTATATGCAGTGCTGAGAATTGAACCCAATGCCTCACCCATGCTAGGCAAGCACTTGACCATTGAGCTACAACTCTAGCCCCCCTATTAATTTTTTTAACATTTATTTTTATTCAATCACTTCACAAACATTAAACACATACAACATGTAAGGTTTAATAACAGAAAAATAAAAACTAACTTCTAACTTTGTAGTTGGGCCCCTGCCTCCTGGGAGCACAAAGTTTCATGCAGATAAGTATACAGGCAGTTGCAAGATAGTCTGATAAGGACTATGATGATTTAAGGATATATGCACAGGGTACCTTAAAGAAGTAACCATCCTGAAGAGCAAGGGTTAGGCAGGCAGGTTTGGCCCAAGAGTAGGGAATACTAGTAGGGACTAGACCTAAAGTGCACTCTGGATATTAGAATGGAATTTAGAGTTAGACAGACCCATTTTTGTATTAAAATGCTTGATCTCTCAGTACTGCAGTTTTCCCAGTTTGGGGGGAAAAAAAAAAAGTGGGGGATATGATAGTGTCAGAATGAACCACTTGAAATTGCCATATGGCTTGATCTAAAATTGCTCACCTTTGTGAAGACTAAAATGTTGTGTTAATGTTTAGTGCAGTGCCCAACACTGTTAATGCTTCCAAAAGGGGAGAGAGGAAAGGAGGCCCTAAGATCTTGACAAGTTACAAAAACTGCTAGTAGTAAATTGTGTGAGAGATGAAACTGAAAAGCTTGTGGCTACCAGGTGCCAAAAGTGTTTATTTTATCCTGAAGGCCACAAGGAGCTGGCAAAGTCAGTGATATCATGATCAGATTTGCACTGGAGTAAGAAAGTATATAAGAAACTGGGTACACTGGTGCATGCCTATAATCCCAGTGAGTTGAGAAACTGAGAAAAGTTCAAGGCCAGCCTCAGCAACTTAGAGACCTTGTCCCAGAATAAAAAAGAGCCAGGAGTCTCACTCAGAGGTAGAGTGCCCCTGGATTCAGTCCCCAGTAGGGGAAGAGGAGCTTATAGCCAAGCAGTGAGATGGGCTGAGGTAAGTCAGGACTGTGGCAGAACTCTGATGGAATGTGGGCCTCTCCTTCCTTTTCTTCTGTATCTGCTCCCTGGCCTCAACCCTAAGTGTTTCCTACTTACCTTCATACCCTGCATTTCTTTTTTCTCTCCAGGTGATAGTTCACCAATAAAGCAGGTACATGTGTTGGGCCTGCTACATGAAGAAATTCATGGTCCAGGCCTCTTGGGAGCACTGAGCAACCTTGCCCAAACTGAGGTGACTCTGGGTGGTGCAATGGGCCAGGCCTCAGCCCATCTCCTCTTTCGGAAACCCCAGCAGCACCCAACTTATCAGGTCAGGAGAAGCAACAGGAAGGACTGGAGACTGGAGTCAGAAAAAGGGGTGCCATGATGGGAAGAACAATTAAAAAAAATTGGGGGGACCACGGGTACCAGGGATTAAACTCAAGAGCACTTGACCACTGAGCCACATCCCCAACCCTATTTTGTATTTTATTTAGAGACAGGGCCTCACTGAGTTGCTTAGCACCTTGCTTTTGCTGAAGCTGGCTTTGAATTCATGATCCTCCTGCCTCAGCCTCCCTCCCAAGCTGCTGGGATTACAGGCATGCACCTCAGGGCCTGGCAAAAATTTTTTTTAATACTTTCCTGTGTTTTGTTTTGTTGGTTGGGTGTGTGTGAGAGAGACAGACAGATGGGATTGAACCCAGTGCCTTGCACATCGCTAGGCAGTCACTCTACTACTGAGCCACATTCCCAGCCCTAGAAAAGAATTTTTTTTTTTTTTTTTTTTTTTGGTACTGGGGATTGAACCCAGGGCTTTGTGCTTACGAGGCAAGCACTCTACCAACTGAGCTATATCCCCAGCCCTAGAAAAGAATTTTTAAAAGACTAGAATAATTATTAGTGGAAAGGAAGAACAAGTCCATAGGGAGAGACTTAAAGGAGGGCTAGGGCTGAAAACAATGTGTTTGGGTGAATGGAGGCTGAATTGAGAGATGCTAAATTCTCTGGTTCAGTGGGATTAAGAAAACCTTTTTAACTCTCTTCTTTATTCTCCCCAGACTTCGTGGTTCTCCATCCTTCCTGACTTTAGCCTGGACCTCCAGGAGGGGCCTCCCGTGGGGCCCCAACACCACTCAGATCTTCATACATCTCTGGTACCTAAGAGTGCTGAGGCCAGAGCAAGGGAATGGAGTTTGGGATCTGGCAAAAGTAGAATAAAATTGCAGAGGTTGAGGGTGGAGTCAAGTATTCAGGGATGGGGCCAAGTGGCAGCAAGCATCCTTTTTACCTGCAGGTGGACCCCATGACTCATTTGACCTTTAATCTTCACCTGTCTAAGGAAGAAAAAGAAGCCAAGGATAGCCTGATTCTGCCTTTCCAGTTCAGCTCTGAAAAGTAAGGTTGGGGCCTGAAGTGTTTGAATCCCCAGCATCTGGGCCACAGGGAGGTGGGGTGATGACAGGTTATTGATTAACCTCTCAGACTTTATAGGGGCTAAAGTCCACTTCCAGAGACAAGTCTGGGGAGTGGTTCTCTACCCACCCATACCTCCCAAAATGGCAGAGGGTCTTCCTGTCTTTTATCTCCGTTAGAGCCATGGGTTCTAGCTTCATGGTTGTCCCCAGAGTAATCTGGCTCTGGGCTGAGCCAGAATGAACCTTAAGAGGTAACTCTCTTTGCCAGGCAGCAGTGCTAGAACAATAGGACAGGAAGATAGGTGGGTGTGGCAAAGACTGGTTAACAAGGGCTAGGTAGGTGCCTGCTGTTCTCAGCCCAGTGTGTGGGTGGATGAAGCAAGACTGCTGCAGAATCCTTCCCCTCAAGCTGCTAAGAACTTAGGGTTTTCTTAGACTAGTACTCATGCCAGGGTCCAGTGGTTCTTATTTAGCTGTAACTAATCTTGGAGGTCAGAGACGGGACTGGGGCCAAGTAATGATACAAGTCTAGGGTGGGTTGCCTGAGTCACAGGCACCTGTAAGGGGGTATCCAGACCCGACCTAACACCCACCCTCACTAGCATCAATTCTTCCTTCAGACAGCAGGTTCTACTGCGTCCTGGGCCAGGCCAAGCTACCAGCCGCATCTTCTATGAGCCAGATGCTTATGATGACCTAGACCAAGAAGACCCAGATGATGACCTTGATATTTGAGTGACCAGACTTGACTAGACTAATGGGAAGGGGGTGGGAGGGGGAGGACTGTGGGCCCAGAACCACCTGTTGTTTGTACTAGGCTTACTGTGTGTCTGTACTGCCTTTGCTCCTTTGTCTAGGGAGGCCCTACCCTATGAGGTAGAAAGCCGCATCTGATCAGGACAGAAAGTGGGGTGGATAGTGTAAGGTGAGGGAATAGGAACAACCCCCCATACCTAATAAAGTGTTTTGATTTTTTTGTTGTTGTTGTTGTTAAAAAGGAAACTGTTTGGTAGCTATTTGAACAGAAGTGGTGGGCAGTGGGAATGAATGGGGAAAGCCAAGCTCTTGAGTCTTTGGAGTCCAGTATAGGGATTGGGTCTGAGTCACAGTGAAAATTAAATGAACAGGAGTGGCCTGGCGCACAACTGGTGCTCTACCTTTAAGTGTTTGAACTAAAGTAGGTATACTTTAGGTACCAAGTTCGCACCAAGGATCTGAGTGGGAAGAAATCAGGCCCAGAAAAAAAAGAAAACCTACTTTCTAAAATGTGTTTTTTATTACTGTACAAAAAGCACGCCCTTCCCACTTTTAGTCTCCCCCATCCAACCCCCCCAGAGAACTAACTACATGGTATACAGGGATGGAGTGACCAGGAGGCCTTTGTCCTGCACCCTGCCCACAGGCTGTCCTCTGCCCTAGGTCCTTGCAGGCATTTGGGCACACCCACAGCCTGTCAGGCTGGGGCATGGGAATAACACCTCACACATACTCCTTGGCAGAGTTGGACTTAGGGTAGGAGCGTGGTGCACGGTACACAGCTTTGCTTTCCTGTCCAGGACAGGAACAAGAGAGCAGCGCACCTCCTAGGAGGACCAGAGCAGACCCAGCCCAGCCGATAAAGATGGCTGAACCAAACTCATACCTGTGGAGAGAAATGATCAAGATCAGAAACCTGGCTTGCCTCTGCCTTCCTATTCTAAGAACCCAGATTTGCTTCCTTAAGAGGCAGGGATCCCAGACTTACTTAAAATTCACGGGGGTGGTGGGGTTATAAAAGTCTGTGACAATCTGATGTCCATACCAGGAGCATGCTACCAAGGCGGCAAGGCCTGGAGAGAGAATGAGGATTCCAATACTGTGAAGGCCCAAACCAGCACCTTCTCCAACACGGGCGAGAGAAGAGCTGCCTATGGACCTGTGGCTCACCTGCTACGATAAAAATGATGCCTCCAGTCATAGCAATACGGGCCTTCTTTACTTTGTCATCTCCCCCACAGCGTGTGCACTTCATGCCCATCGTGGCCACGAACATAGCGAGGAAGCCCAGCACCAGAGAAATCACCATTAGGGCTCGAGTGGCCTGCATGGCAGCTGTGGAGCAGAAAGGACGCCGTCATTGCTGGAAATGGTGGCAGCCCTCAGACGGCTACAGTCGTGGCAGGGCGGGCCGCACCCACAACCCCTGGACCCGCATCCGACGGGTGCTACTAAGTTCTGCCCAGGACCTTGCTCTCCTCGGATGTCCAAGGCCCTACCTAGAGGGGGCTGGTTCCTACACCCTCCCAAGAGCGCAGCCTTCCTGCTCGCGCCCCGCCCTCTCTGTTGAAGAACCCGCCCGGGGCACCAGGGTTTCGATGAAACTGGTCGGGGTAGGGGGAAGGGTGAGAGGGGGCAGCGAAGGTAAGTGGAGGTGGCTGCCAGAACCTCGGCATAGGCCGAACATCCAGACGCGCGTCCCAGCCCTGGTCCCGCCTTCGAGGCCACGGGGTTTGTGGCTTCAGCTAATCGGCGGATAAGATTAGAGACCGCCGGCGGCTGACAACGTCTGACAAACCACACCGCTGCGCAGTCCTCCGCACGGCCTCAGCCTCGCGCCCCCTTTTGTTCGAACTAAAAGGGCGGGAGAACGCAGATGCCTTGGCCTGCCCAGGGCGATGGGGGAGGGGACGACCCTGGCCTAGGACTCACTTCCCCAAGTCCAGGTGGAGGTTCGTCTGGGGGCGTTCTGGGAAGAGCTCAGGCTGCAGGGGTACCGGCCCACGTGCGGCCACCAGAACCCGGATCCACCCCAGCCCAGCCCATTGCCCCTGCAAAACCATTTCCACTTCCTCCTGCTCCCTGGCAACCCAAGGCGCCTGGCCAGGGGACCTCGGCCCTGCCCCGCACCCCGCCCCACCATCTCCGCCTTGGGCGCGTCCGCCCCGTCGGTCCCACGGCCTTACCCGGCAGGGCGAGCACCGAGTCGTACATTTTGCAGCTCATCATGCCGGTGCTTTGCGTGACGCAGTCCATCCACAGCCCCTTGTACATGGCCTGGGCGGTGATAATATTGTCGCCCGCGTAGGAACTCATCTGCCACTGTGGGATGGCGGTGCTCGCCACCAGGCCCACCCAGCCCAGCATTGCCATGGAAAAGCCTAATAACTGCAGGCCTGAATTGGCCATTTCCGCCCTCAAAAAATACAGGACACCGGGCGGGCGACCCTACAACAACACAAACCGAATCCGCAGGGGGGCAGCCCCACAAGACAACTTGGGGTGGTGTTTTAAGTCACCCAAAGAAGCAAAAATGTTTTTGACCCGGTAACTTAAAATCTTATCACTCGAAGTAAACACAAATCGACCCCTCGGGTGGAGTGACGGTCTCACAGCAGAAAGAACAGGCTACGCCCGATGGACTGGTTTCAGACAAAAGCAGTCCGCGAAGGTCAGGCGGTTCTCTCTGGCGCTCTCAACGAACCCTACCAAACAAAAGGTAGAGGGGCCGTTTGGGTGCGGTCCCCAGAAAGTATCAGGCCTATCGGTCCCGGACTTCGCTGCGCAGGAAAGGTTGCAGGGCAGTGAGCGGGCAGGTGCGGGCGAACAGGTGCGCAGCGCACCTGAGTATATGTAGGGCGTCGGGGGCGTGCCCCCGCGGACTGGGAGCGCGGGAGGTGGGGCGGGACTGGAGGGGCAGCCGAGGGTGACCTGACGTCACCGAAGGGACACTCACCTGAACCGGAAGTCCTGGCCCCCACCCCTCCTTGCCCAGGTGAAGAGGAAGAAACCTGAGCACTAGGGTCACGCCCCTTCACTTGCCGGGCTTTAACCGCAGGTGGGGACAAGGCAAAATCTTCTCTGGAGTCCGGAGCTCCCAGTAATCCCCTCCCGGCTGGACTTCCCAACCTTCCCTTCTTCCCAACAGGTGCGCTTGGGACGCAGCGGAGCCAAAGCTGGAGGGACGCCCCTGGAAAGGCTCGGCGCCACCTTTTCCCTGCAGGTTTCTGCCCCATATGTTCTTCATCCAGCCCGCCTTTCGCCTCCACCCTTCGTTCTTCTTTTTCTTTTATTTCCACCTTCAGTGGGAACTGACCCAATCCCGGAAAATCACCCCTTGCAACAGACTTCTTGAAGTTTCCACTCCCAGTGATATCTCCCCAGCACCCCTCCCCTTTACTGTATGCACTCTCTATCTAGGCCCTCCAACATTCAGCGGGCTTCTGGGCACGGCTCTCGAGTAGCCTCACCTTCCTGGTCCCTACCCCCCCCCCCCCCCGTTCCAATCCTTGACATACTTAATGCCTGGGCCGGTCACTGGCCCCTCCAACTTCACGGTTCCTGGCAGAGGGAAGAAACCACTAAAGAGAGTCTGCAGAGGATGGGGAGGAGGGTAGGCCTAGGTCAGAGTCTCGGCCACACCCATCATTCCCCTCCCTTGGAGTATTTTCAAACGTGCCCTCCACTTTCCTCCCTCCTCCCCCAGCTAGCTCATTTCTCTCCCTTGTTCTTATCCTGTGCGGGCCTGTTTGTGGCACTCTCTCATCCCCTCACCATTCCTGCCTTCTCAACATTTGACTCTCCAAGGTGGCCTCTGATTCCACCCTCATTCTTCCACCTCACCCTCACATTCTTTCTCACTCTCCCCAAGCTTTTGCCCCATCCTTCCTCCCAGAATCTCTTCCAATCATCTGCTCATTCCTCCTTTTGATCATCTCCCCTTCTTGCCTTTTCCACTTTGTAGTTTCCTATTTCACTCCCTCCCTGTTAGTCTACCTTTGTACCCAATCTCCAACCCTTTGGAGTCCAGCCCTTTTCATCTCCTGTATGCATATTGTTGCCTCCTCACCCTTTTTCTTGCTGTTGTCTTCCAGTCTACCTCTCTTCCAACCTCCTTGCACCTCTCATACCCCTTTCTTACTCTGGCTGTTTCTCATTACATTTTCCTGTCTTCATTTTTTACATCAGTTTCCTCACTTTTCCCATCTATATTCATCTCAAACATTTGTTTGTAAATCTTTCCTTGATTTATTCAATGAACATATTAAAGAACACCTTGTTAAGCTCACTAATCTGCTTTTATACAAAATGCAGACCTTCATGAACTCTTTGTCATTCATACTTATCATACTTTTTGACTAATCATGAGATTATTTTTAACAGGTTCCTTCCAGCTCTAAAAGTCCATGTTCCCCTTTACTTGAATGAATCTAACACCTCTTCAAGCTCATTGCCACTACTACAAGGTAAGCCACCATCACCTCTTACCTGGACACTGCAACTACCTCCAAACCAATCTCCCTATCTTCACTCTTGTCCTTCTAAAACCTGTTCCCCAGAGTGATCTTTGTTTACCAAATTAGATGTGTTGTTTTCTTTTAAAAATTTTTCAGTGGCACTCCTGCGCTCATACAAGTAAATGCAATACCATGACTTATCTGGCTCTGTGCGTCAGCCACACAGGCCTCTCTCTTCATGAAATGTACTACATATGTTCTGTCCCACTAATGCACCTTTGCACACTCTGTTCTCTATGCCTGAATACTCTTCTCCATCTACCCCCACTCTTTTTCCTTTAACCAGCTAACTGATTCATTCTTCAGCTATCAGCTCAAATATCACTTCTAGGAAGCCTGGCCTGATTGCCCCACCCCAGACTGAGTCAGATCATCTGCTCAATGTTCTCATGGCTACCTGTACTTCTCTTTCAAAGCACTTTTTATAGTCTGAAACCACTTTGTGTTCTTATTGATTCAACGTGGGTCGCCCTATTGTAATTCGCCTTGGTGAATTCCAAGAGGTTAGAGATAGGTGGATTTTATCACCAGTGAATATTTGATAAATGAATGAAAAAATAAATTTCAAATAAATAGTATTTCATCCACTGTTCAATAACTACTTTCTGGATGCCTGTCATGTACCAGGCACTATGCTTGACCACAGGGATACAGCAATGAACAAAAGAGATAAGAACATTGTGTTCGTGTAACTCATTCTTCAGAAGGAAGCAAGTAAAAAAGACATAAGATAGCAAATGTTTTGAAGGCAGTGAAACAGGATAATGTAATGAGGCTGGATCTGATCTCAAGTTAGGTCAGAAAAACTTTCTGAAGAAATGACTTAAACAATGAGCCAACCAAGAGGGAACCATGTTATAAGCAATAAAAATAGCAAGTGCGGGCTGGGGTTGTAGCTCAGTGGCAAAGTGCTTGCTCAGCATGTGCGAGGCTCTGAGTTCTATTTTCAGAACCACATATAAATAAATAAAGGTCCATTGACAACTAAAAAAATATTTAAAAAACAACAAGTACACAGGCCCTGTGTCAATTGTCCATTTGAGACTTGTAGTCATTAATTTGAAGCAGGATTTCTTAACCTTGGCACTACTAACTTGGAGTCAGACAATTCTTTGTTGTCCTGTGTATTCTAGGATAGTTAGCAACGTCCCTGACATCTTTCAATTAGATGTAGTAAAACATTCCCCCACACCCCAGTGTGATAATCAAAAATATCTCCAGACATTGCCAAATGTCCTAGGAAGGAGAGGAGCAAAGTTTGTCCCAGTTAAGAACTGTTGATTTTGAAGGGTTATGGAAAAGTAATATTCCTGTACGTGGTCCTCAAAGATAAAAGGGAGAAAGGTGCAGCTCAGGAGGGAGGAGAGACTAGGCAAGAATTAACCTCCCAACATATTCTTTCCTGATAACAATGGGTCCTAAAGGAAAGGGGTGGATATTGACCTTGACCTTCCCCCATTGCAAATTAATCTTAAAGGAAGCACAGCCAATAACAATGGGCAAGATTTGAGTACTCATCCCTCCGGGTCTGGTTTTAACCTGTACAACTAGCCCCTGAAGGTCAAAAACTGCATATGCACAGCTTCCAATGATTATATGATCCTCATTGTACCCTATAAACCCAAAATCTCCCCTGTAACTGCTGGCCTTTTGTGTGTGTGTGTGTGTGTGTGGTGCTGGGGATCAAACCCAGGGCCTTGGGCTTGCAAGGCAAGCACTCTACTGACTGATCCATCTCCCCAGCCCTGGTGGCCATTTTTGAATCTGGAAAATGTGCCCCACCAGCACCCCGAGTCCAAGAATGAATAAAGGCTTCTATGAATCTGTTGAGTTTTGCTTCCTGTTCTTTTGTGCTTACAGATTTAGTGATACCAGTGAACATCTGTAGCGAGCAGTGAGTAAGAGAGGAATCAAGTTTGTTTCCAACAAGTGGATTTTATTCATGCAATGCACACTCAACTTAACATTTCTAATAATAGCAAGTCACAAATACATTGAAGATTCACTCCCTTGTTCACCTAGAGTCCAATCCCCATGGACTTACTCAATGCAATGTCTCTTAGCCAAGAATTCAGTCAGCAAGACCAAGGGGATTCTTCTCAGCCGTAGCCTCTCTCAGCTCCTCGGATGTCTTTGGATGTCCTCTGGCGTCCAATAAGCCAGAGGCTGGGTGGCAGTCGTTGCTGCGGGAGAGGTGGTCAGTCGTCTGGCCTCAGTGACAATGGTCGATCAGAAATCAGTGATGGAGTGGACAGCAACCAGGGCAATCAGACAGAGTGATGTAGAGTCCTCTGGTCACGGTGCTACTGACAGTTTGCTCCAAAAGTCCAGGGGTTTAAGTAGTGAGTTTCTGCCCAGTCATGCTCTGGTCTTCATTGATATAGACCAGAACACAACTATACGAGGAGCCACCACTCAAATCATAGATAAAGGTTCATATCAGCATTGTTCAGGAGTGTCATCTCACCACACAGCAAGTTTGTCACCAGGCGCCTTTATTTTAGTTTTACAAGTCCAGGCAAATACCAAATACAGCTTATTATTACTACATAACATACAACTATAACAATTCCTATTATTTTCTTGTCTCATTACAACATCATTGTATTTTTTTTTCCTCTTTCTCTAGTAGCCTTGAAATAAATTAACTGGATGCAAGAACCCAAGGGTATGGATTGTTAGATTATACCATGGCTGGGGTTTTTCTAAAAAAAAAGAGGGAGAAGAAACTTTAGGTATATACATGAGAATGATTATATTATTAGATCATGATGTAAATAGGGTAAGAAGAGGAGTAAACACCAAAAGGGGTTGGTGGATAGTGAAAACTGGTAGGGTCAATGTTTTAAAAGTCTCCATGGGTGAAAGGAGTGAGAAAACATGAGTAAATAAACCAGAAACCTAGGAGATAGTCATGAGAGGTTGTTGGGGGAAATGACAAAGCCTAGGTAGGGACCTGAGAAAGGACTGAAGAAAAAGATCATTGGAGATAAGACTGAGGGATTGAGAGGCTACAATTAGATGGACTACCTAAAGGGTTTGATTGGGTTTGGTTTGGTTTTTGAAACAGGTCTCCCTAGTTGTTCAGGCTGACCTCAAACTTCTGGGTTCCAGCAACCTCCTTGCCTCAGCCTACCATGTAGCTGGGACTGCTGGTGTGTACCATTGTGCCCACCAACCCTGAGGAATTTTTTTTTTTTCCTGTGCTGGGGATTTGAACCCAAGGCCTTGGGCTTGCAAGGCAAGCACCCTACCAACTGAGCTATATCCCTAGCCCGCTGAGGAATTTTTGAAGTCAACAATAATGATGATAGGAAAAGAGGTGTAAAAAGGTAGATAATGAGTCCGGTGCTAAATTTAGCAGTGCATGTGGATTAATACCCAAACTTGAAGAGAGGTAGCAGTGACAGGATTCAAGATATGAACTTAAAAGGAGCAGGGGATTTTGAACAATGAAGAAAGAATAATGGTCTAGCTAGCAGCCTCAGAAAACAGTATTTCTTTTTGTTTTTAATTGTTTTTTGAACCTTTATTTATTTAGTTGTATGTGGTGCTAAGAATCAAACCCAGTGCCTCATACATGCCAGGCAAGTGCTCTACCACTGAGCCACAATCACAGCCCGAGCAATACTCTTACCTCCAAATTCTGAGGTATGTGAAACAAGACCCAAACAAGCCTTTATAAAGGCCAGTGGTACACGCCTGTAATCCCAGCTACTCAGGAGACTGAGGCAGGAGGACACAAGCCCAAGACCAGCCCAGAGAATTTAGTGAGACCCTATCTCAAAATAACAAATAAAAGTCAGGCATGGTGGTGCATGCCTGTAATTCCAGCAATTCAGGAAGCTGAGGCAGGAGGATCTCAAGTCAAAGCCAGCCTCAGCAACTTAGTAAGACCCTATCTCAAAAGTTTTTAAAAAGGGGGGCTGGGCATAAAGAAGAATGAAATTATGGCATTTGCCAGGTAAATGAATGGAACTGGAGACTGTCATGTTAAGTGAAATAAGCCAAAACCAAACACCGAATATTACCTCTGATATGCTGATACACAATGGGAGGTGGGGGAACAGAAGTTCATTGGAATAGATAAAGGGGAAGGAAAGGGGAAGGGGGGCAGGGGGGATGGGAATAGGGAAGACAGTAGAATAAGTCAGACATAACTTTCCTATGTTCACATGTGAATACACAAGTGTAACTCCACACCATGTACAACAAGAATGGGATCCTAATTAGAATAAGTTAAACTCCATATATGTATAATATATCAAAATATACTCTAGTGTTATATATATCTAAAAAGAACAAAAAAGGAAGGAGCTAGAGATGTTGCTCAGTGGTTAAGCACCCCTGGATTCATCTTTTTTTTTTTTTTTTTTTTTTGCGGTGCTGGGGATTGAACCCAGGGCCTTGTGCACTCTGCCAACTGAGCTATCTCCCCAGTCAAGCACCCCTGGATTCAATCCCAGATACCATAAAATAAAATATTTTTTAAAGGGTCTGGGGAGGCTGAGGCTGTAGCTCGGTGGCAGAGCACTTGCCCAGCATGTGTGAAGCACTGGGTTCAATCCTTAGCACCACATAAAAATAAACAAATAAAATAAAGTTATTCTGTCCATCTACAACTACAAAAAGTTTTTAAATGTTATTTAAAAAAATTTTTAAAAGGGGGAGCTGGGGGTGTAGTTCAATGGTAGAGTATCCCTGAGTTCGATTCCCAGTACTTCAATAAACCTAAAAAAAAAAAAAAAAAAAGAGGAATGCCAAAGAAGCATGTCTTCCAGGCAGCCAGATATGTCAGTACCATTTAGAAAAGGAATATTCGGAGTAGAGGTTGAGAGTAGTGTCTAGAGGTCAGATCTGTGGAAATACACCACAGAACAGGGATGGCCAATAATGATATTTTGAGCTAAACACTTGGTATGGGAACCCAATCAACCTGTTTGTTTATATGAAAATATCTTCTGAAAAACTGATACATGAATGAACTTTGGAAACTTGCAGTATTATTTTAATATTATGCAATATTACTTTAAACTGTGGAGGCTGGGCTGGAGATATAGCTCAGTGGGAGAGCATATGCCTAACATTTGGGCGACCCTGGGTTTCATCCCCAGCACCACAAAAACAAAAGCCAAAACAAAACCTTTTTGAAGTTACAGTTCAGTAATGCCTAGCATGCATAAGGCCCTGAGTTCTATACTCAAGTTAAAAAAATAAATAAAAATAAAAATAAAAAAAAAATATATATATATATACATATATATATATATATGTATTACAAAATCTAATTGGGCTGGGCATAGTGGTGCATACCTGTAATCCCAGGTTGGAGGACAGTCTGGACAACTTATGGAGACCCTGTCTCATAATGAAATGAAATAAACTGGGTTGGAGATGTAGCTCAGTGGTAGATCTCTTGCCTCACCATGTGCTGAGTTTAATCTGAGTACTCCAAACAAAATAACTAACCTAATGGGTAGAACCTAATACTGCTATACCTTAGGCATGTAATAAATTTTAAGAGTTCTTTTTCCTTAAAAAATAATTAATTGGTTATCTACTATGATACTGGTCAGACAAAGAAGTTAAGGATCTAAGGCAAATGAATATTCAGGTGCTTGTTGTTTGTTTTCTCTTTGCAGCACTGAGGATTGAACCCAGGAGTGCTCTACCATTGAGTTATGTTCCTTCCCAACCCTTTTTACTTTTTGTTTTGAGACAGGATCTCACTGAGTATAGGCAGGTTCAGAGCTTATGATCCTCCTGCCTCTCTCCCGAGTCACTGCAATTACAGGTGAGCAAAACAGCATCCAGCAGGATATTCTAGGTTCTAATTCTACCTCATTCAGGACTTTATTCTTAGGCCTCAGTTGTCTCACCTGTAAAATAGGGGCAATAATATCTTTGCCTGCTTCAGAAACAAGAGACTGGACCAGGTAATCTCCTGTGGTTTGTTTTTTTTTTTTAATTGAATTCAGGGCCTCATTCATACTAGGCAAGTACTCTACCACTCAGCCACACCCCTGTGCTATGATTCATTCTGGAGTGAATATTGGAGATATAGATTTGGAAAAAGATTGACAAAGTAGCCAGCTCAAGACTAAAATAGTCTTTTGTGACTCAGTGGTAGAGCACTTGCCTAGCATGTGCAAGGCACTGAGTTCGATTCTCAGCACTGCTTATAAGCAAATAAATAAAAATAAATAAAGGTCCATTGACAACTAAAAAATATTTTTAAAAAAGACTAAAATAATCTTGCCTTTGAAATCAGTTAAGGATAATTATGAGAAAAGTATTGTAAACCCATTTCTTCCATAAGAAAAAGTCCTTAATATTACTTCATTAAGTGTAAAAGTGTATTTTATTACACCACAACCAAGGATAATATCCCTGTTTCAGTCTTACAAAATCCATCAATGTAATTTATCACATGAATAAACCAAAGAAATAATGATAAGGCTACCTCAGTGATGATTTAAAAGCATTTGATGAGGTTGACTGTCTGCTTAAGAACTCTTAGCAGGGGCTGGGTTGTGCTCAGTGGTAGAGCCTACCATGTGTGCGGCACTGGGTTTGATTCTCAGCATCAAATATAAATAAATAAAAAATAAAGGTCCATGAACAACTAAAAAAATTAATATATTTATTTTAAAAAACTTAGCAAACAAAGATTAGAAAGAAATTCTTACACTTAATAAATAAACATTGGACTCATCTCTTTTGTGACTGGGAAAAGGACAAAGGTATCCACTTTTTTGTTGTGGTGATGGGATCAAACCCAGGGTCCTGCACTTGCAGGGCTCTACCACTGAGCTACAACCCAGCCCCAAGATGTTCTCCATTTCTGTAAAGTCCTGGAGGTCTTGACCAGTACTACAAAGAAGTAAAAGAAATATGTAGTACAAAGTTTGGAGGTGACAAAACATACTGACTACAGATAACATAATTATCTACTTAAAAAAAGGGCACGATGGCACATGCCTATTATCTCAATTGCTTGGGAGACTGAGGTAGGAGGATTGCAAGTTCAAAGCCACTCTCAGCAACTTAGCTGAGGCCCTAAACAATTTAGCAAGAACCTGTCTTAACGTAAAAAATAAAAATGGCTGGGGATGTGGCTAAGTGGTTAAGCGTCCTTGGGTTTAATCTCTGGTACCGAAGCAAAAACAAAACCAATAAATAAATACATCAACAGAAAGACTATTAAAACCAACTAATTTGTTCAGCAAGGTTGCTGTACAAGATCAACCTACCAAAACCAAATCACTGGTATTTTACTGTACCATTAATTACAAGCTAGAAAATGTAATAAGAGTAACTCAATTTGCATCAAAATTATACAATTTGACAAAAATTATAAAGCATTTAGGAATTGTAGTCATAAGATTACTCGATTAATCTTATCAGTGGAAAATTTGTTTTAATTCTTATGAAGAACATAGAAGATGATCTGAATAAACAGTTCATCCTCTTGAATGAAGGACTTAATAGTATAAAGGTATCAGATGTCCCCAGAATTATTTTGTAATTTGATATGTTACCAATAAAAATCCAACTGGCAGTCAGGTGAAGGGGTACGCACCTGTAATTCCAGTGAGTCAGGAGGCTGAGACAGGAGGATTCCAAGTTGTCTCAAAATGAAAAAATGAAAAGGGCTGGGAATGTAGCTCAATGGTAAAGCACCCCTGGTTTCAATCCCCAGTACCCACCCCCAAAAAATCCAATTGGTGTCTTATTTTGTTTTTTACAAATTTTGATAACTTTACCCCAGAATTTGTATGGAGCAACAAAAGATTACAGATGTTAAGCAGACACTAAAAAGGAAGAGTAACAAAGAGGGGTCTTGCCCTTCTGGAAATTTAAACTTGCTACAAAGCATCATGAAAATCAACAACATGGTAGTATTGTATAAGAACTGACAAATATACAAATAGAACAGAATACAAGTTCATAGACACTTGAATATATCAGAATTTGATTTTTTTTTTTTTTTTTTTTGGGTACTGGGGATTGAACCCAGGGGCACTTTGCCACTGAGCCACATCCACCACCCTTTTTATTTTGAGATAGGGTCTCACTAAGTTGCTTAGGGCCTCACTAGAATTTGATATTTTATAAATGCAGCCCACTAAAAGGAAGATAAATTGGATCCTTAACATTTCAAATAAAGATAAACTCTTGCATTATCAAAATAACCTACTGAATTTTTCATCATTTAACTGGATGAAAGGTAAAAGAAAGTCTTTGGGTTACAGAGATGGGAAAGAACATACACAAATTTTCAAACTCATGAACTATAAGGGACAAAATGGTCATTTTGATTACACCCAAATTAAAATTTTCTAATCAGTGAAGTTCATCAAGGAAAAGTTAATAGAGAGATGATAGGATGGTAGACGGATCATCAAACCTAGGGCCTCACACATCCCAGGCAAGCACTCTACCACTGACCTACATCCCCAGTTCAAGATGGGAGAAGATATTTATAATGTTCAAATCTGACAAGCAACTTATATCATTTTTCAAAAAGTGTTGCCAATCAATGAGAAAAATATTCCAAAAGAAAATAAGCCAAGAATGTAAGGAGGAAATTTGCAGAAAATAATCAAAGTGCTGACAGATGTCTAAAGGGATGCGTAAAGCTGGATCCAGTGACCACACCTATAATTCTAGCAATTCAGGAGGCTGGGAAGGAGGATCCCAAGTTCAAGGCCAGCTCCAGCAAACTTAGCGAAACCCTTAGTGACTTAGCAAGACCCTGTCTCTAAAAACAAACTAACAAACGAACACACAAATTAAAAAAAAAAAAAAAACAAAAACAAAGGGCTGGGGACATAGCTCAGTGGTATTAAACCCTTGGGTTGAATTCCCCGTACCAAATTAAATAAATAAATAAATAAAGGAATGATTCGGTGCTGAGGATATTGCTTAATGGTAGAGTATTTTTCTAGATCTGGCAAGGCCCTGGGTTCACTTTGAAGGAGAACGAAAATAACAACAAAAAGGTGTGTATAGATGCTTCAAGACACTATAGCTAACATAAAAGACTGACCATCTAAGTGTTGGTAAGGGTGTGGAAAAACTGGAACTCTCACACTGCTGATGGAAATGTAAAATAGGACATTCACTTTGGAAAGCAGTTTGGCAGTTTCACAAAAAGTAACGTATACACCTATTTTATAATCCAGGTATTTTGTTGTTGTTGTTTCCTTTGTGTGTGTGTGGTATTGGGGATTGAACTAAGGGGTGCTCTGCCACTGAGCTAAGCTACATCCCCATTCCTTTTTATTTTATTTTGAGACAAGGACTTGATAAATTGCTAAGAGTGACCTTGAACTTGCAATCCTCCTGCCTTCTCTGGGATTACAGGCATGAACCACTGTGCCCAGCATAACCCAGCTATTCTACTCCTAGATAGTTTCCAAGAATATGAAGACACAAGTCCATACAAAGACTTACACAGAATGTTCATAGCAGCTTTATTTGTAATAATTCCAAACTGAAAAAAACTCCTTTATCTACCAGCAGATGAACAGATAAACAAATTGGTACATTCATGTAATGGAATATTATTTACCAATAAAAAAGTATTATAAAAATAAATTTATAAAATTCATATTATATTATATGAAATTATATTTATATAAAATTTATATAAAATTATTATAAAAAATAAAAACTCTTCTGTACATGAATCTCAAATTTATTAGTTTTTGTGCTCAGTACTAAAGATTTAACCCAGGAGCAATTTAACATTTGGTTGCATCCCCAGTTTTTTTTTTTTTTTTAGACTTTTTTTTTTTTTTTTTAGGGTGCTGGGGATCAAACCCAGGGCCTTGTGCTTATAAGGCAAGCACTCTACCGACTGAGCTATCTCCCCAGCCCCTACATGTTCTTGTTAAATTGTCAAAGCTGTCCTCAAATTCACAATCCTTCTGCCTTGGCCTCCTGAAGAGGAGGCATGCACTACCATACCCAGCTCAAAATCATTATATTAAATGAAATGTCAGAAAAAAAGAGTCCATTCTATCTAATTCCCATCAAATAAAACTTTAGAAAATGCAAACTAGTCTATAATAACAGAAAGCAGGTCTGTGGACTGGGGTTGTAGCTCAGTGGTACAGTGCTTACATAGCATGTGTGAGGCACTGGGTTTGATTCTCAGCACCACATATAAATAAATAAAATAAAGATCCATCAACAACTAAAAAAAATATTTAAAAAAAAAGAAAGAAAGTAGATCTGTGCTTGCCTCAAGAAGGGGGGGTGCAGAAGGAGGGATTATAAAGAGACACAAGGAGACTGGGTATGATGGATATGTTCATTATCTTGATTGTGGGAATGGTTTCACAACTGCATACATGTTGAAACTTTTCAAATTGTACACTTTAAATATATGTTGCTTACTGTACATCAATTATACCTCAATAAAGTCGAAAAAAACTATGCAATTTATTCTAAGCATTATATGAATATTATATTATTCCCCTTCATTAAAACCCTAAGATGCAGATACTATTATTATCTCCTTCTCATTTTACAGATGAGGTATATAAAGCACAAAGAACTTAGGTACTTAACAAATGGAACAAAATTAGTAACAGATCTGGGGCTCAGTTCAATTTAGGCCCACATTCATACTCTACTGTGCAGTGTCTGGGTGATGCTGGCTGAAAGAATACAGTGCAGCAGAGGTGTCCACACTGCTGAGAGTATAGAGACTGGTACAGCCATTCTGAAGAACAAGTTGGCAGTACTTAGTCATATTAGGTGTAAGAGTACCCTATGACTCAGCGATTCTGCTTCTGCAGATAGTTATAAATACAGACAGAGTCGTAGTCATAGACAGACACATCTTCCAAAGAAGTTCTAACAGAAAGCCCAGCATAGTGGTGCATGCTTATAATTCCAGTGACTGGGGAGGCTGAGGCAGGGGGATCATGAGTTCAAAGTCAGCCTCAACTTAGTGAGACCCTAAACAGCTTAGCAAGACCCTTTCTCAAAGCGGGGCTGGTGAGAGGCTGGAGTTGTAGCTCAGTGACAGAGAGCTTGCCTAGCAGGTGTGAGGCACTGGGTTCAATCCTCAGCACCACACATAAGTAAATAAAATACAGGTCTTTCAACAACTAAAAGAATATTTTTAAAAAGGTGGGTTGGGATATATATATATGGTACCACATTATTTGTTGTGGTTGGGTGACATGGGTACCCATTAATGGGATTGTTAGTAGGTAAAATGTGTTGTGATCCATGGAGTATCATGCAGTAATAGCTCTGATAATCATAGACCACAAGTGGATTTTACAAACTCAGTGCTTGCTTACTGAAAATAAGTAAGGTCATGGCCAGGGGCATAACTCAGTGGTAGAGCACATATTTAGCATGTTCAAGGTCCTGGATCTGATTCCTAGCACACACACAAAAAAAGTAAGACCAGAATAAAATACATGACAAGATGGTATTTACATAAATCAAAAATGTCTGCATACAAAATCATTTATATTTTGCAAGAGTACAAACTTAAAAATGAACATTAAATTCATTGAAATGGTTGCCTTTTGAAGGAACAGAAAGGAAAATGGGTATGGAAATATATATATAACTTTAAAAATAAAGTTGGGTGGGTGGTCAGTGGTGCACACCTATAACCCTAATGACACAGGAGGCTGAGGCAGGAGAATTATAAGTTCGAGGCCAGCTTCAGCAATTTAGTGAAGCAACTTAGCAAGACCCTGTCTCAAAATAAAAAATAAAAATGGCTGGGGATGTTGCTTAATGGTTAAATGCCCCCGGGTTCAATTCCAGGTACCGAAAATGAATTTAAAAAGATACAATAAAGTTGGGTGCCCAGACACACACCTGTAATCCCAGCAACTCATAAGGCTAAGGCAAGAGAATCACAAGTTCGAGGGCAGCCTTAGCAACTTAGTGAGACCCCATTTCAAAATAAAAAAATGAAAATGACTGGAAATGTAGCTCAGTGATAAAGTACCCCCAGTTCAAACCAAGTACCAAAATAAAATGAAATAAAAAGAAGACATAGGTCAATGAAGACAATTTGCTAAGAACTGTTATTAGTTCAGTCTTCTGCACCTAAGACTAAAATATGCAAACAAAATACAGGGAAGGGATGAGGGGGAGAAGGTAGTGTCAGTGAAGCTAAATGGTCAGGGATTCTTCCCTAAAACTGGAAGCCAAATGGGAGGTGAAGGTGTGGGTGAGGGACTATCCTGACTTTCTCCTGCCATCCAGTCTCTTACTTCCTTAGCACAAGGGCTTAGAAAACAAAAGTCTGCAGGAATTAGCTCTCCAAGACAGGGTAGCTTAGGAAAGTCTACAAGGGGATCTGAGATAAACCAGCCAAGGATCACTATAGAAGATCGACATACACACAAGCTGCAATGCAAAACTCCTTGTTGTCATGGAGTCTCTCTTTCCCTTCTTTTTAATTCTCTATCATTTAACCCCTTCCACCTTTCCTGCCATTTTTCCTCTTCTTCCTTCAACTCCTTATTCTTCTTTTAGCTCCTCTTCTATTATTCCATCACTTTTTCCATATTCTTTAAACTCTCCTATCTCCTTATATCCAGTTCTGACTTGCTCTTCCTGATTCCACTTTCGCTGGTGTTTAAACACCTAGAAAGGTCCATCCCTGAGAAGCATCAGGAATGAACCTGGCCCAAAGTGGCAGGAATGCAGAGCACTGGACCCCAACTCTACAACCACCAACTGCACTGCAGTGGCAGTGTGTGCCACTCTCCAACTCTTCTTTTTTCATCTTGGCACCTTGTTCTACTGTTTTTTCCTCTCCCTACCCTTCTCCTTTTGTAGTATTCCACCATCCCTGGTTCTCCTTTAACCTTCCTGGTCAGTCCCTCTCCTACCATCAATCTGTTTTCTTTCTTTCTGCTCTTAAATGATTGTTGCTCTCCAATCTGCATTCTCCTCCATATGCACCAGACCCTCATTGCATTCTCAACAAAAATGTATTGAGTCCTCTCCCAAAGCTGAGTACTAGAGGTGCAGAGAAACAAGATGACTTTCTTCCCTTGAGGTTGCATTACAGAAAGGAGGAAAAATCAGTGATAACAAACTATGTATAAGGACACAGACCTTTTTGGAGGAAAGTCCAAGAAAACTTCACAAAGGATGGAGAGATTTTTTTGTTGTTTAATGATAAATATGGGACCTCAGGCATTCCAGGTTGTAGTGATTCATATAGCAAAGGCACCAAGTGAAAGAACACAGTGGGTTCCCGGTACAAGAAGCAGTTAGGCATTGACCATGAGAGGAAAGGATAAAAGACAAGAGTGATAGATAAGGCAGAAATGAAAGCAGAAAGTTAGGAGGGTTTGAAATTTACAGTGGGGCAACAACAGAAATGTAGTGACTTTGGGCTACAGCGTAGTTAGACATTTTTGCAGTACTGGGAATTGAACACAGGGAGCGCTCTGTCACTGAGCTATATCCCCAGCTCTTTTGATTTTTTACATTTTGAGACTGGTTTCGAAATTGAGATCCACTGCCTGTCTCCCGAGTCGTTGGGATTACAGGTGAGCGCCACAGCGCCGGTCTTCCAGTTTTGAAAATTGCACACTACCTTCCTTTTAACGGAAGAGGAAAAACATTAAGACCAGTCAGAGATATGGTGGTCCAAAGTGGCAGAATACAGGTGGAAAAAAATGAAGACGAATGAAAAACGGTCAGAATAACAATGTTGGTGTGGAGGGGTGCAGGACAGGAGGAATCAAACATGATCTCTAACATGGGGGTGACTAGTTCACTGGGATAAGGAAGTTAGGACGAGAAGCAGCAGATTTGGACATGCAGATGTTGTGAACTACCCCTTTACAACGATAGCTGCACACCTGGGTCTGGAGCTCCAGAGAGACTTGGCTTGCGCGTAACTGAAGCCTTAGGCAGGTAAAATGCTCAGGGACCTTCGGTATGGTCCAATTCCCTGAGGCTCCTCGCTCTCCCTCCAGGTGGCACTACAACCCCGCATTTCTGAGGCGGTTTTCTGAGAAGCGCGCTGTCTAAAGTCTAGATGTCAGGCTTTTCTCCCTAGACCCGTTGACCGTGGGTCACGCCCTCTTCGCTGGGGTTTGGCTGGGAATACAAATCGGGAGCAGGCTCTGGAGAGAGTGTCGTCCACGCGGCCAGCACATGCGTGGCGGCTCAGGGGCCTCAGGGTTGGTAGCGTGATCGGCATGAGCACCTGTCCCTTGGGACACCTCGAGGAACCAATGTGGAATGTGTGTAGAGGACTGACCCAACAGGCAGTGTATGGAGCAGGGATGCATGAAAAGAAAGAACCGCGGATGCACGGCCACCGGACCCACCAAGAACGGAATTTCCTGGCTCCCAGAGCCATCCCGGCGTGGGAAGTATGTCGCGGACCCTTTAAGGCTCCATTTCCCTGCCCTTCCCCGCCCGGGACAGACCGGGACACCAGGGACCTGACATTTGGCGGCGCCTAATGTGTGAGCTAAAAATAGCCGCCGCTCGGGGTTACTTCGGGGCATTGTTTTTCACCCACCCCGCGCGCCGACTCGCACGCTCTGTGTCACGCTATTGGAGTTACCCCTCCTCGGGCAAGTCCACCTGGCCCATCCCCTAGTCTTCGACCTAGCAGCCTGACCCGCCGAACTAGACTATAAAAAAATGTCTGCGGATCTGTATCTCGGGTGGTGGGCGGAGTCCTGGCACGTGGGTGGGCGGGGCCTTTCGTTTGGAGAATCCTGCTCTCAAAAAAACTTTCCGGCCTGAAGCTGGCGGGAACCCGAGGGGCGTGTCTCGCCAGCGGTAAGGGGGCGTGGTTTCATCGGCCAGCCCCATTAATTCAAGCCAAACTCTAAGTCCCAGGTTTAGCGAGGGGGTGTGGCCTTTTGGGGTGTGCGGGCTCCTGGCCAATGGGTGTTGTGAAGGGCGTGGCCCGCGGCGGGGCGGGAGTGGAGTGGCGGGGGCTTCTCTCCTCTTTTCCCCCAGCCCGGCTCCGCCAGATCCCAGGGAGCCCCGCTGCTTTCCGTCTCCTTCACTTGTGGCTGTGGGTCCCCCCAGACCCGCCCTCCGCACATTGCTCCAGGATACCGGTGGTCCCCGCGCCTTTGCCTGTCGGACCCGGGTCAAAGACCACCCCAGTTGCCTCTCATCACTGAAGCTTCTGCACTCCAAGTTATTCTAAGACAAGATGCCATCGGGCTTCCAACAGATCGGCTCGGAAGTAGGGTTCAGCATGCGGGGGCGGGGCGGGAGCAGGTCCCGCTTATCCTGGGCTGGGGTCGTGACTGGGGTTAGCCAGGGGGCGGTCCCTGCACAGGCGCAGGGGGTGGAGGTGGGGGGCTGGCTATTTATACCCATCTGGATAACCCGTGACTGTCAGATTCCATTCCCGCCAAGAGACAGAGTGGGTATGGGGGACCTTTCGGGAACTCAGGCCGCAACTGAATTCTACCCAGTTCAGAGTGGGTCTCCTTTCCTACTACGCGGAGTCGCGCCCTATTCCGGGACACCCTGTTCTCGATCCAACTTGGGAAATATCTCCACATCCGGGAGGGTCTGACCCACCAGTAGCTGTCAGCCTGTCCCGGAGGCTCCCAGGCAGTGTTTCGAGGACTGGAGGCTCTTCGTGGGCCCCACCCCCCACTCCTGGCGGATCTCCAGGACGTTGAACTTTCTCTTGGCCCGTGGTGGGTGGAGGGGCAGAGGGGAGTGTCAGCCCCCCCTCTCCCAGCTCAGGTTTCTGCTCGGAGACAGTCTGTGCCGCCAGCGAGCAGCCACCACTGCCACCGCCCCTCAGGCCACCATCCCTCCCTCTTCCCCTGGGCATGGCTTTCCTTGGCAGAACCCGGGCACAGCCCCCAGCCCTTGGTCCGAGCTTAGGAGAGGGGAGGCCAGGGCAGAGAAATAGAGGGACATCCCCAGAGGAATGACTTGGATGTCCTTTTTGGAATTGGCCTTCTTAGGCCTGTTGGGGGACTCCTGAGAAAACCCCTAGAGAGGAGGGAACAGGACAGTGGCTGATGATAATAATGCACTTGTTAGTTTATAAAACTAGCACTGTTAGAGTTACTGTAAACATTCGATTTTGATTTTCACAACACTTTCACTGACAGGTAAACAAGGCAAGCAACATCGCCTCCAGCTCACAGAAGAGGAAACCTAGGTTCAGAATGGGGAAGTGACTTGCCCAAGGTCATACAAATCTGAGCCTGTCCCAAGGTCACAGGGAAATTAAGAGACTTAGGTCCTCAAACATTTCTCTGCCTTGTGGACTCAAACATCCAGTTTCTCCTCCATGCCCTGGTTACCACTGGGTTCTTTGTACTCCTGTTTACATTGAGATCTTTGTGCAATTCCTAATATGGCCCAGTTTCCCTCACCCAGCCTGTTGGATGGAACCCAGCATCTTCAAGGCTCCAGCTGGGCCCAGGCCCCTGGAGGAAGGAAAAAAAGCATGATTCCACATGACATTCCCCTCTCTGCTTATGCCTGTCCAGGATGGGGAACCCCCTCAGCAGCGAGTGACTGGGACCCTGGTCCTTGCTGTATTCTCAGCTGTGCTTGGCTCCCTGCAGTTTGGCTACAACATTGGAGTCATCAATGCTCCACAGAAGGTGAGGGGTCTGAAGTTAGCAGGGTAGGGGTGCCCAAACAAGGACAGGAGGTCTTGAGGGGTTGGAAAAGGAAGGGTCTGCAGGGAATCTCTACTGTGCTGTACCTCCAGGTGATTGAACAGAGCTACAATGAAACGTGGCTGGGAAGGCAGGGACCCGAGGGACCTGGCTCCATTCCACCAGGCACCCTTACTACCCTTTGGGCTCTCTCCGTGGCCATCTTCTCTGTGGGCGGCATGATTTCCTCTTTCCTTATTGGCATCATCTCTCAGTGGCTGGGCAGGTATGGGGCTGGAGGGCAAGGGTGGGGGAGTAGGAAGGGAACCACAGCATGGGTCCCTGACACAGCTCCGCTCTTGTTTGCTCACTAGGAAAAGGGCTATGCTGGCCAACAATGTCCTGGCGGTGCTGGGGGGCACCCTCATGGGCCTGGCCAATGCCACTGCCTCCTATGAGATACTCATTCTTGGACGGTTCTTCATTGGCGCCTATTCAGGTACCCATGAGCACCACAGCCCTGTCATGAGCCTGGCTCTTCTTCATCATACTTGGGCTTCCAAATGGGAGTGGGCAGTTGCCCTGAGCCCTCTCTTCTTCCCTCTTCTCAGGACTAACATCAGGGCTGGTGCCCATGTACGTGGGGGAGATCGCCCCCACTCACCTTCGGGGCGCCTTGGGGACACTCAACCAACTGGCCATCGTCATTGGCATTCTGATTGCCCAGGTGACTAGGCCTGGCCTGGTGGGGGACTAGGCAGGGATTGGGGTGGATCTCCAAGGTCAGGCAGGGGACATGAGTCACCTGCTCTCCTTCCCAACCTTCTCCCATAGGTGCTAGGCTTGGAGTCCATGCTGGGCACTGCCACTCTATGGCCTCTGCTTCTGGGCATCACAGTACTTCCCGCCCTCATGCAGCTGGTCCTGCTGCCCTTCTGCCCTGAGAGCCCCCGCTATCTCTACATCATCCGAAACCTGGAAGGGCCCGCACGAAAGAGTGAGTCACATCCTGCGTCTAGCCCAGTCCCATGCCTCCACCCGACTTGCTAGCACCTGGCCTCCTCTCAGGCCCTATCAGGCCTGACCCTCCCCATCCCCAGGTCTGAAGCGCCTGACGGGCTGGGCCGATGTGTCTGATGCGCTGGCCGAACTGAAGGATGAGAAACGGAAGCTGGAGCGAGAGCGACCACTGTCCCTGCTCCAACTCCTAGGCAGCCGCACCCACCGGCAGCCCCTAGTTATTGCAGTTGTGTTGCAGCTGAGCCAGCAGCTCTCAGGCATCAATGCTGTATGTATGGAGCTGCCAGCAGGCCTGGGGAGGGGAGAAGGGAGCTAACCTCCTTCATTAACACTCAGAGTTAGTCCAGTTTGGTATGGCTGGAGTAGAAGACAGGACAGCTCTGCCATCAACTCTTCTTCTTCCTTACCTCTAGGTTTTCTATTATTCGACCAGCATCTTCGAGTCAGCAGGGGTCGGGCAGCCAGCCTATGCCACCATAGGAGCTGGTGTGGTCAATACTGTCTTCACCTTGGTCTCGGTAACTACTTGCCTCTGGAATGGACTGCACCACAGGATTCACATCATGGGGGTTCTGGAGGCCCTATTCTTGGCTATCCCCACCTGTCAAAATGTTCCCACTTCCTGTATCTTGAAGGTCCTCTGCCAAGGCCTAACTCTTCCCACAGGTGTTCTTGGTAGAGCGCGCTGGGCGTCGGACACTCCATCTCCTGGGCCTGGCAGGCATGTGTGGCTGTGCCATCTTGATGACTATGGCTCTGCTTCTGCTGGTGAGGCCTGGGGGGCTGGGGGGCCAATAGCCCAACCCACGGGAATGACCCCAAGGTTCTGTGGCTAGCCAGGGCTACTCCTTAACATTCATGCCTTCAATCCCAATC
The DNA here is from genome assembly GCF_902686445.1 of Sciurus carolinensis. Classification (NCBI taxonomy): domain Eukaryota; kingdom Metazoa; phylum Chordata; class Mammalia; order Rodentia; family Sciuridae; genus Sciurus; species Sciurus carolinensis. Next base: position 52,407,766 of record NC_062215.1, on the reverse strand, counting down.
CTGGGGCTGCTCATATGCCAGGACCGTGGGTGCTTGGCTATAGCACAAGTCTGTCAGCTAGAAGAAAGAGCCCCTGTCAAGCCTCAGGAACAATAATTCCTAAGGACTCAGGTTTAGAGCCAACAGGGAATCAACCATCATGAGTTGAGACCAGAATGTTCCCTCTGCCTTGAATCTACATGGGGCAACCAATATAATGTCAGTGCTCAGAACTGCTCCAGGGCCTGTTCTGATGGAGGTTGGCAGGCCCCCCACAAGCTGCTGGGAAGGGTAGATTTCAATTTTCCTGTGGGTCAAATGCAAGGAAAGATCCAGAAAAGCCTGAACCAGATTTCCCACCTTCCCTGCCTCGTCCCTAGGAGCGGGTTCCAGCAATGAGCTATGTCTCCATTGTGGCCATCTTTGGCTTTGTGGCTTTCTTTGAGATTGGCCCTGGTCCCATCCCCTGGTTCATCGTGGCCGAGCTCTTCAGCCAGGGACCCCGCCCAGCAGCCATGGCAGTGGCTGGTTTCTCCAACTGGACGTGCAACTTCATCGTTGGCATGGGTTTCCAGTATGTTGCGGTAGGTCCCCCATTCCTGCCCCAATCTCCCACACTGGAGAATAGTGGGGGGCAACACAGCACTATCCTGCTTACTTTCTAATCAGGGATCCCCAACCCTAGGTAGGTAGTCTTTGGATAAATTTGGTGGAGTTGCTCCTTCAGAATCAAAGGAAAAATGCGGCAGAACTAGATTGGATAGTAACACAGGTGTCTTTGGAACAAACCAGTGGCATAACTTAGACCAGGAATAAAATTATTTAAACTTCATATTAATACTACGAATGGCTGGGAATCTCCTCTGAGTGTGATATGGGATGAGAAATGGGTCTGGGCTCAGACAATCAATTTTTCATTGTAAATCTTCATTTCTGGTCATTTCTATTGCCCCTTGAAGAGCCACCTATTTCTGCAGTATCCCCAGCTCCCTATGAGGATATTTAGTTCCTGGCTTGCCTGAAACCATCCCTTCCCATCCCACGCCACCCTACTCTGTCAACACCTTTCTTCACTTATCCCAGGATGCTATGGGTCCTTACGTCTTCCTTCTATTTGCGGTCCTCCTGCTTGGCTTCTTCATCTTCACCTTCTTAAAAGTGCCTGAAACCCGAGGCCGGACGTTTGACCAGATCTCAGCCGCCTTCCGACGGACACCCTCTCTTTTAGAGCAGGAGGTGAAACCCAGCACGGAACTTGAATACTTAGGGCCAGATGAGAATGACTGAGGGGCAAGGCAGGGGTGGGAGAGCCAGCTCTCTCCACCCCCAGAAACCCCCTCCTTTCCTCTGCAGCACTTTAACCCTCTCTTCCCCATTACTTCCAGGGTGGAGAAAAAACCCTGCAACCTGGTAGAATTGGGAAGCTGAAGGGAAGGGTGGTCTGAGCACCCCTTCATTCCCCTCGTGTGACTCTTTTGGATTATTTGTTGTGGTTAGGCTGTGGCTGTCAGGGTGGGCTGTTCTTCCCCCGCCCCTTCCCACCCAAGACTCCGAATACTTCCATCCCCTCTAGAGAAGAGGCGGCTCTTTTTCAGTGGAACAAACTGAAGCAGAAAGCAGGACATGAGACCATAAGTTGAGTTTCCCACCACCTTAGACTCCTCCCACAATCTGGCACTTTCACTGAATTATTGCCACACACTCTGGGTGAAGGGGGCTCTATCTTGACCCCTCCAGGACAAAGGACTCACCCTCCCAAAATCTAGCCTTTTCTCCCTCCCTGCAGGCTCAGCTTTTCAGGGTGAGAGGGAACACAAGGTATGTACCCTCATGTGGCGAGAAGGGACAGTAAGCATCTGCCTCTAAACTTGGGGCCCCATCTCAGTTGTTCCCCAAGCCTGCAAGTGGGGGCCCTAGCTCTTTCCTCCACCTCTATTCTGGAAGGGTGCTGTCCCCATAGGCTTTTGACCAACTGAGGGCAAGAGGGAATTTAAAAGACTTTCTGTAAACAGTGGATGGGAAGAGACTGGATATTTTTGTATTTGTTTGAATGGTAGGGAGCAGAAACCAAAAGGCTATTGTACTAAATGTGTATATATAGATTCATCTATAAAGTCATTGTATGGAGATGAGCGTCCTGTCGTGGAGGCACTGGAGGATGGCTGAGACAGGGACTACAATCCACTTTGCCTGCCCCTCTTCCTCCCTTTGTCTTGCCTCAGCTCCAGGCCTCAATCCTCTAGATGCTGTCACTCATGCCCACTTCCATTACTTTTTATTGCTTTAATAGTAAATGCTCAATAAACTGTAGCTGCAAGTGCCAGGCACTGCAAGGGAGGCATCATCCCTGTTTGACAGGAACAGTGAATCTCATTGTTGAAGGCACTTGTCAGAGCTGCACAGCTAGGGCACTGGAGCAAAGAGTCAGGGACAGACTCTGCTGAATGCCTATATCCTCTCACACTTCACCTTCCATGGTCCTGAAGTAATTACCAGTGATCTAAATTCTCCAAAACATAAAAGAGGCAGAGACTAAGACGACAGGAAAGCCTGTTTTTGTTTTTACTGGAGGCTCAGGTGGCACATGACAGTTCATAAAATGGCTTCAGAGGTAGGGAGTTGAAGGGAAACAAAAATAAACTGGGTGGGAAAGAAAAGCAACCAGGAGGAGGTAAGAGCTGGCTGGTTCCTTCTCAGCCTGACTTAGGGGAGGGAGTTGATGCCTCTGAACACGAAGGATGGAACCCTTCCTTCAACCCTTGATAGGGAGAGTGGGGAAAAAATGCAAAAGGCTGTTGCTTTAGCCCTCCTGAGTCTCAAGGAAAAGGGGAAAAGCCGGTCTTTGATGTCATGAGTTATGGGAAAGGAGGGAGGGGGTGCTGGGTAGGGTACAGGTCAGTTGGAAAAAACTGGCAGATACCTAAGAGAAAAAAAGAAACAGACAAATCATGAACATTAACTTATTATGACCCAGTCCCCAGCCTTCTTGGCCACTTGCCCTCTGAAAAGAGCAGCCTCTCACCAGATGGTAGCTCTGGGTGTCCTTTGAGTTGGAATCACTCCAGTATGGTGGTGGGGGGGTCCCCACTGTTGATGGGGGCTGAGGTCTAGAGAAAATGGTAGTCAATTGGGCTTCCTGTTCTTCAGTCTCCAACTCCAGCCTTCTGCCTTTCCCTTTTCCCCTCCTCTCCCAACAATTCCTACAGTTCAAGCTGGTGCTAAGGCTTCAAGCAGAGCTGGGGTGGGGGTGGGGTTCTGTGGGGGGTAACATGGCTTGATTGCCTCTGCTGGGGCAGGTAGAGTGCCTGCCAGGGATGGACCTAGCAATCTACATGAAAGGACAGGGAAGTGGCACAGTGATAAAGGGAGGAAGGGACAGTTGGTCCCAGCCTTTCTTTTCATTGCACTATCCTCACCTCTGGGGCTGTGGGCTGCCGGGGACCAGGGGGCTGCTGCCGTCGCCGCTGGAAGTAGGGGCGGTTTCGTGGGCGCTGGGGTTCAGGCCGGGAACCATCAGTGGGGCCTTGGCTGGGCTTGGTCTCACCATCCCCACCTTCAGTGGTAGGCTGCTGAGGTGGCCTGGGGCGGAAAGGCCTAGGGAAAGAAGGAGCCCTCAAGGGACCAGAACCCAGAACAGACCTCTTCTCTCCCTAGAACTTCCCCATTCCCATCTCCAGAAGACAGGCTTTCAGCTTAAGTCCTGCTTTCCTCTGTGCACCTCTCACCATGAACTTTAGGCACTTCATAGAAATCTTCCCCTTTTGCAGAGACTGAACACTAGACAGAAAAGGGAAAGACCAAGCCCCAGAAAAGGAGTCTTACCTTCGGTATCTGGGCCGGAATCTGGGTGGGGGCACCCGCTCATCTCCCTGCTGTTGGTCCACCTCTAATGGGGCTGTCTCTTTGGGTTCTACCCCATCAGTGCCCTGGGAATATACAAAGGCCTCGGTGAGCTCTGGGGACCTTGGATGTCCAGGGGCCAGGTTATCCCTAGCTCTTCCCAGCTCTCAGTTCCAGTTCCTTTGGGGACCCCGTAGTCTCTAACCTCACCAATTCCCACTTTTGCCCAGAATGTGGGTAGATGGCTCCCTTACTGCAGCTTCCCCTCACCTCTATAGGCTGCTGCTGGTTAGGGGGCCGAGGGCCTCGCACAAACCGTCGTCGGTAGAAGAAGGGTGGTGGGCGCCGTCGTCTAGGCCTCTGCCCTGAGTCCTCAGCCCGCTCCCCTTCACTACCAGGTTCTGTTCCACCTGAGGGAGCCTCTGCCACCATGGGTGGTGGGGCAGCTGGGCGAGGCCGGGGGATGAATCGGCGGAATCTACGTCGATTGGGGGCATAGCGACTGCCCTTCACTGGCACCCCCCCGGGCCCAGTTACATTGGCAGCTTCTGCACCCTGGAAATGTGGAAGGGGAATGGTCAGAACCCCCAGGACAGATGCACGACATTTGCAAACTTGCTGGAATCACTGGAGTCTCTTCTGTCTTCCAGCCTAGTCCCCTCTCCAGCTCTCTTGTGGCTCCTCTTACACTTATCCAGCTCCCCCACCCTGCCCATGGACAACAGTGAGTTGGTACTCATCTGGGAAAGAACAACTTGTGCTTTTGAAATAACTGTTATGACATGCCCCACCCCCTTAGTTTAAAAGACCATGGGGTGGAGAAAGGGCTGGCAGCTACCATCCATCTTTTACTCCAGAGGACTGACTCGGAAGCATCCTGCTGGGGATGGCCCCATACGAAAAACAGATATGGCAGTGCTTGGTGAACTACTGAGAAGAAACCTAGATACTACTGACAGAAGACAGGGATACACTCTTTAGAACATCCCTAGTATTAAAACAACATCCTGGTCAGAGAACACAGCCCCATTCCCAGAAGCAGAGCTGGTCCCAGAAGGGTCAAAGCCTGGGCTGACCTCCAGGCCACTCTCCCACAAGCCTGGCCAACTCTAGACCCCACAGCAGCCCCCAAACCTTCTCTCCTTCCACGACATCAAACTCCACAGTCTCCCCATCTCCAACGCTGCGCAGAAACTTCCTGGGGTTGTTTCTTTTAATAGCTGTCTGGTTGGGGGAAAGGCCATGAGAAAGGTGAGGGCAGCAAAAGCAGTCTCTCTCACCCTTGCTGGGTCCACCACCCAATTCCATTCTTTTCAACATTTTACTTGGGGTCCAGAGCTGGAGGACAGAGCCAAAGATGGTCAAGGTTTAGTAGGGGAGGGGCTGGGGTGTAGGGTGTAGCTTAGTGGTAGAATGCATGCTTAGCATGTGAAAGGCCCTGGATTCTATACCTGGCATTGCAAAAAGAAAAAAAAAAAAAAAGTTTAGTAGAGGAAAGTCATAAACTAGGGGCCTGGGGATTCACTGAGAAGTTACCACTCTTCCCAGGATACTCTCTCCCTTCCCCCCTTTACCCCTTAGGGACTTCTAAAGGGGAGGCAAGAAATATGAAATCAAAAGTATAACAAAAAGCAGAGACAGTCTTAAATTGCAAAATGGGTAAAACATACTGTGCTTCTTACCTCAATCCCAGAGATCTCTTTCCACCAAAGCAGTGGTTCTCAAACTATCGAGCATCAGAATCACCTGGGAGCTTGTTAAAACGGTGCCCAGCCCCAAGGTCTGATTGATTCGGTAGCTCGGGGTGGGGCCTGAGAATTTGGATATCAGGTGATGCTGCTGGTGGTGGTGGTACAGGGACCACACTTTGAGAACCACTGCACACAAGTCTCTCAACCTGAGTTCTTTCTCTTGGAAAATTGCCTGATTCCTTCCTGTGGTGTTAACAGGTCCCAGTAGGTGGTGAGCATGTAGTGCCCAGAGGGCAACACACACTGACAGCCATTCAGTAACCCAACACAACTGGGGCTAATGGATGATACAAGCACCTGAGACAGACGGGAGAGTGGCTATCTCCACCTGGGTGGCCGTTGAGGAGCCGGAGAAAACAGACTGCAGCTAAGGGTTATGGGAAAGGCCTTCAAAGAGAGGGCCAGTTCCTCCCCTCAGAAGCCAACCTAGCTCTTACCTGATGAACAAAGACATCCTCCTTGGTGTCATTCCTGCAGAACAGGATGGGTCGTTAAGGGGGTGACTTTAATAAGGCACTCAGTTCTACTAAGGCCTCCCTAGCTGTCCATTCCTAAGATTGGTGGGCCCATCTTCTCCAGATTCCACTTACTTGGGGGTTAGACAGGAACCCCAAAAGCTGGTATGGAGAGGTACATCTAAAGCCTCAGTGAAAATCCTGGACTTCAGGAGGAAGGAATGGAGGGGAAGGCAAAGGCACCTTGAAAGAGCCTGGGCAGCTCTTCACCTACCCAGTGCTCCACCTTCTACCCCAGGGGCACCTTAGAACCTGCTGGTGCTGGCTGTAACTGTTTCTGGCCAACCCACCCCTCCAGTCCCTACTGGGGCTGGAAAATTCCACAGTCTTCTTTCTACCCGCCAGAGGTGTGGAACAAGTTTGGGAAGGAGACAAGACGTCAGGAACTTGCTCCAAATAGCCACAATCTTATGTTCATCCTCAGCCTGGAAGTAAATCCAGTCAGGCTCCCTCTCAACATACAGAGAGACCAAGGACAAGAGGAAAGAAAATATCCATTCTCTATCATTACCTTGCCTACAATCCTGGTTTATCCTAGAACCTCAGTAGGGTGAGGGAGAAGAGAGGGACTCTTCACAGGAACCTGTCTTTCCCAGAACAAATGTTCCAGCTTTAAAAGCACTTGTATCTGCACAAAGGTCAGTCTGCTAAGAGAGAACTAAGTCCTCCCAGGAGGGTTTGGCTGGGCAGGGTGCCCAGGCTGGGGAAGGCCCCACTCGGGGGCTCTGCTCAGAATGCACCACCATAACCTCTCCCAGGGCTGGAAGGGGAGGGGCTGCTAACTGAAAAGAAGCAACAATCTCTAGCTGGACTACCTCCTTCCCTCCCCCTACAGCCAGCCTCAGTCCCATCAGGTGGAGGATTCCAATGAGTCACAGCTCTTTAAGGGAGATGAGTCGTGAGGGGTGCCTCAAGTGCTTCCCTTAACAGGAAATCAGTGATGATTCCAGTCCAAAGCCCTGAGGTGCAGAGAGCCCCGTAATTCCACCCCAAAAAGCACAGCATGCTAAAAATAATGAGAATTCCTGAAGGTGAGACAGTAGCTAGGAAGGTCAGAACCAGGTTTGCCAAGTTCCTGGATCATTAATCCTCTGCTGCCCTTGAAGATGTGGAGGAGGCTTCATCTTGCCACTAAGCACAGATTTGTGCTGTGGTTAAAGACTTTCAACCAGCGTCAGCTGGACATTGCAACCATGTGCCTTGGCAGGGGTAGAGATGATGTTGGGAAGGTGTCCAGTCCCACAGGCCAGTTTGAAGACACCCATTCCACCCTCTCCCTGGGTTCCTCAGATACCTGTTGATGAATCCGTAACCATTCCGGACGTTGAACCATTTGACAGTGCCCAGGACTTGGATTGCTGCCAGGCAGAGATGCAGTGGGGATAGTAAGATGGGGGAAGAGATGGAGTTGGTCTGAGTTTTGAGACACTCCAAAATCTAACCTGACTTCCTATTAAGCTTATTTTCAGACATCTAGGTTTCACTACTAGCTTTAAGGTATTCTTAGACCAGTTCACCAAACTGAATCATTCACACAGGAGGCTTAGGCTTTCAAAACCCAACTCTAAGGCATGTTCCTCACATCCTATAATTCCAGGCCCTTCACCTAGAACCAAGTACTCACCTGATCCACTGAGTGCCACCCTCAGGTCATAACTCAAGAGCTTTTCTAGACCTCCCAATGTAAGGGGCCCCAGTGCACCTGCTTCCCAGGTTCAGAGGTTTTTAACCCATGCTAACAAAGTCAACTCGACCAAGTCTCCCGCCTCAGACGGGAGGTCGAAATAAGAGGTTTTTATTCTCCACCCCAAGACCTTAGCTGAACTTGCTGGCCCCGCCCCCGCCCCAGCCCCGGAAGGCACAGATTTCCCTCCAGGGGAATCCACTTTGGTCCGCAGTTACTAGCCCAGTTAGGCCTTTGGGCCTCCGGGTCAGGCTCATCTTCCACTCTCCAGACCCTGTCAGGCCCCAAGTTTCCCCTCCCCCAGTCCGCCTACCCCTTAGAGCCGCCCTGGCGCGCGCGCCCCCCCCCCTCACCCAGCACCGGCTTGTCCGCCTGACTCCGAGCCGGGGGCGCGGGGGTCCCCGAGGCCGCCGTCACCGGGTTGCCAGGGGTGCGAGAGCCTGGCGCTGAGGGGGTCCCAGCAGCGGGGCCCGAGGCGGCTCCGCCCCCGCCGCCGCTGCCCGCCCCGCCGCCTGCTTTCTGCGGTTCTCCCGCGGGCACCGGTACCACCACTGCTACCACCCCTGCCGCCGTCGCGGGCACCGTCGCCGCGGGGGCCGCTGTCGCCACCACTGCCGCCTCCACCTCGCTCATCCCGCCGGGTCCAGTACCGGCCCCCGCCGCCACCTCCTCCTCCTCCTCCGCCGCCACCGCCACCGCCCCGGCCCCTCCCCCCGGCTCGCGGACCCGCCGCCCCGCTCGGTCCTCGCGCCCCGAGCCTCGCCCGCACGGCGGCAGCGAGCCCTGAGCCTAGGCCAATCGCAGCCGGCTGCCGCGGCGCGCGCAGACCCCGCCTCCCGATCACAGGCCAATCCTAGCCGCGCAGCCCCCCGGACCCTCACGCCCGCCCCGCCTCCCGGACTTCGCACTGAGTCGGAGGCCCCCGCCCGATGCCCCGTAAGTACACCTGGGCCCCGCCCCTCTAGCGCCACGTGACCTCCCCAGCCCAACCCATTGGCTGATAGCTATTTTCCCCTCCCCCCTCCGCCCCTTTCCACCGGCCGCGGGAAATCAAACGGGCTGGTTGCGCCCCCAACCGCCACCTGGCTTCTGAGCGAAAGGCGGGGCGGGGCGGGGGCACGGCTCCAAAGGTTGCCCCTGACGACCTAGGTGGAGCGCGACTGTCAGCAGCCTCCGGGACCTGGCAGTGAGAGGCACTGCTCCTTCTGAACCTCCAGACCTACCATGCCCGCACACTGCCAGGCGTAGACACTTTCTCCCGGACACCACTGTTAGTACATTCTCCTTAGAGAATGTCCCAGCACACCCGGGTTGACTATCTGCTCGCAGGGCGGGCTGGAAAGCACCGCAAAACGATTTTCACAACTCACAGTTTTTTTCACAAGCCTGGGCCCCACGTTTTTATTTTGTTTTTGAGACAAGGGGTACATGTAGCACAAAGCACAGTTTCGCTGAGTTTTGATATGTCTATCCATGTAACCAACGCCATAATCGAGATGTTTTCCTTGCCCCAGGAAGTTCCTTGGAGCCTCTTCCAGATAATCCCAGCATCTTCACTTGTCACAATTCGAATGGCTCCCACCCTACTGTCTCTCACGTCTGTGTGCGGGGTGAAGTCTCTGGCCTTGGCACATACAGTTTCCTCTGCTTTGAACGTGTCCCCCGTGTCTCTAAGGGTGGCCCTCTTCAAGTATCAGCGTACATATCAGTCCTCACTATCTCATCATACATTATTTTAAGGCATTTTTGAAAATATGAAATGATCCTATTTGCTTATTTAATCTACTCCAGTCCTACGCACATACGCTACACATTGCTCAATATTTATTGAATAAGTGATCCCTAATTCACAAATGAGTCGACAGATGACTGGTTTGAGGCTCGTCTCGGGTTTCTTGGAAGTCCAAAAGTCCATCCTAGGAGCCGCAATCTCTCTCCCTAAAATAATGAGGCTCTACAAGTAGCTCCTCCAGAACATCCACACGGAAGGACGCGAGCTTCTCTGGGCAGCGCGTATTTTCAGACAGGGCAGCAATCCCCAGAGCAAGACACGTGCCACCAGGCGCAGCTAATCCTGCCTCACGTCTGTTTACCCAGTGCTTGCATCTGAACCAAGGCCCCTGTCCTGCCTCAGTCGCAGCCGCAGCCTTTCTCGATCCCGGCGCGCCCTCTGCCGGCCAGTGTCGATGGCCGCCAGGTAGCGCTTGTTGCTGGCGCTCCACCAGCTACTCAGCCCACCAGATCCACACACACCACCCATCCCGCCTGAGAATTCTGATTTCCAGGGCATTGGCATTTTTCTGTTGAAAAAGAGAAAAGATGAGCAAACAACTACAAGGCGAGGCGGTGAAGGATACAGAAATGACCACGCCTTCCTTAGACAACTTGTTCACAGTTTACCCATGGCCAGCTTCAAGCTTAAGGGAAGCTGAGACCAAGACAGAAGGCAAGCAACATACCTCACGGGGTGACCTCGGTAACAAAAGAATCACTTGAAAGGTACAGGGGAACTCGTTTGGAGGGTGATAAAAGGAAGCTCATATGAAGATGGGGGTTCCTTTTCGTAGTGAAATTAAGAAAATGTCAGGAAAGCGGGGAAGTGGGGTATTGCAGGGAAAAGTAAACTTGGCAGCCCAAAGCCAACATCATATTGAATGGAGAAAAACTGAAAGTTTCTCCTCTAAAAGCAGGAACAAGACAAGGTTGTCCACTCTCGCTAGCTCTATTCAATATAGTTCTTGAAACTCTAGCCAGAGAAATCAGGCACGAGAAGGAAAATAAAGGAATACAAATAGGAAATGAAGAAGTCAAACTATAATTGTTTGCTGATCCTATGTCTAGAAGACCCCCAAAATTTCACTAGGAGACTCCTAGAGCTAATAAATGAATTTAACAAAGTAAAAGGATGTAAGATTAACACTCATAAATCAATAAAATTTCTGTACTCCAACAGCAATTCAGCTGAGAAAGAAATCAGGGAAACTATCCCTTTCACAATATTCTAAAAATAAATAACTAAAATTAAATAAAATAAAAAAGGGAATTAATCTAACCAAGAAAGTGAAAGACCTCTACAATGAAAACTGTAGAACACTGAAGAAAGAAATTGAAGAAGACCTCAGAAGATGGAAAGACCTCTCATGTTCTTGGATAGGCAGAATTAATATTGTCAAAATGGCCACACTACCAAATCAATATACACACTCAGTGCAACCCCTATAAATATACCAATGGCATTATTCACAAAACTAGAAAAAACAATCATTAAGTTCATTTGGAAGAATAAGAGACCCAGAATAGCCAAAGCAATTCTAAATAAGAAAAGTGATGGAGGAGGCATCACAATATCCAATCTCAAAATATACTACAGAGCCAGCATGGTATTGGCATCAAAATAGACACAAAAACCAATGGAATAGAATAGCAGACACAGAAGCAAACCTACATACTAATAGAAAAAATCATTTGTTAAAAAGGCTATCTCATATATTTTTGGCACCCTTTTTTTTTTTTATCCAAAATTTGACATTTTTTATTTTTGGACTGTGGTTGACCACAGGTTACTAAAACCATGGAAAGCAAAACTGCTGCTAAAAGAAGAAACTACTGTACTTCAGTCTTAGGTATGACTCCAAAGCCCAATTTAAATTATCAGACTGCAGTACCTGCTTCTCCTCTCCGCAATTTGGCATAGCTTCAGCATTTCCATGATAATTTCTTGATATTCAATAATCTTATAAATAGATACACCATGATTTATTTTTCTATTCACCTACTATTAGCCAGATATGTGTATGTATTGCTATTATAAATAATTCCATAATATCTTTTTTCTTTTTTAGAATTGAAGATTGAACTGAGAGTCTCACACATGCTAATCATATGCATGACCAATATCCCACAATTTTTTTTTTAACTCTGTCCCTATTTTTATTTTTTGTTTTTTGTTTTTGTTTTTGTGGTGCTGAGGATCAAACCCAGGTCCTCCCACATGCTAGACAAGCACTCCACCACTGAGCTACCTCCCCAGTCCTGTCCCCACTTTGGACAATTACCTTGTTGTTTTTGGCACCTTTTTAACAAATGGTTCTGGGGCCAGGCATGGTAGTACATGCCTATAACACCAGCGGCTGAGACAGGAGGATTGAAAGTTTAAAGCCAGCCTCAGCAATTATGCTAATACTTGAAGAGTGCCACCCTTAGAGACACCGGGGTCAGGTTCAAAGCACAGGAAACTGTATGTGCCAAGGACAGAGACTTCACCCCACACACAAAAGTCAAATCAAAATGGATCAAAGACTTAGGAATTAGACTAGAAATCTTGCAACTGCTAGAAGAAAACATATGGTCGACCCTCCATTATATAGGTGTAGGCACTGACTTCCTCAACAAAAACCTCAAAGCTCAAGAAATAAAACCAAAAATCAATAAGTGGGATGCCACTAAGTTAAAAAGTTTTTGCAGCTGGATGCAGTGGCACATGCCTGTAATCCCAGTGGCTTGGGAGGCTGAGGCAAGAGGATAGCAAGTTCAAAGCCAGCCTCAGCAAAAGTGAGGCAGGCACTAAGTAACTCAGTGAGACCCTGTATCTAAATAAATACAAAGTAGGGCAGATGTGGCTCAGTGGTCAAGTGCTCCAGAGTTCAATCCCCAGTACCAAAAAATAAAAATAAAAATAAAAAAGGAAGAAAAGAAAAGAAAATAGTTTTTGCACAGCAAAGGAAACAAGAGTAAAGAGAGAGCCCATGGAATGTGAAAAAAATATTTTCTAGCTACTCCTCTGACAAGGGATTGATATCCAGAATATATTAAGAACTCAAAAAACTCAGTGCCAAAAAACCAAATAATCCAATCAGTAAATGGGCAAAAGAACAGAAATTTATCAAAAAAAAGAAACACAAAAGACCAATAAATATATGAAAAAAATGTTCAACATCTCTAGTAACCAGGGAAATGCAAATCAAAACTACATTAAGATTTCATTTCACTCCAGTCAGAATAGCAATTATCAAGAATACAAATAATAAATGCTGGTGAGGATGTGGGGGAAAAGGTACAGCCATATATTGTTGGTGGGACTGCAAATTAGTACATCCACTTTGGAAAGCAGTGTGGAGTTTCCTCAAAAAACTAGTAACGGAACCACCATGTGACCCAGCTATCTCTCTTCTCCGTATTTATCCAAAAGCACTAAAATCAGAATACCATAGCAATACAGCCACTACAGTGTTCTAGCAGCCAGTTCACAATACCAAATTATGAAATCAATCCAAATGCTCATCAATAGATGAATGGATCAAGAAAATGTGGTAGGTATACACAATGGAGTTTTACTCAGTCATAAAGAAAAACAAAGTATGACATTTGCCAGTAAATGGATGGAAATGGAGAAAAATCATACTTAGTGAAATAAACCAGACTCAGAAAATCAAGGGTGGAATGCTTTCTCTTACATGTGAAAGCTGAAAGAGAAATAAGGGAAAGAAAGTAGTGGGGGATGGGATTAGATATAATAAAGATACAGTGAAGATCAGTGGAGTAGTTAGGAGAATGAGAGGGAGGGAGGAAGAAAGGGAAAGGGAAAGAAATATGGACTGAATCTAACAGAATCATGTTATATACATATATAAATATACCAAGGCATATATCTCCTTTATGTATATATAGAAAGTACCCATAAAAATGAATAAAGGAGTGAAAGGAAGATCAGAAGAATAGAGGAGGCAGATAAGGGGGAGGGAGGAGGGAAGAAAAGGGGAAAGGGAATGGGGGTTCAAATGAAATTCTTTGTATGTATAATTTTGTCAAAAGGAATCCAAATACTGTGTATAATTATAATGCTCTATAAAAAAGAACTACTAATGCTGACTCAGTGAAAACAGTAATCTGAATAGATGCAACATAGCAATGTTTAATTCAGATTAATTGTTTTTTATAATACAACAACTGTGCACCAAGAAAAAAAAAAAAAAAAAAAAACAACCTTGGCAGATGAACACCACCTATACATGAAACAGTGTGACATACTCTCTGTCCCCATGGAGAAGAACTAGCAGATGCCACCAAGAGATGCAGTGAATTACCCTGTTCAGGTAAAGTGTTTGTGCATGTAATTCTTTTTGTTTTTTAAATATTTGTGTTTTCTTTTTTCTTCTTTTTGTAATTCTCAACTTGGTTTACTTTTTTAAAATTAATTAGTTTATTTTGTGGTGCTGTGGATTGAACCCAGGGCCTCACTTGTGCTAAGCAAACCCTATACCACTGAGCTTCATTCCCAGCCTTGAATTGTTTTGATATTTTTAAGTTCTATAGATAACAAAGACTCCTCCTTTTCCCATCACTCTTTTTGTTTGCTTCTGCTCACCTTTTGCCCTATATTCACATTATTTTAACACCAAACTTCCTGAAAAGCAGTTTTGCTGTCAGCTCTCATTCTCCAGCGCCCTTCTAGTTTTTGTCTCAACTACTCCCCTGAGGCTACTTCCGCAATGGCCCCTCTGTCTCTTCTTGCCTCCTTCTCCTTCCCTCCCCCTCCTCCTCTCAGGACCTTGCACATGCTAAGCAAACACTCTACCACTGAGCTACATTTCCAACTCTTATTTTTTTATTTTGAGGTGGTGTCTCATTAAATTGCCCAAGCTGGCCTTGAAATTTGAGATTCTACTGCCTCAACCTCCTAATTCTGGCCCTTCTTAACTGAAACATTCACTGAGTAGAGGACTTTTAACTCCAACTTCCCCCATCTTCTCATGCCTTTCCTTTTGTTTTTTGTCCTTCACCAACCCCAGTACTTCCAGGATCATGTTCTCCTACCACCTTTAGTTCATTTATCCATCCCCTTGGCTCTGGTGACTGTTTTCTGATCACTCTTAAACCTGTGTCTCCAGCCCTGAATCCTTCCCACTTCCTACCAGACTCAGATCAGTACTTTCTAGTCAATTGCTTCTCAGGCTTCTGAACAAAGCCACGTTTAACTTCACCTTTTTCCTCTCTTCTGATTGTGTTAATTCATCACCACTCATCCACAAACACTCATTCTTTCGTGCTCATTCCTCATTTGAAGGAGCTTCCCCTGGGTGCCCTGGGTTAGCACAACAAAGGTGAAGATGTGTAGTATCAAATTGAAGTAATATTTGAAAGATTCAAGAGACAATGTCACCCCTATCTCCTACCCTTGCATACTCCCAAGTAACGTTCCCCTACAACTTTCTTTTTGCACCCCAAATCACTTTCCCCCTCCTTTCTTCTGCTCTCATTTCTCAGCTGCTAGACTGTTCCATACCTACAAATTCTGACTTCTCCTTATCCATTTACTTCTTAGCTGCTATTACCCATGCCCTCCCCTCTTTGCTGCCTCTACTAGCACTCTGCCAAATACTTGACCTTTTCTCCACCCCCCACCTCCTGGTCCCATCTGCCATATCTGATATCATTACTTGCCACCTCCTTCTTGGAACCTTGTTTGTTTTACCTAGTAGTAATAGTAAGAATTACTATTTATTGAACACTCAATATGTGCCATATGGTATACTAAGTGCTTTATATGCATTAGGTCATTTAGTCACCAAAATAATCCTGGGAAATGGACACTATTAAAATTGTCATCAGGCACAGTGGTGCATGCTTGTAATCCCAGTGACTCAGGAGGCTGAGGAAGGAGGATCACTTGTTTTTGGTCAGACTCAACTTAGCAAGGCACTAATCAACTTAGGTGAGAACCTGCCTCAAAATAAAAAGGGTTGGGGACGTAACTCAGTAGGAAAGTGCCTCTTGGTTCAATCCCCAGTACCAAAAAAATAATAATTTTTTTTTTTTAAAATAGGACTGAAGTCCTATTGGCCAATGGTGAACTCAATGGTAATGTGCTTGCTTAGCATGTATGATGCACTGGGTTTGATCATCAGTACCACATAAAAATAAATAAAATAAAGGTGTTGAGTCCATCTACAACTATTTTTTAAATTTCAAATAAAATCATCCCTATTTTATGGAAAAAGAAACTGAGTTATAATGAAGTTAAGCAGCAAGCCTAAAGTCACAGCAGGGGACAAACCAAGCTGGGTTGTAAATACCAGTCAGTCTAACTCCAGAACCCAGCTTCTAAGTTACCAAATTCCTTTCAATATTGTAAAAGTGTAGCTGAAACTACATTTTTCATCTTTCTCAACAATTCCTTTGCCTCGGATCCCCTCTAGATCTTTTCACATGTCAGACTTTTTCTTCCAAAGTTAATTCTTGAAAAACTGTTTCTATTACTCAGCCTCTGCTACTTCCCTTGGCTCCAGTATTCAGGAAAGACACTGACATCAGTGATATTACCCAGTTCGACAGACACTTTTGCCCTTGCTCCTCCACCTCTGTATGTGGCAAATGTAAGACTCAGTCTTAGGTACCTCAGTCTTCTCCTTGGCACATTCCTAAAAGGCCTGAATCATAGTTCGTCTAACTCAATTTAACTTCTTTCTTGGTGTCCTACTCTATTTCAGATATGACATGATAGGGGCTAAGTTATGTCCTCACAAAAAGTATTGAGCTGGGCTGGGGTAGTACATGCTTGTAGCCCTGCTGCTCTGGAAGCAGAGGCATGAGGTGTTGTTTTAGACCAGAAGTAGCAATCAGCTTGAGGCCAGCCTGAGTGATGTAGGGAGATCCCATCACAAAAGAAAAAAAAGAAAAAAAAACAGGCTGGGCATGGTGGTGCAGGTGTAGTTCCAAAGTTCCAATTACAAGTTTGAGGCCAACCACAGAAACCTTGTGAGACCCCCATCTCAAAATAAAACATAAAAAGGGCCAGATGATGTGGCACATGTCTATAATCCCAGTTACTTGGGAGACTGAGGCAGGAGGATGATGAGTACAAAGCCAGCTTCAGCAGTTGAACGAGGCCCTAAGCAACTTAGCAAAACCCTGCCTCTAAATAAAATATAAAAAAGGCTGGGGATGTGGATCAGTGGTTGAGCACCCTTGGGTTCATTCCCTGGTACCAAAATATAAAATAAAATAAAAATTAAAAGTAGCTCCTCAGTAGCTTCCCCTAAAATGCTCAGGAGCTGGGGATGTAGTACAGTGGTTGAACTGGTATAAGGCCCTGGGTTCAACAGCCAGTAGTCCCCCCAGGATCTTGCTAAGTTGCTAAGGGTCTTGCTAAATTGCTGAGGCTGGCTTTGAACTTGCAATCCTCCTATCTTAGCCTCCCAAGTCACTGTACCACCATGTCTGCCTTTATTTTTTTTAAATATTTTTTAGTTGTCAAAGGAATTTATTTGTTTATTCAAATGCGGTGCTGAGAATTGAACCCAGTGCCTCACACATGCAAGGCAGGCACTCTACCACGGAGCCACAACCTCAGCCCTGTCTGCCTTTACTTTATGCGTGTGTGTGTGTGTGTGTGTGCGTGTGTGTTTTGATATTTTAAAAACTGGTACCTGTGAATGTGACCTTATTCAGAAATACAGTCTTTGCAGATTTAATCAGGTTAATATGAAGTTATAACCATGAGACACACATTGAAGTCTTGAACAGATAAAATATGGCAGGTGTTTGCTATGGAATATTGTACATCAAGTCTTGGCTGTTACAAGCCAAGGAACTCCTGGGGCTACTAGAATCTGGTAAAGCAAGGAAAGATACTCCTCTTTAAGCTTTGGAGGGAAACAAATAACTCTGTCTGCCTCTTAATTTCAGACTTCTGTCTTTCAGAACTGTGAGAGAATCAATTTCTGTTATTTAAGTACCAGGTCTGTGGCATTTGTTAGGGAAACCATAGGAACCCATACACAACCCAAATACAGATGACTTCCTAATATGCCTCCAACCTAGACATCCTTCTGAGCTCCAGACCCCTGATGGCCAACCGCCAGCTGGAAACCTCTAGGGTCCCCTATGCTAGTAAAGGGTGCCACCAAATATAGATGCAGAGACCTGAGAATCAGCCTTGATACCAGCCTCTCCTTCCCTACCTCTAGTGTCTTGCTGTCTCTAGGTCCTGTCAGTTCTACACTGCCATCTCTGTTTATTTCTCTTCATCCCCACCGCCCTCCTGGTTCACATCATCAGTGTGTGTCTCTCGCCTGCTTCACCACAGTACCCACTCTGCCTATCTGACTTCCTTGCTTCCAGAGGACCCTGGGGTCCATTTTCCATGAACTATCACACCAGCAAAGGAGCTCCTCCAATCATTCTGCTTTAGTACCCTGCTTTATTTTCACTATCATCTTTATGAGTCCTGGGCATTTTCATACTCATATATTTTTTTTATAGTCTGTAAGTTTGGGATCTCTTCTATTTGTTCATTGCTGTAGTCTCAGCACCCACCACCCGGGCACCTTGTAAGTAACCTATGAATATCTGGCTGAATTAAGGAATGTAGCTAGAAAGAGCTTTCTAAAATGTTTTCTTCTTGGTCCCCCCTACCAGTGCAAATACTTAGGCATATTAAATATATACATTCCCCAGTGACCAGCAGTTCATCTGTGTCTATGACCCAAGCAGATTTATTTTTTTGAGATGAGTGATGAGGGTTTCCCTATGTTGCCCGGACTGGCCTTGAACTCCTGGGCTCAAGGGGTCCTCCAGCATCGGCCTCTGGAGTAGCAGAGGCTGCAGGCATGCCCCACCACTCCCCACTGGGCTCAATGATATCTTGAGTATCTTTCTTTGACATCTGGCCAGGGCAAGGGCACAGGCAAGGGCAACTGCACAAGAACTGTCATGATAAACACAGTGCTGGTTAGCGCCTCTGTGCATTGTCTTCTGGAAGTCTTTCACGTAGTTTACATCTGCATATTCATTTATTTCTTCAACAAACATTTATTGAGCACCTACTGTGTGCCTGGTGTATAAAAGGTGCTGGGGTAACAAAGTGAATAAAGCACAAAAGATCCTTTCTGTACTTGGATCTCACATAGCAAAGGAGACAATGAAATAAGTAAACAGATACATAAAATAATTATCAGTATACTAAAGGCCTTGAAGGAAATGCAGACTGATGTGATAGTAGAATATGGGGGATTAACCTAGAGTTAGGCTGTCAGGAAGACACACCTAGAAGGTGGTCTACTGCACTGTGACTTGAAGAATTGAGAAGACAGCCAAATAAAGGGATGAGGGAAAGAACATTCCAGATAGGGCTGGGTGTAGTGGTGCACACCTGTTATTCTAGCGGCTCAGGAGACTGAAGCAGGAGGATCGCAAGTTCAAAGCCAGCCTCAGCAACTTGGTGAGGCCCTAAGAAACTCAATAAAACCCCGTCTCTACATAAAATATTAAAAAGGGCTGGGGATGTGGCTTAGTGGTTAAGCACCCCTGGTTTCAATTCCCAGTACCAAAAGAAAAAAAAAAAGAAAGAAAGAAAGAAAAGAAAAGAAAATTCCAGATAGAGGAAACAGCTAAAGCAAAAGCAGAAAAGACCTGAGCCTACTGGAAGAAAAAGTTTAGTGCAGAGGGCAAGTCTGGTGAATAGGAAGAAGGTGGAGATAGGCAAGATTAGATCAACCAAAGCTTTGGGATCTAGATTTTATTTTAATTAATTAATTAACTTTTACTATACTGGGAAGAGCCTCACACATGGTAGATAAGTGTTCTATTACTGAGCACCATCCCCAACCTTATTTATTTATTTATTTATTTTGAGACAGGGTCTCATTAAGTTGCTGAAATTGACCTGGAATTTGGGATCCTCCTTCTTCAACCTCCTGAGTCATTGGGATTACAGGTATGTGCCACTGCATCCTGCTAGATTTTCTAAAAATTTAATTTAATTTAGAGTTTTTGTTTGTTTTTCGCAGTGCTAGGGACCAAACCCAGGGCCTCATACATGCTAGGCAAGAGTTCTACCACTGAGATATGCCCCAAACCCTAGATTTTATTCTAAGAGTAATGGGAAGACTTTGGAGCATTTTGAAAAGGGCAGAGTCATAATCTGATTTATGTATTTTTAATGTTGTTTTGTAAAAGGCTTTTCCAAAATAACTCTTTATTGTTTGAGCATTGCCTGCCCCCACCATTTGTTTTATAAACTTGTATAGCTGACCACATCCCAGGCTTTGTGGTGGATGCTTAGGATCCAAGAGCCTACCATCATGGAGTTGCAGTCTATTGGGTAGACAGACAGATG
Source organism: Sciurus carolinensis (assembly GCF_902686445.1). Taxonomy (NCBI): domain Eukaryota; kingdom Metazoa; phylum Chordata; class Mammalia; order Rodentia; family Sciuridae; genus Sciurus; species Sciurus carolinensis. The sequence goes on along the minus strand of NC_062215.1, from coordinate 52,387,882 downwards.
TTGCTGGCAAGGGTGAACCAGAGTGCATGAGGCAGACACAGTGCCATTCAAGGCAAACTGTGTCAAATTTGAATGGCAAACTGCCATTCAAGTTAAAAGGAATGTCAGGGATGGCATTGGTGTAAGATGAAGCTAGACTCCAGTATGAAAGGCCCTTGAAAGTAGGCCAGGTGAAAATGGGATTAAAGTAGATGCAAGGATCTGGAAAAGATTCCTTGTACATGGATGCAAGAGTTCTTCTAGGGCTAGAAAGAAGTCAGATCAGATCCTGAGACTGGTTGATATGTCCAGGCCTGATTTTCCCTTTGGTTCTTTCCTTTCCAAATACAGATGTCATCTGCTCTTCACCTCCTCTTTTACATCTTGAGGTAATCTTTTTATTTCTAGACCAGTCAAGAAGGGATGATAGCCATCCCTCTGTATTGCCTCTAGTTTTGTTTTTTGAAGGATTTGCTTTTGTTTTTGCAGCACTGGAGATCAAACCCAGGGCTTTGTGCATGTTAGGCGAGCACTCTACCTCTGAGTTACAACCCTAACCCAAACTTCTAACTTCATTCCCTAGCACCTAGGTTCAGAAAGACCTCTGGGAATGAGGATGGGTTCTAGTCTCTTATGCAAGACCAGAACCATGCCAGTCTTATTCTTCCCCAACTCCCCCCTCTTTTCCTTTACTTCTTTGAAGCAAGATCAAACTCACAAAAGATACCTCAAGAATGTTCTTACAGCACTATTCCTACTTTCTTAACAACTACTATTCCTAAACCTTTTCATTCACTGATGATAGATGCTGGTAATGTCCTATGCACACAGATTAAAATTATATACTTATTTTAGATAATAATTTTAGATAAAATTATATAATATTTTCTGATAATTCTCACATTGCAACTTTGCTCTCAAGGGACCAAAGCTAACCTCATCATACTTGTCTCCTAAGTATCTGACTTTTTTTTTTTGATACAGAGGGGATTGAACCCAGGGATACTTAACCACTGAGCTACATCCCCAGCCCTTTTTATTTTGTATTTTGACACAGGGTCTTGCTAAGTTGTTTAGGGCCTTGCTAAATTGCTGAGGCTGGCTTTGAACTTGTGATCCTCCTGCTTCAGCCTCCCCCACTGGGAAGTGGCTGACATTTAATATATTCAGTGAATGTTAGTTTAATTAATGAATGAGTGAATGAAGTTGAGGCTTTTGCAGCAGCTGGTGCTCTGAGAATATGTCCAATGATACCCACCACCACAAAATATCACCTATATGTCCATTCCCAAGGTTCATTTGGTGTTTTTGACTTTTGTGAAAACCCTTGATGATAGAAGGAAGTATAATCTCTGCCAGGACCCCTGATAAGGATTAATTTTTACTGTAAAATATTTGTACCACAGAGAACACTTGTCCCACTCCAAACCTTACCTATTTTCTCCCTGCAGCTGTTGACTTCATTTACCTTCACATGCAACATAGAACATACTCACTACTATCTCGGATTTGGCAGGGGGCATAATCAGTAGGATACGAATCAGATGTATTTTTTTTTTAAATAGCATGGAAACAAGATTGGAAGAAAATATGGTAAAACACCTAGGCTTGGTGTGTGCCAGTGACACAGGAGGCTGAAGCAGGAGGATCAAAAGTTTTAGGCCAGAGTGGGCAACTTAGAGAGATCCCATCTCAAATAAAAAGTAAAAATAAAAAAAAAAAGACTGGGGGGTGTATTTCAGTGGTAGAGGGCCCTTGGATTACATCCTTAGTACCACAAGAAAAAAAAAGAAAGATAAGGAGAAGAAAAAAAGAAAATGTAGTACAACATTAACAGCAGTTGCTTCTCAGGTTTGGGTTTGTGGTTAATTGTTTTCTTACTATTTTCTGTATTTCCCAAAATTTTCTATAATGGATTCATATTTTTATGCTAAGAAAGTTTGACTGAACCTTTTTTATTTTTAATTTAATTTAATTTAATTTTTTTTTTTTTTTTTTTTTTTGGTACCAGGAATTGAACCCAAGGTCACTTTGCCACTGAGCTACATTCCCAGTTCTTTTTTAACTTTTTAATTGTTTAAAAACTTCACACAGAGTCTCTCTAAGTTTCTGATGCTGGCATCAAACTTATGATCCTCATGCCTGGTAATCTTTTCTTTTCTTATCTTTTTCTTTTTTTTTTTTTTTTTTTGGTACCAGGGTTTGAATCCAGGGGCACTTAACCACTAAGCCATATCCCAGTCCTTTTAATTTTTTTTATTTAGAGATACAATCTTGCTAAATTGTTTAGAACTTTGCTGAATTGCTGAGGCTGGCTTTGAATTTGTAATCCTCCTGTCTCAGCTTCCTAAATTGCTGGGATTACAGGCATATACTGCCACTTCTGGCTTAGAATCTTTTTAGTTCTGTAAAAACATTACTCTTTTCTTTGGTACTGGGTATTGAACCCAGGGGTGCTTTACCACTGAGCTGCATCCCAGCCTTTTTTATTTTGAGACAATATTTTGCTAAGTTGCTGAGGCTGGCATCGAATTTACGATCCTCTTGCCTCAGATTCTCAGTTCTCTGGGATTTTAGGCTTGTGCCCAGCAAAACATTCCTCTTGATATGACTGGAGCCCCTACCCTTTTGTTGAGGGACAAGAGGTACAAAAGTACAGAAAACAACTAGTTTAGTCTCTTCCCCAGTCCTACTCCTCCTTCCTAAGCCCAGCTTTGCTGGAGGACTAACTGCATGTCCCATCGAACTCTGAGCTGACTTAGCAAGAATCTCAGAATTCTAGAATCTTCTCAGGATTTCACAGGTCCTGCATGATTGCATTTATTTTCAGGAATGGCTTGATTAATCCATTATGTCTTCCAGTCACACAGACTAACAGCACTTTTGATCACCCTGTGCCTTCATTTTCCTTATTCAATTAACCACATCTCCAGAATGTCTCTGATAATCATCTTTTGTCTCCCTTCCTCATTGTCCTGGTCTAGGGCTTCCCACTGCCCTGGTTCAGGCCTTCCCACTTGTTCACTTGGGCTACTGTCAGCGGCTCTCCACAGGTCTCTTGCTTCTGGTATGACTGCATTTTGATTCCTTTGTCATCTATGGCTGGTGGGAACTTCTTAGAACAGAGTCACATCAGTGATTGGCTTTGTTTTTCTAATCAGTAAGAGAAAAAAAGGCCCTGCTCCTTTGCACACATTCAGGCCTCCCTCCCCTGCTTTACCATTCAATTAATATCTCTGTCTACCCCACGCCCACATGACTCTTTCCTTTATTCACTGCACACATCTTCCTCTTCCTCCATCCTCCATACCTTTTTTTCTTTTCCTTTTCTATCTTTTTTTTTTTTTCTTTTGGTACTGAACACTGAATTCAGGGCACACTACCACTGAGTTACATCTCCAGCCCTTTTATTTTTTTACTTTGAGACAGGGTCTTACTAAGTTGCTGAAGCTTTCTCAAATTTGCAATTGTCCTGCCTCAGCCTCCCAAGTCATGGAGATTGTAGGCATGTACCACCTCACCCAGATTTTTAAAAAATTGTTTTTCTGGACTGGAGTTGTAGCTCAGTGGTAGAGCACTTGCTAGCACATGTGAGGTACTAGGTTCGATCCTCAGCACCACATAAAAATAATAAATAAAATAAAGTTATGGTGTCCATCTACAACTAAAAATTCTTTTTAAAAATTGTTTTTCTACAATTACATGTGGAAATCCATACATAACAAATTAAATCTCTATCTCTCACCCTGCACAAAAATCCACTCAAAGTGGATCAAAGGCTTAGGCACTAAAACAGAGACTCTGCATCTTATAGAAGAGTTGACTTAGGACCTGACTTCCTTAACAAGACTTCTAAAGCACAAAAAGTAAAATAAAGAATCAATAAATAGGATGGATTCAAACTAAAAAACTTCTTCTCATCAAAGGAAACAATAATTTGGAGAGAGAGCCTACAGAATGGGAGAAAATCTTTATCACACCCACCTCAGAGCACTAATTTCCAAGATATGTAAAGAACTCAAAAAACTTAACACCAAAAAAACCCAAGCAATAAATGGGCTAAGGAACTGAACAGACACTTCACAGAAGAAGAAATACAATCGATCAACAAACATATGAAAAAATGTTCATCATCTCTTGCAGTTGGAGAAATGGAAATCAAAACTGCTCTAAGATTTTATCTCCCTCCAGTCAGAATGGCAATTATCAAAAATATAAACAATAATAAGTGTTGGCGAGGATGTGGGGATAAAGGTGCACTCATACACTCATACATTGTTGGTGGGACTGCAGATTGGTGCAACCACTTTGGAAGCAGTATGGAGATTCCTAAGAAAACTTGGAATGGAACCACCATTTGACCCAGCTATCCCACTCCTTGGTTTATACCCAACAGACTTAAAATCAGCAGACTACAGTGACACTGCCACATCAATGTTTATAGCAGCTCAATTCATGATAGCAAAATTATGGAACCAACCTAGATGCCCTTCAACAGATGAATAGATAAAGAAAATGTGGTACATGTACACAATGGAATATTACTCAGCCTTAAAGAAGTATGAAATTATGGTATTTGCAGGTAAATGATTGGAGCTGGAGAATATCATGCTAAATGAAATAAGCCAATCCCCAAAAACCAAAGGCCCAATGTTTTCTCTGATAAGCAGATGCTGATATATAGTGGAGGGTAGGTAGGGAAGAATGAAGGAAATTTTGATTGTACAGAGGGGAGTAAGGGGAGGGGTGGGGCCGGTGAGAATGAGAAGGAGGGTAGATTGAGACAGACATTATTACCCTATATACATGTATGAAAAATATTTTTAAAAAAACAAATTGTTTTTCTTAAGAGACAGAATCTCATCTTACTGTTGCTCAGGCTGGCCTTGAACTCTTAGGCTCAAGTGATCCTATTCCCTCAGTCTCCCATTGTACTTAGGATTACAGGTAGGTGCCACTGCAATTGGCTCCTTTATTCTTATTTTTACCTTCCTCTGAAAATCCCACATTCCTCCCACACCCCTTTTCAATGCTGGAGATAGAACCCAGGGGCTCCTGCACACCAAGCAATTGCTGTACCACTGAGTTACATGCTACATCCCCAGACCTAACTCATTTCTGAAGATCCTCAAGAAATCCTAGTTCAGAGCCTCTTTTTCTTCTTCTTCTTTTGGTACTGGGGATTGATCCCAGGAGTGGTTTACCACTGAACTACATACTCAACCTTTTTTATTTTTTATTTTGAGAGAGGATCTCACTGAGTTAGTTAGGGCCTCTCTAAATTGTGATCTTTCTGCTTCAACCTCTTAAGTCACTGGGATTACAGTTGTGCACCACTACACCCAGACCCTTATTTCTTGATAGATACCTGAACAAACATGACTGCTTTCTAAGAGCTTTCTTGTATCTGGTCTCTTGCTCCTTTAGCCCATTTGTCATACCATTTCTGGACTATCCTGACCTAATTCTACTTTGTATATATCAGAACTACTCTTTCCTTTCGGTGGACCTTATCAGAAGTATGTTGTTAAATGGTTAACAATCAGTTCCGTTAAAGGGAATTGATTTGTAGCACTTGCCAGTTTCTGTGGTAAACACTTCCACTGTGGCCAATTTCAAACTACTAATTAGACATTATTGAACATGGAGTTGGTAAGAGATGTACACAATTGTTTATTATTTTTATTATAGCTTAATACAAGCAGCCTCCACTATTGGTTCCCATTCAAACTTTTCATTGGTGCTTCCAAAAGAACTCTATATTATTGTTGCAACTTTTCTGTAAATCTAAAATTATTTCAGAATTGGGCTGGGAAGGTAGCTTAGTGGCAGAGTACTTGCCTCGTATGCATAAGGCCCTGGGTTCAATCCCTAGCAGTGTGAAAAATTAAATCAATCAAAATATGAAGTTTCCAAAATTCTACCAGAACAGTCTAACCAAACAGAAGTAGAATCTGTTGGCAGACCTCTTTCCTAGCAAAATTTGGGTACCCTGTAAATGTTACCTTTTCAGAAAGGAAATGAGGAAGTAATAAATGAGCTTTATTGCTAATATGTCAATGCAAAGCCATTGAAAATCTATTGAAGGGTAGCTGGAAACTTTTAAAGAATATCTGAATTCTAGTCTTGGTGAGTAGGTGTGAGCACAAGAAGACAGAAAAGGAATATGAATGTCACTAAAATAAGTATTCATATATGAATAAGTAACAATTAATTCCACCATCATGTATAATTATAATGCAACAGTAAAAAGTATGGAAAAAAGATTTTAAATTAATAAAGTAAATTATAATCAAAACAATTATATTTGAACCAGTTCTCAAGAAAGAAACTTTCATGTGAACATGAAGAATGCTGAACATGTAAATTAGAAAGGAAGGCCCAGGAGAGATTCTCTGATAGTTTTCAGGGTAGTACTTCCCCCACCCCCATTGGGGCTGGGGATTGAACCCAGGGCCTTAGTACATGAGAGGCAGGCACGCTACCAACTGAGCTATATCCCCAACCCTTTCAGGGTAGTCTAATTCAGAATTAGTAATAGTTCAGATTCTTCTTTTGTTGGGGGGGACTGAGGATTGAACTCAGGGACACTCTATCACTGAGCTACATCCCCAGTCCTTTTTGTTCTTTATTTTGAGACAGAATGTTGCTAAGTTGCTGGGAGTCTTGCTAAGTTGCTGCTGAGGCTGGCCTCAAACTTGTGATTGCAAGTCACTGGGATTACAGGCATGCACCACCATGCCCTGCTTTTCTTTCTTTTTTTTTTTTTTTTCAGTGCTGGCCACAGAACCCAGGCTTTGAGCATGCCAAGCATGTGCTTAAGCATTGAGCTACATCCTTAGTCCTGAACTCTGTGATTTTTTTTTTCTTTTTGGTTTGCATAGGTTTTTGTTTTTATTTTTTTTCATTGTATTCCTATTTTTTCCCACTATATATATATATACACACACACACACATTAGTCATAGATGGACACAATACCTTTATTTATTTTTATGTGGTGCTGAGGATTGAACACAGTGCCTCACATGTGCTAAGCGAGCGTTCTGTGACTAAGCTATAGTCGCAGGCTCTTTTTCCACATTTTTAAATTGGTGCATTATAATTGTACAAATTAATGTGATCTGTTGTTACATATTCATATTTGCACACAACATAACAGTATAATTTGGCTGAAATCACACCCCAGCACTTCCACCCTCCTTCTCTGTCTCCCACACCTTGCCAGTGTGATCTTTTGTGACTTTGACTTAGCAAAATGTTTTTAATGTTCACCCATGTCGTAGCACGTATCCAGTTCTTCATTTCTTTTTATTGCTGAATAGTATTTCATTGTATATGCTACATTTTATTGCTCCATCGGTTGATAGATATATGGGTTGTGACAACTTTTTTGATTATTATAAATAATGGTGCTTTGAACATCTGTGTAGTTTTTCTTAAACTTGATGTGAAATTCACATAACATAAAATTTACTTTAGAAAAAAAATATTTTTTGGTACTGGGGATTGAATCCAGGGGTTCTTTACCACTGAGCTACAACTTCAATCTCTTTTCATATTTTGAGACAGAATGTTGCAAAATTGCCCAGATTGGCCTCGAACTTTTGATCCTCCTGCTTTAGCCTCCCAAGTCAGTAGAATGATAGGTATTGTAGACTAGCTAAAATTAGCCATTTTAAAGTGAACAATTCAGTGGCACTACATGCATTCACAATGTTGTGCAACCATTACCTCTATCTACTTCCAAAACATTTTCATCACTAAGGTAAAGCCCTATAACAAGTAAGTAATGCCCCATAACCTCTTCTTCTAGGACCTGATAACCTCCAATCAGCTTTGCTTCTAAAATTTACCTATTTTGAATAATTTTTTTAATCAGTGAAATCATAGAAAATATGACCTTTTGCTTTTACTCAGTATGTTTTTGAGGTTCATCCAGCTGTAGCATTTGTAAGTTACATCATTCCTTTTTATGACTGAATAATATTCCATTGTAAGGATATAGCATATTTTGTTTATCCATTCATCTATTGGATATTTGAATTATTTCCACCCTTTGGATACTGTAATGAGCGCTGTAGTGAACAATCACATGCAAGGATTTGAGTCGGCTTTTGGTGATACTGGATTCGCCTCCATTGGGCTAGGAACGCTCATCACTGAGTTATACCCCCAGTCCAAGTTTGTTTGTAAGTCTTTGGGTATATACATAGGAGTGGAACTTGCTGGGCCGTATGAAAGTTAACATGTTTGAAAATAGCAAGAATTGAAGTTTTAAACAATGTTCCCAAGAACGTTTTTGTTTTTGCAAAGTACACGAATTTCAGAAAATTGAGTGGAAGTATCTGCGGTTGATAGTATAATGTGCTACACGAATGTAGCAATTCAAGTTAGTATTTGCAGTTCACACATCACGGGTTTTTTACACCCTGGTGAGTTGAGAAGTTTAGACATCATTGCTTCTTTCATTTCACGGTAATAAAATTAAGGCAGAACGATTTTAATTAACTTCTAAGAGCCACAAAGTCAGAACCAGATTCAAGGTTTTGGGTTCCAAGACCAGATCTTTAGTCGCTTGACGGTACTGTTATCCACCTAACCGGCATATCAAGGTAGCGAAGACGGTAGTGGGAAACCTAGGAACTGGAGGAAAACGTCTCAGGAAGAGCAGCAGTATTTTTCCCTAAGACGAGCGACGGAAATAAACTCCGAGAATGAGAAAGATCGTTTCCAGTTTCTTGGTCATCTTCTATGATTTCAGAATGTCAATGCAATTTAACATACCAGTCTTCTTTATAGATACAATTTTTCTAAGGGGGCTGTAGATAATTATTTGGAAACCGCAGAGCCCATATAGGAAAAAGTAAACGCTGTATCTATTTAGGATCTGGCTTAGAACCGCATCTGCGGAAGCCATAGGGACGAACGCAGACCGGAGTTTAAACAAGATGGTGGCTGGTACGGGACCGTTCTGTCTTTCCAGCGAAACTCTATGGTAGAGCAGAGTCGTAGATGAGAGAAGTGAAGCCGAGATGGGTGGTAACCCGACCACACATCGCGCTAAAAGAGTGGAGCGAAAAGCGATCTCTCGCGCATGTGTGGAACTGCAAGCAAGGATTCTGAGGCAAGGGGCCCAGCCCACAGTGCAAGTTTTCTGAAACGTGTGGGTCGTTTAAGTCCAGTTAAAGCCGAGGTGGGGCATTTCCTAAAACGCATGCGTTCTAGTACAGTGGCGTGGTCTTTTCAACGCCCGGCGTACAAACGACGTCTGAGGTGGAAGGGGCGTTTAGGATTCTCAACACGCATGCGTTTTGAAACCGAGGCGTTTCCTTCAGAGGGTGTGGAGTGCAGGGGTCCTTATTGCGCAGGCGCAAATACAGTCCGGTAGGGCGAGTGGTCTATCTAGGGGAGGGAAGATAAGGTTGAAGGGATTAAAAAACCGGATGCGCCTGCGCGTTGCTGACTGGTTGGAGGGGTTCATGTTTTCTGAGGGGCGGGGTCACGTCACGCGTCATTGGATGGGTAGGTGGGGCAGAGGGTGGAGATCGGGGAGGGTCTTTGCGCTTGCGCAGTGCGGGGGTGGAGGGCGGAGGAGCCAGAGAGCACGCTTGCGCGGCTGTCATAGGGCTGCTTGGTTGGTCAGTGGGGAGTCGGCGCCTGCGTACTAAGACCCGTGTGCAGCAGCGGCGGCGGCGGCAGAGGCGGCGGCGGCGGCGGTAGCGGGCTCGGAGGCAGCGGTTGGGCTCGCGGCGAGCGGACGGGGTTGAGTCAGTGCGTTCGCGCGAGGTGAGAGCGGTCAGGGCGCGCCTGCGCGGAACCTCTGCTTGAGTCGGGAAGGAGAAATGGAACTATACGGGGGTCGGGGAGGGGGGCAGAAGGGAGCGGCGGCCACCACCGCATGGGTTTGGTCGGGGAGCGGCGCGAGGTGCGGAGAGGCGCGGGCGCGCGGCCGGTTGGCGCGCGGGGTGACGGTTGGGGCTGGCCGGGTGACGTTGGAGCGACGCAGGGCGGAGGACGGCGAGCCGCGAGGCCGCCACGCGGGAGAGGCCGCCAGGCGGCTGCTCCAGGGAGAGGGCCGGGGGCCAGGTCAGCCCCTTTGGGGCAAGGGTCCCAGGGTCGTTGAGGACCGGGCACCGCGCGGCCACGTGAGGTGGGGGAGGGGGCTGTTCCGTGAGCGCATGTGAAGGGGGGGTTGTCGGCCGGCGGGGGGGGGAGGGGAGGCAGCGAGGCTTCGGCCTGGCGCAGCCTTTGGGGAGGGGGCACTCGCGGCACCGGAAGTGCCCCCCCAAGGGCGACTGCCCTCAGGGTCGAAGGCCGCATGGCCGAATGTGGACCGGGTCCGCATGGCAGCGCGGGGACCCCTCCCCCCAGGTCCCGGCCACCGGAAGCCCCGGACGGCCACATGGTGGGCGGGAGCCGGCAACCCCCGGCGCTGAGAGAGCTGGTCCTCGCGGACGTCAGTGGGAACCCGGAATTTTGGGTAGTGGGAGAAGTCTGAGGACCAGTTTTTGATCACCCCAGAGGGCCAGCTGCAGGCATATGTTGGCGTTCCTCAGCCTCATGGGCCCCTGGAGCTTTTCTCCTAATATTCACGTGAAGTGAGGCAGTCAACCAGGTGAAAGTGGCACTCCTGGAACTGCGAGGCCGGAGAAATTGGGAGACCGAGAGTGATTGGACAGGAGCCCCACTCCTTTCTTGGCACGTGCCGACAGCGCCTTAAAGTCCGGGACAGATGAGTTCCCCTCCATGATATGCGCTCTTCACTTTGTCACAAGTGGCTGTCCTTGTGTGTCTAGTTTGGGAGTTCCTCGGTTTTAGAGTTCCTGATTTTCAGCCTAGTGTGATTTCTACTACTCACTACTACCAACCCTTTGCTTTCATTTTATTGTCATTCGCCACCCCCCACTCCCCCACTTTCTGACTGTACAGGCCGGGCTTGAAAAGTCGACAGCACCGGTGCATCCTGGGAAAAGTGGGAGGGCCCTGGAGGAGAGGCAGGGTTCCCTTTGGGAACTGAGATCGAGGTGTTTGGCAGGGGGATGGTTTAGGAAACTACTTTCACCCTCTTGACTGCATCTGCAAGTGCATGTTGGAGAGAGGCGGGAATCCCCCAAAGAGGCCTTGTGGTTTCCTGTACCAGTGACTGGCTTGTGTGTGGATAGGGTAGGGGGTGTAACAGCCGGGTGGGGCCTTGTCCTCCGGTTTCTACCCTCCCCCCTACACACACACACACACACACACACACACACACACACACACAGGCATTAGCTCCACCCTTTTGCTGGCTCATAGCTGCTCACCTAATTATAGCTCTGGCTAAGTGTTGGGAAGAGGGGTGGTTGGTTTCAGTGGCAAGTAACACCTGAGTCCTCCCCACCCCAGGAAGTAGGCCTTTCCTCATCTCAGATTTGTCATCCTAATTCCCTTGAGTTTCCCTTTCTCCAGCTATTCTGCAGTTCCATACATACACCAGTTCTAAAGTGTATTTGACCCCAGTCTGTAGTTAGTCCAAAAACTTTGACTTTTATTATAGATGGGTAGTGGAGTAAGGGATTGGGGAAAACAGCAGTGTTTCCAGAGAGAAATGGGATGTTAACCTCCATCCTTAATGACCCCAGTTCTCTTCTTGGCTTTAGTTGGAATCGAAGCCTCTTAAAATGGCAGATGATTTGGACTTCGAGACAGGAGATGCAGGGGCCTCAGCCACCTTCCCAATGCAGTGCTCCGCATTACGTAAGAATGGCTTTGTGGTGCTCAAAGGCCGGCCTTGTAAGATCGTCGAGATGTCTACTTCGAAGACTGGCAAGCATGGCCATGCCAAGGTTAGAATCTCACATGTTGCTTTCCCCACGCCTCATGTATACATAGGGCTCCTGGCAGCAAGCTGCCATCAGTCCTGACCCTCTGCCTTCCTTTAGTTTTTTTTTTTTTTTTGTCTTAGTCCTTTTGCTTAGCAGTCTGCCCTTATACCCATTTAGACTACACCTATTCCCAGCCTTCTGCTTCCTCCATGGACACCCTTTTGTACCCCATCAGCCTCTGGTAGTCTTTTTGTGCCAGTCTCTTGACTTTTCTTCATGGTCCTTTACACTCTGGCTATTCAACTGTTCCTTCCTTGGTCCTGGCATTCACTTTTTTTGTTTCTTCCTTGAGCTTTTGTTAGGTGCTATTTCCATCACTTTGCTCAGTGGTTTCTCTGGTTCCTTTGAAGGGCTCTAGTGTACTTGTTTTCAAATCACTTTTCTGCTTCTCTTTGCAGTTCTACCTTTTCCTTTGGAATTCTGATGCAGTCTCCATTTCCCTCTACCTGCCCATGCCCACTTGAATTCCTTGAGCCTCCCTGCTTTCTTGTGTTTTAGTGTTACCACTTGTGCTTTCCTTGTCACCTCAGAATTTCCTTTATCTTCAAAAGTTCAACCTGCTTCATTCTTGTTGAATTTCTTGTGGTTTTGTTGGTTTTCCATCTTTTGTTGACTTGGCATTGATCTTGGGTTGTCCCCTAATGCCTAGATCCTTCTCTAGTTTTCTTATTCCCTAATTACATAGTTCTTTCAGATCTTCAAGTCCTTTTTTCCAGACTCTTCCAAGAACATTCTTTCCTGTTTTTGAGCCTTTCCCCTTCTACCTTTCTTATTCTCAAAATTCTCAGCCTCTTACATGGGTGTCCAGAAACTCTTCCATACTTTTGCCATAGATTCCTCCCAAACCCCTAGGCTCCTGGCACTGTTTGTCAGTGCTTTCTGATAAGGTAATTGACTTCCCTAAGCCTGCTCTACCACTTTGACTTGTGGTGGTCTTTAGCCTTGTAGTTTGTTTTTTGTTTGTTTTTGGCTTTAGTATTTCTTTCCTTAGTTGACTGGTTCATTTCCAACTTTCCTTGTCTTTGCCCTAACAAGGTAGAGTGACTTCCTTCATCAGCCAGGGACAGCATGAGCCTTTATCTCCTCCGTCCTAGAGTTGGTTGGGTTTCTCTTTGTGATGCATACACACAGGTCCACCTGGTTGGTATTGACATCTTTACTGGGAAGAAATATGAAGATATCTGCCCGTCAACTCATAATATGGATGTTCCCAACATCAAAAGGAATGACTTCCAGGTATGTAGGTGTTCAGGATGAGGATGGGTTAGTGGTTCATGGGTACGAAATATGGATTGACCAGAAGTTGTGGGAGAGGAGGGAAATGGCAGGAAGAGGGTATTTGATAGTTTGCTCTTGTTCCACATTGTTCATCAGACACTTTACCCTCAGCCTACCTGGGCCTGCCTTCAACATCCTTCTCTATCTGCCCCCAGCTGATTGGCATCCAGGACGGGTACCTATCACTGCTCCAGGACAGTGGAGAGGTGCGAGAGGACCTTCGTCTGCCTGAGGGAGACCTCGGCAAGGAGATTGAGCAGAAGTATGACTGTGGAGAAGAGATCCTGGTATGGTGTTCTCTCTTCCTTTATGCTCACCTTTGCTCTATTTCTGAGTTTAGATGGCTCCTAACTATCCCTTTTGCTCCTCCAGATCACGGTGCTGTCTGCTATGACAGAGGAGGCAGCTGTTGCAATCAAGGCCATGGCAAAATAACTGGCTCCCAGGTGAATGACAAAACCCTTAGTGTCCCCCTTTATGTACTTTGTTGTCCTCAAATTTATTTCTAGTCTTTTAATCATGCCAGGCTTGCTTTCTGCCCCCATCCTGGTCCTGTTCTCTCCACCCTTGTTTGAAAGTATTAATTATCCTTACTTGGTTTCTCTCTTACCCAGGGTGGCAGTGGTGGCAGCAGTGATCCTCAAGCCTGCAGAGGCCCCTCCCCCAGCCTGGTCCTGCTGTGGCTGGGCCCTTGGCTGGACGACTCCTACACAATTTATTTGATGTTTTATTTTGGTTTCCCCCAACCCTCAGTCTGTCGGGGAGCCCCTGCCCTTCACCTAGCTCCCTTGGCCAGAAGCAAGGGAGCCATGGCCTTGGTGAAGCTGCCCTCCTCTTCTCCCCTCGCACTATAGTCCTGGTGGGGGAGAAGGGATGGGTACTGCTTGTGGTTTAGTATTTTTTTTTTTTTTTTTTTTTTTTTTTTTTTTTAATTCAATTTGGAATCAGAAAGCTGTGGATTCTGGCGAATGGTCCTTGTGCCCTTCTCCCCACTTGTCCTTGGTCTGGTCTCTTATTCACCCATAGCCCTTTAACCCAAGCACCAACCCTACAGACCAGGGACCAGCCCCCTCCCCTGCCTGTATCTCTCCCCAAATCCCTTTATATGGGGAGGGAAGAGGAGGAGAGGGAAGGGGACCTGCCCCTATGGGCTTTACCCTTTCCTGCGGGCTCTCTCCCCGACACATTTGTTAAAATCAAACCTGAATAAAACTACAAGTTTAATATGAAGCCCCCAAGTCAGCTGCTTATTTGAATTAAAGGGGTATTTGTTGACTGGAAAATATTTGGTATTTGGATGCCAGAATAGACTGAACTGCCACTGGTTTATTGTAACCCACTGTCTTACCACTTGTTAATCTACCAGCCATCCCCTCCACCCTCCAAGCAGCCTTGGCATATTCCAGACAGCTGGGTGGGAAGTGACACAAACAGCAGCAGCCAGGGGCAGTGGCAGGTAGATTTTATTGGCCTGGGACATAAAGGGAAGAAAGACCCTCACCCATGGGGGATAGAGGGATAAGGTTGAAGACAATTTGATGGTCACTTGTGGTAGAATCGCGGGTTCTGGCTGTGTTGGATGAAGGGGAGCCGAGGGCCAGGTTGGCTGGTAGTGGCAAAGCCTGACTGGATGGTGATGAAGGGAGGGTTTTGTCAGTGGGTGTACCCTCCCTTCCACTAAACCCCTACTGATAAGTACACTGAAGGAAGAAGGGACAACCACAGGGTGAGCCACCTGTCCTGTTTGCTTGGTGATGCCGGGATTTTGGTTACCATCCTTACCTTTCCTGCTGGTTGCATCTGCACAGGGAGTTGGGGGGAGGCAAGGAGTCCAGGGGCTGGATGCAGAGCCTGGGGGTGCATGGGACGCAGGGAGGACTGCAGAGGACAAAGTTACCTGAAGCATATTGGGGCTCCCCTTAGCCTATCCCTTCCTCCAACCTCCCAAGGCCTGGTACTCACTGAATCAGAGAAGCCAGTCTGCTGGTTAGCATGTTCCATCTGCTTTTGCAAGGACAGGGCACCACCAGGCTGGAGGAACCCTAGGTAGGGAAGAGAAGTGTGTGAAAAAAAGAGAATGAAGCATGTTGGACCTGTGGATGGAGCCAGGGCTCCTGCCTAGGATGTTATCACCTGTTTGGGTGGGCTGAAAGTGGCCATGCACGGCGTAGGGCTGTGGCTGTGGCTGAGATAGGTACTGCACTGCAGGAAATGCTGAAGGTGCTGAGGAAGGAAGGAGGCATGTCCATTAGAGTTTCTTCATTCTAATCTTACCTGTGGGCTTTCCGGAAAGCCCGCCCCCCACTCTTCCCATTACTTGCCTCTGAGCTGCTGACTAGGACTATAGGCTGGTTGTGTGGGTCCATAGTGAGGTGGGGGCTGAGCGGTCCCATAAGCACCACCTGGGCTGCCTTGGAATTGCCCATGCTCTGGAGTCCCTGGGAAAGCAGCTGCTGAGCCCACGTAGTGCCGGGTCTGGGGAGGAAGATGAGAACTGACTGTAAAGTCCTTGAAAACAAATTCAGGGACTTGTGTGCATATCTGCCTACTTCCCCTCATACAATAAGTGCTTCATTATGTCTATGACTTGAGCACTGGTGGCCAGGATACCTGGGAGGAAGCAGTAAAGAAAAGCAATTGGAGCTATACACTCAAGTCTGTTTTTCTCACCGTGAGTACTTGGGGTCCAAACATCTGTTTAGCTCTGTCAGCTGCCATGAGGGTGCCTGGGCGATTATGTCCTCCAGGGCTCCCTAGAAGGGGAGAGGGCTTTGTGAGGCTG
The DNA here is from genome assembly GCF_902686445.1 of Sciurus carolinensis. Lineage (NCBI taxonomy): Eukaryota > Metazoa > Chordata > Mammalia > Rodentia > Sciuridae > Sciurus > Sciurus carolinensis. The sequence goes on along the minus strand of NC_062215.1, from coordinate 52,371,980 downwards.
AAATGGGAGGCCTCAACCTCCAGAAGGAGCCACTTACTGTCAGATGGTTTCTTGAGCTCTCACCCTGCATGCTGAGGAGATGAGTTCCTGTGTGAACAGTCAGGCTCTGCTGGTATGCAGCTGATGTTAGGGTGGTCAGGTCGCTGGAATGAAAGGAAGGTAGGTGAAAACCAAAAGCAGGTACCCATTTTTGCCATTAAACACTGATTATTTGTTAACCAATCCAACTTCCACTTCACTCCCAATTTTACTTTTAGCTCTCTGATCCCACCTCTGCTCCTTTCGCCTCCGTTTTTCTTCCTCGTGTAAAACTTTCTTGAGCTGCAAGAAAAGCTGGTGCTTCTCTTCCTGTAGGGCCAAAAGCTTTTCCTGCAACTTGAGAATCTGGAAGGGAAGGGGAAAGGAGATAAAGGCAGGGAGAGAGCCAAGGGAAAAAGCCAGAGCTGGGAGCAAGCAGGGACAGCTTACCTGTTCCTTGGTCTCCTCTAGTGACATTCTCTCTTCCATCTCCTTTTTCTTCCTTCTCTCCTGTTCTTCCTTCATTTTCTGTTCCATCATCTTGTCCACCTCTTCCTCCTCTGGAAAAATCAGCCAAATGAAGTGGAAGGGTGGTGGTACTAATTCCATGTTTTTTGAGACTTGAAAATTGGCAAAGGCCACTTATCCCACCACTTGTGCACTTGGCAATGGCTGTTTCTCATCACAACAGTAGCTCTCCAAGGTCCTACCCATCTCTAGCTTCTGGAATTTGGACCAGGCCTTTTCACTCTCACCCCAAAGGGGTTGTTCCCTCCCTCCCTCCTCTACCCTTGCCCGTGGGCACACTGGTCAGCCCATGGGTGGGGTAGTCCTGCTGAGACATCTTGGCCATGCGTCTAATCTCCCGCTCTGGCGCCAGCTCACCCTGCCGCTTGCGCTCACGCTCCATCATGATGTGCCGGTGTAGCGCCCTGGCCATGGCGTTGGAAAGCTTGGGACGTTCCAGGAGCGCTGGCATGGTGCTGTCGGGGGCGCTCAGGCCGCGGGCGCCCGGCTCTGTCACTGATTGCCAGACCTCAGACGGTGTCTGCTGGGAGGCGGGAGCTTAATGGAGACTGAGCCAGGCCGAGGCGGAAGCCTGTTGGTGCGGCCAGCTCTCAGACCCGGTCACGTGTTTCGGAGGCACGCGGCTCGGTGGGGTCGCAGCCCCAGCCCCAGCGCGTGCGGGTCGCACGGGGTCCCTGGATTGGCGCCCCCGGCCCTCCCTACCAGGCCCGGGCGTCGACCCTCTCTACCCACCTTCTAGATGCTCTCTCCGCGGTCTCCGGCTCCTTGGCCCCGGCGTCACATCCGGCGGCCCGATCGAATCCTTCCGGAGTCACGGCAGCGACCGGCCTTGCGGGTTGGACAGGAAGGAAATGCGGAAGCGCACGGGGACGGATACCCGCGAGTCCAAATTCCGTAGTAGCAGCTGAGGTCCGGGCCGGCTCCGGCTGCGTGACAACAGCCTTTCATTTCAAAACCCGGCGGACCTGGGACCGCGGGCTCTCGGGGGCGCACGAGACAGAGGCTGAGGCGGATGCTCTGAGACCATGTTTATTGGCTCCTTAGAAATCAGTCAGTAACAACTGTACAGAGGGCCCGCGGCCTCCTCCACCCGCCCTTTCTTCCCCACTCCCACCCGATGGCCCCGGAAAAAGCAGCTTTGTGTGGGCACAGGGAGAGACTCCTCTGGGATTCACAGTAACCAGAAACAAAAACGGAAATAAATTAAGTGATGTGGGAGAGGGAAGTAACAGGGAGTCGTGATCCCCAAATCAGTGCATGAAGGAGGGACCCAGGACCTGGAATGGGCTCCCCACAAGCTCCCTCTCGTTAGAGGAAGCGTGCTGGGCCCCGGGACATGGAGAAGTGCTCCACTTCCTTTCTGAATCTGAGAGCCTGCCTACATGCTCCTGCGTCTGTTAGGACAGCACCTGTGCATGCCGTTAGTCACTGGAATGAGGTGATGGCAGTCATCACTCAGAGTCCAGGGCCGAGGCCCAACTGTGCTTGTAGTAGTGGTGTCTCACCCTTCATTCCACCCGCACCAGCAGCGCATAGAGGAGTGTGGCTCCCTTCTCCTTAGTGACCCACTCAAGTTCTGCTGGGCTGAAGTGAGGGTCAGGAGGTTCTCTGAGGGCAACAGAAGGGGGGCCGGGGGTGTAGGAGCCAGGGCGCACACACACCTGGAATGCCACCTGAGCCTGGTGTGTCCGCTGGGATTTGGGGTCCCGGAATCTGTCAAGAAGTAGATGCAGAGCAGTGAGGTCTCTGCCCCCCTCACAATTCATTCCATCTTGCTAACTGCTCACCACACAGGCCTGTTCCTTGGAAGTATTCCCAACATGAAGAGCTAAATTCCAGCTGTTCTCTACTTAAAATGCTTTTCCTCCCAAAGACTACTTAGCAAACTCCTTCCCTACCTTCCTCATACCTTTGCTCAACCTCACCTTCTTATGACGCCTATCCTAGCACCCTAACTTAATATGCCCACTCCAAGTGCACTTCTCAACTGCTTAACTCCACTCTTTTTGTTTTCATAGTACTTTTCACCCTTAAAAATCCTAAAGACTCATTATGTAATTAAGGTTCTAGAGAGAGGACAAGTTACACCAGAATAAGATTCCTTTCTCCTTCACTCAGCATGTACTTTAGTGGTATCTTCAATGAATAAGTGAAGAAAGGATTCAGGTGGAGGAGCAACTAACAAGCCAGGGTGGGTAGTGGAGGACAAATCATAAGGATCCAAGAGGTCCTAGGACCCATCTAGGTTGAAGACCCCAGAGCCACCCCCTCTTCTTGTGTACTCACTGCACTTTGGAGGCTAGGGTCTCGGCCCCAGCGTATTGAAGGGAGGGGGAAAGCAGCACTGAAGGGGGCTGCTCCTCCCGGGGAGGTGCACAGTTCTCACCAGGCTCCTCAAACCCCACCCCGGGTTCTCCCTTCAAGGGTCGGCAACTCAGGATGGAGGCAGTACCTGCAAGGAGAGCTGGGTCAAGAAGGCCCTTGTGATTCCTCCCAGGGACCATGAGCTAGGGATTCCCTGTCCCTGCTTACTCCACAGTACCTGCTCCCAGCTCCCCTCGGTCTAGCACTCTCCGTACAGCTGCTACACTGCTCCCATGATACGCCATGTGCCACTTCTTGGTTAGTGTTCCAGCTTCCAGACGGGGATTCACCCTAGGAGAACAATAAATGGGGCGGACAGGACAAAGGTCACTGGCTTCCCAAGGTTATCCCCTACACAGGAAGTTCTACCACTTTTTATATGCACTCTCCTGGGACTCTCTTAAGGAGGCAAAAAGCAACAAGGAACATGCATGACTTTGGTCCATATGTACCTGAGGTTGAACCTGCACCAGCCAAAGGGCAGGGCGTATTCCCGGGGGGGCTCCCCTCGGCGCCTGTGGGTCTCATCTCCTCGAAGCTTCCGACAAGACTCACAGTAGCACAGACTACGTTTCGGCGGAGGTATGAAATAATCCTCTGTGGGACAGTGAGTGTCAAGCTTGGTGCTATGGTTCCCATCTTGGGTCTCAACTGGGTTGCTGACCTCCAGCTGGCCTCCAGAGGTCTGGGCATGGCCCTGATCTGGCCGTAGGAATGAGGCAAGTTCTGGGGGACAGGGACTCACCAGGAAGCAGCAGCAGTTCTTGGAAGCGGGAACAAAGAGCATGGTACTCGCAACTCTTTAGAGGGCTAGCAGCTGGCGGTGGACCCCAGCACACACTTTCCTTGATACCTGAGGGAACAGAGGGGGCACAGGTCACAGAGGCTGGGCTAGAAGGATGGGAATGGGGGCAGGTGTGGGTGTAGGATCTTGGTCCCTTCCGGTTGGCACACCATCCACCATATCTGCTTTTTCCATGTCCCCTTGGGTTCCAGCACTCTTTCCACTGGCAGCCCCTGGTTCAGGGCTCACGATTGTCACCTGTAGAGGAAAGAGGTGGTCAGCCGAAGTTTTCTCAGCTCCCAAGGCCTGCTGAGCTAGTACCTCAAAGTTCCCAGTCTCCCAGGCACTCCCTCTTCCCTGCCTCCCCATTGCCACCAACCTGCTCACACTGTCCATAGAGGTCCACAAGTGCATGACAGGGCTGGGGCACATCCGGCACAGCTACCCCATGGTCCACCCCATTAACATGGAGATGCAGTCCCCCAGAGCTGTCTAGCCGCAGTCCCAGGATGGTGCCTTCAGGATATGTGTCCAGATTTGGCCCAAACTTCTCACAGATCTGGGAGGAGAGACCTACTGTCTTCAGACTCCTACCACCAGCAGCCATCCCATCTTTCACTCTGCTTCCAGTTGCCAGTTCCTAGGCTTTGCCTCCACCCTGCTCTACCCTCACTTCCATAACCTAACTGTAATACTGCCAACTGCATAAGAGGAAGCAATAGGGCTAAGACTGACCAGATAATGACACTCATGCCCTTGACCACTCACTTCCACCATCTTCAGATCTGCTGCCCTACCACCAGGACTCTTGAGTTCCACTTCTCCCTTTTGGCCAGCCCTTCACTACTCAGATACCTGACCCTCTCTCTTCTCTCTCACTCACCTTGAGACCATTGTGGAAAACGCCACGGCCCCTCAGTAGCCAGGCTGCCCGTTTGAGGGCACAGGCAGAAGCAGGGAAGTTGAGCCTCTCAGGTGGGCAGGTGATTACTCCCAGGACAAGGGAGGATGTCCACTGTCGGTTCAGGAAGTCTATCCGCACCTACAGAAGGAAATACTCTACAATCACAGCCTTCTGGGCAGAGGCCACCCACCCATACTGCAGAACCAGGATCTCACCCCAGCCAGCGAGGGAATATATTTCCCAGAGTGGCCTGGGCCATTGTCCTTTCTGATTCTTGGAAAGACCAGAAACTACCAACTCAAATATTTCTTCCTCCTCTTTTTTCCTTGCAGTACTAGGGGTCAAACCCATGGTTTTGCACATATTAGGCCAGTACTCTTATCACTGAGCTGTAACCCCAGACCCCCTCCCCTCTTTAAGTTTTGATCTTACTGTCACTTCTGTAAGGACTCTTGTTCCTAGGGGCTTCCTTGACCTGGCTAACTTTTGCCATATCTTCTAGTTTACAGCAGAAAGGCCCCTTCCAGGAGAATTGTTCCTGGGTCAGCTGGAGCAAGAGGGGTGGGGAATATGGAGACAGGGCATACCTGGACTAGCAGCTGGGGCACCAGGGGTTGGCTGATAACAACAATGCCCTGATTGTAGCTGGCCACCCGTGTAGCTGTACGGTTCCCATTGGACAAGAGGATATTCTTCCCATGATTCTCCAGGAACTCAAAGGCTGTAGGCATAATACCGACTTGGTTCTGGCCCTGGTGTGGAAGAAGAGACTATGCTTCATGAGGAGCCAATGGCAGGTCTGATCCACCCCACAGGAGCACACATAGAGATCAAGTGTGAGCCTCTGCCCTGCCATTGAAGAATCTGGTGTCCAATGGCCACTAACTGCCCAGCAGCCCTTGCTGTAGCCTCTTACGCCCAGGCCATGATCCTCGCCCTCGTCATCCTCCTCGCCTTCACTGCCGGTTTCTGAGCTGGGGGAAGGGGGTTGGGTCCCTTCTGGCTCCTCCAGTCTTGTGGAACTGACAATGGACACACTGCGTACTGGCCCATATAGATCCAACACAGCCCACACACTCTGGAAACACAAGACTCAGAAAGTCAGAGATCAGCACAAGGCCTCCACCCAAGAGCCCACTCCCAGAACCAAGAGAAGCTCTTAAGTCTACTTTGGCAATGCCGGTGGCCGCAGGCCCCATATCTTCTCCATCCACCAGGATATGCATCGTGTCATCTGCTCCTCGACGAATGCCCACACGGCTACCCACCTAGGTCCAAGGTGGGACAAAAACAAATACTCAGCCCACCTGTCTCTGACATTCCATTCCCAACCCTTCACCCACTGATGCAGAGTCAGGTTCTTCACCCCCAGTCTCTCTAGGTTCCGGCCATAGTTCATCCTTTGGAGCTGCCCATCACGCCTGACTTCACAGCTGGACACCATCCAGGTGGTCTTACTCCGGAGCTCTGGCAGAGAAGGAGGCAGCCCTGGGCCACCGCCTGTTCCAGGCCCCATTTCCCCTGGTGCTAGTGTGGTCAGCCCCAGCCGGAGGGAACCTGCCCACTTCTCATCTAGCTCTTCCACTTTTACCTGTGAGAGAGAAAATATTAGTGGGCCCTGATGATGGGCCAGTAAGAATCCCACCACATCTCCACAGCCCACCTCAAAAACTTCCTCCGCCTTGAGCTCCTTAGTGCTGAAGACAAGGCCATGAGCATAGCCGGTGGCACGCACTGCCCTTGTGCCATCCTCCTCCAGACTGACATTCTTGCCACAAGTACTGTGAAATCGGTGAGCCACACCAGCCACTAGGGATAGAGAAAGGGCAGCAAGTTCAAATAGTGTGCAGAGTAAAACTTTAGATAAAACAGGAAGTAGACAGTAAGGCTTAATCTATCATTACTCCTCAGGACCTCCTGACCCCTCTTCCCACAGCAAGACTCATTTCGAAATCTGGGACGGCTAATGCATGGTATGCTGACCCCAAGTGGCATGGAAGTGTCCAGGTTCTATGTCCCAGGTATAACCCCCACCTTTCTGACTGCTTGCCCTATGGAGCTCTTCCCTCCCATATCCTGTAGCATCCTTGAACAGGATCCTTCAGGCCCAAAGCAGGCACCTGGGGAGTGCAGGGGGAATGACTTCTCAGTAGCAGTGTTGCTGGTCGCCAGACTATTGTCCATGGGGCCAGTAGCATTGGTGATGGACACTTGGACACACTGGCCATAGAGATCCACTACTGCATACACCTCTGCATAGGAAAGGAGGGTGTCAGAAACCTGAGAGCCCAGGTAGCCTGAGCTGAGGGTGGCTGGCCAGAAGCCACAGAGTAGTCACCTTTACCCGGAGGCAATCCTGAGCAGGCAGCGCCTTGGTCCTGGCCATTAATGAAGTAGTGCAGATCACCCTTGGCAGTTCGCATCATGCCAATGCGTGCACCTGTGCCCAGCGCATCCAGGTCACACCCGTAGTTGTTGCGCATTGTGTTACCATCTTGCATGATGGCTGTGCCACTGGGGAAACGGCAGAAGGGGTGAGTCAGCTTCCTTGCTTCATCCCCACACGGGCCCCTGCTCAGTCTCTGCATGTTAGAACCCTACAGTCAGCAGGGCACAGTGGCACATGCCTGTAATCCCAGGTATTTGGCAGCCTGAGGCAGGAGGAGTGCGAGTTCAAGCTAGTCACAGCAACTTAGTGAGGCCCTAAGCAACTTAGTGAGACCTTGTCTCTAAATAAAATATTAAAAAGGGCTGAGGATGTGGCTCAGTGGTTAAGTGCCCCTGGGGTCAATCCCCAGTACCAAAAAAATCCCTCCAGTGCCTAGAATATGGGGGAAGAGTAGTCTTGATCTGGGCCCAAGATACAATCCTGTCCCCCTTGCCCTGAGATCTCCCCAAGGAAAAGCAGGAACTCCTCTAAAAGGAAAGAGGATGGAGCCCCTGAAGGCTGGGCACAGATTCCCAAAATTTAAAGAAGGGGCAGTCAGATCCCCTGTCTGCCACTATAGGCCCAAACTCTGCTTCCCTTATCCCAGCCGGCTCCACTTAGTCCCACCAAGCTGCTCCCAAGAGAAGGTAGCCCCACCTCAGCATCCATGTATCATAGTCAATGTCGGTCATAGTGTTGGGGAATTCCAGGTCTTCAGGTCGAATAGCAGTAACTCCTGGGAAGCAGGGAAAGATCAGAGCTAACTCTCCAGGCTACAGGCATCCACATGCCCCAACCCATACAAAGATTCCCCCTTACCAGCTTCGATAGAGCCTGACCAGCGGTCCACCATTTTCTGAATGACAATTTCAAACAGCTCTCCATCCCGAAGGGCCCTGCCAGGTAAAGTGGCAGTCATTGAAATCCTACTTAGGCAGGCAGTAGGACAACGGGACCATAAAGGTTCAAGAACTGACCTATTGGAAATGACGATGGCATCATTGAACTCGCTGCGGCAGTTGTGTCGAAGTGCAGTGCGGCCCCCGTTAGTAATGACGGCATTACTTCCATGCAGCTGGTGGAAGCGTAGGTCAGAGCTCCCAGCCCCTGAGGAAGGGGAGCTTGGAGACACCTGATTGTTTCCCTCAGGGAGTGGCTCAGGGACTGGAGGAACTTCTGTAGGAACAGACAGCACCTATTAGGTCTCCAGGTGTCTCTAAGGCTTTCTAAGGCCCCCACAAGGCCACCCTAACCTCCTGCCCTAGTCCAGTGGGCCCTCACCAACGTCATCCACAATGGTGGCCTGAGCTGCTTGGCCATAGAGATCGACGACAGCATAGACGCCTGGGGGTACATTCCAGGCAGCAGGGCCCTGAGTCATTCCATTGACAAAGAAGTGGAGAGTCCCATCCTCTCGCCGCACCACACCCACCGTGTCCCCTGCCTTGGAAGAAGTTGGGGCTGGAGTGAGGAGTCAGGCAGAGTTCCTGCCTGGGATGGTCCTGCATCCACCCCGCCTTGCTGGCTCCCTGACTGCTGCACCCAGGCAATGCACCCACTTTCCCACCTTGAGGCGGTCCAGGTTGTGACCATATTCATCCAGGATGGTTGTCCCATTGTGCATCACCCCATTCCCAGTCATCATCCAGGTCCCTATACAAGGACAAGCAATGGCAGAGTACATGAGGGGGTAAGGCAGGGTTCCTTTCCTTTACATAGCAACCCCCAAGAGCCTCCTCTAAACTAAAAGCACACTCTGTCTTTCCTTTGAGATTTGCCTTTCTTCTCAGTGGACAAGACAACTGCAGTTTCCAAACCAGAGGCCCTGCCTTGGTGGCACTCCCCCGTCTCTGGACAAATCATCGTAAGTGTGATAACAAAGAAAGGGGCTGGAGAACAAGGGTCACAGCTGCAGGGACAGCTTCCTCTCTAGGACCCTATCCCAGTCCTGCCCTTCTTGGGAGCTCACCAGAGCGCAAGTTGGTCATGGTGGAGGGCAACTGGAGGTAGGCAGGGTTGTGGGTAGTCACACCAATCTCAATGGAGCCAGCCCATTTGTCCACCATCTTGTCGATGCGCACCTGGAACACCTCTCCATCCCGTAGGGCTCTGCTGCTCAGCACCACTCCATGATTGAAGTCATCAGTGGCACTGAGGAAAGAGCAAATAGAGATTCAAATCCCAGTATATACTCCTTGAATATGCCAAGGCTTAGTCCAATGATACTTGCCCATCACCCACTGCCCCAAGCCAATCAACCAGTCCTCACAATTCAGGAGGATTCCCACCTTTTTGTCTAGGACTCCCCAGACCAGATTCCTTCTGCTTCCCACATCACCATCCCACCCCCACCCAATTCCATTAGAGCCTTTTCTTTAGGCTTCTCCCCACCCATGGGCCATACTGGGGCCTCAAGGCAGTGCGTCCCTCGTGGGTAATGGCTGCCTTCTGCCCACAATTGGGGTGGAAGAGCAGGCGCTCAGGTTCTGCTTGGGCAGCAGGAGCAGCACGTCGGAGAGCACCCTCAGGAGACAGCGCCCGCAGAATGGCATTGTTCCGGCGGAGTCGGTCAGAGTGGTTGTTATTGTGGACAATGGTGACTTTCACAGCCATCCCGTACAAGTCCACCACACCATACACCACTGGGGGTGTCAATGGGGTAGCTACACCTGTGGCAGAGAAAAACAAGGGCAGAAGAGTCAAACACAGGTAAAGCAAGCACCAGAGGCAGGAGGATGAAGTCTGGACCCCACTGATAGCCCTGAGCTGGAAGGCCGCTCTGAGTATTCCCTTACCTTGATCAATGCCATTAATGAAGAAGTGTAGGGCAGAGTTGGACTTCCTTGTGAGGCCAATGTGGTCACCCTCCTATTCAAAGCAGAAAAATAATTCAGTATAGCTACAGAGCATCCTGGGGCCTTCTCATCTGGATATTCCACAGGAATCAGTTCCCAAAGGTATTCACATTAGTCTCAGAACCCTGGAGGACAGGCAGGATAGGTCTTGGGTCCCTGTTTTCCAAACGAGGCAATTTCAACATTTCCTAAATGCTCAATATAAGTCAAGAACAGAAGTAAACCATTTTTACAAACATCAATTTCTGTTACAGTTTAAGTATCAGGATCCCCCAACAGTTCAGGTACGAGACAATACAAGAAAGTTTAGAAGTGAAATGAATGAGTTGTGAGAACCTTTGTGTGTTAATCCCCTGATAGAGATTAATGGAGTAGTGGCTGTAGGCAAGTAGGGTATGGTTGGAGGAGATGGGTAATTGGGAGCATGCCTTTGGGGTATATATTTTGTGAGAAGAGCTGTCTCTGCTTCCTGGTGCCACTATCCTAGCTGGTTTTCTCTGGATTCTCTTCCACCATGATGTTCTGCCTCCCCTCTGGCCTGGAGCAATAGAGTAGGCCATCTATGGACTGAGACCACCAAAACTGTGAGCTCCCAAATAAACTTTTCCTCCTCTAATATTGTTGTTGTCAGATCTTCTGGTTACAGCAGCAATAGCAGCAAAAAGGCTAACTAAACCAACTTCTTTAAATTTCCCTCTACATAATAAGTGCTATAGGGGCTTAGGATGTAGCTCAGTGGTAGAACACTTGCTTAGCATCTGTAAAACCCCCGGTTTGATCCCCACACTGCAAAAAAAGAAGAAGAAAAAAATGCTACTGCTAGGCTCATTTTAGATTCTTCTGGGCAACCCTGTCTTTTCAGAAGGAACCTGATACAAAGACAAAGGGATTTGCTCTAAGCCACAGAAAAGATCACTATGTGGTGCTCAAGCAGGGACACAAAGTACCCAGGCCTCCCCTAGAATGGCCAGAAGCATTGTGCCCCACTCTCACCTGCAGCTCATCCAGACTAAATTCACAGTACTCTCTGCGGGTCCCCTTGCCATTGGTTAGGATCCCACAGCCGCTCATCATGATGGTGCCTGAGCAAAAATGGATACCTGGTTAGGATATGAGTTTTCTTCACCTCAGTAACCCCAGGCCTGTGTGCCCCCTGCTGCCCAGGGCTGGTACCTGACTGAAGGTTGGTCATGGTGGCTGGGTACTCCAGGCTGTTGGGATTGTGGGTGGTGACACCAATCTCAATGGAGCCTGACCACTTATCTACAAGTTTGTCTATACGGATCTGGGATTGAGTGATAATAGAAGGAGCAGAAAAGTTAAGTGCAGAGAAGGGAACCCCTTGGTTCTTCCCCAGACTCCACCCTCTTGGCATCAAGGGTTGAGCCCCATCTTTAGCTCCCAGAGGGTGAGGCACCAGTCAGACCAGGATCTTGCACACCTCAAACATCTCATTGTCCCGAAGTGGTCGGTTGGTCATGACAACCCCATTGTTAAATTCATCCAGGGGTCTCCGGCGCTCAGCTGTCTTATTATTGTTGCTGAGTTTGATGAGGGTCCCACACTTCTCATGAAAGAGCAGAGCGTCATTCGAAGTGAGGATAGGTGAGGTGGCAGCACCACTAGATCCCAGTCCATCCCCTGAGGGTGGGGAGCTCAGGTTCACATTCAGGAGCCCCCCATTGTAGGCAGACAGGATGGCATTGCTCACCACCTCAGAGAGCTCCATGCTGGCAAAGTCTACATCAGGAAGATGGAGAAAGGCCAAAATGAAGCTCTACACTTTCCTTCCCTACCTCTGTCCTGAGGTCCCTCCCTCATTGCCCATTCCCCTTCCCAAAGCCTCCCCAAAGCCCTCACCATTATGCGACTCAAGGCTGTTAGGAAACGTCTCCGGCCGGGCCTGCGCTGGGGACACCATGAAGGCTGGGGACCAGGTAGGATGGGAGGGGAATAAGGGTTCAGCCCTTGCTTCAGGGCCCATAGCCAGGAGATCCTCTCCTCTAGCCCCTGCTCTCCCCAGTAACACTCAGGGTCTGAATGGCCCTGCCCACACCCAGCCTTGATCACTACTGCATTTGCCCGCCCCCTGTAACCACATCCCCTGCCTCACCCCTACACCATGACCCTGTATTCTCACCTTCATCCCCAGAGGTCCCCTGTTCCATCAAGGCAGAATCTTCAGGGGGGGCCAAAGGCTCCAAGGGAGGTGTAGGGATGGGAGTTGGGGGGCTGAAGCCTGGCTCAGGGGGTAGCACGGTGATCTGGGTGCACTTGCCATAAAGGTCCACGACAGCCCATACACGGGTAGGCAGGCCTGTGGCGGCCACACCACAATCCCGCCCATTCACCCAGAGCCGCAGCTCCCCAGCAACTGTGCGTTCCACACCCACACGGTCCCCTTCGCCAAGCTGGTCCAGGTCCTGGCCATACTCTTCCAGCACAGAGCGCCCATCCCTCAACACCGAGCAGCCCGACACTACCCACGATCCCCCTTTCAGCCCTGTAGCGCTGCTTGGGAAATCCAGCACACTGGGGTCCAACGACGTCACTCCAATTTCAATGGAGCCGCTCCAAGAGTTGACCTATGATGGGGATAGTATAGATTCAGGATAGGCAATCAGTGGGTCTTCCACGACTAGTAGACCATATTCCACAGGCCACTCTGCTCCTTTCTCACCACCTCCAAGGCATTAATCTGGAGATGAAGACCCACAAGTAATTTTCTGGACCCTGCTTCTAATTATTTGGGCCTACTGTCTCCTAGCAACTCTGCCCTATACTCAGGTGCTTAGTATAGTAAACACTAAACAGGTTAAATATCTCCACCAAACAGGTTAAATTTTCTAGTTCCAGCATCCTACCTCTTCGAACTTCTCTGGGTCTCTAGAGCTTTTCAATTACCAAAATTCACATTCTTCCTATGTCCATGCCTTTTGCTCTTGTACATCGCCCTCTTCTTCCTGGTCTAATTCTCTTCTAGGATCAAGCTCCACCCAGATTCACTTTCCTCCCAAATTATTTCTCTGTGAGCCGAGTAAATCACACACCTCCCAGGCCCTACCTGAGAATTTTGTCCTTCAGTGGTTTGTTCTTTTCTTGGTATTTCACCCATCACATATCTGACATCTCTCCATCATTCACCCACCCAGATATTGGACCAGGAGACCTGTTCCCCAGCCATTCTGGTAGGTGGGCCCATGTTCCTCTCCTTGCTTCTAAGTCTTAAGGAAACGCAAGCTCTCACCTTGTAGCCTTCAGAGTGAATGCTTCTGCTTCATGATCTCTTCCTGACCATCTCTTAGTGTTCTATAGTCTGTCGGTTCCCTCTCGGTACCCGGTTATGTGGGCTTTCTGGCTGTTCTACCCCATCTTCCCCTCCCACCACCCTCCACATGCCGGTTCCGCGGCCCCAGTTCTGCACCTTGCGATCGATGCGGACAGTGAAGACGCGTCCATCGCGCAAGGGTTCCCGGCTCAACACCAGCCCGTGGTTAAACTCCTGGCCGGGCTGCTGCCGCCGCGCTGTACGCCCACAGGCCGACAGGCTCACCAAGCGCCCAGTGCGCGGGTGCAGCTCCCCGCCGCTGCCAAGGACCCCGCTGGACCCCGGTCCTGGGCCGCTCCCGCAGGGACCTCCACCCCCGCCAGGCCCTGGCCCGGGGCCTCCCCCAGAGCCCCCACTCCCACCCGACCCCGCCGCCATCGCCGCTGACACCCGGGCCGCGCGACAGCCGCGCTTGGCGGCACCGTGGCAACCGCGAAGGACAGACACCCTGAGGGAATACGACCGGGGGGCTGGGACCAGATATGCTTTACGGCACAACCAGGCAATGAAGCATCCCGGACTGGGAACTAATGACTACCACGGGGGAACAGAAGGACGACAGGGTCGGGGAGGCTCGCTTTACGGCACGGTGAAATGACGGACTGGCTCCTAGAGGGGCGAAGACCAAGACAGAGAGCTTTTGCGACAGTGGAGAGAAGAAATGTCTGCCACAGGCATCTTTACGACGGAAGGTTGATAGCGCCCAGACGCGCTTTGCGACAGCAGAACCGACGACCCCGCCCTCACCGGGGTGGGGGTGGGGAGCGACACATTGAACTATTCGCTTTACGGCAGGGGGTGCGGTGTTCTCTACGCGCTTAACGCTTTAAGGGGCTACAGACTGGGTGACCAGAGGGCACAGATAAACGGTAGTTTTATAAATGAAAGTCTCTACCCTGCACACCTTTGAGACCAAAAACGTCGCAATCTGTCTACTTTGCATCACATTTTTCCTGAGAGGAAACGCGAAACGATTGGGGGCCGGGGGGTGGGAATATTTCATGTCAAACCCAGCATGAACTCCAATTCAACCAAACTCTTAAGACTTTAAATCCACAAAGAGAGTCCAAAGACACTTCGACAGGTAGTTTCAAATTATAGCTCTTACGATCCCAAAAGATTCCACCAAGCCACCAAGACCCCAGCCCAATTCCCCGAGGTCGCTGTGTCCCTCTAGCTAAGGTCGGAGGGCTGTGACTTCACAATTAAGAATTCACACTCCCTGGTCAAGCCCCCTAGCTATGATTGGCTGATTTGGATGAGGGCAGTGATGGAGAAAGGCGGGAAAAAGTTGCAAAGACAAAAGACATTGGGTGGCACGAAAAGGGAAAGGAGAGTGGAGTGGCTTCCGGGCTGAGATCTCTAAATAGAGACTTGATTCCTTCCACCGCAGCTCTAGGGAGCAGAAGGGGCCTGGCCCTGAGTCGGAGCGTTCCCCGCCCACCGCATAAGGGGCGTGGCCCAGGGGCGGGGCTGTGTGGAACTGGGTTGTGGGGCGGGGTAGCTGAGAGTGGCCCCCTGGTGGGGCCATGGAGAGGCAGGGTTCTCTGGGATCTGCAAGAGGCTTCAATGGGGAATCACCTGGAGTGGTTACCAGGGGAGTGACCGGAGGGGTCAGAGGACTCGAAGCAGACACCAGACTGCCCTCCGGAGTAGCTTCGCCTAACGGTTCTGAGCCCCCCTCGCACTCCGGGGGCAGTGTGGTTCGCAGTCCTGGTTCAAGTCGTCCCACGGAGCGGGTAGTGGCTCTCACTCCCGGGCTCAGTCAGCATCCTGGGGAGGTTGCGGGCCACAGCGTTGAGTTCGGCCCATCCCCTGATGTAGTCAACATTCCCTGCTCTGGAACCGGCCTACCCAGGACTTACTGTCCCGGGCCCGGGGGCTCCAGGGTGTACACATCGGGGTGTGGTTCGCACTCTGGGTCAACTTGTTTGCACTCTGGTCCTTGTGAGGACCGGCCCCGGAGCATCCTAAAAGACAGCAGCTCCATCCTGATGCAGAGATCCCCCTGTGCGGATAAGTAAGGAGTCTAGCTCTGGGGACAGAAAGCCCAGAGACTGGAGGGAGGAGTTCGGGACACCGAAGGGGGCGGAGCCATAAGGGAAGGGACGAAGTCCTGAGAAATAGTGAGAGTAGGTGAGGGTAGTTGGGTGGGAAATCTGAGGTTTCAGGCCTTTGGGAGAGCAGCAGATGCCCCATAAACCCTGACCAAACGGTATCGTAATTATTTCTGAGTCTCACCCTATCCAAAACCTGTACAAGGGGGTGTAAAAAAAAAAAGTTTTTTGAGTGACCAGAAGAATGAGGAAAGGCTGTAAGGAGGGAGGTCACTAGAAGATCTGTCTCCCACTCCTCTTCTGTGTACTCTCTTCACGCCAGGAAAAAGGCTCAGCGCTGGGATGAGATGAATATCCTGGCCACTTATCATCCTACTGATAAGGACTATGGCTTTATGAAGGTGGATGAACCCAGCACCCCCTACCATAGGTGACAAGTCCTCAGCCTCAACTTTTCAGCCTACACTCTCTTCTGTTCTAATAAGGGGGGCAAGGGAGGAGGCAGAGAAGACTCGGACTGGATATTGCCTGATGTCCCCGCTCCTCTGCAGGTTGCAGGACAGTGATGAAGATGTGTTGGCAGGGTCCTCTGTCAAGGTGACTCCTGAAGTGCTGGAAGAGAGGTGAGAGTTCTTTCAGAGATCAGTTGAGGTGCGGGGTCTTCTCCCCCTTCATCTTTGAACTTGGGCCAGAGGCATCTCTGCTTTTTGGCCTACAAAATGGGCGGTACCACAATTCCCATCGAGTCTGACCAAGACTGATCTGGGGGGATCAGCTAGCTTGGTATCATCTACCACATGCCCCCATTGTTGTTCTCTCCCTTCGGTGTCCCCAACTAGTCTCCCTCCCCTTCAGGTTTGCAACAATGGACAATTTCCTCCCCAAGGTCCTCCAGTATGGTGACAATAGAAGCTCAGGAGCTGCAGACAACTTTTCCAAGACACGTGAGATGCAGGGTGGGCACTGAATGGAAAGGGGAGGTGGAGCAAACCTTCAGCGAGAGCCTGACAGCAAAGCCAAGCTCTCACACTGGCCCACAGACTCCAGTGATTTTGACAAGCATCGTAAGACACACTACACTGAAGGGAAGTTCCTCAAGGCTCAAAAAAACCTGCCCTTGGAGCATGAGGAGGATAGCAGTGGGGGTAGTGCCGGCGTCAGCAGTGGTGTTAGAGGTGTGGTGATGGACCCAAAGCTCAGGCCTGTGGAGAGAGGCTGGGCAGGAGGACTAGCCAGAAGAGTCAATGATGAAACTGACATGCTCATCCCGAGGCCTGTCCTAGATGTCAAGGGTTAGTGATGGGGGACTCCAGGGACTCAAGAGAGTTGTAGTCCAGAGCCTGTTCCAGAACCCATGTCCTCTTGGACTTTCTGTTCCTCACTTCTCCACCATATTCTGTTTTCCTTAGTGACCCATAACCCTGCTGTCTTGACAGGGAAGCAGTGCTGTGTGGTCACACCAGGGAGGAAAGAAAAGAGTTGGAATAGGGTCCCCATTCAGGATAGCCCACATAGATAGCTGGCTGCTGAAAAACACAAAGTCCAAGAGAACTGTGAGGGATGAAAAGGTCCCTGAAGGTTTTCTAAAAAAGGCGGGGTGGTAACAGAAGAAAATGAGATGAGAACCTGGGAGCTGAGCTTCTCCCCTCTTGTGGGGCCCACGTGTATACCTGGGAGGCATGGACACACCAGGTGACCATGACTCACATTGCTTTGGGTGATTCCTCAGATTCCCCTGGCTGCAGAAATCAGTTCCCCTCAGCTTCGACCCCCTTTCCATTGGAGAAAATCGATCTGCAACGCAAGGAGTATTATACTCAGGGAAGATACCTGAGGTCTGACTCCCACCCAGAACCTGAAGAGGACATAGAAGATGAGCAGCAGGACAGTGAGAGCTGGTGTGGGAAGCCTGGGGGATGGGTACCCTCATCCCACAGCACTGTCAGGCTCCATGGACTTGACCTTGGTCATTGAGAATCCCATAAACATTCAAGTCTATCTATTGGACCACACAGAAGACTCCTTTAGGGATCACAAGGCCATTAATGGCTCCATGACCATGACAGCAATACCATTGCAGCCTGGTGAGGGCACCCAGCCATCGTTTCACTGGCCTACCTCTTGGCAAACTCCATCTCTCAACTTCCCAATCCTATTAGATCAGTTCATCAGAACAGGTGGTAAGAGAAGCCCTAAATATCCCAGAGTCTAAGGCCCATATTGTGTAGGAGAGGAAACAGAGACTCAGAAAGGTTGGTGACTCCTTATAGTTTGTTACTACCCACTGGCTCCATGATTCCTCCTTGATTCCTCTCTGCCATCCCACCCCACTCCAGGAACTACCATGTCATCAAAAGACAGAAAGTCTCCGGTGGCATCCAGCTGGTGTCAGTGGCTGGAGGCCAAGAGGCAGAACTGCCGAAGCCCAGGGAGATCAGAGAGGGAATATAGAAACAACCAGAACCCTCCAACCCAGAACGGGCGCAGAAGTGAGCCTGGGCAGAGGCAAGGAGGTGGTTGCACTCGTCTGGGAGGCAAAGGGGCTGAGTGGGTAGGTTCTAGGGAGTTTGAGGGTCACGTGGGCAAGATCCCATGACGGCTGCAAGAAAGTCACTAAACCCAGCTTCTTCTCTCTCCAGATGAAACCCTGCGGCTCCAATGGACTCAGGAAGAAGAAACCAGACAATGGAAAATGTAACCAGCTGGGGATGGGATGAGGGCATCCTTACCCTGCTCTTGCCACCCTAGGGGTAGACAATAAAGAGAAGAAGAGCAGTACTCTGAATGCTGTTAATTGGATGCCCAGGCTGAGCCTGCTAGGTCAAGCAGTGGGTGGAGTGGGAGGATCATTCAAGAGCAGGAAATCAGGAAAGCACAGCAGAGAGAAGGGAGCTGGATGCATCAAGAACCTAGGATCTCAAGAAGGTTAATATCAAGCAGCAGCAGGATGGCAATGACTGATGCAATTAATTTAGTTAACCACAAATTCAACCATCTTTAATTTTTTTTAACAACCCCAAGGGAGGGATTTTCTCCTCTATCTTCCAATGAGGAAACTGAGGAATCAGAGAATTTACCCAGGGTCACACAACCTCTAAGTGACAGAGCCAGGATTTGAACCTAGATCATCAGGCCCCCCAAACTCAACCACTAAAAGAGAAAGAAGCAGAGAGAAAGACCAGGGGCCCCAGGAGGAAGGTGACAGCAGATAGTCTCTAGGGGCGGGGCTGTGGCTTCTCTGATCTCAGGTCCCCCTCCTCCACCCAGGCTCCACCCCTGCCCCTCCCAGCACTGCCTGGAAGTGTGGTGTGAGAGCTCCTCCTAGTACACCCCTTTCCCTTGGGGACAGAATTGTGCCCCCAGGTACAACCCAGCAGAGGACCCCCTCCTTCCTCATTGAGATCATTCTTGAGGCAGAGAGTGCCTTGGCCTATATCCCCACCTACCTGGCCCCCGGGGCCCCCTGGCCCCACAGCAATCAAGTGAGATGACCGTCAAGCTGGATTTTGAAGAGTGTCTCAAGGACTCACCCCGCTTCCGGTAAGTATGTGCAGGTCTGGGGACCCGAGGCAGGGAAGATCCAAAATGACCCAACATAACAGCGCACACACAGCTTTTCCCAAGCCAGATCAACTTCAGGGTATAGACCTCAAGGGGATGAGAGGAGCTGGGTGTGGAGGTACATACCTGTACCCCAGTTACTTGGGAGGTTGAAACATGAGGATCTCAAGTTCAAGGCTAGCCTGGGCATGTTAGTGAGACCCTCTCTCAAAAAGGGCTGGGGATAGAGCTCAGAGGTAAAGAGCCCCTGGATTCAATCCCCAGTATCACACACACAATAAAACCAAAAGTGAAGAGAGGGAGCTGGTGGACCAAGGTACCTCTGATATCAAACCAGGGTCCTCTAATGATCTCTACCCTGCCTGCACCTTCTGGTCTTTCTAACCCCTCAGAGCTGATATTCCCTCCTCCCTGTCACTGGGACCCCTGTCCCTCCCCCTGCTCTGGGGTGGTTAGCAACTTCCGGCTCTAGCCACATCCATCTTCCTTCTCTTCCTGCTCTGGCCTGGCCTGTATTAGCTTAGACTGTGTGAAGTAAATAAGCAAGAGCAGGTGGCTGGGTGACCCTTCTCAACTCAGCAGCTTTTTATGTCTGTACCCACTGCCCTACAACCCAAACTCCAATCCTGAAGAGGCTTCCAGACCTAATGGATCTGAGATCTGTTCCTTGACCTCATCCTTCCTTCCCCAGAGCCTCTATCGAGTTGGTGGAAGCTGAAGTGTCAGAATTGGAGACTCGTCTGGAAAAGGTGACTCTTATATGGAGAGGTGACCCAGGAACCTCTCCTGGATAAGAAGGTTGGGCCATGGAGAAAGTTGGAGACTGGGAATGAGTCCTGGAGTTATTAAATACTGTGTAGGGTAGATATTTTGGATATTTCTCCAATCCATGAAACCATTGATTTGTTTTTCATCTCTATACTTTTGTCATTTCCAAAATGTTATATATAAGCTGGGTGCAGTGGCATGGGCCTATAGTCCCAGCTACTGGAACACTGAGGCAGGAAGATCTCATAATTCCAGGAGTTCTAGACCACCCTTGGCAACATAATGAAACCTTGTCTAAAAAAAAAAAATTACCTGGGAATGGTGGCACATGCCTGTAATCCTAGAAACTTGGGAGGCTGAGGCAGAAGGATCAAAAACTAAAGTTCAGCCTCAGCAACTTACAAGACCCTGCTTGAAATAAAACATAAACATGACTGGGGATATAGCTGAGTTGTAGAGTACCCCTGGCTCAATCCCCAATACCCCCCCAATGCTACAATGTTATATAAACGTAGTATATGACCTTTCAAAAATGGCACTCTTTTTTTTTTTTTTACTCATTATTATGCCTTTGATGTTGGACAGTGTTATTGGGCCAAATTGTTATATTGTGTGCATATACTAATATGTAACAACAAATTCCACCATTATGTACAACTATAATGCACCAATTCAAAATGTGGAGAAAAAAGTAATACCCTTGAAGTTTATCCATGTTGTAGCACATATCAATAGTTCCTTTTTATTTTTGAGTACTATTCTGTTGTATGGATTTACTTGTTAGTCACTGGATCAGTGTTATGAAAGATCTTTACTCATATCTTTACTTGGTAGGGCTGGGGTAAGTAAGGATCCAGAGGTCTGGATCCACACAGTGATCTGTGAGCATCTTTGTGTCTTGTCACAAACTGGTAAGATTTGATCATGGGCAATCTCCTGACAATCACTGATCCTGCTAGCCACTTGCACATCGACCTCTATTTCCCTAAAGCCTCCATAAGACCCAGAAAATATTTTTCAGTTTAACAAAGTACACCAAACACCTATGAACGCCAAGTTCCTGTTGCCCTGCATTTCATCACAAAGCCCTCCTGATAGTCTCCTGCTACTCTGAACTGAACTGAAGGGCTGTACTTGCTCAATCCCAGCCATGATGACTCAGGCCAGAGTCAAGCATATTGAGCCTCAGGGGCAGTGAAGTCACAGCCCTGCACAGATAACAAGGTTCAGGGACCAGGACACTAACTTTGGGTTCTATCTTAGCCACCTGATTCTTCCAGGGCCCCTTCACAGGTTTATCAGATCTCCTTGTTTGTCCATTGTGAGAATGCTCATAGGATGGGCCCCAGAGCACCCTAGCATCCTACTTGGCCCTGACCCTGTGGCCTATGTGACTAATTAATATTTACAAGGGAATGTTTAATGAGCACGGAAAAGGACAGTCCCCAACAGTAAAAACTGTAGAATTGAAACCAACCATTAGAGAATTCAGCCTATAAGCCAGGCAGTACAGAAGGATGGAGTTTCTTGGAACCCTTTCATCTAAGTAGGTAGGCAAGGCAGAGAGGAACATGGGAGAGTGAACAGGGAAAGACATTTTGGAGGTATTTACAGAGGCTTTAGCAACAGGCTGAGAGGAACAGATAGGAATTTTGTATTAAGAACAGAACAGCTGGAGTCAAGAAACAGAGAATACAGCAGGTGTATGTAAAGAATGGGGCAGAGCAGTACTGGACTGGAGGAAAGGTAGGTGAATCAAAAAGGGGGATGCGGCCCTGGGCAAGGGGAAAGGAAATGGGGCAGTGGTAGAGGGTGTCATCTGTTGTGGTGGCTGGTGGCCCTACTCCCAGCTCTCCTTTTTCCCTAGCTCCTCAAGCTGGGAACTGGCCTTCTGGAAAGTGGACGCCATTACCTTGCTGCCAGCCGCGCCTTCATTGTTGGCATTTGTGATCTGGCCCACCTGGGTCCACCAGAACCCATGATGGTGGTATGTAGAGAATCTGAACAGGGGTGTACTGGGGTGGGATTAGGGGATGCTGTGGAAAAGGAATATCGGCCCAGGGTCTGCAGGTCTCAGGCTAGAGCAGAGCTGGGGTTGCCATACAAGACATCCATTAATAGGTGGGGTCTAGAGTTGGGAGGGCCCTGCTGCTCCATGCATGGATGGTTCTCTCTCTCTCTCTCTCTCTCTCTCTCTCTCTCTCTCTCTCTCTCTGTGCCTATTCTTGCCCAGGAGTGTCTGAACAAATTTGCTGTAAGCCTGAACCACAAGCTGGACAGCCATGCAGTGAGTGGGAGAAACCAGGGATGGGAGTCAAGGGACAGGGCAGTGTCATCTATTGTCCTGATACCCACCTGCCAATTTCTGCTTCTCTCAGGAGCTTCTTGATGCCACCCAGCACACGCTACAGCAGCAAATCCAGACCCTGGCCAAGGAGTAAGATTGGAGGGAAGGGGGTCTTTTTTATTTCCCAGAAAGCAGCCCTCCAGTCGTCTTCCTGTTACCCCAGGGACCTCTGACTGAAGGAGTTGTGAGATTGGGGGTTTCTGGTGGCCTGACTTCTATCCCATTATCCCAAGGATTCCTTTGGATTTCCAAGTGTACATAGGCTAACTGAAAGGATATGGGTGGGCCTTATCCTAGAAATTCTCTGCTTGGAGGTAGTTGGGTATTTCTGTGATTCTGGATTATTTCCTCACCCCCAGAGGTCTCCGGGGTTTCCGAGAGGCTCGCAGGGATTTCTGGCGGGGGGCTGAGAGCCTAGAGGCTGCTCTTACCCACAATGCTGAGGTCCCTCGGCGCCGTGTCCAAGAGGCAGAAGAGGCTGGAGCTGCTCTGAGGACTGCTCGAGCTGGGTACCGGGGACGAGCGTTGGATTACGCCCTGCAGGTACCTGTCCAGTCTGTCCTCCCCAGGGCACCGAGGCCTTGGGTGGTATTTCAAGGCTGGGAGTCCCTGTGTGCAGTGAGAGGGGGTGCTATGATTTCAAAATTGACTTGAGGTTATTTTGGGCCCTCAGATCAATGTGATTGAAGACAAGAGGAAGTTTGACATCATGGAGTTTGTGAGTTTCAGTGGTGGTGAAAACAAGGTGGAAATGAGCCTGCTGCCAGAGAACAGGAAGAAAGAGGGAGAGAGGGGTCATTCCTCAACTCTGCCCCCTGCCCACCTTGTCCTCCAGGTGCTACGTTTGGTGGAAGCCCAGGCTACCTATTTCCAGCAGGGCCATGAGGAACTGAGCCAACTGGCCCAGTATCGCAAGGACCTGGGTGCCCAGGTAGGACCCAAGGAACAGGAAGTTAGTAGAGGGAGGTAGGGACTCTGAGATAACTCTCCTGGCCTGGTAAAGGGAGATTTGGATATTGAGATGACTTCCTATGCCCAGTTGCACCAGCTGGTCTTGAATTCAGCAC
Source organism: Sciurus carolinensis (assembly GCF_902686445.1). Lineage (NCBI taxonomy): Eukaryota > Metazoa > Chordata > Mammalia > Rodentia > Sciuridae > Sciurus > Sciurus carolinensis. The sequence continues at coordinate 52,348,971 of NC_062215.1, read as the reverse complement.
GAGAGAAGAGGGACATGGAACAGAGACATGTGCTACTGAAACAGAAGGTGAGGGCTGGGACTGTGTAGGAGGCAGACAAACCTATAGCCTTGGTCTCTACCCACCTCAGTTTCCCTTTGACCCTCGTGTGCCCTCAGGAACTAGGTGGGGAAGAGCCAGAGCCAAGCCTAAAGGAGGGGCCTGGTGGCCTTGTCATGGAAGGACATCTCTTCAAACGGGCCAGCAATGCATTTAAGACCTGGAGCAGGTGAGGGGATGGCACCCCAATCAGCCAAACCCACCTGATTAAGTATTTTGGCAGGGGGAAGATATCAGGGATTGAACTCAGGGACTTTCAACCACTGCACCACATCCCCTGACCTTTTTTTTATTTTATTTTTTTTTTGTATTTCATTTAGAGACAGGGTCTCACTGAGTTGCTTAGTGCCTTGCTGTTGCTGAGGCTAGCTTTGAACTAAAAATCCTCCTGCCTCAGCCTCTGAGTCCTTGGGATTACAAGTGTGCGCCACCATGCCCAGCTTGATTGAATATTTTTTTGAGTAGTGTTAATGTGCTAAGCACATCAAGGAAAAGCAGACAAGCACCCCACCACCACCTTATAAGAGCATTCATTCAATCAGCATAGACAGACCATAAACATAGTAACTAAGTAGGTTGCATGTTACATTAAGAGGAAATAGTGCCATAGGAGAAAAAGAAGAAAGTAAGGGACATGACAAGGGGGAGTGGTTTTATTTTAATTCTATCCTTTTGTTATTGGTTCATTATAGTTGTTCATAGGTGGGATTTGTTGTTACATATTAGTACATGCACACAACATAACAATATAATTTGGCTAACATATTTATGTTTTGCAATGCTGGGGATCCAACTCAGGGCCTCAAGCATGCTGCTAAGGCTCCATCACTGAGCTACATGTCCAGCCCGTTTTTTTTTTTTTTTTTTTAATTAATTAATTAATAAAACCCAGAATGAAATCCAGAGGCACTTTACCACTGAGCTTGTCCCAAGTCCTTTTCTTTATTTTTAATTTTGAGACAGTAAGTTGCTTAGGGCCTTGCTAATTGCTGAGGCTGGCTTTGAACTTGTGATCCTCCTGCCTCAGTCTCCCAAGCCACTGGGATTATAGATGTGTGCCACTGTGCCCAGCTAAAATTTTAAATAGTGGGTCAGCTACAGTTTTAAATAGTAGGCCTTGTGAGAAGGTGTCTTTTGAGTCATGACTTCAGGATATCTGGGGGAAGAATGTTATAGACAGAAAGAAATCAGCACTAAGGCCTTGAGATACTTAGGGTATTTGAAGAACAGTGGAGAGGCCATGGGCCTGGACAGAGTAAGGGAAAAGGAGGTAGGAAATAATGGGGTGTGAATCATTCTAAGGCCTTGGAGACTTTTGTAGGTCCTTGGGATCTACTCTGAGGGAAATAGAAAGCTTCTATAGGTTTGGAGCAACATGGTGACATGTCCAGAACTAACCGCTTCCCACTTCCGGAGCTACACTATCCTATAGGGGACCTTTATAAAATTAGAAAATCATGTCTCTTTCCCAGGATACTTTCATTTGTCAAAAATTGTAGCAATAGTACTGATTCAAATGTGAATCTCTTCTGAAAATACCCTGTCAGACACACCTAGAAATAATGTTTACCACCTATCCAGGCATCCCTTAGTCCAGTCAAGATGACACATAACATTAACCTTTATAGCTTCCTAGCACTGCTATCTCCTTAAACACTGGCTACAATGGGGAAAGGGGTGTAGCAATAAACTTATTTTAAAAAGAGAGAGAGAGAGAGAGAGAGAGAATATTTTACTGCCATCTGCTAGAAAATTATCCTTGTAAATATATCAAATCTAGGTTGTCCAAGATTATGAGGTGATTTAGATGTCCACACTTCTCTAGAATGTCTCATGGGATGGTCAATTCATTTCTCTTTTCTCAACAAAATCCTCCTAGGGCAAAGGGCACAGCCTCCCTTCTGTTCCTTCCCTAGCCTCATCCCAAGGCTGCCCATATTCTTAACTATTTCCACCTTCTGCAGACGCTGGTTCACCATTCAAAGCAACCAACTGGTTTACCAGAAGAAGTACAAGGTGGGTAGGTCCTAGAGGCCTGGGCCCCAGGGAAACAGCCCTTGCCTTTGCTGGCCATCAGTACTCTTATCCTTACCTTCTCCTGCCAGGACCCTGTGACAGTGGTAGTGGATGACCTTCGCCTCTGTACAGTGAAACTCTGCCCAGACTCAGAAAGGCGGTTCTGCTTTGAGGTGGTGTCCACAAGCAAGTGAGTATAGTCCCTCGGAACAATAATCTAATATGTCTCAATAAGCAACCAGAAAGGCAGAATGACCACAAGGGAGAACCTCCGGACAGCTGCAGGCCTTAATTTCTTGGTGACTAGATTGGGGAAGGATTTGAGGGGAAGGGACAGGTGATGGGGGATATGTAGGAGGATATTCCCAATTGGTACAGAAGTACAGGTGCTCCTCTACTTATAATGGGGTTACATCCTGGTAAACCTGCTGTAAGCTGAAAATATCAAAAGCTGAAAATAACATTAATTTAATATACCTCCTGACCATCATAGCGGAGCCTAGCCTATCTTAAACATGCTTACTTACATTATTAGCCTGTAGTTGGGGAAAACAAAGTTTATTTTATTAAAAAAAAATGTTGAATGTCTCATGTAACCTATTGAATACTCTACTGAAAGTGAAAATCAGAATGGTTATATGGGTACACTGCCTTGCCAACCGTAAAGTAAAAAAAAAGAAGAAAAGCAAAGAAAAGAAAAAAGAAGAAAATGACCACCAAAAAAACAAAAACAAAAACAAAAATCTTAGTCAAAGCTGGGCAATTCAAGAGGCCAAGGCAAGAGGATCTTAAGTTTGAGACTCTAAGTTAAATTAATTTTAAGTTACTTCAGCGACTTAGCAAGACCTTGTCTCAAAAAATAAAAAAAATGACTGGAGATGTAGCTCAGTGGTAAAGCACTCCTGGGTTCAAGCCCCAATACCAAAAAAGAAAAAGTTAAACCATTAAAATAAGTCAGGGGCCACCCATATTTCAATACAACTGGAACCAATTGAATACTAGCTGAATGTGTCCTACCATATGGCTCCCCTGACCTCAGACCCTTGCCCAATCACCCTCACTCCCTCCATGCCTCCACCCAGGTCCTGCCTCCTCCAGGCTGACTCTGAGCGCCTCCTGCAGCTTTGGATCAGTGCTGTACAGAGCAGCATTGCCTCTGCTTTCAGCCAGGCTCGCCTTGATGATAGTCCACGTGGGCCAGGCCAGGTACTTCAACGTGGGCACATACAGCCTTGCTGCCCTAGGAAATGGGCCACCCCTTCTCCTAGGTTCCTTGGTCATCCTTTCTTCTCGTCTCCCCCAGGGCTCTGGACACCTGGCCTTGGGCTCTGCTGCCACACTGGGATGTGGTGGAATGGCGAGAGGAAGGGAGCCTGGGGGAGTTGGGCATGTGGCAGCCCAGGTACAGAGTGTAGATGGCAACGCCCAATGCTGCGACTGTCGGGAACCAGCCCCAGAGTGGGCGAGCATCAACCTTGGTGTCACCCTTTGCATTCAGTGCTCCGGCATCCACAGGTCATTCCCCAAGGGCCCAAGCATGAGACCCATTCCTTCTGGCTGTTGTGCAGCCACCTGCCCATCATACAGGGGCCTCTCCTCCACTCTGTCCCAGCTTCCTCTCAGATTCTGGCTGTCACTGGGTATGAGGCCTGAGTATAAGGTGCACCCAGGTAGGCTAAGCCCTCATCAGTGTCTTGATCTGCCCAGGTTTGGGGTCATGTAGAGGAATTTACTGGCTTGGTTGGAAGAAGCATGGGTCAGGCTGCTAAGTGTGGAGAAGCCCATGAAGACCAGAAAGAGAAGTTGTGAGGTCTTAGCAAGTCTATAAGGCCCTCACCCCGTCAGTCTGGTACAAGGAGAGGGAAGGGGGATGGCATGCAAAGTGTTGTCCAGGCCACAGTACTATCAGAGAAGGGAAGTGGCTAGAGAGGATGAGGATCTTAAAATGAAACAGAAAAGAAGGAAGGATTGGTGAACAGACAGGATCCTGCCAGGATACATGGCCCAGCTGGCCTGCCTCCCACCCCACCCAAGTCCTCTGTATGACCTCCCATGAAGGCCTTACCTTTGAGTGTTTACTGGAGTAGCAGCAGAAGTTTCAAGCCACTGCCCACAGTGGACATGACTCCCTTTCTGGCCCTCCAGGAGCCTTGGTGTTCATTTCTCCAAAGTCCGATCCCTGACCCTAGACTCGTGGGAGCCAGAACTAGTAAAGGTAACTTGGGATATTGTGAAGATGGCAGGGGAGGAGAATGGACCAGACACTGACCCCATACCCTACCTGTCTCTCTCTGCCTCTGCCTGGCCTTCAAGCTTATGTGTGAGCTGGGAAATGTTGTCATCAACCAGATCTATGAGGCCCGTGTGGAAGCCATGGCAGTGAAGAAGCCAGGGCCTACCTGCTCCCGGTGAGGTTGGGATAGTGATGCCCAGGACTCCCCTTCATGGAAGGAAAGGAGCGGACTCTTCTCTCACCCCTCTCTTCTAGGCAGGAGAAGGAAGCCTGGATTCATGCCAAATATGTGGAGAAGAAGTTCTTGACCAAGCTTCCTGAGGTTCGAGGCCAAAGAGGTGGCAGGGGGCCTCTAAGGGGGCAGCCTCCTGTGCCCCCAAAGCCTTTCATCAGACCCCGGCCAGGGAGCTTCAGATCCAAGCCAGGTAGAGCATTGGTTAGGCATTCAGTAGATCTGCTATGTGCTCAGCACAGTGCTAGGCCTATAGGGAGGCACAGTATGAGGCCCAGGCCTTCCCCTTGAGACCTGGAGGGCCAGGTGTGGTGGCACACACCTGTAATCCCAGCAACAGTGACTGGAGGCTGAGACAGGAGAATCCCAAGTTCAAGGCCAGCCTCAACAGTTTAGTAAGACCCTGTCTCAAAATAAAAAGAAAGATCTGAGGCTGTAACTCAGTGGTAGAACACACTTGCCCCAGTACTAGTGGCAGAAAAAGAATGTTGCCTATATTTCTGTCAGTATCTCTGTCCTTGAGCATCTCTTTTTCCCAGAAAGTTACAGTGGGGCATGGTGCTAAGCACAGGAAGAAGTATAGGGTGTGGAGTGGGCAGGGAGGACTACATTAGGGGTATCTACAGCATGAGGAAAGGCAAGAGTGCCTGGAAGGAGGTTGTGAGCTTGGCTGGAGCAGGGGAAGGTAAGAGCTGAGACTGTCAGGGAGAGTCAACTCACCTGTGCCATCCACGGTAGTTAGACAGGATGAGGTGAATGATGCCATCACCTACACCCCAGGGCCCCACACACATATGTCCTCACACTTACACATACCCACACCTACATCACTCCGTCTCACCATAGTCCTGAGTCATGAAGGCCTCCCTGCAGTTTAGAAGTGATCTATCTCACTGCAGCATCAGGAGAACCAGACTAAGGGTTTTCTTCCCAGACTCAGCACTGATTATCCCTAACAGAACTAACTCCCCCCAACAGAGCCCCCCTCTGGTGACCTGGGCCACCTGCACCCTGGGGCCCTGTTGTTTCGTGCTGCTGGGCATCCTCCATCCCTTCCCACCATGGCTGATGCCCTTGCCCATGGAGCCGATGTCAACTGGGTCAATGGAGGTCAGGAAAATGCCACACCGCTGATCCAGGCCACAGCTGCTGTAAGAACCATGCTGACATCCCTTTCCCACCCTAAGGCTCCTTTTCTTTGACTTCTACTTCAGACTTTGGACCCAGCTCTTTCCTCTTCCCCACTCCCCCACTCCTGCATTGCTCCCTGGGGTCTCCACCGCGTAGGGAGAGATAAGTAATTGAGACTCGTTGCTAAGATTTAGAGGCAAAGAACCTGAGTTTGAATCCAGGGTCCTATCCTTTTTTTTTTTTTTTTTTTTTTTTTTTTTTTTTTTTTTTTTTTTTTTGTGGTACTGGGGATCGAACTCAGGGTCTTGTGCTTGTGAGGCAAGCACTCTACCAGCTGAGCTATCTCCCCAGCCCCAGGGTCTTATCCTTAACGAGAGACTTTGAACAAGTTATTAATCTTTCTGTGCCTCCATCTCCTCATCTGTAAAATAGGGATAGCATATCTCATAAGATTTTACTATGGTTTTAATATATATGAATACATGTAAAGAGCTAGAGCCAAGCCAGACACTTAGCTGTACCCTCCCAAATTTTATTTACCATACCCCACCCTAAACATCTTGAAATTCACCTCTAAAGATGCCACCCTCCATCCTCCGTTTTGACTTCTGAATGCAGAATTCTCTTCTGGCCTGTGAGTTTCTCCTTCAGAATGGGGCAAATGTGAACCAAGCAGACAGTGCCGGCAGGGGTCCACTTCACCATGCAACCATTCTTGGCCACACCGGGTAGGGCAGCAGGAGATGATGGCCATGGGGAGGAAGGCTCTGGATGGGATGAAGGGTCCAGGGGTGAGATGGCAGGGCTGAACCTGCTGTCCTCTCCAGGCTCGCTTGCTTATTCTTGAAACGAGGAGCTGATCTGGGGGCTCGGGATTCTGAAGGCAGGGACCCTCTGACCATTGCCATGGAAACGACCAATGCTGACATCGTCACCCTGTGAGAATGCCTGAAGGGTGGGGCTGATGCCAACATGGGAACTTGCCTGGTGGGTTGTGAAAGAATTGAGCCAGCTTCTGGTTGTGCCAGACAAAGGATGTGTGGATTGGGGTATGTAGTAGGAAGGCAGGCAGGCAGGGTAAGAGGATGGGAGTTCCTCCTGAGAGCCATCATTCAGGCACCAACATTCCTGACAGGCATCTTTGAAGCACTGGACACTAGGGAAACAAACAACCCAGCTGAAAGGATGGAGTTGGGGAGGGATGAGGAGAATGTTATTTATCCTTAATTCCTTCTCCTTCAGGCTACGATTGGCAAAAATGAGGGAGGCTGAAGCGGCCCAGGGCCAGACAGGTAAATCCACCTATCCCATCCTGGAAGTCCAATACTGGCATTCTGGGCTTTGGTGACCTGTCTCCCTCAAGCTCAACTGCATCGATTCCAGATATATATTGGGCGCACCCATTGTGCCAGGAGCTTTGAATACAAGAGAAAAGAATAAGCACTGCTGCTATGCTTAGGCAGCACAAGTTCTCTCCACCCACGCTCCAAGGGCTAGCCCCTATCAGGCAGGACCGGCTGCCCTATAGTGCACTTAATTGTTAGGACCCAGCAGTCTGGCCTCCCAGCCTTTCTTCCCTCCCCCTCAGGAGATGAGACATATCTTGACATCTTCCGCGACTTCTCTCTAATGGCATCAGACGACCCAGAGAAGTTGAGCAGGCGCAATTACGATCTCCATACGCTTTGATCCCAAGCCTTGGGGGCCCTGCACCTCTGGCCCTGCCCCTCCCCACCGCCAGCTTCTTTGCCATTAAAGCCTCAGTGTCTTGCGCGTCTCTTCGTAGTTCATTTATTGGGCGCCACCTCTGGGCCCCGCAGAGCGTAGAGCTATGCGGCTCTTGGGGTGCTGGGAGGAGTTGGGAGTCTGCGAGCTCGAGTCACGCAAGGGGTGACTCCTGGAGGAGTGCAGTGGCAGTTAGGGTTCCGGACGGCCGTGGGGGGGCGGGGTTCTCGGGTTCAGGCGACCAGGTCAGAGTCGTCCTGTTGGAGTGAGGCCGCGGACTTGGGGTGGGGGCCGGCATTCCCTTAAGGGAGCTCGCTTTGGCCGCCCCGGCCGCAAGGCATCCCCGGAATGCGGTGGCTCAGCACCCGCTCCCTTGGGAATTCCCCACGGGAGCCACTGGGAGGGAACTGGTCCCCTGAACTGGGATGGCCGGACTTCGATTTTCTCAGACTTGTAGGACTGGAGACTCCAGCCTCTGCCAGGTTGCAGACGTGAGGCCGAGCACACCTGGAGAACTGCGGGGCTGTCGCGGTCACATCCGGGGCTATGCGCATGAGTCACCCCACCCCCGCTCGCGTCCGCCGGTCCAGCCCGTCCGCCCCGTCTCTCCGGTCCGCGACTTTCAGCTCCCACCTCCACCCGAGCCCCGCGAGCCCCGCGGGGGCGGAGGGCGGGGCTCCAAGGGGCGGGGTTGTCTCTTAAAGAGCCCGAGGCCGCTGCCCTTAGGCCACTTCCTGGGGGAGGAGAGGACCTTAGTGGTTGCGGCTATACCCCGGGAAGGCAGCGGCGCCCGAGTCCCGAGACTCTCGGCTGCTTCCATCAGAGCCCTCGGACACTCCCAGCTCAGACCGAGAGTGCATCGTTGCCCCCCAGTCGATACAGGGAGGCTCGTCATCGTCTCTCATCAGCTCCGCCTCCATCTACTGGGGTTGAAGCCTGGCTGGGCCTCAGACTGGTCTCCGGAGCCCTGCGTGGACTCGCCTTCTGCCACAGCGATCTGCCCAGAAACTCGGAAGCTGAGCCCGTCACAGCTGACCCTGTGCTCGTCACCGTCACCTGCTGGTTGGAAACCCACTGTCGGAAGACCACAGAAAGGAACTGCTGACCACCCAAGATCAGATACGTCTGCACCAAATGCTCTCTTCCCCTCTCTGGCTGCCTTCTGTTATTTTCATCTGTTCTCTCAACTTTTCTGTGTCCTGAAATTCCATAACCACCACCAAGGTAGCTAGAGTGAGCTACAAACCTTGCTGGCTTGTACTCCAACCTGTGCCTCCAACCCAGCGAGTCTGAACGCCACCAGCCAAGTCTGCACATACCCAGGAAGTTTTGCCTTTCCTTCTCCTTCCCTGTCTCCTGTACTCCCCAAAATTTCCCCTCCTCCTGTGCCCTCTTCGCCCCCTTCTTTTGGGGGCCCCGTGACCCTGAATGTGGGGGGCACACTATATTCCACCACTTTGGAGACCCTGACCCGCTTCCCAGACTCCATGCTGGGGGCCATGTTCAGGGATGGCACCCCCATGCCTGCAAACCTCAACCACCAAGGAGGCGGCCACTACTTCATAGACCGGGATGGCAAGGCCTTCCGGCATATCCTCAATTTCCTGCGTCTGGGCCGACTGGATTTGCCTCGCGGGTATGGAGAGACAGCCCTTCTCAGGGCAGAGGCTGACTTCTACCAGATCCGGCCCCTTCTGGACGCCCTACGGGAACTGGAAGCCTCTCGTGGGACCCCTGCACCCACAGCTGCCCTGCTCCACGCAGATGTAGACGTCAGCCCCCGCCTGGTGCACTTCTCTGCTCGCCGGGGCCCACACCACTATGAGCTGAGCTCGGTCCAGGTGGACACCTTCCGAGCCAACCTCTTCTGCACCGACCCTGAGTGTCTGGGTGCCATGCGGGCTCGATTTGGTGTGGCCATTGGGGACAGAGTAGAGGGTGGGCCACATTTTCGTCTGGAGTGGGCGCCCCGCCCCGCGGAACTCCCTGAGGTGGAATATGGCAGACTGGGGTTGCAGCCGCTGTGGACTGGGGGGCCAGGAGAACGTCGGGAGGTGGTGGGCACGCCGAGCTTCCTGGAGGAGGTGCTAAGGGTGGCTCTGGAACACGGTTTCCGCCTGGACTCCGTCTTCCCTGACCCTGAAGACCTGCTCAACTCCAGATCTCTGCGCTTCGTCCGGCATTAAGGATGCTGTCCTGTTTGATGGTGGGGAGGAAAGGGAAAGGGGCAAGCAGCTAAGGGTATAAAAGCTCCCTGAAGCCTCTTTCTAGCTCTGGTATGGGAGCTATGAGAGTCAGGTCCCAATGCACCTGACTGGAGCCCAGATGTGGGCTGGAATTCCTAAACTGAGCCCACCAAGTACTCACAGGTGGTCCTGAGGATGGGGACTGGTCCTTTTCCTGGGAGAGGGAGTAAAGGTTCCCTTCGCTTGTTTTTGCCTGAGGCTGGAGACTTATAGTGTCTCTTTGATTAAAGCTCAGTATTAAGGAGTCTGAAAAAGTGGGGAACACCTCCATGCCCAGGTTAGACCTAGCAGAACCCCTGAGGAACACTGAGGGACCCACACCACACTGAGGAACCCACACCATAATACTTTGGATTGTCCTAATGTAGTCCCCTGGACTGTGGCTTCCCCTTCTGGCACTGGGTAGCTTGTCCTGGCCTGACCAATAAGAGATCAAAATGCTCTGGAATATGAAAAAGAAAATTCTTTGCTGTGTTCCAAGCCACCTATTGGGGGAGGCAGAAAGGTCACAATCCACCCTAGGTTGACATAAGGGAGCTAGGACAATCCCCATTAGCAAGGGGGCTGGAGTACTCCTTGGAATTCTAAGTGTTTTAAAGGATCCCATATTGTAGATAAAGCTGGCCATGGGGAAGAGGGTGGTATCTTTTTGTAATGGCCTTACTTCATTTGTATGTAAGTGCATATTAGCCAGTGTGTCTGACTAATGCATGAGTCCCTGGTACCCCGGGTTCCCGTCAGTGTTGCTGACTGTGGTGTCTATGTGATGGCCCTTCTGTGGTCTCTGCATGTCCAGGCCTGTTTGGAGTTGCCCAGCAACTGTTCTGGCATAGGTTTATCCTTAGTATGTATGTGAGTAAATTGAGATTTAGTTAATCACAGGGTGTGTGTGTGTGTGTGTGTGTGTGTGCAGGCATTTATGTTTATGTACCCATATCACCACATAAGCAGGAGAAGCCTGTTTGGGTTTGAGTCACAAGGATCTTACTGGGAGAAGTAAAAGAAGTCACTGGACTTAGCTAAGCCTCTGGAACCTGTAGGGAACTCTTAGTTGCCGAGGTAACCAACCGTGGGCCTGTTGCTAGGATATAGCCAAGAAAGGCCCAAGGCTGCCCTGGGCAGAGAGAAGAGATGAAGTGTTTGAAAGAGTGGGGGAGGATATGATATGGGATGGGATTTCTGGGTCCCTGAGTGGATGGGAGACACATGTACAACTTCTTCACTGGGGGAGTCACTCATAATTTATCACTGATGATTTACAAGAAGAAAAATAAAATAACTTTTGGAACCACAGACTTGTAAAGGCCACTGCCCCCCATGTAACAGAAGTCCTTCTTTCTCTGACCATCTTCTGCTAGAGATGTCTTCTTCTGGCTCTCAATTCCTCAGGTCCCAGCTTTACTCCAAGAAAGGATGGAGCAATGACATTGTTTTGGAACTCTTTAGAACCTCCCATTGTTCTAGAATACCCTAGAATCTCCCAGGTTCACAAAGCATCCTGAGGTCTTCCTAGCCTAGTTGGGACCAACTCCAACCCCATCCTTCAGTAGACCTTATGTGGATACTGGCACTAGGTGGAGTTTTCTTGACGGTTTCCCAGGCCTGTATATTTTGTCGCTTACCAGCTCATGACTTGCCAGATCGCCTGGCTCAGCTCAACAGCCAGATGAAGGCCCAGTGGAAGGAATGGACTTCCCCAGATTTCTCAGCCTTTGCCTTAGGTAAGACCAGACTTTAAGGGACAGGACCACCAATAGTTCTTGTGCCCCAAGGGAGATAGCACATGACTTCCCAGCTGGGCCCCTAAGCCACTGCCTCAGTCCACAGCCATCTCTGGACACACTGATCTCTCCTGGGAAAACTCCAGATCCCAGGAAAGTAGCCCAGAACCACATCCTGGGCTGGCTGGTGAGGGAATGGCTGGTCCTTACCTAATTCCACAGATGAGATGACCATGAACAAAGTCACAGAGAAGACTCACAGAGTCCTGAGGGTCATGGGTGAGGTCAAAGGGAAGATGAAACCTGGGGGCTTGGGAAAACACCAAGGAAGAGGAGGCTGGGAGGCTGGGAAGCGCACAGGGCAGATGGAGAAGGGAGGACTGACCAGGGAGGGGACTGTGTGTGTGTGTGTTGGAGCGGGGGTGTGAACAGGAACTCATGAAACCCAGGGCAATATAGCTACTTTCTACCTCCTCAGAGATCAAAGGGTCCATCTCCTCACTCCCTTCATATTGGCAATGGCTTCAAAAGACCAAGATCCCCCAGTACACCAGGGAAGGTATGGATGCTGGAAGGGCATGCATCAAGGGGCGCCTAGGATCTTGGATAATGGGGTATGTGGCTGAGCGACTCATCCACTCCCATCCTCTTCTTGTCATTCATTTCAGCTCTCTGTGCCCCAGCCTGCCGTGAGTAGAAAAGGAAAGGGCTAGCAAGAATGAGAGGCCTACAGCTAGGGAGGAGAGCCAGGCAGCTGTGGAGGAAGTTGGGTAGCTGGAGGGGTGGAGGCCAGGGCTTCCCCTCCCAGCGGTGCTCCTTCTGTCTCCTGCAGGGGGCAGCACCATCCTATACAACTGCTCCACCTGCGAGGGCATGGAGACATCGTGTTGGCCCCGAAAGCGGTGCCTCCCAGGTTTTACTCCCACTTCGGTCCCTACCCGCCCATTTCCCTGAGCTGATAGGCTCCTCCAACATCCTCGAACTCCATCGACAGGATCATTCATGGCCTTCTGGATTCCCCGCAGGTAGTCACGATCTGCGGGAAGCCAGGATTCTGCTCTTCTCTGTCTCCGGGGCTGTCCTGCTTCTGGGTGCTCTGAGCCTCCTGGTGGAGTGAGTTGAGGGATCATGACTGGCAGTTACCTCTCCACCTTCTGTCCTGTCCAGTGTCTTCCACCGCCACCCTCCCTCCTTCCTCCCACCCTCCTCCCCTGACTCTTTCAAGCTTACCATCCTTTGTTTTCCCTCAGGTCCCACCATCTCCAAGCAAAAAGTGACTTGTGAAGATGCTTATAACCTCCCCACCTCCAGCTCTAAGGAATGTGTACCCACAACATCCACATCCCTTCGCAGGGAACCAGCCACCCCTCAGTACCAGCACAAAAGTTTCATTGTTCCCAACCCTACAACCTAGACATCTCCATGATGAATCCCAACATCAGATGGCCTCCAGGAACCCAGGCACCCACAGCTGGAAAGTTCCTCCCCTCCAGCCTTCCACCAATCAGACAGGGCAGTGGACCATGCCAGGAAATTATCTACAGAAGGAAAGAATCCCCCACACACACCACCACTCCCACACCCACTCTGCCCATTCCGGGAAAGCCAGGGCTGTCTGCCCCCAAAGCTGCTCTGAGCGCTCCTATGACTGATTGGGAATCCGGGAATGAGGGTTCTGGAAAACTCCCTCCCTTTCTGTTGAGACCACATCAGTCAGCCCGCTGGCACGCTGTCCCCCCATTGTGTTAATGTTGAGCAGTCCTGGCCTCCTTGGAAGGCCTTCCTCCTGCTGGGCCCAACTAAACCTGTGGTACTATGCCCTCCACTTCTGCCTGGCATCTGTTTGCAAGGGGTAGGGCAAAGTGGGGGCCAAGAAACTTGGTGGAAAGTCTTTACTCAGATTTTATCCTGGTAGATATTTAGCAACCTCTGGGTATTTTTTATTGTTTTGATTGAGGAGACCAGGGATGCTGCTAAATATCTTACAATGCACAGCAATGGATTGTGCTGTGCAAATGTTAATAGTTCATGGCCGAGAAATCCTGGTGTTGGTCCTCTATCAGGAGTTTTTAGTTTAGCAGATGGAAGATGGAACATGAAAACAAAAAAGGCCTGTCACCAAACACAAGTCCCAATCCAAGCACCTAGGACTGAAATGGATTCCCGCCCTCACTTTGACCTAGTGGTTCTCAAATCAGGTACCTGGAAGATTTCTGGTATTTTCAACCAGCTGCACTTCTGAGTCACCTGGGCAGCTTTCACACTATTCATGCTTGGGCCCCACTTCCAGAGTCTGAATTAAGCGATCTCATATGGAGCCTTGGTTAGTGTAACCTGTAGCCAGGGTTAGAACTGCTGCCCTGGGGTGCCCATAGAGGCCCTAGGGATGGAGAGAGAACCTCCTAACCCTTCCACAAGGGGACCTTCCTTTTTGCTTTACACAATCTAATCCAATTCCTTTGTTTTACAAATGAAAATATGAGCTCTAGAGATCATACAGCTTGTCCAAGATCATACAACTTATTCATTGGATAAATAGTGAGTGCCCACCAGGTGCAGCTGCCTTGTACCCTCCCACACTGTCTGCTTTCCAGGCTCAACACTTTGGAGTTGTCCTTGTTTTCATACACAATATTCAGTATATCAACTGTCCAGTTCTGCCTATTTGTGTGTGTGTGTGTGTGTGCACGCATATGTGTGTGTTTTACTGATGATTTAATCCAGGTGTGCTCTACCACTGAGCTGCATCCTCAGCCCTTTTTATTTTTTATTTTGAGACAGGGTATCACTAAGTTGCGCAGGGTGGCCTGAAACTTGTGGTCCGCCTGCCCCAGCTTCCCAGGTGGTTGTGATTACAGGCATGTGCCACTGTGCCTGGCTTCAGTCTGGTTCATCCTTTTTTTGTGGGGAAGGGAGCTACTGAGGATTCAGGGTAGGGTCTCATTTAGTTGCTAAGGGTTTCGCTAAGTTGCTTGGGCTTGTGATCCTCTTGAACTTGTGATCCTCTTGCTTTAGTCTCCTGAGTCCATGGGATTATAGGCATGTGCCACCATGCCCAACAGTCCTGCCCATTTTTGAAGAACCTCTTTCCTATCTGTCCTCTTCAGTCCATGGTCTCCAGCTCCTCTTGAACCCTCTCACAATGAACCCTAATCTCCTAGATGCAGCATCTGACTCTTCGTGCTCCCCTCCAATCCATGTCAATTTCAGTGGCCATACTGGTCCTCCTAAACTCCATACTACTCACAACCTCCTGTCTAGCATCACATAACAGTTAAGAACCTGGGTTTTGGCCAGGCACAGTGATGCATGCCTATAATCCCAGCAGCTCAGGAGCCTGAGGCAGGAGGATCTGGATGGACTTCAAAGCCAGTCTCAGCAACTTAGGGAGACCCTAAGCAACCTAGTGAGACCATGTCTCAAAATAAAAAATAAAAAAGACTGGGCATGTGGCTCAGTGGTTATGGGCCCCTGGGTTCAATCCCCAGTGCAAAAAAAAAAAAACAAAACAAAAAAAACTTGAGTTTTGGAGTTGGGCTGCCTGATTTCAAATCATGACTCTCTAACTGCACTTTGGGCATGTTATTTAACCTCTCTGTCCCTGTTTACTCCTCATTTTCAAAATTAACTTTATTTATTTAGTAGTACTAGAAATTGAAATCAGGGCCTTACAAGATAAGCACTCTACCATTGAGCTACATCATCGGCCCCTGTAATGAGTATGAGTGTGTGTGTGTGTGTGTGTGTGTGTGTGTGTGTGTGATTCTGGGGACACAAACCAGGGCTTTGCACATGCTAGGCAAGTGTCCCACCACTGAGCACACCTCCCTACAAGGCTCCCCCTTTTTTTCCTGGGGATTGAACCCAGCGGGGCTTTACCATTGAGCTACATCCCCAAGACCTTTTAATTTTTTATGTTGAGACAGGGTCCTCTCTAAATTTCTGAGACTGGCCTCAAACTTGTGATCCTCCTGCCTCAGCCTCTGGAGTTGCTAGAATTAGACATGAGCCATGATGTCCAACCCCTCCGCATCTTTTAAATGCAGACCACGTACTTCTTTAATTCCATGGCCTTTTTTTTTTCTTTTTACATTTTAATATCTCTGAAATCAGAATGCATCTTAAAATGAATTCATGCCATGACTTAAATGATGGGTATTTTTTCTTAGCAATACATAAAAAAGACATTATAGCTGATAATATCTTATATTCAATGAAATGCAGTAGTATGTATAGGGTTGTCATGAAATCCAAATAAATTTACATAAGATTTTTGGGACTGGGCTTGATATATTATGGACACTCATTAAGTGTTAATCACTCTGATTGCTTAAAGGTACTCCCTACTTCTTTCTTGCCTACACGATATAGACTCGGCCTCTATTTACCATGGTGTCAAAGCTTTCCATCCACAGCTCCCACTTGTCTTATCTGCTCTTCAGGTCAGAGTTATACAAACACAGATCTAATGGGAATCTCCACTCCCATTTCCCCCCACCCCTGTATCTCAGACTCCACATGTCCAAACACTCCTTCCTCCCTGACCCTACTGCTCACTTGTTATTGCTCTCAAGTTTAATGTCAGTGCCAACTGTATGTGCAGATCCTCTTCCTCCTCCTTCCTCCCATGCCCACAAACCCGCTTCTTATCAGCAATCAAGTGATCTACCTTTGTAGTAATACTTTGTGGACTCTGGCTCACCATGTCCCTGGGATTTTACCTATCAGCACTACCCAACCATCCTACTCCTGAAGCCATACTGAATCACTTGTATTTGCACAAATACTTTGTTTCCCTTTGTCTTTGCCCAGGCTTGTCCCTCCACCTGGGTTACCTTTCTGATAGGGCTCAGACATCACTTCTGCTAAACTGTCTTGGCTCCTGGGACAGAGTAGCGGGTCCCTTCTCAGGGCATCTCTCAGCTGTGGCACGTGTTACATCAAGGTGATGATGTTTCTTTACTTTCTTCCCTTTAGTCCATGCACTGCCCTATGAAACCACTGCCTAGGGATTTGCGATCTTTGTTTCCACGGTGCCTGGCACATGGTGGAAACCAAGACATCCCTGACAGCTCCAGGCCCTTCTCTTACTCTTGTGATGTACATTTGTTCTCTCTCTCTCTCTCTCTCTCTCTCTCTCTCTCTCTCTCTCTCTTTTAGCAGTGATGGGGATCAAACCCAGGGCCTCATTCATGCTAGGCAAGCACTCTACCACTGAGCTATAATCCCCAGCTTGATATACTTTCTCTACTAAGCCCTTGTGAGTAGGTAGCATTGGAGGCTGGTAGTGTTTGTGTTTCTTTTCTACTTTTATTTTTATGTATGTATGTATGTATTTATTTATTTTGTAGTACTGAGGATTGAACCCAGGGCCTCCCGCATGATAGTCAAGTGCCTCTACCACTGAGCTACCTATCCATCCTTTTATTTATTTATTTAAAATATTTTTAGATGTTGATAGACCTTTATTTTATTCATTTATTTATATGTGGTGCTGAGAATCGAACCTGGTGCCTCACACATGCTAGGCAAGTGCTCTACCACTAAGTTACAACCCCAGCCCCTATTTATTTATTTTTTGAGATGAGGTCTAAGTTGCTAAGGCTGGCCTGAACTTACCAACCCTGGCCTCAAACTTGTAATTCTCCTGCTTCAGTCTTCCAAGCAACTGGGATTACAGGCATAGACCACCACAGCTGGCACTATTTGTGTGTATGTGTGTTGGGGGTGTGGTGCTGGGAATCAAACTTAGGGTCTCATGCATGCTAGACAAGCATTCTACCTCTGAGTTACACCCCCAGTTCTTGTGTTTCTTTTTTGTGCACGTACAGCCAACCCAGTACAGTATGGCCTGCCAGGGCAGGGCTGGGTTTTCTTAATCCTTCATCAAACAAAGGAGGCCATTGTGAGTCTGGCAGTTTTTTTAAAGGGCTCCCAAATTCTTTGACATGCCTGCCATGGAGAGGGGGTCTATGCATTCTTCCCTTAAATCTGGGCTCTGTGATAGGCTGGCCAATAGAACATTGCAGAAGTAACACTGTGTCACTCTCTGGACCCAGGCCTTAAGGAACTGGCACCTTCTATTTTCCACCTTTTGAGATGCTCACTCTAAAACCCAATCACTGTTTACAAGGAAGCCCAACTTTAGGAAGAGTCTACATGATGCTTCAGTCAAAGACCAGCATCCACAGCCAGACACGTGAATGATGGTATAGCCCCCAGATGTCACATTATTCCTAGACTTCCGGTTTTCCAAGTAAGTATTCAGACATAATTGAACAAAAATAAAGCATACCCATGTGTTCTGTTAGAATTCCTGACCCATATCAGGGTACAGTTCCAGCAACTCAGGAGTTGGAGGCAGGAGAATTACAAGTTTGAGGCCAGCCTCAGCAACTTAGCAAGACCCTGTTTCAAAATAAAAAATAAAAAAGGACTGTGGATATAGATCAGTGGTAAAGTGCCTCTGGGTTCAATACCCAGTACCAAAACAAAAAGAATTCCTGATTCACCAACTTCAGGGGCATAATAAAATGGTTGTTTTATGTCACTAGGTTTTATTATTCCTTACCAATAGATAACTGGAACAGTGGGGTAGAAAAATAAACCTAGTATTTGGCATTAAATGTCCTGGATTCATTACATGGCAGCCCTGTCACTTCCTAGATGTGTGTACCAGGAACATTATTTACCAACCTGAGTTTCAATCCTCCTACCTATAAAGTGGAGTTAATGATGGCTTGCTTGTATGGTTATAGTGTAAAACACTATCCAAAGCATTTCCATGTGTATTCATAGCTGTGTAACAAGTTACTCAAAAACTCAGTGGCCTAAAACAAAAATCATTCTTTCATAATTTCTGTGAAACAGAATCAAGAGCTTCAGGCACTAAAGTTACATAGAAGGAATACATTCTAGTATTTTATAGGACAGTAAGATAGCTATAGTTCATAAATTATTATATATTTTATAAAGAATGAGTAAAGAGCTGGGTGTGGTAGTGCATACCTATAATCCCAGAGACTTGGGAAGCTGAGGCAGGAGGATTACAAGTTCAAGGTCAGCCTCAGCAATTTAGCAAGACCCTCAGCAACTTAGTGAGACTGTCTCAAAATAAAAAATAGAAAGGTGGAGGCTAAATTTGATTATGGCATGATATGTGCATGTTGAAATATTACACTAAACCCCATTATTATGTACAATTTATGCATGTTAATAAAATATTTAAAGAATAAATAAAGGACTGGGGATGTAGCTCAGTGGTAAAGTGCCCTGGGTTCAATCCTCAGTACCTGCCTCCCTCAAAAAAAGACAAATGTATAAGAGGATAAAACTACTAATAACCCTGACTTGATCATTACCCATTGTATATATATTTCAAATTGTCACACCGTATCCCATAAATATGTACAATTGTATGTCATTAAAAGAAAAAAATTTGGGAGCAGCTAAACTTGGTGGCTCTGGCTCAGAGTCTCCAGCTAGGTTATAGTCAGGACTGCAGAAATCTAAGCTATGACTGAGGCTGTAGGATCAGCTTCCAAGATGGCAGTGGCATGCCTGGCTAGTTGGTGCTGGCGAGTTGGTGTTGACTGTCAGCAGGAGGACTCAGTTCTTTGACATGTGGATCTCTCCAAAGGAACACTGAGGTGTCCTTCTAACATGGGATTGGCTTCTTTCTCCCACGGGGAGTGATCCAAGAGAGCAAGGCAGAAGTCACACTGCCTTTTATGGTGGAGCTCAGAAGTTATACACCATCCTCTTTGCCATATCCCATTGATTACATGGATGAGCTCTATTGGTTGTGGGAAGGGACCATACAACAAGATGAAGACCAAAAAGGAGCAAAAAGGAGCTTTTTTATTTTCTTTTTTTAGCACTGATGATTGAACCCAGGGGCAATCTATGACTGAGCTACATCCCTAGCCCTTTCAAATTTTTATTTTGAGACAGGGCCTTGCTAAGTTGCTAAGCCTGTCCTTGAATTTGCAAATCTCCTGCTTCAGCCTCCCCAAATCACTGAGATACAGGCTTGCACCACTACACCCAGCTCCAGGAGGGAACTTTTGTTAAAAGCCCTTTGGGAGGCTGGCTACTACACATAAAGACATAATTCTTCAATAATCTCATCAGGTAGATACTTGTAGTAGACTCATCTTGAAGAAGAAGAAACAGAGGTACAGTGACATGAAGGAACTTGCTTAGACTCATAGTCTGGTAAGTGGTAAATCCAGAATTCAAACTCAGACCATCAGACTCCAGAGCTGGGGTCCAAGCTGATCCATTGGAGACTGAGAGGACACTATGGCCTGAAAGAATACTTCCACTTTGAGAAGAAGAATAAAGAGTACATACAAGGTGGTGGGCAATGACTCTAAAAATAAACCGGGGAGAGAAGGGACCTCAGGGTCCTGGAGGGTGATGGTACAAAGACCTGAAGAGCCAACCATGTGGGACCAGGGAGTACTAAACTGGGAGATGGGCAGGGATGGGCTCCCTAGGATAATGCCTATAGGTGAAGATTGGAAATTCCCCTCTCCACTACTTCCAGCAAAGGAACTCTTGATTTCAAATCTCCTCTTCAACGGAACCAGGTGACTCTCCATTTGATCCATACCACTGAATGAATACTTTTCTCAGGAGCCAGGCACTGGTCTGGGCATGGCAGACATTGTAATGCACAGGCAAGATGAATCCCTTGTTTACCCAGAACTATCAGGGGAGACAGACAAGTTACTGGCAAATTCTACCAGTGATGATGCAGTGACGGGAAAGTGTAGAGGGTCTTGGAGTGCAGAGGAAGACATGTGACCAGTTAAGAATAGGCTTTTTACACTTGGCAAGGTCAGGCAAGAGTAGACCACATTGGGGGAAACTTCCAAGCAGAGGGAATAGCTGTGCAGAGGCTCAGAGGAGAGCAAGCCATGACTCTGACACTGAGGTGCTTTCCCCTATTGCAAGGCTAGACTGACGTGGATGCGGTGGAAGGAAGAGGGCCCAGGGATCCAGGATCAGAGCAGAGAAGAAGAAGCTAATGAAGCTCTAATGTGGTTTCTGATAGGCGCAGAGAAAGGCTTCTGGATGGGTCTCAACTCAAGCTGTGCTCCGCCCCCAACCCTCCCCAAGCCAAAGTGTGTGTGTGGCAGGAGCAGTCAGGTGCCTTCTGTTTATCTTCCTGACTTTCTGGCCTGTGGAGGAAGACTTGGCTCTGCTGGGGTGAATGTGTTCATTCTTCTCCAATGCCCCTGCAGGGCAGGGCAGGGGTTGGGGAAAGGCACATGGAGGTGTTGGTGCCCAACTTGGGCTTCCAGGTATAAGTACTAACAAGGCCCATACTAGCCTGGAGGAGGAGCTCCCTAAGAGTGCTTCGGATGGTCAGGTGGTACGCCCCCACATCCCACTCTTCTCTGTGGGCAAATGGGAGGATGGAAGAAGTTAAAAAACTCTACCTGCACAAGAAAGAAAGAAATAAGGAAAGAGAAAGAATTGAAAAGTTTCTAATTCCCTGGATTTTTTTGGAGGGAGGGATTGAATCCAGGGGTGCTCTACCACTGAACTACATTCCCAGCCCTTTTTATTTTATTTTGAGACAGGTTCTCTCTAAGTTGCTCAGTCTGGCCTTGAACTTGTGATTATCCTGCCTCAGCCTTCCTAATAGCTGGAATTACAGGGGTGCGCCACCATGTCCAGCTCCCAGGATTTTTTTTCGAAGTCAAAGATAGAGTGAGGTTGAACCTCTGCCTCTTCTTTCCTGCAGAGGCAATATATGAGTACAGAGGACCTAGGCCATAAGTCCAAGCTACAGTGTCCCTCAATCCTCAGCCTCTTCTCCATCTGTGATGTTGTGATATAATAAGAAATGTATATTTGTCTCTGTCCCAGTTCTTGCTACAGAGCTCCTAAAACCCTCAGAATTTCCTGAGTGATAGTGGCATGAATGTCTGTTGTTATTTGTAATAAGCCCCTTTAACCAAACCTGAATTTATGCTAGTGAGGAGAGACTGAAGAGAAGTCTGTTGGAAATTTCAGCCTCACGCCGCAACCCCTGGAGAGATTGAATTTGCAAATGGCTGGGGATTTAATCAATCATGCTTATCCAGTAGAACCTCCATATGAATCCTACACAGTGGAGTTTAGAGATCTTTGGGGGTGGTGAACACATGGGAGGACGTTGGGCCCAGAGAAAGTATGAAAGTTCCTTCCTCTGCAACATCTCATCCTATCATGTTTTCCACTTGGCTATTCACTGCTCTTTGTAATATCATTTGTTTGTTTTGTATATTTCGAAAACTTTTTTTTTCATTGAGATAGGGTTCACTAAGTCACCCAGGCTTGTCTTGAACTTGTGGGCTCAAATAATCCTCTTGTCTCAGCCTGATGAGTGGCTGGGACATGTACCACCATGCCTAGCTTGTAACATCTCTTACTTGAGCCATTCTAGTAGATAATCAAATCTGAGGTGGGGGTTGTGAGAACCCCTGATTTACAACTGGGCAATAAGAAGTACAGGAAGTTCAGACTTTCAACTGGTATCTGAATTGGGGGCAGTTTGTAGGACTGGGTCCTCAACTAGTTAAGTCAATACTAACTCTGGTAGTTAGTGCTGAAATTGAATTAAATTATAAGACACCCAATTGGTATGTGCAAAGAACTGGAAAATTGCTTGGTACAGGGGGAAATCATATCCATTCTATTGGTGTCAGCAGTGGTGTGTAGAGGTAAGAGTACAGAAAGACTCTCTCTCTCTCTCTTTTTTTTTTTCTTTCTTTCAGCTTTTAGCTTTCCATAAATAAGGCAGGGTCAGCTCTGTTTCCTAAACCGATAGGAAGAGCCTTTTCACCTCTTCACTCTGTTCCCAGTTTCTTCTCACATCTTTTCCCAGCTGATCTTAGGTTGAATCTGCCACACAACTATTAAGACCCCTCCTCAGAGACCCAAGGCAGGTCCCAGCTCCTTTCCACATTCTGCAAGTCTGCTGGAAAGAAGGCCTCCATGGTAGGGATCTGTCCTGTCTGCTTGTTCCCCAGGACCCCCAGAGAAGAAGCTCTGTAAACTTTCGCTAGGAGGAAGAAATGATGCCTAGTCTGGTTTCTCCCTCTTGGGCTGCGTCTGCCTTCATGTGTCCCCACGTGCCCTACCTTCATGTATTCATTCAACTCCCAGAACACCTCTAATGCCTCCAGATCTGTGAGGATGTTGGCTTCACAGAAAACTCAGATTTCACAGTCTTTTCTGAAGAAGGTCATGGAACCACTGTGTTTGCCACCAAGAACATGGACATTGTGTTCCCATCCCTTTAGCTTGGAATGCCTTACCAATATCCAACTTGCTAGGACTCAGCTCAGATGCTAACTCTTTCATGATCTTCCCTCATACTTTCATACAGTCCAGTAAGAATGGTGACTCATTTCTTTGCATTCCTATGGTCCTCTCAATTCTTTTTTTATGGGATCTACTGTATTCATTCATTCATTCATTCATTCATTCATTCTACATGCTGAGAACCTCTACTTCTGTCAATAATGATATGTATTAATTTGTGAGCCCACTGCAAGGTGTGGAAGCTGAACTGAGACTCCTGCATTAAAGCTGTCACACGTTGGTTGCAATCTCTGGTTCCTGGCAGAAGCAGGTAAAATATTTCTCTGGAGAAAAATGTCAAATTTAGGCCATTGGGATTCCTACAGATTAAGATCAATAATATATGATTTCATATTCATGAGTCACTACATACACTAGTAAACAATTCACCATTAGTGAGAGTCAGAAGAAATAACAACCATAGGGTTAGATCTGTAAGGATATAAAAACTGGAATCTAAAAAAATAAAACTATGTATGAAATACTTAGGGAAAATTTGGAGTAAAAAATGACAAAGTAATAGAAAACTATTACAACTCACCACAGAGATTTAAGAAAAGAACCCAAAACATCTTTGGTTAGAAAAATATAATATGAGCCATGTGCAGTGGTGCACGCCTGTAATCCCAGCAGGTGGGGAGGCTGAGGCAGGAGGATTTCGAGTTCAAAGCCAGCCTCAGCAAAGGCAAGGTGCTAAGCAACTCAGTGAGACCCTGTTTCTAAATAAAATACAAAATAGGGCTGGGGATGTGACTCAGTGTTCAAGTGCCCTGAGTTCAATCCCTGATTAAAAAAAAAAAAATATATATATATATATATATATATATACACACATATATGTATATACACACATATGTATATAATATGAAGTTAAAAACTCAAGACACAAAAAGTGTGCAATATAAAATAAAAAATCAGTAAATTAGACTCCACTCCTCCACTCAAATGTAAAACTTTTTTTAAATTTCAATGACAATATTAGAAAAAATAAATGGGTGACTAGCTGGGCATGGGGGTGCACATCTGTAATCCCAGCAACTCATGAGGCTGAGGCAGGAAAATCTCAAATATCAAAGCCAGCTTGGGCAATTTACTATCACCCTGTCTCAAAATGAAAAATAAAAAAAGAGCTGTGGATGTAGCTCAGTGAAGAACATCCCTGGGTTCAATCCCTAGTACCACCTGCTCCACCCCACATATACCAAAAAAAAAAAAAAAAAAAAGAATAAAAGAGCAGGTAAAAAGTATTTTCAAGATACATATCCAATAAAGGACTTATATCTAGGATATAGAAATAACTTATAATTCAAGAGTAAGAAAAAGAAGTGACTCTGGAGACCGAGGCAGGAGGATTATAAGTTTAAGACCAGCCTCAGCAACTTAGTGAGACCCTGTTTAAAAAAATATGTGTGGGGGGAAGGTAAAGAACCTTGTGTTCGGGCTGGGGCTGGGGCTCAGTGGTAAAGCACTTGACTAGCACGCATGAGTCACTGGGTTTAATCCCCAGCACCACATAAAAAAAATTAAATAAACAAAATAAAGGTATTGTGTCCATCTACAACTAAAAATTTTTTTAAAAAGAACCTTATGTTCTATCCCTAATACTGATTAAAAAAGGGAGGGCAAAAGAATAGAACAGACACTCCACCCAAAAAAAAGATATATGGAGGGGCTGGGGATATAGCTCAGTTGGTAGAGTACTCGCCTCGATCCCCAGCACCACCAAAAAAAAAAAAAAAGATATATGGATGACAAATAAACACATGAAAAGATACTCAATATCATTAATCATTAGGCAAATACAAATTAAATCTACAGTGAGATATCACTATACATGCACTAGAATAGCTAAAATTTTTAAATGTTCATGCTAAAATTTAAAAATCTTGATGAAGATGTAGAGTAACTTGGGCTGGGGAGGTAGCTCATTGATAGAGTACTTGTCTAGCATGTACAGGGTCCTGGGTTCAATCCCTAGTAAAAAAACAAAACAAAGGTGTAGAGTAACTGTCCACTGTTAAGATTTTGAAATAGTACAACCATTTTGGAAAACAATTTGTCAGTTTCTAAAAAATATGAAACATCTACTATATTATCCAGTCATTCAACTTTAGGTGTTTACCCAAGATCGTGACAATATATGTACACACAGAGTCTTGAACATGAGTGCTCATAGCAGCTTTATTTGTAATAGCCAAAAACTGGAAATGACTCAGGCAAATAGATAAATAAAAGTACTCAGCACTAAAAAGGAATGAACACTGATGATACATACATAGGAAAACTACCCCATTCACAATAACCTCAGAAAAAAAATACTTGGGAATCAATCTAACAAAAGAGGTGAAAGACCTGTACAATGAGAATGAGTTTGAAGAAAACCTTAGAAGATGGAAAGATCTCCCATGTTCTTGGATAGGCAGAATTAATATTGTCAAAATGGCCATACTACCAAAAGTGCTGTACAAATTCAATGCAATTCCAATTAAAATCCCAATGCCATACCTCATAGAAACAGCAAGCAATCATGAAATTCGTTTGGAAGAATAAGAGACCTAGAATAGCTAAAGCAATCTTTAGCAGGAAGAGTGAAACAGGGGGTATCACAATACCAGAACTCCAAGTATACTACAGAGCAATAGTAACAAAAATGGCATGGTATTGGCACCAAAATAGACAGGTAGATCAATGGTACAGAATAGAGGACACAAAGACAAACCCATATAAATACAGTTTTCTCATACTAGACAAAGGTGCAAAGAACATACAATGGAGAAAAGATAGCCTCTTCAACACTTGGTGCTGGCAAAACTGGAAATCCATATGCAGCAAAATAAAACTAAACCCCTATCTCTCACCCTGCACAAAACTCAACTCAAAATGGATCAAGGACCTTGGAATCAGACCAGAGACCCTGCACCTTATAGAAGAGAAAGTAGGTCCAAATCTTCATCATGCCGGCTTAGGACCAGACTTCCTTAACATGACTCCCAAAAGCACAAGAAATAAAAGCAGGAATCAATAATTGGGATAGATTCAAACTAAAAAGCTTTTTCTCAGCAAAGGAAACTATTAGCAATGTGAAGAGAGAACCTACAGAGTGGGAAAGAATCTTTGCCACACATACTTCAGATAGAGCACTAATCTCCAGAATCTATAAAGAACTGAAAAAACTTTATACCAAGAATACAAATAACCCAATCAGCAAATGGGCTCAGGAAATGAGCAGACACTTCACAGAAGAAGTTGTACAAGCTATCAACAGATATATGAAAAAATGTTCAACACCTCTAGTAATAAGAGAAATGCAAATCAAAACTACCCTAAGATTCCATCTTGCCCCAATTAGAATAGTAATTATCAAGAATACAAGCAACAATAGGTGTTGGTGAGGATGTGGGGAAAAAGATACGCTCATACATTGCTGGTGGGGTTGCAAATTAGTGCAGCCACTCTGGAAAGGAGTGTGAAGATTCCTTCAAAAATTTGGAATGGACCCACCATTTGACCCAGCTATCCCACTCCTTGGCTTATACCCAAAGGACTTAAAATCAGCATACTACAGAGATACAGCCATATCAGTGTTCATAGCTGCTCAATTCACCATAGCTAGATTGTGGAACCAACCTAAATGCCCTTCAATTGATGAATGGATAAGAAACTGTGGTATATATACACAATGGAATATTACTCAGCCATAAAGAAGAATACAATTATGGCATTTGCAGGCAAATGGATGAAGCTGGAGAATATCATGCTAAGTGAGATAATCCAGTTCCAAAAAACCAAAGTTCGAATGATCTCTCTGATAAGCAGATGATGATACATAATGGATATATTATGTATCCATAATACAAAAGAGGGAGGCAAGAATGGAGGAAGGATGGATTGTATAGAGGAAAAAGAGGGGTGGGAGGGGTGGAGGGAAGGAAAAAATAACAGAATGAGACAAACATCATTACCCTATGTACATGTATGATTACACAAATGGTACGACTCTACTTCATGTACAACCAGAGAAACAAGTTATACCCCATTTGTTTACAATGAATCAAAATAAATAAATTATAAAAAAATAAAAAATAAAAAGTGTGTGTGGTGGTGGCACTGAGGACACAACTCTGTGTTAAGGCACTCCTGAGTTCAACCCCCAGTACCCTTCCCCCCACCAAAAAAAAAAAATCAACAAAGATAAATAAGACAGCCCAGCCCCCATCCTGCATAACTCATAATACATTAGTGTTGACAAATGTAGAAGGAACAATTACAGTGTACTCAGCTGGTCCGGTTGGAGGGCAAACGAAATGGCAAGAAAACAAAACCAAAGTCTGAATACACACATAACAGCATTATGAAGATTTTCCCATTAATGCTATAACATCCCATGTGCTTGCCAATATTGAGAAGGGCTTTTCCCTCTGGGACCCAGGGGACAGCAGCTACTATGTTCACACATCCTTCCTTGGGACAGGAGGCAGGCCAGATGTCCTAAGATTGGCAGCTTCCTCTCTGGAACCCCTGAGGAAAAGGGAATGGGCGTGCTCCTCATTAGAGTCCTTTTCAAGGTTCCAGACAGTGCCCCTGTGGCCACAGGCCTGGTGGCAGGGTACAGAGCCCTGGAGTGGGTAGAGGCTACAATGGGGATGGGATTGGCCAGACGTTATACAGGAAGAGTCAGTAATAAGAAAAAAGTCCTGAGGCCTGGAGTGCTGCCCAGGTTCAACAACAGCTTGGATTCTAGACTCTATCTAGGACTGAAGCTGATTTTGTACCAACATCAACATCCCTGTGCCCTGGCTCCATTCCGAAGCACCCTGAACTGGCCTGGCTCCCCCTGACCTGTTAAAGCTTCTTAGGGATCTCTCTCCTGTTACAGGGCAGTGCCTACATTCCCAGCTCCTGGGCAGAGTATATCTAGCAGTTGCTTACTCATTTAAGGGGTGGGTCCTGGTTGAGAGAGATCAAGAATTTGTGGGGAGAGGGCATGAGGGACAGAACTTAGGGCAGGATGTCCCAGAAGGGATGGAAAGTTCTTCGTAGAAGGCTGGATAGAGAGTGTGAGGAAAGGCAGGCAAAGGAGGTTTCTCATGGTCTTGGGGCTGACCAGGCTGCGGGAGGGAGGGGCCCCAACCACCCTGGCCACTCTCACCTTGTAACAGCAGGACTCTATCCCGGCCTTCCGCCAGGACCCGCCCTCTGCTGCTTCGGGTCCCGCCCTTTTCAGGATTTAGCTCTGGCAACCTGGACGGCTCCGCTGCAACCGCTTCCGCCTTCGCCAGGTAAGGGTCCAGACCAAACAGGGGAGTCTCGGCGTGAGGCGCGTGGGGTGCGTCCACAGGGTGCTGGGCCTCGCCTCCAATCCCTGGGTCCTTCTCGCTACCTTTCCCCCAGTCTCCGGTTCCCCTGCGCTTCGACCTTCCCACCTTCTGTTTAGTGCTGGGTTTTTCATGTCTTGGGTGTTCTCCTTCCCCACCCCCTGCTCGCGCCCAATTTCTAGCCCGCCTCAGACCCTGCGATTTCCCTTGCTTAACCGAAGTGGGGGCACAGAGGGGTCCAGCTGTGTGTGAGTTTGTGGTGCAGGCAGCCAGAGCCCCTAAAACCTTGTTTAATAAAGACTAGTGGAGCTGCCTCAGAGTCACATAAGCTTGGGTGACGCAGGTGTGCTGCAGGGTTCTGTACTTAGATATGCAAGGACTGTGCACCTGACAGCCTTAGTAGCTCTGTGGGCAGTAGCGGGGCTTAGCACCGTCCTGCACTTAGTCGCCTGGCACAGATGCCTGACTTGATTTCAAATGTTTCTGTCTTGGTGTCTGAGTTCATGATCTTGGGTATTGCTGGGCTGAGGGAGCAGTATGCCAGCATAAGTCAGGTATGTATGGACACTGTGCCTTGATGTTTTGTGCATTGTGTGTGTTTATGTAGTCCTAGGTGTTTCAGACATGTGGGGGTGTATCTGGCTATCTTCTGTGAATGGGGGCAGTGAACTGCTGTGTCTCAAGTACATTTATGTGAGAGGGTATGTAGCCCTAAGCCTGGCACAACATGATGGCATACTAGAATGTCTCAGATTTGAGAGGACATGTATTCAGATGTCTCAGGTATGTTTTGCAGCATATCTGTATGTCTCAGGATGTGTATACATAGTGGTGTACTGCATGCACACGTGTGTGTACCTACATCTTTGAGTTATGTTGTGGTTTGCGTCTCTAGAGCATGGATAGCAGTCAAAAACTTCTCATGTATGAGGATGAGAGTATCTCAGGTACAGGGACAGTGGGGCATGATATCTTTGGAGTGAGGGCAGTGGCTTACCTGGACTCATCTGTAGTGTGGCAGACAGTGTTTTAATATCTTAGGTATGAAGAGGGCAGTTTTCTCAGTGATGAGAATGTGAAGTACCCCCAGCTTTTGGGGTGGGGAACATCCTACCTGGGGTTCATGTGTATAAGTAGCAGGGTTCCTGGCATTCTCTGATGTGTTTCTCCCCTGTACCTGTTTCTGATGTGTTAAGGGTGGCACTGGAGACCTAGTCTCTAGTCTATTCTCAAGTGTCTAAGGTTACTACCGGAGGCTCTATGTAAAAGAGAGTGCCATCATCCATAGGGGTCCTTCTCCAGACATGCTCCCTGAGGCCAGTTCCCTGTGGCTACTGCGACTGCTCCGGGATATCCAGCTAGCCCAATTTTATCGGCCCATCCTTGAGGAGCTTAATGTCACTCGGCCAGAGCATTTTGACTTTGTAAAGCCTGAGGATCTGGATGGCATTGGCATGGGCCGGCCTGGTAAGGAACCCTTGTCCTGAGGTCCTGGTTACTCCTTTCCTGGCCTATCAGTTGCCAGTCCCACTGCCCCACACCCCAGGTCTCTTCTTGCCTATAATACTCTATGCACCCTGCCCCACCCCAACCCAAGTCTTCTGATTCTGGCTTCCTATAGCCCAGCGCAGACTGGCTGAAGCTCTGAAGAAATACCGTTTGGGAGTCAAGTCTAAGAATTGGGTTTACAAGGTATGTGATGGTGGTGGTGGTATTTGAGGGCCTTAAAGGGCCAACTTAGGCCTGGGAATGGGTTGGCTGAGTGGCAGGAAGGGTTATGCCTGAACTCCCACTCCTGTTTCAGATTCTTGGGAGTTTTGCCCCTGAGCAAAAAGAGACCACCCCACCCTCAGTCAGTCTTCCAAGCCTCTCTGAGTCAGAAGGGAGACTCAAGTGTCTGATCCCAGAGGGTGCTGTGTGCAGAGGGGAGTTGCTGGGCTCAGGCTGCTTTGGCGTGGTACATCGAGGGCTGTGGACACTGCCCAGTGGCCAGAGTGTGAGTGTTTGGGAGCTTACTTCATCCAGAGTAATGGACCAGCCGTCCCCCACCCCCACCTTCTTTTTTTTGGTGGGGAGGGTTATTGGAAATTGAACCCAGGGTGCTTTACCACTGAGCTATGTCCCCAATCCTTTTTATTTTAATTTTGAGACAGGATAAGTTGCTAGGCTGACCTCAAACTTGTGATCCTCTTGTCCCATCTCCTGAGTTACTGGGATTACAAGTGTGCCACAGGCACAGGCCCTCTACCCCACCCCCCAGGCCCTTTTGATCTTTATGCCCTCTGGGCTCTGACCTTGGCATGGTCATTTCCTCTGGTATATGATGATGCCTCCCCCCATCTCCAGGTCCCAGTGGCTGTCAAGTCCCTCCGGGTAGGTCCCGAAGGCCCCGTGGGCACAGAGCTGGGAGACTTCCTTCGAGAAGTATCTGTCATGATGAAATTGGAGCACCCACACGTGCTGCGTCTTCATGGTCTTGTGCTGGGGCAGCCTCTGCAGATGGTGAGCAGATCCAGACGCTGGGTCTCTGAACAGCCTTGGGAATGGTGTGTGACAGGAGAGGCCAGTGGAGACAGACCATGGCTCACGCTGTGCTGTCCTCTGGCAGGTAATGGAGCTGGCGCCACTAGGTTCCCTGCATGCGCGCCTGACAGACCCGGCCCCGACACCCCCGCTGCCAGTGGCCCTGCTCTGTCTCTTCCTGAGGCAGTTGGCTGGGGCCATGGCGTACTTGGGGGCCCGTGGACTGGTGCACCGGGACCTCGCTACACGTAACCTACTGTTGGCCTCGCCGCGCACTATCAAGGTGGCAGACTTCGGGCTGGTGCGGCCGCTGGGCGGGGCCCGGGGCCGCTACGTCATGGGCGGGCCCCGCCCCATCCCCTATGCCTGGTGAGGGCGATGTGTGTGGGTGGTCCGGCTGGAGCCTGGGGGCAGATCTGGAGAACAGCAGGCATAGGGTAGTTCGGAGTGAACTGATCTCGTAAAGGAGACTGTGAGCAGAGGGTTAGTGGGGTCTGGGAGGGCTAGGAAATGACGATGGGAGCATCAGTTTGCCCAGTGAAAGGCAAATTCCCAGGTATATATTTCCCGCCCCCATCAACTTCCACGTTCGCAGGTGTGCCCCAGAGAGCCTGCGCCAGGGAGCCTTCTCGTCAGCCTCTGACGTGTGGATGTTTGGAGTGACCCTGTGGGAAATGTTCTCTGGGGGCGAGGAGCCCTGGGCCGGGGTCCCGCCATACCTCATCCTGCAGCGACTGGAGAAGGACCGAGCCCGGCTTCCAAGGCCTCCCCTGTGCTCCAGGGCCCTCTACTCCCTCGCCTTACGCTGTTGGGCCCCTCACCCTGCGGACCGGCCTAGCTTTTCCTGCCTGGAAGGGTTGCTGCAAGAGGTGGGGACCCGCAACTCCCCAGAAACAATCTCTCTTCCCTCTCTTCCCTCCATTCTCTTTCCCAGGGTTTCATGCAGAAGACAAATATAACCTAGTCAGGTGGCCCTGTGGTGCATACCGCTACTACCAGCAGCCCAGAAGGTTGAGACAGGAAAATCACAAGAGTTAAAAGAACAACCTGGATAATTTAGCCAGACCCAGTCTCAAAAATAAAAATTTAAAAAGGTTGGGAGTATAGCTTTAGAGGTAAAGTACTTGCCTAGCATGCACTAGGTCCTGGGTTCAATCTCCAGCATGGTGGGTAAAAAAAACAGACTAACATATCCGGAGGTGGAGTTCGACTCTGGGACCCAGCTGTAAACAAAACAAATTCAGAGCCCTGGGGAGGTGGGTGATGGAGGGGTGGGCAGAGGAGTGGCTACACAGATGCAGCCTGACAGGCTGGAGTCCTGTGTCTGAGCCAGAGAATGGGCTTCAGCGAGCAGCAGGTCATTCTCCACCCAACCCCACTCTGTGGGTGTTTAACAGGCAAAGGAACAGAGAGGTTCTGCGTGGGAGGGGAAAAGGAAGTAATGAGGCTGCAGAGGTGAGCAGGGCTGCATCATGGAGGGTTTCCTAGGGCATAAGAACCGCTACTACGTAGAGCACTTGATCTGTGTGAGATACTGTATTTAAGGATACTTTACAGGTATACTTATGCCTGTTCAATCTTTTAGTTCTCTCAACAATTCCATGAGGTAATTCTTTTCATCTCCATTTACAAGATAGAGTAGTTGAGGCACTGACAATTTAAAACTTGCCTAAAGTCACACAATAAGTGGAGGACTTGGGATCAGCTCTAGTCAATGTGATTTCTGAGCTTTTCCCTAAATCACCACATTCTACTATTAAAGGAGTTTAGTCTTCACTCTGAGGGCATTTGGGAGTTGTGGAAGGGTATTAAACAGGGGAATCACAAGTCAACATTATTTCACTCTAGCCTGGTCCAAGAATAACTTAGAGGGATGATATTGACAATGACTATGAAACAGAAGTGAGATGAAGAGGTCAGGGTGAGGGTCAAAGCAGTAGGACTGGTGAGGAGTGGAAATTTTGCAAAGGTACCTAGGAGGCCAACCTGATGGGCCTGGGTGTAGAAAAAAACTGGTGAACAGGATGGCCGTCCCCTTGGCCCCCCGAGGCAGAGACAGGGCTCTCCTTTGTTGCTTCCTGAACCCTGGGCTGTGTCCAACTTGACATGGAATCCAGATTGACCTCCCCCACTGAATTACACCTGAGGTAGGGACAGTCGCACTGTATCCCAGCACAGAGGACATAACTGGTAGGTATACAGACAGAAGATGGTCTCTTTTCTGCCCTGCTCCCATATTACCCTTTTGACTGAGGCCCAAAGCCCAACTGTTTCTTTCTATTTTCACAGGCCTGGCCTTCTGAAGGACGCTGTGTGAGGAATGTCACAGAGCCAGGAGCCCTGCGGATGGAGCCTGGTGACCCCATTACCATCATTGAGGGCAGGTAACAGTCTAGTGCTCCCCAAGTACTCCCAAGGGACACATCCCTCCCAGCCTTCTTGACTCCTCATCCTCTCTCTGCTTCTTTCCAACTCCTTGAACCCTGGTCTTCTATGTCTTCTCCTCCTCTCCTCACTGGGCCCTAAGCTCCAGTGCAGTCTCTATCTCCCTGCTGGAGCCCCAGCTGATCCATAGAGAACCTTTTGTGTTGGTGAGAAAAAGGCTTCCCTTCCTCCAGGCAGATACAACCACAAGGCCTAGAGTGTGGTGAGCTAAATGTGACCCAGCCCAGCTGCCACTTTTCCCCTTGCTTATATCCCTTTCACCAGCTCCTCTTCCCACAGCCCGGATTCCACAACCTGGAGGGGACAGAATGGTCGCACCTTTAAAGTGGGCAGTTTCCCAGCCTTGGCAGTGACGTTGATAGACTTGGGGGGCTCTCCAGCCACCCGCCCAGTCCACAAAAGCTCTCCAGCCCGGGGAGAGCAACGCTGGGGAAGCACAGATGGGTAAGGAGCTGAAAGGCTGGGGACAGAGCTGGGCTAGGCTGGACTAGGGGAATAGGCTAAGTACAGCAACATCTCTGAATGGGAAACTTGGGAATAGGACCAGGACAAAGCTGGAGGTGAGGCTGTACTTGTCTCCCAGGAGGAGCTTCCATCCTAGGTCTCAGCATGCCTGGGAGCACCAGTTTCTTTGGGAGGCGACATTAATATATGTATGTGCTGGGGTGGGAGGAGGTATGGAGGATGAACTGGATCATTCTCTGACAGGGACAAAGAGAAGGCAAAGCCTCAGGATCTACCTCCAGCATGGGGCCAGAGAAGGAAGGCACCCCTGCAGAGGATGAAAGGTGGGTATGCAGGATCCATGCCTTTGCATATAGCTATACTTGAAGATCTTTTTTTTTTTTGGGGGGGGGTGGGTACTGGGTACTAAAAATTAAACACAGGGGTACTGTACTACTGAGCTACATCCCCATCCCTTTTTTACTTTTTATTTCGAGATAGGATCTTGAGCAGTTGCTTAGAGCCTTGCTAAATTGCTGAGGCTGGCCTGGAACTTGCAATCCTCCTGCCTCAACCTCCAGAGTTGCTGGGATTATAAGCATGTGCCACAGTGCCCAACTATAATTGAAGATCTTAAGAGCGTCAAAGCCCTCCCTTCTTCCCTACCAGATAGCATCTCCCCACTCTCACCTCTGAACTCTCTGTTCTTTGGTCCATCTGCTACCTAGGTCTTGTGTATCTGTTTTATCACCCTACTTAATACATGGGTCAGGACCAGCTAGCTCATTTGAAATTCTTATAAAACCATCCAGCTCAAAACAAATAAAGATAGAAGGCAGAAGGAAGGTGGGACCTAGTACCCGGATCTCCTCTCAAGTTTCTTTCTCAACTGCGCAGGTATTTCCAAGAGTCTGGAGTCAGTTCTATCCTTGGGCCCTCGTCCTACAGGGGGTGGTTCAAGCCCCCCTGAACTTCGACACGCCAGAGCTGTGCCTCAAGGACCCCCAGGCTTGCCTCCACGCCCTCCTTTTACCTCCAACTCTTCTCAGCCCAGCCAGCCCCCTAGGGAACGACCTCCTTGGCCCAAAAGAGAACCCCCACACAATCACCGAATTGGAGTGCCTGGAGCCAGTAAAGCCACCGTCTCCTCTGGGGGCCTCTTGCCTGACCCTGAGTGGCAAAGGAAGATTACAGAGGTGAGGTCTCACTGAAAGGGCCTGGTGTCCAGAAGGGCCTAGAGAATAGGGCAGGAACCTGAGTGAGGCTTTGTCCCCCACAGGTGGAGCTGAGTGTGCATGGAGTCACTCACCAGGAGTGCCAAACAGCACTAAGAGCCACTGGGGGAGATGTAGTCTCTGCCATCCGGAACCTCAAGGTAAAGCCAGACCCTTCTCCCAGGCTCCCTCTTCTCCTGCCCTTCTACTTGGCAGTCAGCTGCACTCACTCTTGATACTGCAGGTAGACCAGCTTTTCCACCTGAGTAACCGGTCTAGAGCAGACTGTTGGCGCATCCTGGAGCACCACCAGTGGGACCTCTCTGCTGCCAGCCGTTATGTCCTGGCCCGGTCCTGAGCTCTACTTTCTCAGTCATGGACACCAACACAGAGTGCCTGGACCCCTCAGGGCCTAGCCACGTAAGACCAAGTAGAACCAGAAAAATGTCTGCACAGGAGCAGACTTTCCCACCTAGGGAGATCCCACTTACTATAGGCAAGTATAGAAAGTGCCCAAGGGAGCACAGGGTTGGTCACTGACAGATGTTTGCTCCCCACCCTGCTCCTTGGCCTCTGAGAGCCTAAGCTCCTTTGCCTGGTTCAAGAAGGAGCAAGTCCACCACACTCCCAAAGAGGAGGACTCAGAAGGAAAAGAACTGGAATATATCATATCCAAAGGATGCCTCTCATTACTACAGAAAGTGACCAAGGGGCCATACTGGACCATGGGAATAGCCATCCTGAACTGTCATTAGCTACCTCACTGGACTCTGTGGGGCCACCATCTTAGATGATGGAAGCAGTCATATTACTTGGGGCATATGGCTCAAACTGCCTTGGTTTGATTCATGGCCAATATGGGTGATGAAAATTGCCCTCCTGAACTCAAGGACATTTGATCCTTGTAGCATAGATTGTGAGATGGATCAACCCCAGCCCAGCTGTCATAGTTCCCTTTGTTTTTTCCCACACCAACTCTTTCTTCTACAGTCCCCCATTACATACATCTTCAAATGTTCAAAAAGTTACAAAGTTTATATGAATACAACATACAAAGATGCAGCCTCCTTCCTAGGGCAAGGGAAGGAAGGGGTGGTTAAATAAGGCACAGGAAGCTTCAGCAAGCACCAGCTGTGGGCAGGGCCCAAGGGAGAAAGAAAGTTGGCACTGGAGCCCAGCCTCTACAGCTGTTGGAGAAGTGGGAATCCCCTCAAAGTGCCAATTCAGTCTGATGCTGAATTGGCCAAGCTGATATAGGGATGAGTGGTATGTCTGCCATCTTTGGTGCTGCTTGCCCTTCCCCTGTTGTAAAATCCAAGCCCTGGGTTCCAAAGGCCAATTCTGGTACAGAGACCCTGGAAGGAGGTGGGAAGGAGTGGGTAGGGACAGTCTGAAAGCCAATAATGCCTGTGTGCGGAGGGAATGCTGGGAGACAGTGGAAGGAGACAGCAGGGTAGGGCTCTCATACATACCCTTCTGCAGAGCCACAGGTGAAGGAGGTCAGGGGAGAGGGTAGGGATAGGGCACCATGCCCCCAGCCACTCAGGCACCCCTGATCCCCCCCCCTGCAGTGGACATGAAAGAAAGGGGATGCCTCTGAGGAGGGGCCAAGCCAGGGCAGGGAACCATCTTGAATTCTTGTTGAGGTGATGGTCTCCTCACCCTGAGGCAGCCTCTAACTGGTGATGGCAGAAGGCCCAGCCCCACCTCGCTTCTCGAAGAACATGTAGTCCTGAGGAGAGGCCACCATCAACAGGAGATCTGGCCGGGCCAGACTGGCTCAGTTATCACAACCCCCCATAACATTTGTTCCCAACATCCTAAAAAGGCCAGAAAGTGCACAAAGCTTCAAGTGACAGCAAAGGAGAGGCAGGAGGGACAGGGACAGCCAACTCACAATGAGGAAAGTGGCTCCCAGCAGCACAGCCTTCACCTTCACGTCCAGATCCAGTGGGAACTGTAGGCCAAAGTCATCTGCATCTGTGAGGGCTTCTCGGAGCAGCCCCCCCCACTGCTTGCTGATACGGCCTACACTGCGGGATTCATCCCTAGTCTTCACCTGTTGGGAGGGAAGAAGGACCCAAATGGGGAGGATGCAACCAATCTCACCTGCCTCAGATCTCACTCCCAGAGTTGCCATGTATGAATTTTACAGGCTCTACACTTTGTGAATCTTCCTAACAGCTTTGAGTTTCCGTAGCAGCTAGGAAAACTGAAGTGCCCTGGGTCATGTTACAAATATATAGGGAAAATCAGGATTTAGACTCACATCTGTTGCTCTCCAAAGGTCACACCTGGATATCAGTGGTGGGAAGAAATAGAAACACAATTTCCCCTTAGTGTATAACTAATTGCTAGATTTACTTTGATTACCAATGTCCCAGAAACCCACAGTACAGTCTGTACACCCTGCACACAGTAGCCTAGCTGAGAAAGTAAAGAAGGCTGACAAAATCCTGGTGCATTCTAACCAGTCAAATAAGTTCCTAGAAAGCTATGTCTGCCCAAAGGTGATTTTAATCCACAAAGCATGCCTGTGCTTTGTCCAGCACTGCATTTGAGCCTCATTGAGAGGAGATCCAAACCTATGGATTCCTGGGACCACGATTTGTAGACTTCTTTGATCCCAGCAGCAAGAGGCCTGACAAATGGGTGGTAACTCAGTGACTTTCTGGTCCTTTTTATGCTTAGTCTCCAGTGACTAGAACTGGAGGGATTTCCTTCTACATCCTGTCCATCCCCTTCCCTCCTGTCCTAGAGCCCTGGGGCACTTCCTGCAGCCCAGAACCAGGCTGGGCAAGGCCTATCTCAGCCAGTCATAGTCTCAGGGATGCAACTTCAACTATGGACCATTTATAATGGTGTAAAAGGAACACTGGACCTATGAGAACCCCACATTTTACACATTCCCATACAGAAATTACACAATTGTCTCCTGAACTGGTTTTCAGCACAGAACCGCCCTCTGACTACCAAGGTGATTCACTTTTTAAAAATTACCTTAGGTGGTAAAGCACCTCATCAGAAGATTCAGAAAGTCTGTTGGATGATACCTCTTATTTTGCTCTTATCTGCACAGGGAATTAACCCTTAAAGAACTCAGGGGGTTGTGGAATGCCCTTGTTTTCTTGAAACCAAGATGTCTTCCCAGGCCTCCTGAAACTCTCACCATGTGAGTTTTATAGGTTCCTGGTTGGTGATAAGTACAGAGAAAAGGCATAACCTAGACTTCAGGTCAGATGGGTCATTTGAACTTACAGGTCGGCAGGGCAAGCTGGTATGTTAAATCAAGGCTTGCTCCAGCGCCTAGGCTCACAGACTCATGTATGCCATCCACATGGGACCAGTCCATGGCAGATTTAATAATCATCCTTCACCCTAGATCTAGGATGGCCTTAGATACACCTCCACACATGCATACAAAAAATAGGGTTGTAATTAACAATCAGCTTTGCTTTTGAAGATGAACTTCTCTTCGATATGCTTTTATAAGACCACAGAGCCATCCCATTTCTGAATGGAGGAAAATTGGAAGTGTACAGTAGGAGCAACAATAGATTTGAACTGATGAAGTCAAGATCTTGACCTTGGTCAAGCCATCTTGCTTCATGGAAGCTGCCCTCTTGGTTTATGAAAGTCCCAGGAATTTCCCTGTGTTTCTTTTTTCTTTTTCTTTTTTTTTTTAAATGTTCTTATTAGTTGTTGAGGGACCTTTATTTATTCGCATGTGGTGCTGAGAATCGAACCTGGTGCTTCACACATGCTAGGCAAGTGCTCTACCACTGAGCCACAACCCCAGCCCCTCCCCATATTTCTAATACCTCAAAGTTGGTGTCTGTGCCACAGCCACAGGTCCAGCAAGGCCCCACCACTCGTAGGACTGTCTGTCGATCAGCATCCTGGATGGAGAACTTAGGGAGGAAGGGATGCCAGGTCTGTAGCACGTGACCAATAGTGGTGCCCGGTGGAGCCTGTACTTCCATCTGGAGTGGGAGGCAGTTAGAATCATTGCTAAGCCAGGGACCCTGTCCTAAGTCCTAACTGGTCTCGGAACTACCTTCAGTCCACTACTTTGTCCCCTCACTAAACTTCCCACCCACAGCGCCCACGCTCATGTGAGCCACACCTCAACCCAGGCCCTGTCCTATCACTTGCGGGTCCGAACAAGGACCGCCCCACACTGGAGCCTCTCCCAGGCTTCATCCTTCACCGCCCACCTCCTGGAGGCCACAAGGGCAGCAGCTGCAGCCACAGTGGAGCGGGCGGAGCAGGCGCAGCACCTCGCGGTCCCCAGAGTCTGCCAGGCGAACGCGCAGTGGCCGACGGGCACCACAGCACAGACGGGCGCAGCAGTTGCTCTCCTCTGCTGCCTGACCCAGGGGCTGCCCGGCTCCCGAGCGCAGTTCATACCGGTTACAGGTCTCCCAGCCTAGGAAAGCTGTCAAGGGTGACACGCTGAGGTTTGGGTGCCTCGTCCGTGCAGGAACCCACTATCCCTGTCAGGGTAATATGCCCAACTGACTCCGCTTTCCACTTACTTTCCACTCGCTCAGCCTTCTGATGAATCAAGATCTGATCAATCTGGAAACAGTAGGGGTAGCGTTAACATCAAACCCCCAGCCTGAACGCCCAGTTCTTTTCCCATCACCCTCCCCTCCACTCACCTGCACCAAGAATTCGAGGCCAGAAGGCACCCCTGGCAGTGGCAAGAAGGGGGCAGGAGACACCGGGGCCACTGGGCCAGACGAAGGGAAGAGAGCGAAGCCAGGTGCGGGGGCAGGTACCTGGGCAGGCACTGGTGCTTGCCCGGGCCCAGGATGCAGCGCTGGCTCCGGGTACCCAGCGCTCATAGGATAGGGAGGTGGGGGTGAAGGGGCATAACCTTTGGGGGGCACGTAGCCTGTGGAAGACAGAGGTAGGTGAAAGGAACCCGTGTCCCCCACTTATTCCTCAGTCCAAGGACCGCGAGGCACCGCGGAAAATGTGATGGGAAGAGGCGGAGAAAGATGGGGTAGGGGAGCAGGGCGGTGGCTACCCGGGAGGAAGGGAGGGCCCACGCAGCCAGTCTGAGCACATTCCTAGAGGATGTGTTCGACACCCAAAGCCCAAGACCGTGGGGGGGGGGGGGATAACGGAGACCCCCCACCAGCCTAGCGTCCACTTACCTGCCATGGGAAAGGGTCGGGTTTTCGCAGGATGTTGGTGTTGGGGCGGCTTAGTTCTGGAAGTGGAGGCAAGCTCGGAGACAGCCAGACAGACACAGAGACAGACACAAAGACGGACAGGCAAACGTAGAGAGGCAGCTGCGCCCTGCGCCGGCCCAGGGTCTCTTGGGCGGCGCCTATGACTCGGGGAGAAACCGAAAGTGTCAGCGGGAGGGGCGGGGTACCTGGGACCCTGGATTCCCTCAGGGGCCCCAGAACCGCCCCCTCCCTTTGTTCTCCCATTCTCCAAGGAGATGGCTCTGGGCAGGCGGCAGGATAGATGGACCCGCAGTGAAACCAACAGACCTCAAGGGAGGTCTCCCTGACCCCTCTATGTCCCCGCTCACCTGAAGCCCCCAGAATAACACGGGGACCGCACGCTCGGCACCTCACAGGCGCTAGTGGAGGCGGGCCCAGAACACGACTCCGCCCCCTCGACCGTCCAGGACCCTCCCCTCCAAGCCTGGGCAGCGCGTCTGCGCAGAGAGAAGGCCGCCTCTCCCGCGGGACCGCGGACCTTGGACTTGGCACTGCTTTGGCGTCAACGCTGTGCCCTCCCCTTCCGCTCCGAATGCAGATGCCTAGAGAAGAGGTCGCCTAGGAAGGGCGGCCCGTTAAACCCTAGTCCTGAGAACCCCGCCAGGTTCTCTATAGCTAAGTGCCCAACGCCCCTTGGTGGAAAGCGGGGGCCGCTGAGCTGCGCTGGCGCTCTGGCCCCTGGTTTCCTCCTTCCAAGGGCGGTTCCGGCCTCGCTGACGCAGCGGAACACCCTCACACTCACTCACTGGCTTCCAGGACTGATTCCTGGCTCTGTTTCTATTTCCCTAGGGCGACCTCGCTGTCTTTTCTCCTTGACGCAGCGGTGACCCCCGCCGGCACTTCGCATGTACGGTACTTTGGTCATGCGCCCCAGCCCTGCGGATGACAGGCAGCCAGTGTCAATAATGAATGTGCATGAGGTGAAGTCCCAAGGGGTCCGGAGGAGGAAGCTTAGCCAGAAAAGGTTTCCCCTAAGAGGAGTCTCTTCGTCTGGATCCTGAGCTAAGGGAGGTGTTTGAAGTTTTACTTACACTTTGGGGACTGCTGGAGTAAGTCGTGCATTTAGAGAGGCAATGCGGTCCACGTGCACAGAGGGCTTTATGAGCCTGGGACTTGGCTCTGAGGGCAGCAAGGAACCCACTGAAAGATTTCAAGACCTGGAGACGTCAAATTTGTGTTTAGAAAGATCGTTTAAATGGCAATGTGGAGAACGATTCCGATGCCCAGGCTGGGTTGTTAGCAGCAGTCTATGGAAAGAATGCTGTAGTAATGGTGGTGCAAGGAGAAGCGATTGACTTTAGAGATACTGAGACAATAATTTAGAACTTGGTTTGGGGCTAAGGAGTCCAGGATTACTTCAGGTGCCTGTTTAATAACCAAGCAGATGCAAGGATCACCCAACAAAGATGAGCATGGAGAAAATCACATTTGGGGACCTCCTTCTGTTCCTATGTCCATGTTCCTCTGGACTAGTCTCAGGGCCCCTCTCCCAGGGCTGCTCAGCTTTTCCACAGCTCCAGTCATCACGTGCTTCAGGTCCAAATTCTCATGTCTCTTTCCCAATAGAACATGTGCCCAAGGAGATCAGAAATTTGTCTTCTTAAAAATTGCACATGCAGCCCAGTGTGGTAGCACACACCTGTAATCTCAGTGGTTCGAGAGACTGAAACAGAAAGATCACGAGTTCAAAACCAACCTCAGCAACTTAAGGAGGCCCTAAGCAACTCAGTGAGACTCTGTCTCTAAATAAAATACAAAAAAGGGCTGGGGATGTTGGCTCAGTGGTTGAGCACCCTCAGTACCAAAAAAAAAAAAAATCACAAAAAATAAATAAAAACTGCACATGCTCTATTAGAGAAGAGACATAATAAGTAAGGTAGATGAAAAGTCAGAGGGAGGTAAGTGCTACAAAGTCAAATAGAGCAGGATGAGGAGGATAGGGAATGATGGATAGGGTTTGCAATTAAATTGATTTTTGCAGTGCTGGGGATTGAACCCAGGTCCTCACACACATGCTAGGCAAGTGCTCTACCACTGAACTGCATTCCCAGTGCAGGCTTGCAGTTTTTTTTTTTTTTTTTTTTTTTTGTTTTGTTTGTTTTGTTTTGTTTTGTTTTTTAATACGGGGTTCTCAAGATATTGCCCAGGCTGACTTTGGACTCCTGGGCTCAAGGGATCCTCCTGTCTGGGCCTCCGTAGTAACTAGGAATATAGGCATACACTAATGCATCTTGCTGGGTTTGCATTTTTAAAGAGGGAAGACTAGGAAGGCATCAACTGAGAAAATGATAGCTGGGCAAAAACCTGAAGGAGTGATTGAGGCAGGAAAACTTCTGGAGAAAAGTGTTTCAAGCAGAGGAAATAGCAAGGGGAAAGGCCCTGCAGCAGAAGTGTTCCTTACTTGTTCAGTGAACAAAAGGGAAACCAGTGAGGTTGGAAAGGAATTAACAACAGGAGTTGTTAACAGAGGTGACAGGAGGCTAGATCACGTATGGCCTTTATGGACCATTGGATTATACTCCAAGATAGAAAGTACTGTAGGATTTAGACAGAGAAGAGACATGAGACCTTTTTTTTTTTTTTTTTTAATTACCCAGGATTGAACTTAGGAGCACTTAACCACAGAACCACATCCCCAACCCTTTTTTGTATTTTATTTAGAGACAGGGTCTCACTGAGTTTCTTAGGGCCTCACTAAATTGCTGAGGCTGGCTTTGAATTTGTGACTCTCCTGCCCTAGGCTCCCAAGCCACTGGGATTACAGGCATGTGCCACTG
The DNA here is from genome assembly GCF_902686445.1 of Sciurus carolinensis. Taxonomy (NCBI): domain Eukaryota; kingdom Metazoa; phylum Chordata; class Mammalia; order Rodentia; family Sciuridae; genus Sciurus; species Sciurus carolinensis. The sequence continues at coordinate 52,306,267 of NC_062215.1, read as the reverse complement.
ATCCCAGCAAGACATGAGACTTAAAAGACATTGAAATGGTGGTTCTTAACCCTGGTTATATGTTAGAATCATCTGGAATGTTTTAGAAAATAACTCTGCCTGGCTCCCACTTAATATCAATTAAATTTGAATACTCAGGGTAAGATGCAGACAGAGGAACTTTTTGAGAATGCTCTAGATTTTTCTTTCTTTCTTTCTTTCTTTCTTTCTTTCTTTCTTTCTTTCTTTTTTTTTTGGTACTGGGGATTGAACTTAGGGACACTCAACCATTGAGCCACATCCCAGCCCTATTTTGTGTTTTATTTAGAGACAGGTTCTCACTGAGTTGCTTAGTGCTGAGGCTGGCTTTGAACACCTGATCCTCCTGTCTCAACCTCCCAAGCTGCTGGGAATGCAGGCATGAGTCACCACCCAGCCAAGATTGTAATATGTAGCCAAGATCAAGGATTACTGGATCTCTACTACAAGGATCTCTTTCAGATTGCTCTGTCAAAGAGCAGGCAGTATCAACATCTCTAGCAATTTCAGAAATACAAATTAAAACTACATTGAGATTCCATCTCCCTCCAGTCAAAATGGCAATTATCTAGAATACAAGTAACAATAAATGTTGGTGAGGATGTGAGGAAAAAGGTACACTCATACATTGATGATGGGACCGCAAATTGGTGCAATATGCAGTACAGAAAGCAATATGAAGATTCCAAGAAAACTTGGAACCACAATTTGACCCAGTTATCCCACTTCTTGGCATATATCCAAAGGACTTAAAATCAGCATACTATAGTGATGCAGTCACATGTTTATAACAGCTGAATTCATAAAAGCAAAACTATGAAACCAATCTAGGTATGTGTGTATATATACACATATACACATACACAAAGGAATATTACTCAGTCATAAAGAATGAAATGATGACATTTGCCGATAAATAGATGAAACTGAAGAATATCATGCTAAGTGAAATAAACCAGTCCTAAAAAACCAAAGGCTGAATGTTCTCTCTTATACGTGGACACTAATACACAATGGCGGGGGGTGGGGCAGGAATAGAAGTTCATTGAATTAGACAAAGGGGAATGAGGGGAAGGGAGGGGGATAGGAATAGGAAAAATAATAGAATAGACATAAATTTCCTATGTTCATATATGAATACATGCCAGTGAAACCATATCATGTACAACCACAAGAATGAGAAGTTATACTCCATGTATGTATATCAAAATAAACTCTGCTGTCATTTATATCTAAAAAGAACAAATTGAAAAAAAAGCAAGCTATAGGTAGGCAAAGGCAGGAGGAAGTTCTTAAAGAAATCTAAGTGCAATATGATAGTGACTTAGATCAGGGGCCATGGTGACAGCAATGTTAGTGGTGAGACATGGTCTGATTCCAGATATGCACTTGAACCCACATAACTTGATGATGGCTTGAACACAGGATATGAGAAAAAGAGAATTCCAAGCAGACTCTCACTTGGCTGAGAAGAGCTTTCAGCACAGTGTAGGTTCTACCTTACTCTGATCATTTTCTGCCTGCCCACCCAATGTTGTGCTCCAGGTATACTATTCTCCCTTTTGATTTGATCCGATATAATTGTTCCTTTTTTTCTAGTTAATTCCTATTCATGCTAAAAACCCAGTAAATGAATTGAAGTATTACCAATCCCCAAAAGCAAAACAAACCCACTTCAGTATCTACTTGTAACCCTGAACACATTGCATCAACACATTGATCTTTTTAAATGTTCTATCTTCACTGCTGAAATCTGAATTTCTTAACTTGTGGAAGAACTTAGCTCTGGGAGCTGGACAGGGAAGAATTTAAATCACAGCTTACCCAGATCCTACCTGCATAATATACAACAAGTCACTTCATCTTTCTTAGCTTCCCCTTCCACTAACTTGTAGGGATGTTGAAAAATCTGACACAATATTCAGGAATTGTCATAATCTCATTTATATTAATGCTTGGCAATCACTTTTGTGTGTGTGTGTGTGATGTTGGGGGTTGAACTCAAGACCTTCCGCTAGGCAAGTGCTCTACCATTGAGCTACACCCCCTAACACTTGGCATCCATCTGGAAGTGCTGCCCTTGGTCTGTCTCCATTGACCTATTTATTTCAAAGCACTTCCTACCCATTCCCATTTTTGTGTTCTAGGTAGATAAGTCCCATACCCTGAACCATATGACTAACTTATATTGACTTTAAGTCTGCTGAATCCAATAGTATAACCCTTGATTTCCCCACCTTAGCCTTGTGCTCCCTTCAAATTATCTGTCATGGGAAACCCATGTACATTGGTAATACTCTGAACCGTGCAATAAAGGCTGCAGCCCACAAGTCCCTCTATCTCTCTTTTACTCCCACCTGCTGGTTGAGAATGTGCATCCTGGATGGCTTCTCCCTTCTTATTGGTCCTGTGAGGTATACTATCACTCTTCTCTGGAATCTGTAATAATCTTTTCACCGTTCTTGTCTGAGTGTACTTCAGTGCCTCACTTAATAAATCACAATAGTAATAATGGGGGCTAATGATCAAGCCTTATTTATCTTGGTGCCTCCATGAGCCCAGCCACTTGGCAGGACCAAAGTTAAAATATTAGGGACTTCATTACTTGGAAGATGGCCATGGCAGATGCCTGGGGTCTCCTCCAAGACATTTCCTCTATGCCCTAGATGCCACGTGAGATGGATGAAAATGCTAGAGCTCTGTATTGGGAAGTAGGAGCTTGAGGAGCCAGCCTTCACTCTGCCACTAGATCTTTAGGCCACTCTGGAGGTCTCCTCTGAGGCCTTTTTGAATCATCTTCAAATAAAGAAATTAATTCTCTACTAATATACCTCAAATCATGCCACCTCCCTTGCTATAAATGCCCCATTGCCTGCAGGAGAGTGTATAATCCCTCATCACAAGACTTTACCATTTGGCCTTACTATCCAATCTCTCACTCCTGGCCCTCTTACAATTTTTAAGTCAGCCACCAGGAATTCTTTCAGATCTCTAATACACTCTTTTACTCAGGGCTGCCTTAAAAGCTGCTGGTATGGGAGTGTGGAGCTCAGAGGACACTAGGGTAGAAGATAGAAATTCTAGATTTTAAAGTATACAGATTGTTGTCATAACTAAAAAGAATAACTTTTTAAAAAGTAAATAAAAAAGTGTGCAGATTGTAACTAAAGATATGGGACTAGATGAGATTACCTAGAAATCCTATAATTTGGAGAAAGGGTCTACATGCTTCACGTTTATTTGAATGCATACCTTCAGGAAAATTAAGTATGTACCCTCAAAATATATTATAAAATTATACTTTATCAAATGTACAAAACTACTCAGGTAGCTGAGGCAGGAGGGTCACAAGTTGGAGGCCAGCCTAGGCAACTCAGGAAGACCCTGTCTTAAAATAAAAAGGGCAGGGGATATAGCTCAATGATTGAACACTTGCCTAACATGTGCAAGGCCCTGGGTTTAACCCACAGCATGGCAATTGAAAAAAAGAAAGAAAAAGACACTTAAAAAGATGACTTAAACCTTTCAGAGACTTACTATTGCACTGCAAATAGAGTCCAAGCAACTCACCACTGTCTGTAAGGTCTGCACCAGCCATCCAGGACCGCTTGGTCTACTACATGGCAGCCAAACTTGTTTTGTCCTTTCTCCAACTCACCAGACTTTCTCATTGTCACAAGAACTTTGAGCTGTTCCTTTTAGCTTGTCTTGCCAACTATTTCTTCTGCCTAGAATATACTTCATTTTGCCCATCACTAGTCCAACTTCATGAGGACCCCCAGATCTTCCTATCTAAAGGACAGGGGGTATCTTCTACAGCCCAGCTATTTCACTGTTCTTTTCCCTCAGTACACTGCACAACTGATATATTTGGGTGTCTTGTTGTTTAAGGTCCATTTCTACTGCTAGATGGGAAGCTCGATCAGGAAAAGGTCAGCATCTGTCTTGGTCACGTCTGAATCTTCTTGTAATGTGTATCTGATACAAGAGCAACACTGGCTTACTTAACACTGCCCCCCAAACATCTTCCAGTTCTCTCCATGCTGTGCCAGTTCAACCTGCCTTGCCACTTTTTCTCACTCCTTTCCTGCCTAACTCAGAAACTCAGCATACACTGAAGACTCATGTTGTTTCCATACCCTTCCTCTCCCCACCATGAACTCTTTGTTTATATATGTCCTCCATACAAGAAGAGGTCCTTTAAGTGTCATCTCAAGCAGTGTGAAGCATTTTCTGATCCCCAATACATGTTATTATTTCTGCTTTGAACCCCAAAGTAGTTTATAACTAATGATACTCCTCCTGATCTGCCATGCTTTAACTCTCTACTTCTACAGTTAAGTTGGTGAGCAATAAATTTGTAGAATGACAGAGCTGAAAATCACAACCATACAGTAATTTTCAAATTTTACCGAACATCAGAACTACATGATGAGCTGCTTCAGTGGGAATCTGCATTATGTGGAACTTTCCTTATGACTCTGATGCCTGAAAGCTTTTTTTTTTTAATTTATTTTTATTGTAAACAAATGGGATATATGTTGTTTCTGTTTGTACATGGAATAACAGCATACCATTTGCACATTCATACATTTACATAGAGTAATGATGTTTGATTCATTCTGTTATTTTTTTCCTTCCCCCCCACCCCTCCCACCTCTCTTTTCCCTCTATACAGTCCCTTCTTCCTCCATTCTTGCCCCCCTCCCACCCCCCATTACGTGTCATCATACGCTTATCAGTGAGATCATTCGTCTTTTGAATTTTTGAGATTGGCTTATCTCACTTAACATATTCTCCAATTTCATCCATTTGCCTGCAAATGCCATAATTTTATTATTCTTTATAGCTGAGTAATATTCCATTGTGTGTGTGTGTGTATATATATATATATATATATACATATATATATATATATATATATACCACAGTTTCTCCATCCATTCATCAATTGAAGGGCATCTAGGTTGGTTCCATAGTCTGGCTATTGTGAATTGAGCAGCTATGAACATTGATGTTGATGCCTGAAAGTTTAAGAACATCAACACAAGTTAACTTGAACAGAATTCTCAGAAGCAAGGCTCAATGATAAGTGTTAGAAACAGGAAGAAGTGCAGGCTTGGCTCTGGAGGCTGAGGCAGGAGAATCAAGTGGAAATTCAAAGCCAGCCTCAGCAAAAGTGAGGCACTATGCAACTCAGTGAGACCATGTCTCTAAATAAAATACAAAATAGGGCTAGGGATGTGGCTCAGAGGTTGAGTGCCCCTGAGTTTAATCCCCAGTACTCCCCCACCACCCACACCAAAAATAAAATAAATAGGAAGAAGTTCAAAGGTTGAGTGTTCATGCTCCAAGACGTTAAACGAACAAAAACTCCACAAAGTTTTTCATTTGCTTTTTTTCTTTTAATCCCCCCAACTTCCCCCAAATTACCCAGACACACCAGTAATTAGGAGACTTCAAAGAGCCAAGGCAAGCCAGCCTATAAGTAGTAGGCTCCCTCCCACCGGGCCCAACATCTGGATGCTAGGGTCTCCACTCAGAGCCTGGTAGTAAAAGCTGGTGCAGAATAAGGTGGTTCCAGACACTAGTAGCAAACCGGCCTGAAGGAGACAAGGGCAGAATAGAAGCTTGTAAGAACTGCAAGCTAAGAGGGTGTGGAAGGACTTGGTCAAGGTTAGGCAGAGAGACAGATTACCCAGAGGGGCTTTCTGCAATGGGGTACCCCTAAAAGGGCCAGGCTGTGTAAGAAGTGATGTTTGTTGGTCTTGTCAAAGAGCTGTAAGAAAAAGAAACATGGGGGCACTTCGTAAGCAACACAGGAACCGGGGATCCTACTGACACGCAGGGCCAAAATTGGTCCCTTCCACCCACACCCTTCAAGTTCCAGCTTGCCGCTCCCTCAAGCACCCACGCTACAGGCTTGCAGCCCTTACTGCTTCCAGAGATCCGGGAGCTTCGCCTCCACCCCCAACTTTCCTCAGGGACCCAAGACTTTTGGCCTTCATTAATTAGAGAGTCAGGGAGATCCAGAGCAGTTACTTCACCTCTTTCCCATAGGCGTCGGGGAAATGGGCGCCTGTGAAGAGGAAAGGCAAAGGTTACCAGACCTACTGCCAGACCCTACTGTCCTCAATCCCGGGGGCCCCAGGCGAACCTTGGTGAAAAAGGGCGCCCCTTAGGAAGCTTCCGGTTGGTAGAAACACCGGCAGTACTGGGAACCAATTACACCAGCTGAGAGACTTTTAAAGGTTTAGGGCACCGCGGGCTAGTGCGGTCGATGGGAAGCCGGGATTTCTCATAGGCTCCGCCTCTGCACCAGACCCCAGAGGTCATCCCCAACACAGCACAGTTGCATCCCCAGCCCCCTGACCGTGCGCCCCGTAGGAGGCCAAGCCGAGGGCCCCCGCTCCAGACAAGGCACCAAGGCGGCGGAAAACAGCCCCGGGTCCGACCATGGCTACGGGTGGTCACGCGCGGGATGAACACCGCCCAGGCCACCCAAGAGGCCAGCCAATCCAGATTGCCCATGCAAATAAAGTCCACAGGTGCCCAATCAGGGCCGTGCTCATTTCAGCGTCTAGGTCCTCACCCTGGTACTTACGCCTTTGTAAAACAGCTGCTGAGTGGCGAAGACGTCTGGCGGGCGGAGAAACTAGAACCAATTAGGAGCGGAGAAGCAGAGCAGTGAGGAGCAGGATTGAGGGCGGAACTACAGGATTTGCGTCACGGATTGGCCCACTTTCCAAGTTGATCTCCTCCTCGACCCTCCCGCCCCGCACCTCCAGTTAATTCCGAAGATCCCGGTCCCCACTCAAAGTTCCGCCCCTTTCCCCACAGGCTCCTCCTGTTAAGCTTCAAATCAGACCCACTCTTAAAAAGAGGTGGTCTCTTGGATACCCAAGTCCCACCCATCGCCGCCAAACCCCACCCACTTCAAGAATGGCCCCGCCTCCATGTCAGCGGGCCACGCCTTCTTCGTGTGATGCTCCGCCCCCTATAGTTCAGATCTTCTCCCCCTCCCTAGACCGCGAGAGCCCGGAGGGTGGGAGATCCGGGGGAATGTCTCCACCCTGCCCCGGGTGGCTACGTCCATCCGTCTGTCTGTCCACTCCCGCCCCTTTCCACTGTCTCCAATCTCCCTACACTCCGGAGGGCGGGCAGGCGGGTGCGAGCAAGGGGTGTGCGCCGCTCTCTCGGCAGGGGGCGGGGGAGGCGGCCGCGCGGTGACGCGCGGGGCTGCTGCGGCTGCTCCGCCGGCTGATCATCACTCTCGGGCTGGGATGGACGCGGGGCGGGCGGGCTCTGGCGCGCGGAGCCAGGAGTCCGGGCCTCCCGGCTGCTGAGCGTCCCCCGAAGACTACTCCCACCCCCGCCTTCCTTCCTAGGAGCCGTGTCGACCTCTGCCTCGAGGCTCCGGACTCGGCTCCCGCCCTCCTCTGACTCCCCAGACCTCCCTCTCCCGCCCGCCCTCGGGATCGACTAGATCCCTCCCCCTCCCCGAGGATTCCGACTGGATCCCTGCCCCTGCACCGCGGATCCAGCGCTCCGGGGCCCCGGGCCCCTGGGGATTGCCGTGGACTCCTCCTCCAGCATCCGATCCCTTAGGATCCTCCGCCTGGACCGTCTTCTGGTCCCTCGAAGTGGGCCCACGGAGCCAGTGGATCTCCAATCCAGTCCTGTCCCGTTACTCCCTCCTTGCTCTTCTATCACCACTGCGGGGTTCCCTGTTCTCGGGCTCCCCCTGATCCCATCCCTTAGCTCTCCTTTTCCCGGGAATCGACTGGATCCCGGCCCCGCCCCCCGGGGCTGGGGCGATCCCCCTCCCCCGCCGGGTGAGGCGCTGCGGGCGGGGGCTGGGCCTGCGGGGCCGCGGGGGCTCAGAGGCCGCCGCCCCCCTCTCGAAGCCCGTCCGCCCCCCATTCGGAGCCCTGGATGGAGGCACCACGGCCCCAGGGCTGAGCCAGGTAGGAGCTAAGCCAGGCTGGGTAGAGGGGGCTGCGTGGCGGTCTGCTGGGGTCTCCCTCTCCCCATCTCCCTCCCTGCGCCTGGTTTCCCACAGCCTGCTCTGTCTGCGTGTCCCCGCCTAGGGATGCTCTCGCCGTGTCTCTGCGTCTCGGTCTCTTTGTCTCTGCCTCTCTCCAGTCTATGAATGATCCTTTGAATGGGCCCACAGACCCCGTGTGTTCCCATCTCCCCCTCCCCCTCCTTCTCCCCTTCTCGGCCAAGCCATTTTCCCCACTGCGGGAAGGGGGGGGGGGGGGACTGCGGCCTGAGCCCCCTTCCCTCAACTCTACCCGGTTGGGGGAGTCAGGCCTGAGCTGAAATGGAGAGAGCAAGGCAGAGGAATGGGAAGAAGGAGGGGGAGCAAGATGTGGTAGACAGAGATGGGGAGAGAAAATGGGGGAGACTGAGATAGGGGAAGACAGGAGAAAGAGGGAGCTTGAGGGAGAAAACTGAGGAAGGTATCTGGAGGAGAGAGAAAGAGATGAGAAACACCAAGGAGAGATGTCGGAGAGAAAAATGAAAAAAAAAAAAAAAAAAAAAAACCGCGGGGTGAGAGACAAGGCAAGAGCTGGAGCAAGCTGGAAGAGGCCAAGGAAAGATGCTCTGAGGGAGCGCTATGGAGAGGAGAGAGATGTGGGGGGAGGGCTCCAGTGGGAGGGAAGAAGGGAGAGAAGCTGGTTGGAAAGGAGGAGGCCAGGGTCCAAAGTACCCTAAGGGAGAAGGAGGTGACAGAGGCAGACTGTCTTGTGGGGGGAGAGAGAGGGGACAGCAAGGCCATGGTGTCTGAACCTAGCCCGGCATAGGAAGAGATCCTGGAGAAGCCACCCCAAGTCCCCTCCAGGGGGTGGGGGAACAGAGTTTAAGAGGATCTGAAGAGGGGGAAGGCAACGCTGGGTGTGAGTGGTAAGGATTCCTGTGTCCTCATCTCTGGAATAAATTGACACCTGCAGAGAGTCACCAGCGGGCTCAGGCTCTCGCCTGGCTCCAAAAACCCCGCGTCAGCAAACAGCTCTGGCAGCTGGTGGGGGGCAGGGGGGCTTGCTGAAATTACCTGGGTATCTGCCCCTTGGGGTCTGATCTCTTCCCTTGTCCTGTCCCTGGTGCCGAGTACCCAGGCCTCAGAGCAGTAATGGTGGAGGTGCTGGAAAGGGGAAGGGGAGGGGAATGGGATGGGATGGGATGGGATGGGATGAGATGAAATAAGAAAAAAACTAAGGTTTGCCTCCAGGACATAGATCAAAATGCTGTGAAAGAGGAGGTGTCTGGGGTCCAGAGCTGTTCAAGATTATGGGAGGGGGCAGTCAGTAGGCTCATTTGGTGCCTCCTAAGCCACTTCAGCTCCTCTTCTCCCCAGTCAGAGGCCTGGTCACTAGGGCTAAACTCTGATTGGCTCGCAAGGGGGGCAAGAGGCGGATCTTTTAGGGTTCTTCATGCCCCCAGATTCGCCTTCCCCTCAACATATATACTTCATCTATGCTATGATTGGGGAGAACTAGTATTTGGACTCATACCTCTTCCCTCCCATCATGCCCTGAATAGACCCCCACAACCAAGCCAGCCCCTTCCCCTCTTCCTCCAGACACCCCCTCCAGGGTTAAAGCTGCAGCCCCGTTGCCGAGGTAACATTGCGGGGCAGCATCCTGTCGCCCGGCAACCGGCTGCAGGATCACGCATCTGTCCCTGGATTTGCCCCTCCAGTATCCCCTCCCTTCTCTAACCCCTGCCTTGAGGTACCCCAACTTCTGAGGAAAGAAAGGGACTTGAGGAGACAGGTGTCTCAGGGTTGCACAAATCCTTAGGGAATGACATGAAGGGGGAAAAGGTGCTTGGGTTTGTACAGTTCCAAGAAAGGCCCAAGTCTGGCCCAGGGTGGGGGTTCAGCGTCATGAAATTACAGCTCAGGAGTAATTAACACATATAAACAAACCCGACACTTCCTGCTAATTAATGACTTGGTATTTTTATTTTCTCTTCCTTGTCTATCTCATTCACTCCCAGGGAGGTGGGGTCTGGGACTCCTGAGTCCCTGGGGAGAGCCTGCCTGAGAGGGATAAAGAAGCTGGGAAGGGACCACTGGGTCTAGGGAACTGATCCCTGGGTCTCCACCAACCATGTCCAGCACCATTACCACATCTGACCCCACCCCTAGCTTGGGTCCCTGCTGAAGAGAGAAGGGTTGCTGGGGGAGAGGGGAGGTGCCAGGGTGCCTGTGGGTGGAAAAAGGGTGGCAACTTGGTCTGAAATCCAAGTCACTAACCACTTGTCTCTTCTGTTTCCCCATTCCTTTCTGTCCTCCCCATCCAATTTCCTTTCCCTTCTTGCACCTCTCTGTATGTCTGTCTGTATCTTGCACACCCTGTCCCTCCTGCTATGCCTACCACAGGTCGGGCCTGCCTTCACCTTCTTCCACCTCCTTTCCCTTCCCCACCCCTTGCCCCCTCAATGGAGAGGAACAGACCTCTTCTCTGTCCCGTCTAACCCAGGTCCCTCCCTGCCCCCTTCCTCCCTCCTGTCCCCCGCCCCCTCCTCCCTCCTGGGGCGAGGGGGGCCTCCCTCCCTCTCCCCCCCCTTCTCTCTCTCTCCGAGGGGGGGGGGTCCCGGGGAGGGAGGGGGGGTCCCCGATCAGCATGTGGCTCCTGGCGCTGTGTCTGGTGGGGCTGGCGGGGGCTCAACGGGGGGGAGGGGGTCCCGGTGGCGCCCCAGGTGGCCCGGGCCTGGGCCTCGGCAGCCTAGGGGAGGAGCGCTTCCCAGTGGTGAACACAGCCTACGGGCGAGTGCGCGGTGTGCGGCGTGAGCTCAACAACGAGATCCTGGGCCCCGTCGTGCAGTTCTTGGGCGTGCCCTACGCCACACCGCCCCTGGGCGCCCGCCGGTTCCAGCCTCCTGAGGCACCCGCCTCCTGGCCTGGGGTGCGCAACGCCACCACCCTGCCGCCCGCCTGCCCTCAGAACCTGCACGGGGCGCTGCCGGCCATCATGCTGCCTGTGTGGTTCACCGACAACTTGGAGGCGGCTGCCACCTACGTGCAGAACCAGAGTGAAGACTGCCTGTATCTCAACCTCTACGTGCCCACTGAGGACGGTAAGGGCGCGGGCACAAGACCGGGCACCCTTTAGACACAACCCACAAACGCACACACACCCTCAGGCACTGGCCCAGCTCCTAACCCCTAAGCTGGGCCTTGGTGGGGGCAGTGAGGGGCAGTATGTTCCTATACCACTGCACACCCTCTGAGAATGGTAAGGGTGCCTGCCAGGTTGCATCATCCCACACACAGCCACCCCGGAAGTTCTTTGAGCCCTTGGAGAGCCATAGTAAGGATGGCAGGCACTAGGTTAGGCTCATCCACCCTCTACCCAAAGAGGCACATAGTCAGCCACCAATCTCAATGTGGCCACTGGGTGTTCAGGTAATGGATCCATCACCTGCTCAGAGGCAACTCCTCTTGCCTCACCTCCTGCCTCTAGGCCTGGACTTGGCATACTACTTTAGCTACATCCACACCTCCAGGACAATGTAGGCTCTTCCTACTCACCCTTCCCACCCCAGACATCCTGAAAAGGTATCCATCTATCATGTGGCACTCAGAGTCCCTAACCTGATCTGGTAGTGGTACTCATACCCTCTTCTGGGAGATTTCTGTCTCATAAAAATTCTTAGGTATCCCTGAAGGATCAGGAAAGCTTCTTGCCAAGGGCACCTCCACTCAGCATAGCCTGATCCTCCTCCCTGGGGCTGCTGTTCAGGTTAATGAACTCCTGTTCCCTACAGGACTGCTCATAGCCCCAGCGTACACCCCCAGACAGTTCTCCCACCTGTCAATGACAGAAGGTAATTGGCAGATTCAGGCTATCCCAACAGAAAATCTGCACAAACAGCCCCCACATTACCCTTCTGACACCCCACCTTGATACTCCAAAACATGCCAATACCTCCACAGAGCCCATCCACTGTTGCAGCCCTCTCCCTGCTTCTCCAAACTACCATATACTTAGGCCTTGGTACCCAGGAACCTGTAATGTACCCCTGTACCCCTCCCATCATGTACTCAAATGTCATAATAGACTGAATCTCAACTACTCAACACACAGATCATGCTCCCAGCCATCATATACACTCACCATTTGCTTCAACACCCCACAGGTCACAATTCCCAATGTGTTCACAGAGCACACAAACCTAACACTTCCTTGAAACTGAGTCCCATCACCCACACAAGCCTGTGTTCCCCAGTATCCCTGGATGTATATAGATCATGGGCCCTAGCAACACACACACATACCTTATAGCCCTATGACCCTGTACCTGGACTATGTGCTCTAACAGGTTACTCCAGCCACAGTCCCCGATACCCTCAACACTTCTCACAAATTGTTTGCCATACTTCCTACCTAGGGATCATCCATATCATACCTCAGGTACAACATACACTGCTCACAGATCAAGAACTCAAACACCTTGCATCTGTACCCAGAATCCTTTTATGCCAATCACAGAACAACTCCTATACCTCAACCCACTCACATCCATCCCAATACCTCCCATATAGATAATCCACCCTATATCCCTCATTCCATCTGTGCATCCAACCTCCTAACTACCCCTCTCCATGCAAACCATGCCTCCAAACAACCCATACGCACAGTGCACAGAAACATTTACTCTTATCCATCCAGATTCTAAGTATCCTAGCCAGGCAAGGTAGTGCATGCTTATAATCTCAGCTACTCAGAAGGCTGAGGCAGGAGGAACTTCAAGTTCAAGGCCAACCTGGGCAACTTAGTGAGCCCCTGTCTCAAAATAAAAAATAAAAAGGACTTGGGATATTGTGCTATTATGCTAGGGATGTAGCCCCTGGGTTCAATTCCCCGGTATAAATAAATAAATAAATAAATAAATAAATAAATAAATAAATAAATAATCTAAGCACCCTAATCCCCTATAGACCATTTATTTACTCCAGCACACTCCACATGCCCTCCCCAGTTCCTCTAAAAGAGAAACTGTCCTTCACAAGAAAACCTTTCACACCACATTCCTCTTCCTCTCACAGGACCCAGTGTCCTGGGAGTCCTTTACCCCAAAACCTCCACACAGACTGTCCATCTCAACACTTCCCACTTGTGGACTCTACTCCCACACTTTCACATAGACTTTCTACCCCATGTCCTGCCCTCAGTCATATACTCAGTACTTTCCACCCCTGGACTGTCCACCTCAACACCTCCACACAAATGGTCTGTCCCCTGACCCCACAACACCCATGCCCACACCTTCCATATTTTCAACTATTGCTTATTGCAGACCTGCTTGGAGCCTGACACATTCAGGTGATCTCACTGAATATTCACACCATCTTTGAGAGAAAGAGGTTGACTCAAGCACACACACACTTCATATTCTCACGCGCATCCATACCCTGCTGACTTCATCCCCATCCACATGCTCTCAAAGAAGAGGCCCTGTTCCCAGTGGGTCCTCATGGGGCCATTATTGCCAATAAAGAGAAATCTAGAGCTTGCCTGGGACTTGGAGGCTCCATAATCCATCAAGGACAAACAATCATCCTGGGGAACCCCCTAACGCATCTAGGTTTCAGCTGTCCCCTGACCAATCCCCTAATCTGAAATGAACCCAGTGCCAATCTCTGAGCCCAGTCTGGGGCCTTTGCCTGATTCTGGGCACACTTTGTGCCACCGAGTACTTGGTGCTGCCCCTTGTACCTTGGGTGCTAGGCTGGCTCAAGGCACTATGTTTCCTATTTCCCAAAATGGGAGGAGGGCTGTTTAACAATGGAACAGGGGCTGGGGGTGGACCTGGTTGGAAGCTCTCAACTTTGGTGGGAGGAGAGGAGGCCTGGGTAAGGGATGAGGTTGGTGGGAATGTGGAGGGTTGAGTTGGAGTGGAGGGCAAGACCTGATGACCCCTTTCCCAGCTTTGCCCACACTGAGGAGATGGGGTGAGAAGCCAGGCCAGAGGGTGGATGGAAGAGAAATGCTGGCCGGTGAGGCTGGTAGGAGGGTGGGCAGCCCTAGCTGACCTTCCCATAGCCCTCCAGTGGGGAACAGAGGGCTTCTGGGGGCTGTGAGCTGCAGGGTGGGCTGCCCTCCAGCCCCATCCTGCCCTCTGCTCTCCAGAGCTATCCAGAAGGATGTAGAGTCCTTTCTGCACACCCTCTCCTCTTTACAGCTGGGGTCCGGCAGCAGGCAGTGCTTGGCTGGCCCTGAAGGGGCCTTGTGAGAGGTGGCCTGAGTGGCAAGCTGGCCTTGGTCTCCTGGGGCTTCCCCTCCCCTCCCACTCCCCTCTAACATCCGTTTCATTTCCAGCAATTAGCAAACACACCAACAAGCCAAATCCTTTCCAGCCAAGTCAATATGTCTTAAGACAGGCCTCAGCCCACGCAGGCACCCCACCCCCAAAAACCCACCTTTTCTTTGGGGCATGACTTTTTCCGGGGAGGGGAACAAAATTGGGTTGTAGAAACGTTTTTCTCTTTTCTTGGTTTCTTTTTCTTGCAAACAAATTTTGCTTTTTTTGGCTTATTTTTTCTGCCTTCCCCCACCCTCCCCTTTTCTGCTTTCTCTCCTCCCCTCCCCATCCACCACCTCCCCCGACCCCCATCTTTCCCCACAAAATTGTCCTTTTTTCTCTGTTTTGTGTTCCCGGTCTTAGGTCCGCTCACAAAAAAACGTGACGAGGCGACGCTCAATCCGCCAGACACAGGTAGATTTAAAAATCCCGCTGCTGCATGTGGTTGCTTATAAGAGGACGTTCATGGCCCTGCCCCTAACTAAATGTCCCCAGAGCCCTCAAGGCCCCTCAGTTGTTCTTCCAACTAAAAAATGAAAAAGAAAAGAAAAGAAAAATTTTTAATAATTGGAAAAAAGAATTATGAAAACTTCAAACGAAATTTGAACAATGTTGGACCCACTAGAAAACCTACAAGAAAACCTAATCATGGCGAAAATAAAGTGGAAAATAAAAGAAATTGGAATGTCAGAAAAACAAAACAAAGTATTGGATAAAATATTTAGTTTGAAAGAAATTTGGATTATTTTGAGACTTGCAAAATGTACTATTAAAAAACAATTTTAACTTGGAGCAAAATAACATTTGGAAAAAAAGTTTTAAGTTGGTAAATTGATGATACAATTGAAATATCAGGAAACCTGCTACAATTTCCAAAAGCCTGTCAGACATAGAAAACTCAAACATTCTAAGTGAATCAAAGAATTTGGAAATTTTTGAAAACAGGGCCCAATATCTTGAAGTTTCACCACAAAATTTTGAAAAAAAAAAAAAATGCAAAGAACTTTTTTCTTTTTTTCTTTTTTTCCAAAATGGAGTTTTTTTTTTTTTTTTTTTCTTTTTCTTTTTTTTTTTTTTCTTTTTTTTCTTTTTTTTTTTTTTCTTTTCTTGTTGAATCTGCCCCAAGAGCTTCTTGCTTTTTGGTTGTTGTTTTTTCTTTCTTTCTTCTTTCTTGATCCTGTTTTTTGTTGTTGGTTTTGAATTCTTGTTGCCCCAGCCCCTCTTCCTGCTCCTTCCCTTTCTGACTTCCCTCCCCACACACTGGGAGAAGGGTGTGGGGAGGGTGGGGGAGAACCAAAGACATTTAGAACAGGACCTTGAAGGGAAGGAGATTCCAGCCTGAAAATACTGGAAAGTCGGAAACAAAGGGAAAAATAGAATTTGGGTAGGACACAGAGGAAGCTACCTATCTGGGAGCTCTGGCTGAAGCAGTCCAGAGACTATGGAGAAAGCCTAAGAGACAGGAGACTGGAAACTGGCTGGGACGAGTGGAGGGAAATTGACGTGACCTGCAGGCTGAACTGTCAGAAAGTTTTTACCAGGATGAGGGAGGTGGTGAGGTGCTAGGGACAACTGTGGGGACCTAGGCCTGGCTCCAGTTTGTGGAGCACCCAGGCAAGTCAGGGATGACAGGTATTAAGAAACAGGAGGGCCTGTGGTCCAGGGGTGATTCCAGCCCTGGCATTATGTGAATCATAAGGGAGCTGCAGAGGAGGGGACTATATAGCTTGAGGATCTGGCAAGCTCTCTCAGACTCCCACTTTCTTCAGGAATTTCTCACCTCTCAGTCCTGTCCAGAGTGTTTCAAGGGCATACTATGTGTGGCAATGATTAAGGGATCCTTTGGGGAGGTGGCAAGAAAGAAGTTCAGTGCAGGACCCAGGGCTCAGGCTAGTTTATGGATGTCCAAGACTCAGAGCTGCACCCTGGCTTCATTAGGCAGGCTCTTTCCCACCCTGCCTCCTCCTGCCACAGTAATTAGGCTGGGGGTTGCTATGGTAACTAGGGAGGTGACCTAGAAAGGAATTAGGGCAGGGAGGAGACCAAGCCCCCAGGGACCCTAGGGCCTGACACCCCCTCACCCACAGACCAGGGTGCCATGTGGAGCCGAGGCCCAAGGTCTGACTCTTAGGAAATGGCAGGACCCTCCCAGCACTTCCAGCCTCAGAGCGCTCTTTCCAGGTGCAGGAAGGAGATTTGCCATGTGGGGAGGGGGTTGCTGGAACCAGCATATGCCCTGAGGAGGGCACTTCCCACCCCCGGCCTCTGTTGGGCTTCTTGGAAGGTCTGCCCCACATTTGGAAAAGTGCTTGGGGACAGGCTGGCCAGGGGTAGTGAGGGACCTTTCTCCAGAGCTAGCTGTGGGGGGAGGGAGGGGAATCCGGTCTTGCCCCCCAGGGATGGGAGTGACAAGTCCCCTGAGCTCCTGGCTGGTCCTAAGCAGACCTGGGAGCTGGGTGGTGCTGCTTCTGGTCTGACTGTGTCCTTATCCCCAATCCCCTGGCCCACCTGCTGCTCCCTCCACACGCAGATATCCGGGATTCTGGAAAGAAGCCTGTCATGCTGTTTCTGCACGGAGGCTCCTACATGGAGGGCACCGGGAATATGTTCGATGGCTCAGTCCTGGCTGCCTATGGCAACGTCATCGTAGCCACGCTCAACTACCGTCTTGGGGTGCTCGGTGAGGGTGGGCAGCCAACTCTGGGGGGCGGAGTCTGGGAGGCAGGTCTGGTGGGCAATGTTCCTCTAAACCCAGCAGAATTGCTTCTGGGCTGGATTGAGCTGCCCAGAAAGGGGTGAGGATGCTGTGACACCTTCAGGGAGCCCCCTTTCTTCTTCTGCCCTCAGGTTTTCTCAGCACCGGGGATCAGGCTGCAAAAGGCAACTATGGGCTTCTGGACCAGATCCAGGCCCTGCGTTGGCTTAGTGAAAACATTGCCCACTTTGGGGGTGACCCGGAGCGCATCACCATCTTTGGGTCTGGAGCAGGGGCCTCCTGTGTCAATCTGCTGATCCTCTCCCACCATTCAGAAGGTACGAGCAGCCCCCTGACCCTACCCTTCTGGTTTTGGCTGTTATTCACAGCATAACCTGAGGTCATCTTTCTGTCCCACAGGGCTGTTCCAGAAGGCCATTGCTCAAAGTGGTACTGCCATTTCCAGCTGGTCTGTCAACTACCAGCCGCTCAAATACACACGTCTGCTGGCAGCCAAGGTGGGCTGTGACCGGGAGGACAGTGCCGAAGCTGTGGAGTGTCTGCGCAGGAAGCCTTCTCGGGAGCTGGTGGACCAGGATGTGCAGCCTGCCCGGTATGGGGGTGGGAGAGGGTCAGGTCCAGGCCTTCACTTCTCCTTGCTGGTGACAACAAGGTTGAGGTGAGAGGTGCCGATGGGCATACCACTGGGCAAGGAGAGGTGGGCTTCAGGCCCATCTACTGGCCTCTTAACAGCCTTTCCTCAGTGGAAGTAGCCAAATAGAGAAAGTGAGCACAGGGTACCATGAAATGCTTCTGGAAGACTTCTGGAGAGGCCAAGTGCCCTGAAGGATTCTAGAAGGTCTTCAAGTAGGGGAGAAGGGTTTCCAGGGAGAGTGAGGCACCTGCATGTAGGCCTATAAAGCCATGGGGCAAGAGGAGGCCAGTGAGTAGGTGATGAAACCCTGCCCCCTTCTCCCTAGTTACCACATTGCCTTTGGGCCCGTGGTGGACGGCGATGTAGTCCCCGATGACCCTGAGATCCTCATGCAGCAGGGAGAATTTCTCAACTACGACATGCTTATCGGTGTCAATCAGGGAGAGGGCCTCAAGTTTGTGGAGGACTCTGCAGAGAGTGAGGACGGTGTGTCTGCCAGCGCCTTTGACTTCACTGTCTCCAACTTTGTGGACAACTTGTATGGCTACCCAGAAGGCAAGGATGTGCTGCGGGAGACCATCAAGTTCATGTACACAGACTGGGCTGACCGGGATAATGGCGAGATGCGACGAAAGACCCTATTGGCTCTCTTTACTGACCATCAGTGGGTGGCCCCAGCTGTGGCCACTGCCAAGCTGCATGCTGATTACCAGTCCCCTGTCTACTTTTACACCTTCTACCATCATTGCCAGGCTGAGGGCCGGCCGGAGTGGGCAGATGCAGCCCATGGGGATGAGCTGCCCTATGTCTTTGGTGTGCCCATGGTGGGTGCCACTGACCTCTTCCCCTGCAACTTCTCCAAGAATGACGTCATGCTCAGCGCAGTTGTCATGACCTACTGGACCAACTTCGCCAAAACTGGGTGAGGGCCAAAGGGGCTGGTGGGGCTGGGTGGGGCGCCCCTGTAGGCTGAGGCACCCTCACCATCCTTGGCTGATCCTCTGTCCTTCCCTCCCTCCCTTCTTCACATGGCCATCATTTTTCCAGGAAACCACTTGCTCTTGCTGTCCCTTGCTTAAGTGAGACCAATTCAGACACTGCTGAACACCTTCTCTGTACAAGGCACTGAGTCAAGGGTTAGAGATTCAGCAGAGTTAGACAGAGAGGTCCCTGTCCTTTCCAGGGGTGGGCTTTGTTGTAGCATTAGCTTTGTGTCTGTCTCTCTTCCTCCCTTGGCCTCTTCTGGTCCCCACCCAGTGCTCTGCTCTTGTGTGACCACTCTGGTCTGTGTCTAAGAATGTTAAGAGTTTGTTTCTGTCTTTATGCCTTGTCACTTTCCTGAAGTCCATTAACATTTCTCCCTTTCCCTCTGTCCCTCTGTCCTCTTTTTTTTCTCCTCCTTTCTGCAATCAAAACCAGGGCCTTGTGCATGCTAGGCAAACACTCTACCATTAAGCTATATCCCCAACCTTTTAAATTTTATTTATTTATTTTGGTACTGGGGATTGAACCCAGGGGTACTTAGCCACTGAGCCAAATCACCAGCACTTTTTATTTTTTATTTTGAGCCAAGATCTTGCTAAGTTGCTTAGGGTCTCACTAAATTGCTGAGGTGGGCCTCAAATTTGTTGTCCTCCTGCCTCAGCCTCCCAAGTTGCTGGGATTATAGGCATGCATCACGACGCTTAGCTTCCCAATCCTTTTTAAATTTTACTTGGAGCCAGGGTCTCAATAAGTTTGCCCAGTCTGGCCTCAAACTTGCAACCCTGCCTCAGCCTCCCAAATATCTGGGATTATAGGCATGCACTATGGCACCTGGCTCCTCTGCCTTCTTTGATCTCTTTACTTTTTGCTGTCTCTGACTGTTGGCAACTTTTACCCTAGCTGTCTCTCATATATTATTGTCTTTCCCTTTCTGTCTCTGTCTTGGTCTCAGCTTCTGCCTCTCACTGACTCTCTCTTTGTCTGTCTCTTTCCTTCTGACCTCATCTTTGGCTGTCTCTGGTGATCTGTCTTTATCCCTTTTTGTCTCTTTGGCCCTGTCTCTGGTGATTTCTATGTCTTTTCATGTCCATGTTTGTGTGTCTATCCCTGTGACTTTTTCTCTGGATTTCTTGGGGTCTTCCTGTCTCTGCATCTTTGTCCTCTCCCTTCCCTTCTCAGCCCCACCCTCCTTGGAGCCTGAGCCTCACCCTCACTCCTCCTTTCCTTGCCCTCCTATGCCCACAGCGACCCCAACCAGCCAGTGCCACAGGACACCAAGTTCATCCACACCAAACCCAACCGCTTTGAGGAGGTGGTGTGGAGCAAGTTCAACAGCAAAGAGAAGCAGTACCTGCACATTGGTTTGAAGCCACGTGTGCGTGATAACTACCGCGCCAACAAGGTGGCCTTCTGGCTGGAGCTCGTGCCCCACCTGCACAACCTGCACACTGAGCTCTTCACCACCACCACACGCTTGCCTCCCTACGCCACACGCTGGCCTCCTCGCCCGCCTCCTGGCGCCCCTGGCACACGCCGGCCCCCACCACCTGCAACCCTGCCTCCTGAGCCTGAGCCTGAGCCAGGCCCAAGGGCCTATGATCGTTTCCCTGGGGACTCACGAGACTACTCCACAGAGCTAAGCGTCACTGTGGCCGTGGGCGCCTCCCTCCTCTTCCTCAACATCCTGGCCTTTGCCGCTCTCTACTACAAGCGGGACCGGCGGCAGGAACTGCGATGCAGGCGGCTTAGTCCACCTGGAGTCTCAGGCTCTGGTGTGCCTGGTGGGGGCCCCCTGCTTCCCACTGCTGGCCGGGAGCTGCCCCCAGAGGAAGAGTTGGTGTCACTACAGCTGAAGCAGGGTGGCGGCATTGGGGCAGATCCTGCTGAGGCCCTGCGCCCTGCCTGCCCACCCGACTACACCCTGGCCCTGCGCCGGGCACCGGACGATGTGCCTCTCTTGGCCCCCAGGGCCCTAACCCTGCTGCCCAGTGGCCTAGGGCCACCCCCACCCCCACCACCCCCTTCCCTCCATCCCTTTGGGCCCTTTCCCCCACCTCCTTCCACCGCTACCAGCCACAACAACACGTTACCCCATCCCCACTCCACCACTCGGGTATAGGGGGCGGCATGGGGAGGCTACCCTCCCCAACCCTCCCCAGCCTGGGCCACTCCAAGGCAGGGAGTAGGACTTGGCAACGGGCTTTTCTCCTGTGGAGTTGTCACACATCATCGAACAGTGTTAAGGTGGACATGGGATTTCCCCACCGAGATGCGTGTTTTTCCCATGCAGAGAGGCCCATTCTCTTCTCTGGACCTGGGCTTTTGAACTCTGGGGGGTGTTTTCTGCCTTCCACTGGGACACCAGTCTTCGGTGTGCGGAAATGTGGAAGTCTTTTCCCACATGGAGGTGTGCTTTCTTCATGAGGGGGTATTTTCCCATGTGCAGGGTGAGGTTTTTTTTGGCCGCCCTGGACACATGTTGGCCCCCTCAAAGAATTTCTGCGGGGATTTGTACCCCAGAATCCTGTCTCCTCATGCCTTCTCCCACCTCCTCCCCTTCTCACCCTCTGGAGACCCTGGAAGTGATGTGTTCGCGTACAGTGACCCTTGGCCACCAGACAACACAGGGTGGTGCCTGGGGAGCAGCAAGGAAATCACAGGCCCCCCGCCCCCTCTCCCCC
The DNA here is from genome assembly GCF_902686445.1 of Sciurus carolinensis. NCBI lineage: Eukaryota > Metazoa > Chordata > Mammalia > Rodentia > Sciuridae > Sciurus > Sciurus carolinensis. Next base: position 52,284,918 of record NC_062215.1, on the reverse strand, counting down.
CTCCACCCCAGCAAAGCATGTTTCTCCCCCATGGCACAAGTCAGATTAAGCACGTTCTCCCAGGGAGGTCCTTGCCTTCCACAGAGACAGACACAGATTTCCTGCCAGGGGGAAGGGAGATCCGTGCATCCTGGTGCTGCCTGGAAACTAATTCTCCCATGGTCCAGGACACATTTCTCTGAGTGGAAACATGTTCTTGCATGTAGATGTGTGTTTTCCCAGGCAGAGGGTCCTTCTCTCCCCAGCACTTCCCTGCATCCCCCCAGCCTCAGGCCCAGCACTCCTCAAGTGGTAGGTGGGAACAGGCTTCAGATTAACAGAAGCTGAGGGGGATGTACAAACCCCAGCCCTCCCTCTCCCAGAGATGCTGAGTTGGTAGACAGGGGAGGTGGCATGTGCCACCCACAGAGGCCATGCATGTTTGACCAAAGCCCTCATGGGGTCTAAGGACAACCTTTCCCTCAGTCCTCAGACCATTGCTCGTCTGTGCCAAACTGGGTAGGTGGGTTTGAGGCAGGGAGAAAGACTCAAAATGTGCCAAGGATTACACAGTCCTAAGCCAGGGCAAGGGAGATGATGGGAACAGGTGGGATACAGGGTAGGGGGATGTGGCAGCTAAAGAGGCCCTCTGTGTGTGTCTCTCTGATCCCTGTGTCACCCCTCCCTCTCTGCCCCAATTCTCAGTTCTCCATTCTCCATCTTTTTCTCCCTGTTTGAAACTGTCCCCATCTCAGGGTCAGACCAACCTTTTCCCCTCCCCTTCTTTTACCTGCCCCCGCTCCCTCTCTGCCAGGGCCAAAGGAAAGAGCAGTAGAGGGAGGAGGGGAGGGTAACAGGGAGAAAGACTTCATGGACAGGTTGGGGAATGAGGTCAGTTGCACTGAGGAACAGATGGAGGGGGCCGTGGGGGACAGGGCTTGGTCAAACACCAGCAGGAAGAATTTGAAAGGAAATGTGTGAGGCAACTGCCTAGAGGTCCTTGGGTTTGGACCTCTGGGGAAAGAACCACGTCTGGAAGGGTTTTAAGGACTGGGCGCAATGGCACAGGCCTGTAATCCAAGCAGCTGAGGAGGCTGAGGCAGGAGGAGACCAGCCTCAGCAACTTAGCAAGGCCCTAAGTAACTTGGTGAGACCCTGTCTCAAAATTAACAAATGAAATGGGCTGGGGATGTGGTTCAATAGTTAAGCACCCCGGGTTCAATCCCTGGTTCAAAAAAAAAAAAAAAAGAAAAGAAAAGGTTTTAAGGGACAACAATAGAGGAATGAATCCTCAGTCTGCTTATGGCTTTCTGTGGGATGCTAGTGCCAAACTTGAGTAAAAGTGGGGTGTAATCTTCTACTGGCACCCAGGTCCAGGATCCCTGGTTGTGAGTCCCAGAACTTTGCCTCTTGACTGTCCCTTCTCCTCCTATCTCCACCCATGGAAACATAGTTCTTTTCTGGCCCTTTCTCCTGCCTGGTCTAGCTCCTCTTGGACCAGCCATGCCCTCCAAATGCTAGCAACCTGGACTCTAAGCCTGTAGGCAGATGCCCCCAGGACCAGGAATGGGAGGGGGGCTGGGGGACCCCATGATTCAGCCACGGACTCCAATGCCCAGCCCCTCTCTCCAGAACAACCCCTGACAGTCGCATTTCCCCACCCCAACCCTTTGCGGCTCTGTACACATTTTTAAACCTGGCAAAAGATGAAGAGAATATTGTAAATATAAAAGTTTAACTGTTGGTTGTGCCTCCTCTTATGTTGGGGTTGGGGGCTCTGAAGCAAGCCTTTGGGGTCCAAAACCCTAGGCCTTTTCAGTGAATAGCTCTGAGAGGAAGGGGGAGTGAGTACCGGGGTAGAATTGCCATGATGATGGGATTGCCTGGAGAGATCAGGACTCAGGTCTATACAGAGCCAGAGCCTGGTGTAATTCTAGAAAGAGGTGGGGCTAATGAGGACAGATGCCAAACGGGAGAGCCAGTGAGCTGATCCAGGTGACTGGCTGCAGGAGAGGCATAAAGATGAAAGATTTGGCCTGTGCCAAAGTTGGGGCTCAAGCTGAGGCTCAACCTCCAGGGCCAGGGACTCTGAGAGAGCTCCTTAGCACATTGTGAGAGCAAGTCCCAGCATCATTGTGACCCGCTCACCCTGATGACCTTTTGGGTAAGGCAGATGGGCCAGCTGACACTGTGGGCACAGGGGCTGGGGGCCTAAGGGCCCTGGTGGCCCTAGGGACCGCCATGGCCATGGCTGAGTGGCCACAACCTGGGTGGGCTTCAGATCACAACCCCAACAACTGCCAGGACGTGGGCAACTCCATCCTGTTGCTGCTGGGTTTCATCATCTGCATTAACATTGTCATCAATATGGTGACCCTGGTCAGGATGGGGCCAGGTGGGAGGGTGCTGGTAGAGTAGATGGGGGGCAAGCCTGGTGGTAAGGAACTGCCTGGGGTCACCATGTCCTCCTACACCTAGCTCTGGAGCAGACTCCGTGTCATCTTACACCGAGTGTTCCATATCATTTGTGAGAAAGGTAAGCAAGGTTGGGAGTTGGAGCACAAAAGGAGCAGAAATAGGTGTTCTAGCCTCAGCCCTAAGTTGGCGCCTTGGTGCTCTTCCCTCTCAGACACCATAACGGTGCAGCTTCTCTCCCCAGGCCCTGCCTCCCCTCACTATAGGAGCAAGCCTCCCCACCAGCCTCCCTCTCCCTGATCCACAGAAGCTGTTAATTCATCCTCACCTGGGAAGCAGACCCAGCCCTCGAAGAAGCAGAGCTCCCCCGCAGTCCATCTTCGATGCACTATGGACCCTGTGAAAATGACTGTGACCCCCCCACCCACACGTCGATATCGCCGGCGAGCCTCTCCATTGTGCCGAGTCCACCACCCAGTAGCTTGGGCCCCTGACACTGATGATGAAAAGCCCCCACATCAGTACCCAGCAATCTGCTCCCGCCATTGGGATGGCCCCAAGGACTGGCAAGTCTTCCAAACCACTCAGAGGCTCTGGGCTCCCTGGACACAAGACTCTCTAGAGCCACTTCCCCAAACTATCCGCTTCCAGCCCACTGTAGAAGGAAAGACCCTCAAAACAGAGATGCGGTCAGAGCTGGGCCTAGAGGCCTATGTATACCCTGTGAACCCCCCACCTCCCAGCCCAGAGGCTTTGAGTCACAAGAACAGTGGGGCAGGGGCGGAGGCTGAGGTAGAACAGTGCCAGCCTGCCTTACCACCCTTCCTGGGCCCAGCAAATGTCCCTGATATTCCCCAGCGCCGCTCCTCAGGCCGAATAGCGTATGATGCCCGGGATGTGAGGCGGCGGCTTCGGGAACTGACCCGAGAGGTGGAGGCCTTGTCCCACTGCTACCCCTTGGCCTCTGGATCCAGCACTGCGGAGGGGACAGGAAAGGACTGGGTGTATCGTTCCCTGACAGGGAGGTGATGGGGAAAAAAATAAAAAGGAGAGAGGAGGTGGTTTGTGGTGGTGTGGGGCCTCAAGGCACCCAGAAACCCTGGATGCTAGACAATGATCTCTCTGGCAACAGGACCTAGAGAGCTCAGGGGAACCTCATCAACCTCTTATCCACACAGGTCCTGTCCTTGGCCTTTTCCCAGACCCTCCTTGGTTCCAAAGCTCCCAACTGCCTCTATCCTATTATCATTGTTATTATTATTTTTTTGGTACCAGGAATTGAACCCAGGGGCATTTAACCACATCCACAGTTCTTTTTTTTTTTTATTTTGAAACGGTCTCATTAAATTGCTTAAGGGCCTCGCTAAGTTACTGAGGCTGGCTTTGAACTTGTGATTCTCCTGCCTCAGCCTCCCAAGCTGCTTGAATTACAGGTATGCACCACTGTGCCTGGCCAATCCTATTTTCTTAAGTGTCCAGAGAAGTCCTCAAATCTGGCCCAAGAGCCCCCCTCCCCCGCCCCCTGGCCCCACACAGCCCTGCACTAGAGAGACTCCCTATCCCCATGGTCCTACCTCCTCAGAAGTCTAGTTCTTGCCAGGCCAGGTTTAGGCTGCAGCCCCAAGGGAGATAGTTCTCTCTTATGCCCTGGTTTCCTTGTGCAAGGGATGACTAAGAAGGAGGGTCTCTATGTCTTCACATTTCTCCAGGAAGAGCCTGATGCTCCTGTACCTTCCATTAGTCTTGGGACAGAAGATTAAATATTATGGATGCTCTCAAGAGGAGAGCATAACATCACAGACTATCTGCAACCTTACTGCTTTCTGTGTTGCCTGAGGCTCTGAGAGGCTGAATCATGGTCACACAGGCACCAAGGTTTAAGCTGATGGCCTCAGACATTCCATCTCCCTACTCCTCCTGCAAGTACATAGATTCTCACTGCCACTGAGTCATGTTAGCTCACCAGAATCTCCCACCTGTCTGAGTTTACCATGTGACATCATCAGAAGAATTTTCCATTCACTGGGCAACAAGGAAACCAAGGCATGGCTCTATTCCTAGATGGTTGAGGTCACAGGCACACATATACACACAGCTTGGGAACACAGGCTAAAGGAGCCTGATGGTACTTTCCATGCTAGAAGGATTCCTGGATGTGAGCAGATCTGTGGATTGCCCTACTTCTCTGTTCATTTACATTCAACTAATATTATTGATCATTTCAAGCTGCTTCCATTCAATGGGTACATACTAAGCATCTACCATGCTTATCGGAGGCCTTATTGGAAATGCTTATCAGCCTTTCCTCCATTTCTGCTGCACAGTGGACAGTGTGAACAAATGACTTTCCATCATCAGGGTACCATTTTCACAGACTCCAATGATGAACCTAGTTTCCATGGAGGACTCTGTTTATCACATCAACAATAACATCTGTGTTGTTTTGGTAATTTCCTATGGTTTTCTTAAGGTGGGAGTTAACCTGTCAACTTGGAGTGGGAATGGGTCAATAAGAGACAGTTAGTTTGGAAGGAGAGAAACTCAGCAAGATGGAAGTCCAGCAGACTCTGAAGTGAAGGAGTCAATGGGCTCAAGGACCACCAATGCCCAGGGCTGCAAACCCTGGCCAGGAAGGGTTGGCATGTGTGCTAGAGGAATTATGACAGGGAAATGGTTAGCATAGGGAGGAAGTATGGTGACCCCAGATGTTACTCTTGCTGTCACTCATCCATTCCATCACTCTAGCTGCTGGCCCCAAAGTAGCATGGGGTGGGGCATACCAACAGGCTACATATGTTGCCATTATGTCTCAAATGAGCAGAAATGAAGAGAATTATGCATGATTCAACCCCTGTGGAGACTGTCTTATGACTGTAGCTACCATATTTTCAGATCAGGAATAAGGTATGTGGTTAAGCAAGCCTCATGGAGACAAAGGGATAGACTAACCTCTGGGGCATTTGGGGACCAAATTCTATCAAGTAGGAACCAAGGATAGTGGGGGCCATGGAAAGGCCAGCAGAGGGATAAGACTACCACCTCTACATTGTGACTCTACTTAACTTGCCTCATTATGACCTGGCTCCCATCCCAGCTGGTAGATATATCCAGGTACTGGCAGGAATGCAGTGTGGGTTAGGGCCAGGTGGGGGGGGGGTGGCCCAAGTGGCCCTAGGACCCCCCCACCATGGAAAATCAGCTCTGGCATGACACCCTGGGGTGCTGTAATCAATACCAAGAAAGCCCCCAGGATGTTGAAGACATCTTATTCCTGCTGGTGGGACTTATCATTCTTGTCAACATTGGCATCAACGTGGCAACTGTGGTCAGTGACAGTTGTGGACCATCCCCGGGGTGAAGAGGGCTGAGGGGGAGCCAGCTGCATCTTGCACCTCCACCTGCAGGATGGGTCTTGACTGGGGCTGGGGGTGGTGGTGTTGGATGTAGGGAACCTGGTCTTCACTCCCATCCCTCCCACCACCCCTAGATGTGGCATGAGCTCCAGAATGCCTTAGACAAGATTGTCTATTGGATTAATCAGAAAAGTAAGTATGGCAGCTAGAGAGTAGGACCCCCCACCACCACCACCTTGACCCTAGAAATTCAGGTCCCACTACCCCTAACCCTGAACTCTTATGGCAATTGCATCAATCTCATGGACTCTTGCCTCCCCCAGATGAAGTCCAGCCTAGTGAATGTTTCCCCAAAGATCCCCCAGCCAAGGTCCAGGACATCCACATCCACTGCGTCCTGGACCCTGTACAGGTGAGGATGACCCAACCGACACGATACTCCTCTTCCTCCTATCACTATCTCCACAACCGCCGGAACCGCCACCAACAACGCCGCCAGTGCCAACGCCGCCAGTGCCACCAACGCTGCCGCCCCAGCTACCAGCAGAGGCCACGGAACCACAGAAAATTCTCCCATGGTCGCCCAGTCTTTCGTAACCAAACTCACAATCGCAAGATGTCACAGCTGCAGTCGATACCCTTTTTTGATCTGGAAGACCGGGACTCCTACCTAGATGAAGAGGATCTGACCTTCCCACATCCCCAGAACCCATATGGAGGCTGGGGAGGGCTCTATCAGCGGATGGGTCTGCCCTCCAACATGGGGTTATGGGGCCGCAAAGGTGGAATCCTGGCCAGCTTGCCACCACCCTCTATCTACCTGTCACCAGAACTGCGCCTCTTACCCAAGCGTGTAGAGGCCAAGTCAGAGCTGAGGCTGCAGTCCTCTGGGCCCCATTGCTCACAATCCCGAATTTGGGGCAACACAGAGGCTGAGCAATGGACCTCATCTCCACTACCTCCCCGCCGACTGCCCCCTAACCCCTCCTGGGTCCCTGGGGGGCACAGCCCTTACTCTTCAGGGGGTCAGACACTGTATGATGCCTGGGATCAGCGACGGCGTTGTGTGGAGGGCTCTGAACCCCCACCTACCTTGGTGTCCCGGAACCCTAGGCAGGAGGCCCAGGGCTATCGGGAGCACTACTCCCCACAATCCCACCGAAGGAATCTCCCTGGTCACGCTCATAGCCAGCCCAACCGCAGCCCATATCCATCCATGGGACATTTGGGTTATAGCACCCGGGATTCTCATGAGGTACGCCGCAGGGCTGCTGACTGGGCTGAGGCTGTGCCTCCTCGGCATCCTCTGACCACTTCCACCTCCCTCACTGTGATGGGTGAGGCTTCATATCAACGGGTTCCAGCTGCCAGCTCAGCCATGCTCCCTCACTCTTCCCAGCCCTTGCCTGAAGTCCAGGCTATTGATCCTGCCCCAGTCCCAGCCACCTTTGTCCCACTCAGTAGGAATCCAGGGGGCAATGCCAATTACCAGGTGTATGACAGCCTGGAGCTGAAGCGGCAAGTGCAGGAAAGTAGAGTGCGGGCCAGCTCACTGCCACCACCTTCCACCTCAACCTCAAGGCCCTCTCTGCACAGGAGTCGAACTGGGAAACTTAACTGACCAGCAGGAGAATGTGGGTGGCAGGGCAGGTCATGGAGAGAGGAATAAAGAGAAACCAAGTCCAGGAAACATTGTGGTGGTCTGTGGTTTGGAAGTAGCTCTCCTTCTGCCAGACTGAGACCCTGTCCTTGGATTCCTGAAATGTCCCCTTCTTGGTAGGAGGCTCCCTTTGGCTCAATGGTTATATTCCCGTCAACAAGACTATCTTGGTACCACACATTAAGGTCTCCCAGCTGTAGATATCAAACCATGGTCTCTGAGCACCCACCCTGTTTCTCTGTTCTCTCCGTTCCCAGAGGGGGCTCAGAGGCTCAGCCCTGCTCATGAAACTCAGGTTAGGCAAGCATGGTGGTGCACCCTTTTGGATAGTCCCAGCTACCCAAAAGTCTGAAGTAGGAGGATCACAAGTTTGAGGTCAGCATAGGCAACTTAGTAAAACTCTGACTCTAAATTAAATGCAAAAAGGGCTGGGGATATGGCTCAGTGGTGGAGTGCTCACCTAGCATGTGCCAGGCTCTGGGTTCAATCTCCAGCAGGGGAAAGAGAGAGAGAGAGTCCAGACCTGGCATTCCATGTCTAGGCAGATCAAGGTCAGTGACTCAATGTAGAGCAAGATGAAGGCCAAGGCTCTTGATTCCAGTTAGGGCTTTGAGGCCAAGGTCTTCCCAGTCTCAGGAGTGGTCAAGGGGTAAAGGATTCTGGATTTCCTATTGAAACTACAGGAATGATAGAATCAGGAATGTTTGAGGGAGCTGATTGAACAAAGTTCAGTGAAGCAATAATTGAGAGAAGGAGGTTTGCTAGCCTCCAGATTCAGGTTAGTCAAACGTGGTTACCAGGGAACTCCACCCTGAGCCCTCCTCTTCCTCTGCCTCACTCATTGTGATTCCAACCATCTGCCCCATTATGACTCAGGCCTTCTCCCCTCCCCCCCCACCAAAGGAGTCTGTCTCTTAGTATGTAGGGGCCAGGGGGCCCAGGTAGTCCTGGGACCCCAGGCCATGGGTGAGCGAGTCTACTATGGAGCCCAGGTGTGCTCTGGCACCAATCCCAGGAAGTGTCAGGACTTAGCAGATTCGATTCTTCTGATTCTGGGCAGCTTCATCTTGCTCAACGTGGGGATCAATGTGGTGATTCTGGTCAGGGCAGGGTCTGGGCAGCAGGGTTGGGGAAGCTCTGGGATCTTGAAGGGACTTAAGTGGCAGGGGTGGGGGCTGCTAGGATGTGGCCAGACAAGGACTTCAGGGCTCACCCTACTTCTGGAATCTCTCCTCTACTGTTTCCCTCAGCTCTGGAGACATCTGAAGGGCTCCTTGCGGATTCTTTTCCATCATTTTTTTCCCAAAGGTGAGTGAGTTCCAGCATGAGCTCCGGAGATGGAGGTTTGTCACGCTTTTTTTTCTCTCCATGTCCCTGTTCTCAGCCCCTCTGACACCCAGGCCTTGTCCCATCCCGCCTCTCTCTGTAGACAAGCAACCTGGTGGTGTAGGCAGCCGGCCCGTGTGTATGCGCTGCACCGCAGATCCCAAGAATCTGTGCTCAAGAATCTCTTCCCACTTCCATCGTCGCCCCAGCTTCCTACTCGGTCAGGCTAACCACCTTGACTCCTGGATACCAGATACAAATGATGAAAAGGTTTCTGGGTGCTGCTGGATGCCACCTCAATGTGGACATACTGGGCTTCCCATGGAGGCTCAATGGGGATTGTGGAAGGAGGGGATGATGGGAGCTGGGGAGGCTTCTCAAGGCACAGCCTTGAAGACCCAGGCCTCCTTGTTTCCCAGGCCAGGGATTTCTTCCCAGTTCCCGAAGATGAGCAAGTTGGACATGGTTCCCCTCGGTTTACCCCAGGAGGGCAAGACTAAGGCCCCAGACTATGGCACAGCCCATACCACAGCCCAGGCCAGGACCCACTCCTCAGCCCACACCCCTGAGCACATCCCCACCCAGTCCCTGACCCACAACCCAGAGTGTACCCATGCCCAGGCCCAGGGTCTTGAGCATACTTCAACCCATACTCCACCAGCTCATGCCCCAGCCTTGATCCCAACTCCTACCCCAGCTCCCAGCCAAGCCAATGCCACAGCACCTACCCCATCTCATGCTGCAGCTCCTACCCTATCCCATGCCCCAGCTCCTCTCCCAGCCCCTACCCTGGTCCCTACCCCATCCCATGTGTTAGCTCGAACCACACCCCGTACACCACCCTCTACTCCAGTCCATACCCCAGCCCCTGCCCCACCCAGGGCCCTGACCCAGAGCCAAGTCCACATCTTAGCCCAAGCTTCAACCCAGGTCCAGAAACACACCCCAGCCCCTCCCTCAACCCAGGTCCCAGCCCCTCCCCCAACCCAGGTTCCAGCCCCTCCTCCAACCCAGGTCCCAGTCCCTCCCCCAGCGCAGGCCCCAGCCCAGGCTCCAGTCCAGGCCCCAGCCCAGGTCCCAACCCAGGTCCCAGCCCAGGCCCCAGCCCATGCCCAAGCCCAGGTCCAAGCCCAGGTCCCAGCCCACACCTCTGAGTACACCCACTCTAAGGCCCACATTCCTGAACACACTTCAGCCCACATCCCAATCCACATCCCAGCTCAGGCACCTGTATATGCCTCAGCCTCTTCCCGGGGTCACAACCCAGTCCACACCGTAGGTGAGGCTTGGACCCACTCCCAGGCCCAAGTACCTGAGTGCACATCAGTTCAAGCCCCAGCACGCACTCCAACCCATTCTCATCTAATTAATTCCTCTTCCCATACGGGGATGCCTGTTCCAAACCCTGCCCCAGCACTGGTCGTGACCCTGAATACACCTCTAGCCCATGCTCCTGTCCCTGCCACCACCCCTACCCCTAACCTAACTCCTACTCCTTCTACCCTGCCTGCCTTTGGTCCCAGTCTCTCCACTGGCCATGTGGTCTATGATGCCCGTAGGGTAAAGCAGAATGTCTTCCATAAGTGCAACCCTCAGAACTCTGGATATTCCAGAAAGAACTTTGGGACCCTCTCCAGGCCCCAAGAGAGGCAGGGTCCGGCAAGTTCTGATACATCTGAGCAGATATCAAAACAACATGGTGAAGACAGTGCCCAGCCTCCTGCAGGATCTATACTGGGCTACCTGGAGTTGGGGAACATGGAATGGAAGATATCAGATGATGGCAAAGACAAGAAATTCTGTCAACCCAAGACCTTCCCTTACTGCAGCTTCCATCCTTGCAGTTCTGAGAAGAAAAACACAGAATTCCAGCCACCAGTTTATCCCAAATTCCTGGTCTATACCCAGGATGTTGCTCCTTCTAAACATTGCCTTCATTCTCCAACTAGTGCTCAGAGCTCTGTGTCTACCTTTCCTCCACCATGCACTCTTTCTCTGCCACTTGTTCCTCCCAAAACCTTTGTCCTTTCTCGACCCATCAACCATCAGAAGCCCTCCAACTTAATACAAGCACCCACCTCTCTCCCAACCTCTAAATCTCCTCAGTCTATCCCTGCTTCCCACTTCCCCATTCCTCCCCAGTTCTCTACCATTTCTCAATACTTGATCCAAACCCAATGCCCTGAACTTCATGAGAATCTAAGCCAAACCCAAGATCCTGGCCTCCAGAGGACTCCATGCCTTTCAAAAGACTCCAGAGTTCCCAGAAACCCAGGCATTATTCCAAATCCAGGCCTCCAAAAGTTCCCAGGCCATACTCAAAATCCTTATCTCTGCAAAAATTCAAGCCCTTCTCCAGACTCTGGCCTGCACAAGAATCCAGGCATTGCCCAAGATTCTGGACCCCAAAGGAGTCAAAGTATTACTCAAGATACTGGTGTCTTTAGGAGCCCCTGTCACACCCAACCCTCCAGTCTCCACAGGAACATACCATGTACCCAAAAGTCTAACCTTCAGAGTTTGGGCTTTATGCAAGACTCTGGTGTCTCTAGGAATGTTGAACTAAACCAAGGCAATGTAGTCTGCAAAAATCAAGGTCTCCCCGAAACAAATGACCTCCAAAAGAGGCCAGGCCCTTCTCAAGATTCTAGAGGTTATAAGAGTACAGGCAATGTCCAAGATTCAGGGGTCTGCAGGAGCCTAGGCCAAGGTTCTAGACCACAGAAGAGTCCCTGCCTTGTCCAAGACCCTGAGATCAACAAGAACTCAGGATTTACCCAGGAATCTGGTCCCAACAAGTGTCCAGGTCCTGTCCAAACCTCTGGCCTCCATAAGGACCTCACCCAAAACTCAGGAGACTATAAGAATCTAGGCCTTATCCAAGACTTTGGAGTCTGCAGGATTCCAGGTCTTACCCAAGATTCCAACTGCCATAAGAGTCCAGGTCTTACCCAATCCACTGAAGTTGAAAAAAGATTTATTCTTATCCAAGACATTGGAGTTTTTAGGAACCCAGAACAAAGCCAAGATCCTAACCTCCACAAGTTCCCAGGAATTAATCAAGATCCTGGCCTTCATAAGAATCCAACTCTTGCACAAGACTCTGGCCGCCTCAAGACTCCAGGACTTACCCAGGAATCTGGTCTCCACAAGGATTCATGCCATATCCCAAATCCTGGCCTCCACAAGAACCCAAGCCCTGCTCTATGTACTGACTCTGTTCAAGTCTTAGGTCTGCTTCAGTCCCCAAAGCTAACACCATCCCTGAAGAAATCATTAATACATGAGATAGCTCCTCAGAAGGAGGATGCAGAACAGCATGTATCATGGACTTCTGTCCCAATTAATCAAAACTGCCCTTCCAAAATCTCCACTGACCTGCCTACCTTCTCAGAAGTACCTGTACTAGTTGAGCTAAAGCCATCCTCCCGGAGAACAGACAACCAAGACTGGGTATTCCGCCCTGTGGATACAGTTTCTTCAGCCTTCCAGAGCTATCGCCAGATGTCCTTGCCTCCCAAAATCAACAGCAGACCCCACTGTCCTGGACCAGGCTATCGGGCTGGGCATGTGGTCTTCGATGCCCGCCAAAGACAGTTATCAGTGGGCAGGGACAAGTGTGAAGCTCTGTCTCCCAGGCGCCCCTGCCAAGAAGCACCCAGCAACTCAGGGGAGACCATCAAAGAGTGGAGATATGAGAATGTGATGAGGAACTCAGACATAGAGGGAACAAAGTTGCATAAGGAATAAAGAGTCAAAAGAAGTGTTCTGTGGTTGTTTGACAACATCAATCCCAGTTCCAACCCCAACCCTAAGGTTGACCACTCAGAGACTGATGGGTACTGGAATTATCATGTCCTTGCTCCTCCTCCATACCTATATAGCCAAGTTCATTATCCTCCAGACCTTAGAGCTGTATTTCCATTACAGTAACCACTAGCCACAAGTGGCTATTAAATTGTCAAAACCAATTTTTTTCTATCTCATTTTTGTTCAAAAATACATTTAAAGGAAAATATTCTGAAAGGGTATATACTTTAGACAATTATCTTGGGTGGAGGTGAAGATTAGATCATAACAATCTTTACATTCTTCATCATAACTTCTGTATTATTATGTGCACAGAGCATATCTTCTATTAATTTTTTTGCAGGGCTGTGGATTGAACTCGGCCTTGTGTGTGCTAGACAAGCACTTACACTGAGTTACACACCCAGCAAAAAATTTAAGACTCCTCATTCTCATAATCTACACTTTAAGTGCTCAACAGCCACCTGTGACTAGTGGCTACTGTATTGGACAATACAAATTGAAGACATTTCTATCACAGAACATCCTACTGTGTAGACAGCAATGCTTTGGAATTTAAAGGACTTCCCTTCCCTTTGTCACCCATCCCCATCATCATCATCATCATCATCATCATCATCATCATTAGGTACCAGAGGTTGAACCAGTGGTGCTTAAACAGAGTCACATCCCCAGCCCTTTTTTATATTTTATTACAGACAAGTTCTCGCTGAGTTGCTTAGGGTCTTGCTAAGTTGCTGAGGCTGGCTTTGAACTCACAATCCTCCTGCCTCAGCTTCCTGAGTCACTGGGTTTACAAGAGTGTGCTTGGCCCATCCACAACATTTTCAAAGCTCTCATAGCACCCACAGAACTTTGTTCTTTTTAGGGTGGCCTCTGAGCAGGTGAGATGTAACGATGCCTGATGCCTGTTTACCCCAGACTGTGAGAAATAGTATAGACTTCAGTATCCCTGACTGGTTACTTGAGTCACAATTGGAAATTTATGTCTCCAGATCTGGGCTGTGTTTTGGTATTCTTGACTCTCCAGTCCTGTTGGCTGAGGAAGAAGGACTCTCCTTGTCAGTGACTGGGAACCCCTGAGGTCTAGGCTTCTCAAATTGAGATCTGGTTTCAGGATACTCCTCCTTCACAGATCTCTAAATTTTTAAGGTGACCCTGCTTATGCTATAGGATTTAGGCCTATCCCACCCTGGAGACAGACTGTGGGTAGAAGGAATGTAAAAAGTCCTGACCTGGCTGGGTGTGGTGGTACACACCTGTAATCCTAGTGACTTGGGAGGATGAGGCAGGAGGATTGCAAATTTGAGACCAGCGAATTAGCAAGGCCCTAAGCAACTTAGTAAGACCCTGTCTCAAAAAATAAAAAAAAAGGACTGGGGATGTGACTCAGTGGTAATTCTCCCCCGGGTTTCCTCTGGACTTCACTTTCAGTCCTAATAACCTTTCTATGTGCACACAACTGTGAAATTTCAAAGTTTTCCCTACCATGACTCTTACATATCTGAGGTGGACATCATTATTATGTATATCTTTCTATGAATCAAATGTCCATTCCCCTGAGTGGTCACCTGTATGTTCCTGCCTTAACATTACTACCACTGATTCCAAGAAGATGCCTCTCCACCCAGGGAGACTGGTTCCTGCCTGACTCAGCTCTGACATTGGACATCATGCGCAATCTTTCTAAGCTGCAGTCTTTCCATCCTCAAAATAAGGTAGTCATAATTTCCTGGAAGTGATCAGAGCTACCAGTCTGTAGGGGCCCCTATTTCTTTCTCTCCAGGCCCTAGTGTGTGTGCATTTTTTTTTTTTTTTTCCTACTGGGGGTTGGCTGTTGAATCCAGGGGTACTTAACCACATCCCCAGTCTTTTTTTTTTTTTTAAGAGACAGAGTCTTGCTGAGTTGCTGAGACTGGTTTTGAACTCGCAATCCTCCTGACTCAGCCCAAAGTGCTGGGATTACAGGCGTTCACCCCTGCGCCAGGCATGTCCATTCATTTTTGCTATTCAGATCCATGCAATTACCTTTCTACTCCAGATCCAAGGAATGTTTGTGTGGGATTGAATAGACACGACAATATATCGCCATAGAAACTACAACTTCCAGGCGGGTGTGGTGGTGGCCCACGCCTGTAAGTAATCCCAACGAATCCGGAAGCTGAGGCAAGAGAATCACAAGTTCAAAAGCCAGCCTTAGCAATTTAGCGAGGCCCTAAGCAATTTAGTGAGACCCTGTTTCAAAATTTAAAAAAAGGTCTAGGGCGGAGCTGGGGTTGTGGTTCAGTGGTTAAGCGCCCCTGGGTTCAATGCCCAGTGCCAAAATAAAATAAGGGGCTGGGTTGTGGTTCAGTGGTAGAGTGCTCGCCTAGCATTTGTGAGGCACTGGGTTCAATTCTCAGCACCACATACAAATAAATGAATAAAATAAAGGTCTACTAACATCTAAAAAAGTAAATAAATTAATTAAATAAAAAATAAATAAAACTACAACTTCTATAAGGAACTAGGCACTACTTCAAGGAACCGGAAAAGATGTAGGGGCATGGCTCCAGTGGCCTGGTAGTTCGGGAAACAAACTACAACTCCCAGGGTAGCGTGAGATCTCAACCGGGTGAAACCAGTGATTGAACTCTCACTAGAGGCGGAACCAAGCCCTAGCTACCCCGACAAGCTACAGAAAGGGGCGTGGTCTAAATTTATGGGCGTGGGCATCCGGAAGAAGCTGCCTGTTGAATCCTGTCCAGTCTCTTCCCCACCTTTATAGTTACCCCTAAGGGGAAAACCACAGACCAATTCGAAAAAGAGGTAAGGGGAGGTAGAGAAGGGAGTTGCGAAGCCCGGCTACTGCATGCTGTAGGAGGGACCCAACAGCTACTTTTCACCAGCTAAGTCAGATGAACCCGCTCGCGAGGGCGGGGACCTGCATGGGAGAAAAGAGTAGGGACAAAAGAGGTATTTGTTTTGAAAACTAAACTTAGAACCCATCCTCTGCAGACCCGTTTGTGGACGGTGTCTGGGACATTTGCTTGGCCTCGGAAGAAGAGAACTGAAGCGATTTTTTGGCAGCAAAGGAAAGGCCCGTCTAGGCTACCTCCTGTGTTTTCCCTAGTTCCAAACGATAGAATAGCATGACTTCGGCCGTCTGGGGGAGTGCCCCCTGGTGGGGCCCATCGCCCCCAGCCCCAGCCCGGCCGCTCACGGACATTGACTTCTGCTCCGGGGCGCAGCTGCAGGAACTGACCCAGCTGATTCAGGAGCTGGGTGTGCAGGAGAACTGGAGTAACGGGCCCAAGCCGGGAGCCGACCTCCTCCGGGCCAAGGAATTTATCTTTTCTTTGCTTCGTAAGTAACCCTTCTTGCCTCTGAGAATTCGCAGCCCTCCGCCTCGCCACTCCCCCTTCAGTCAATGCCCTCACTACCTGTTCTCTTCCCTTAGGTCTAATTTACCGCCGGGATCCCCGCTTTCCTTCCCAGGCAGAACTCTTGCTGCTTCGTGGTGGAATTCGCGAGGGTTCCCTAGATCTGGGACATGTACCGCTAGGTCCCTACAACCGGGGACCTCACTATGATGCTGGCTTCACACTACTGGTACCAGTGTTTTCTCTGGACCTCGCTGGGCCGGAGCTGCAGCTGGACCCAGAATCCTGTTCCGCAAGTCTCCGCCTCCCAGAACTGGTATGCGGAACCATAGTCCGGGAGGCGTGGCAGGATTGCCTAGGACCCCCAGTCCCAAGTAGATATGATTTGATTAAGCAAACCAAAGGTGAAGTAAGTCCCAATGACCAGCAAAGCTCTGTCGACCAGCCGCACGGTTACGTCACTGAACCTCAGTTGCAAGTGTTTATGGAAAAACCACCTAGTGACGTTTCGGGGCCCGAGTCTTCTCAGCATGACGTCACCGATCTTGGCTTTCCAGCACCTTTGAAAGTACTGAGAAGTGACGTCACCGAGGTAACCGTCGAATACCCAGTCCCAAAGCCCGCAGAGACCCCGGAGGCGTGGCCCACATTGTGTCCCGCCCAGGTGGCTGCCTGGTTCTTCTCTACGCTGGCTGCTGTCGCCGAGTCCTTGATCCCAGTCCCGGGAGCTCCGCGCCTGTTGCACGCAGCTCGCCACGCGGGTTTCACCACCGTCCTCCTGGCAACACCCGGACCCCCGCGCCGCCTTCTGCTCTTCGACCTGATCCCTGTGGTGTCCGTGGCAGGCTGGCCTGAGGGGGCTCGGAGCCACTCGTGGGCGGGTCCGCTGACCTCGGAGTCGGCCTCCTTCTACCTAGTGCCCGGAGGTGGCAACCAGCGACCCGGTGCCTCCGACTGGCAGCTCTGCTTCGCCCGCCAGGAGCTGGCGCTCAAGGCGCGTATACCCGCGCCACTGCTGCAGGCGCACGCGGCGGCCCAAGCGCTGCTGCGCCCGCTGGTGGCCGGGACCCGGGCCGCGGCGCCCTACCTCCTTCGGACATTGCTGTACTGGGCGTGCGAGCGGCTACCGGCGCTTTACCTGGCACGGCCGGAAAATGCGGGCGCCTGCTGCTTGGGGCTGCTGGATGAGCTGGGCCGGGTGCTAGAGGCCGGGACGCTGCCTCACTATTTTCTTTGCGGCCCAAAGCTCTGTGCGGGGGACGGCACAGCTGCCTTGCTCAGGGCATTGGCCCAGCTCCGCGGGGACCCTGCCCGGGCCTTGCGTGAGGCAGTGGAGGAGGCCAAGGTTGCCCGAAAGGGGGGTGGTTTGGCAGGCTTTGGGGACGGAACCCATTAAAGATGCTACTCTTATCCGTGTGGAAAGTGTTTCCGTGGACAGTGTTTCCACTGGTGATGGGATGTGGAGAACTGTTCGACCCTCACTTGGAAGACTGATTGTGGATGGGCCCAGTCTCTTCTAGAAGATCTCCCTAGGCGATTCCTCCCCATTCCTCCGCCCCACCTCTGGCTGGGTCATCCCTTTCTCCAAATCTGATCAGCATGCCTCCAGCCCAGGTGCAACCTCCCGCAACCATTTCTCCCCAATTCTTTTGGCCTTTTCTTTTAAGAGTCAATAGAGATAGGAGGAATGTAGTTGCTGACAAAATGCAGAAAGGAGAGAGGTATGGAAAACAGGAAATGATCAATTTGTCCCACAAAAGCAGAAGTATTTAAAAGACTGGATTTCATCCCAGGGTAAATCTCACCGCCCTTCCCCATCTTTCTAGTTCTTTTCCCCACGTTCCTCATCCAGTTCAGTCCTCACTTGCATCCCAGGCAGTAGGGTCCCACTCCATTCTCCCGACTGTCATCCTAAAACCCAACCTCTCCCCCACATCAGTGTTCGGTTCAGAATTCCTTATCGCTCTTTCTCTGAACCCCAAGACGTGCAGCCTGGCTTCAACTCCGCCTGCCTCTGAGACAGTCCCCACTCCCTGCCTCCAAAGAACCCCAGGGTTCCGTCCTCCCATTTTCACCCTCCTCTTTCCTAGCGTCTCCGCCCCCTGCCCCGCCCCCGGGCCGGCTCTAAGGAGGAGGGGGAGCTGCTGTAGCTACCGCCGCCTCAGCTTCCCACAGCCGCTACCGCTACTGCTGCCGCCGCTGCTGCCGCTGCTTTGCCTAGTCCAGTCACCAGGCCTAGTGCTCTGACTTCGCCGGACCGGAGCGCTCGGCAAAGACACCCTCACTCCTTCCCGGAGTCCGGGACGCCTAGCCGGGCGTGGGGGGAAGCTCCTCTTGCCCGGGAGAGGGAGGGAGGAGCCTGGAGCTGGAGCCAGCGCCACCAGTCGCCCGGATCAACAGGACAGGACAGGTTGAGGGGCGTCGGGGAAAAGAAAGGGGGTGCTATAGGCAGTGCCGGGGAGGACCAGGAAGCCCTGTCGCAGGAAGCTCTGATGCGCTTATAGGGGGGCTGTTCACATTTGGGGACTGGTTGACAACGTGGGTGCACGCCTCTTTCGGGGGGCTGGTTAGATTGGAGGGCGTGGGATCCAAACAGCACCAGCTGTCCCTGAGGAAATTTAAGGGGCAACTAGGGTGGGGTGGGGGAGCCGGATGCTCCTTATTTCCAGGTGACAAAGGGTGCTTCCGACAACCACCTGGTGTATTCATTAGGAAGGGCGGATTTAGAGGTGACTTCAAAAGGAGTGGAGGGTGACAAGGTGAGGAAAGGGTCTCTGCAGCTGGAACCCTGTGCTACTAGAAATAGGATAGTGGGAAAAGGCGTTGTTCAGCTAGAAGGTCTGGGGACCTCTTCTCAATAAACCTGGACAGCCTGGATATTCTGAGATATTTTGGGGGGATTTCAGTGAAAAGTGGGGAAATCTTTTTCATTTAGAGGATAGTAAAGGAGAAAGCACTAAGGTTGGGTTCCTCCCTGACATTGACAGTGGCCCTGCAGGGGTGAAGTGAGCTAGTATCTCCAAAACTCAGGACCCACACCCTTTAGATTACAAGAGTGGATCTGGCAGGGGGGTGGCCCCCAAAATAGGGTGGAAAGGGGCCTGGGGATATTGAGACCATCATCTTGGAAATTTGGAGGGTCTTGGCTTTGGGATAGGGGAAGTGGAAACAAAGACACGGGAGAGGAGGGAAGGGGCAGTTTTCAGTAGGGGACAAGATTTGTGGATGAGGTCAAGTGAGGAGTGCATAGGCTGCTGAATCGGGTGGAGCTAGCCCAGGGCCCAAGGGTGGGAGCTGGCGGCTGTGGGGTTTATCCTCAGGTCCTGTGGGTGGGGCGGTGAGTTGGGACCTGAGCGTCAAGAGCATGCCCCGGTGAGAGGGCTCCTCTGGAGGAGCCCAGGGCGCTCCTGGCGCCTGCTGTTTTGGGGGTGTCTTCTCCTGGGGCGCCATGGCGGCGCTGGCCAGTAGCCTGATCCGGCAGAAGCGGGAGGTCCGCGAGCCCGGGGGCAGCCGGCCGGTGTCGGCGCAGCGGCGCGTGTGTCCCCGCGGCACCAAGTCCCTTTGTCAGAAGCAGCTCCTCATCCTGCTGTCCAAGGTGCGACTGTGCGGGGGGCGGCCAACGCGGCCCGACCGCGGCCTGGGTGAGTGCGGCTGGGGCGGGGTCTCCCCACAGAGGTTTCTGCCTGAGAGGTTGAGGCCAGGGACTTTCAAGAATGGGGCCTGGTTGAGGGTGGTCCCCGAAAGTGGGAAGGGGCGGGACAGGACGACAAAGTCTACTAGACTGTGCCTCAGTTTCCCTCGTCTTTTTGTCCATAACGTTGAAGTCTCCTTGCTTTCGAGGGCAAGGGAAAGGGGCTAAGTCCGGGGCCGCAAGCCTCGCAGCTCCTACCCACCCCCGAAGTCCCCACCCCCACTATCCTCCGCCTACGTGCCGTTTCTCGCGATTCTTTCAATCGAGAGCTTTGGGGGCTGGGGGTACGGGACGCCTGGGTCACCCAGAGGGTTTCTGCAGCTCTGGCCGCCCCGCCCCCGCCCTGGTTCTCCCGTTCCTCCACGCCTTGGCTCTCTTCCTCCGGGTCCAGCTCACTTGGCTCAGAGCCAATCTCCCCAGCTCTCCCCCGGGTGTCCTTGCAACTACCTCACCAACCAGCCCCTCCGGGCGACCTCCTCCCGTGACCTGAACCACACGAGGGGAACGGGGCAACCCTCCCCCCTCTTCCCCCTGCACGACTCCGAAAACGGGTCCCGCAGGCTCGGGGGACCCTGCGTCTGGAGGAACTCAAACACAGTTCACCGTTAGAAAAAGGCACAGAGACTTGGGGGTCGTACCACATACAAGGGGGGACAGGGAAGTCGACAGAGAGCAAGCGACTGGGGAAGAGAGTTGTGAGTTAGCTTGTGGTCCCCGTCCAGGTACGACAGTCAGGGAGTCCCTCTGGCCCGGCTCCAGCCTGTTCCCAGTTCCCCTAGGGGTAGCCCCTCGCGTCCTCCTCCCCGGCCACCCGTAGTCTGTAGTGGTACGGTCCGCAGCCCACCCTCTGAGTGGGAACCGGCCTCCACGTGACTCAGCCTGCCTCTCCTTCTCCATGGCCCCCTCCCCCATTTCCTTGATATGGTACCGGACGTCCCCCAATCCCAGGTGGGTTACCTGGCTGAAGGGGAGAGGCTGAGCCTCTGGGAGAACTAGGCCTCCGCGAGCCAGCAGGCTGACAGACAGACAGATAGACAGATGGGTCAGTGTCAGACAGGCCGGCGCTGGGCCAAGGCGAGGCCAGCGCCAAGCAAGCGGCAGCCGCAGCAGCAGGTGCTGAGTCAGCGTCAGGCCCAGTCCCACCCCCGCTCCTAAGGGGGTGCCCCTTCCCTGTGGTCACCTTGCTGCTTCCTCACCCCCCACTCACAAACAGTATGCCCCTTCAGTAGCCCTGCTAATCTCTCCATGCCCGCCCCCTCTTGATGTATCTCTTCTCTTCGCTTCTCCCCTCCCCCCTTCTGGTTGAGCTGGAGAGTAGGAATTAAGCCATTTAAATAAATTTCAATAAATTAAACTGAAAGCTGGTGGTTAGAAGAAACAGAAGGGACCCAAACCCCAGCTTCCCCAGGAATCAAGAGGTAGGAGAGCGCTTGCTTGGAGGGTAAAAGATCTGCCTTCCTGGGACCCACTTCCTTTCCTCCATTCTCCTTTCTTTCCTGTGATCCCGCCAAGTGAAGGAATGTTTCTGGGAACAGAGATGTCATTTTCAAAGATGAATGTCTCTCTCTCTCTCCAGAACCTCAGCTCAAAGGCATCGTCACCAAACTGTTCTGCCGCCAGGGTTTCTACCTCCAGGCGAATCCTGACGGAAGCATCCAGGGCACCCCAGAGGACACCAGCTCCTTCAGTGAGAAGGGGAAGCCAGTTGCTGGGTGGGAAGGGAGAACATGGGGATAAAAGGTTCTGTTGTTTTCTGTCTGTCTTCCCAGTTTCCAAAGGGAGCTCAGATAGGGGTGAAGTGCCTAGGTATTGATACTTCCTGTCTTTTTCCCCAGCTCACTTCAACCTGATTCCTGTGGGGCTCCGTGTTGTCACCATCCAGAGTGCCAAGCTGGGTCATTACATGGCCATGAACGCAGAGGGGCTGCTGTACTGCTCGGTGAGATGATGAAGCTGAGTGACCTAGGGTACTGGGGACACACCCAGCATATGACCTTCTACAGCTATAGATATTTCACACCCAGGACTCCCCACCTCCAGCTTTGGCTTATGGCATATGGTTACTTTTACTCCACACCTCCTCTAGGATGTGTCCAATCCCTGCTTCTTGCACAGCCCAACCCCAGGCTCTTTGGGTGTCTAATGCTTTCAGCCTTTTAGGGTCCTCACTTCTCACCTTGCCTCCTCCAAACTTGATTATTACTCACTTCCCCAGAGTCATGCAGGATAGGTGGTGGTGAAAAGTTGGAAGTAGAGAGTAGGGATCTTACTTATTCCAGGGCCCCAAAAAGTCTAGTTTATAGCTTTCAGGGGCCTCCTAGACTCTTCCTTATCCTCCCTTTTCACTCAGTTCCAATATGGATTCAGAAGTTGCCTTCCTCTTCCCCCAAAAATGTATGTATTATATCCTGGCTTGTTTGTCCCAATGGCTTCCTTCTGCCAGTGATGTGCCTTTCTATCTCTCTGTGTGTGCCTTTCTGGGTCTTTGTCTCCTCAGCCACATTTCACTGCCGAGTGTCGCTTTAAGGAGTGTGTCTTTGAGAATTACTATGTCCTGTATGCTTCTGCTCTCTACCGTCAGCGCCGTTCTGGCCGGGCCTGGTACCTAGGCCTGGATAAGGAAGGCCGGGTCATGAAGGGAAACCGAGTCAAGAAGACCAAGGCAGCCGCCCACTTTGTGCCCAAGCTCCTGGAGGGTGGGTATGGACTCAAGAAAAGGTGGGCCATGTGGGAGGGTATTGACCTTGACATGAACATTTAGTGATACACAGCTCAGATTATGAATATTAAGAGGATGCTGTTATCCAGGTGTGGTGGTGCATGCAATCCCAGACTGGGGTGGTTGAGGCAGGAGAATTGCAAGTTTGAGGCCAACCTTGGTAATTTAATAAAAAGTGTTGGGATGTAACCCAGTGGTAGAACCCTGGGCTCAATCCTAAGTTTCACAAGAAAAAAAAAAAAAAAAAAAAAAAGAGAATGTGTTATGACAGGTCAAGCTGGGAAGTCTTTGGCCTTTGGGGATTTGGGGGTCTCCTCCTTTGGGTTGGGGTTCTTTGGGCAAGTGCAGGGGAAGAGCGCTTTCTCAGAGTTCTGGTTTTGCCATGGTTTCTCTGTGCCTAACTCTCCTTCCTTGCTCCTCTCTCTCTCTCCCCTCCACAGTGGCCATGTACCGGGAGCCTTCTCTCCACAGTGTCCCTGAGACTTCCCCTTCCAGTCTCCCTGCCCCCTGAAATGTAGTCCCCAGACTGGAAGCTCCCTGCATTCCCAGTGAGCCAGCCACCACCACAGCCTGTCTCCCAGCCCTGCTCCTGGCCCTGCTCTTACCCCTGCTGCCACACACATGCCCTGAGCAGCCAGGTCCCACCAGGTGCTCTACACTGAAAGAGCCTAGGGGCTGGCTGGGACTTTCAGAGCTATTGAGACTCTTAGATCCTTGAGTGGTGGGGGGCAGATATCTGAAAATAGTCTGGCTGATCACTTATTTCCATACTCACTCTCTTCCCCCAAAGCCTTTTCTCAAGATGGCACTAGGGGTTCTAAACCTGGAAAAGCCTGGGCATAACTCCTCATCCCTGGCTCAGCCACTTCCTGGAACCCTATACCCCTTTTCTTTTCCACTGAGCCATAGGTCCACTAGAGCTCAGGATTAGTTTTCTTCTTTCCCTACTCTACTTTCTGCCTTTGTCTGGTCAGGTTCTGAAACACCAAACATCCCAGCCAGGGCCATTTCTGTTCTAGGGCTCTGTGCTAGAACCTAGGCATGCTGCCAGGTTCTGTTCTGGATCCATCAAACTTCTACCCTTGACCCAGTTGGACCCTTGGCTTTCAAGTAGAGAGATTGGATTTGAGCCCTGTCTAGATGTTGACCTTGGCCTGAACTTCGACCAGTCTCAGATCACCACAGGTTTAACCTTCTTATCCCAGAGATACTCAGTTCTAGAGCATGGTGTTCTAGACACTTATGGAGCCATAATTCCTCCTGAATCATAGCTCTAAAACATACACCTTGACTTTCAGCCCTCTTTCCAGGATGGAACTAGGGCCTATATAGCCATATTAGTTCTAGACTCTTGAATTCTAGACCCACCTTCTCACTTCTAGTGATATCTATTAAGAATGAGCTCTGAAAAGGACCCAGCTATGATTCATAAAGAACTAATTAGTTCTGACTGAATCAAGAACCACTTATTTTCTTGGATAATTTTCTAAAAAAATTTTATTCTTCCATGTAGAATGCTAACCTTATTTTTACATGCAGTTCCAGCCCCTGCAACCCAGGCAGGGACCTGCCAGGGAAAAGTCTGGGGAAGGGCAAAAGAATTTTGCAAGGATCCCTGACCCAGGAAGCTGGGAGGGGAAAGGAGCCAAAAGCCATGGCATGATTGAATCTGTGTCTGGGTTGGTGGGGGACATGAACACTTAGCTACCTCAGCAGGAATTCCTTCCAGGTCCCCTTTAAAGCTGAGGTTTTTAAGGCAATAGGTCTAGAACTAAAAGGACAAATGGGACACAACCTTGATACCCCTCCCCACGTGAGAATACTCCAATTCAGCAATAAGTTCCACCCCTCTCCCCTACAGGTCAGGCCAAGGAGGGTGAGGGCCTCTTGAGCTGGAGACCTGATACACCCTCAGAGCTTCTAAGTAAATAAAACTTGCTTTATCTTACAGCTTATATCCTCAGCTGGGTTTTAGGTACCCAAAAGGGCCTGACTAGATTTTCCTGAAAAACGTGGATAAAGAGGCCTGAAAAGGTCTGGGAACCCATTAGTGAACTAGATCCCCAAGCGCCACAGACCTGGGCAGGATAGACTGAAATACTAAGTGAGGGGCTAGTGTTCAAAGACAGTTCACTTTTTCTCAGGCTCTTTTACTTCTGGCTTGTCGCGAGAGGGGTAGGTTTCTCCTCCTCACCCACACAAACCCCGCTCAGGCTCCACCCATCTCCTGACACTCCACCTGGGGGAGTAGGTCACCATTCTATGCTTTCTCAATTAAAGACAGTTTATACAACTGAAGTATTGTCTTTCATCTGTGAGTGGCGGGCGATGGCAGTTGCTCCGGGCGGGACCAATCCTGGGGGCGGGGCGGGTGGGCGGGCTGGCAGCTGCCCCCCAACAACAGGTGCACATTCCTGGGCGCCTCGTCACTTCCCCTGCGCTAGTTGCCTTAGCAGCTCTCCGGGCGAACTCACTGAGCGCCGCGACCAGACTATGACCCCAGGGGCGCTACTGTTGCTTCTAGGGGTTCTGGGGGTGCTGCTCGCCCCAGGTAAGTAAGTCTGGATCCTGAAGAGGCAGTGACTGGGGCAGCGGTTTGGACAGTCACCAGGGTTTCATTTAATGCTCTCTTCCCACAGGCGCCTGCGGCTCGGAGACGGAGGGTCAACTCCGCGAGAAACTTTTCTCGGGCTATGATAGTTCTGTACGGCCGGCGCGCGAGTTGGGTGACAGCGTCAGAGTCAGCATTGGTCTCACCCTAGCTCAACTCATCAGCCTGGTGAGGGTGCAGGCTGGGGGGTTGGATCAGGCCTGTGGAACGGCGGGGGCGTGGCTTTAGGCAAGGCAGGACCAATGATCAGTCTGGGGGCGGAGTCTTAGGCGTGACCATCCTGAGGGATGGACAAGCTTTTAAGTGGCGATTGGGTAGAAATTTGACCAATGAGCAAGTTTGTGGGCGTGGCTCATGGGCCAGCCCAGCGTACAGACAGGTAGGGCGAAGAACCGGCTGTGGGCGGATCTTAAAAGTGGAGCTGTGGTGGACAGACTGGCGGTGAGGCGGGTCTTGAGGCGGACCTTGAGGCGGACCCGCAGAAGGTTTTGCCCCGGTGGGCGGAGCTTGGTGCTCAACGGGTCAATAAGCAGCCGCGGGCGAAAATTCAGGGTTGGGTGGAATAGGAGCTGAGGGCGGGACCCGAGTCAGATCCGGGAAGGGGGCTATCGTTGGGAGCGAAGCTGATAGGTAAACAAGCTGGGAGTGTAGACAGCAGAAAGGGGTGTTTCTGAGGTGGAGGCGGGGTTTAAACTAACGCAGCTTTTAAGAGGTTGGGCTTGGACTTAAGAGGGTGGGCTTCAGGAAAAGGGAGCAGAGTATCGGGGAGAGGTTAACCTGCCAAGTCCTCATTTCTCTCCACTTCGCTTCACCCTTATCCTTTAAAATTTTCCCTTCTAGAACGAAAAGGATGAAGAGATGATCACAAAGGTGTACTTAGACCTGGTATGGAGACCCCATGGGGTGGAGAAAAGCGCCCCGCAGTCTTTATAATTTACTTGGTTGTCCGGCCGAATATTTTTTTTATTTTTATTTTATTTTTTTGTATCACGACCTCAGAAAACACACGTAACTGAAACAGAAGCTTTAGAAAACAATATCTACGGGAAGTGCACTGCATGCATTTTTCGTTCTAACTTTTAAAAACACTGGTTTGGGACCATTACTTTGAATCCCCATCCACTAAAGGGTCCCAAACTGCGCTTTGAAAACCATGTGCTTGTGCGAAGCAGTACCTATTCTGCCACCCACACACACACACACAAAGAAAGAAAAAAAAAAGAAAAGAAAAAGACACCAAAACCACCACAGTGCAACTACTTCTTCTCCTTTTCCCTTTTCATTGAACTCAGGGGCCATGTACCACTGATCTACATTCCCGGTCTTTTATTTTATTATTATTTTTAGATAGGGTCTCACTAAGTTGCCCAGGCTGTCCTCGAATTTGCGATCCTCCTTCCTCAACTTTCCTAGTAGCTAGGATGCAGGCGTGTGCCACTGTGCCTGGTTTAATCTCTTCATTTTTACAGACTTAAAAAACTGGGACTTTAGCGGGGAGGGAGGGAATTTAGCTGGTGTGGATACCAAAGACTGCAGAACCCAAGTCAGAACCTGACTCCTTGACTTGCCTGCACTGCTTCACTCCCTTGCACTCCCTTCCTGTATTTCCAGTTCCAAACATTTCCTTAACCTGTGCTTCCCTAGGAGTGGACTGACTACAGACTGAGCTGGGACCCTGCAGAGCACGATGGCATTGATTTGCTTCGCATCACGGCAGAGTCCGTGTGGCTACCTGACGTGGTGTTGATGAACAAGTAGGACCTTTTCCAAAGCCAGGGAGGTCGGGTGGAACCTCAGAGGGGTGGGACCTCCGGAGGGCTATGGGAATCCCAGACGAAAGGTTCCTTTCTCTGCAGCAATGATGGAAATTTCGATGTTGCTCTGGACATTAACGTTGTGGTGTCGTCTGACGGCTCCGTCCGCTGGCAACCCCCTGGCATCTATCGCAGTAGCTGCAGTATCCAGGTTTCTGAGGCCCACCTGGGAAGCTCAAGAAGCTCTTAAAAACCCTTCCTCGGGCTGGGAAGATAGCTCAGTCAGTAGAGTGAGCTACAAGGCCCTGGGTTCCATCCCCAGCACCGCAAAAAAAAAAAAAAAAAAACCACCTTCCTCTTCTCAGACAACCTGACTTTCCAGTGGCTCCCATTCTTCCTCCATTATCCCCTATGACCTCATCTCCTTACTTCTCACTAAGTGTCCTTTTATCCATCTACTTTTTTTTTTTTTTTTTTTTTTTTTTTTGCGCGGTGCTGGGGATCAAACCCAGGGCCTTGTGCTTGCAAGGCAAGCACTCTACCAACTGAGCTATCTCCCCAGCCCCTCCATATACTTTCTTGACTCCCTTTCTTCCTCAGTGACTTTCCCCCATTTTCCAAATGGCCTCCCTTAGTAACCCTCCAATTCCTCTTTGACCCCACTTCCCTGTGACTTCCCCTGGTGATCCCTACCTCTTTGGTTCCCCAAGGACTTCCACATGACCTTCCAAATTCCCTCAGCCTTGACCAGTTCTCTGGCAGCTAGAGAAATTCTCCCTTCCATCCAGGTCACCTACTTCCCTTTTGACTGGCAGAACTGCACCATGGTGTTTAGTTCCTACAGCTATGACAGCTCAGAGGTCAGTCTGCAGACAGGCCTGGGTCCTGATGGGCTGGAGCGGCAAGAAATCTACATTCATGACCGGACATTCATTGGTGAGTGGGGATGGCTTCCACACCCACAGGCTTTCTGATTTCCAGTTTCTAACAGAAGGTAAATACTCTCTGTCAGCAATGCCCAATGTAACCCTGTGGAGTCAGCAAAGTGGGTATAACTATCAACATTTAACAAATATGGAAATTGAGACTTAGCTAAGTTTATTAGAGATGGCTGCCCACTACAGTGTTTCGTATCTGGCACTGACTAGGACAACTCTCACATAGGTGTCTCCTTCTGCTTTCCTTTCCCTCAGAGAATGGCCAATGGGAGATTATCCACAAGCCCTCTCGGCTAATCCAGCCTCCAGGGGATCCTAGGGGAGGGAGGGAAGGACAACATCAGGAAGTCACCTTCTACCTAATCATCCGCCGGAAGCCTCTCTTCTACCTGGTTAATGTCATTGCCCCATGCATCCTCATTACTCTCTTGGCTATCTTTGTCTTCTACTTGCCACCAGATGCAGGTAAGGGGGAAGGGGCCCTATCTCTTCTCATTAACTCAGCTTCTTTCTCTTCACCCTTAACTCAGACCAGGGTTTTCCAAATCATTGTGGATTACATTTCATCAATCCCTGGTTTTCCTTCCCACTAAGTAGACCCTGACTCTACATTCCCTCTGCTAATGGCTTACATTCACTCAGTGACTTCTAATTCTTTCCTTTAGAGTCATAGCCACTCATGCACTTTTCTGACCAGCCAAATTCCGTGCTAAGCCAATCTCCCCTTCTCTTTCCCCTTTCCTAGCAACCCTCCACCTCTACTTTTCATACATTAGTGCCTTAACTTTTTATCTGCTTGGGAAATAATAGCATTTCTCTAGCAAGAAGCAAAATGTAGTAACAGAGTAACCAAGGTAAATTTCTTTTTTTTTTTTTTTTTTTTTTTGTGTGTGTGGTACTGGGGATTGAACCCAGGGCCTTGTGCTTGCGAGACAAGCACTCTACCAATTGAGCTATATCCCCAGCCCAAGGGTAAATGTCTTAATTTTTATGTGTCTCAGTTTCCAGATCTGGAAATGAACACAATTATTGTCCCTACCACATAGGCTTATTTTGAGAATTGACTGACTTAATAAAACTATGCCTGGTCCTCAGTACGTTCTGTGTGATTATAGGTGTTCTTTGTGTTTATTTGATTTTTCTGTGTGATTATAGGTGTTCTTTGTGTTTATTTGATTTTGTTTTTTACTTTTTTTTTGGGGGGGGGGCTACCAGGGATTGAACCCAGGGGTGCTTAGTCACTGAGCCACATCCCCAGTCCTTTTGAAATTTTCTTTTTGGTTTTGGGCAGGGTCTCACCAAGTTGGTTAGGGCCTCACTAAGTTGCTGAAGCTGGCTTTAAACTTGTGATCCTTCTGCCTCGGCCTCCCAAGCCACTGGGATTACAGGTGTGTACCACCATGCCTGGCCTTTTTTTTTGTACTATTTTTGAACATGCTATAAGGTTATACAATTAACATGTTGCTTGATTCTAATCTTTACAATAATACTTCATGGTAAGTACTGAATTCTCACTCCCATTTTTCAGAGAATAAAGAGGTTGAGAATTAAATCATTTATCTGACATCACAACAGTGAAAGTGACACTGTTGTTATTCCAGCCCTGGTCAGTGCCAGTCTGGTTGAGAGTCTCGATATCTTTAACTCTGGTATTCAAAGCATTTTTTAAAATTCTCTCTGGCATCAAGTTCTCTATCTGGAGGGAGAGTGGTGCAGCTCTAGAATATACTTCCAAATATAACCTCTGCTTCTTCCTAGAGCAAGAAAAGTCTTAGAACCCAGTATTATGGGACTAAAGTAGAATAAACCACAAGGCCTATTTATTTCAATACCTTTCATTAAATTTGTAATGTCTCTTGTATGTCATAGGAATAACCAACCACTTTTATATTCTTATGTACTATTTCATTTATAGATTGTTGGAATTACTATATTGTTCCAAAAAAGCTACAGAGATTGGACCATTCATTTGTGTGATTATATTATTGAGTATCTATAATGTGCGAGACACTGAGACTGTAACTATAAAAAAGATAAAAATCCCTGCTGAGCGTGGTGGCCCACATCTGTAATCCCAGTGGCTCAGGAGGATCAAGAGTTCAAAGCCAGCCTCAGCAAAAGCGAGGCACTAAGCAGCTCAGTGAGACCCTGTCTCTAAATAAAATATAAAAAAATAGGACTGGGGATATGGCTCAGTGGTTGAGTGCCCCTGAGTTCAATCCCTGTTACCACCCCCTGCCAAAAAAAGATAAAAATCCCTGAGCTCATGGAGTTTACATTCTGGTGGGGGAGTCAGTCAATTAACAATAAATAAGTCTATTATACAGTATATTAGTAGGACCAGTCCTAAAGAGTAAAATAAAGTAAAAAAGGGAGTTGGGAAGATGAAAATGAAGCTAGAGGTTGCAATTTTAAAATAGGATATCAGGACTGGAGATGCAGCTCAGTGGTAGAGTGCTTGCCTAGCATGTGGATGTGCCTGAGTTTGGTACCCAGCACCGTAAAATAAGTAAATAAAAAAGTAAAAATGGAACTGGGCATGGTGGTGCATGCCTGCAATCCCAGTGATTTGGAAGGCTGAGGCAGGAGGATCACAAGTTCAAGGCCAGCTTCAGCAATTTAGAGAGACACTTTCTCAAATTAAAAAAACTTTTTAAAAAGGACTGGGGATGTAGCTCAGAGGTAAAGTGCCCCTGGGTTCTATTCCCAGATAAAAATAAAAATGATGATGATGATGATAATAATAATTAAATAATAATAATACATGGGATGTCAGCGAACACCTCATTGAAGAGAGACTATTTGACTTAAAGGAGGCAAGAGAATGACTCTGGGAGGTATCTGGTGAAAGGATGTGCAGGCAAAGGAAACAGTGAATACAAAGGCCCCTCAGTGGGAAGATGACTTGTATATTCAAGAAATAGACAGGAAATCATTGTAACTGAATGAAGTAAGCCAGGGGGAAAGCAGAAGATGAAGTTAGGGAGCTAATGAGAAAAACTCGTAGACCATATAAAGAACTTTGCTTTTATACTGAAGGAGATAAGCTACTAGGTGGTTTTGGAAAGAAGAATGGTATAATCTGATTTAATTTCAACAAAATCAGTTTGATTGCTCTGCTGAGGTAAACAGATGAAGCAGAGATCAGGTAGGATGCCTCTACAATAGTTCAGACCTGAGGTAATGGTAGTTGGGATCAGTGTAGTAGATGGGATATATTTTGAAGATAGATGCAATAGTTTGCTATGGAATAAAGAGGGGGTTAGAGATGGAGAGAGAAATGGAGGAGAGTTGAGAATGACTCAAAGGAGTTGGGTTTAAGCCATGGGAAAGATGGAGTTGTCACGAGATAGGGGAAACTATGGGAAAGCAGCTTTGGTGGTGAGAGAATTAGGTTTTTAGACATCCTAAATTTGAGATGTGTATTAGATAATCCCAGTGGAAACATTGAGTAAGCATTTGGATGTAAGTGTGAAGTTCAGGGGAGAAGTCCAGGCTGGAGGAACAAATATGAGAGTGATTTGTATGCAGATTGGCCTTCCAAAGCCTATCATTGAGTTGGCTGGAAACATGATCACTGATTATGACGTAGAGATTTCCTTCTGGCAAAGTCTAATCCTTTTGCCTTCCTCTTTGCCTTCCAAGGAGAGAAGATGGGGCTCTCCATCTTTGCCCTGCTAACCCTTACTGTGTTCCTGCTGCTGCTGGCAGACAAAGTGCCTGAGACCTCCCTGTCAGTACCCATCATTATTAAGTATCTTATGTTTACCATGATCCTCGTCACTTTCTCAGTCATCCTTAGTGTTGTGGTACTCAACTTGCATCACCGCTCACCCCACACCCACCAAATGCCTCATTGGGTCCGTCAGGTAAGAATCTCCTCCTCTGGCCTGTGTTGACTCCCAGTATTAGTATTTGGCTTTTTGTCCAGCTATCACTCCTCCCTCCCACCAGTCTCAACTTCGTTTTTACAGACCTTAGGGAAAACTAAGGCTATCTGGTAGAGTGTTGAAATGCCAAAGCCTATTGGATATTGAAACATTGCATAATTAATTGTACTTCCCATTCTTATCATTTCATCAATTCCATACTCTCTTCATCAATACCACCTATCTTGGCTCTCTGGGAAACATTCTCAAGAATAGGTACAATCAGGGTGAAAGCCCAGAAACCTCTCAGTTAGGATACCTCCCAGCCCACTAAAGAGTTCTCAAGGCCATCAGATTGCATTTCCTTGTCTATCCACGGAACCATGTGTATGTACAGTGGTAATTGGCATGTAGAGTGGTGGTGGTTCCCTTGTAGTAAGCCCCCTCCAATAATTCTCTTCTACTCTACAGATCTTCATCCACAAGCTCCCTCTCTACCTGGGTCTGAAGAGGCCCAAACCTGAGAGAGACCAGCTGCCAGAGCCTTCTCACTCTTCTCCAGGAAGTGGCTGGGATCGGGGTACTGATGAATATTTTATCCGGAAGCCGCCCAGTGATTTTCTCTTCCCCAAACCCAACAGGTAGAACAATACCCAACATCCACATGGAGGAGAGAGGGAGAACTACAGTTCCCAGAGGACTGAGCGGGAGCTTAGCTTCCCATGCTCTCGGAAGATGCTGTGGTTCAGCATCATGGGAGTTGTAGTATCCCTTCTGCGGCTCGCTTTGCGGGAAGATGGTAAATAAAGCTTGGAGGGGTGGCAGAAGTTGAGGAAGGCTGGAGAGGTCGCCACTGTCAAGAGCCTGAAGGGCTCTTTCAGCTTCCTAGAACTGGCAGATTGTTGAAGGAGGCAGTTGGAGTTGGACCTAGGTCACTGGCGCTAGATGTTCTGGTTCGGGGCCGTGGCCAAATATTCACTCACGCCTCTTCTAGATTCCAGCCTGAACTGTCTGCCCCGGACCTGCGGCGATTTATAGATAGTCCAAACCGGGCTGTGGGCCTGCCTCCCGAGTTACGGGAGGTAGTTTCCTCGATCAGCTACATCGCTCGACAGCTGCAGGAACAGGAGGATCATGATGCAGTTAAGTCCAATGAGGGCGGAGCAGAGCAGGGCCTCGGTAACCTTGGCTCCGCCCACAAGCACTGGTCCCCCTCATAGCATTGACTTTCACTTATGATTGGAGGTTTACCTCATTTGGGCCCGCCCCCTACTTTCCGAGTGGTTCTTTACTCTCGGTCTCTGTCTCTCATTGCACTGCTGCGTGGGAAGTCCCGGGCGGGGTCCGAGCTGTGGGGGACAGGCTTCCCTGGGGATGGGACCTGGAACTCATAAGGTTTCCTCTGCCTACCCCCAGCTGAAGGAGGACTGGCAGTTTGTGGCCATGGTAGTGGATCGTCTCTTCTTGTGGACCTTCATCATCTTCACGAGCGTCGGGACCCTGGTCATTTTCCTCGACGCAACGTACCACTTACCCCCTCCAGACCCCTTTCCTTGAGGACTGGAAGGCCGAGCCTCAGGTTCTCGGCCAGTTGAAATGAGTCTTTTCAGGCCTTATAACCCCCTTTGCTTCAACCTCTTCGCTAGAAATTTCGTTTCTGAGGAGAGCACTGAAATGGAACTGAGGGCCGGTCAGGGTGCCTTAGACCCACCTGAAATGCTATCAATTTATTACTCTTTGGATTCTTGAGGAGGCTCCCTTGGATATCAATGCCCAGGTCCCCAATGAAGTAGAATGAAGAGCACAAATTAGATTGTAAGCCTTAGGAGGGCAGGAAATTTTTCTTGTTCATTGTAATATTTCCAGCACCTCGTGCTGATCTATAGTAAAGGTTTAACATTTGTTGAATGAAGAGGGAAGATTTTCTGGAAAGAAATAACATCAATTAATAGTTCCTACATTTGCATGTTGGGACCAGTCTTTTTTTTTTTTCCTTTGTTTTTACCTTCTGCAATTGAAAAAAAAAATTTTTTTTTCTAAAAAGCTAAGAAAAGAAAAAGTTTTAAAAACCTCTATTCAACTTCTTGCTTTAACGCTCAAATGATTAAACTGCTCTGTATCATAGTTTCCACATCTGTAAAATGAAGCTAATGATAGTATCTGCCCATAGTATATACCAACAATATATATCAGAGTTTGCAATCTGGTGTGTTTTGATTGGTTCATGTTGTTGGCATGTACAGTTTCAAATATAATTAACTCACTACTTTTAAAATTTGGATATTTCACTGAAACATTTGGATTTCTGGTTTTTCTTTTTCTGGAAAGGGGTTATTTTACCACTGAGCTACATCCCCAGCTCCCCTTTTTTAATAATTTACTTATTATTAATGTGGTTCTGAGGATCTAACCCAGTGCCTCATATGTGTTAGGCAACTGCTGTACCACTGAACCACAACCCCAGATCCCCAGCCCTTTTTATTTTTTATTTTGAGACAGGGTCTTACCAAGTTGCTTAGGACCTAAATTGGTGAGGCTGAACTCGAACTTGCAATCCCTTTTTTTTTTCAGCCTCTTAAGCCTTGGGATTATGGACCTGGTGATTTCTGACTTCTCTTGAAACAAAATTTTTTTTAAAGTATGGTAATGCCTGACCATATTTTCCTATTGATGGAAATTTGCCCACTCTGGTCAAGGTATTGGTACCAGAATTCCTCAAAGCCTCCATTTTACCTGCCTGTCCCTCCACATCAACAGAAAAACTATAGGGGAGAGGAGGACAGGAAAGGAATTGAAGTCAACGGAGAGACTAGGAGTGGAATGAGGTTGTGTCTTTTATGGCCATCACTCATTCTGTGCCTCAGTTTACTTTCAGAGTGGAAAAAGGGTTGGATCTGGTTTGAGGCAAGGTCATTCAAGGACACAGAGATCTTCTACCTAGAAATTATGCACAGCAGGATGTGTGAAATGGACTGAGTTAATGTTTCTGCCTGGAGGTCAGACCAAAGTCAGCTGGAGCCTAGTGGCTACAGCAATTACAATAAAACACCTAGAGTCAATAAGCCTCACACCAACTCAATTGCTGAAAGTTGTCCTAAGAGGGAGAATGGGGCTACAACTTACAGGATCCCTGTGGGACAGGAAGAGTATGTCCCTTTCCCCCAAACCCACCAGCCACACAAATAACTGCACCTGGCATCCCACTGTGGAGCACAGTTCATTTGTCTTGTTGGTTTATTGGCCTAGAGAGTTGGACACACACACAAATGCGGAGATAAATATTGGTCAGTTTCTCTAAATCTGGGTCCTCACTACATATAGAGCTAGAGTCTGTAGAATTCTAAATCTTGCGTGCTGTGGCACAGAACCGGTGGCCTTCCCATTCTGTCATCCCCATCTTCCCAGGGAACATGGGGAAAAGGGCAAAAACTGACAAAACTCAATCATTTTCAAATGACAAAATTGCAAAATCTTGAATTTCCAGCATCTGAAATTCAATATTCAAATTCCCCAGCTCAAATACATATATTTTAATCTCCACTTTGCCACAATCTCATTCATTGCCCAGAACCACCAAATTCTGTAAGCTATTTTCCTTAATCACATTAAAAAAAAAAAAGTCTACAATCTCAATTCTTCCAAAATGTCCATGGGTTTTGAAATTTTGACCAATTCTGAAATTGAAATTCCCTGGTCCATCCTCAACCCCTTCCATTCTCCTGTACCTGTTTGCCTCAGAGGAGTGTAGGTGAAGGGTACAGGGGGACTGTCATCACATCTGTCCCCTGCCTCCAGGCCTTCCTCAGTCTCTCTTGTGGTTCCGCTGTATATATAGATATATATAATTTGTGTGTAGATATATATATATAGATATATATATATATATGTATTCTTTATTATGTATTTTTCGCAGTTTTTCTAAAGTGCCAGAAACAAGATTTGTGGGAATTTTTAGTGATTTTTTTTTTTTTTTTTTGCATTTTCCCCTGTTTCAAATGTTTTCCCCATTAAAAATTGGAACTTGGTACATTCAGTAGGAAATTCTTCACTCAGACTGTGGCCAAGACCAAGAAAAGTGCAAAGAGACAGAGGAGGAAAGAAGGAGTGACTCCTCCCAGGTTAACATTCAGGAAGCCTGTCCAACACCTCCCCCTTCCTATAAGCTGGGAGGGAAAGAGGGGACAGGATGATGATCCTGGCACTCCCCAGATTTGCTTCCCTCTAAAAGCCATGATCTTGCCCTCTAGGCAGTTGCTGAGAGGGCAGCCATCTTGGCCCCAAAAAACAGTAGCTGAGAGAAAAGCTGCCATCTTGACAGCAACCTTTTCTCATTTTAAAACTGCACTCCTCTAATTCCCATTTGTCAAATTTTCTCCCCCAAACTGGTTCTCCCCTTGTGAGCTGTATTTTTCTGGGGGAAGAGGACAGGTGGGGGTGAAGAGAAATGTTCTTCCAATCACAGAGCAGGGAGGCCCTGTTTTCAAACAGAATTAGGAACAAACATTTCAGTCATCTCCCCCACTGGAAGGATATAGGGACCCCTGACCAGGGTTAACTAGTGCAAATTAGGGATTAGGGACTATTTAAGGTCCCTATACCCCATCCCTAGGCTGGGATCTTTGGGTGTGGGGAACTGAGTCAAAGATGGGGTGTAAGGTGCTCTTTTGGAGGGAAAGTTGGTGGGGATACCCCAAAGCCCACCAAGAAAGTAGGATGGTTCCCCCAAAACCATCTGGAGTGATTGGTGAGGAGAGCGACACTAGGGAAGATGGGGGTAAAGGTAAGGATGGAAGGTCATGTGCAAATCTTGGGCTTACCCACCCATCCAACCCCCATCATTTTTCTGGCTATTTGGTCTAGTCTGGGAGAAACCATCAGGAAAGAGGAAAAAAATGGGAGAAAGTAGATTCCTTTCTCCATTCCATATGGAGCTCTTTCCTCCTGACCCCCAAATCTGATTTAGCCCAGAAGAGGCCATATGAAAAGGCATGAAGAGGTGTGATCTATTCACCTCTTTTGCCTTGGAAGAATCTGGAGCTCACTGGATTTGAGGGTCAAGGTAAGGCCAAGATTTCCCTGGCCTGGGTTGGAAGAGTACTCAGCCATGGAACAGAGGGTTAAGCCCTCCTGTCAATACCTCCTTGACCTGGATTGGGTGAGGCTATCTCCAAAGCCCAGGAGTATGAGGAGCATGGAAGATCCAAAGGCATGGAAGTCAAGGAAGGCATGGCATCTCAATGTGAAGGAAACAGGGACAGAGAAATCCACCCTTGGGAAGAACGGAATCCAAAGCCATGTTCCCAGGCAGGTGGGTCAGGTATCACAATGGTCTGGTCCAGGCCCTGGGCCACAAAGAATGGAATGTGCTAGGAAGCATCTAGGGAAGGGCTTAGAGAAAGCTTCAGAATGAGGTGGGGATTATTAGGAGAGATGGTTTCCCCCTAGGTTTACGAATTAGGGGAGCAGGTTAGACATTCAGAGCTGGTGGGGGCCATGAGTAGAGATTCAGATAAGTATATTGCTCAGTTGCCCCAAGGGCTGGAGAAGGGATGGGAGCTGGCCCTGCCCCTCATGGGGCCATTCCCTGGAGGAAGATCGAGAGGGGAACCACCAAAGATCCCTTCCCAGGAGATGGGAAAACTACAATCTCACACAAAGCAGCCTGACTCCTGAGCTCCAGGGGCCCCCAAGTCCCTGCACAAGAGTGTGGCGGGGCTCCTAAGGGGCAGGAAAGCCAGGGAGCTGGTAGTGGTAGGGGGTTCAGGGAGGGCGGCATCTGGTGAAAGGGGGATCTGGCCCTAGAGCTCACCCCACATCTCCCTTCTGGTTTCTCTCAACCCCTGCCCTTTCCCCTTCTCCCTTAGGGGGAACTGATGGAGGAAGAGTTGGGGGAGGTGGAGTTGGGGGAGTAGGGGGTGCTGCTTGAGGATTCACTGTGTAGCCAAAGACCCCTGGTAGGAAAGGAAGGGCTCCCCCACCCTTCTCATCAGGTAGGACCATGTTGAGAGCAACTGGAAGAGCAGCCAAGTTGCTGAAGTTGTAAGGGTAGGCAGCAAGGAGCTGGGGGCCATAGACAAGTGGATAGGGCTCAGGGTAGAAGGTGACTTTGGCAGCCCCCATCCCCTCTATCCGATCCCCTTCAGAAACACCCACTAGCCCCTCACTCCCAGGTTTTCCTCTGCCTCCACTTGGTTCCCGGCCACCCCCTATCAGAGCCAGTGGAAATTCCTGCACAGGGGGGTATGCATAGCTGCCCCCTCCAGCTACTGGGGGCTCCTCGCCCCCTGAGATGACAGGGTCCTGAAGTGAGGCCATCTCAGAAGCTTCCTCAGCAGCATTCCCACCGCCTGCCTCCCCACTGGATGAGGACACTTGCATCTCCTGGGGGGCCTCTTCCTTGACATCCCCAGACCTGGTGCCAGTGCCGCCCTTAGAATAGGCAATGACAGGTGTGGGGGTGCCTCCAGGCCGCTCAGCAGCATGCCTCTGTCCATGGCGGCTCAGGGCAGCGGCTGTCTTGCACACCTTGGCACAGTGGGGACAAGTGAAGCGGGTAGAAGGCCTCCGTCCAGCCCGAGAGCTGTGGGAGCCCCCACTGTGAGCCTCCTGGTGCTTTCGCAGCTTCCTCAGGGTGGTAAAGGTCTGGGCACAGTCCCCACAGCGGTGTCTCCGCTCACCACGGACACGCCCTACTGGGCTCTCCACTGTGGGGTTCTCTTCCCAGCCCCTTCGTTCCAGCTTTTGCCTCCAGCGTGGTGGCCTTCGACCTCGGGCTATCCCACTGCCCCCACCACCGCCTCCATTGGCAGCTCCAGCCTTGCGCTTAGGTTTGTATGAATAGTAGGGCCTCCAGAGCTGGTCCTCCCCACCAGCCTTTGATTCCTCCTCCTCATCTTCTTCCTCGTCCTCCTCCTCTTCCTCTTCATCCTCCTCCTCACTCTCCTCCATCTCCTCTCCGCTCAGCTCTCCAGGACGAAGATCAGTTTCTGAGATTCGGCGCTTGACAATGGCCTCTTCCCCAATTCGCACAGTGATCTGACACAGTGGAGGTGGAGCCTGTAGCTGAGAGGGGCCCCTGCCAGGCCCTGGGGGGGGACCCCCACCCCCACCAATCCCACCCACTGGCTTGGCTGTGTAAGTCAGAGTCCTCCCAGCCCGTGGATTCCGGCCCTTGGTCTCCTCTGTGGCTGTAGCTGGCCCTGCAGCTGTGGCTGGGCTGACCAAGGTGGTGGCTGGGCTGGTGGGTGTTGCTGCAGGCTCAGGGGGAGGAGGTGGGTATTCTCGTTTCTTAGGGGGCCTTGGAGGAGCAGTGTAAGTGATTACTGAGGCAGCCTGGGACCCTCCTGTGCTGGTTGACCCACCCCCTGCTCCACCACTGCTACTGCTCCCATGGACAATGACAGAAGGAGCTGGGTGAGCAAAGGTGATGAC
Source organism: Sciurus carolinensis (assembly GCF_902686445.1). NCBI lineage: Eukaryota > Metazoa > Chordata > Mammalia > Rodentia > Sciuridae > Sciurus > Sciurus carolinensis. The sequence goes on along the minus strand of NC_062215.1, from coordinate 52,246,000 downwards.
AGAGGGTGGTGGACCAGGCTCTGGGGCAGGTGGGGGTCCAGGTGGGGGGCTAGCTGGCATTGCCACAGGGGCCGGTGTGTGGAGGCTTGGAGAAAGGGGAGCCTCAGGGGCTCCCTGGCTGTAGGTCTTGTAGGGCCGCTTGGCTGCCCGCATGGGGAGCAGGCGGTACAGCTTCAGGGTATTGAGCTTGGGCTTGTAGCCTCCATTGGGTGTCTTCTCACTGGCTAGGAGGCCCGGGCTAATGCCATGGAAGGCTCGCTGGTGGGTCTTCAGGTTATAATAGGTGACAAAGGTCTCCCAGCAGAAGATGCACTGGTACCTGGGCCAGGACAGCAGGGAACAGGGCAGGAACAGAGCCACTTGAGTCAGGGGCCCTGAAGCCAAGGTCTCATTTTCCATGTCCTCTGTAGCCCTCAAACCTATAACTCCCCTAGCCATCTTCTCACCCTCCCTTCATGCAGTTTTGCCCCATCCTGCCAGCCTCCTGAGGGGCACCACTCCCAGCCTCAACTCTTCCATCTGTGAACTGGGAATGATCACACATCCCAACTCACAAAGCCTTCTGAAGCATGAATAACAGAATGAGGAAATGACTTAAGAACAAGGACATGCTGTGGAACTACCCAGCATTGTTCTGAGTATTATAAGTACTGGTGAACATGCCTTTGTTCCCACAGTCTTCTGCTGTAAGGGTAATTCACTCTTTCCTTCCTGGCCTTCCCTATAGTGCCAAGCCAGGACACAGGTGGGCAAGGTGCTGTTAAGCATCAGCTGAAGGAACAGGCTGTGGGGGTGGGCAGTGAGTGAGTGCTGGTGAGCAGGGGCCAGGGCATAAGTAGACCAGATTGAGGATGACTTTCTAGACCTCTACATCTTCTCTCACTTGCCCAAAACCTCTGAATGCTGACTCTGGGCCCTCCTTCCCAACCCTCCACTCCTGGCCCCAGGCCACTCACCTGCGCTCCCCGGTGTGCCACACCTCGTGCTTGGTGCGGTACTCAGCCAGGGCAAACACCTTCTCACAGTAGCGGCAGGGGTACTTCCTCCGCCATGAGTGCACATTGCTGTGCCGCTTCAGGCTGGACAGGGTCACGTAGGAACGCTCGCAGGCTGCACACACGTACAGCACATGGCCACCCACTACCTTCACCACGTGCTCAGGGCCACCTCGGAAGCCCACTGGTGGGGGTAGGGCTGAGGCATTCACTCCTGCAGGACCACCAGGGCCAGAGCCCCCAGCTCCCAGCCCTGCGGATCCCCGAGTGCTGGCCCCCCGTCGACATTGGGCCTCATGGGTCTGTAGCCGCTTAGGATGGATGAAGCTTTTTCCACATCGTGGGCAAGGGAGGGGCCGACGGGGCAGCGGGGGCTGTGAGTCAGAAGTCTGGGCATCAGCCCCGTCACCCTCCCATTCTCCATCTGGCTTAGGCCCAGACCTGAAGTTGTCCTCTTCAGGCTGTGAGGTGGTCATGGGGGCTGGGGTGGGAGGTACCCATGCATCGCCTCCCTCCCCAAGGCCTTGCAGGCGGGAGATGCCCAGACGCCGACCCAGAGCTCCAATCTCTGCCACAGCTGCCCCGTCCCCTCCACCACCAGGGAGTGCAAGCCGGGCACTATAGATGAAGTTGAGGACATCAGAGAAGGCAGCTGCTGGGACCCCTGGAAGCTCAAGGACCCGGGGTGGGGATGAAGCAGAGGGAGAGGCTGGAGGGGGAGAAGAGGAGGAAGAGGAAGAAGAAGAAGAAGAGGAGGAGGAGGAAGAGGAGGAGGAAGAAGAGGCAGCTGTGGTGGTTGCAGGGTTGGGAGCTGAGCCCCCAGTAACTGGTGGGAGGGGCAGTGGGGCTGAAGCTAGCAGGGCCTCTCTGAAGAAGGGACTAGAGGCAGCCAGGACGCTGCGGTGAGCAGGGAACTTGGTGTCTCCGGCTATGAGAGTGACGTCACAGAAGAGGCCACGGAGCCGCTGCTCATTGAGCTGGCGCAAGACGGCAGGGGCATGGGATGGGTCCGTCACCTCTGCAGGTGGGGGCATGGCGCCAGCCTAGACATGGGGAAAAGAGGCCAGGGAGAGTCTCAGAGGCTGTGCAGAAGGCAGGGGCCTCTAAGACCAGGGAAGTGAACTGGGAAGGGGTCAGATGCTGCTGGTCAGAAATTGGTAGAAGGCTGAGTAACTTCAGGTCACAGAAGTTAACACTCAGCCACCCAAGTCTAACCAATGTTCAAGAACAGTATTTCTAATATGCAGGGCTAGAAGAGAGGTCAGAGATACCATAGGTCATCATAAAGGTCAAGAATTCTATTACCTTCAAAGTCTATTACCTCCAAAGTCACAGATTAGCAACATAAGCAATGGAAACCCCTCTCATTGGAAGGATAAGGAAGCTCCCACAACTACTGCCAATCATTTCCCAGAACTCCCCAACCTGGACAAAATTGCTGCCTTTGCTGGCATGCTACCCTAGGTTTAATTTTTCTTAGTTGTAGTCCTCTCGGTACCCTCTCACCTGAGAGCACAGCCAACATGGAGCGGACTGGGGGGTGGCTCAGTGAGTCCCTTCTGCCCAGCCTCTTCCTTCTGTGGAGAAACAGAAACCATGTCAGGAGAACTGAGAGGAGGAGGCAGGAAAGGGTCCTCAGGACAAGAACTGGAAACGCAGGACTGTAGGGAGTGGGCATTAGTACAGTGGTCAGGGCCAGAGAGGACACCTGCACTGCTCTGCAGACCCTGATCCCTTCCATGAGTATCTGTCAGGTTATTTGTTTAGCCTCATCCAGTCAGACCTAGGAGGTCACAAAGATTTTTGCAGAGGCTTTTTCTGCTGGCCCACAGAAGTACAGAAACAAGATAATTCACATATTTCCAATTCATCCTCTAAACAAGTCAGCAGCACAGTTCAATCCTATAGGTTCAGGAAAGTCTGTCAAATCATTTTCAAGTCCCTTTGGTCCAACCTTGGGGCTCAAAGGAAATCAAAGATTTCAATATTTTCTTTTATCACAATGGGTTTATTTATTTATTGAGATAGATTTGTGTGATTTTTTTTTTTTTTTTTGGTACCAGGGATTGAACTCTTTATATATATATATATATATATATATATATATATATATATATATATACACACACACATATATTTATTTATTTATTATATATTTATATATATATATTTGTGTGTGTGTGTGTGGTGCTGGGGATTTGAACTCGGGGCTTTGTGCTTGCGAGGCAAGTACTCTGCCAAGTGAGCTATATCCCCAGCCCTTTATATTTTACTTTGAGACAAGGTCTCACTAAATTGCTGAGGCTGATTTTGACTTTGCACTGGGATTTCAGGTATGTGCCACCACACCTAGCTCTGAGGCTGGTCTTGAACTTGTGATCCTTCTGCCTCAGTCTTCCCAGTTGCTGGGATTACAGGTTTGCCCCACACCACCAGGCCTAGTCAGTGTGAACTTCTTTATTAGACCAAGCCCCTGGCTATTCAAATTAGCAGAGGGCCTCCTCACAGGTCTCCAGTCCTCTAAATCTTAGAAAGGGTTTCTGGCTCGGGTATCAAGTGACCTCTGAAGACCACTGACAAGTGTCAGCTTGTTCTAGTCTCTAAAGGGCACTGGAAAGGCCACCAGACCAGGAGTGGAGAGCCTTGGAACCCACTTCTTATCTGAGACCTGGTGGCCAAGGAACTTGGGCTTAAAAAGCAGGGGAAATGAAACCCTTACCTCACCTCTTGCTGGAAGCCTCCTCCAAAAGGAATAGCAGGCAACCCAAATGCAAGTTTGGTACTTGTCAGTTCAAAGAGCAACTCACAGCTGTTTCCCCACCTGGGTACTATAGGGGCTTGAGTTCCCATCTTTTACTTGAATATCTGAGTTTCAGTGCTTTATCCAAAGTCATACAGAGCTGGGAATAGGAAGTGGGGTCCGTTCATTGAATTAGACCTGTTGACCTGCAAGGTCAGGCAGGTCTCTCTCATCTGCCCTCCAGGCAGCCTGGGAACTCCGACCTTTTTGCAGAGGGAATGGGCATCCTTCTGAGTGCCCCACATCATGCATATACTCATGCATGGCCTGCACCAGGAGTTCATATAATCCCCAAACACCGCAAAATGTTCTTTTCCCATTTATCACCCATACCATCTGGACTAAAAGGCCTTCTCCCCATATCTCATTTTCCTGCAAAAGACAGCTCTGATTCCTCTCCTGAACAGGAAGGAAAATGGTAAACAGAGATGATATGCAAAAGGTTTTTTTTTAACCTTTATTTATTTTTATGTGGTGTTGAGGCTTGAACCCAGTGCCTCACATGTGCTAGGCAAGTGCTCTACCACTGAGCTTTAACTTCCAGTCCCTATTTGAAAGTTTTAACAACCCTGACTGCCAGGCACAGACCAGGAACTGGTCAAGTTACTCTGTTCATGCTGTGAATAGGTTGGGAATCCTAGGGAAAAGTCCTCAACCCAAGCATGGGCTGTGATTAGACTTCCTAATTCCTTCCATGATAGCCTCTGGCCTACTGGGATCCCAAGAGTCAGCACTTTATGGCATTATTTCATTTGCTTCTCATTGCTACCCTGAAAGGTAGCAGATAGTTTATTCATTTTAAGGTGGCAGAGGCTTGGATGTACTGTATAATTCACCCGAGTAGATAAATTATCAGTAGCTGGGCTGGGATCTGATCCCAGGAAACTTGGCTTCAAAGTCAGTATTTCTGAAGACTTCACTACAACATGATGAAGGACATGTTTATAGCCCCCACCGGGGTGCCACTACTCTACCTGGAGTTTTTGTGTCACCTTTTTCCAGGTGAGCAAAAGTCAGAGTTCAATTCCACTCCCTATTCAGCCATGGCCAGCCCTGCTCACCTGCACAAGCACCCATGAGAGGCTTGGTGCTGCAGACACACAGCTGTGTGCTGACTGCCTTGACACTTGGACAAGGCCTGTCATGGTTTCCTAGAACCACAGACACTCAAAGCTGGACTGGCCCTTAGAGATCATCTAGAATCATAATTATTATGGTCTTTGTAGCTGCCATTTATTAAATACTTATGTGCAAAATATAGTGCCAAACATTTTATCTGCACCATCTCAATACCCAAAATGATCAGGTGTAAAACAGGTGTAAACAAAACAAAACAGGTGTAGAGAATTTCAACACTATAAACTCATTTCAGGTCTAGGAAATATAGTGATGCAGTGATTTGCCTGTTTTTTGTTTTTGGCAGTGCTAGGGATCGAACCTTGGGCCTTTTGCATGCTAAGCATATTTTCTAGTCCCAATCCCCTGCCCCTGGTCTCGTTGCTAACCCAGCTAGGGTTTAGATTCAGCTTTCCTGAGTTTGATTGGCCACTGCCCTGCAAGGGCTTGTGCAGGGTGGAGAAGACACTAGCTATGTGACCTCACACAAGTCACTTAACCTCTCTGTATCTAAGTTTCCTTATCCATAAGGCGAAGATGATTAATAGCTCCCATTTGTGGGGTTATTGAAACGATTAAATAATAAGTGGTAGATTCAACCAATGGAGGATTGAAAATATTCTGAAAAAAAATCATATCTGTACAAGTACAGACTTTATTTTTCTTATCATCATTCCCTAAGTACAATATAATGAATACTTACATAGCATTTACATGGTGTTAAATATTATAAGTAGAGATAACTTAAAGTATACATAGGTTAGATACAAATATTATGCCATTTTATGTAAGGGACTTGAGCATCCAAGGATGTCGTATCTGTGATGAGCCCTGGAATCAATTTCCTTGATTTCCTATCAAGGTAGATTGTACCTTGTCTTGGAACTCAGGCCTGGAAGATGGTAGGGGGAAGTGGTGAAAAACAAGAGGCAGAAATTGGGCTTCAAGGGAAATGTGGTGGCTTTCCGGTTTTAGGTTTCTTATTCTCACCATTCCTCTACTCTTGACAGCTTGTGTGACCTCTGAGGTGCCACTATGGTGGGCATCTGAGCATGGCCACCAGACATGCTCCACCTCTTGTTCCCTCTGCACAGAATGTTCTTTCCTTCAGATAACTTCATACCTCACAGCTTGACTCAAAAAGTCCCGTTACTCCCGGGACTTCTCTGGCCACCCCCACCTCCCAAAACTTCATATCTTCCTACCCTACTTTATTTTTCTTCTTGGAACTTAGTAAAACACATTGCTCATTTATCTCTAGAAGGTAGACTTCAAGGCTGGCAACAGTGGGAATTTTTCTCCAGGCCTGAGCACAGTGTCTAGCACACAATTCGGGGGGTTAAGAAATTTTTTAGGAGCTGTGTGCGCAACTCAGTGATAGAGTGTTTGTTTAGCATGTACAAAACCCTGAGTTCAACACCAGTAACACACACACACACACACATTATTCTGATAAATGAACGAACTTGCCCTCAAAGTCTGCTTGAAGGCTGTCTATCCTCAGGAAGAGAGCCATCCTCAGTGCCACATTGAGTCAGCAAGGAGCTGGGAATGATGATCATAACTTGACCACTACACAAGGGTATACACAATTTGATAGTTTCCAAGGGCTGCATTGCCTCATTTAATCCTTGAAATGGTCATCCACAATAGGTATTTTTATTCTCACAATTCTATAGAAGAGGAACCAGAGAGGGATGTTCCTTGATCAAGGTCACACAGCTTGTAAATAGCAGAGACAAGATTCAAATTCAGGCTGGGTCCACCCCAGATGTTAAATCTTTTCCTCTGTCATTCTGCTGGATCCTGCCCTGAAGGGGCCTACAGCAGGGCAGCTGGTTACATAAATCACTACACAAGGTCTCACGTGCTAAGTGCTAAATGTGTCATGTCTGACTCCACCCTTTCCCTCGCTCCCAAATCCAGCAGTCACCAAGTCTGGCTGAAACTGCAGCCGAGCTTGGGAATGGCTCTGGAAGTTTTCTTCTCAACCCGAGTTTGGGTCCCGAACAGGTCCTTGTTAACACTTCCATGGTCCAAGGCCCAGCTATCCCTCTGCCTTTAGGCTTACCTCTCCCATCCAGCTTTACTCCCACTGGGAGTCAGTGTTCCTGTTGGCAGTTCAGGTACTAACACTGCTATGTTCAAAAACTGTCCCTAGACCTCACTCACTTCAGAATGAAGTTCAAATTCCTCTACCAGGCACTCAAGGGCTCTGGTCCAGCTCCAAGCTCCCCTTAATCTTGCCTCTGTTATTCTTTCTTCAAACACCCAGTGTGCTCTCCAACCTCTACATGTTCCACCTCTGTGCTTTTGCCTCTGCTGGGTCTCCTGCCAGCAATGCCCTTTCCGTAACCTCTTCTCAACATCCCTCCAAAATGTTAAGATCAAATCAAGTGTTTTCTTCTTTTTGGCCCTCCCTGACCCACAGAACGAAGACAACCTTTCTTTCCTTTGACTTACCAACATTTTGTGCCCCTCTGACCAGCCCCTGTGTTATTATATAGTAACAGATCTTTAGGGTCTCAAGCACTGGACTGGGATTCCCGAGAGCACTACCTAAGCATTCTGGTCTCCTGGTGAGATGCTGAGTTCTGCAGAAACTGGGGAGAAATGTGTGGTGTGTGTGTGTGTGTGTGTGTTTGTGTGTGTGTGCGCGCGTGCGCAAGCACACACCCCTGCGAGAGAGGTCCACTAAAAACTCCAGAAAGGCAGCAGAATACAGAATTAAGAGCACAGGATCTGGAAACTGACTGCTTGGGTTCAAATAGAGTTTGAATCCTCTTACTAGCTAAGTGACTTTGGGCAAATTAATAACTTCTCTGGGCCTCAGTTGCCTAATCTGAAAAAGGGAGGTAATCAGAGTACCTACCATGAGGACTAGATGAGCAACAGTAAGAAAAAGCACTGAGAATGGTGCCTAATACTCAGTCAGTATTAACCAAGTGTTTATAGCCATTGCTATTAGTGAAACCGGAAGGGGATTCTCTGCTGGCAGAGGATCTGGCCCAGGCACAGCCCCCAAACTGAAGCTAACATTCCAGGTCTGCTTCCCAGGTGTCATTGGTAGGTAGGACACATAATTAGAGCAGTTTTACAGATGTGGAACTGAGGCTCACTTAGGCAAAGTGCCAGTGAGTCTCAAAGCCACCAGAACTCTTTAGTTCCAGTGTGGGGCTTCTGTCTTGCACCTGTTATGCAGGCTTCACACAGCAGCCAGCCTCCTTCCCGCCCCCATACTGAAGGATCCAGCCACAATGCCCTCTTGCCCCCATATATATATGCATTTCCACAGGCCAGGAGAAGTACACAGTGTCATGCACAATTGGAGCATGCACGCATGTGCACACACACATGCCCCTACAGAAGGCCCAGGCCCCAAAGGTGAGGAAAACCTGTTCTGAGGAATCTGCCTAGTGAGCGAATTCTGTTCAAGGCCCTTCCACCTTCTTCCAGTCACAGGAGTGGGGCCCAGTGTGCGTCACAGATACCCACAAGGGGGGTAGAGAGAGGGAGAAGGCAAAGTAGGAGGAGGAGACTGAAAACTTCATGTTTCTTTTTTCCATTTCAGTGACAAAAGTCACACCCGGTCTTTACATAAACATGCCCAAGGAGTCACACTGTCTAAGCTCATTTCCCTTGCAGGCGCCAGGACTCTCCTCTCAGTGACCCTGACAAGCTGGGTGAGGGGCAAGCACACAGACCCTACAAAAGAGATGTGCCAACCTGACAACACCCATGCCTCCTGCCCTTACTCTGCCCCATATTTATCTCCCTGTCTTCCCATAACATCTCCTCTGCAGCTCCACACCGCCACTTAAGCATACAGAAGGTAGGCACTCATACACAGTTTGCGGCTGGTCTCTTGGGTCTGAGGCCCACATTGCCCTTGTCATGCCACCTCCCTCCCCACAAGTGTTTTCTGACCAGCTTGCCTCCCAGCCCAACAGCCCGGACAGGATCCCACAAACAACGTCACAAAAGAATTCAGTGGAGAATGTTGCAAACACACAACCTTCCTCTTGCTTGGCTGCCCACGATCTCATAAACACAACTTTCACATCCCACCCAGAATCTTTCACACCAGTGCCAGCTGACCCACTGGCTCCAGAGACACACCCTGGGGTTTATCAATCCCCTTGTGATCCAGGGGATCTGAGTTCTAGACGTGTAGCCCCTATGCAACTCGCTCAGCACAAACACACAAACCCATCCAACGGTTTGTCCTCACCACAAGTAGACCACACCTTGGCAGGGCCACAGAAATGAGACCTAGATGTGATACCTTAACTCGAGGGTCCACAATTGCCCCTTCAAAATGGGTATATACACCCTGCATTCTGGAGCCCTCCATAAGAAGTACATCGTGCCAGCTATAAAGAGAACAAGCGTTCATAAACAGTTCAAATATGCAGCACAAAATATACATGCAAGAAAACACAGGCTGGTAGAGAACATACATACAACCTTACACCGAACAAACTCCGCACTCAGCGCATTGTGCCCTGCTTAGAATGCCCATCTGTCACCCAAAGCCATAGGGCCACATCTTGTAAGTAATTTTGCCCCACAGCACTGGACACCCCTACTGGCTTTCTATTTCTATGGCCCAGGGAGGGCCCTACCGGGACCCCTGACTGCCAGAGGAGCAAACGGTGGTGCCCAAAGCGGTTTACCTTGCCCCACAACACTGCAAGAGACACAATCTCCAAGACTCACAGCCACAACCCTGCCCCGACGGCGCGACGGTTCCAGGGCTCCTGCTCGCACTGCGCACCCCAAGCACCCTGCACACCCCAATTCTGGGGCGCTCGGCGGCCCACCCCTCCCCCTCTCTGCCTGGCTCCTACGCCATCACCCTCCCAGCAGCTTGCAGCGCTTGCCTGGTCTCACACCCGCCCCACCCCACCCCCAATCTGCCCCCCGCAGGGAGGGGGACTTTAGGCTGCAGAATTAACCCTTCAAAGGGGGAGTGAGCACGGCCCCTTCCACGGCCCGGGGCAATCGCGTCCCCAGTCCACCGCTCCCTCGGACGCCATACCAGGGCCCCCTTAGTCGCCCCCCAGCGCCATGCGTGCCCGGGGGCGGGGCCAGGCTCAGTCCTCGACCCCTGAGCCCCCAGGTCAACTCGAAAGGGGCGCGGTAGCGGCCCGGGGTGCGGCTAGGGCCCCCACGGCGCCGGGCAGCGGGGAGGGGGCCCGGCAGTTGGCTCCGGTCCGCCCTGGCCCTGCCCGGTTCGCCTCGGGGCCCACCTGACTGCGATGGCGCCGCGTCCGCCAGGCCCGGCTCATCACCGTGGCCGCCCCCGGCCGCTCCGGTTTCGCCCGCCTCCAGCTCCGGCTCCGGCTCCGGCTCCGGCCCTGGCCCCCCCAGCGCCCGGCCCCGGCCCGGCCCCGCCGCCGCCGCCGCCGCCGCTGACATCATCGGCTCCCCCCGCCCCGGTCCTACCCCCACCCCCACCCCCGGAAACAGTCCCCCCCCAGCACCGCCGCCGCCGAGAGGAGGCCGGCGCAGCTCAGCAGACACCGACACAAGGCTGCAATGTACGACGGCCTTCGCCCGGGCGATCCCATGCAGGAAAACGCGAGGCGCAGGGCCACCGGGAAGGTGGACACACAGCGGGGCGCGGGCCCGGCTGCAGTGTCTCTGCAGGGACACACGGCCACTCACTCCCTAGGAAGAAACACCCTCACCCCTGCCTTTTCTCCAGAACGCCCTTCACTAAGGTGTGCAATCGTCTAATAGTATACACACACTCTCTGGGCCACATATATACAACATGGCAGACTCACAGTTCTACCCACTGGGAACCAAAGACCCAGCTAGGGCCAGCACACTCACAGGGCAGCCCTAGACACAGATACAGACACACACACACACACAGACACACACACACACCAGAAGTGTGCAAGTGCATGGCAAGGAAAATCCCAAGCCCTAGGAACAGGCACTCATCAATGACCACAAGTGCAGATGAACACACAGCTTGGTACTTTGTCTCCACTAGTGGAAATATCCACATCAATATACTTTGTGCATGAATGCAGAGGCCCTGGTGTGGGCCTCCTTGGACAGCACCAGCAAAACACCAGGTAGAAGCACACACAGAAGAAATACATTACTGAAACTCCAGAGGGACAATCCCAGAGACTCTTCCCTGGTGCTGGAAAGAACTCAGGAGACAGAGGAGCGAAAACTCAGAGTTTCTCTCCTTAAAACCTTTGTGAAACAAAGGAAGACATAAATAAACAAATGAATCTAAAGCCAAAGAAGTATCACAGAGCCAGTCATAGAAAGATTACATGCCTGTAATCATGATGGCTGAGGTAGAAGGATTACAAGTTTAAAGCTAACCTAGGTAATTTAGTGAGACCCTGTCTCAAACTTTAAAAAAAGAATAAAAATCTGGGGATGTAACTCAGTGGTAGCGTGCCCTGGGTTAAATCCCCAGTACCACCAAAATAATAATAATAACAATAATGAATATATTATTGTTATTATTATTATTACAGAGAGAAGCTGGGTGCAGTGGCTTACACCAGTAATCCCAGGGACTTGGGAGATTGAGGTAGGAGAGTTGAAAGTTCAAGGTCAGCCTCAGCAATTTAGGAAGATCCTTTCTCAAAATAAATAAAAGGGGGACTGGGGATGTAGCTCAGTGGTAGAGCGTTCCCAAGTTCAATCCCTATTACCCCCCAAAAAATAGAAAGAGGAAATCAGACACACTTTGGAGTCATGGTAACAAAGATATGAAACAAGCAGAATTAGAATTCATGAGAAAATAGCCACCCCCCCCCACACCCCAGGAAGGTTCCAGAGAAGAACCCCACCCCCACTCCAACCAGGTCACAATGGCTGGAGCTCTGAGGGGCTCAGGCCCCCTGAGCCAGGAGGAGAGGAGGAAGTCCAAGGAAAGATGGTGAGTATAGGGGCCAGGGGGCATAAGGGGCATAGGGAACCCAACATACTGCTCCTGGTAACTCCCCTTCTTCTCCCCTAAAACTTCCCAGTGGTCCTAGAGACACATACAAATGAAACTCATAATGATGTACCCAGATGTCCCTGGAGCTTGTGACATCACACGGATACGTAGCATCTACACAGCACTGGAAGCTGCCTCCCCTTTCTCGAACCAACAGAGCATCCCTGAGTCCTCCTTTTTCTCCTCTCAAGAATAACCTACCCAGAGAAACACGATACTCCTGGATCACTCACTCCCAACTTCCTGCTTTAGATGCTAAAGGCCCACATTGTACCACTGCATCCATCTTTCAGGTCCTTTCAGGCCCTTTGAGTTCCTCTTCTGTTCTGCAGGGTCCCAGACCCCAGCCTGGCATTCACCTTGCCTCAAGTTCCCTGGGCTGTGACTGCCCTCATGCCGGAGCTCCTTTCTCCCTAACAGGCTGGCAGTCACCCCTACTTCAACCTGCCGGACTTCACCCAGCCATCGCCGCCCTCCACTCCGCCCCAGCCTCCCCTCGCACCAGCGCTGCTGGCCCTCGGATGCAACCAAGGGCCTGCTTGTTGCCCTGCTGGGTGGGGGCCTGCCTGCTGGCTTCGTAGGCCCCTTCTCCCGTATGGCTTACCAGGCTTCCCACTTGCCCTCGCTGGAGCTGCTCATCGGTCGATGCCTCTTCCACCTCCCCATTGCCCTGCTACTTAAGCTGCGTGGTGACCCACTGCTGGGACCTCCTGATGTCCGGGGCCGGGCCTTTCTCCATGCTCTACTCAACGTTCTCAGCATCGGATGTGCCTACAGTGCGGTTCAAGTGGTGCCTGCTGGCAATGCCGCCACTGTTCGTAAAGGTTCTTCTACCGTGTGCTCTGCTCTCCTCGCCCTCTGCCTTGAGAGTCAGGGTCTCAGTGGCTACGACTGGTGTGGCCTGTTGGGCAGTACCCTGGGATTAATCATCATTGTGGGACCTGGACTAGGGACACTGCAGGAGGGGACAACAGGACTCTATACTGCCCTGGGCTATGTGTTGGCTTTCCTAGGAGGCCTGGCTCTATCACTGGGGCTTCTGGTCTACCGCTCCCTGCACTTCCCCTCCTGCCTACCAACAGTGGCCTTCCTATTTGGCTTGGTGGGCCTAATGGGCTCTGTGCCAGGCCTCTTTCTGCTACAGACCCCTGTGCTACCCAATGACCCTCTGAGTTGGAGCTGTGTGGGGGCAGTGGGGATCCTTGCTTTGGTCTCCTTTGTGTGTGTGAGCTATGCAGTCACCAAGGCCCACCCTGCCCTGGTATGCGCTGTCCTGCACTCTGAGGTGGTAGTGGCCCTGATGTTGCAGTATTATGTCCTCTATGAGACTGTGGCACCTTCTGACATAATGGGGGCAGGGGTCGTGTTGGGCAGCATTGCCATCATCACTGCCCAGAACCTCAGCTGTGAGAGGGAAGGGCAGGTGGAGGAATGAGATCAAACTTGAGAGCCTGGGGGTTGGGGGGGGACAGGGGTAAATAGGAGACTGGAATACAAACATGGGAGAACAAATGCCTGGAAAAGAGCTGGTGTGGGAGAGGGACACCCCTCAAAGTCAAAGGTGGAGAGGGATATTCGGAAGACCTGGCACAAGCCTGGGGACCAAGGAATATGGAGTCTAGGCTAAGTCCTGTGAATCAGGGAATAACTAAGGAGTAATGTCTCAGATCCAAGGGGCTAATGCAGGCTGGCTGTGGGCCACAGGGAGGATTTCCCTTTGCAGCAGAGAAGGGCATTGGGGCAGAAGTGTGCCAGCAGCGGCATTCAGGCTAACAGAGCCAGCAGCTGCACTGGGGGGAGGGGAGTGGGCCTTTTTCCCTTAGGCGATGGTTTCCTTTCCTCTTGGTTCTGCCCCCTCCCAAGGTGGTGACGTGACACTGACATCAAACAAGGATCATTCTAAATGTGGCTATGCAATTGGTGTCATCTCTGCTTTGGAGGGAGAGTGGAAGTCCTACACCTCTCTTATTGGAGAATCCCTTGGGATCCCCGCCCCCCCCATCTTATTTCTGAAATATCCTATAAAGGGAGGATTTCCTAATGTTCGGGTTCCTCGAACCCCCCCCCCCCGCCCTCAAATCCCCTAGGACTGTAGTGTTCCGCCCCATGGCTAATCTGCTTTTCCCGGATTGTTGCGGTCCCGTGATCTCTCCCGGACAGCGGCCAGCCTCCTTCCGGAGCAGGCCTCCGAGCTGAGGCCTCTTCGAGCGGCTCAGCCTGGGGATCCAGGACCAAAGCTGAGTTCAGTACTGGATTAGAGACCAGGAGTTGCCCACTCATCCCTGGAAGCCGTTCGACAAAAATCGCCTACTTCCGGACAAACGACTGGACTCGCCATCTTGATCTGTTCATGCATATTCAAGATGAAATTGCATATTCATGATTAAGGACGGACCCAGCACTCCCTCCGGGAACCTACTCAGGAGGATCCGACCGGCCCCGCCTCCATTACCGATTCGCAGAACAGACCATTTTCCTTATGGGGGGGGATATTAATGAGACACTTCAGCTGAAGATGAAACCATACCCAAAAGTAGAATTAAAAAGGCCTAATTTTGTCCTCGATCCTTCAAACCTTCAACCTCAGTGCAAGAGGGAGCAGAGAGGGGAGGCGGAGGGATTAGGAAAATTCACCTCCCCCTGTCATGTCAAAAGGTCTCCCAACCAGAGATTCTGAGAGGGAGGACTAACGACTCCAGCGTGCGTTCCGTGCGGGCCGGCGCAGGCGACCCCGTAGCGCAAGGAGGGCGGGAAAGGAAGGGGCGGAGATGCAGGGGGCGAATCTATAAGGGCGTCATTCGTCCAGTTCGCTCCTCAGAAGCGCCGAGAGCGCGACCGGGGACGGTTGGAGAAGAAGGCGGCTCCCGGAAGGGGGAGAGACAAACTGCCGTAACCTCTGCCGTTCAGGAACCCGGTTACTTATTTATTCGTTACCCTTTTTCTTCTTCCTCCCCCCAAAACCTTTTCCTTTACCCCCCTTTTTTTTCTTTTTGGAAGCCGAAAAAAATCTACCGGAGAGGGGGAGAAGGTTTCCTTTCGCTCCTTTTCATTTCCCTGCCTCCTTCCCTCCCCCACTTTCCCTCCTCCGACTTTTTACTCCTAACTCGGGGAGGTCCTTCCCTGTGGCCGCCCCGACAGGGTCTGAGCACCTAGGCGGAGGCGGCGCAGGCTTTTTGTAGCGAGGTTTGCGCCTGCGCAGCGCGCCTTCCTCTACCATGCACGGGGGTGGCCCCCCCTCCGGGGACAGCGCATGCCCGCTGCGCACCATCAAGAGGGTGCAGTTCGGGTCCTGAGTCCGGAATGAGATGGTAAGCTGCTGGGGCCTGCCCCTCTAATTCCCTCCTCCGCCGGCGGGCCGGAGAAACTTGACGCTCCTCACTGCCCATGGGTGACCCGCAGGGTAGAGGGTTATCGGCTCCGAAGCCTTTCAGGGTCCAGCCCCGGGGCTCCTAGATAAATTTCGCAAGGATTTAAGCAAGCATAGCGTGTGGGTGATCCGTTCCACATTTAAGAATTACCGATATTTCAACGATATGAGACGCATCTAGAGTTTAAAAAATTAGTTGGAATGGGAAACCAACCCCTAGATATTTTTTCCTCCCCGTCTACAAATATTAATTGAGCACCTGCTATGTGGCAGACAAAACAGGACGCCAGGATACACAGCTGCAAGACAAGACAGGGACCTTGCTTCTGGAGGATATTCTTTCGGAAGGGGCAGAGGAGGTAGACAACAAACAATAACAGCAAACGGGAATAATAATATGGAAAGACACTGAATTGGTTCTAAGTTAGATGGGATGGTGTCGGTTTGGGAAGGCCTGTTTGAGGAGCTGAAATTACCCACATGATAAGCAGTCAGTCACCTTAAGCCGTAGATTCTGGAGAAAGAGCTTTTTAGGCAGAGGAAACCGTGCAGAGGGCCAGAGGGAGGATACCCTGGTGTGCCGTGGAACCTGAAAGCCCACCATGGCTGGGTTGGAAACCATAGGACAGTTATAAGGATACAGTGACTCAATTTACATAATACACACACACACACGCTGCAAAGTTGCCCTGAAGAACCAATGGGAAGGGATAAGGATGGAAGCAGGAGTGATCGGAGAGAAGGATACTTAGTAGAGAGCTTTTAGTGATTTGGACTTCTTCCCTTATGGAGCTAACAAAAGAGAGCCAGTTGACTAGAGAGAATGGAGTTAAATGACTGTGGATGGAAATAGTTGTTAGAGAAGAGGGCTCAGTTTTGTGGGACTCAGAACATTCTGATCTTACACCACAGAATGAATTCCAGATGTAATTAATATTTAACATAACACTCCAGAAAAAAATACAGGTGGCCTTTGGGGGTCTGATACAGAGGCAGACCTTTAATAGTAATGCATTAAACAAAGGAAAATTTTGTGGTGAGCCTAAAATGAGCTAAGCATTTTACATACAAGGAAGATTTCATTACATAAAAATAAGAGCCACTTCTGTTTATCAGAGGCACCATGGACAAAGCTAAAAATTAGATTGGAAAGCAATATTTGCAATGTGATGGATAAAGCTAGATTTATTAATATACATACAAGGAACACCTACATGTAAGAGAAGTACATGTCTACTAGAAAAATGGATAAAGGTTATGAATAGGCAGTTCACAAGAGTACAGATGGCCCATAAAAACACCTTCAGCTTACTAATAAAAACATACAAATTAAAACTTTTTTCCTTACCTGATTTTTTTTTTCTGCTGGCAAAAATACTGAGAAATAGAGTTGAGATGTAACTCAATGCAAAGCATTTGCCTTGCATTTGCAAAGCTCTGGGTTCACTCCCCAGTTACAAAAGAACCCCACCAAAAAATAAAAAAAGATAAAAAAAAATACTGGGAAATAGGCATGCTTATATGTTGTTAGTAGAAAAGTAAATTGATATAAATTTTTTTGAGGACAGTTTGGCAATTTTATCAGTCTTTTAATGTGATGTCCCTTGACTCAGCATTGCCACTTCTGAACTATCCTTAAATAAAAAACTTTATTTCTCCCCTCAAACATGTCCCTCACTGTTTTGCCTGGTTCAGTAAATTGCTTCTCCATTTATCCAGTTGTTCAGGCCAAAAACCTAATAACCAACTTTGATTCTTCTCTTTTTTGTAATTTACTGACTCCATCTACCAGTTTGTTTTGCGTTTCAAAATATGCCTCGTATCTGGCCATTTATGACCATCTCCCCTATGTTCCACTCCACCATTTCCCCTAGGACTCCTGCAGCAGCCCTAGACCGCAGTTCTTTATGCATTTTGCAGAACAACTAGAACAGACTGGAGAGATATCTCTTTCATTGCTACATGGAATCCTCTACTGAGGATTCAGATTCCTTACTATGACCTGTTGGATGTCCTGTATTATCTGGCCTCTGCGTTGCCTCTCCATCTCATTACCAGTCTTCCTCTTTGCTTTTCTTTGATTACTCTGACCTGTTTGTCCCTTGACAACTGAAAGCTTATTCCTGCCTCAGGGATTTTGTTGTTCATTGTAGTGTCGCTGCTGCTTGGAACAACATTGCCAGATGTTAATTCCTTTATGTCAGTAGATTCTCTTTGTCAAATGTTAGAGCTTTACCCTGATCATCCTATTTAAATAGCATCCTACTGCATTCTTTAACTCCTGGCCTCTATTTATTTCATAGCCTATCACTCTTGATTAGTTCTTGCTCCCTTGATAGAACCTTGTTATTCACCTCTGTTCCCTCAGCATTTCAGGTAGTACCTGGCATGTAATAAAAAGTAGTTGGAGGGCTGGGGATATAGCTCAGTTGGTAGAGTGCTCGCCTCACAAGTACAAGGCCCTAGGTTCAATCCCCAGCACCACACCAAAAAAAAAAAAAAAAAAAAAAGTAGTTGGATAAATAAGTGAATGATTGTGCAGAGACACATAGAAAAAATTTTAACTTTGAAAATGATGTTATAAATCCCCTAAATATTTACTAATAGGAATTCTATTGGGTAACTCAGAGTATAATCTTAGAAAAGCACTGTCCTACTAGGTTAAATTTCCTGTTCCCAGTTGTGCTGGTACTACTGAGGCAGAGCAGCAAACTCACAGGGGCACAGTGAGGTATTTTTAATTCTCTAGGGAAGCACAGGTGCCCTGGTTCCAGGTAGTTCAGTTTTAACGTTAGATGGCGCTCATTCCCTTTGGATGATGACATATCTTTGTGAAACTGGATTTTTAATGGGTGCTAAGGATGGGCAAAAATCAGTTGGAGCAAGAAATGAAAATGATTCTGTACAATCTGATTCCAAGGGTTGGGAAATTAGGTTGTGCAGTGCCTAATAGATGGCTGTTGTAATATTGTGGTTCTTTGGGAAAGAAAGAAAAATATTCTTGTTTTAGTATATTAACTTTAAAAATAATTTTTTTTAGTCGTAGATGGACACAATATTTTTATGTGATGCTGAAGATTGAAGCCAGTGCCTCACATGCTAGGCAAGGGTGCTACCACTGAACCACAACTCCAGCCCAGCACTTTCAATTTATATTATTTTTTCAAATGGCTAGTAAATTGCTAGGACATAAATACAAAGTTTGGACTTAGGTACTTAATTAGTGACTTTTTTTTTTTTTTTTTTGCTTAGGGAATGCTGTGAAAGTCACTGGGACACTAAAAACACTGAACTGATAATGTTAGGAAATCTCCAGTTAAATGAAAACTTACTGAACAGTATGCAGAATGAGACTCTTATTTATGTTAAAATAGGAACATATTTGCTTTTTTTTTTTTTTTTTTTTTAAGATGGAACACTGCTTACAAAATTGCAGGAATCATCTCTGGGGTATAGGATTATGGATGACTTTATTTTGCAAGGCTTGCACTTTAGGTAGTGTGCCTATTTTTGAGGGAATAATGGTTCCACTTCGAGGTAGGAGGATGGGTGAATAAGAGGCCTCTTGTAGAGCAGGTGGTATTTAATACTAGTGTGGTCTCTAAAAGTCATGTGGGGGCTTGGGGGTTGAGGTACAGAAGACTGAATTGGCTTTATTATAGAGCTGTTGTCTTTGCTGTTATAAGAAGGGTTTGAATGTTGCTGTGTGGGGGAAGGAAGCAAGAAGGGTTGGTGCTAGGACTTTTTTTGGTTGCGGGGGTTTGAACGCTGGGCCTTGCACATGTTAAGCACAAACTCTACCAATGAACTACACCCTCAGTCCCTAATATACTCTTTTAGGTTAAGTGTGGACTACAGTTGATGAGTTCGAAGACTATCCTTGTTTTCAAAATTATTTATAATTTAATGAGGGATTTCCTATACATGCAACAAATAGTTTTCGAACCCGCCATGTGCTGGTGACTGTTCAGCTTGGCAGTGAGAATATACAGATAAATAAAACATCTTTGCCCTTAGGGATTGCAGTCCAGTGGGAGTAACATGTGTAAGGAAGTAGTTAAAATTGTGCTTAGAACCTTGGTGAGTGTAGATAAGGTTAGCTCAGAGTGAATGAAGACTTCACAAGGAGGGGATGTCTGAGCTAAGTCATATGAATAAATGGAGGTTTACTAGAAAAGAGAACATGTGAAGCCAAAGAATTTTGAGAAATCTATAGTTGGAACATAAATATGGGAGAGGGGGTGGAGAATGTGGTACCAAATAAAGCTGTAGAAGCAGAATCCAAGTTGTGAGGACTTGATGTAGTTTGCTAAAGGCAGGGGACAAAAAAGTATTTACTGAGTTTTTGAGTTTTTGTGCAAGCCTTTTGTTTGGGACCTCAGAATAAATAGGAGGACAACCTAGGCTACAAGTAGCTACCTCTTCAGAAATCTAACCTCTATCCTGTAGACGGTGAGAACTAGTGCTCTGTTGAAGGCTAAAGTAGTTAGTGTATAATCCCAAATGACAATTTGTTAACCTATGTTGGAGGGATAGTTCTTCCGATTAACCAAGACTTTCATGCCTCCTGTCTAGGATAGCCCCTGGTCCTGTCTCAGAATGCCTGGAAGTAGAATTAGTCATTAGAAGGGTGGTTGACTTAGTAAGCATGGACTTTGAGCAGAGGGCAGTAGAAAAGTTTGAGTGATTTCCCTTAGGTCCCTCTGTAGTGTCTGTCTGGGTGGCCAGACTTCATGCCTGCTTCTCTGTGTGTGTTCTTTCAAGGTGAGCAAATCCCCTTCTTCATGTTACCCACGGGACACGAGGTAGCTGGTAAGGTTCCAGCTTTGTGAATTTAGTCACACACCAAGCCTGTCTCCTGAGGTGTCACCAGATAATTTCATGAGTGTTTTGGGAACTCTCTTCAGTCTTGTATCTTAGGAGACTGTTTGGTCTCTACCCAGCTGTGACTAATCTGATTTATTTATGAGGGGGATTACTGTTTTGACTCAAGGGGAAACCACTCTCTTTTATAAGTCTTTGAGGCCACCTCCCTCCTGTGGAAGGTCCTATGTATTATAGTTCATTTATCGCATGTTTGTTTGGAACCCTACCTGACAGGTGTTCCACAGTCTTTAGGGAAGACAGACCTCAATAGATAACTTCATTGCATTATCAGAAGTGCAGAGATACAGGGGCTTTAGAAACACAAAGCTGTCTTACCTTGGGGAATCAGTGAAAGCCTGAGGGAAGCAATGCCTGAGATAAGTCTTAGAGCAGGGTCTCTAATATAAAGGGCTTTCTGAAAGCAGGAAAGGCACAGCATGTGCGAAACACCAGAGGAATTTGTAACCCAGTTGTTCTGGGTGATGAGAGAACCTCAGGAATTGTTACTGAGGAGTCAGCAGGGAATGAAGGTAGGGACAACATAAAATCCTCTTTTAAAGGAGCATCCGGTTGTGGTGTGGACAGATTGGAGAGAGACAGACTGGTGACCCATGAGAATGTTCTACAAAGGAAAGGCCTGGGCTGTACTGTGGTTATAGGGATAAAGAAGAGGGAAGGGCAAGATTCAAGAAATATTTAGGAATTCAAAATAATCAGTACTTGGTGAATGATTAGATAGTAATGGCAGCCATTTATTGGGTACTTGTTATATCCTGGGCTTAAGCAGGCTAATTAAATCCTTAATGATTATAGTTTGTAAGCAACAGAACCAGAATTCCAGGCCAGCTGTTTTGAGACTATAAAGCCTATGCTCTTTCAACCATTTTGTCTAAGGATAAGGAAAGCTAAGTACAGATTTCTAACTTGGGAGTCACACCTGAGATGGGAAGTGAAAGGAAAGGAGAGGTTTTGTCGGGAAAAAGAGTTTGCTTTTAAGTTGAATTTAACTTATCAATGGATGACTGAGGAGTTTTAGTAAACAGTTAAATATGTGATTCCAAAACCTATAGGAAAGATAGGACCTGGAGGTAAATATTTTGAGTTATCAATAAATGTTTATAGCAGCTCAGTTTATAATAGCTAAACTATGGAACTGACCTAGGTACCCTTCAATAGATGAATGGATAAAGAATGTGGTATATATACACAATGGAGTTTCACTCGGCCTTAAAGAAGAATGGAATTATGGCATTCGCGGGGTAAATGGATGGAACTGGAGAATATTATGCTAAGCAAAATAAGCTGATCTCAAAGAACCAAAGGCCAGGTGTTTTCTCTGATATGTGGGTGCTAATTCACATAAGAGGGGTGTGGGATAGAGGTATTTTGAATTAGACAGAGGGGAGTGAAGGGAGTGGAGGAGGCATAAGGGTAGGAATGATAGTAAAATAGTCAGACATTATTTACCCTAGGTGCATACGTGATTACATGACCTGTGTAACTCTACATCCTGTACAACCAGACAAATGAGAAGTTATAATCCATTTATATATGATGGTTCAAAATGCATTCTACTGTCATGTGTAACTAATTAGAAGAAATAAAAATATATTCCCCCCCCCAAAAAAAAAAAAAAAGATTGTGAGTTATCAGAATATACAGTAGTGAAAATCACAGGATGGCATCCAAGGTGCAGTGAGAAGCATGAGCTAGCTATAACCCTAGGGAGTAGCAGAGCAGACCATGGCCAAGGAGCCTCAGAAGGAGACGAAGCAGCAGCCAGAGAAGGAGTGGTGGTGTTGGAACAGAAAGAAAACTTCAAGTAAACAACCTGTGTCATAGACCAGTGAGCTGAGAATTGAGATGAGTTCTTTGGTATTTGGCAGAGTGGAGTCACTGGCTTAGCAACAGTGGCATTAGTGGAAGGAAATGTAATCATTAGGAAGATGGCTACGCATAAGTGCTCATAATCACTGCAGTTTTATAGAGCACAGTTGAAACTCACAGATCTAGGTTCAAATCCTGGTACTATAACTTTGTATTTGTGTCATTTTGGAGCCTCAAGTTTTACCGTCTTTATAATGAAGGTAGTGAGTTTATTTTATAAGTTAGTTTTGAAGATAAAAAAACTAATCAACCAACACTGGGCTTGGCATTTAGAGAATGTTTTGTAGCTCGTCATGGTGGTGCACACTTGTAATCTCAGCAGTTCAGGAGCCTGAGGCGGAAGATCACAAGTTTGAGCTATCCTGTGCGACTAATGAAGCGAAATTCTGTCTTAAAGTAAAATAAAAGGCTGGGCTATAGTTTAGTACTCGAGACCCTGGATTCAATCCCCAGTATCACAAAAAGAAGAAAAAAAAAGTTATATTTTAGAGTTTAATAATACTTCTCCTGAAGCATAGGACAGTGGGGTGGAGCCTATATTTGTCACCAGAGGGGTGGTTGAGTTGACTTTTGCTAACTCCTTGGGATTGAGGCCTTGGGTAAATAACTTAATGCATATCAAATTTCTAGGAGATAGGAATTCATTCCTGGGAAATCAGTGGTTAAGGTTAGGGAAACAGTGGTTGAGATTAGAGGAAAAGTTTGGTACCTGGCTCAAAGTTGACACAAATAGAAGCTTTTAATACTTTCCTTGAACTGCATCCCTTTGGGTGTGAACCAAGAGCCTAAACTAATTGAAAAGTCTTGAATTTTAAAAAAATATTTTTAGTTATAGATGACACAATACCCTTATTTATTTTTTTAATGGTGCTGAGAATTGAACCCAGTGTTTTCACATGTGGGAGGCAAGTGTTCACTCACTGAGCTACAACCATAACCCTACTAAAAGTCTTGAGTTTTTATTGTATGAAAGAATGCTAAAGATTGCCTCACCCTCCTCTAACCCAGGACAGAAATATCTCCTCCAACTCATAATTACTTGTGACTCCATATCCCCACTTTTCCTTCTCTGAATTGCCCCATTGAATAACTTTCTGGGTATTCCAGCTGTTCATTTTTATTCCACCAACCAGTACTAGCACCTGGTTCTGCAATATAATAAAATCTTCATCTGGACGTGGAATAGTTCAGGCAGGAGGGAGTGCCAAAGATGAGGGTAAGAGGCAAGACTGTATCTCTAGGTCACCTTGTTCCTCCTCAGGAGCCGAAGTTGAGGAGTTGTTGGGGCATGTCTTAGACTGTACTCCTGGGCTATCAGGGTTGGCTTGCAGGTTCAGAGATATGTTCTCAGATTTGTGGGCTTAATTTCAGGGGGGAAAATAATACATTGTTTTTTACTCCCCTGAGGGAACTTTTATTTTTTTTTGTGATTAAATTCTTTGGATGTCAGTTACTTAGAATTTAGCCCAAGGAATGATGGGTTGAATTCCTAGAAATAGGTGATTTGTATGGAGCCCAAGGTCCACTACACTCTAGTATGAGCATATTCCCACTCCCCAGCAGTGTTGGAACAAGCGCGATATTCAACTTTGGCATTTCCATAAGTGTGTTCCCCCATCTCCTCATCCCAGGTTAAATGTGATTAATTCTTTTGTAAGTGATTTGGGATTTTCTCAAATCTTGGTATAGGGCTGTCCAGCCAAGAAGGCTAGAAACTAGGAATCCCATATAGTTGTTATTGACCTGCCTTTCTTTCCTGCAGAAGCGGATGTCCGTGACAGAAGGTGGTATCAAATACCCAGAGACAACTGAGGGAGGCCGCCCTAAGCTTGGGGGACTAATGGATCCAAGGCAGGGGGTGATTGAAAGGACTGGCCGCTGTCAAACATGTGCAGGTAAGTGGTGAGAGATTCCAAAGGGAAGAAGAGAGGCTCAGGTCCTTAAAAAAAAAAAAAAGCCAGGACTGGTGGGCACCCGAAGACCTAGTCTCTGAAGTTAGTGGAAGCTAGAGGAAAGTCACGTGCTTGTTCATAGGAAACATGACAGAGTGTCCTGGCCACTTTGGCCACATCGAACTGGCCAAGCCTGTGTTTCACGTGGGCTTCCTGGTGAAGACGATGAAGGTTTTGCGCTGTGTCTGCTTCTTTTGCTCCAAACTGCTTGTGGACTCTGTGAGTTGGGGGCAGGCCCTGGCCTGGGAGGGTGACTGCCAGATGGGAGACAGGGGCAACCCCAACTGACCCTGCTCTGTTCTGCCCCAGAACAATCCAAAGATAAAGGACATCTTGGCCAAATCCAAGGGGCAGCCCAAGAAGAGGCTCACACATGTCTACGACCTTTGCAAGGGCAAAAACATCTGCGAGGGTGGGGAGGAAATGGACAACAAGTTCGGTGTGGAGCAGCCTGAGGGTGATGAGGATCTGACCAAAGAAAAGGTAACTGGGGATGGTAGAGAATATGGGGAAGGAGTGGCTAAGGAGGTCATAGAGACCTAGAAGGAAGGCAGGAGGAAGCTGTGGAAAAATTAGAGGAACTAGAAGAACAGGGAAGAGTGGGAAGGGCTGACCTGATGAGTTGGAAGTGGCCCATGTCCAGGTTCTAATGGACCTTCTCTCTCCTTCTAAGGGCCATGGTGGCTGTGGGCGGTATCAGCCCCGAATCCGTCGCTCAGGCCTGGAGTTGTATGCTGAGTGGAAACATGTTAATGAGGACTCTCAGGAGAAGAAGATTCTGCTGAGTCCAGAACGAGTGCATGAGATCTTCAAACGCATTTCAGATGAGGAATGTTTTGTGCTGGGCATGGAGCCCCGCTATGCCAGACCTGAGTGGATGATCGTCACAGTGCTGCCTGTCCCCCCACTCTCCGTGCGGCCTGCTGTAGTGATGCAGGGCTCTGCCCGCAACCAGGTCTGTGGCTCCAGAACTCTGCCTCTTGGGTAAATGACCAGGTGTCTGAGAGGGAGGAGCCCTGCAGGTGTGGCATGTGCACAGGGCCAGATAGACACATCTGAGTTGGAAAATATCTCCTGCTTGCTAGCTGTGTGATCTTTAAGGAGACCTTTGAGGAGGTTAAAGGTCATCAAGGTCTTCTGTATCTGTAAAATGAGAGCAAGTAAACCTGCTTCTGCCTTGTTTAGTGAAGCAGAGCTTTGTTGTTTGCCTGGCACAAATACGCTGAGTGCCTAGTCAGTAGTGGTTGGACTTTGATGATGCTAACTTCCCCCTCAGGATGATTTGACTCACAAACTGGCTGACATTGTGAAGATCAACAATCAGCTGCGGAGGAATGAGCAAAATGGTGCAGCAGCCCATGTCATTGCAGAAGATGTGAAACTCCTTCAGTTCCATGTGGCCACTATGGTGGACAATGAGCTGCCTGGCTTGCCCCGTGTGCGTCTGCATATTCCCTGGCCACTATGGATTGGATCAGGGTGGGGGCTAGAAGGAGGCCTCAGACATCTGGAGGATGGTCCAAACTGATTACTGGGTTGCTCCCTCTTCATTTACCCTCACAGGCAATGCAGAAGTCTGGGCGTCCCCTCAAGTCCCTGAAGCAGCGCTTGAAGGGCAAGGAAGGCCGGGTGCGAGGGAACTTAATGGGCAAGCGAGTGGACTTCTCAGCCCGCACCGTCATCACCCCTGATCCCAACCTGTCCATTGACCAGGTTGGCGTGCCCCGCTCCATTGCTGCCAACATGACCTTTGCAGAGATTGTCACGCCCTTCAACATTGACAGGTGTGCCTCAGTCTGGAAGCCCTACCTGGAGTGGCCAGGGGAATATGGCCCCAGTGGTGAGGATTTGAGAAATGGAGGTGTGCTGCCCTCACCTGGGGGAGGAGGCTTAGAACAAAGAGGGAAAACATTGAGGTTTAGAAGTTTAGCTTCCACTTGAGGCTTTAGGGTGAGGGTGGTTGCTAGGGATTTTTAGGAAGCATTTTGTTTATTGCATCTCTTTTCTTCCTAGACTTCAGGAACTAGTACGAAGGGGAAATAGTCAGTACCCAGGAGCCAAATACATCATCCGAGACAATGGTGATCGCATTGACTTGCGTTTCCACCCTAAGCCCAGTGACCTTCATCTGCAGACTGGCTATAAGGTGTGTGGTAATCTAGGCCTCGCTTAACCACATGAACAGGAGGCTTTCTGGAATAGTACCTGGCTAGAATAGGCCATATAAGACAGTTGTGTTCATTAGGATCCAGAATTGTTGACACCTTTTTAAAAGGCTATTGGTGTTGCAGGCGTTCTTGTAGCTGCCAACCATTGACATACAGGGTGGGAATTGTGTTACCCAGGGGCAGCATATTCAGAAAAAAAGAAATCCATAGGGGAATAATCAGAGGGCTTCATGTTCATTTTCCCTTGGTTTTCTCCCCAGACTGAGTTCTTTGAGATTGGACACTACATTTTGTTATTCCTAATAACCTGGTGTCTGGCCTAGGAGCTGGCCCACAGTGGGTATTTGATATGTGTTTCAAGTGACTAACACCACAGCATCATATCATCTCTCTTAGTTTACAAGGGATTCCAGGTCCTCATCATTTCTTTGGTGCTTAGCATACCTCCTTCACTGAACCCTTTCTGTACCTTACTTCCTTAGGTGGAACGGCACATGTGTGATGGGGACATCGTCATCTTCAATCGGCAGCCAACTTTGCACAAAATGTCCATGATGGGTCATCGGGTTCGCATCCTCCCTTGGTCTACTTTTCGCTTGAATCTTAGGTCGGTTCCTTAACTGAATGGAAGCAGGCTAGGATGGAGGTTATGGGCTGGGCTGCTTCTTGAGGGTTTTCTGAAGTTGTTTTCCTGACTGATTTCCTTCTCTTTCACTTAAGTGTGACGACTCCATACAATGCAGACTTCGATGGAGATGAGATGAACTTGCATCTGCCACAGTCTCTGGAGACCAGGGCAGAGATCCAGGAGCTGGCCATGGTGCCTCGCATGATTGTTACCCCTCAGAGCAATCGACCTGTGATGGGCATCGTGCAGGATACGCTCACTGCCGTGCGCAAATTCACTAAGAGAGATGTCTTCCTGGAGCGGGTGTGTGGTCCAAATGGAAACCAGGCTTGGGCAGGCAAAGGGGGAACTGGGGGAGGTGAGGGGGTGGCCAAGAAGAACAAACTGCAGTGGTTTTTTTCTGGCTTGTTCTGCACTGATATATGTGAAACTACCTTTTCTGGTGAGGTAGAAGGAAAGAAGGGGGTTAGGAAAAATTAGAGGCCCAAAATGATATAACTTTAGTTCCTTGTTTAATTCCTTAAAAGTTTCATGTAATTCTATAAATGTTTTCTACAAAATAAAGGTGAAGGAAAAATAAGTAGGCCGTGGCTAAATTTTATTTCTTTGTTTTTACTTTTACTTATATCCTAATTATTGTAAGAAATTGTATGTATTGTTAAAACAAACAAAAATAAGTCCTACTATTAAAATCTTTTTTTTTTTTTTTTTAATTAAAAATTTGGGCCCTGTGCTGTGGCCCATGCCCATCCATGCCCATGCCTGTAATCCCAGCGGCTTGGGAGGCTGAGGCAGGAGGATCACAGGTTCAAAACCAGCCTCAGCAAAAGTGAGGCACTAAGCAACTCTGTGAGACCATCTCTAAAATAAAAATACAAAATAGGACTGGGGATGTGGCTCAGTGCTTGAGTGCCCGAATTCAATCCACAGTATCCCCCTCCCCAAGAATTTTGGAAGGCAGTTTTCTTTGCCTCTTTTTGACTCAAAAATATGACTTAGACTTTCCTCTTTGGGTAGGGAACCTTCCCTGACATTCCTGAGGTGTGAGTCCTGCATTCTGACTGTCTTTCTTGATATTTGTTTCACAGGGTGAAGTAATGAACCTCCTGATGTTCCTATCCACGTGGGATGGAAAGGTCCCACAGCCAGCCATCCTCAAGCCCCGGCCCTTATGGACAGGCAAACAGATCTTCTCTCTCATCATACCTGGCCATATCAATTGTATCCGTACCCATAGCACCCATCCCGATGATGAGGACAGTGGCCCTTATAAGCATATCTCTCCTGGGGACACCAAGGTAGGGCCTTGTTTTTAGACATGTGGGGACACAATTTGGAAGTGGAAACCAGAACAGAGGCCTTCAGTGGGTGCTTATTCTTAGGTGGTAGTGGAGAATGGGGAACTGATCATGGGCATTCTGTGTAAGAAGTCTCTGGGCACCTCAGCTGGCTCCTTGGTCCACATCTCCTACCTAGAGATGGGTCATGACATCACCCGCCTCTTCTATTCCAACATTCAGACAGTTATTAACAACTGGCTTCTCATTGAAGGTAAGTATAGTTATTAACAACTGGCTTCTCATTGAAGGTAAGTATAGCAGGCTCTACTCCCTCACTTCAAACTATTCTTTCTCTTTCCTCCTTACATTCTTCCTCTTTTTCTCCTTGTAAGGCTTGTTGCATAGGAGTGCAAAGGCAATGTCACTGATACTTCTCTTTATCTCTAGGTCATACCATTGGCATTGGGGACTCTATTGCTGATTCTAAGACTTACCAGGACATTCAGAACACTATTAAGAAGGCCAAACAGGATGTAATAGAGGTGAGAGGGAAAGCTGAACAGAGGGAATAAGTGGATCTCAGGGACTTTGAATTGGACATCAGCAAGAACAGTGTGGGGTAGGGGGATAGAGTATTGCTTGATGTCTCCTGAGAATTCTGTTTCCAGGTCATCGAGAAGGCTCATAATAATGAGCTTGAGCCCACCCCAGGGAACACGTTGCGTCAGACGTTTGAAAACCAAGTGAATCGCATTCTCAATGATGCCCGAGACAAAACTGGCTCCTCTGCCCAGAAATCCCTGTCTGAGTACAACAACTTCAAGTCTATGGTGGTGTCAGGAGCTAAAGGTTCCAAGATCAACATCTCCCAGGTGAGGAGTCTTGTATTTCCAATTAGGGCATTACACCAAAGTATGGAGGAGGAAAGAAGGTGTGTATATGTTTTAAGGTAGAGGTAGTTGGGGAAAATACTGGAAAATCAATATGATGCAGTACTGGGGATTTAACTTAGTATATCCTCAGCCTTTTTTACTTTGTGGTTTTAGACAGGATCTCACTAAGTTGCCCAGGCTAACCTTGAGCTTACCATCCTCATGCCTCAGCGTCCCAAGTAACTGGAATTACAGACATGTGCCACTGTGCCTGGCTTGGGAACTCTTATTCTTAAGGAAAAGGGAGTCAGATACAGTTCACTTTTTTTGTTCCCTAGGTTATTGCTGTTGTTGGGCAGCAGAACGTGGAAGGCAAGCGGATCCCATTTGGATTTAAGCACCGAACTTTGCCTCACTTCATCAAGGATGATTATGGACCTGAGAGCCGTGGCTTTGTGGAGAACTCTTACCTAGCTGGCCTCACACCAACTGAGTTCTTCTTCCATGCCATGGGGGGTCGAGAGGGGCTCATCGACACAGCTGTCAAGACTGCTGAGACTGGTGAGGTCTTCAGGGAATTTCCAGCAAGTATTGCCTGCTAAGAGACCCTAGTGTGTGGGAATTGGGATTCTCAGGAAAAAGCTTCTCTATTTGAAATGGTGGAATTTTGGCCTTCACAGAAAGAACAAAGACTGAAACTCAAGAGTTATAAAGGGCTGAGAGCTTGGTTTGGTAGAATGCTTATTTATCATGTGTGAGACCCTGGGTTCCAACCCCAACGTAGTTTTAAAAAAAAAAAAATCCAAACTGCTGGGGTAGCGCCTTAGACTCTGCTTCTGTCCTAGCACGTTAAGGATGGTTCTTAGGGGACTCTACTGGGTGTTCAGTTCATCTGATGGTAGACATGGCTTTTGTCAAAAGACTTTGGGAGAATTTGGGTTGTAGCTTGGTTGTAAGTACTTGCCTAGCACAGATGAGGCCCTGGGTTCATTTCCTAACACTACAAAAAAGAAAGACCTTGGGAATGAGGGGTATAGCCAGTTCTGATAATCTTGTGGGTTGAGGCCCCAGACTGGGTCTTTGGGCTTTGTCATCTTCTTGGTTTGAATCCTTCAGTTGATTACCTTTGCCCAGGGTATATCCAGCGACGGCTAATCAAGTCCATGGAGTCTGTGATGGTAAAGTACGATGCAACCGTACGGAACTCCATCAACCAGGTGGTGCAGCTGCGCTATGGCGAGGATGGCTTGGCAGGGGAGAGTGTTGAGTTCCAGAATCTGGCTACACTGAAACCTTCTAACAAGGCTTTTGAGAAGAAGTAAGGAGACGGGCAAGTGGGTGGTTCATGCCCCTGAGTCTCAGGTCCTGAGATTTCTACTTCCTCAGAGAAATGGCCTGAAGAATGTCTTGCAGTGGGTCTTATCTTTCAGTACCTTTTCTCCACCCACCTGAAATAGCTACTTGATGGGGAAGAGGATGAATGGAGGCAGATTTGAGATTTGTCCCTACTTTTTGCCTGGTGATATTACAAAAGGGCCCAGGGACAGGTAGATGTTTAAATCATGGCACCCTTGAGCCTTAATCTGTGTCACTGCCCAGGAATCTTGCTTCCAAATCCCTGTTCCTGGTGAGCTGTACACTTTTGGGAGCCTTACACTGCTCTTTGTAGAGCTAATAACCCAGGGCCCTCCTGTCCCCTGAATCCACCCTCTTGCCACCTCAGGTTCCGCTTTGATTATACCAATGAGAGGGCCCTGCGGCGAACTCTGCAGGAGGATCTGGTAAAGGATGTGCTGAGCAATGCACATATACAGAATGAGCTGGAACGGGAATTTGAAAGGATGCGTGAGGATCGGGAGGTGCTTAGGGTCATCTTCCCGACTGGTGACAGCAAGGTATGTATGGTTAGGAAGGGCTAGGCTAGGGATGCTGCTACTGGATGGCTGTCCTTGACTTGAAATCCTCCCTTAGGTTGTCCTTCCCTGTAACCTTTTGCGCATGATCTGGAATGCTCAGAAAATCTTCCATATCAACCCTCGCCTTCCCTCTGACCTGCACCCCATCAAAGTGGTAGAGGGTGAGTACCTGCTTAGGGGTTTCCAGGCCAGGCTGAGGGATAGGAGTTTGGCCTGATCTGAAGCTCTCTTCACCCTTCCTTTGGCTCTAGGAGTCAAGGAATTGAGCAAGAAGCTGGTGATCGTGAATGGGGATGACCCACTAAGCCGGCAAGCTCAGGAGAACGCCACACTGCTCTTCAACATCCACCTGCGTTCCACACTATGCTCCCGCCGAATGGCTGAAGAGTTTCGGCTCAGTGGAGAGGCCTTTGACTGGCTGCTTGGGGAGATTGAGTCCAAGTTCAACCAGGCCATTGTGAGTATTAGCTTCTTCATCTTCCTTTGCCTTATTTTCTCTTTTTGCTTATTGATTTCTCTAGTTTCCAAGAACAATCTACTTATGTCCACAATCACTCTCATTCATTGAAACAAGACCTGTGTTTGGTGCATTATCCCTTTGTATCATAACAACCTTAAAATGACCCTAGTAGGGGAGAGATTGCTAGTCCCACATGGCAGAGACAAAACTGAGGCTTAGACAGTGACTATATTTTATGAAGGTCATATAGGAAGTAAATGGCATGACTGGGCTTATGAAATAGCATTTTTTATTTTCCCAAAGTGCTTGCTATGTGCAGAATTCTAATTTAAGTAGAGACAGGGAATTGGAGAGGAGTGAGTACAAAAGATTTATAGATACTTGAATATGCTTTCACTATCTTTAAGGGGTTTATAGGATAATGGAAGGAGGGGAAAGCATTATCATTGTAGGCATGCCTCAGTCTGATTGATGTGAATGAATCTTATAAATTATCAGTCTTAAAAATTAGGTATCTGGGTGTGGTGCTGCATGCCTGTAATTCTACCTACTTGGGAGGCTGAAGCATAAGGATTACAAATTCGAAGGTAGCATGGGTACCTCAGGCTTGGGAGGCTGAGGCAGGAGGATCACAAGTTTGAGGCTAGCCTCAGCAACTTAGCAAGACTCTCTTTCAAAAAATAAAAAAGGACTGGGAATGGGTACTTGAGTGGTAAGGGCCCTGTCCTTTATTTTCCAGTATCAAAAAATATAAAGGGCCAGAGATGTAGCTTAGTAAGGTAGAGTGCTTGCTTAGCACACAGGAGTTCCTGGGTTCAATCCCTCTCACTGCAATAAACAAATAAATAAATAAATGAAATTTAAAATACCTTAGGAAATACTGTCAAACGCCATTGAAAAAAGAAATGAAAAGATATCATCCCATGTTCATGGATTGGAATGCTTAATACTGTTAAATGAACTGCTCCCCAAAGTGATCTACAGATTCAACACAATCCATATCAAAAGTCCCAGCTAAGTTTTTAGCAGAATTTATGAGCTGATTCTGAAATTCATATGGAAAAATATGGGAACCAGAGGTGCCAAACAGTCTTAAAAAAAAAAATGAAGTTGGAAAACTCATATTCACACACTCACTGATTTCAAAACTTAATAGAGCTATAGTAATCAAGAATATGGGGCTGGGGAGATAGCTCAGTCGGTAGAGTGCTTGCCTTGCAAGCACAAGGCCCTGGGTTCGATCCCCAGCACCGCAAAAAAAAAAAAAAAAAGATATGTTACTGGCATAGGAAGTGTTTATAGATCAATAGAGTAGAATTGAGGGTTCAGAATTAAAATCCTCACATTTATGATCACTTGATTTGATTTTTTTTTTTTTTAATTTAATAGAAGTGCCAAGTCAATTAAATGGGGAAAGGATAGTCTTTAGAACAAATAATGCTGGGACCACTAAATATCCTCATACAAATGAAAGAAGTTGGAGGCTGAGAGTATAACTCAGTGGTAGAGCACTTGCCTAGCATGTGCAAGGCCCTGAATTCAACCCACAGCCCTTAAAAAAAAAAATTCAGCCCAAAAGAAAGTTGGATCCCTGTCTTACACAACATAAGTATCTCAAAAATGTATCAAAGATAAAAAAAGAGTTAAAAATGAATAAAAAGTAAGTGGGATATGTTTTTAAGACTATGGATTAGATAATGGATTCTTTTTTTTTGGGGGGGGGGGTGGCGGTGCTGGGGATCGAGATAATGGATTCTTAGTTATGACCCCAAAGCATGAACAACCAAAGAAAAAAGTAGGAAATTTGAAATTGATCAAAATTTAAAATTTCTGTGCTTCATAGGACACCATAAAGAAAGTAAAAAAAAAATCACAGAATGGGAGAAAATGCTCTGAAATTATCCATCTAATAGGTGTCATGCACAAAGAATATGTAAAGGACTGGGTATGGTGGCACACACCTGTAATCCTAGTGACTCTGGAGACTGAGGCAGAAGGATTGCAAGTTCAAGGCCAACCTTAGCAATTTAGGGAGGCCCTAAGCAACTTAGCCAGGCCCTGTCTCAAAATTTAAAAAATAAAAAGAGTTGGGGATATGATTCAGTGGCTGAGTGCCCTTAGGCTCAATCTCTGGTATCCCCCCCAAAAAAGGCAGGCAGCACTGAGGAGATAACTCACTTGTAAAGTACCCATGGGGTCAATCCCCAGTACCACAAAAACAAAGGATATATTAAGGACTCTTAAAAGTCAACAATATAGCGAGGCTTAGTGGTGCATGCCTGTAATTCCACCAGCTGGCGAGGCTGAGGCAGGAGAATCACAAGTTCAAAACCAGCCTCAGCAAAAGTGAGACCCTGTCTCTAAGTACAAAATAGGGCTGGGGATGTGGCTCAGTGGTTAAGTGCCCCTGAGTTCAATCCTGGTACCAAAAAAAAAAAAAATTCAACAATACAAAGAAAGAAAAGTCAAAGGATTTCAATAGATTTTTCCCCAAAGAATAATACTGGTCATGTTTGTTTTTTGAGGTACTGAGAATAGAACCCAGGGGTGCTTTACCCCTGAGCTATATCTATATCCCCAACCATTTTTGGGGGGTTTTCCCCCACTTGGTGGTTTTTTGTTTGTTCCTTTTGGAGACGGGGTCTGGCAAAGTTGCTGAGGTTGACCTTGAATTTGCCATCCTTCTGCCTCAGCCTCCCAAATCACTGGGATTACAATGCCACTGTGCCTGACTAGTTAATGACCAATGAATGAATGCAAAAATATCAACATTATTCGCCATCAGGGAAATGTAAATCAAAACCACTGAAGTTCCACTTCACATCTACTTGGGTGACTAAAAGACAATAAAAAATGTTGGAGAGGATTTGGAGAATTTGGAATCCTTATACACTGCTGGTGGGAAAGGTTCAGTTTCTTTGGGAAGTGGACTGGTAGTTCCTCAGAAGCTTAAACATAAAGTTAGGTAATTCAGCAATTTCACTACTGGAGGGAACTAAGAATGCCTCCACTCAAGCTTTTCTTTCTTTCTTTTTTTTTCAAGGCTGAGAACTGAACTC
Source organism: Sciurus carolinensis (assembly GCF_902686445.1). Taxonomy (NCBI): domain Eukaryota; kingdom Metazoa; phylum Chordata; class Mammalia; order Rodentia; family Sciuridae; genus Sciurus; species Sciurus carolinensis. The sequence goes on along the minus strand of NC_062215.1, from coordinate 52,211,652 downwards.
TGGGCCTTGTGTGCTAGGCAAGCTCTCTGCCACTGAGCTAAATCCCCAACCCCACCACTCAAACTTTTAAGCCCAAATAGTTGTAGTACATTTTAATAGCCAAGCGGTGAAACAAACTAATTATCCATCAATTGATGAATGAATAAACAAAATGAAAAGTATCTAGCTATCAAGCCATGAGAAGGTAGTGATAAGTCTTAAATTCATATTACTTAGTGGGAAAAACTAGTTTGAAAAGGCTACATGCTATATGATTCCAGTGAAATTTTATGGTAATTGATTATATCTTAGTTAAAATAATGTATATGGGGAACTTCCTATTTAGATAGTTATTATGAAACGAATATCCTGTAATTTTAGCATATATGTAAAAATTTTGAATTTAGGTGGTCTAGTGCCTTTTCTGGATGTGTAGCACATTGGGTGCTAAGTGATGTGCTATCAGTTGATGCTCCTGAGGAAGAAAATGATCAAATTAGGTTTAAAAAAAAAAAAAAAAAAAAAACCAAACTCTTTACCTTTGCAAATTCATCTGCCCCATGTCCTTTACGATTAAGGCTAGTCTTGGCCTTGACTGCATTCCAGTCATTCACCAGAAGAGAGTGGTTTGCTTTGTCTGACTCTAGTCTTTCCTTAGGCCCATCCTGGGGAAATGGTGGGAGCTCTAGCTGCACAGTCCCTTGGAGAACCTGCCACCCAGATGACATTGAACACCTTCCACTATGCCGGTGTGTCTGCCAAGAATGTGACACTGGGTGTACCCCGACTTAAGGAGCTCATCAACATTTCTAAGAAGCCAAAGACCCCCTCACTCACTGTCTTTCTGCTTGGCCAGTCTGCTCGAGATGCTGAGAGGGCCAAGGTAGGGAGTAATGGGCTTAGTAGGAAGAAAAGGAGGTGAAATCAAAACCACTTGAATCTAGAGTTTGGGATTCCCTTGATAGGATGGTTTTAAGAGGTGTTTGGAGTTACCCCAGTGTCTGTGTCATGAATCCGTTTGTCTTTCCAGGACATTCTGTGCCGCCTAGAACATACAACTTTGAGGAAGGTGACTGCCAATACAGCCATTTACTACGACCCCAATCCACAGAGTACAGTGGTGGCAGAGGATCAGGAGTGGGTGAATGTCTACTATGAAATGCCTGATTTTGATGTGGCCCGAATCTCCCCCTGGCTGTTGCGGGTAGAACTGGACCGAAAGCACATGACTGACCGAAAGCTGACTATGGAGCAGATTGCTGAAAAGATTAATGCTGGTAAGGCTGGGAGAGCAGTCCAGCTCAGGAGTCCCACCTGGGTTCCCACTTCTGTCATGTTTGCTGTACTTGGGTCCTGAAAAAGCCACCTACCCTCTTGCTATCAGTGTATCATCTCCACCCTCTAAGACACCTCCAGGGTCACTGTTCCCTGGTCCTTACACCTTCCAGGGCTCCTCTGTATTCTCTTTCTCTTCCCAGTATCCCCCTCCTTTCTAGAGGGAATCTTTGAGAAGAAAAGTTCTATGAAGAGAGGCCAGTCACAAAAAAACCCTGTGAGTGAAGAACTGGAAATGAACAGTGATCAGGAAGCAAGTCCTGTCCATACGACCTTTCTCATGGCTTATTATTATCCCTGCCAGGTTTTGGTGATGATTTGAATTGCATCTTTAATGATGATAATGCAGAGAAACTGGTCCTCCGTATTCGCATTATGAACAGTGATGAAAACAAGATGCAAGAGGTAACTGGGAACCAAGAAGAAATTGACATGTCACAGAAAACCATTAAATCTTGTTAGTGACCAAAGAAATTAAGATATAAGCAACATTAGTTACACCCACCTAATTTAGGAGTAGGGAATGATGTACCAAACTGTAGCAGAGCCAAAATCTTTGAAATTCGAAACAGCAGCCAAATAGATAAAACAGATGGTACTGAAAAGGGGTGATTCTCATAGCCCTGTCATTTGACTCTCCTCCCCCTGCAGCCCACTCTCCTAAAATAGTACATAGTTTAGCCAAGAGAGTAAGGGGCATTGTTAGGGACAGGCTGGATGATAGGAATTGCTGTGTCCTCAGGAAGGTGGTATTGCAGCAGATATAATGCGATTCATAAAATTATTTGACCAGTGACTTAACTCCTGGGCATGGTTTCTGAGAGATTGTCCTGTATATGCAGATGCCTACTGCTTTAATAATAAAAACCCAAAAACTCATCAACTTCTTATCTCTCATCTAATAGTTAAGAAAATGTTAATGTATCTCGATGGAATGCAGTGTACACCCACTGAAAAGGGTCATTGTCAAGTTAGTAGCAGCCTAGCAAGCACTTAAGCATCAGAAGCAGAGCAGGGACTTACTGGTCACTGCCCTCAAGGGCACATACATGGTGCTAGACAGACTGTGAAAGTAAAAACTATTAATGGTGATAGGGTGTGGTTGCTTCTTCTTAGTTTTCTTTTAATATTTTTGTAAAATCATGATGAAAAGTAGTCTTATTGGGGCCAAGCCTTGTGAGGCAATAATTTGGAGTGAGAGTGGGGAAGAGACCCAAGGGTTCTAGGAGTGCTGATCTCACTTGCATCCCAGGGAAGAAGAGGTGGTAGACAAGATGGATGATGATGTTTTCCTGCGCTGCATCGAGTCTAACATGCTGACAGATATGACCCTGCAGGGCATTGAGCAGATCAGCAAGGTCAGCCTTCTTCTCCACAACTGTTGTCCTCCCATCTGTCCCTTACCCTGTCCTGTTTGGCTCAACTCAAGCTCACTCTGCTTCACCAGGTGTACATGCACTTGCCACAGACGGACAACAAGAAGAAGATCATCATCACGGAGGATGGGGAGTTCAAGGCCCTGCAGGAGTGGATCCTAGAGACGGATGGTGTCAGTTTAATGCGGGTACTAAGTGAAAAGGATGTGGATCCTGTGCGCACCACTTCCAATGACATTGTGGAGATCTTCACGGTGAGCTTACTACCCAGTGGTCTTCCCTGGGGCTCGTTTCAGAATGAGATTTCAGGTTGTCATTCTGTGCTGTTTGTTCACAGGATTTCCTTGTTCAAGTTTTTTCTGCCTGAATCCATTTTTGAAGTATGGGATATACTAATTGATCCCTGACTCCCTCCCTGTGGATCTGGGTGGTTGGTAGGGCAGGTAGAGGAACAGAGCTAACCTGGACTTGATTCTTCCCCCTCATCTCCATGAAGGTGCTGGGCATTGAGGCTGTGCGGAAGGCCCTAGAGCGGGAACTGTACCATGTCATCTCCTTTGATGGTTCCTATGTCAATTACCGGCATTGGCTCTCTTGTGTGATACCATGACCTGTCGTGGCCACTTGATGGCCATTACCCGACATGGAGTCAACCGCCAGGATACTGGACCTCTCATGAAATGTTCCTTTGAGGAACGGTAATGGCAGAATTTGTCTAAGCAGGGTGGGAGGAAGGAGCTCTGCAAAAGAGGAGTGTGAATGTGTGTTGGATATCAGTGCTGTTCTTCCACTCTGGGGCAGTTGGACTGCAACTATGGCGGAGGGCACCCTGGGTGCTGGGGGTGGGGGTCTGATGGGGCCTGTCCTCTTCTGGTGTTTAGGTGGATGTGCTTATGGAAGCAGCTGCCCATGGGGAGAGCGACCCCATGAAGGGGGTGTCTGAGAATATTATGCTGGGCCAGCTAGCTCCAGCTGGCACTGGCTGTTTTGACCTCCTGCTCGATGCAGAGAAGTGCAAGTACGGAATGGAGATCCCTACCAACATCCCTGGCTTGGGGGCTGCTGGACGTGAGTATAAGGGCCTCAATTGAGCAGAACCTGACTAGGCCTGCAAAGAGATGAGGCAGGACTTGGCTGGGACAGTTGTTATTCCCTGGGTCCTATTCCTCATGAGTCACTGGGCCTCTTTGCAGCTACTGGCATGTTCTTCGGCTCAGCACCCAGTCCCATGGGAGGAATCTCTCCTGCCATGACACCCTGGAACCAGGGTGCAACCCCAGCCTATGGCGCCTGGTCCCCAAGTGTTGGTGAGTATCCTGGCCCAGGAAGAGGGCCCTCAGGTGGTCCAGAAGTGGGTGAGCTGGGATAGTGGACAGTAAATTTTGTAGATGGTGGAGTCCATGGTAACTGGGCAAAGGTGGATGGATGGGCTCCTGCTCTGGTTTCAACCTGTTCCTCTCCCTTCCAGGGAGTGGCATGACTCCAGGGGCAGCTGGCTTTTCTCCCAGTGCTGCTTCAGATGCCAGTGGTTTAGCCCAGGTTACTCCCCTGCCTGGTCTCCCACACCAGGCTCTCCGGGCTCTCCTGGCCCCTCAAGCCCATACATCCCTTCACCAGGTGAGTTGTTACTGCCAAGTTACCTCATTTCCTCCTCGAACTTCTCTTCTGGACAAGTCTTTTAATTATATATTTACATTGTTCACTTCTTTCCCACAGGTGGTGCAATGTCACCCAGCTACTCACCAACATCACCTGCTTACGAGCCTCGTTCTCCTGGGGGCTATACCCCCCAGAGTCCCTCATATTCTCCCACTTCACCCTCCTACTCCCCAACCTCTCCATCCTATTCTCCAACCAGTCCTAACTATAGCCCCACATCACCCAGCTATTCCCCAACATCACCCAGCTACTCGCCACATCGCCTAGTTATTCACCAACCTCTCCAGCTACTCTCCAACCTCTCCTAGCTACTCACCAACATCCCCAAGCTACTCACCAACATCACCCAGCTATTCCCCAACTTCTCCTAGCTACTCACCAACATCTCCCAGCTATTCACCAACATCTCCCAGTTACTCACCGACTTCACCCAGCTACTCCCCCACTTCCCCTAGCTATTCACCAACATCTCCCAGCTACTCACCTACATCTCCAAGCTACTCACCAACTTCCCAAGTTACTCACCCACCAGCCCAAACTACTCTCCAACCAGTCCCAATTATACCCCAACATCGCCTAGCTATAGCCAACATCACCCAGCTACTCGCCTACTAGTCCCAACTACACACCGACTAGCCCCTAATTACAGCCCAACCTCTCCAAGCTACTCCCCAACTTCACCCAGCTATTCACCAACCTCACCAAGCTATTCCCCTTCAAGCCCACGGTACACACCACAATCTCCTACCTACACCCCAAGCTCTCCCAGCTACAGCCCCAGCTCTCCTAGCTACAGCCCTACCTCACCCAAGTATACCCCAACCAGTCCTTCCTACAGCCCCAGCTCACCAGGAGTATACCCCAACCTCTCCCAAGTACTCGCCTACCAGCCCCAAATATTCACCCACTTCTCCCAAGTACTCTCCTACCAGCCCACCTATTCGCCCCACTACCCCAAAGTACTCACCAACATCTCCAACTTACTCACCAACGTCTCGGTCTATACCCCAACCTCCCCCAAGTATTCACCTACTAGCCCCACTTATTCACCAACCTCCCCTAAGTACTCACCCACCAGCCCCACCTACTCGCCCACCTCCCTAAAGGCTCTACCTACTCTCCTACTTCCCCTGGCTACTCACCCACCAGCCCCACCTACAGCCTCACCAGCCCAGCCATCAGCCCGGATGACAGTGATGAGGAGAACTGAGGGTAAGCAGGGCGCAGCAGCAGCTGGCTAGGGCCAGAGACAACCTTGGTGGCGCCCTATAATCCTCTCACCTCCCTCCTGGACTGTGACCCCCAACCCAGCTCCCTTGTACATAATTCCTTGTGACAGAGATCGCCCTAAAAGTTCTAGATCCTGTTTCTGATGGGGCTTTTTGTCTTGTTCACTTGTGCTGTCTCAGAACCCACTGACCTAGCTGTGGGGTTCTTCCTATCCCACCTACCCCATTGCCTGACCCCACAGTGAAGGTCCTTCCTGGCCTGTAACTTCATTGGGGTTAAAGGGTCTTTTTAACTTTATAGGGTAGTTCCTGCTGAGTTATACATCTGATCCTCGGGAAGAACAAAGTTTAAGCTGCCTTTTGTCTGTTATTTTATTTTTTGAAGTTTAAATAAAGTTTACTAATTTTGACCAAAAATGTGTACATTGTGTGCTTAATTGGTGCTCAGGGGAGCCAAGAATTCCAGGCCTTGCCCCTATCTGGAAAAGTTTAAAAAGGGAAGAATACAGAAACAGGAAATGATCACCTTTAATCCCACCACTAGGGGGCACATTTTCTTTGGTATTTTTTTCTATACATTTGAGTCTCAACAAATGAACAAAAAATACACTTTCATTTCAGCCTCACAACAGCAGTGAAAAGATTATGGACACCGAAATATATTTTAAAGCTGAAGTAAAAGGATTTGGGGATAATTGGCTATTTTCAGTTGTTCATTTCTTTCTTTCATTGGCACCTGATGTGGATATCAGACTTTGTTCACCTCTGCAAGTTAATTGTAGAGCTATTTTGTCATCTTTTTGTTTGTTTGTTTGTTTGGTGGTGCTGGGGATTGAACCCAGGGCCTTGTGCATGCAAGGCAAGCACTTTAGCAAATGAGCTGTATCCCTAGCCCCTATTTGTCATTATTTTATATTTTGAAATATTTCAAAGATCTTCCTGGATTTTCATTTCTATTTTTGTGTGTTTTAAGATATAACAAGGGCAGGGGAGGTGGCTTAGTGGTAAAGTGCTCCTGGGTTCAATACCCTGTATCCAAAAAATAAAAAATAAATAAAAAGATATACCAATGTTCAACACTTGAATATCCCACCCAGCTTGAGAAATTGAATCTTAGTATCATTTATATGTGCCCACTGTAACATGGCCTTCCTACTTCCCCAGAGCTGTGATCTTAAATGTTTTAGTGGTTTTACAGACTATTTACATACATCCTTAAGAATATTTGGTGGTGCACACCTGTAAGCCCAGCAACTTGGGAGGCTGAGACAGGATTTCGAGTTCAAAGCCAGCCTCAGCAACAGTGAGGCACTAAGCAACTCAGTGGGACCCTGTCTCTAAATAAAATACAAAATGGGGCTATGGTTGTGGCTCAGTGGTTGAGTGCCCCTGAGTTCAATCCCTGGTGCCAGAAAAAAAATACATTATTTCATGTGTTTTTGAACCTAATATAAATAAAATCACATTGTATTATGTCCTTTGTGGCATGCTTATTTATTTCATTTATTTTTTTGCTGGGGATTGAACCAAGGGTTCCTCTACCATTAAGCTACACCCCCAGCCATATTGAGAGGGTGTCTTGAAGTTGCCCAGGCTGGCCTCAAACATGTCATCCTCCTGCCTCAACCTCCTGAGTAGCTGGGATTACAGGCATGCACTACCTTCCCTGATTTGACATGTCCATTAAAAAATTAACATTAAGTTTTAGAGATTCATCCATGTTGAGGTTTATAGTTATTCATTTATTTTTACCATAGAGTAGACTATTTTTCATTGTCTGAATATATACTTTAAGCTAGGTGCAATGGTGTACACCTGTAATCCAGTGACTCAGGAGGCTAAAGCAGGATTGCAAGTCAAGGCCAACCTCACCAATTTGGCAAAGCCCTATCAAAAAAGGACTGGGGTCCTCTTGGCTTCCTGATCATGTGAGCTGCTTCCCTCCACCACACTCTTCTGCTGTGATGTTCTATCTTACCTGGAGCCCTGAGGAATGGAGCCAGCTGTCAATGGAGAGACCTCTGAAACCATGCTTCCTGTGCTCCACATAGCATCCAGAATTAGAAGTGTGTGAGACTGTCTCATGGAAAACAGAAGCTAACAGATTGTCAAATAAGATTAGCCATTTGCCAATTAGATAAAACATAAAAATGACTTGTGTGTTAGTCATCAAGTTGGATTGTTTCCTAGGTCTCAACCAGTGACAAGTTAATCCTCTGTCCAATCTCATCAGGATTTAGGTGTTTATCCAGTTTTCCAAACCAAAATCCAGAAATGAAACTAAGCCCAGTGAATATTCACTGATCATCTAATGTGTTCTCTAAGGCATTGACCAAGGCACTGCCATATGTTACTTCCTTTATCCTCTAAACCATCTCTTGAATAAAGGGAAGTACCTGTTCTGTAGTTCAGAAAAATGGCATCATCTCAAATAACCACAATGAAATTAACTGTTAGTGATGGGTTCAGAGCATACTGTCCCAGGATTTGGGGTATTTTAAATTGTAAGAATTGAGAACAACACATGCAAGAAGAATTTCTGACCTTCCCTTAAAGTCCTAAGTCCAGGGCTGGGGTTGCAACTCAGTGGTAGAACACTTACCTATCACATGTGAGGCACTGGGTTCAATCCTCAGCACCACATTAAAAAAAAATAATAAAGGTATTGTGTCCATCTACAACTAAAACATTTTTTAAAATGTTCCAAGTCCAGAGGAAATACGTACCTTTATGTCCAATGATAGAGAGCACAGGAGTATGGTCAGTTTGCCTGTCCTTGAGCTCATGCACCACAGGAATGAAGTAATTTGACCTTCAGGGATGGCACCATAAGTTCTAAGAAATGGCTCTCTCTCTAGGCTACAAGTGAATTCTGATTGACAAAGAATAGCTTGGAATGTAGCCTTTGAATCACCTCTTTAAAATTTCTCTGTTACTCCTGTCAGGACAGGCAGAATCACTGCCTCTGGGATGGGAGCCCCCAGCCAGCATTTCTCCTTTGCTAGCAAAGCAATAAAACTTCTTTCTCCCATTTTTTTTTTTTTTTTTTTTTTTTTAGAAAAAAGACGGGATGTAGTTTAGTTGTACAGCAATGCCACGTTAATCCCTAATATCGCAAATAGTAATAATAGTTTAATGAAGCATATTTGTTATGACATTACCCCCAGGAGAACTCCTGTACCTGTCTGATGGTACATTAATACATGAGATTTTCTAGGGTATATCCTGGAAATAGAATTGCTGAATCATTGGATGTGTAGTAGGTGCTTTGATTTCAACGTGTATCCCTTCCAAAATTCATGGAAACTTAATCTCTGTTGTGGTGGTATTAAAGAGGTGGGTCTTTGGGGAAGTGATTAAGTGAGAAGGATTCTGCCCTGGTGAATGAATTAATGCCCTTATAAAAGAAACTTTAAGAGAGTTACCCTTTTGTTTGTTCACTCTTATACCATGTGAGAACATAGCAATCCTCCCCTCTTGCCCTTCCACCTTCCACCATGTGACACGTTTATTCACCCAGAGGATGCAACAAGACACCATCTTGGAAACAGACCAAGTCCTCACTGAACTTACCAGCACCTTAATGTTGGATTTCTCAGTCTCCAGAACTGTGAGGAATAAACATGTACTGTTTATAAGTTATCCAGTCTCAGGCACACGTGGACTATAACACTAAGTGATAACAGTTTCCTAAAATGATTCTAGTAGTTTACAATCCTACCAGCAGTAATTGAGGATTCCCTTGCTCCACAATCTTCAATATTGTGATATTGTCCAAATTTGAAAATTTTACCTGTCCACTGGGTATGAAATAATACTTTGATATGCTTTAAAAAACTTGCATCTCCTGGGTTATTCTTTTTTTTTTTTTTTTTTTTTTTTTTTTTTTTGTGGTTCTGGAGATTGAACCCAGGGCTTTGTACTTGCCAGTCACATGCTCTACAAACTGAGCTATATCCCTAGCCCTCTCCTGGGTTATTAAAGAGACTGAGCATCTTATGATTTCACAACGCTTTTGTGAAATATATACTTACCTTTTGCTTGTTCTTCATTTTTTTTAAGCAGTGCCAGAGATGGAAACCAGGGCATGCTAGGCAAGTGCTCTACTTACTGAAATACATTCCCAGTCCCTTGTCCTCCAAAACTTTATTTTGCTTCAATACACCTAGATCTTTAATCTACATAAAATTGTTTTTTTGTTTTGTTTTGGTTTTGCTTTTGCAGTGCTGGGCATCAAACCCAGGGCCTTGTGCATGTTATGTAATGACCCTACCATTGAACTACATCCCCAGACCCCCTAAAATTGATTTAATTGTTGGGAAAAGCAATCCAATTTTTTTTTTCCACATGGATGACTAATTATCTCAACATAATTTATTAAATGATCCACCGCCTTTAAGCTATCTCATCTGAATTATTTCTATGTGTTCATCAGTTTATTTTTTTTTCTTGGCGGGGCAGATACTAGGGATTGAACCCTGGGGAGGTCTTGCTAAGTTGCTGAGGCTGACCTTGAATTTGGGATTCTGTACTTCAGCCTCCAGAGTTGCTAGATTACAGATGTGCCTCACCATGCTCAGCCTGTTTCTATGTTCTTTTTTTTTTTAATTTTTAAAAAACAGTTGTAGATGGAAACAATACCTTTATTTGTTTTTATGTGGTGCTAAGTATCAAACCTCACATGTGCTAGGTAGGTACTCTACCATTGAGCCACAACCCCAGCCCCTGTATGTTCTTTATTCTCTTCCTTTGGTCTCTTCTCTTTCTTTGTGAATACGACATCTTTTAACTTACTATTGTTTTAATGTCTAGTAATGCAAAATTTCCTTGCTTGTTCTTCAACAATTTTTTTGGTTATTTTTGGTCTTTTGCTCTTTTATCAAATATTTAGTTTGCCCATAGAAATAACCTAGCTAGGGCTAGGGTTGTAGCTTCGTGCTAGAGCGCTTGCCTTGTGTGTGTGAGGTACTGGGTTCAATCCTCAGCACCACATAAATAAAGAAAATAAAGAAAATAAAATAGTTGTCCATCTACAACTAAAAACAAAAATAATACAAAAAAATAACCCAGCTAGGAAGTTTCACTAAATCTACAGCTCAATGAGGGGAGAGCTACACTGTTTTCCTGTCCTAAAACATGAGATATTTCTCTATTTGGTTTTTCTTTTGTGTTCTTTAATTGTATAGCTTTTCTATACAATTGAGGGGAGAGCTACACTGTTTTCCTGTCCTAAAACATGAGATATTTCTCTATTTGGTTTTTCTTTTGTGTTCTTTAATTGTATAGCTTTTCTATAAGAGTTCCCACTTCTTTTGTTAGATTTGTTTCTATGTTATTGATATGATACAGTATGTTTTTTATACCTAATTAACCGTTTTCTCCTCTTCTTTTATTTATTTATTCAGTGTGTGTGTGTGTGTGTGTGTGTGTGGTACTGGGAATTGAACCCAAGGGTCTTACATGCCCCAAAAGCATTCTACCACCAAGCCATACTCTCAGCCCCTTAATTTTTTAGTATCTTGATAGATAGAAGTGAAATCACTTTTTTATCTATTTTATATATAGTAGACTTTGTAATATTTCAATCTATTATCAATAGATTTTTGTTTTATCCGTAGTCATATCACATATACATAACGCCAAGTTTGTTTTTTCCTTTCTAATTATTGGAATTTTCATTTCCTGTGTTACTACACTCAGGAATTTGAGTAAGTTGCCGACTAGGAGAACAACTCATCTTTGTGCTTGATCTGAAAAAAGAATGCTTCCTTGTACAATTATTCTATGTCAATTAAAAAGAAAAAAATTTTTAAAGAATACTTTCATTGTTTCACTATGAAATACTATGTGTGCTTCATGTTGTTTTTCTAAATAAACTTTAATCAAGAAAGTAACCTATATCTACTTTGCTAAGAGATCTTATTATGAATGAATATTACAATTTCTTAAACATTTTTCATGCAAAGTTTTGTTAGCCTCAAGGTGTTTGGGATTTTCTGTTCTTTCAACAAATATGGAATTGTCTGTTCATTTGAGTACTTGGTAACACTCACTTGAACTGTGGTCAGAGTCAGATGCTAGGCATTTTTGTTATGGGAAGATGTTTATGTACAGATTGAATTTTTTTAAATTCATTACAGGACTAACCAAGTTTTGCATTTCTTTTTTACTTAGTTTTGATAAATTGTGTTTTCCTAGGAACTTACTTGCAAATAAAATTGTTCATAACATTTTATTAATTTTTGTTAGGTTTCATTTCTACTCTTTTTGGACTTATTTCACCTTTTTGCTTCCTGTATTGTTTATTTTGTTTACTTACCCAGCCATCTTTCCAGAGAATGGTCTCCTTTTTACTCTTTAATAATGAACTACTTTGATTTTTGACTCTGTTACATGGCTGAATTCTAATTCATTAACTTTTGTTCTCAGCTGTATTGTTTTCTGCCTTTCTACTTTGGAGGGTATTCTTTCTTTTTAATAGTTTCTTTAATTTGCACATGCTTTAAAGCTCTAAACTGTTATGTTGCATTTTTAAAGAAACTCAACAGGAAAACAAGTCTTATATTTATTTCAATTATTATTATTATTTTTTTTAGGTACTGGGGATTGAACTCAGGGACACTCAACCACTGAACCACATCTCCAGCCCTATCTTGTATTTTATTTAGGGACAGGGTCTCACTGAGTTGTTTAGGGCCTCACTAAGTTGCTGAGGCTGGCTTTGAACTCTCGATCCTCCTCCCTCAGCCTCCTGAGTCACTGGGATTACAGGCAGGTGACACTGTGCCTGGCTTATATTTACTGAGATATGCAGCCTTTCCTATGCTGAAAATCTGTTTCTCCTGGTATCATCCCTTCAACCTGAAGAGCTTTCTTTACTTTTTTTGTTTTTGTTTTTGGGCTTTATTTTTGTATCAGGGATTGAACCCAGGGGTGTTTAACCAGTGAGCCACATCCTCAGGATGTAACTGGGTCAGGAAGCAGGGGATGAACAGCCTGGCACAGTCGCAGGACTTGCAATCCTCCTGTCTCAGTCTCCTGAGTCACTGGGATTATAGGTACGTACCACCATGTCCAGCTTCTTTAGTATTTCTTATAGAACAGTACTGCTGGTGACTAATGATCTTGGTTTCTTTTATCTGAAAAATACCTATTTTGCTTTCATTCCTAAGGAATATCTTCATTAAATATCAGAGTCTGCTCTGACAGGTTTCTTTTTTTCTTTTAGCACTTTCAAGATGTCCTATTACTTTCTGGCCTTCATAGTTTCTGACAAGAAATTCAGTCTTTTGAATTATTATTTTCCTTGTGTCCAGTCTCTGTCTACCATGCCTTCAAGATTTTATTTTTATCTTTGGTTTTCAACAGTTTGGCTTTGATGTATTAGTCAGGGTTCTCCAGAGAAACTAAACCAATAGGATATACAGAGATATATAAGAAGCTTACACAATTATGAAGGCAAAGAAGTTTTACAATATACTGTCTGTAAGCTGGAGAAACAGGAAATCTGGTATTAATATTCAGTCTGAGTTCAAAGGCCCAAGAGCTGGAGGTGGTATTGGTAGTGGTGCTGATATTAAGTCCCAGAGTCTGAAGATCCAAGAACTAGAAGCTCCTAGGTCCAAGGGAAGGAGAAGAGGGATATTTGAACTGAAGGGAAGAGAGAGTTCCACCTTTTTAAAAAAATTTTAGTTGTTGATAGACTTTTATTTTATTCATTTATTTAATGCTGTGCTGAGAATTGAACCCAGTGCCTCACACATGCTAGGTTGTGACTACTGAGTCACAATCCCAGCCCAGTCACAACCCCAGCCCCCACTTTTTTTGTTATATCCTACCCTCAATGGATTGAATGATGCCCACTCTCCTTGGTGAGGAAGAATCTTTTTCTTTTTTCTTTTCTTTTTGTACTGAGAATAGAACCCAAAAGCACTTAACACTGAGATATATCCCCATACCTTTTTAAATTTTGAGACAGGATCTCGATAAATTGACCAGGTTGACCTCAAATTTGTGATTCTACCTCAGCTTCCCTAGTGGCTGGGATTATAGGCATGTACCACTCACTGCTCCCAGCTAAGAATCTCTGCTTAGTTTACTGCTTCAAACACTAATCCCTTCCAGAAACACTTCTCAGACACAACGAGAAATAATGTTTTTCCAGTTATCTGGGCATCCCTTAATGCAGTCAAGTTGACACATAAAATTACCCATCACAGGATGTAACTGGGTCAGGAAGCAGGGAATGAACAGCCTGGCGCAGCCGCAGCAAAGCAGCACGTGTCAGGAACCCACATCTGGGAGTGAATGACGTGTGGTGGAACCCCAAGTAGGAAGAATGATATAAAAATGAAAAAACATCAATGTGTGCTTCAAATGTGGCAAGAAAAGAATAAGGGCTGCTGGTTATAGTTGCCCAAGTTCAGGATTTCACATTGGAAGGAATTAGACATAAATTCTATTTTCTTAGTTCCAATACATTTCTCTTGGGAAATTTCTAAAAGAGGAGTTTGTTGAAGAAAAGTATGCTTCTTGAATCAACTGCAGTCTCTCCACTACACACAGCTCTGAAGGCTACTAACAGGATAGAAGCAAATTAAACTGAAAGCTCATTTGCTGCTCAGAAAAACAAAGAAATGGAATTTTTTGTTTTTGCTTTTGTTTACTTTTTTAAAAATACTTTTTTAGTTGTTGATGGATCTTTATTTTTATTTATTATTTATATGCAGTGCTGAGAATTGAACCCAGTGCCTCACACATGCTAGGCAAGTGCTCTACCATTGAGTCACAAACCCAGCCCCCAGACATGGAGTTTTGAGGAATGAAGTTAGTATGGTGTCAGCCATAGGGGATCAGGACACAGCCAGACAACGTGGACCAATTCAAACTGCGTTTTTGTTTTGTTTTGTTTTTCTGTCTGCTTTCAGTACTAATGGTGGTGATACTGGTCATCATTGCTACTGAGGTAGAGTGGTGTCAATATCAAAATGCTGATCAATTTCAGTGGACCTGATTGGGTGACTTTGGTTCCCAGAAGGATAAAAGAAACTAACAACCTAGAAGTACCTGAAGGCTCAGAAACTTTTCCTTCTAGGTGTTATTACAAAGACCAGTGGAGGACCAGAGGTTTTAAGATGCACTATTTTAATGACCCTGACAACATTACAGAATGCTTACAAAGAAAAATGGTGTATTTATTTGGTGACTTGACAATCACGCAATAGTTTGAATACCTTACTACATTTGCTCCAGACTTAGTGGCATTGCAAATGGGTACTCCCAAGAATGTGAATCCCTTCCTTGCACTGGACCAGAAGCACAACATCCTGCTCAAATACCACTGCCATGGTCCACCCATCTGCTTCATGACTACCTTTAGCAATGAGTTCCGTTATGTGGCAGATGAACTGAATGGGATCATGGGAGGGAGGAACACAGTGATTGCCATAGCTCAATGGTCTCACTTCAGCACCTTCCCCTTGGAAGTGTTTATCCGTCAGCTCAGGAACATCCATGGGTTGGTGGTCCAGCTCCTGGATTGAAGCCCTAAGACTGTGGTGGTCATCCACACAGTCAATGCCTAAGAACTGAGGCCCGAAGTGAGCCTCTTCAACAGTGACTGGTACGACTTTCCACAGGACGCCATCCTTCAGAGGATGTTCTCAGGGGTTGGAGTATATCTCGTTGATGCCTGGGAGATGACCCTGGCCCATTACCTCCCCCACAAGCTGCACCCAGATAAAGTTATTGTGAAGAACCAGCTGGACATGTTCCTATCTTTTGAGACCTAACTTGCTCTGGAGGGGACTAGAAGAATCACATTCTGTGACATCCACAATTGATTTGCGGTGCATAGAGTTTGTGGGTGACCCCATTATGAGATGGCTACCATCAATATGTAGAAAACTTTAAAAAGTGCTGTATTTTATGTAATGATCTGTAAGGAACTTGGAAAATGCAGGCTACATTATGTCTACCTATAGTATTTTTTCCAATCTTGACTTAACCATAGTGGAATTCTTATTAACAGCATCTACACACTGTATTGCCCTTGTAACCAAAGATGCTAATGAGTTTATTTGAACTAGCTTCTTCTGGGAGTGGAGACTACTGTGTTAAAGCTTGTGAGAAATGTTTTGATGTAAATGGAAGGGACAAATTTGGTTGTCAGTGGAAGTGTTTATAGCATATGTGGTAAAGGAAATTGAATATATCTGCATGAATAGTGCAAGTGGTCCATCTTTGCAGGGGTGAATTAAAGAGGGTTTATGCACTAAAATCTGCAGTGCCCCAGCAGTGTCTCTTGAGCTACCTTTTCTGAATTATTTGAAAAGGTCAATGTGCTTGGTCAGAATTTTATAGTGTAGGATATTAATAATTTCCTGCTTTTATCTAGGAAAGAAGAGGAAATATGAAAGAGCAGTATAGAAAATCTGTGCTTTGAATGGATATTTGCATTGGATATTATTCTTATTTGATTCGCTAAATTTTTGTGTGACAAGTATTTATTCTAAAATAACCACTTTGGAACTGAAAGGGGGAAATCTGTACCTAGAAGTTTATTTTTATGTTCTAAAGTTTGAGGCGTTTTAAGAATTGACTTTTATGTAAAGAATGCTATTTATTATTATAAAGATGTAGAAGTTTTTCCTGCCAAAATAAAATAAAATAAAATAAATTACTCTTCACAACATGGTCAGGCATAGTTTTCTTATTTGTTCTGTTGGGGTTTCCCTGATTTTTTTGATTCTGTAAATCTGTGTCTTTCACCATATTTGGGGAAATTTTAAACATTATTTTTTCAAATATGTTTTCTGCCTGTTCTTTTCTTCTGGGAGTCTAATAACGTGCATATTAGACTTTGATTTTTACCCCACAGTTTCCTGAGGCTCATTCATTTTTTTCAATGCCTTTATTTATTTTATTTATTATTTATTTATTTATTTATTTGCTGAGGATTGAACACAATGCCTCACACGTGCTAGGCGGGCACTCTAACACTGAGCCACAATCCCAGCTTGGCGCATTCATCTTTAAAATCTTTTTCTCTCTTCTTTAAATAATGTCTATTGATCTATCCTCAAATGTACTAATTTCCTCTGTTATTTACATTTTGCTATTAAACCTATCAGTGAACTTTTCATATTAGAGACTATGTTTTTCAGTTCTAGAATTTTATTGGTATATAAAATTAATCCTCATTATTTTCTTTTTTTTAATTTATTTTTATTGTAAACAAATGGGATACATGTTGTTTCTGTTTGTACATGGAGTAACAGCATACCTATTGCATAATCATACATTTACATAGGGTAATGATATTTGATTCATTCTGTTATTTTTTCCTTCCCCCCACCCCTCCCACCCCTCTTTTCCCTCTATACAGTCCCTCCTTCCTCCATTCTTGCCCCCCCCTCCCACCCCCCATTATGTGTCATCATCCGCTTATCAGTGAGATCATTCGCTTTTTGGATTTTTGAGATTGGCTTATCTCACTTAGCATGATATTCTCCAATTTCATCCATTTGCCTGCAAATGCCATAATTTTATTATTCTTTATAGCTGAGTAATATTCCATCATATATATATATATATATATATATATATATATATATATACCACAGTTTCTTCATCCATTCATCAATTGAAGGACATCTAGGTTGGTTCCACAGTCTGGCTATTGTGAATTGAGCAGCTATGAACATTGATGTGGCTGTATCTCTGTAGTATGCTGATTTTAAGTCCTTTGGGTATAGGCTGAGGAGTGGGATAGCTGGGTCAAATGGTGGGTCCATTCCAAGTTTTCTAAGGAATCTCCACACTGCTTTCCAAAGTGGCTGCACTAATTTGCAGCCCCACCAGCAATGTATGAGTGTACCTTTTTCCCCACATCCTCTCCAACACTTATTGTTGCTTGTATTCTTGATAATCACCATTCTAATTGGGGTGAGATGGAATCTTAGTGTAGTTTTGATTTGTATTTATCTTATTACTAAAGATGGTGAACATTTTTTCATATGTTTGTTGATTGCTTGTAGATCTTCTTCTGTGAAGTGTCTGTTCATATCCTTAGCCCATTTGTTGATGGGGTTATTTGTATTCTTGGTGTAGAGTTTTTTGAGTTCTTTATATATTCTGGAAATTAGTGCTCTATCTGAAGTATGAGTGGCAAAGATATTCTCCCACTCTGTAGGCTCTCTCTTCGCATTGCTGATAGTTTCCTTTGCTGAGAGAAAGCTATTTAGTTTGACTCTATCCCAGTTGTTGATTCTTGCTTTTATTTCTTGTGCTATGGGAGTCCTGCCTCATTATTTTTAATAGTCAAGTTCTATAAATTTGTCATGAACGCTAAATTAGCAAATACTGAATCATTGCTCCTAGAAAAAATACAAGGTTAGGTACTTGCAAGCTTCCGGTTACATTTTCTTCAACTGATCAATATATAACCTTCTTTTACCTTATTTAATGTATATTGTTAATTCATTTCTGTTGGACTTACGGTTAACAGCATTATAATTCATGCCAGTATTAAGCTTATTTAGTACATGTATTTTCTCTATAGGATACATAACAGCCTACTTACACTTAGGAACACCAGATAGCATTTCAACACTATGCTTGATAGGGAGGCATTTAAAGCAGCAAAATCAGAAACAAAAGCACAAAAAATAAAAATATGAAAAAACAAAAAATGTGAAAAACATGTCACTAAATAGACTGAGAAAAACACACTTGTTTATAGTATGAGACAGGAAAGAAGGAAGAGCAATGTTCATTCAACCTCAGCTGTGAATGTATACACTTAGGTGACTCAAAATTTTGCCAATCTGCACATATACGCAAATAAACACGAGTATTGACTTTAAAGTTACCAACAGATTTTAGGAAGTAGGCAAATTTGCTAAGATGGCCTCCACAAACAGGATTAATTTTCTCTATGTGTTTCTCTTTCCTTCTTTGTCTTCTGAGAGTTCTTGTTTTTAAATTCATTCTCCAAGTATTTTGTTTGTTTATGCGTGTGTGTTAGTTACTGGGGATTGAACCCACAGGTGTTTTACCACTGGACTAGATCCCCAGCCCTTTTTACTTTTCTTTTTGAAACAAGAATGCAGAGGCTGGTGGTTGAATTTGCAATCCTCCTGTCTCAGCCTCCTGAGTTGCCAGGATAACAGGTATGCTGCACTGCACCGGGCCCTCATTTTGCAGTTTCTTGGCTCTTACGAGCCTCATGGTACCTTATATGTTGCTTTATAACTTTCGATTGTGAGCTGCTCTTTTCCCTTGCTTTTTTTTTTTTTTTTTTTTTTTTGCAGTGCTGGGGATCGAACCCAGGGCCTTGTGCTTGCAAGGCAAGCACTCTACCGACTGAGCTATCGCCCCAGTCCTCCCTTGCTTTTTATCTGTGAGAGAACTTTGAGTCCTGGCTGAAGTGGCATAACTCTAGAGAGAATTTGTACTATTTGTTTCTTTCTGGTGCCTACGTGTGCTACCAACCCTGGAACACTTTAAATTCTGTTCTTTTCTTGTTTGAGCACAAACCATAGAGCCCAAACATGGCTTTGGCTTCAGATTCTCACAAGAGACCTGTCTTTCTTCCATCCAGTGTCAAGACAAACAAGTTTTATTTTTTTGCTGCCTCCTTCCCTGAAATGTTTTTCTGTTTTCTCATATGCCTTTGCACTGAGGTTATAGGAGGTCCCAGTGTATGTGGAAATCTCCCACTATCTTGTTATGTTGAGGCCTGAGTTGTATCTCTTGTCCCCCACATTCCAGAGAACAATCTGGACAAAATTCAAGGTTTCCTGTGTTTCATAGAAGCCCTTGGGAAGAAAGGCTGACTTTGGTCCTCATTTATCTCCCTGGCTTCCTGATTTTACTTCATTTTGGCCTCTGTAGAAATGCTTCTTATTGTGCCAGCTCAGTGTTTTTTGGTGTTTTTGTTTGTTTGTTTGTTTTTGTTTTTTGTTTTTAGTACTGAGGATTGAACCCAGAGGCACTTTGCCACTGAGCTACATCCTCACCCCTTTTTTATTTTGGGACAGTCTTGCTAAGTTGTTTAGGGCCTCGCTAAATTGTCCAAGCTGGCCTCAAATAGGTGTGTGCTACCATGCCGGGCCTAGCAGTGTTTTTGTTTTTTTGTTTTTTTAATATATTAAATATTTATATGTGTGTGTGTGTGTGTGTGTGTGTGTGTGTGTGTGTATTATATATATATATATTTTAGTTGTAAATGGATACAATACCTTTATTTATTTATTTTTATGTGGTGCTGAGGATCAAACCCTGTGCCTCACATGTACTAGACAAGCAGCCTATCACTGAGCCACAACCCTAGCCCCTGAGCAGTGTTTTTAAAAATTCTTTTCTTTTTTTCTTTTGCCAGTTGGCACCTGTCTGTAGTTCCAGCTACTCAGGAGGCTGAAACAGGGGGATCACTTGAGTCCAGGAGCTCAAGGCCAGGCTGGACAAGATTGTAAGATCCTGATTTTTTAAAAAAAGTTCTTTTGGGGGAGCTGGGGTGTTAGTGATAGAGCACTTCCTAGCATATGGGAGGCCCTGGGTTCATTTCCCAGCACCACAAAAAAACAAATAAACAACACACAAAAAACCCTCCTATCAACTAGAATAAATGGGATATTCCCTTAACTTGGTAAAGAGAATCTGCCAAAAAATTGTGAGAAGCATTGTCTTTAATGGTGAAGCACGAGAAACATTCTGTTCAAGGTCCACAGTGAGACAAGCATGAACCTCTCTCATCAATTTTATTTATCTTTGTTCTGGAGTCCAAGGAAGGGAATCTGATTGTGTTCCTTAATGACTTTCACTTTGGACCTCATGATAAAGACAAGTGAAACACAGGAGTCAGAATCCTGGTTGGGTGTGGTATCTCACACCTGTAGTCCCAGCTACTGGAGAGGCTGAGGTAGCTGGATCACAAGTTTGAAGTCAACCTGGGCAAATTTAATTCGATCCTGTCTCAAAATAAAAAATAAAAAGGTTTGGGGATATAGCTCAGTGGTTGAGTGCCCCTAGGTTCAATTCACAGTACTGCCAAAAGAAAAAAAAAAGTCACAAAATCTTAATGTGCCTTAACTGCTTGGAAGTGCTCCAAAATATGTGAGGACATATTTTGTGCTGTGAACAAGAAGAAAAGTTATCTGCCATGTAAGAAGCAGAGGATGACACTGGGCAAACTGCCCCCTGTCAGCAAGTCTCCAACAGTTCACTCCTCATCCCATTGCATCACATGCCACCTGTGGACCCCCCAATATGTGTAAATTCTGAATTATTATTTGAAACAGACCAGGTAGCACTTCTTGGTTTGCCTGGACCTTTTATGCCTTTAATACCAAAAGTTCAATGTCTCTTGAACACTTCAGTGTCAGGTTATCTGGATAGTTGGTCACCCAAGACAGAGCCCCAAGATAGAGCCCCAAGACAATCTTGGGGCAAGGGCTCATTCTGCCCAGGTCTGAGTCCTTATCATGGTCCTCAGTTTTCTCCAGAGTCTTCGAATTCAATTTCTTCTTCTCTGTAAGAAGCAGAATCTCTGCTTAGCCAATCACAGGAGATTTCCTGGTGGCCTACTGCTACCTCCCTAACGCTGCTTCTGTCAGGCTTCAAACTCTGCTGAGAGAAGGAGGCTGGGGAAGCTGTCCTAAGACAGCCCTGAGTTCAGCTGGCAAAGCAGGGAGCTCAGTGACAAGGTGCTCAGTGACAAGGTCAGGGCTCTTTACCAACCTCCAGGGCTGCTTTTACCAAAGTATGCTTCGGTGTGGTGCTGTAGTCTGCTTGGAAGGAGGGTCTTCCCAAGAAATTCCCCCGACTCTTGTTCTTCAAGCATAGTAAGGAATTGATTCTTGTGAGTGTGTATGTGTGTGTGTGTGTGTGTGTGTGTGTGTGTTTGTGTGTGTGTCGCGCGTGTGCGCACGCATGTGCACAAATAACATTAGGGATTGAACCCAGAATGCTCTACCACTGAGCTAAATCTCCAGCCCTTTTCATTTTTTATTTTGAGACAGGGTCTCACTAAGTTGCTGAGGGCCTCACTAAATTGCTGAGGCTGGCCTCAAACTTGGGATCCTTCCCACCTTAGCCTCCCAAGTCACTGGGATTATAGGCATGCACCACCGTACTCAGCTCAAGGAGATGATTCTTTACCCACCCTTTGGGAGAATCTCAGAAGAAATTCAACCATGATCCTAATACCAAGTTTGGGAATAGTTTTCCTGAGCATTGGTTTGTTGTTAATTGCAGGGACTCAGAATCATGTAACCAATCAAGTCTACCTTCCTACATTACTGCTGGGACACAGCAGATTTGTGGCCCCCACGAATCTGTCACAGCAGATTCATATTCCCACATGAAGCAATTATGGCAGCATCATCTCCATTTTATATTTTTTTCCTGATTTACTATTGCCCCACCTTGCTTTTTTTTTTTTTTTTCTTCTTCTTCTTCAGGTTTTGTTACCCTTTTATGGTCCAAGCATGGGACATGAGACATGTCTGGATCTCCAGCAACCTGCCAAGAAGAGGCTTGGGGGGGGGGGCACAATCTGGCCAAGAAGGGAAACTGATAGGAGGGGAAATATCAGGAAGGGAGGACAGGGTGGTCACCATGACACAAGAAGACATCACTAACCATACCATGTGGGGTGGGGAAGGGGTCAGGGAAGAGGTAATGGACACAGCAGTGGTTTTTTCATGCCCCTAGCTCCCACATGGAAGTCGCCTGTTTGGAAATGGACTGGAAAGGGAAAGAATGAAGAAAACAGCTGCCCAGTCGTCTCCCTATCCACCCTGGTTTCTCATCAGACTCCATTCCTATCCCCCACCTGCTTCTATGTTTGGAAATGGACCTAATATAACAAACAGGGAGCAAAAGGAATTAACATTCTGATGCATACGTGGATGGACATATGTTCATGTATAATGGGGAAGGGAAGGAGGGCAATACCCCTGAAATTATCCCTCCCCTCAACCCCCAGCCTATTCCTGTTCCCCCACCTTGCTCTTTTATCCTTATTTTCCCTCTTCTTCATTGAGGCTCATATACAATGAGATGCACACATACTAAGTATATAACTGGATGAGTTTTGACAACTTAAATATTGACACTCATGAACCCAACACCCGAATCAAGAAGTAGAGCATTTCTATTACCCAGAAAATTCCCTCATTTCCTTACAGTTGACCCCTCACCATGAAACCACCCTTTCTCCTGCTTTTAATGTATTCCATCATTTCCCATGTGCCCTTTTAAATACCTTTAATTCAATGAGGAAGGACATGGACAATTAGAAAACTAAGATGCTAAAGAAGTCCCAGCACTGGCGCATGCCCTCACAGAGCTTCCTGCTAATAGAGATGTTACCCACCTATCATGGAGTGCTGAGAAAGCTCAGAGTAAAGCTGATGCCCATGCTGAGGTTTTCTGAGTGCCCAGTTCCCTGCCAGGCCCTCTTGGTGCTTCCTGGAATAGTTACTCATGGAGCATTCCTGCCTTTATTCCACCTGTCCCTTTCCGTCACGGACCTAATGAACCCTCCACCTCCTTCAACCCCGAACTCAGAGTCTTCATGGCTTATCCAACAACCTGGTTTTTTTTTTTTTTTTTTTTTTTTTGGTGGTGGGGGGGACAGGTACCAGGGGTACTTAAACACTAAGTCACATCCCCAGTCCTGTATTTTATTTAGAGACAGGTCTCATGGAGTTGCTTAGTGCCTCACTTTTGCTGAGGTTGACTTTGAACTTGAGATCCTTCTGCCTCAGCCTCCCAAGCCACTGGGATTACCAGCAACCCATTTTTGCTATGTGCCTGACACTGTGCCAGTTGATGGGGACAGGACACAAGGACAGAACCAAAATTCTTCTGACCCCTGAGAGGCTTGCTTCCCTAGATGTGTGGAAATCATTTCTAAATAAAAGTCGGTATGTGACCTCAGCAGAAAAATGTCACTGTAAACGAATCATACCCAGGCCATTCTAAGGTCCTCTAGTTTATGAGATCATTCTTAAAATGGGTGCGGTGGCACACGCTTGTAATCCCAGTGACTCAGGAGGCTGAGGTGAGAGGATCACAGGTTCGAGGCCAGCATCAGCAACTTATTGAGGCCCTGTCTCAAAATAAAAAATAAAAAGACCTGGGGGTGTAACTCAGTGGTAAAGTGTCCTTGTGTTCAATCCCCCAGTACCACTAAAAATATAAATGAACAAAAGTTTTTTGTTTTTTTTTTTTTAATGTTTAAGTGTCAGGTACAGTTCTAGGTACTATTGGGCTATCTCAATAAATAACAAAAACTGAGGGCTCTCTGCCCTTGGGAGACTTACATTTTAGTATGAGACCCCCTACAGGAAGTGTAATAAATCAGTAAATCAGGTAGTGTGGGAATAGGTGATGATTGTTACAGCAAAAAGCAAAGGACAGGACAATGAGCATCTGGAGTTCAGGGGCTGGGGTCAGATGTGGGATTAAAAAAACAGTCTCTGAAGCCCTCACTGAAAAGATGAGATTTGTGAAAAGACTTGAAAAAGGTAAGGGAGGAAACCAGAGGGTAGCTCAAGAAAGTTCTTTTTTTGGGGGGGTGCTGGGGATCAAACCCAGGGCCTTGTGCTTACAAGGCAAGCACTCTACCGACTGAGCTATCTCCCCAGCCCCAAGAAAGTTCTTTATAGGTCAGTGGTTTTTAGTCAGTGGCAATTCCCACCCTCTCACCCAGGGAACATTTTCCGATGTCTGGGATAGTTTTGCTCGTCACAACTCGGGGGAGGAGGGACTGTACTACCAGCATCTTAAGTAGGGAGAGTCAGGGATGTTAAATACAACACAAAAAACGTCCCTCTGTGACAAAGAATCACCAGACAAGTCAATAATACCAATGTTGATAAACCTTGGTCTAGTAGAGAGAACAACCGATGCAAAGGCCCTATGGCCCTGCTGCTCATGGGACTTCATGGAGTTGGCGCAAAGGAAGCAAGAGGGAGACAGTAAGAGATGAAATTGGAATGGGAATGAAGGTGCCAGAAGATGTGGGCAGGGAGGCACTCTGAGGACCTTGGCTTCACTCCCAGTGACTGAAGGAGCCAGTTCAGGATCTGAAGTAGAGGAGTGACGTCATTTTTCTTTGTTGTGCTGTGAACAGGCTCTAGGGAAGGGGTGTCAGAGCAGAAGCAAGAAGCCAAAGGAGGCCAGTGTGGTGGACCTAAGGAAATAGCTTGGCTTCCTATGGTCTGCACTCTCCTTCTCAGACTTTCTCCTCTCTTCTTAAAGCTTGGTCCCGTGTCCCTCCCCTTGGTCCTCAGCTGAGGACCTCACCTCTGACTTCAGAGCAAAACTAGCAGCTGTCACATTGCCACTAGTCACCCCTGCTGTCTGCCATCACAACTGTAATCCTGCAGGAGTGCCCTCCTTGCCTCTCCTTTTCTGGCACCAACCAAGCCCACCATGAGGGTCCAGGATCTTCCCTTTGGCCCCTTCACCTTCCACCTCTTTCTGTTTCTATACCTTCTCCTTCAACACTCAAGCATGCTATAGTATCTCCCATGTAACATACCAAACTAACCAACCAAATACACACAATTCTCCTTTAACACAGGAAACTTGGGATTGGGGGTCACCATTGACTGTCAGGCTCCTGAACTAGTGAACTTCCTTTATTATGAAAGGTCCTAGGTGTTACCATTGTCCAGCTGCATGCCTTCTTACCATGAGCATGCATTCCATGACATAAGAAGTGTATGTGTGGTCTATGTCCTGGTTCCTTTGGAACTTCCTGGGTGACAGCATCATCTTTTGTCCTCATGAGGTGACTCTTGGTGGGTTCCTGAATTGCTTCAGGAGGGCTACTCCTCACCAGAAAGTCCAAGCCTTGATTAGAAGCTTGAAACTGTCAGCCCCACCCCTAGTCTCTGGAGAGGAGAGAGGGACTGGAGATTGAGTTAATAATTGATCATGCCTACGTGATGAAACTTTCATAACAACTCCTAAAGGACAGGTACATGTGGAGCATTTCCAGGTGGGAGAGTGAATCTACACACCAGGAGTTGTCACATACTAACACCATGGGGACAGAAACTCCTGGGCTCAGGATGCTTCCAAACTTCACCCTAGGTAACTCCTCATCTGGCAGTTCATCTATATTCTTTATAATGTCTTCTTAATAAATGAGGAAACATAAGTAAAGTGTTTCCTTGAGTTCTGTGAACCGGAGCAAATTATGGAACCTAAGGCGGGGTGGTAGAAACCCCCAATTTGTAGCTGAGTTGACAGAAATATGAATTCCCTGGGCACCTGTGTTAGTCAACTCTCTGTCATTATTAACACATTCTTGAGATAATCAACTTATAAAGAGAAAAGACTTATTTTTGTTAATAGGTTTGGTATCTTCATATCATGATCAGTTAGGCATCAGTTGCTTTAGGGCCTATGGCAAGCCTGCATATCATAGCAGGAACATGTGGTGCAAAGTCACTCACTTCATGGCTAGAGAGAGTGAAAGAGAGTGAGGAAGAGACCAGGGTCCCACAATCCTCTTCAAGGGCACAACCTCAAGGACTTAAAGACCTCTTAGGCTCCACCTCCTAAAGGCTCCACCACATCCCCACAGTGCCATCCTGGAGACAGAACCTTTAACCCATGGACCTTTGGGGGACATTTAAGATCCAAACTATAGCAGCCCTCAATACTCCCAACTGGTGTCTGAGGTTGGGAGCAGGCTAATGAGACTGAGCCTTCAACCTGTGGAATCCATGTCATCTGCAGGTAGTTACCATCCGAACTGAATTAAATCAAAGGACACCCAGAATTGGAGAGTAGCTTCATGTGAAAACCCAAGCATTTGGTGTCAGAAGTGTTGTGAGAAACAGGTTTGTCTTTCACATATCTTTGGGATTAGTGTTCTTGTAAAAGAGACCCCAGGGAGCTAGATTACCCCTTCCATCACGTGAGACACAGCTAGAAAGTGCCATCTCTGAACCAGAAAACAGCCCTCACCAGACACAGAAGCTGCTAGTGCCTTGATCACAGACAACGGTGAGAAACAAAGGTCTGCTGTTCAAAAGTCACTCAGTTTGTGGTATTTTGTTATAGCAGCCCAAGCAAACAAGTCACTGAGGTCTCATGCCTGTGTAGGAGCCTTGTGATGTTATGATATACATTTTTTGAGTTTTGGCTCCTAACTCATTCCCCCAAGTGGGTCATAGAAATTCCAATCTTCTCTGCCTTTCTCAGACTTACCTTTTCTGATAGTAGATGACCAGACACCCATATCAGTAGAGGTCCCATCCCTACCCTGGAGGAAGGAATGCTGCACAGAGAGGCCAAGAAGAATCTGGATAGGCCATGCTGGTCTCCCCATCCTATTAGTCTATTGCATAGTCGATACATAATTAAGTCCCTTTAAAAACCCAGGACAGGATTCAGAGAGCTTCTGGATGACTGAATATGTGGGGGTTCCTGGAGGGTGACCCCCAACCCCCAAGGATATGGAAGCTTCCCTCTCCCTTCCCCACATACCTTGCTCTAGGCATCACTTCATTTTAATGCTCTTCCTTTATAATAAACCACTAAATGTTTCCCTGAGTTCTGTCAGTCGTTCAAGCA
This sequence comes from Sciurus carolinensis, assembly GCF_902686445.1. NCBI lineage: Eukaryota > Metazoa > Chordata > Mammalia > Rodentia > Sciuridae > Sciurus > Sciurus carolinensis. The sequence continues at coordinate 52,184,471 of NC_062215.1, read as the reverse complement.
AATCAATTAAACCCAAGGAGAGGGTTGTAGAAACCACAATTTATAGCTTGTCCTCAGAAACTCAGGTAAAACAAGCTGGGGCTTGCAACTGGGGAGCAGTCGTGGGAACTAAGCTTTCTTGCAGGACAGGTAGACAGTGTCAGAACTGAATTGGAATAGAGGAAAACCAGCTGGTGCCCAGTGCTGCAGAACTGATTGCTTGCGTGCTAGTGAGAGATATCCACGCACACACACACAAAATTTTTTTTTTGTGGTACTGGGGATTGAACCCAGGGCCTTGAAAATGCTAGGCACACTCTCTACCACTGAGATATACCCCCATTTCTTTTATTTATTTTATTATTATTATTATTATTATTATTATTATTATTATTATTATTATTTGAGATAGGGTCTCACTAAACCACTGAAACTAGCCTCAAACTTGTGATCTTCCCGCCTCACCTCTCAAGGTGCTGAAATTACAGGCGTTTGCCACTGTGCCTGGCCACATACCTTTTGAAGTCACAGAAGTTTCTGTGTTGATCTGTTTTGATTGTTGTGGTAGAAGAGCAAAGGAGAGACTGGGTTTTTTCTATGTACACAGCCTCCAACCAACCTCCCTGCCTCTGCTCCCTCCAGTCTCTTCTGAGTGATCTTGCTAAAACACAGGTCTTTTCTTTCCTTAATTTGAGCCCAGTTTAATGGCTTCCCTTGGCTCTGATGATAAACTCCAAAATGTTGAGGAATGTCTCTTTGCCATAACTAAGTTGTTCTCTGGCCTCCCGAGAAATCAGGAGAATAAAAGAGGCAAATTTCCCAAACAAGTCAATTGACATGGAAATAAAGTCCCTTCTGTTCTAATCCTTTCTTCCTTTAACCCTTACAAAAAGTAAGACTGAAGCCTGGGCGTGGTGATACAGGCCTGTGATCCCAGCGACAAGAAGGATTGCAAATTCAAGGCCAATCTCTGCAATTTTAAGAGACTGTCGTAAAATAAAAAAGATCAGGGATGTAGCTCAGAGGTAGTGCTCCATTGGGTTCAATCCCCAAAACCTCAGGGGGAAATTTAAGTAACCTGAAGCACCCTGATGTTAAACAACTGGTTATTTTTCTGTCCTTCTATCTTCCTGTTCCTGCCTTACAAGGAAAGAAACTCGGAAAGGTCCAATCACTTTTTGTTCTTTGTTTTTGCTTTCTTCAGCCTTTGCCTACAACCTCCTCTGCTCAGCTCATCTAAATACTTCCTCTACTTTGTGGAATGAAGTGTTGCCTGGTTCTAGAATAACAAAGTGAAGCCAATTAAGATCTTTGAACTAAATTGTTGTAATGTTGTCTTTTGATATTACTTATCAAAGGATTTGCAATTATTTTCTTCCATTCCGTAGTTTGGTTTTCTTCTTGGGTGTGTCCTTCGATACACAGAAGTTTTTAATTTCAATGTAGTCCAGTTCATCTATTTTTAGTTTGGTTGCCTGTACTTTTGGTGTCATGTCCAAGAAACCATTGCCAAATTCTATGTCATGAAGTTTTCCCTCCCTATTTAATTCTTGGTTTTATAGCTATAGTTGAGAATACTCTGAAAGCCCTCTCACCCTGCCTCACTCCATCTCCAGATTTACTTTAAATGCCCTTCTTCTGTATGAATATTTGTTTTTTTTTAATTTGCTATTTATATTTATTAAAAAATAATTGCATCAAAATGTGTATTCATGAAATTGATTACTATGATTACTTACATAATGATTTTCCTGGGTATAACTTTGCCTGGGGGTAACCAGGGATCATTTTTTCATCTCTAGCTCTAAGATTTTTAAGTTCATGTTTGATAATGGATTGACATTCTGCCACTGTGAGAAAATCATCATTGTTATCATCAAAACCTTTGAAGTTCTGTCGAGTTCCGTGTGTGAAGGCTCTCATGGTGTTGGCATTGCACTCTTTTACCGATCCCACTGCTTCTGCCCCCAGTAACAGTCTGATCTGGGAAGCACCAACAAGATAGAGATTGTGATGTTCTAGTGTTTCTTTCTCGTATTTATTTAACGGTGGTCTAAATAACAACTGGGCACCTCCATCTATCTTTTTAGCAATAATTCTGTTTTTCAGTCATTCTTTGGTTTCTTCTTTGACATCCTGAGCCAGTTCTATGACCACCAAATGTGGGAAAGAACTCTCAGAAGTATCCAAAACTAACAAGGTCACTTTCATCTTTGACAAACTTGCCCCAGCTAGGCCAGAACTTTACATGCCTCAGTCCTTCAACAGAGAGAAGGCTTGTCTACTCTTCATCCCCCTACCCTTCCTTTGGGCCTTCCGGGTTCAGAGATGCAGGGAGACCAGGCAACTACTGTATTTAATAGGGGTTGTTTCTTGTTCCTTCCAGAGCCCTGAGGCTTCCAAGGGAGCTCATGACCTTATTAAGCAGTTCTTGTGTGGCTGTCTTTTAGCAGGTCCTGCATGAGTATGTCCAGAGGTTCTCTCTCTTGGTTTCAGAGGTCTTAGTCCATAAAGGCTGACTCCATTCCTTGGGGCTCAAGGTAAGGCTGAAAATCATGGCAGGAGAGAGTAGTGGAGGGAAGTAGCTTACATCATGGTGATCAGGGGCAGAGTATATATTTGTGTGTGTGTGTGTGTGTATGTGTGTGTGTGTGTACAGTTTTTTGGCACTGGGGATTGAACCCAGGGGTGCTTTACCATTGAGGTACATCCCCAGCACCCCAACCATTTTTTTTGAGACAGGGTCTTGCTAAGTTGCTGAAGGTCATGCTAAATTGCCCACACTGGCCTCAAACTGTGATGATCCTCCTACTTCAGCCTCCCAACTTATAGGCCTGCACCACCCACACTCAGCAGACAGGAGGCCTTATCTAATTCCAGCTGCATTCCCGTTGTTCTGTGATGTTCTCTCCCATCCCATGCAGCACAACTTCCCCTACATGGCCCTGGGCACAGTGTCGCAAGGAGTTTATGTGGTGGACACATCATGTTGAAGATGGCAGTCTTGTTTTCCATAGCTTGGTCCAGCTCTGCATTTGTCCTGAGCAGGACTAACTGGCCGCTGCTCAGCCTTCGGTACCCACCTGTTTGAGTTGGTCATGTGGGTCGGTTTGACGAGGGTCACCTGCTATCCCCAAGAGCAGGCCCTGTGATTGATCAGATGAAAGATGGCTTTAATGTAAGCTTTTCTGCTCCCTAAAAATTAGCACCTGTCACCACTCTACTGCAGTTTAATAAGAAGCCTGATACATTTTCTCAGAATAATGTCTGTCTAGTCAAGCCAGGTGTGGTGGTACACACCTGTAGTCCCTGTTACTCTGGAGACTGAGGCAAGGAAGATCACCTGAGCTCATGAGTTCAGGGCCAGCCTAGGCAACATAGTGAGACCTCATTTCTTGAAAAACAAGCAAAGACACAAACAAAAAGAATAATGTGAATACAGAGTACATTCCTTGTATTCAACTACAATTCTCTCTCTGTATAATGAAAATTGCTTCACACAGCTCCTTGCACACAAATGAAGGCTCATTCTATATTGTTAGCAATGAGCAGACACGGTGTCTCAATAATTGTCAACTGCCCAGCCCAAACACAACTAAGGAAAATAGAAAAGGGCTGGGGTGCATCAGTGGTAGAGTGTTTGCCAAGTACATGCAAAATCCTGGGTTTCATCCCCTATAACACACACTCACACACACACACACACACACACACACACAAAACCCATACAAAATGTGAACAAGCCTTAGCATCCACCAACCCAAGGAGAAATCTTCTACCAGATTGGTCATTTGCTTTCACTAACTGCCTAGGATCACATGTTTGGAATGTTTCCCATCATATGCCTATTGGCAGTGTCACATGGTAGAGTTAGGTCTGAGGAAATCCTGGAAGGGGGTGAACTGGACTCAGGACAAGAGGGGTCCTTGCTGTACTTGTTGGAAAAGAATGTCAGCATGTACCAGTCAGAAACACAGGCAGAGATTTATTTAGGAAAGAAGATACATATTCAAGGGAGAATGTGGTCTATCTCCAGAGGGAGAGACACTTCTGAGGTTCTGAGGTTCCTTCCTCCTTCCTTCCTTCCTTCCTTCCTTCCTTCCTTCCTTCCTTCCTTCCTCCCTCCCTCCCTCCCTTCCTTCCTTCCCTTTGTTCCTTCCCTGGGGTTGAATGCAGGGAAACTTAACCACTGAGCCACATCCCCAGCCCTTTTTATTTTATATTCTGAGACAGGGTCCTGCTAAGTTGTTTAGGGCTTCGATTAGTTGCTGAGGCTGGCCTCAAACTTGCAGTCCTCCTCTCTCATCCTCCCGAGCTGCTGGGATTACAGGTATATGCCACAACAGCTGGTTTCAGGCTCTTCTTTTAAAGGAAACTTGGTGAGGGGTGGGCTTATGGGAAACTGTGTGAGGATAACATATAGTTTGATGATCACAAGACAGTTTCTGATGGTTGGGTTGTTCTCAGGATCCTTAGGCTGACATGGTCTTCATTATCTGGTCAATAGATGCCACTGGGAAGTCCCCTAAATTATAGGATTCTTAAAATATTGTATCTCTTTGTTTAATCTATTATTGGAAAATCAATTAACAGTGCATGAGGTACTTATTATAACTGATTTATGGTAACTCTAAGATTTATACTTTTCTCAGAAATTTGAGATTGACGGGCTTATAAAAAGAACTAACTAGGGGGAGTGAAAGATCTGGAAAAGTATGTGAACTTTTGTGTGTGTGTCTGTGTGTCTGTGTGTACTAAAGAATGAACCCAGAGGCACTCTACCACTGAGGTACAACCCCAGTCCTTTTTATTTTTTTATTTTGATCTAGGGTCTAAGTTGCTAAGGCTGACCTTGAACATGGGATCCTCCTGCCTCAGCCTCCTGAGTCACTGGAATTATAGGCTTGCACCACTGCACCCAGCATATGTGAAACTTTGAATTAAAATCATATTTCCTTGTCTTTATTTTATGTCTCCTTTCTATCTACTCTTTCATTTCTTCCATCCTACCTCAGTAGGAGGTAAACATTCCACCCTTTACAGAGGCCCCAAGTCAGAGGCTCACTTTACCTCAGTCCAATTAGGGGTCCTTGGCCCAGAATGATCCAGGAGAACCACTTTAGTTTGAGGGCTAGTGAGGCAAAACAAGGAAGTAGAAAGAAGAGCATCCATCCTGGGGGCAGTAGCGACCTCCAGCGTCTGGGGCCAGTGGTGCTAGCTGTCCTGGCCATGAGTCTGTCCAGCAGAGCCTGAGGCAGGAATGTCCTCACTAGGCCAGCTCTGCAGTGAGCTTTGGCCCATGTCCACATTGCAGTTGTCTCGACTCAGCTTGCTTTCCAAGCCTGGTTATGCAGTCTTCTTCTAATAAACTCCTTTTCTGTTGAATATACCAGGTTTGGTTTCTGCTGCTTCCAATTAAAAACCCTAACTCAGTCCCAAACGAAGTTTCTCTGCAGGGGTGGAGGCCCTAGGTTCTGCTCAGGTAATGGTCATATATCAGCCTCAGGCCCAGCTCTGCCTGGTGAGGTTGTGGGGGGCGGGAGTGTGTGGGGTCTCATTCATCATGGTTCCAGCAGGATTCTGTGATGATGGGATCAGATACTGGATACTGGGAAGGCAGGTCCTGGAGCAAAGACCTGGACTGAAGCAGCATTGTCACCTACGATGTAAATTTCAGTCCCTGACCTACCGAGTCTGAAACTCTAGGACCTCCAGAACAGGCCCATTACTCTGTGGGTGATTATACTATTGGTGACTTTCCTGTGCCCTAAATTTTGCCCTAGAGCTCCAAGGATCCACTTGTTGCAGAAAAAGCAAGTGTTATGGTTTGGATCTTAAATGTCCCCCAAAAGCTCATGTGTTGAAGACTTGGTCCCCAGAGGTGGCACTATTGGGAGGTGATGCAAACTTTAGGAGGTGGAGCCTAATTGGAAGAGGTGGATCACTGGGGGCATACCTTTGAAGGTGTACTTTGTCCCTGGTCCCTCTCTTTTTTTATTTCCTGGCCACCATGAGGTGAGCAACTTTTCTCCTCCACAGACTTCCACCATGATGGACTGCTTCACTACAGGCCCAGAATCCACTGGGCAGAATCCACATGGACTGAAACTCTGGAACAATGAGTCAAATTATTTTTTTCTTACTTTAAGTTACTTTTTTCATGTATTTTGTTTTTTCCAGGGCTGGAGTTTGAACTCAGGTCCTTGAGCAAGCTAGGCAGGTTCTCTGTCACTGAGCTACGTCCCCAGCCCCCTTTTCTACCCTTTTCTTTTTTTCCTTGGGTATTTTGTCACAGCAATGAAAACTGACTAATATAGAGAGAAATCAAGACTCAGGTTCTAGGTCTCTGACTACTTTGCTTTGTATGCACTTGCTTTACCTCTCTGAGTCTAGGTGTTTTCATCTGTCAACTGGGGATCACAATATCACCACTGAGGTTTGTTGTAAGGATTAAATAATACCATAAGGCTGGAGTATAGCTCAGTGATAGAGCACTTGCCTAGCATGTGTGAGGCACTGGTTTCAATTCCCAGTACTACAAAATAAGTAAATAAATAATGTTGTATACTAACAGCATCAAGTATGAAGCCTGGGACAGAGGATAGGTCAATGAGTTATAATAGTCAATTAGTTATAATAACTAATGACTAGTTATTAGTCCTCTTAGCAAATAGCTGTGCAGATTTGGACAAACCCCTCATTTCTTGACCTTTTTTTTTTTTTTTTTTTTTCCCTCTGTGACATGAAGATAACAGCCCTCATCCCCCAGGTTTGTTTGTTTGGAGAATCAGAGAAGATAAAACACAAAACATTTCATCTAAGTGAAAATATGGAACTATGAAGATATGAACTAAAACACAGAAGTTCAAAAATACATTGAAGCCCTCAGGGTTATACATATCTATAGTCCCAACTACTTGGGAGGTTGAGGAGGATCACTTGAGCCCAGGAGTTTGAGGACAGCCTGGACAACATAGTAAGTCCCTGTCTCAAAACAGCAGCAAAACATGGACCTAGACACCAACACCAGGAAAGGTGAGTACATGTGGGCTTCTCATTCAGCAGATCCTGGACTCCTCCATGGGCCAGGGACTGCATGAACCTGGGGCACACTGTGGTGACCCTGACTCAGACAGACATATGCTCTGTCTGAAGTTGCTCATAATTGAATTCTTCAACTCAATCGGACCACAGTACACTGCTCAGATGCTCATATTTCTGCAGTGAAAACACACACACACACACACACATATATTGAACAAGACTCCTGTAGGGAGAAAGATTCAATACATGTATAACTTTTCTCTCTGTGTGTATGTATACTTACATAGATTTGAATGAAATATGAATTGAAGTTGGTTTTGGAAACTCACACTTTAATTCCCCCTTCATTTTCAGAAGTGATTAAGAAGTCTTACTTCCATCTTAATGTTGATTTATTAATTCCCTCTGGAAAAGGTTCCTCAGAAAATCCCAAATCTAGGAGGAAATATGGCAAACCCAAGAAAACCTTTAGTCCCTAAATATACATTGTACTAAAAAAAATTTTATGCATATATGTTGTCAAAACCTGCAAAAGAACTCCCTTGTATCTTTTTCTCTTTTTTAAAAAGGATTTTAAAGTTTTTTTCAGTTGTCAATGGATCTTTTTAAATTTTATTTATTGATATGCAGTGCTGAGGATTGAACCTGCCAGGCAAGTGGTCTACCACCAAGCCACAACTTCAACCCCTATTTTCTCCTTTAAATAGTGTTATTTGGGCTTGGGTTATGGCTCAGTGGTAGAGCACTTGCCTAGCACATTTGAGGCACTGGGTTCGATCCTCAGCACCATATAAAAATTTAAAAAATAAGAGTACTGTGTCCATCTACAACTAAAAGTATTTTTTTTAAAATAGTGTTATTTGCCAGGCATGGTAACCACTCCTGTAATCCCAATGGCTCAGGAAGTTAAGGCAGGAGCAAGTTCCGGCCAGTCTCAGCAATTTAGTGAGACCCTGTCTCAATAAATAAAAAAGGAGCCGGGTGAGGTGGTGCACACCAGTCTTAGCAAAAGTGAGTTGGTAAGCAACTCAGTGAGACCCCATCTCTAAATAAAATAAAAAATAGGGCTGGGGATGTGGCTCAGTGGTAAAGCACTCCTCGGTTTAATCCCTGGTACCAAAAATAAATAAATAAATAAATAGCGTTATTTTAAACTCGCCATTGAATACCTTCTGACAGAGGGAAAAAGAATGTGCCCATGCAGCAAATCAAAAGTATTATCTTCTGCCTCTTGGGACAAGAAAGAATGTTGAGTGGGGATAAGGAAGTTCCCAGTTCAGAAAAGAAACACAAATGGCTGAAGATGATGCTGGGCCAGGAGCCGGAGGCATGTTGGGAATGCTGAGGTTCCCTTAGGCTCCACACAGGAATCTGGAAAGGCACATTCAAAATTTTTGATAATTCCCTTCTTCATTGCAAAACATGTATTTATTTATTTATTTATTTATAATAAGATGAGACATATGAACGTGTGAATAAGAGTGTAAGACAAAATTTTCTCTCTCATCAGATCCCCAGTTGCCAATTTCATTCATACAGAGGTTTCCAGTTTCTTATATTTTCTTCCAGAAATATAGGCTGTGTATACATGAGACATATGCATATGTTTTGCAGTTGGCTTTTTTTCCACTTAATACATCTTTCAATTGGTTCCTTCAATGGTTGCAGGTATACATTGTTTCGTTCGGTATTTTGTACCACAAACAATTCTACAGCGGAAAAACACAGTTTTAATGTGCACTGTTTTAAAGGTATGACCCTAACATTCTACTCCCCCAGAATTCCTCCACCCAGTCTTGCTTTCTTTTCAGCCCATTTTCCCATTTGAGACTCAAGGAGCTGGGTGGCCTCCTCAAGGTCCTCCCAAAGCCAGAAGCCAGTGGAGATCAGAATGCAGGTGCTTTAGTTTGGATCTTCAATGTCTCCCAAAAATTCATGTGTCGAAATCTTGGTTCACAGCCTTTGGCGCTATTAGGAGGTCTTGGAAACTTTAGGAAGTGGGGCCTAGTGAAGAAGTTGGATCGTTGTGGGTGTATCCTTGAAGGGAATTTGGGGAACCCAGCCTTCCTTCTCCTTATCTCCGTTTCCTGGCCACCATGAAGCCAGCAGCTTCAGTCACCACACTGTTCCCACTACAATGTTCTGCCTTGCTATAAGCCCAAAGGCAATAGGGCCAAGTGAACATGAACTGAAACCTCTGAAACTGTGAGCCAAAATAAACCTTTCTTCCTTAAATATTTATTTCTCTCAGCTATTTTGTTATAGTAGGAGAAAGCTCACAAACATGAGATTTCCTGTTTCCCAATCCATCATTAGTGAAAGTGTTAATGGCACTTGACACACAGTATTTTATTTTTCATTCATTCAGTTGTGAATTTACATTTAATTTCTCAAAAGGGTCTGAGGCAGCTGCCATTGAAGTGTCAGGCTTTGTGTTTGCTTTTTTCCCTTCTCTTCTGCTTGGAGGGAGACCAGAGGGTCTGACCCATCACAGCCAAGGCGAACCGAGTCAAGCTGAATCTCAAGGCCCAACCTGAGAGATGCCAAGGGTTGAGGACCAAACCAGATCAATCACATTATCCAGCCAGCCAAGCATCACATCATGAGTCATGATATGTGAGCTCACAGGCGTGAGCCACAGGCTGAAAGCCATGCCAGGAGGGGGTAACCAGTGCACATTCACACAGGAGTCTGGCCCCTTCCTATCACTTCATACCTGCCCTGGACTGAGTTTTACCTGGAAGCAACTAGAAAATAGATACAGAATTGGTGAGAAAGGTAGAAAATTTATAATCTAGAAAACTGAAATAGAGAAGGCAAAGAACCAAGTGAAATTCAGTTTCATGATTAGGCCCACCCCTCTGTGCTAATCAGGTCCTTCCCAGTCTTCAGGACTGGGTCCTCCTTCCCTCCTCCAGGGGTTACTGGAACATATGGGAAAGGAGGAAGTCACTTTGGGGACTGGAGGTCTGCATTTTGCTGTCTCCACTTCCTAGTTGTGACATTTGAACAAAATCACTCACTTTTTTATGCAACACACTTATCGAGTACTTACTGTGTGTGAGGCTTCCAGGTTCTCGGGAAGAGAAGAATGATCACAGTCCTTGTTCCCATGAAGCTGACAGTAGGAGAGTCAGGTAAATGAGCAGATGATAACATTAGAAGACAGTGATGTAGTCAGTATGAGCCAGGCCACTGTGTCGGGCACAGTAGGGCCCTAACAGCACCTGCTAAGAACTTGATGGTCCAGGGAGAATTCTCTTTGTTCTACCAAACGATGGGGTCTTGCAGTATAGCTCATTTGTAGAGCACATACCTAGCATGTGCAATACACAGCACTGAGTTTGGTCCCCAGCACTGCAAATAATAATAATATAATAATAAAGTTCTTATTGTATACCAGGTACCAAGTATGGCCCATAGAGATGGTCCACACACAGCCTCTGTGCTCATGGAGCTGCATAACATTGGGAGGGAGGTAAGTAATAAATACAAACTATGATAACACAATGAAGGAAACACATGATGTTGTGATGGACAATAATACACTGGGGGCAGGTTGGATACCAATGTGGAATGGGAAGAGATGAGGCAGGACTTCATGGTGTTGAATTAGAATTAGAAGTGCTATTATGAATTTATTATACAGACTCTTTGATTTACAATGGTGTTCCTCAATCCAAACAAGCTCACAGTAAATGAAAAATATTGTCAGTTGAAACACTGAATCTACCTAACCTGATAGGCATCTAGCTCAGGAACACAGTAAACTGTAGAGAGCGTTTCCCCTGGTGATGGCATCGTGACCCCATGGCTGACTAGGAGAGGATGGGGCTAAATATCATTGGGCTGTGGTGGGCATGGGGGGATAGAAATTCAAAATACAAAATTCGCAGAATGCAGTGGCACACACCTGTAATCCCAGCAACTCCAGAGGCTGAGGCAGGAGGACACAAGTTCAAAGCCAGACTCAGCAATTTAGCAAAACTCTAAGCAACTTAGTGAAATCCTGTCTCAAAGTCAAAAAATAAAAATAAAAAAGGGCTGGGGATGTGGCTCAGTGGCTGAGTACCTCTGGTTCAATCCCCAGCAGCAACAACTACAAAAAAAAATCAAAATTTGAATTCAGTTTCTACTGAATGCATCACACCTTGTAAAATCAAAAAATTATAAATCATCCAAACTGTCTGTATAACATTTACATATTCTATCTCTGTCTGCTACAGAGTTTAGCAGCAGTGAAACATCCAATAGTACAGTTTACCTAGATCTCAATTCTTGTATTTGAAATACACTTCTCCATTCAAGGAAGCAGAGTTCCTCCAAGAAATGGATTCCAATCCCAGGGCCAGTACTGAGGTGTGACAGGGAGAGAGAGAACTCAAAACTCAAAGAGAACACAGAAACCAGATGGAAAAGTCTCTCACTGGACAAATCTGGAATAATTTAAGTATTAGAATAGATAATGAAAACTGGGCATGGTGATGCATGCCTGTAATTCCAGAGACTTGGAGGGACTGAGGAAGGAAGACCACAAGTTCAAGGTCTACCTCAGCAACTTAGAGAGGTCCTGTCTCAAAAAATAAAAAGGTCCCATCATTATGTACTCCACAACAATGGAGTCCTAATTAGAGTAAGAGATATTCCATGCTTGTACAATCATATCACAATGGATTCTACTGTCATGTATATCTAAAAGAACCAATAAAAAAGATTAATAACAAAATTAAAATAATAGGAAAGAAAAGACTGAGGATGTAGCTCAGTGATAGGGTACCCCTGGGTTCAATTTCCAGTGACAAAAATAAGGAGAATAATGTCTTGAATTATAATGTATTTAAATATATATAAATACATGAGTACAAACTTATGCTAAAAATAGAAACAAAAATATGCCAGTGGAGGAAAAGGAGAGAATTAGAAAACCAGGGTTTAGGTGAGAATCATTAACAGACATTAAGACCTTTGGGTGAAAAGTTGTGGAAGAACAGTATATTTACAGAGCTTCAAAATGTCTTTCAAGGGCTGGGGTTGTGGCTCAGTGGCAGAACTTTGCCTAGCATGGGTGGGGCACTGGGTTTGATCCTTAGAACGACATAAAAATAATCAAATAAAAGAATTTTGTCCATCTATGACTATGAAAAAAACTTTTAAAAAGTCTTTCCACAAAATAATGATTAATCGCAAATATTAAAAAAGGTAACTTTAAAGGAGTCTGGCACACTTGACTTTAGCCAAGTGATCCACATTAACACCACCAATAATGGAATGAAATGACGTCATGCACCTCCTGATAAAATGCATCAAGAAGGACACAATATCATTTCTGTGGCCTGAATTTAATCATGAGGAAAAAACTGTAAAACAATGGGCCCATACTCAAAAATATCAATGTCAGATGCTTCTCACTCTTGAGATAGTCCATGCTCTCCGGAGAATGTATTTCTTGCTTTACCCCAAAGACTTCTGTCTTGAGATAGCCCCTAGTATCCCTTGAATGTGTGTTTGTTTTCCTAAATAAATTTGCCTGCATCTCTGAAAAAAAAAAAAAAAAAAAAAAAAACCAGATATCGTGAAAGACAACAGAAAAGTCAAGAAATTATTTTCCATTAAAGCAACCTAAAGAGAAATAACAATGCAACATATGATTCTGAATTGGAAAAAAAATTGCCATAAAGAACATTATGGGGACAATTGGGGAAATTTTAATTATTATTATTTGTGCAATGCTAGGGATTGAACCTAGGGGTGCTCTACCACTGAGCTTCACTGCAATCCTTTTTAAATTTTATTTTGAGATGGTCTCAGTTGCCCAAACTGGACTTAACTTGTCATCCTCCTGCCTTAGCCTCCTTAGTCACTGGGATTACAGGTATGCGCCATAGTGCCCAGCCCTGAAATTTGAATATAGATTGTATAATAGATAGTGGTATGGAGCTGGGGGTGTAGCGCAGGGTAAAGCCCTTGTCCAGCATGTATGAGACCCTGGGTTCAATCCCCAGCAATGCACACACACACATCCAGAATTTGATAATTTCATTTCACTTAATAAATAGAAAACCCTCGTTCTTAGGCAGTCTGTGCTGAAGCATGTAGAGTAAAAGGCATTCTGCCACTTACTCTCACATGTTTTAAAAATAACATCAGCAAGTATGTTTTTGCCTATGAAAAGAAAGACAAAGTAAATGCAGAGAAATGTTATCCATTGGCAAATATACGGGAAAGGTTTAAGGATGTTCATTGTCCTAACGACTTTTCTCTAAGTTTAAAGTTTTTCAAAATAAAAATTCGAAATAAAAACCTAGGCCCAGCGCAGTGGTGCATGCCTATAATCCCAGTAGCTTGGGAGGCTGAGGCAGGAGGATGGAGAGTTCAAAGTCCGCCTCAGCAACTTAGCAGGGCCCTAAGTAACTCAGTGAGACCCTATCTCTAAATAAAATATAAAACAGGACTGGAACAGGAATGTAGCTCAGTGGTTAAGTACCCCTGGGTTCAATCCCTGGAACCAAAAAAATAAAAATCTAAAATATTCCCAATTTAAAATACCTTGGAGTCCATTTAATGATCAATGATGGAATTTCCACCTAAACTCTATTTTGTGATACCAAATTTGGTGAAAAGTATACGAACCATCTTTGAACATAGTTCCTAAAGTACTGAGGGAAATTAAACCCCAGAGAGTTAGGAGGCTGCTATGGTTTGGATGTGGTCTGAATGTGTCCTCCAATGTTTTCATTCTTTCTTTTATTTTTTTTCCCTCCAAGGATTTCATGTTTTAAAATTTAATTCCTCCTAGCACCACAAAAAAAAATTAATTTCTATTGTGAGATATTAAGTAGGCGAGAATCTAATCTGGCTGTAGTGCTACAAGTGGCCTTTGGAAGGTGATTAGAATTAGATAAAGTCAACAGTGAGTCCCTCATGATGGAATCTCGGATTTTATAAGAAGAGGGAGAGACCCAAAGAGACACATGCATGTTTGCACACATGCACAGGCACCCGCATACGCCCTGTCTCTCATCATGTGACGCCCAGCACCTCAGGACTCTGCTAGCAAGAAGGCCATCACCAGATGTGATGCCTCAATCCTGCATCTCCAGAATTGCAAGCCAAAATAAACTTTCTGTTAAAACTTAGTCTGAAAACAGAAAACAGACTAACAGAGGCCAAAGAAAGAGGGTTTCCGAAGGAGAGTGGGAAGCAAGCAGAGGCTGCAAAGATGTAGTAAGATGAAGTCAGTATCTTAGGAGGATCCAAGGAGTTAGGAGGAGGGAGGCCTTTGGAGGAGCACATGTTCAGTGCAGCAGTGGGGAGAAGAGGATGGGAGAGTCATCAATGAATAGATGGCAGTCTGCATAATGATCTGGTGACAGGTGGGAGTGGAAGAGGAAGAGGCCCAGGACTAGGCTGTGAGTTGTTTAATTGACTGATTAATTGAAGTTTAAATAAAATTTATCAATTTTAACCAAAAGTGAATGTGACAGTGGCTTGAAGATAGCATGCAGTCCTCCTCTGGGCCTGACCAAGTGATCCCAAACTATCTTGGTAAAGTATTAAAAGTTCCTCATCCTGGTGAGCATCATGGCACATGCCTGTAATCCCAGCTACTCGAGAGGATCACATATTTGAGACCAGTTAGGGCAATTTAGAGAGACCTTGTCTTAAAATAAAAAATAAAAGGTCTGAGGGTGTATCTTAGTGATAAAGTACCCTTCCATTCAATCCCCATTACTGGGAGGCAGGGAAAGAAGAAAAAAGAAATTTCCTTATCCTGAGAATCTCCATTCCTGGCAAGCTGGTATGATTACTTTCCACTCCCAGGATACAACCACCATTTAATATTCATTAGTCATTGCTGACTGGGAGGACTAGACTGTATTTATTCATTCAACAAACTTTAGTGGGTCCTGGGAATACAATGACCGCCAAAGCACACACAGTCCCCACTCTTACAGACTACATGAAATTCCTTCTTTGCATGTAAGAGATACCAAAAAAGGGGTCTCTAAAATGAAAAACAAAACAGAACAAAAAGTCTTATCTTCTCTCAAGATCATGGTAGAAAATTTAAAAGCTAAGAAAAATATAAGGCTGGAAAAAAATCATACCGGCGAATTTCCTCTCAGTATTTTTCCTACACATTTACCAAGTCATTTCCGATCAGTGTCCTAAAAAAAATGCAAGTCAATTTTAACTTTGGCTGCAAATCAAGAACAAAAAGGTTAAGTGTATTGAATTAATTTTTCAAGGCAAAGTTGTAGAATCTGAGGATGATCTGCTGTCTCCAAGGGTCCAATCCCTGTTTTTTTCCATTAGCAGTAGGTGTGATCACACTTGGCCAAGGCAGGTAAAAAAGCAAACTTTCCTGCTTTTCAAGTTTTTTTTTTCCTAAATTAAAATGTTGCTGCATTCACCTGATAACAAAAATCAAGTAGAGCAGTGGAGATATGATGAAAAACAACAGGGCCTCACCCCTGCCCATCCCATTCCACTCTATCACATTCCCACCACCTAGAGGCAACCCCCCTTTAGCCGTTTGTTTTTAGATCTTCCAGAAGTTGTCTCCAAAATCCTAGCTAAAATGCTCATACTTCTATTTCTTCATCTATCAAGTTTAGTTGATATTGACTTTCCAACATAAAACATTAGGTGTTTAACTTACTCTATTCAGATTAATGTTGTATTAATTATTTTGGTTATATAAGTAAATTCTATTGTTTCATCTACTTTTGTCAGTGTGTTTGGTGAAAGAGGGTAGTTTATAATTCCTCAATCTCTGCCCAAGTCCACATGCAACCTCTTCTCGGATTCACACTTACAAAAGTCAAGATCGTGAACATTTCTGATCTTTTGTTACAACTATAACCATCTTTTCTGGATTTTTCTATACGGTGACTCTAAAAGTTGAAATCCAAAGTTGAAATCCAATAGACTACTTACATTATCATGGCCACATGAATATAGGTTAAGCTCAGGCCAGACAGTGGACTGACATAGACTTTCTTCTCTGTGCACTCCCACAATCTCTGTGTTCCTCCAAAGAGAATATATCAACCATTAAGGTCTTTGATAGTGTATTAATTAGATACAATCATGTCATATTATATCTCATTTTTCATTTAAATAGTAAATTTAGTCTTATTCTTCAGTTTCGGAACTTTTCTAAAGACCATACTCGTTTTTCTTTTCTCTTCTTCTTCCTTTTTTTTTTTTTTTTTTTTTGTACTGGGCATTGAACCCAGGGGAACTTTACCACTGAGCTACATGTCATGTTATATCTCATTTTTCATTTAAATAGTAAATTTAGTCTTATTCTTCAGTTTCGGAACTTTTCTAGAGACCATACTCGTTTTTCTTTTCTCTTCTTCTTCCTTTTTTTTTTTTTTTTGTACTGGGCATTGAACCCAGGGGAACTTTACCACTGAGCTACGTCCCTAGCTCTTTTTATTTTTTTATTTATTTTTAAAATTTAAGACATGCTCTCACTAAGTTGCTTAGGGCCTTGCTAGGTTGTTGAGGCTAGCCTCAAACTTGTGATCCTCCTGTCTCAATCTCCTAAATTGCTGGGATTAGAGGCATTCAGCACTGCACCCAGTTTCATTTTGTTTCTTCTTACACTCTTTACATGTAACATATTCTATGGTATGAATATGGATTGACCCTTCTGAAATTCATGATACAATTTCACTCTTACTTATGAGATTTTAAGAGGCAGGACCAGGTGGAAGCTTTAAGAGCTGATTAGGACCCTGTCCTCAGGAATGGATTGATCCACTCATGTGACTAATGAACTTCTAGATTAATGGGTTATCCCCAGAGAGGGTTTACTATAAAAGCCAGTTTGGCTATGTTTCTCACACCCTGTCTCTCACCATGTGATGTCCTGAGCCCCTTGGAACTCTACCAGCAAAGAAGGCCATCACTGTGGCCCTTTGACCTTTGACCAGAACCATGAGCCAAAATAACCTCTTTTAAGTTATCCAGTCTGTGGTAGGCATGTTATTAGCCACAGAAAATAGACTAAGACATCACATCTTTAATTATTTTCAAATTATCTTTTACACACTTATTCAATTCAAGCCCTGTTTTTCCTTTTCCAGTCTACATCCCAAGTCTTTTTTCTTTTGAGACAGGGTCTTACTAAATTGCTAAGGCTGGCCTCAAACTTGAAATCCTCCTGCCTCAGCCTCCTGAATTGCTAGGATTATACGCAGCTCTACCTCTGCATTTTCTGAAATACATCCTCTACTTTCTAGGACACATATGAGGAGGCCAACTTTGTATTTCAAAATATATCATTATGTTACCATTACATTGCAAGATAGTTTAACTGGATATAAAATTCTAGGCAGACATTATTTCCCTTCAAAAACATACAGACCTTTCTCTATTCAGTCTTCTAGGATTCAGTGTTACTGACAGGAAATTTGTACTTATTTTGACTCTTGTTTCTTTGGAAATGATCTTTTTTTCTCTTTAGAAACTTTGTAAATTTTTGTCCTCATTTGTGACATTCTGAAATTTTGTGAAGAAGTGTCTAGGTATGGATGATTTCCCATTCATTACCTTGAGCCAAAGCTAAACTCATTCAGAATAAAGCCATGTCTTCCAGTTCTGGAAATGGAATCTCATATTTTTCCCCAAGATATATTCCTTCCTCTGCTTCATTCATTCTCATGGTTTGGGATTCCTAATAACCACATGGCCTTCTAGATTCATCCTCTCTATTATTCTTTTCTCCTTGATTTCCATCTTTTCATATTTTTGCCCTATGTTTTTAGAGCTTTTTAAAAATCCTTCTATTGAACATTTTATTTCTGCAACCACATTTTTAGTCTCTGAGAAATATTTCTTGTTCTCTGAGTGTTCCCTTTTATTATAGCATCCTATTCTTATTTTATGGATGTTTTGCCGTCTTGAATTTCTTTATATTATGTAGTTCTCTCTGTACCCTGAATTATCTGTTTTCTTCCAGTGACATATTTCGGTTTTTTAATCTTGGTCTTTCTTTTGAAAGCTGCTGGCCTCCTCATGTATATAGTGATTACTGGTAACAATGAGGTCAAGAACACAGAAAATGCTACCCCAAGCTAAAGCACCTTGGCATACGAGTATTTTAGGCTGAAGGAATTTGAGAAAACCATAGGAGCAAGAAGGTGTTTTTGACCTTCTCATGCCCTTCTTGCCTGAACCAGGTCTGCCCTTTTCCTGAAGCAGGTAATAAGACCCTCTGTGAGAGATGCCCTTCCTATACCCCGAAGAAAGGAAGTTTTTTCCATTATATCAAGTGAAATAAGTCAAACTCAGAAGATCAAGGGTCATATGTTTTCTCTCATATGGGGATGCTAGAGAGGAAAAAGAAGAAAGGTGGGAAGGGGAATCTCATGAAAATCAAAGGGAGCTCAGTAGGGGTGAGAGGTGGGGGAGGGAGGAGGAAGTGCTAGAGAGTGATATCATTTTTATATTGCATGCATGAACAAATCACATATAACAACAAATCACAAAACCCATCATTTTGTACAACTATAATGCATGAATAAAATAATATGGAGACAAAAAAGAATGGAAGCTCTTTTATCTCTGAAGACACAGGGACACAAGAATCTTGCAAAATTTTCCCCGGTATATTACCTTTAGATCATACCCATTTTGTCCAATCATACTTCCTTAAAAAATTTTTTTTTTCATATCTGGGGATCGAATCCAGGGGTACTTTATCACTGCATTACATCCCTAATCCTTTGTAGTTTTTATTTCGAGAGAGGGTCTCACTAAATTGCTGAGGCCATCCTTAAACTTGGGATCCTCCTACCTCAGTCTCCTGTATTCTCTATTTTTATTTGAATGGAGGGATTGGAGGCCAAGGAGTATGCCTGACTTTGAATCAAAAATCTTATTTTCTTTTCTAATTTTTCCACCCAACCAATATGCAGATTGACAGAAACCTTTGGTAATGGTTCAATCAAGGTCAGTGGAAATCTAAGCTCAATTTACTAAATATTAGGGTCCTGTCTCAAACACAGGGCTCAAAACTAAGGAAAGAACTGAGATACTGAGGAAGGAAGCTGAAGTACTTCAAGAAAGCACAAGCAAGTGGGCGCAGTGGCGCAGGCCTGTAATCCCAGCAGCTCAGGAGACTGAGGTAGGAGGATCAAAGCAAGGTGCTAAGCAACTCAGTGAGACCCTGTCTCTAAATAAAATACAAAATATGGCTGGGATGTGACTGAGTGGTTGAGTGCCCCTGAGATCCATCCTTGGTTACAACAAAACAAAACAAAACAAAACAAAACAAAACAAAACAAAACAAACGAACCAAAAAACTCCACAAGTATTGCTTTTGCTTGGATTGGGCTTTTCCAGCAAAGGAGCTCTGGCAACCTGACAGAAGGGGGTTTCTGGCAGGTATAGACCCCTGTGGGTGAAATAATCAAGACCTTCCTTACTCCTGGGTTTGGTGGAAGCTTGAGCCAGTCTTTCTTAAGACTGGGACCAACTTGCTTCTCACTCTTCTTTTCTTCTAATTCTTGCTTAAAAACTTCAGAAAGCCAACTTCCAAGGGTGATAACTCAGGGATAGAGTGCTTGCTAGCATACACAAGCCCTGGGTTCAATTCCCAGCAATTGCCAAAAGGGGAAAAAAAAAAGAAAGGAAACCTTTTTCAGTCAGGACACAGTTGTGCAACTGTAGTTCTAGCTACTCAGGAAGATCCCTTAAGCCTAGGAGTTTGAGGCTAGCCTGGGTACCATCGTGAGAAAGAACAAGGGAAAATCCCTTTCTATTCCATCATCCCTTTCCTTTCCTTCCTTCCTTCCTTCCTTCCTTCCTTCCTTCCTTCCTTCCTTCCTTCTTTCCTTCCTTCTTTCCATCCATCCTTCCTTTTTGTAGTGGGAATCAAATCCAGGATGTTTTTACCACTGAGTTAGTCCTTTTTACTTTGTATTTTGAGACAGTCTCATTAAAATGATGAGAGTCTTGCTAAATTGATGAGACTGGTCTCAAATTTTTGATCCTCCTCCCTCAGCCTCCTGAATTGCTGGGATTACACATGCCTACTATGGTGCCTAACTTCCATCATCCCTTTCTTCATTTCATTTCTATTCACCTATATAATCCACCTATATAATCCTAACCATAGCCTCTAGGCCCAGAATGTCAGGGAGACCCTGCATCAAGGCGAGAAAGTCACAAGTTTGAAATAAAAGGAAATTTAAATCAATGCCAATAAGTTATATAGATCTTGAAAATGACCAGACATCCTTTTGGATTTTTCACCAAAGTCTCTTATGTGTCTTTCTCCTTCCTGCATTGAATGTCAACCACTAGAATTCTAAATAAAGCATTTGTCCATTTATTCATTCAAGAAGTATATGAATACACCATCACATCATGTACAATCACAAGAATGGGATCCTAATTAGAGTAAGTTATACTCCATGTATGTAGAATATGTCAAAAATACACTCTACTGTCGTGTATATCTAAATAGATCAGATTTAAAAAAAAAAAAAGATTTACTGAATGTTGTCCACTTGCCAGACACTGAACTAGACACTGAGTATAAACAATGAAGAAGACATACATGATCCTCATTCTCTGGAGTTTTCATTTCTACCAACAAACAAATGTTTAGCTGGGCACTGAGGCACAAACCTGTAATCCCAGTGAATTGGGAAGCTGAGGTAGAAGTATCACAGTTTGAGGTCAGCCTCAGCAACTTAGTGAGGCCCTAAGTGACTTAGTAAGATCCTGTCTCAAAATAAAAACTAAAAAGCTTGGTGGTTAAGGGCCCCTGGGTTCAATCCCCAGTGCCAAAAAAGAACAAATGTTTATTAAGCATCTATTATGTCCAAGGTATTGCTGCTGTAGTTTGAGAACTGAAGCCATGTACCCATACAGTTATTACTAATGTAAGAGTCACATTGATATGATTATTCCACTGTCTTCACTGGCATAACTTGTTATATCAAGGAATTGTTGCCCAGGAAGATAAACTGAATGTTTCAAATTAATTTCATGGCTCTTCTGAAAGACCCTTTGATAGAATTGACTGACAATTTGCCCTCTAAGATTGAACCCCTCACCTCAAAATCGTCCCTTTGTTATACTTATCCGAAAATGTTATGGCATGATCCTTTCCCACTCCTAACCAACCCCTGCCCCTACTCAGCATTGAAAGACCCCATCCCTTAACTCAGACTTCAATATCCCAATGAATATTGCAGCCTGGCACTTGTTCCAAGGAGGCACAGTCAGACTGTGAGGGGTCAGCAATGAATTTAGCCTCACGACATTCAACAGGTGTGGTAATTATCATTACCACACCTAGGAGTGGTGTCTAGGAGTCTAGGAGTTTAGCATTTGACAAAGTGGTGGAGATATAGTGGTAAATAATGTCCTCATAGAGTTTGCATTCCAGAGACAGACAATAAGCACATTAACCCAGAGATAAGTACTTCAATAATATTTTACAATGTAGCTGGGGAAATACACAATACTCAAGTAACCAAACATATCATTGCAAATTGCAATAACTAAGAAAGCAATAAAGGACACTGGAACAGAGACTGAAGGGAGTTGGAAGTCTCAATTTAATTTTATTGTTTACTTATTTACTTTAGTGATATTTGGGATTGAACCCACTGGGGATTGCTTTACCACTGAGTTACATCGCCAGCCTTTTTATTTTTTATTTTGAGACAGAGTCTTGCTAAATTGCTGTGGCTGACCTTGAACTTTCCATTCCTTTGCTTCAGCCTCCCTAGTAGCTTGTATTATAGGCATGGGCAACTGTACCAGCACCACCACACCGGGCACAGTGATCTAAATTTTAAAGATGATCCCCCGAAGTGCCTTAAGCTGGGAATGGACATGGTCTGAGTTTTCCTAGTATGGGAATTACATGTGTTGAGATCCTGAAGCACACACAAGTCCTTTTGCAGGTTCTTGAACAGAGAGAAAGTCTACAAGAGAGGAGTGAGGGAGGAAATCACCAGGATTGACCGTGGCAGATGTTCCTATTCTTACTTTACTTAGAGCCTCAGCTTCACTATAGTGTTTAATTATTACTCTTCTATTCATTCATTTATTTATTTTTAGTGCTGGGGAATAAACCCAGGACCTCAAGTGTTCCACCACAGAGCTACTCCCCTGTCCTGTAATTGCTCTTGTAACAGAATTTTTTTCTAATACTTTTCACTGCAAATATGCAGAAGTGAACATTACAGACTAAATAAACGTTTAAGGACCTTGCTGTTTGCAAAACTTTTCATGGCAAAAGGGCCCAGTTTTACCAAATTCATGTATGGGGCTCTTGCAGTTTTACTTTGAGCTCCATAAACCCTGTGATCAGCTGAAATGGCCCACATGTCTCCAGAGAAGCACGCTGTGGGAACATACTAAGGATGCACCTTTTCTCTATCTTGCATTTTCTAGCTGCAGGACACCAAAGTTTAAATCGACTACCAAGAGCTTTGCTGAAAGAAGTGAAAACATGACCCACGTTAATGGATGTCCAGACTCTTTTCTAGTTACCTCCTGGAAAGTAATGTCTTTAGATGCCGCTGATAAAATTAAAATGTGTCTAAATGTGCATTGGCCCTCACCTTACTGGTTAAGGGAATAACAACCCCAGACACTCACTGCCTAGTGCTGAGCCCTTGGTCGGAAGCCCGCTGGGCAGGACTGTCCAGTAAGAGTTCCAGGGGCCCCAACCCCATCACAACGCACACAGGCCTGGGTGGGGTTCCTGGCTATTTCTGCTTTTGCTCCCTCTCGTCGGCCTCTGCCTGAAGTGTCATCAGATGCACAGTCCCATCGCTGTCGCCCTCGCACGCACACAAACCTCCGCCCGCGTGTGCACGCCTGGGCATTGCGTTCCTCTGGCCCGGGTGCTCTGCTCGGTGCGCTGAAATCGCTGGGGCGCACACTTGCTGGCTGCACACTTGCTGCGTGCACGGTGCTCGGCGGGGAGGCTCGGAGTTTAATCACACATAAACAGTGTCCTGCTTCCTGTCCTCATCACACCCCTCCCTCCCGGTTTCCCTTGCCCCTCCCTCTCCCCGGCCCGATCCGCCCGCCCGCTCCCCCTCCCTCGATCCCTCGGGTCCCGGGATGGGGGGGCGGTGAGGCAGGCACAGCCCCCCGCCCCCATGGCCGCCCGTCGGAGCCAGAGGCGGAGGGGGCGCCAGGGGGAGCCGGGCACCGCCCTGCTGGCCCCGTTTGTGCTGGGCCTGGGCCTGGCGCTGGCTTGCCTTGGCCTCCTGCTGGCCGTGGTCAGCCTGGGGAGCCGGGCATCGCTTTCTGCCCAGGTGAGGCCTGGCAGCACACCCCTCCCGGGGCACATTAGGAGCAGAGACTGCAGAGGAATCGATGGGGGTCGGGTGGGCAGAGGGCCAAGGGACCTGAGGATGGGTGGAGGGCGAGATGTCAGGTGGAGAAGAACAGGGTGACGCTGCGTCCTTCCCAGCAGGAGCCTTCCCAGGGGGAGCTGTTGGCAGAGGAGGACCCGGAGCTGCTGGTGAGTAGGTGTGGGCACTGTGTGTGGGCTGCATGGCAGGGGAACCTTGTCAGAGCTGAGGCTGCAGCTGTGCCAGCTATGTGTGAGGTGTGTACCCAGTGTGTGTGTATGAAGACTCACATGCATGAGTGTGAGTCTCTGTGTGTGTGGGGGGGTACCGCAGCATAAGTGGGTATGTCTGTGTGAGAGATTGACCACCATATATAAGAAGTTTGTGCCCCAGTTGCCACCTGAATGCAAGTGTTTATTGGCTGTGGGTTTAGTGAGACTATGAGATATACTATCCTGCGATGGGAGATAGGTGCTCTTATGTGCAGTGTATATTGCCCAGGCACAATGACTGAGTGTGGGCGTTTGTGCAGTGTGCCAATGGAGTGCAGGGTCTGTGCTGTGCAGGGAATGTGAGGACAAGAAGGTGTGACTGGTCTCCAAAAAGGAACGAGGACCTGGACCTGACCTCTAAGCTTGATCAGTCCCTAAGACTTCTGTGCCCATTGCTGGTTGGCTGCTCTTCTGACAGGCTCTGTTGGTCTTTGATTATGTCTTTGGGAGGTCCTGGTTGAGCCCTGCCCTTAATTCTTCTAGGAACTGAACCCCCAGACAGAGGAAAGCCAGGGTGTTGTGCCTTTCCTGAAACGACTAGTCCGGCCTCGCAGAAATGGTGAGCATCCCTCTAGGAATGACAAGAGTGGCCAGTCTAAGGTGGCTTCTGGGTTCATTATTGATTTTGTTATCACAACAGCCCTGTGAAGTGGGCAGAGCAAAAATCATTACCCTTGAAGAGAAACTGAGGCACAAAGGGTGAAGGGGGATGTTCAGAGTCACACAACTGAGCAGTTGAGACTCAAACCTAGGAATTATAACCATCACTCTGAAGCTCTTTTTGTCACATAGACCTGCTTCTCGTCAACCCTACCTCAGATATGAAGCGGGAATAGTTAGGAGTTAGGAGGATCTCTGGAGTCTTGATGAGGACAAGGTGGGATAGTCAGTGGCCTAGGACCCAATTAGCAAAGACACTTATGAATGGGATGTCCACATGACCATGTATCCAGGTTTGCACCGTTACACCTGTTATCTCAATGTTATTTCCCCCCTGCAATACAAGAGATAGAACCCAGGTCCTTGCATATGTTGGGCAAGTACTCTACTACTGAGCTACACCTCCAGCCATTGTGATTATTAACAGCACCCCCTTTTGCTCTCAGAAACATCCTGATTTGGATGATAAATTATGTCACTCTATTTATGGAAGAAGATGAGGTCTGAGGTCTGAGGACAGAAGTCTAGACAAGATCAAGAATGCCAGGGTCCTGAGAGGAGAGCAGAACTGGGGAGTGGCTCCTGGGCCTCCAGAGGGATCCACTCTGCTCATCTGTCTCTTATTGATTCTCAGCTCCTAAAGGCCGAAAAGCACGGACTCGCAGAGCGATTGCTGCCCACTATGAAGGTGGGTGATGGGTGAGTTGTACCTGGAAGGGTGACAGAGGGGTAGGTCAGATCTCAACAATGCCTTCTGTGTCTTACAGTTCATCCACAGCCTGGACAGGATGGAGCACAGGCAGGTGAGACCCCATCCCCACCTCTGAGCTCTCCCCTTTCATCCCAGAGCAGTAGCCTCCTGGGAAAGGGATCCCTCAAACCCTTTGATTTCTCAACTCTGCCCTTCCTTCAGTCTAGGAATCCCAGAAGCTGGTTCATCAAAGTTCGCAGGCTTGGTTCTCTTTATGATCCATGCCTGGGAACCTGGGGAGACCCTTGCCCTCCCCATAATCCAGGCTGACTTTTCCTAATGAGTGATCCCAGCTTTCTCTGTTAGCCCTCAGTCTTCAAGCACCTGGGATTCATTGCTTACCCCCTCTGTATTCTAGGGATTTTCATGCCCTCATCATTTTTCCTCCAAATATTTCTATTCTCTGCTCATCTCTTCCATTCCTTCCCCACTCCCCACCTCAGCACCACACCTCAGAATCTCAAACCCACTCTGGTCCCTTCTCCCTTCCTTACCCTCCCCATCCCTTCACTCTGCCCCATCTACCCTTCCAAGATAAGCCCCTTGAAACTTCTATTTCATTATCCCATCACTTCTCTGCTTGGCCTCTGGCCTGCCTCTTAATGGCCTGGTCTCAACCTTATTTCCAAGCAACCGCTATGTGTTCTCCATGTTTGTGGGGCTGATACCTCTGCATTCCAGCGTGCCCTCTTCTGGACTTTGCACATGCTGTTCCCTCACCTGAAATGTCCTTCCAATTGGAAGGCCAGGAGTCAAAACATGAGGACAGGTCCAGTCCAGGGTGTTAGCAGAAGAGATGGAAAGAAGTAGATGGATTCAGCATGTGATTTGAAGATATAAGGAGGGATTGCTTGTGGGTCTGATGCAAAGAATAAGAGAAAGTGAGGAATCACAAATAACTTCTGAATTAAAAAATATATTTTTGGATTCTGGGGGTGGAACCCAGGACCTTGTGCATGCTAGGCAAACACTACCTCTAAGCTACGTTCCCAGCTCTGCAATGATTATGTTTGAGGAATAGACATGGGAGTAGAGAGAAAGGCTTCTACATTCCCCATTTATCCCTTCATACCATTGAATCCATAACCATGACCAAATGTTATTTTCACAATTAAAAAAAAAAAATTCTCCCCTGGCACTAGGGATTGAACCCAGGGGCGCTCAATCAGTGAGCTACATCCCCTACCCTTTTAAATTTTTAAAATTTTGAGACGGCTTACTAAATTGCCCAAGCTGACCTTGAACTTGCAATCTTCCTGTCTCGGCCTCCCAAATAGCTGGGATTACAGGTGTGCAGCACTGTACTCACCTTTTTTTGGGGGGTGGGGTACCGGGGATTGAACTCATGGGCACTCAACTACTGAGACACATCCCCAGCCCTCAGTGAGTTGCTTAGCGCCTTGCTTTTTGCTGAGACTGGCTTTGAACTCACGATCCTCCTTCCTCAGTCTCCCAAGCTGCTGGGATTACAGGCATGTGCCACTGAGCCCGGTTGCACTCAACGTTTTGATTTCTATATCTCTGGGAATGATAAAGCCACTTTGGAAGACAGGGTTTACAAGAAATAAGTTACCAGGGAAGAAGTAAGTTGGAATATGGGTAAATTAATAATTAACTGAGATGTTTAATAATAAACAAGTGAATAGACAATACTAAAGTGATTTTCACAAATAGATGACTGGATAGTAGACTAGCTCAGGCTAGGTGAGGACCTGTAAAGACAGAAGTCATCCCTGGGAGACAAGGTATACACGCTATCCCAGTGATTAAAGAGGTCAAAACAGGAGGATTGTAAGTTTGAGGCTAGTCTCAGCAAGATAGTGAGACTTGGCCTCAAAATAAAAAAAATAAAAAGGGCTGTGGATTTAACTCAGTGGTAAAGTGTCCCTGGGTTTAAAAAAAAAAAGTCATGGCCATATTGATGGTAATTTAAAGCTACAGAACTGGATAAGACACCCAGGGAAAGAAGGAAGCCCTAAGGCTCTGGGCCATCTGGAAGTAAGGCAGAGGAGGGAAGCTGGGCAAGGAGACCGAGAAGCAGACAGAAAGGAAGAAACCCAGGCAGGGAGGGTGGTGTCCTGGAATCTAAGAGAAGACACTAGTTTAAGAAGGAGGATGTGGCTCGCTGTATAGAACCAGCTGACTCATCACATGAGATGAGAACAGAGAAATGACTGCTGGGGTTTGGTAATATTAAAGTCAACTGGTGACCTTGATGATGGAGGTTTTGGTGGTGGAGTTAGAATACAGGCCTGTGTGGACTGAGTCAAGAAAATTAAAAATTGGAGATAGTGACAACACTTTTTAGAAGTTTTAGAAAGCAGAGATATGAGCCAATAGTGGAGGGAAAAAATTAGTCCTTTTAAGAATACTATATTCCTCTTAGCTTTATTGAGTGCTTTTTTCTGGAGGTGGACACTATGACTAGCTCTCATATATTTGATTCTGTCTGATCTTCATAATAGCTCTGAAAGAAGGATGTTCTGGTAACCTCTGATTAAGGATGGAGATTGTCCAAGGTTATGACGATTATTAGGAAGAGGCAGGCTGTGAAGCCAGCTCGAGTGTGCTCTTGTGCTCGCATGGTCCACATGAGAGGTGCACTTGCTGCGGCGCGGGGGGGTTGGGGATCCTGCAGGGGCATTGTCCAAGAGACTGGGAGGGGATGCTTTCCATCAGGAAGAGAGGACACATCTCCCATCATCACAAGGGGGTCAAAGGGGAATGAGAGAACAGGTAGGTTTATAGATTTTTGTAAGGGGAGGTGAGAGGTCCTCCAGACAACTAGGGAGATAGGAACAGGAAGTTTGAGGAGAGATGGTTCCAAATCCTTGTCTTGGGGAAGATGAAGTTTTTGTGTGGTGAGACAAGTGACCCCAGGCACTGTCCATAGTTCCAGGTGCACTTTGCCCTTTGACCACAACCAGCCTTTGCCCAAGCCGTTCCATAGCTAAGATCCCTCCCTTCCCTTCTCCCCTCCCTCCTCTTCATGGCCAGGCCAGCCCTCCATCGCTCAGTATAGATCACTTATTTTGGCAGTTACCCAAGGCATCAATTCATTCATTGACAGAACACACACATACGGAGAACCTGCTGTTTGCTAGGGACCAGCCTAAGTGACCATAACAAGTCACACCCAGACCTGTCCTCAAGGAGTCACTGTCTAGGACAGAAGACAGCATATAAATATGTAATTACAGTGCCATGTGACAAGAACAATACTAAGAGTAGCCAAAGATCCATGACAGGATAGAGGAAGACAAAACAACTTCAGAGTGGATCTAGGGGCTCCTTCCTTATGACAGTGAGGCATCACTGGGCTTTGAAGCCTGAGTGTAAGGTGACCAAGAGATCAGGCTGTTGCATGTAAGGGAATCACCGTGTGAAAGCCTGGAGTTTGCCAAGGGCCTGGGGAGCTGTGAGAAGTTCAATGTGGCTGAAGCAGAAAGTGCTAGAAAATAGGGTGGGTTATGAGTCTGCGGAAGCCAGAATTCAGGTCAGAAAGGAGTTTGGAAGTCACTCTTAGGTGGGCAATTGAAAGGTAATGTGAAGAGGGAGGGTGGAAGAAAGTGCCTGCACTTGTTCTCTGTCTAGAGGTGACCATCTGAGGCAGCATGGCAGTGAGGGGATGGCAGATTCATGTGATTAGTATACCCATTCCATACAAGAAATGGAAATGGAACAGCCAAAGGAAACCCTTTTTTTTTTTTTGGTGGTACTGGGGGTATCGAACCCAGGGCCTTGAACTTGCAAGGCAAGCACTCTACCAACTGAGCTATCTCCCCAGCCCCCAAAGGTAACCTTCTGAAACACTGAAACATAGTGAATTTGTGTGAAGCAGTATTCTGGAAAGTTTTTCTGAAACTAGTGAGAAACTGAAGGAGTCCTGCAACTTTTTTTTCTTTTCTTTCTTTCTTTCTCCTTTTTTTTTTTTTTTTTTTTTTTTAAATCTACTTCTGTTCAAAAAGCCAACATACCTCTGCTTCACAGGTGTTCTGCATTTGAGGTGTAGTGAATCTTTGCTCTTCACCAGATGTAATGTTTTAGTTTCTTGCAAACAGGGCTGGTCGGGGGAAGGGTGTGCAAAAACTAACACTGAAATTTTGAAACAGCAGCTGAGTGAGTGAATTTTATTTTTTGTTCATTGTTGGTGGTTTAAAAAAAAATTCCCCCATGTTAAAAAAAAAAAAAAAAAAAAAAGAAGAAGAAGAAAAAAGAAAGATAATGTGAAGCCAGGCATCATGGAGCTTGCCTGTAATCCCCAGAAGATGGTGAGTTTGAGGCCAGTCTTAGCAACTTAATGAGTCCTTGTCTCAGAACAAAATCTTTAGATTTTGGAACTGGGGTTGTGGCTCAGTGGTAGAGTGTTTGCCTAGCACATGTGAGGCACTGGGTTTGATCCTCAGCACCACATAAAAAATAAATAAAATAAATGTATTGTGTCCATCTACAACTGAAAACAAAAAAAAAAAAAAGAAAGAAAGAAAGAAAAAGAAAGGGCTAGTTTAGTCCTAAAGCACTTGCCTTATGGGTGGCCCTGGGTTCAATCACCCCAGTATTAAAGAAAAAAAAAAAGATAATCGCCCCTGTTCTCATGGGGTAGTCAGATCTCAAACTAAAACACGAATGAATAAATGAGATATATTCTCATGTTGGTGACTGCTAGGAAAGAAACAGAAGAGTGAAGAGATTAATGGAGGCAGGGATGGGGCTGACTTTTTTTTTTTTTTTTTTTTTTATACTGGGGTTTGAACCCAGAGGCCATTTACCACTGAGCCCTTTTCATTTTTACCAGTCTTTTTTATTTTTCTTTTGAGACAGGGTTTCATTAAGTTTCTTAGGGCCTTGTGAAGTTGCTGAGGCTGGCCTTGAATATGTGATCCTCCTGCCTCAGTCTCCCAAGTTGCTAGGGTTACAGGTGTGCATCACCACACCCAGTAGGGCTGACTTTTTTAAACTGGGTGACCCAACAGACAGAAGGTGCCAGCCAGGGAGGAATCCTGGGAAGAGGGAAGAACACTAAAAATCTCTGCAGGTAGGGAGATTGAGCTTGGCCCCTGGCAGGAACAGGAAGGCCAGAATGGTGGGAGGGAGTGATTAGAAGAGTGTGAGATTAGATTAGGGAAGCAGACAGCAAGCTTGGGTTGGGTTGTGACCTGGGAACCACCTGATACTCCATCATTATTATTTTTTTAGCAATCTGCAATTATCCTAGCCCTAGGGTGTCTTTCTTTCTTTTTGTTTGTTTCTGTGGTGCTGGAGATGGAACCCAGGGCCTTGCCCATACTAGGCAAGTGCCCTATGACTGAACTACATCCCTAACCCCTCTAGAGTTTGTTTTTGGTAATAGATTTTTTTTTTTAAGATATAATGCATATGTCATACAATTCACCCATTTAAAATGTATAACCTAATGTTTTCTGTTTGTTTTTGTTCTTTGGTGCTGGGGACAGAACCAAAAACCCATGCTAGGCAAGAACTCTATCCATTGAGCTATACCCTTAGCCTCACTCAACCCAATGGTTCTTAGTATATCCACAGAGTTGTGTAACCATCAATCATCACAGTGATTTTAGGATATTTTCTTCACCTCCACAAGAAGCCCCTTAGACATCACCTCCTATTCTCCTCATTCCCCAGCCCTAGGCAACCAATAATCTGTTTTGTCTCTATAGATTTGTCTGTTCTGGGCACTTCCTATAAATGGGATCATAAAATATGTGGTCCTTTTGTGACTGACTTCTTTCCCTTAGCACAATGTTTTCAATGTTCATCCACATGATAGCATGCACCAATACTTTATTCCTTTTATGGTTGAATAATATTCCCTTGTATAAATACACCACACTTTATCCATACGGGTTGTGAACACTGGGATATCATTTTATTCTTTTTAATTTTAGAGATTCAAGTAATGTATGTACACATACTCAACATAAAAGAGGCAAACAGTGTAGACACAGGTGAAGAAAATGCAAAACCCCTCACTTTTTCTTCAATCCTACTCTGCTCCCCAGAAACAACCACTGGTGACAGTTTTGTCCTGAATCTTTCTGGTCATATATGTTAGATTTCTTCACACAATCTCCAATTTTATTTTAGGCTCCGTAGGACATGGCTCCTCCCATACCTTTGGCAATTGATATCTCTTCCAGGTTAAGGTGGGCCCCAAATGTTTATTAGCTTAATGGATCCTTGGGGAATGTGTGGGAGTCCTGTAAAGGAATTTTTCTTTATCTCTGAACATTCATATTCAGGTGTAGATGGGACAGTGAGTGGCTGGGAAGAAGCCAAAATCAACAGCTCCAACCCTCTGCGCTATGACCGCCAGATTGGGGAATTTAGAGTCACCAGGGCTGGGCTCTACTACCTATACTGTCAGGTAAGCCCCACCTGGCTGCACGGGTACAGCAGAAACTGAGGGGAGAAGGATTTGGTTTGGGGGGAAGGAAGAGGTCAAGATCAAGGCTGAGAGGGAAAATTTGGGGTTTGGGAAGGATGGGATACTTGGGTCTCTAAGGATATTTGAAACCAAGGTGACGGCAAGCAGAGGCCTAGATTCTACCTGCCCTTTCCTGCCCCAGGTGCACTTTGATGAGGGGAAGTCTGTCTACCTGAAGCTGGACTTGCTGGTGGATGATGTGCTGGCCCTGCGCTGCCTAGAGGAATTCTCTGCTACAGCAACCAGTTCCCTTGGGCCCCAGCTTCATCTCTGCCAGGTGTCTGGGCTATTGCCCCTGCGGTCAGGGTCCTCCCTCCGGATCCGCACCCTCCCCTGGGCCCATCTCAAGGCCGCCCCCTTCCTCACCTACTTTGGACTCTTCCAAGTTCACTGAGGGCCCTAATTTCCCTGCAGATTTTCCGGGCTGCTGGCTCCCCATGCAGCTCTCTTAGCACCCAGTCCCTTCTGCCTCACCTAAGCTTCAGACCTGCCCTTTCCTCTAAGCTACCAGGGTTTATTCACTTTATCCCACATAAATATTCCCATTCTTCTCTTACAACGCCCCTCCCCACTCTTCACCTCACCGGCTCCCAAAGCCCATATCTTTTCACACCTCCATTCATCCCTTGATTCCCGCCCACTCACACCCCCCCAGGACACTGTGTTTACTGGCAAGGATGGGTCCAGAAAACCCTGCTTTCAGGCACTAAGAGAGGCTGGACCTGGTGGCAGGAAGTGAAAGAGCCTGGGATTAGGCCAGGAGTTCCCAAATGTGAGGGGTAAGAGCCCAAGACAAGCTCCTCCCTTGATAATTCCCTGTGGATTTTGAAAACAGATGTTATTTTTATTATTATTGTAACAAAATATTGATGAGTGGATATTAAAGAGAACAAGTCATAGTCTCTCTCTTTACTGGGGCCCAGGGTAGCAGAGAGTCATGGGGAGGGAGTCTGAACATTGGGGAGCAGGGACCTGCATACTTCCAGGCCAAAATTGTCAGAAGAAAGCAGAAATGTGCACTGCCCAAGGGAAAAAAAACCTGTCCTCTGCTCAAGGTATTGCAGAAGAGCCTCATTTCCCTAGGAGGCGGACTTCCTCCTGCAGGGGAATCCCTGGCAGGGAGGAGCAGGGGCCCTTCCTCTTGGCGGCCTTGGGACATTCAGCAGGTGCTGGCACATGCCCTGGCTGGGAGATGGGGTGGGAGCTGGCTTGGAGGGGGGCTCAGAGTCCGTAGATGGGATGCTGGGGACCAGGCACAAGGGAACATGGGCGCCTGGGCCCTGGGGAGGAGTCCTACAGTGGTTGGGGGGCTTGGGGCTGCTTCTTTGTCTCTTTATCCAGAGTCTTATGTAAGAGCTTTTCTTGGGAAACAGGAAGTCCTGCTTGCCAAGTTCGGCAAAGGGAGTAGTGCAGGCCTTATTCCAACACACCCGGCCCGGCCTTAACCCTAGCACCCAGCCAGTTTCTTATTCCTTGTTCTCTTCTCCACTGACCCCTACCTTCTTTCCTCACCTTTGGTCGCCCCTACAAACTTCCCTAGTGGTCTCTCCTATGCCTGAGACAGAGAGTCTTCTGCCCTCATCCCCTGACCCTCAACACTGCCCAGCTTGTCCCCCATCCCTGCTCCTGGCACCATGCCCCACAGCCAGCCAGCCTTCCCTCCCCCAACACTGGGGCCGCCCCTGGGTTCCTGAGCTCTGCCCGCTCCTCCTGGGTGTCACTGGCAGCCCTGTCCTTCCTAGAGAGACTGGCACCAAATTCTTCTGAGGCTGGGGGGCGGGTCTCAAGGAGACATTAGCCCACAGTGGGGTGCCAGGAGCACCTAGAGTACCCCCAGCTTGCTTTCCTCCTCCCTCCTTTTTATTCTTAAGTTCCCTTTTATTTCTCCCTTGCGTAACACCCTCTTCCCTTCTGCACCACTGCCTGTACCCCCACCCTCCCGCCACCTCCTTGCCACCCCAAGTCCTGAAGCCACAACTGTTAGCAGGGTCCTGGGCTCATGCCAGCCTCATCTCCTTTCTTGCTAGCCCCCAAAGGGCCCTCGGGCGACATGGGGGGCCCAGTCCGAGAGCCGGCACTCTCGGTTGCACTCTGGTTGAGTTGGGGGGCAGCTCTGGGGGCTGTGGCTTGTGCCATTGCTCTGCTGACCCAACAAACAGAGCTGCAAAGCCTAAGGAGGGAAGTGAGCCAGCTACAGAGGAGCGGAGGTCCCTCCCAGAAGGGAGAAGGGTATCCCTGGCAGAGCCTCCGAGAGCAGGTGAGTGAGGGGAAATGAGAGTCCAGGGGAGAATGGGTGTTAGGGAGTCTCTGGGTCTCTGGTCTCCCAATCTGCAAAGTTTCATATGGGTGCAAGAGAGGGTCTCAGGTTTGGAAGTCATGGGAGCGGCCATTCCAGAAAAGGAAACTGTTAAAGATTAATGCTTCTTGTACCTAACAGATCCTGGAGGGCAGCCAGGACCAAGACGCAGGGTGCTGGGGAAAGGAGCTTGAGGGATTTTGAGGCATTCCTGGTTTGGGGGAGAAGTGGGAAGGAAGGCTATCTAGGGCCCTTTCATCTTAGTCTTACCTTGACCCTCTTTCTGTAAGCAGAGCCCTGATGCCCTGGAAGCCTGGGCGAGTGGGGAGAGATCTCGGAGAAGGAGAGCAGTGCTCACCCAGAAGCGGAAGAGTGAGCCCTGGGCACAGCAGGGGTGGGAGGTGATCTTGTAGTGTGGGGATGTTATATGTATATATATTTTTAACCTGAGCCCAAGTGCGGGTGGAGGGCAGACCCCAGGGCACCTGAGGTAGGCGATACAAGTGGGATTTCCTCCTTTTCTTCTCAGAGAGACGCTCAGTTCTGCATCTTGTTCCCATTAACATCACCTCCAAGGGTGAGCACAATTTTAAATAATGACTTTGGGGAGGGGCACAAACAAGGAACTTTGGGGCTGGTACCTGGGCCCAAGAGAATCTTAGAGGTGAAAAGAGAACTGATAAATATCTAAGGGTGTGAAGAAATCCTGACAGCCACACTCCTCGCCTCCAGAGTACTCTGATGTGACAGAGGTGATGTGGCAACCAGCCCTTAGGCATGGGAGAGGCCTGGAGGCCCGAGGATACGTTGTCCGAGTCTGGGATGCTGGAGTTTATCTGCTGTATAGCCAGGTAACCCCACGCATACCCTGAGTCCCACATGGGAGCCTGGAGGCTATCTCTTCACACTTTTCTGATCCCTCTGTTCATACCAAACTTGGAAGACCCTTCTTTATTCCCTAGCTCCTGTCAGAGCTCTCAAGGTCTCCCAGAACTGTCACATCACCCAGGTTTTCTTCAATATCTTCTCCCTTCCCTGCCAGGTCCTGTTTCATGACGTGACTTTCACCATGGGTCAGGTGGTGTCTCGGGAGGGCCAGGGAAGACAGGAAACTCTATTCCGATGTATATGCAGTATGCCTTCTGACCCTGACCGGGCCTACAATAGCTGCTATAGTGCAGGTGAGAATCACGTAAACAGTGGAGGTTGGATGTGAGTAGAGAATGGCACTGAACTGGATGGTAGAAGCCTGGGTGTAGAGGTAGATTTGAGGACGACAGAATGCCTAGGTCCTTACAGGAAGCAGAGAAAATGTGGAGCTGAGAAGGCAGGGTGAAACATCAGAATATGTGGATGGCTGTGCTTCATTGAGCATCTGTTTTCTCCCTTTTCTCAGGTGTCTTCCATTTGCACCAAGGGGATATTCTCAGTGTCATAATTCCCCGCGCAAAGGCGAAACTTAGTCTGTCTCCACATGGAACCTTCTTGGGGTTTGTGAAACTGTGATTGTTACAAAAGGTACTTCTGAAATGGGAAGACCAGTGGGGGTACATATTGGAGACAGTCAAGAGCTGGCGAGACAAAGGATGGGGAGTGGGCAGGAACAGAAAGAAGCCTCTACTTGGGTTTTATTTCATGAATCGGTTCAACTCTTTCTTCACTCCCAATCCTAGATTTTGAGTTAATGGATATTAAAGAGGCGGAATATCTTGCTTTCACCTCCCATTCGCCCCAAATTCTTCTGTGTTTGTGTATGTGTAAGGGGGAGGGGGTTGGGAGGTGGGTGCCAGGCATTGTCCAGACGTGCTTGGGTCCTCTGGAATGCATCCAGAACAGCACCACCATCTAGCGGCAGTTTGAGGGAATCGTTCTGCCTGGCAGAAGTCCACTAAGCCTCCCTTACCTAAGGAAAATACCCAGTTCCTAATGCCACACTCCTCTTCTGGTACCGTATGAAGTAACCCTCGGAGAAACCTCATCCTCACTTCTCTCCATCTATAGGGTCCAACTTTCCGTCATCATTTCCAGAGATGTATCTATTATGCGTCCGTCTGCAGGGCGTGCCCGATGACGAAGGCGGTCCTTTTGCGACCACATTACTCTTGGGGGTCCCTCTTTTTTGTGGTTGTTGTTTGGTACTGGGACCAGTTACCAATTGGGTAACTGGGGCGCGTTACCGCTGAGCTACATCCCCATCCCTTTTTTAAAAGACAGGTCTTGCTAAGTTGCTTGGGGCCTCCCTAAGTTGCTAAGACTAACCTCGAACTTGTAAGCCTCCTGCCCCAGCCTCCCGAACCCCTAGGATCACAGATGTGCGCCAACGCGCCTAGCTGGGTCCCCCGCTTTTCCTTTGATACTCTCCGTTCCCCTGGCGTGGCAGGCCAGACGGGGTGCTCAGAAGATCCTTGGATGTGTCGTACGCTCTTGCTGGTGTTCACCACATTCCCCTAAGCTCTTTCGGCTCAAGTTCAACAATAGCTAAAATAAAGAGAAAATAAGTACCCCAGTATTTAGCCTCAAGTCGCCCCCTGTATCAGGACCTCCATGCCCTCCTGCCTCTACTCCAAAGCGCCCCACTAGATAAGAATATTTGGTCCCCCAGCCTCACGCCCACGAGCGCCGAAGGCTGTAGGGCTGATGGCGGCACGCAACACGCAGGCGCAAACAGACGCTCTGTGGGGCCGGTACGCGCGGCCAGGTAGGCGGGCGTGCGCAGGCGCAGCCCGACTTAGAGCGCGGGGGCGGGACGCTCCCGTGGCGTCTACGTTCTCCAGTAGGCGGGACTGGGCGCGTGGTGGCCGCGCCGGCGCCGTTCGCCGGGTGTGACGTACTAATTGTGCGCCGCCACCGCCGGTGGGCCTGGGGCTCGCGGGAGGGGAAGGAGGAGGAGGGGGGAGGAGGTGGTGGTGGTGGTGGTGGTGGTGGTGGTGGTAGTGGAGGTGAAGGCAGAAGCCGAGCAAGAGGCGGCCGCGGCGGGGTGGCGCGGTGCGCGGCCCAGAAACCCTGTAATCCTGAATTGAGACGGCTGCGCCTGAGGACAGCAGGAGTGGCGGGGCCGCCGCCGGCGCCGGAGAGATGAGCCGGGAAGCCTGAGGCGGAGACGCCCGCCCTGGGGCCCGTCCGCCCGGCTTCCCCGCTCTGGTGAGGACGCCTCTTCCCCTCCCCCCGCCTTGCCATGGCCTCCCATTCCTGGGCCTCGCTCCTACCGAACCGGGGCCAAGAGGCCCTCGACGGAGCGTCTTCAGCCCTTTCTGAGCCTAGCCGTTCAGTCTCACTAGTGCTGGGACGCATTTTGGTCCCCGGGGATGGGGCAGGAGAGGGGGCTGGGCTGACCTGGCTCACGTGGCTCGGTTCTGTCCCAGTACCTTGATTCGGCAGCCTAAGCACCGATTCGGTTTTCTTTCAGTTTCCTTCAAAATTGTTTACCTTTCATCAGACTCTGCCCTCTGAGCCATATACCTAGCGCCCCTATTCCCAACTGAGATGACCTCTGAGTGTCCACCCTGTTGCCCCGCATTCATTCCAGACTGGGAGGTAACCGTCTTCCCAGTCTGAACAGTTTCCCTGTGAAAGTTGTGTTCTCCCTACATACCTCCCCTAACCATGTCAGGGATCTGTGCTGAGCCTTCTCCATGAGCAAGTTCACCCTTATTAGACTCTGAAAGAACACCCTGGTAGTATTAAAATGGAGAAGTGGAGCCTGTTAATACTGAGTTTCACCCACGGAGCTGAGAAATAAGATCGCTGAGGCCCACTGCTTAGCCATTTTTCTTTACCTCTATCTGGGCAAGGGAGAGATAACGGCTCAGACTCTAAAAGGTCTTGTGGACCACATTAACTAGGAAGAGCTGAAGTTTTACATTTTTTCCCTCTGTATTTATTTGCATGTGAATCCAGAGGGCATGCTGAGGAAGAGGAGCTTAGGATCAGGAGAAGGAGGATGTTTGGATTCTGACACTCTAACCTTTGTTTTACAGGGTACTGAAACATGAAAGAGACTATACAAGGGACCGGGTCTTGGGGGCCTGAGCCTCCCAGACCTGGAACAGCTTACTCAAGTCCCAGGAGGGAACGTCTTCGTTGGCCCCCACCACCTAAACCCCCTCTAAAGTCAGGTGGAGGGTTTGGGCCAGATCCTGGGTCAGGGACCACAGTGCCAGCCAGACGTCTCCCTGTCCCTCGGCCTTCTTTTGATGCTTCAGCTAGTGAAGAGGAGGAAGAGGAGGAGGAAGAAGATGAAGATGAGGAAGAGGAAGTGGCAGCTTGGAGGCTGCCCACCAGATGGGGTCAATTAGGAGCCTCCCAAAGGCCTCGTCCTCCCCGCCCCACTCATCGAAAAACCTGCTCACAGCGCCGCCGCCGAGCCATGAGAGCCTTCCAGATGCTGCTCTACTCAAAAAGCACCTCTCTGACATTCCACTGGAAGCTTTGGGGGCGCCACCGGGGTCGTCGGCGGAGTCTCACACATCCCAAGAACCATCTCTCACCCCAGGAAGGGGGTGCAACGCCACAGGTGCCATCCCCCTGCTGTCGTTTTGACTCCCCCCGGGGGCCACCCCCGCCCCGGCTGGGTCTGCTAGGTGCTCTCATGGCTGAGGATGGGGTAAGAGGGTCTCCACCAGTGCCCTCTGGGCTCCCCATGGAGGAAGATGGACTAAGGTGGACTCCAAAGTCTCCTCTGGACCCTGACTCTGGTAAGGTGGGAAAAGGGTGGGGTGAAGTGGGGAGGGCTAGGAGCCTGGAGCACCAGGAATCTCTTGCTGTGGTGAGATTAAAGCCTAAGGAAAGCAGAGTGAGAGTGAAGATGCTGCGAAACATCTTCATTAAGCCTTGCTTTGAGCAGGAAATAACTGATAAGGCTGGGAAACAACCCCTAAGTTGGTGTTTTGTAGTTTTAAGCACAGATGAGAAAGGGAGCTGTGGTTTAGGAAAACTTGTCTTATCCACTTCAAATCCTTCTGCCTCTCAGGATAAGAACTCCTCCATGTACATCTCCAGAGGACACTGTTTTCATAGTGGTAGAATGGGACCTCTCCTGCTAGTAGTTTACATAATCTGTATGTTTGTCTGTAACATTCTTCCTCAGAATACTTCACCTCCAGAGAACTCCAGCCAAACAATTTAACATTTTTTATTAAATACTCAAGTATTTATTGAGATGTTATCATATGTTGGGCAGTAGGCTACATGTGAAGTGTAGAGTTGTGACATATTCCTGAAATTTATATTTCTGAATCCACTTTTTTGTGTGTGTGTGTGTGCTGGGGATCAAACCCAGGGCTTTGTGCTTACAAGGCAAGCACTCTACCGACTGAGCTATCTCCCAGCCCCTTTTTTTTTCTTGATTTCCTACTGTGAATAGGAAATCCTGTTCTCTTTCTCATTAGAACCTCTTGGACATCCTTGTTTTATGCTTTGGGTCTTTGGTCGTGGTGGGGTTCTCCATACCTTAAGGTTTATATTGGTGGATTCTGCTTTAATTAATCCTTTTTGGGGTCTTAATGTTTGTATGCATTATTTAATCCTTCCATTGTTCTTTTGGCTAGATCAATTTCTCATCCCATCCTATTTCCCCTGCCTTATAGGCCTCCTCTCGTGTACTTTGCCCAATGGCTTTGGGGGACCACCTGGGTCAGAAGGGGAGCGCAGCCTGGCACCCCCTGATGCCAGCATCCTCATCAGCAATGTGTGCAGCATCGGGGATCATGTGGCTCAGGAGCTCTTTCAGGGCTCTGATTTGAGCACTGGGGAAGAAGCAGAGCGACCCGGGGAGAAAGCTGGCCAGCACAGTCCCTTGAGGGAGGAGCATGTGACCTGTGTCCAGAGTAAGCCCTAGTAGACGTAGCCTCCTTCCCTTGACCAACTCCTAGTTCAAAGTCTCACTTGCCTCTCTCTTCCCCATCCAGGTATCTTGGATGAATTCCTTCAAACTTACGGGAGCCTCATCCCACTCAGCACTGATGAAGTAGTGGAGAAGTTGGAGGACATTTTCCAGCAGGAGTTCTCTACACCTTCCAGGTAAGGCTTGAGGGACAGATTCCCTTTAAAGGAGGATGGGGACCTAGGGGATGGGAATAGAATGCTGTTGTTTTTCTCCCATAGGGATGTACTTGGGGAGGAGGAAACTAGAGCTGAAGGGGAGGAATCTGCAGGCAAGGTGTCAAGTCTATATGCCAACTGGGAGGGTCTTTACCTGAGACCCTAAAGTATTATGTATTTCATGTACCTCTTTCCTGGGGAATGGGCCTTTATCAGGTCCTCAAAAGGACCCATAATCAAGAAAAAGTCATTTTAGATTCTTATTCTAGGCAGTAGTAGGTATTTCTGTGTGCCCCAGCTCCATCATCTCTTGTGTGATTCCACCTTTGGCCTACTCAGAAAGGGCCTGGTACTGCAGCTGATCCAGTCATACCAGCGGATGCCAGGGAATGCCATGGTGAGGGGCTTCCGAGTGTCCTATAAGCGGCATGTGCTGACCATGGATGACTTGGGGACCTTGTATGGACAGAACTGGCTCAATGACCAGGTGAGAAGTGGTGGAGAAATAGCCTGAGTGGGGATTCAGGGAGCAGGGTGTCCAGGGCCCTCTGTATGAGGGAGCCCTGTGTTCAAGCCACACCACAGCAAGTTGCCTCTCATTGTCTTCCCAGGTGATGAACATGTATGGAGACCTGGTCATGGACACAGTTCCTGAAAAGGTAGGCCCAACCAGATAGTTCAGTTCCCAGAAAAATGGCAATTCTAAGCAGCTTTTTTCAGTTCTTTTCATCTCTTCCATTTTATATAAAGAAGGTTTCCGTGTCTGGGGGAGAAGTGATAGATATTAATCCATTTCAAATCTCTAAGCTTGGCTCTGGACTTATCGGTTCTTTTCCTTTCTGCCAGTCTTTAATGTTTTTCCCTATGGCTAACTCAAAAGAATTGGGGTGG
The DNA here is from genome assembly GCF_902686445.1 of Sciurus carolinensis. Taxonomy (NCBI): domain Eukaryota; kingdom Metazoa; phylum Chordata; class Mammalia; order Rodentia; family Sciuridae; genus Sciurus; species Sciurus carolinensis. The sequence goes on along the minus strand of NC_062215.1, from coordinate 52,143,751 downwards.
GAACCTATGTATAGTGCATAGTAAAAAAAAAACATTTTTTCACTATTAGGGAATTGAAGTGCGGTTGTTCAAACCATCCATATGAAATGGAGTGGACTAGGAGAGGGGAGGGGAGACTTGGTGGGAGGCTGAGGTCATTTAATTTCATCCAACACTTTTGTGTCATTGGCACAGGTGCATTTCTTCAACAGTTTCTTCTATGATAAACTTCGTACCAAGGGTTATGATGGGGTGAAAAGGTGGACCAAAAATGTGAGTTATGAATCGATAACTTATATAATGCTTTGCTTCTAAAGAATTAGAGTGGTTTTCTATGAGCCCTTTCCCAAATTTATTCCGTCTTCCAAATATTAAACTATTGGTGCCAGGAACTGTTATAGGCACTAGGGATCCAGTATTAAATGAGGAAAACTTCTTCCCCTTATGGAATGAGAATAAACAAGTTAAATTTCAGCTAGGGATAAGTGTTATAGACAAAAAATAGTAATTTGCTAGCAAGAGAAATGGGTACTTTAGACTGGATAGTTTAAGAAGGCCTCCCATAGCTGAGATTTGAATGATGAAAAGCCAGCCATGTGTAGATCTAGGAGAAGTGTTTTTAAGCAAAAGGCACAGCAAGCACATGAGTTCCAAAGAGAAAAAAATACATGATTGAGGAACTCAGGGCCCATGTGGGTAGCCTATTTGATTGGAGCAGAGTGAGCAAGGGAGAATGACAGAAAATTGGGTCAGAGAGATCATGTAAGACATGTAGGATAGGCTGATGAGGATACATTTTACATGTACCAAGAAGCGATTGGAGTTTTAAGCAGGCTGGAGATGATTCATGTTTTAAACACCAGTTCCAGTAATGGATTGAAAGGGAGCAAAGGTGGAAACTGGTAGACCAGCTAGAAGAGGAGCACAGTAGTCCAGGAGAGGTAGCTGGACTGCAGTGCTAAAAGTGGAGGTGAGGTTGGGGAGACAGTGAATAAGTCTCCTTATCTAGAATAAGTTTCACAGGTATAACCGGTAGAATTTTATGGCAGATTGGATGTGGGAAATGAAGAAAATATAGGAATGAAGGATAATGCCTAGATTTTTGGCCTGAGTTAACTGGGAAAATTAGAAGAGAACAAAATTGAGGTTTTTCTTCCTGGGTTTCTCTGCCTTACAGTTGAAAGGCCAGGAAATTATAGCATTTTATTTTTATTTTACATACTTATCTATTTTGAGATGGGGTCTCATTGTATCACTCAGGCTGGGCCTGAACTCCCTGATTCAAGTGATCCTGCTGCCTTTTTAGTGTTTGGGACCCAGTATTTTGGTTCTATGTAGTGCCACATGCCATCACAGCAGGCTTTCTCCCCCTAGTGCTAAGGATCAAACCCAGCATGCCCTTGCTTCCTTTTTTCTGGTTTCCTCTCTTACCCTAAAGAATCAAACGTCCAGAAGTTGAGCCTTGCCTTAAAATGCAGAGCCTGAGTCTTGTGTTCTCTCACTTGTCTCGCTTGCCTGCTCCTCATTTCCCTTTAGAACCCTTGTGGCAATTACCAGGACCCTTGTATGTTCTACCTAACCTCAGCTGCTTTCTCTTCAGGTGGACATCTTCAATAAGGAGCTACTGCTAATCCCCATCCACCTGGAGGTGCATTGGTCCCTCATCTCTGTTGACGTGAGGCAACGCACCATTACCTATTTTGACTCACAGCGTACCCTAAACCGCCGTTGCCCCAAGGTTTGAGGGGGGAAATGGAAAGGACGTAGGGAGAAACAGTGGCAAAGCATGGTGGGCTTTGGGTTTCTCAGGAGCAACCTGGGCATGGTAGCTGCCACTAATCATACCTTGGATTAAATTAGGAAGTGTTAGGCTTCACTTTTTTTTTTTTTTTCCTACCCACATAGCATATTGCCAAGTATCTACAGGCAGAGGCGGTGAAGAAAGACCGACTGGATTTCCACCAGGGCTGGAAAGGTTACTTCAAAATGGTGAGTTTCCAGGGGGAGGGTTATGGGATGAGATGATGAGGGTAATGGTAGGAGGCAGAAATTGTAGTCATACCCCTGGGAGTCTCTAGGTGAATGGGTTTACCTTTTATTTTCTAGAATGTAGCCAGGCAGAACAATGACAGTGACTGTGGCGCCTTTGTGTTACAGGTAAGTAGATTTCTAGTTCTGAAATCATTTGGGTTAAAGGGTTGGGAGGCTGTTGCCTCATTTGACCTGCTGTGAAGCAGGGAGTAGCCTTATTTCAGAAACCCTGGTTTCATTGGTCCTCTCCATCCCACAGTAGAATTGGGTCTTTTAAGGCTCTAGTACAGCTGCCTCCTCAGCCCCTGACTCAATGTTTTATCCCACTTAAATGCTAGATATATTATGTACTAAGAATAATAAATCTCAGCCAGGCTGTTTTTGAACCCTAGATCATGGGAATGTGGCTCCCTCTGTATGGGAAATGGGTATAGTCTCTAAAAAACACTCTGAGTGAGATCTCCTATGAAATATGTAGCACAGGTCCTGACTTGGGAGGGATGCCCAGTAGATGGTTCTCATGGCCTGCTTTGTTAACACCCAGTACTGCAAGCACCTGGCCCTGTCTCAGCCATTCAGCTTCACCCAGCAGGACATGCCCAAACTTCGTCGGCAGATCTACAAGGAGCTGTGTCACTGCAAACTCACTGTGTGAGCCTCGAACCCCAGGCCCTGGGCCTGTTAATGGGCAAGGGGACCTGGGAGACCCTTCCCAAGAAACTCCAGTTCCTTTCCTTTCCTGCCTCGCCCCATCCAGTTCCCTTTGTTTTTGTTTTTGTTTTTTTTTTTTTCATATTTAAATGTTTTAATTGATTTCTGTATTTTTTTTTTTTTTTTTTTGAGAGAATACTTGTTGATTTCTGATGGGCAGGGGGTGGCCATGGGGAAAGCCCTTTTCTCCCTCTCTGCAAGGGAGTGTTGCCTTGTGGCTTGAGTGGAGCAGTCATTCCCCCTTCCATGCCAAGGGGGCAGGAAATCAGTGTGGGGGTGGTGGGCGGGCAAAGGGATTACTGCCTGCCAGATCTTCAAACTTTTTTTATATATATATATAAATACCACGGTCCTGCTCTGGTCAATAAAGGATCCTTTGGAGATACATAAGTGGTGGTCTTCCTTAAGGGGCCTCAAAACTAGTGGATATGCTTTCTCAGGACTCCTTACAACTTGTGCAGTTAGCTATTCCTTTTGGGATCTTGAGACTGCAGGAGCCAGCTGTCCATACCTGACTTTATCAGTGCCAACACCCTATATTCATCACTCAAACAAATCCCCCAGCCAGAGGGCAGGAAGAAGGTAAAGTAGGTAATCCTCAAAAAATGGGGGAGCCTAAGAAGCTGGGGAAGAGGACGCCAGAGGGATTGGGGAGGATACTGGCTAGGATTTATGACAGCTACCCCACATGCCCTTAAGCCCAGAAGTAGTTCCAACCCTCCTCCCTCCAGCCAGGGGAATCCTCACAAATCCTGGGATCGCTCCTGATTCTGTCATCCCCGTTACTTAGAACACTCCTGGGCGGTGTCGGAGCTATCCTTGCTGCCAGGGAAAACAAAATTTGAGTCCTGTGGAAACCTGGAGCACAGGTAAAAGGAAGTGGCAGCCCCCGGAGCCCGGAAGTCCCTGGAGGCTGAGACCTCGCCCCCCTTGCATGATAGGACCTCTTGAACCACATGACTAAGGCACGATTACCTCCGCACGTGTAAGGGTGCAGGGCCCAAAGATGGCTGCCAGGCCTCGAGGACTGACTTCTCTATGTCACTTCCGTGCCGGCGAGAAAGGCGGACCCATTAGCCAATGAGGCTGCGGGGCGGGCCTTCACCTTGATAGGCGCCCAAGCTGCCCAATGGTGGCTTCGAGCCAGAGTGCCTACGAGCTAACGTCACGCCGGGTTGCAGAGCGCCGGCAGGCGGGGCCGAGGCGGCCAAGCCAATGCGATGGCTGGGGCGGGGTCGGGCGCTCTATAAGTTGTCGATAGGCGGGCACTCCGCCCTAGTTTCTAAGGATCATGTCTGCGAGTCAGGATTCCCGGTAAGAAAGGCATTTGCAAGAGGTTGTAGCTACTTACCCTGCCGCTCCCCTCCTAGGGCCCCGCCGGGGGGTAGCTGAGAGGCCCACCGCCCCAGGCCCACTATGGTTGCGGGGAAAACCAAGCCGGGAGGACTGATCCGGGGGGTAAGGGGGCAGATCCACGGTCGACGCTGCCATCAGGGCCGAGGCAGAGGGAAAGAGATCCCAGCTAGGGCCGAGCGAGTGAGGCTCATTACGAGTCCTCGATCTGCGGTGATGCTGTGCGCGAAGGCCCTGAACTGAGTGGCGAGGCGAGGTCGCGATCTAGCGTGGGAAAGAGGCAGAGGCGACCGCGACTACGTGGCCCGGATCCGGCCGGTCCGGTTGCCTCACTGTGCCAGGGGAGGGCTCGTGCGCGGGGGTTCCGGAGGATTCTGACGGTACCACTCGCTAGAGGCGGGGGTGCCTGGGTCCTCAGACAGTCGCTCAGGCGCGGCTGAAATGTGGGTCGGGGAAGAAGAAACCGGCCGTTCAGTGTGCTGGTTTTCTTGACGGCCAGGACTGAGCCTAACCCCGAGGAGCGGCCGCGTGAGGCACCAGGAGCCCACCCGGCGCCGGGCGGGCGGGTCCATTTTGCCGCACAAGCCGGGCATTTGGCAAACTGCGGATGGGCAGGTCCACTTTCCTTCGGGGGTGAGCGGCCTGAGGTATGGGAGGGCGACGCCATTTCGCGACGGGGGCGGGCGGGATGTGGATTGTTCCATGGGGTGGGGGAGACGCCGCTGGGTGGTCGAGGGAGCGAGCACATGGCGGCCTGAGGGATTCCCCTCCCCCAGTCTGCTTCGCTTCTAAGTGTTGTGCAATCTCCCCCTTTGCTAGCTCGGCTGGGACTCATTGTGCGCGAGGCCGCCACCGCCCGCGGCCTCCCACATCCGGGCATTTGCGATGGGGGGGGGCATCGTCTGGAAGTAGTGGGGGAGGGCGCGGGCGGAGTGACGTGGGGGGAAGGGGATGTCCTACCCTCGGATCTAGGAGGTGAAGGGCGGGACTTCCGGCGCGCTGGAGGTGCTGAGGGAGGTGCACGCGCTTGGGCTTTGAGCGGCCAGGCCCGGGACACGTGGGCCTAATGGCAAGCAATGCATCCGGGCACGACGGGCCTCCTTCCAACCTCCGGGTCTTAAAAGGAGGGTTAGCCCATTGTGTTGGTGGCCTGGCCTGCTCCTGGGGTGGGGCAAACGCCTGACTCCGTTTTTTAAAGTAATTGTTTTGAGTCTTAAACTGGTGGGAGTTGGATCTGGGAATGAAGGCTGATGGCATGCATGGCTGCTTGCTTGAGTGCTTCAGTCAGGCAGGGGACAAAACTCATACCTTAAATCAACAGATCCAGAGACAATGGCCCCGATGGGATGGAGCCCGAAGGCGTCATCGAGGTGAGACTACAACCTGCTGCTACTGCCCTTCATCTCTTAAGACAGGGAGTGCCATTTGTAGTTTGCCCTAATTTCTGGAACAGTAGTTCTAGCAGGAACTTGAGTTTCAGTTAGATTAGAACTCCGGATTTATCCTCAATACACTGTATAACCAAAACCCCACTGTAAAGGAGTCAAAACTCCTTTACAGGATTTGCAGGAAATCTTACCATTCTTGAGGGTGATTATAAAACATGTCACTAGAGTCCTGCTTTTCCCCTCTACAAGCCCCAGCATCACAGTTGTGTGAAGTGCCTTAAGAGTGATGCCCCAGACATCTAGAACCAGCTGGCTTTCTTGGAGGGTGAGGGAGTTGTCTTGGTGCAGACACCATATCCTATTTGTTCACATCTCACCACCTTCACTATTTAAGTTTTGATTTCTTTGCCTTTTGCAGAGTAACTGGAATGAGATTGTTGACAGCTTTGATGACATGAATCTCTCGGAGTCCCTCCTCCGTGGCATCTACGCCTATGGTTTTGAGAAGCCCTCTGCCATCCAGCAGCGAGCCATTCTTCCTTGTATCAAGGGTGAGGTCCCTTGGCCCCAGAATAGATTGGATTGCTCCTGACCTGGGAAGAATGGCATCAGTCAAGTTGGTGGTGATCATCTCATCAGGCAGGAGCAAAACAATCCCTTGTTGAACCCAGCTTGACTTTTGGTCCATGTCCATTTCCCATTTCATACCTTGGACACATGGACTGCTGGGTTTTCTTCCAGCCAGCTTGTGGTTGTTTTTACAATCATATCTAGCTTAGTGTGGTGCAATCCTGAATAAGCTAATAGCCTGACCTTGTCCTCTGATTGTTGTCATTATAATGAAATAAAGCTTGCAAAGCACTTAATTCTTGGTTTAACTGTTGGTTATTTATTGACCTCATGAAGCTGGGGTTTGAATGTCTAAAGTGTATGTCCTCTGCCACATCTAATTCTAGTTTGTCTGTTCCAGGTTACGATGTGATCGCCCAAGCCCAATCTGGGACTGGGAAAACAGCTACATTTGCCATATCAATTCTCCAGCAGATTGAATTAGATCTAAAGGCCACCCAAGCCTTGGTACTGGCACCCACTCGAGAACTGGCTCAGCAGGTAAGTGTGGCTTCTTTGCTGTCCTTAGAGGGTTGGCTTAGGAATGACAAGTATGAACCAAAAATGAGGTGTATTCTCTGACCAATGCTCTGAGGTAGGAAAAATGGGTTGGTGGCTTCTAGTTCTCAGGATTTGTTGGGTTAATTAAAAGTTGTTTACTACTCAAACACAACAACCACACTTCCTCCACCCATTTCCTGAGTCAAATAGGAAGGCTGCTGGGTGGGGCTTAGCTGGCTGGGCCAGTTAGGTGGCTATTTTATGAACAACCCCCCTGGCAATGGGCAAAGAGACACCTCAATGGTGGTGTTGCTCTTATATCAGTCAGGGGCAGAGTAGAACATAGTCCTTTGTTCATCCTAGCTTGATGCCTGTGTTGGTGGCCAGAGCTATTTCATGCCTAGGGCACATAAAATCTTAGGTTGGACTGTTTTCTTCTGGAGTCTTGGAAGGGAAAGAATCAAACAGTAGACTTAATACTTTTTGAAGTGCAAGGAGGAAATTCTGAAATGTTTGACAGATATACTAATTATTTTGCTGTGAATTTATGGGCACAGATATATAAGAAATTGGTAGATGCTGGACATGGTGGCACATAACCTGTAATCCCATCTCAGGAAATCAAGGCAGGATTACAAGGTCAAAGCCAGCCTGAGCAACTTGGCAACACTGAGTATAAAAAGAGCTGGGAATGTATCTCAGTGGTAGGGCACTTGCCTAGCATGCATGAGCCTCTGGGTTTGATCATCAATAAGAGTAGAATTAAATTCTAAGGCCTTTAAAAGTGCATAAAATGGGTTTTTTGCTTGCTTGCTTGCTTTAAGAGATAATGGGTCACCTAGTTTAGGTTCTCTAGCCATGTAGTAATAGGCCATTTACATGCATCATGAAGTCATGTGGCTCATAATTGCCTTTCAGAAAGTTAAGGGTTGTAACCATCCAGAAACTTACTCAGACTTTGTTATGAATTAATGTGTACTAAGGAAACTTGACTGGGTTCAAATCGTTTCTGCCATGTTGCGCAGTGTGATCTTAGAGGAGATTGTTGGTTAACCAGCCCTGCCTCCTGTTTCTCACCCAAAAAGTGAGTTTAATCGTTATTGAGAAGAAATAAAAACATGAAACCCATTACAGGTGGGTTGGGACCTCACACAGTTAGAGCTAATATGTGAGCATCTTTCTTTCTCTGGTTCAGATACAAAAGGTGGTCATGGCATTAGGAGATTACATGGGTGCCTCCTGTCATGCCTGTATTGGAGGCACTAATGTACGTGCTGAGGTGCAAAAGTTGCAGATGGAAGCTCCCCATATCATTGTGGGTACCCCTGGCCGCGTGTTTGATATGCTCAACCGGAGATACCTATGTGAGTACCGTGTTCAGTTCCCTACTTCCGTCCCTTTTCTGCATACAGTTCTGCTTAAGCCAAGTCTTATTTCCAAGAATATGCTACCTTTTCTTTGAGTTGCTCTGTGATGAACCCCATGCGTGTCATCTGAGCCTAGTTTCCCTGTTGTCTTAGCCCAGGTAGTGTTCTACTTCCTAGGGCTGCTGTCTGACTTCCAGGGAGGTCCCAGGCAAAGGATCAGTCCTTGTATTCTGAGAGCAGACTGCCTGCCAGTTCCCTATTTTATCAAGAGAATTGTTAATGTTTTACATTTCCCTGATTACTGTATCTTGGTATTTTTCTACTTTGTAGCTCCCAAATACATTAAAATGTTTGTATTGGATGAAGCTGATGAAATGTTAAGCCGTGGATTCAAGGACCAGATCTACGACATATTCCAAAAGCTCAACAGCAATACCCAGGTGAGAAAAACCCAAGTCTTATTGTAGCATCCCCCTCCCTGACCTTAAAATGACTAGAGAAAGGGATCAACAATTAAGCAATACCACCCTGAGTCTGGTCTTTTTTTCATTAGGTGGTTTTGTTGTCAGCTACAATGCCTTCTGATGTGCTTGAGGTGACCAAGAAGTTCATGAGGGACCCCATTCGGATTCTTGTCAAGAAGGAAGAGTTGACCTTGGAGGGTATCCGCCAGTTCTACATCAATGTGGAACGAGAGGTGGGGCCCAGTGCAGGTGGCGGACCTGGTAGCAAGTTGTTGGGTATAGCCCCTGACTGATTTCCCTCCCCACCTCCAGGAATGGAAGCTGGACACACTGTGTGACTTGTATGAAACCCTGACCATTACCCAGGCAGTGATCTTCATCAACACCCGAAGGAAGGTTGATTGGCTCACTGAGAAGATGCATGCCCGAGATTTTACTGTCTCTGCCATGGTGGGTTTTTTGCTTCGTGACAGTTGTGCATTTTGTCAGTGCCATACTGATTTTCCCAGAACCTATGTACCTTACCTGCTACATAGACCCTTCCATGTAATTTCTAGCATGGAGATATGGACCAAAAGGAACGAGATGTGATCATGAGGGAGTTCCGGTCTGGATCTAGCAGAGTATTGATTACCACTGACTTACTGGTGAGTAAAGAGAAATTTAAAGGAGATTGGAAAAGGGAGAATCCAAGGTGATTCCCTCTCCATGGGGCCAACTAGTGCCCCCTTCAGGAAAGTAGCAGCTTGGAAGAAAATCTGGCATGCCTAAGGTTGGAAGACAAAGAATACTTGAATTCTTTTGCCTTCCTTTGGCTGCCTACATGCATATTTTAAGTCCCTCTGGATGGATCATATCCTCAATTCACAGGCTGAATTTGCCATCTTTTTTGACATAGGCCAGAGGCATTGATGTGCAGCAGGTTTCTTTAGTCATCAACTATGACCTTCCCACCAACAGGGAAAACTACATCCACAGGTAAGTGTAGATGTGGGATTATTTGTCCCTGCCCTACCCTTCCTATGCTGAAGCTTTTAGTGCTTCTCAGCCTCCTTTCCACTCCATTATTTTTCTCCCCAGAATTGGTCGAGGTGGGCGTTTTGGCCGTAAGGGTGTGGCTATTAACATGGTGACAGAAGAAGACAAGAGGACTCTTCGAGACATCGAGACCTTCTACAACACCTCCATTGAAGAGATGCCCCTCAATGTTGCTGACCTCATCTGAGAGGGGCTGTCCTGCTACCTAGCTCCAGCCAGGGTTCAATCCTGGGGGCTAAGGAGCAGCTGGAAGGGGGAGGGAAGGGAGCCAAGGGATGGACATCTTGTCATTTTTTTTCTTTTTTTTTTTCTTTTTTTTTCTTTGAATAAATGTCACTTTTTGAGGCAAAAGAAGGAACCGTGAACATTTTAGACACCCTTTTCTTTGGGGTAGCCTCTTGCCCCAGGCGCCGTCTCCTCCCAGAAAACACTAATCCATGCCCCTAACCTACTCACCTCCAGATCCCAGAGGCTCTCCCACCCAATTTGAATCCCTCTGAAAATGATTCAAGGAATTAGAACGTCACCTCAACCTCATTTGCTGGACCAAATCTACAGGGAGAACCCCTGAGTGAGGTTGCCCAGGGGATTGTCCCCAGGTGGGAGGAGCAGTGGAGAGAAAATGGTAGCCATTTTTACATTGTTTTGTATAGTATTTATTGATTCAGGAAACAAACACAAAATTCTGAATAAAATGACTTGGAAACTGCCTGTTTGGGCTTCTCATTTCTTCCCTCTCCCACCTGCTACTTGGGTGTGGTGCAGCTCTCCTTTCCCACCTCCTGCTTAATTAATGTATGAGCACCCCTGGGGTGGAGCTCCAGTTGCAGAAATGCAAGCATCCTTCCTACTGAAAGCTGCCACATAGGGCCATTTTCTCAACTGTGAAAATAGCACACGATGTGACCCTCCAAAAAGGGTTGGGCACACTGTCATAAGTGCTTCACATGACCCAGCTAAGAGGAAGTAACAAGGAAAGGAGTGAAAGCCAGCTTGTTTTGCCTTCTGTTTTAGAGACTGCTTAGGATTGGGCCCACCACTTTGGGGTTGGATCTGAAGCAACTGTGCTAGAGCTCCCTCTTATTCCGTGTCCACGTGACATCCTTTGACTTTGCCCTGATACCTCCCATTTAGTTGGGGCCAATAATCCCCTAACTTGATTTCAAAAACTAATGACTAAGATTGGTGACTGGAGCTGAGGTGCCTGAGTCAGGTTGGGGGTGGGGTCATTTTAGTTACAGGAAGTAAGGGACTTTCATTTCCTCCTCTTCCAAGAGAAGGCAAAAGGAATAGGGTTGAACAACTGGTGCTGGCGCAGCCTAGCTGAACCTGTGGTGAGGCAGTTCTGCCATGAAGCTGGCTGTACTTTTGGCTTTGCTGGGGCTGCTAGCAGGTAAGAACAAAGGGGAGTTTGAAGGGAGGAGCCCCAGGGAAGGAGCCTACCCTTGGGTTGCTAACTACTCTCTTTGCTGAAAGCCCAGGAAACAGGGAATGACTGTCCTCACAAAAAATCAGCCACTCTGCTGCCATCATTTACGGTGACACCTACAGCTACAGAAAGCACAGCAAACCCTACAACCACTCAAGGACCCTCCACCACCAGTCCTGGAAATTCCACAATTCATCCAACAAGCAACAGTACTGCTGCTACCAGCCCTGGACTCACGACTGCTACTCACAATCCTGCCACCATCACCAGTCCTGGAAATGCCACAGCTCATCCTACAACAAGCAATGGCACTGCTACCAGCCCTGGGTTCACCAGCTCCCCTCACCCAAGACCACCTCCACCCTCTCCAAGTCCTAACCCAAGCTCCCAGGAAGCTATAGGACACTACACATGGACTAACGGTTCCCAGCCCTGTGTCCAACTCCAAGCCCAAATTCAGATTCGAGTCCTGTACCCAACCCACAGTGGAGGAGAGGTAAAGCTAAAACTGGGGAGGGGGCCAAGGAACAGGAGGCAAATTCAGAGAAAAGAAGGAAGAGTAGAGGGGATAGTGAGCCTAAGATGGTAGAGCCATGTTGTCTTGTGATCCTTTGCTCTGTAACTTCCACAGGCCTGGGGCATCTCTGTACTGAACCCCAACAAAACCAAGGCCCAAGGAGGCTGTGGGGGTTCCCACGCTCACCTTCTTCTCTTATTCCCCTATGGACAGATCGGCTTTGGATTCAAGCAGGTATGGCTTTAGGACTTTATCCTCATCCTTCTCTCACCGTCCCAGTGCCCCTTCCCTACCAATCCCTTGCCTCACTCCTTCCTCTGCTGTCCTGAACATTCCTGTTCACCTCCTAGGACTTACAGCAGAGCCAGAGCATGGTCTATCTGAACTATATGGCTGTGGAGTACAATGTGTCCTTTCCCCAGGCAGCACGTGAGTAAACCTTCCTCCCTTTCTGAAAGGACTGTTATGGGTGTGAAAGTGGATTGGAACTGACCTTCCTTCAACCCTTCAGAGTGGACATTCTCAGCTCAGAATTCATCCCTTCAAGATCTCCAAGCACCCCTGGGGCGGAGCTTCAGTTGTAGAAATGCAAGCATCCATCTTTCTCCAGCTTTTCACCTTGACCTGCTCTCCCTGAGACTACAGGCTGCTCAGCTGCCCCATACAGGAGTCTTTGGACCAAGTAAGATCTACCTATTCCTCACCTAGAATACTCCCTATGAACTGGAAGCCCCTTCCCCAGACCCAAATCTCCTTTTTTTTTTTTTAAACACATATTTTTTTTTTTTTTTAATTTTTGGTGGACACAATACCTTTATTTTATTTTTATGCGGTGCTGAGAATGGAACACAGGGCCTCACATGTGGCTACCGCTGAGGCACAACCCCAGCCCCCATATCTCCCTTCTTAAACCCCAGACTTCCTTCCTCTCTTGGGCTTATCATGACTATTGGGCAGCTGCCCTCCCCTCTTCTACAAGATTCTGCCTGTTTCCCCCTTTAACTTGCTGCTCCAAGTCATCATGGTAAGTTCCTCACTGATCTACTTCCAAAATCCCCTACATTATGTTCCCCTCTGCCTTTAATTCCAGCCACCATCACTGCAATGCCCACTTGCCCTATCTTTTTCTACTAGGTTTTTCTTGCCCCAGTGACCAGTTCACCTTGCTGCCTCTCATCATTGGTTTGATCCTCCTTGGCCTTCTCACCCTGGTGCTTGTTGCCTTCTGCATTGCCCGGAGGCGTCCATCCACCTACGAGCCCCTCTGAACATTTGCCTGGACCTTAAGGCACCAGAGGGTACCCTCATTTCCTCACCATCCAACTAACTCACAAAGTTATCTTCCCTGTCTTTCTTGAAGAACAAAAATAGAGATAATGCAATTAGGAGGGAGGAAAAAGGTTTCATTACATATGACAGGCTTTTGCTCCCCTGTAGGAGTGGTAAAACCTACTCAAATCTTTGTCCTTCATTTGCCTTGTTCTGCCAGGATTAAAAGTCATGAGTTTCTTGTCACGTGCCTTTGTGTTTTACATGGTTTGGCTACAAAGAGCCAAAAAAACTGGTGAGGAAGAATGAATATACCAGTGTGATCAAATGACCCCATGGGTTCATCCCTCAAAGTCTGGCACAGAGTTATTCAATCTGCCATACTACTTCCTCCATTCTGGGGCCACTGGCCCACCCTTGCCTACAATCCAGTGGGACCAACCATCCTGACAGCCTTATTCCTGACCCTAAGGTACAATTACAGGTGCAGCAGATAGCCAAAGCAATGAGCAGATGACTGTAATTTCATTTCCAAAGCAGTGCCAGTGACTCCTGAGCAATAATTCTGTCAGAATGTACAGGGGTAGATAAGAAAGAATTGCATCGACCTGTATCCTGGTACTGGGTGGTGGAGAGCAGGGCCCCTGCAAGGGTTAGTCCCAAGATGCCCTTTCCCAAACAGATGCTGGACCCACTTGTTCTTGTTGAAATCCTTGCCTAGTACCTGGTGCGCCCTCAGGTCAACCACAGGAGCAGTGGGTACTCTGATGTCCCCACAGTTGTTCTCAGTAATCCTGGGAACAGCATCACCCCCAGCCTGGGCCTCACACAGGAGCCAACCTCTTTGGCCCCCAATGCTTGGGCGGGGAATGTCACTTCCAGGGCATCCCGTGAAAGACTTCCAGATAGGCACAGACTGCACCACCACCAAGTGCAAGTGATACAATCACCGACGACCAGGATGAGTGCCCCTCCAACTGATGAAGCTATAAAAAGCAGCAGGACCCCAGCAGCGCCACCCACCCCTCGCACACAGACCAGCAGACTGCGGGGTGCACCTCCACCGGGTGACGCACTGTGGGGTGGTGAACTGGTGCTGGGGTGGCAGAACGCAGTAAGGTCCCTACCGGGTAGTTCAAGATGCCCTTTCCCAGAGATACTGGGCCCACTTGGTCTTGCTGAAATCCTTACCCAGTATGTTATGCACTCTCGGGCCATCCCCAAATGAGGTCCCCTGCTAGGTTTCCTGAAGGCTGCCCCGCATGGGGGATCAGGGGTTGCCCTCTCCCAACCAGACTCTTCCCTTGCCCCCATGCGCCTTCCTCTTCATTGTCCCGGACCCCACTGTCGTTGGTGGAAACATAAACACCTGCACGGGCCAGAAGATGGAGAAACATGGGGCTGCCAAGGGCAACCAGGCTCCGACTGGCCTGCTCTTGCCGGCGCCATTGCTTCTGGAGAGCCACAGAGAACAGGGAATAGAAAGGTACAGTGCCGCACCCAGCGCCATTTTGGAAACTTACTCCTTTCCTGCTAAGTTCGAACAATATAAAGTTGGCAGAGAGAAGACAAGATGGCGCCTAGGAGGAGGGGAGAAAGGAAGTGATAAATCTTGCTCCCTAACTGGAAGCGTAAACAGACACGGAAGGTTTAACTGCGCAGGCGTATAGCTCTCACACGCTTTAAAACTAACCGTAAGGCACGTCCAAAACGTGGTCTCTGAACTAGATCTATTTTATGTTGTAGAAGCTGGGATACCATAGAAAAAAGCCGGTTACAGGGGGCGGTGCAGCTTCGTCGCGGGAAAGAACGAGGCGGAGTGCCCAAGCACGCATGCGCAATGTAAGTCAATGGCGGGATGCGGAGACTGGCGGAAGCTGGCTTTCCAACATGGCGGCAGAGACAGACGGGCTATTCAAGCGGGTGCTCGTGCCGATTTTTTTACCTGAGAAATGCTACGACCGACTTTTCGTTCAGTGGGACTTGCTTGATGGTGAGTTTAATTCGGCCTCCAAAGTCTTGCTCGAGCGACCTCAACCCATAGGTGGGACCTGACTGGCGACTAAGTGACGACCGTAGCCCCTGCCACTGCGAGTTGGGCGGAAGACGCTTCTGAGAGGGGCGGAAGTGTCTGGGATTCTGTGGAAGGAAGGCGCCATATTTGGGCAAGCAGGAGTCTCCGTGTGAAAGTATTTTATGATAGTCTGTGTTTTAGCGGCAGACAAGGAAAGATGACTTAAATTGTACAAAACAAAATAAAAATTGGCCAAATAACTTAAGCCTTAATTAGGTCGCTGTCAGGGATAAACTTATTTCAAAGCTTCTAATGCATCAGGTCTTTATCCCAAAGGCTCCAGCCACCCGGTTACTTTCCTTCCAGCCTTCCCTCTGGGAAGCATTCTTAGTCTGCTCCTGTTAGTTCGTGGAACCTTTCTAGTGCTTTCAGGATATTTTTCTAGTGCATTCATGATCAGTGAGAATGAGTCCGGCCGGGGCATGATGGCGCACGCCTGTGATCCCGGCGACTGGGGAACCTGAGGCAGGAGGACCGCGAGTTCGATCGGCAACTTAACGAGTCCCTAAGCAACTCAGCTGGACCCTGTCTCTAAATAAACTATTTTAAAAAGGAACTGGAGGTGTGACTCAGTGGTTAAGTGCACCTGGGTTCAATCCTCGTACAAAAAGAAGGGGAAAAAAAAAAAAAAAGTGACCCGCTGGGCCAAGCTCCTTGGGAGAAAGCTTCGATGCTAGAGAAGTTGTGAATAGCTAGGGCATAAAATTAAGCCCAGGAAGGGTTAGATTAAGCCCCCGAGTAATGGTCAGGGATAATCAGAGGGTTCAAGAATGAGTGGGTATGGAGAGCTGTCTTTGGAGAGAGAACGTGTTTAGTGGGCCACCCAGTTACTCAGAAGAGGGGTTGGGGGTAGAAAGACTCTTGGGCATTTCTCATTGTTATTCAGGGAAGCATTGGAGATTCTTGGAAATCAAGCTGAGGAGTTTGGCTGTAGAGAATGAAAAATTGGTGAGAGGGAAGGCATTGTGGTAGAAACTGTTTTGAAAGTCACCTAGTCTGAATATGAGATGGTTTGGAGCAGGAAGGACCAGGCCTTTTTTCTCTGCCTCCTCATCTCCAGACCAAAACTTCCTTTTGTGGACATGTGAAGGTGAGAGATGGGAAGGAGACAGCCCACAGGAGCTCTCCAAGCCCTGGTCTGAGTTCCAGAGGACATCTCTCTGCTTACCTCTTTTTCTTTTCTCAGTTCCATGCCTCAAAGTTCTTCTCAGCAAAAGCCTTGGGCTGGGCATTGTAGCTGGGTCACTTCTTGGTATGTATCTTATCTATCTTTCCTGCTGTCAGGGTTGGGGTGGAGGTTCTGAGAGGCCATAAACTGCATGGGTCCCCTAACTGGAAGTGGGATCACCATGCTTCCCAGTCCATTCTGTAACTGTTGTGTTGTGCTGCCAAAGAATGGAGGCTTCTCAACTCTACCCTTCTCATCCTTCCCTCAGTAAAGCTACCCCAGGTATTTAAAATCCTGGGAGCCAAGAGTGCAGAAGGGCTGAGTCTCCAGTCAGTAGTGCTGGAGCTAATGGCACTGACTGGGACCGTGGTCTACAGCATCACCAACAACTTCCCCTTCAGGTGAGGGGCCCACCATTCATCCCCAATATAATTGCCCACAGCTCTAGTGAAAGTTAAGATAGGGAAGTCAAAGGGGTAGAAAGGCTAAAGCCCTTCCAGAAATCCAGTCATCACCTGCTGAGGTGATGAGAGGGATTCCAAGTGAGATGGGGATTGTAGATGAAAAAGTAATCAGAGAATTCTGTCCCTAGATGGATGGGCCATGGAGGTTTTCCCTGCCTCTTTCTAGGCCCGCCTTTCTTCCTCCCAACTCTTGACTCTGCAGCTCTTGGGGTGAAGCCCTGTTCCTGATGCTCCAGACCATCACCATCTGCTTCCTGATCATGCATTACAGAGGACAGACTGTGAAAGGTGCTGGGAATTTGCCAGAAGGCTGCAACTCTTGGGAACCCTACAGGCCTGGGAAAGCTGAAGGATGTAGAGAGGTTGATGATGACTCCTTGTTTCTCCCACCCCCAGGAGTCGCTTTCCTAGCCTGTTATGCACTGCTCCTGCTGGTACTGCTCTCACCACTCACACCCTTGGCAGTGGTTACCCTGCTCCAGGCTTCCAATGTCCCTGCTGTGGTGGTGGGGAAGGTGGGTACTGGGAACAAGGTTGTTGATGGGGGAGAACAGGTGGAGGGCAGAGTGGAGGTGTGGGGTGTCACACTGAGGGGAATGGGGGAAATCATCTATGGGAACATGGGGAACAGTTCAGGTGACAGAACCAACAGTCTTGACTACCTCCTGTAGCTGCTCCAGGCAGCCACCAACTACCACAATGGGCACACAGGCCAGCTCTCAGCCATCACAGTCTTTCTACTGTTTGGGGGTTCCCTGACCCGAATATTCACTTCCATCCAGGTAAGTGCACCTTCTTCCCTCCAGAGGGCACTATACCCTCATTTTACCCCTCTCTACTGAGGACCGATGTTACCCCCAAGGCCTTTGTCCTTAGGGGAACCTTTCTTGATTTATACTGAACGGTGGCCCTCTCTGTCCTTTACAACCAGGAAACTGGAGACCTTCTCATGGCTGGAATCTTTGTGGTCTCCTCCCTCTGCAATGGCTTCATTGCTGCCCAGGTCCTCTTCTACTGGAACGCAAAACCTCCCCAGAAGAAAAAGGAGCAATAGGGCTCAGCCAGCTACTTGGGAGTCATTTTGTTTCCATCCATCCACCCAACCTCAGGGTTATCCCCATGTGAGCTAGTCTGTTGGTGTGACTTTTAATCATTTTCCATTCCTCTGCAGTTGCAACTTCCTGAGCCAGAGTCTGTTTTTGGTGGAAACAGATAGTTGGACCCAGATCGTTAGGAAAAAAGAGGACACTGGTAGTCTTTCCTACTGACATTTGACATTAAAGTACTCTTTGGAGTCCTATACATGTGCTATTCAGTCATTTTTTTCAATTGGTTGAGGTTGCTCCTTTAGCAACAATTTTTAGCTGTTTCCCTTTTGGGGCAAATGTCTTGTCCTGCCCTCCCACAACCTACTTCCCTTCTGACCCTAGAGGACAGAACCTGAACAGTGGAATGAAGGCGACTGGGGGCTTGTGGCTGCCTTCTTTTCCTTCCCCCAGCCTGGCTGGGACTGTCTCTTGGACCCCAGTGCTGGGGTGGGGGAAGGGGGACAGAATGACTCAGGTAGGGCCCCAGGGTGAGGTGAGGAGGTTCGTGCTCTGGCAGGTCCAGGCGGAAGGGAGTGGAGATGGCACGGGTTCCTGCTATAGTGAGAGGAACACAAATGGGACAATAAAGACAGAGACGTCGTTTAATCATACAAAACTGTGTTAAGTGTGGTTTTGCTCATTCTGCCTTCTGGGACAACTGCAAGCCTCTGAACTATAGTCCAAACCAGGAGAGGGTTTGCAGCCTGAGGGTAGGGGATATAATTCTGGGTGGGAGCAAAGGAGAATGCAACCTTTATGGGAGGTGTGTGTCCATGCAAGTTACAGGTGGGTTAGGGGCATAGCACCAGGGTTGTATGGAGTGGGAGAACCTGGGGGTAGGTAAGGGCTATAGGGAGGTAGCAGCTCCCCCTGGAGCCTAGGGTCACTTTGAGGGAGAGAACACGGCGAGGGGGTCTCCGGTCTACAATGGGGAGAGCTGTAAAGAGAAATGGTGGGGGTTAGAGTTTGCTTCCCTTGTTGGAGGGGCTGGGCAGTGTCCCTGACTCTTATGTGAGGACAAGTCTGACCAGTTCTGAGCAGACAGGGGTAGAGCTTTGCCACCCAGTCAGCTATGCTGGGTTCAGCGGGCATGGAACCAGACCCTAGGATGGCTTGTAGAGCAGTGCAACCCTGTTGGGGCATGCTCACAAGCGGGTTTGCGTGCTGTGTGGCTGTTTTCCTCTTTTGGGGCAGCAGGCCAGGAAGGGGCAGGTTAGGCTTGGCCTCTCCTTGCCCTGGGGGCTGGGTGAGGAAGCCAGGTCACACACCGGCCAGAAGCTGGGGGAAAAAGGAGCATCCTGATAACTATTAACACCATCACATCCAAGGGTCTGTCATTTGCCCCTGCAAGGCCACCACCTCCAAGGTGAGAGGGATAGGTCCCCTGGAAAATCCCAAGCCACCAGGATCCTCCCACCCTACCTTCACTCTCAGAAGATGGTGCCACACAGCCTTTACTGGGAGTGGCCTTTGCTTGGATAGGTTCAGGTTCCGCCCCCTCTAGTACAGCCCTCCGGCATTTGCTCCCACCCAGGCTCTAAGAGGGGTTTGCCAGGCTCTTCACCCCACTTCCCAGGCACTTACCTATAATTGCCAGTCAGGTAGGCTGTTGAATAGTTGGGGGGCTGGTACCCAAAGCCTCTGCTCCCTTGGGTAGCTGTGTACCCTGGCCCCCAGAGCGGGACCCCGCAGGCCAGGCCACTGCCTCCTGGGCCGAAGTGGGTATTCCCGGTGCCAGAAGTTTTGGTCTTCCGCCGAGGCCGGTACTTGTAGTCGGGGTAGTCACGCAGGTGTCGGGCGCGCAGCCGCTTGGCCTCCTCGACGAAGGGCCGCTTCTCGTCCTCCCCCAGCAGCTTCCACTGTGCACCCAGGCGCTTGGAAATCTCAGAGTTGTGCATCTTGGGGTTCTGCTGCGCCATCTGGCGGCGTTGAGCGGAGCTCCACACCATGAACGCATTCATGGGCCGCTTTACCTTCTCCAAGGGAAGACCCCCAGACACCAAAGGACTCTTGGCGCCCTCGCGCTCCTGAGGTTCCGAAGGCGAGGAGGTAGCAGAGGTGTTAGAAGCCTTGCAAGCTGGAGGCTCCAGGCTCCAGACCTGGGCCTGTGAAGAGCAGGGTAGTGCCATGGGTTCCAGGGAAACTTGAGAAGATGTCTTGAACGCCCTCTCAAAATAAAGACCCTTAAAATGGAAGTGTCTTCTCAATCTTAAGTTATGCTGAAGAGACGAGTTCTTCCTTGAACAGTAGGTATCACTCCAGAGTCCTTGAAATGGAGCCCTTGCTCCCAATTTGGCACACTTTGGGGAGCCAAGCGCACAATCCACTAGTTCTGGCGCCCTTGCACTGCAGAAGTGCTCTGCTTTCCTTTTTACTTCCCCCAGTCCCTCTCCCCTTACCCTCTGCAAGGAAGGTCCAGTGTTAGGGTGGAGGTAGTAAACCTTTGCTCTGTAGCTAGTAGCTACCAGATACCAGGCAGCCCAGGTGCTACAGACCTATCCCACCTGCACCCAGCCTCTGTGTCTCCCAGGCCAGTTTCAGGAACAGCTTTTAAAGCTGACTCCTCCCCAATCCCTCCCAGAGGCTGCACCTACATCCCCCTCCATTAGGCAAACCCAGGTGTCCTTTTCTTCCCAACCCCAATACCTACCCTCTGGGCACCACACCCCCCTCCCCACCCAAGGCCAAGATGTCAGGCCTTCCAGCCCCAGTTGTACAAATTGTCTCCCCTCCCTTCTTAATCACTGACAATTTAAGTCAATTCCTTTCCACAATGGGATGAAGCACAGGGGCATCAAAACCCTCAGGGTTTGGGTTGTGCCAAGAGGAACTAGCGAAGTCTCACTCCCCACCCAAATCCCTTTTCTGATGCCTATTTCTCCTCAAACCCCTGACCTGCCCCTGGGGCAAGAAAGTCAGGCAGTCAGAGGGAGGTAGGTCATTTTTGTTTCCTGAGTCATTCCAGCAGGTGCTTGGTTGATGATTCAACCATTTTCTCCAGGTAAGAAAACTCAACCCCCCCCATCTCCAGCCCCCAAACAGATTTCTTCACTGCCACTGAATTATGGCAAGTTTATCTTCAAACCCAGTTGAAGTTGCAGGGTTGGTAGGAAACCCAGGACAGCTCCCAAGAGCTGGAGGGGTATGCATGCTGGAGCCAGGGCAAAAGGCCAGCCAGGAATGAAGGCTGGACAGAGGCCCCCACTCTGCCTAGCGCCCAGCCCATGCCCTGGGCCTCAGGTAATCGGATTAAGCAGCCTACCCTGGCTCTTAGCTCCTAGCAGGAACAGGAACAGCTCCAGCTCTGAGTAGAGCAGCCCTGCCTAGCCTGCACTGTGACTCAGGGCATAGGAGTGGCCCAACTCCCTCTACCAGGGAAGGGAGCAGCACCCTGAACCACCCCCTCTGGACCAGGAGGGTACCTTGGGCCTGGGGAATTTAGGAATGCCAGGAACTGGAATGAAGAGAAGTCAATTGTGAAGAAACAGAGAATGAAAGCCAGGGACCAAGGCCAGGTATGTCCTAGAGAATCAAATGGACTAAACTCTGTACAAGGAAGACATATAGGAGACAGAGCCGTTTGGATTTTTTTTTTTTATTCTCTTTTTAAATACTGTACAGTGAAAAATAAATACGCCTTCTCATCCACCAGACAAGGTTGGTCCCCCCTCCCCCTGGGGGACCTTGTCACCCCCCCTTCATACATACCCCTGGTTCTACTCCAAAACCTTCCCCATGCCTCCCACCCACGGATACCCTTACTATCCCCGTCTTCCACAGTGATGAGGCCCCAGAAACGGGGGGTACAGGATGGGAGGAGGGATAGCAGGGGAGCCCCCTGAAATGTCAAATCTGGGTGGGTCAAGGAGCACCCCCACCAACAGGCGGAGAATGGGGGTGTTCAGAGGTTGGGGCATTAGAGGATAAAGGCACATCCAGTCTGATGAGGAAGGGGAGGCTCCCCTCACCCTGGGGGTAGGGCGGACAAGAGGGAGGGGGTATGACCCTGTTTCACACCCCTCCACTAGCTCCTGGAGGTTGGGGGGGACCCAAGCTGCTGTGCCACCCCCCTCCCCCCTAGATAAGAGCAGCTCCAGCGCAGGTCAGTTGGGCCAGTGAGGGCCATGGTGGTGGGCAGCAAGCGAGATGGAGAAGGGAGGGATGCAGGCTGGAGGTTTTATGAAACCCCATTCACCAAACTACCCAACTCCAGGGGGGCAGAGAGCTCCCCATTCTCTGAGGGGCCCTTAGGAAGCTTGCTGACAGTGTCACCCTGAGGGGGAAGTGGGGAAGAAAACAAAGAGGAAAGAAAGGTGGTCAGTAAAAGTCCAGGTGTAGGCATCCCCTCCCACTAAGCCTTCCATGCACCAGGGGCTGGTTCCCTATCTCTGTTCTTTTCACTCTCATTGTGAGCCACACTTTTCTCTCTGTTATGCTCCAATTCTGTACTATTCTCAATGCAGCCTAAACTCCATCAGGCACAAACACCTCAGCAATTCATTAAAAGATTTTTTGGGGGAAATGTTGTGTGTCCCCTGCTCTGGAATAAAAAAAGGAGTGAGATAAACTGCACCGCGCCTGCCTACCTTCTGTCCTGAAAGAGAATCCTCTGAGGGTTTAGCACGTTCCAGGGGTGGCCGCTGGCGGCTCTGAGATTCTGCTCGTGAGATATAGTCAGCCACAGTCACTGGGGAAGGGAGAAGACCAACTTTCAGAAGGAACTTGGATATTCAGCCCCAGGATTCCACTGAACCCAACCCTGATCTTCATACAGGGCAGGATATGTCCCATTCTAAGCTCTAGGAGGGCTCCTGGTCTGCAGTGCCCACTGACCTGGCTGACGGTCTCCACTAATAGACCCATCAGTCCGGTTACCACGGTTGCGGCGGCGACGGCTGCGATTTCGACGTTGGGGTCTTGATTCTTCTTCTGTAGAATAGAGGAAAACAAATCATACTCCCATTCTCCCATCCCTTATTCTAACCCACCTCTGACTTCTCAGGCCCCTCACCCAGGCCATTCTCTGTCATGTTGGGCCCATCAGACTCCAAGCCTCCATCCATAACAGTTCTGTCTTCATCAGTGCGGCGGCGACGAGAGCGACGACGCCTGGCACTTGCTGGGGGTGGTTCCCCAGGCTCTGAATCAACCGGGGGCTCTGGTTCCGATGTGTCCAGTAGACTGTAAGGATTACTGTCTGGATCTTTCAGCACTGGTTAGAGGAAGGAGGGGGACTGGGAGTCAAGTGAATTTTGTCTTTCCTTTTGGCTCACATTCATGACCCCAACCCTCGGGTACCTGAGCTAATAGATGAAGAGTTGTATCTTGAGGTGGGTCGGGGAGCAGGTGGAGGTCCCCTACCCCGGCCCCCAATTGGCCGCCTCCGGCTTTCTTCCCCCCGAGTTGGGGGATCCCGATCACCAGGCCCAGCTCTGTTGGGCTCTTCTCTCTTTTCTGACTCAGTCTCAGAAGCTGTGGAAGGGTCTGAGCTGGGGCCTGAAGAACACAGTGGCATTTATTCAGGGCCATTCATCCCACCCCAGGATCCATCACAGTCCCAAAACTGGAAGAGTAGTTCCTCTCACTCACAAGCTCCCAACCAATCACCTCTATCACAAGTTTCTAGAAGTTTCCACCCAGCCCACTGCCTCTCCCCACTGGACCCACATCTGTCTTACCATAGGCAGGACCCCCAGTCCTGCGGCCCCTGCCCCGGCCCCCATAGCTGCCGCCATAAGTTCTTGTGGTGTGAAGAGAGGAGGAGGAGCTCTCATCAGTGGTATAGCCAGCCTTATCACTGTTGCCTCCCCGTCCACTCCCAGGAGGGCGAAAGCCCAGCCCAATCTGCCGAAGCTGTTCATCAATTTGTAGCCTCTCCAAGCGAAGCTGCTCTACCTCCTGATTGGGAAAAAGATGGAAGATGAAATGCAAGAAGGAATAAGATCAGTGGACAATTCCCTTCCTTCATGCTTCTCCTACATAGCTAAGCTCTCAGGAATGCAAGGAGAAGAAAGACACTGGCTGAATAAGGAAAATTTAGTGATCTAACCCCACAGTCAAAATTTCCACCAATAGGCTTATTCTACAAAGACAAACTAGGTTTTTGTAGACTGTGGCACATGCCTATAATCCCAGAAACTGGGGAGGTTGAGACAGGAAGATTGCAAGTTCAAGATCAGTCTCAGCAACTTAGCAAGACCCTGTATCAAAATAAAAAATAAAAAGGACTAGGATTGTAGCTCAGTGGTAAAGCCTCCTGGGATCAATCCCCAGTACCCAAACAAGTAAGTAAGTAAGTAAGTAAATAAATAAATAAATAAATAAATAAAACTAGGAGCTGGGCGTGGTGGCACACGCGACTGTAATCCCAGCAATTTGGGCGGCTGGTCAGGAGGATCACAAGTTCAAAGCCAGTTCAGCAATCTAGTAAGGCCCTAAGCAACTTAGTGAGACCCTGTCTCAAAATGAAAAACTTATAAAAGGCATAGAACAGTCTTATGTTAAATCTCCACTGTTCAGAAAAATGACAAACTGGGCACCCCAATTCTGAAGCTTATCCTTCAGAACTCCTTTCCCCCTTGCATGTACATAGCTTGCTCCTTTCCTGGGTTTTCAGCAGCATGGTTACCTGCAGGTAGGAGAGGTGATACTCCAGCAGCGCCTGGGCATTGCTAATATTCTCTCGGGTGCCAACAAATATGAAGGGAACCATTCCCTGGAGAGCAGAGGGAAGAAAAGATGGATGATGAAGGACAGTAGGACACAAATATTAACCCCACCTGGTCTCCCAGGGGAGCCCATCCAATGGGATCAAGATCTACTAAGGGTAAACAAAAATGTCTGTGTTCCACCCTCTGCAAATAACCAGCCCTCAGAAAACAATCCCTCCCACTTTTGGAAACTAATCTCTAGGCCTAGTTGTGCCCATACCTCCTCCCTGGGGTTCTTCTTGTCATTATCACCTTCCACGCGAACCCTCACCACACCAGATTTATCCACAATCTCCTGGATCACTTTCCCATTCTTTCCAATCACTTTGCCTGAAAGGGTAAAGGAGGAATTAGGCTTTTTTTCTGGCTTTTTTCTTTCGTTATTTTTTTAAAAGAAATAAACACTTATGAAAATTCCATATCTGGGCCCCTAACACTATTCTTCCCCCCCACCCCCATGAGACTGAGCATCACTCTATTAGCCCAGGCTGGTCTCAAACTTCTTGGCTCAATCATCCCACCTCACCTAACTGCAGACAGGTGTCACTGCACCCAACTTTCTTCCCATCACCATACTGTGACTGAACACAGGGCCTCACATGCTAAGCAAATACTCTACCACTAAGCAACATCCCCAGCCTGTGCAATTGGCTTTCTATGCTTTCTATTCTTTACATATACCCAAACTCACCAACCAGGTTCCTGGGCACTTGCACAGAGTCCTCAGAAAACTCCAGGTAGCTTCGGGCCTGTCGGCATGCCTCAGGAGTCTATGGAAGAAGAGTGGGGAGTTGTTACCAAAACCAAAGACCTGGATCTCCAACAATTATCTCCTTGCCACGATTCTGGGGAAACTGGCTATCACCAAAGGCAGGGAAGAAGTGTACCATAACTTAGGTTGGTTTTCCATGTTAACCTCCCTTCCCTCTATCCCCTAAGAGAGCCTGAAGATAGATATCTTTTGCTAACCTCCCCGTAGATGCGAAAAGTGCAAGTCTCTTCGCCCAACTCAATGGCAGTCACCCCAGGTACTTTTCGGGCCTGCTGGATATTGGCACCATGAGTCCCAATTGCCAGACCCATCAGGTCTTCTCGAACCGTGAATTCCTCCTGGAATGCTGCTGCCAACTGCTTGCTTGTCTGAAAGGAAAAGATACTATAAGAATCATGGTGGTGAGCCAGGTGCAGTGGTGCACGCCTGTAAACCTAGTGGCTCAGGAGGCTGAGACAGAATGATCGAGTTCAAAACCAGCCTCAGCAACTTAGAGAGGCCCTAAGCAACTTAGTAAGATCCTGTCTCCAAAGAAAATATTTTTTAAAAGGGACTGGGGCTGCTCAGTGGTTAAGCACCCCTGGGTTCAATTCCCAGTACAAATAAAAAAAAAAAAAAAAAAAAATCATGGTGGTGGATCTCAGAACACCTGTCACAGGTGCCTGAATCTTTGCGTAACTTAAATAAGGAAGAATATGTGAAAGAAAGGCAGAAACTCTTTAACACCAATGGGGCAGGGAGGAGGAGGATGGTGTAATGAGGGCAAAGTTTGAGCTGGGAGTCACCAAAGTTCTGGATTTGGCTCTAACACTATCAATAGGGTTGTGTGATCCTGAACAAAACACACACTGTGTGCCTCTGGTCTGTCACCTGCTAAATGATTCCAACTGACCTACCTCATTCTCAAGACTATCAAGAGCATAAGCAAGGCTGGTGTGAAAGTTCTTTTCAGAAGGTACCTATAAGTGTAAGAAATTCTTATCTTAACCAAACAAATAACAATTCTTCCCAAAACCCAACAAGTTGAGTAAAAATTAAGGGGTTAAGAAAAGCAGAAAATGAACCTATGGACTACTACAGTTCTACTTCATTTCTTGACCAGCCTTTAGAGGGATCCCTGGTTCAGGGTTAGGAAGATAAGATTCAAAAGCTTCTGGAAAAGATGAGTCAAAGTAGAATGCACAGGGCTGGGGAGATAGCTCAGCTGGTAGAGCGCTTGTCTCGCAAGCGCAAGGCCCTGAGTTCGATTCCCAGTACCAAAAAAAAAAAAAAAAAAAAAAAAAAGTAGAATGCACCAAGTTAATAAAAACAACTGATTAGGTCACTGAAATATCACAATCCACTACTTCTTACTTCCAAGATGGATAGGGTTGAATTATAGCAAGGAGTACACTAGGTATAAAAGAGAATAGGGAAAAAAACTTAGTTGGGTATTCAAAATTACTAAATTTGGGAGGAAGAAAAGGTCCATAATGACTTACATGTATCTTCTAGAGAAGATAGAGAAGGGTTTTATTTCTTAAACTGCCTTAGCTCAGTGGCACAGCACATGCTTAGCAGTCTCAGAGCCCTAATTTCAATCCCCAGCACCAAAAATAATCTGCTTTATGGAATAAAGGCATTTGTTATTGTATTAGTTCTTATGTTTTATAGAGTTAATATCTGTGTGTGTGTGTGTGTGAGAGAGTGTATTTTTTTGAAACAGGCTCTCACTATGTTGCTGAGACTGGTCTACAACTCCTGCACTTAAGCTATCCTCCTACCTCAGCCTTCTGAGTGGCTTGGTACAGTTAGAATTTTAAATAATTTTAAAATGAAATAACACTAAACAAAAGGCAAGATTTCTTAAAAAGGAGGACATGTCCCTATTTTTCACACTTGGAACCTATGCTTAGCTTATCTAAGTTACTACACAGATCAATGTAGCCAAGTCCTGAAGAGCTGAAAAGTCTACCTTTTCATGACCAGGAAACTTGCACTTGGAAACCGGAGCAGAAAGTTTGTATCATCTGGCAGTAAGGGTGAATTTTAAACTGGCAGTGCCCTGAGAAGCATTCCTGGAAAGTGAAAGATTACCATAATCCAGAATTTGCACAAGCTCACAGAAAAGCCTCCTGAAGGATCAGTTCACTTGAAAAATGGAAATAAATGTACATGTGTACACACACACTGGTGCTACCATTAAAAATGGCATAATACCTAGGAAAAGGGAACCTCAAAATTATAGGATGTTAGAACTCAAAAATCTGTAGGGGGGGGCTGGGGATATAGCTCAGTTGGTAGAGTGCTTGCCTTGCAAGCACAAGGCCCTGGGTTCAAATCCCCAGCACCACAAAAAAAAAAAAAAAAAAAAAAAAAAAAAAAAAAAATCTGTAGAGGGCCTGCGTGTGTAGCGTGTGTAACTCGGTGTTAGAGCACTTGCCTAACACACAAAAGGCTCTGGTTTGGCACATTACCACAAAAAACCCCACACAAACTTGTACAAATATTCTTGTCTAACTATTTCATTGTCAGAGATGAAGAAAAGAAAGCTTGCTGAAATCAAATGATTTGCCAAAGGACAATTATTTGACAAAGTGAGACATGATTCCAGCCTGGCACAGTGGCGCATGCCTGTAATCCCAATGGCTCAAGAGGCTGAGGCAGGAGGATTGGAGGACTGCAAGTTCAAAGCCAGCCTCAGCAAAAGTGAGGCGCTAAGTAACTCAGTGAGATCCTGTCTCTAAATAAAATACAAAACAGGGCTGGGGATGTGGCTCCGTGGTCAAGTGCCCCTGAGTTCAATCCCCGGTACCCCCACAAAAAAAGAAGACAGTAATCCAAGTCTAGCAGTGCTCCCAGTGTACAAATGGTTCTCTCATATATCCCACAAAGCTCATACAAGGCAGTATGGATAAGAGGCAATCTGGGGGCACTGCTGGAAATAAGAGCCATGATCTCTTCCTCCTTACCTTCTTTCATTAATCATTAATTCCTTTTTTTCTTTCTTTTTTTTTTTTGGTGGTACTGAGGATTAAACTCAGAGGCACTCTACCACTGAGCTACATCTCCAGCCCTTTTTGTATTTTTCATTTTGAGATAGGGTCTAAGTTGACCAGGCTGGCCTTGTACTTGAGATCCTCCTGCCTTGGCCTCTCAAGTTGCTGGGATTACAGGCATGTGTCACTGTGCCCTGTACCTTCTTTGCACTTTTAGACAGTGTTTCTCTGACTGCACTTCAAGTAAAATTTCACTTCATCATAGGACCTCCTACCTTAAAAGAACATTTGAAAATAACGGTATCACAACAAGATAGAGCCCTGCCATCTGAAGGAGTATGAGATAAAATAGCTGATCCAGGTTTAACAGTCAGGAACAGCTTTAGTCTTTCTGTTCCAAAAACACAAAAGAGCATGAGTGGACGATGGGGCAGAAAGGGAGGGGGACAATACCATTCAGTAGAGTTAAGGGGAATCAAAACTTACCTCTAGGTGCTTGGTAGCCTCTTCATTGCGGGACATAAGTAGCAGTTTGGTGCGCAAGCTTCGGAAATGCATATCACCCAGCAGAGATGCACGCTTCACAGGGGCTTCTGTGGTTGACTGGGAAGAAACCAATGGGAAGTCATTAAAACTGTGTATACACACTGGGAAAAAGTCAGTGGCTGGAAATCTGAATGCCTGAGTCTCTGGAAAAACGTAAAAGTTAAGAAATGAAGCTAGGCAAGAGGAAATCATTGTTAGTCTCCTAAGAGTGAACTATCTGGGTACCTAAGGGGATTGGTTTTAGACAGCAAGCATGGAGCAAGTATATGGTGAAAGGTATACACAGTCTCTTTTTCTTTCTTCTTTTTTTTTTTTAACTAGGGATTGAACACAGGGGTGCTTTATCACTGAGCTACATCCCCAACCTTCTAATTTACTCTGAGACAGAGTTTCAATAAGTTGCCCAGGCTGGCCTCAAACTTGCAATCCTCCTGTCTCAGCCTCCCAAGCTGCTGGACTTACAGGCATATGCCACCACATCTGACTATGCGATCTATTTTTGAAAATTCAAATATCCAAGAAAGAGTCCCCAACTCAGATTTCAAAATGATTACCAGGTTTAAAAAAAAAAAAAAAAAAAAAATTAAAGGCTGAGTTTTAGCTCAATGGTAGAGTGTTTGCCTGGTATGTAGAAGGCCCTGGGCTGGATACCCAGCACCTCAGGGAAGAAAAATTAGGGTCATACTTAAAGAACATTAAGGAAAGGTAGGGCTACCAGAGCCCCTAGGGGTCAGAAACAATAAATTCTTCCTAACAAATAAATACAAACACAATTTGGCTCTTCCCATTTTGAAAGGGTTTATGTGAAATTCAAGTAGAAGAAACTCACCAGAATAAAGAGCTCACTATTTGTGATGTTGAGAAAGATGCAATTGGCTCCAAGTGCTTTCTTGAATTCTTTATGGACATTTTCATTGGAGCAGCTATAAGAAAGAGTACAGTAAAAGGTTCAGGGGTGAAAAAGAGAGAAGAGGGAAGGGACCACAGTTTAAAAAAAAAAAAAAGGAATGGGAAATGAAAGGGGCATGGGTCCATTAAGCTAAGGTGAATTACAGAGGGCCAGGGAAATAAATAATGAAAAATGGGAGTGGTCCTGGGAGAAATAAGGACAGAAACTAGGACTACAAAGAGGGTCTTCCATTCCTGACCTCCCGGATACTCACGCCTCTCTCAGATCCTCAGGCACAGCCATGGTAACCTTGAAGAAGCTGCCTTTGGTTGCAAGGGGATTGGGATTAACTGGCCGAAGTCGCTCCAGGGTGACAATCTCATTGTAGGTGGCATCACAGGCAGCATATTCAATGACATAGAACTGGTAGAGGGAAATAAAGAAGTTGTAGATGGCCTAAACATCTATCTCCTACCTATCCATGAATGAATAAAATGCTGGTTTCAGAAAGTTCTCCAAAGGCCTTCAAAATCACTCACATCTCCCTTCATCATCCGCACACGGGCCAGCCACCAGCCACAAGGTTCCTGTTCATTGGCTCGAGAATAAACCTGAAAAGAAGTTGGAAATTGAAGAAACACTGAAGACCATTTCAAAACATCAAGAATGGAATAAGCATTAAGATACTTGGGATGTACAATAAACCAAGGATAAAGTAAACCAGAGGAAGAGCCCACTAACTAAAAATCAGAGGGCACTCGTTTTTTTTATCTATTATTATTATTGTTTATTTAAGAGAAGGGGTCTTGTTATGTTGCCCATCCTGACCTTGAACTCCTAGACTCAAGCAATCCTCAAACTATCCTTTTCCGTCAGCTTCCCAAGTTGCTGGGAATATAGGCTACACTACCACACCCAACAGGTGGACTGTAGACGCTACTGTCACAAATGGAATTAATCCCCTGAACCTGGGGAGCTCCCTGAGTATGACTGATCACACCTCTGATGGAAAAGGAACTACTGTACTCTACTTCCCCAAAGGCTACATGGCTGGATGTGGTGGCTCAGTTGGGGAAGAAAGGAGCACCAACCAACCAGAGAAGAGCCTAGGATCCTGAGAAAAAAAGTGTTCTTTTTCCTCCCCTACCCTTACCTCCACCTCATCCCCTTCTGTGATCTCCTTATTATAGTCAGCTGGAGGTGGTAGCCGAACATCCCCAAAAGGAATCTGTCTTTCACTCTGCCAACTGCAAGAGAAATAGTGTTATAAAAGCTATTTAGACTGATGTGGTCACCTATTTCTTCAGAAAGGGGTTACTACCTTAGATGGGTGACTTCCACCTTCCTTAGCAAATGGAAGCTAAACTCCAGGACTTAGTTCATAGTGATGTTGTCTTCCATCTCTTGCTAGAATCTAGCACGTGTCCCCACCCTTGCCAAATTTTCAGCCCTTTCCTCTCCTGGGATCCATATTACCCACCAAAAGCTTTGGTTCTTCCCTACCTATTACATGCCTCATAGGACTCAGCCACCCCCTCTTTCTCCACTCTCCTTCTAGGACCTATTATGCTGAATTCTCTATTCCCAAGGTCTTACTTGTTTTCAAAGAAGATGGTGACGGAGTCTTCATGGACATCCTTCACAAAGCCCTAGAATGAATTTTTTAAAAAATGTAAAATACATAAAATGACCTTTCACCACCACTTTAGCCATCAGGGGAACAGAGACACTTGAAATCCTTGAACTAGAGTTTTAGGTGGGGCCACAAGCAGTCTTAAGACAGGGTCAGAAAGATTGTACTAGGAAAAGAATGGTAAGTTAAAGAAGGAAATAATATTGACGTGTAAAGAGATAATGTGGCAAAATACAGAAATAAGACAGGAAGCAAACTAAGAAGAGGAGGAAATACCACCTGCAACAGAACAGTCTGCAAACTGGTGGTCTACTCTGGCTTCAACAGGGGCCTCCCTATCTGTGACTTTCTCCTGTTGTGCTGAGCAGCCTGCCAGAGTTCAATTAAAATACCAACAACATTTAGCAAGGCTAAGAATATCCCATGAGACAGTATAAGGCTGTCCTGGAACATCTAGAGGACATCAGGATCTGCTGAGGGAAGGGTCCAGCTTCCCCATACAGCAAGAGACCTGAGCAGATTTGGTGTTCTTGATGCCTAAGGTCCTTGGAGTATAATCAGAACACTGGAGAAGTTCAAAGGAAGGACTATAATTCGCAGAAGAAAAGATAAGGATTTAAAAGATGTCTGATTTTTTAATGATAGAATGCTGAATTTGAAAATAAAATAGAAGACCCCAATCTTGAGATCACTGATAAAACAAACAGGGACTATTGAATAGCTGGTCCATCTCTTCCATGTCCTCGCTAAAGAGACCAAAACTACTTGCTCAACCCTAAACTCCTAATTTTTTTTTTTGACTATATTTTTGGTTTCATTCTAGATATCTGCTTAATCCAAGGCCACACAGGTTTTCTATATCTTCCTCTGGAAGATGTATAGTTTTTTGTTTTATATTCGGATCTATGATCTGTTTTGAGCTAAATTTTGTACTGGAATGAGTACTGATCAAACTTTTTTTTTTTTACTTATACATATCTAGTTGTTCCAGTTGTTCCATTTGTTGAAAAGACTACCCTTTCTCTAAACTGTCTTTTTCACTTTTGTCAAGAAATTAACAAAAAATGACATAAAACCAATCAGATGGTGGACTTTTTGTTGGGAAGAGGTACTGGAGATTGAACATTCTACCACAGTTATGTTCCCAGCCCTTCTTTATTTCATTTATTTATAGCAGTACTAAAGATTAAACTCAGGGTGCTCTACCACTGAGCTACATCCCCAGCCTTTTTGAGACAGGGCCTCACTAAATTGTGGAGGCTGCCCAAAAAAGTGCAATCCTCCTGCCTCAGCCTCCCAGAAGTGCTGAAATTACAGGAATGTGTCACCATGCCCACTTTAAATTTCATTCTTGATACAAGTCACCTTTCTTTTTTAGGATAGGAACTTACTATGGAGCCCAGTTATTTCTTAGAGCCTTAATGTTGTCTAAGGCATGTAGTTATTTATTACTTCTAGGTCCCTTTCTAAACCAAACTTTATCTTTCTCTGACCATCTCTTCCCAAGAAATGCTTATCAATCCTCTTCATTCATAATCAATATTCACTCCTATCACTCTTCACCCAAGTCTTCTGAGGCACTCTAACTCCTTACCGTCTGCCTGGGTTATTTTCTTGCCTTTTGGATGCTTTCCTTAGTTCCTTCCTAAGTGCCTTCTCCTCTAACCACTAATATTTCATTCCTACCCGCTTTTTCCTTTTGTCTTTCTGGTACTGGGAATTGAACCCAGGGTACCGCACATGTTAAGCATGTGCTTCATTTCTAAGATAATTCTTTTTTGTTTTTTGGTATTGAGCTGCATATTCGGTCTTTTTTTTTTTTCTGGGTACTAGGGATTAACTCAAAGGGGCTTTACTTGAGGTACATCCTGAATCACTGGGATTACAGGTGTATGCTACTGCACTCAGTTCTCTTTTCATCTTTATTAGGGTCTGTCTCGATTTCTAGAAATATTTCAACCGATCTCTTCAGCTGACTTTCTTAAATTCTTTATCCAAAATGCTTACCTCCATGTCTTTATGGTAGGTTATCAAGAGTAACCTATTCTAAAACATTTTAGGGATGAGACAGAAGAGAATCACCTGCCTGCCTCCATTATGAAGAGATTTACACTATGCCACTGGCTTTAATCCAATTCTTCTCCACCATGTTAGGGTTGGCACACAGAGCTAACAGCATTAATACTGTTTTTTTCCCAGCTACCATTATTTCCAAGGCAAAATGCTAAAACTCAGAAAGGAGTCAAACCTTACATTGTTGAACAATTCAAAATAAATGTCACTCACCCTTATACCTTCAAGGTTTTTTTTTTCCTTCAAATATTCTCCAAAGGGCTGGGGTTGTAGCTCAGTGGTAGAGTGCTTGCCTAGCACATTTGAGGCACTGGGTTTGATCCTCAGCACCACATAAAAACAAATAAAATAAGGGAATTGTGTCTATCTACAGCTAAAAATGTTATTATTTATATATATATATATATATATATATATATAAATATAATATATAATATATATATATAAAATCTCCCCAAAAGTAGGTCTTTTCCCAGTTACATATTCCAAACCTATCACTTCTCTTCAATTCTGACCATTAGCCCTGATAATGGTTTTTGTTTTTGTTTTCTTTTTAGAATACCAGTGGGAGAAAATGAATTCCAAGTCCTGCTCACTCTATGCTCACTGAGAAAATAAGCAAATAAGGGCAAGAGCAGGGGAGCAAATCTATTAGAAAATCATCCAGATCCAGAGGATGACTTGATTCAGTGGCCATACTATACACTGGTTTTGTCTTCTGGAGTCTAGCACCAAGTAGACAGAGGTAGAATGTTCTAGGTTTCTAGGTACTACTGTTTCCTCAAATCAAAAGATATGAAATCAGTCCCCACCTTCACCCCATATTCTAGTCCTGACCTGTCAAAAGAAATAAGGAGTTCTAGGAGAAAAGCAGGAGGAGGCTGGGTAATAACTTTTGAATCTGATGATGTCCCATTCATTAAGAAAGTAATGAGAGCCAGGTGCACTGGCACATATTTATAATCCCAGCAACTCGAGATGCTGAGGCAGGAGGATAGCCAAGTTCGAAGCTAGTCCAAGCAACTTCACACATAGCCCTAAGCAACTTAGTGAGACTGGCTCAAAATAAAAAAGAGTTGGAAATGTAACTCAGTGATAAAGCACCCCTGCATTCATCAGGTACTGATTTAAAAAAAAAGGGGGAAGTGAGGGCTGAGAGTATAGCTCAGTAGTAGCATGCTTGCCTATCATGTGTGAAGCTATGGGTTCAATCCCCAGCCAAGGGGGGAAAATAAAAGAATGAATACAAATTAAAATATCTACACAAGGTCTAAGAAGTAGGATAACTGTGTCCTGGAAGGTGAATAGATAGCTCATTTGGAAGAGTACACTTAAAGGAGGAAAAAAAAATTACATTCTGACAGAAAAGGAAGGATTGGTGGGATAGTTACAAAATAACTTAGAACCCAGAACTGCCATCTGTCCTAGAAGAAAATCAAAATAGGACCCAATTCGCAAAGAGGAAAATGGGACCTCCACAAATTTATAGTTTTAGAAGAAATGTAAACACTCCTTGACCACACCAAGGTTTGCTGAGTCATGAATATTAAATCAGTAGCAAGGTCAGAATGGATAAGTATCTATATGGCACTGAGAGTGAAGAAAGATTAATCTGAATTTAGAGATTTGTTGTTTTTAACTCAATCACAGAGCAGAAAATGCTAAGGTGGTCAGAACACAAATTCCACATTACCTGGCTTCAGGATCAACTCCAATTAAACCCTATTCCATCCTTATTCACTCAAGTCTATCATTGCCATAGCCCACAGATAAAGAAAAGGGAAAGATACAGATACTTTCTGTTGGATACTCATACATGGAACAGGAAATATGCCCCTTTGCAGCCTAAAGTGGATACCAATCTTGCCTAGCTGTGCAAAGTTCCCATGCTTCTAGAACAAAAGCAAACATCACATCTTGATCTCAAGCTCAATTTGAGAATCACTCTTCTTGAAAGTCAGAATTTGTGGGTGAGAAGGATCCAAAATGAAGGACAAGATACGGTGGGGAAAAAGGCTAACATTTGATAAGAAAGGTTATTTCAACAAAGGTAATACAAGTTGGGGGGACAGGATATGAAATAAATGTGTTCTATCAGAACCAGAAAGGAATTAAGAGATTTTTTTGCCAAATAAAACAGAAATGTTATGGAGGCAGGCAGGTTAGAAGAAAAAGTTCCAAGAGATAGCTAAGTATGCAGGAAATGAGAAAAGAGATAAGCTGGGAGCTTCCTTTAGCTAGAAACAGAATAAGGTGATTCCTAGGGATTACACAGGAATAGAGAATTTCAGGATAAAAAGGCAAAGACTTGCACATAAAGAAATCTGGCGAGGAAAGGCAAAAAATGGTAGAAATTTAAAGTGAATAAAAAAAGGGGGGGCTACAATGAACTTATCAACTGAAGTGGGGAGCAATACAAACCCTTTCAGTTAAGCCTTCCATCCTTCCATGATTTCGCAGGAAGAGTCAGAGAAAGTCTTCCAAGGGTATGAGAAGGTAGAAAGATCTATTGTGAGAGAAAATGACCTGAGGGAACTGAAGGAAGGGAGGGTCTTTCTCCTCATATCTGATGTCATGAGCAGATATCTTTTCTCTGGCTCCCCAGGATGAAATGAAAAAATGGGAATCAGAAAGTCTGGGGCAATTCTAGGCATAAAGTCCAAAAAAAGTTCAGAATTCCATCAGTCACACGAAGAAAAATGCCTGAGAAGAAAGAAGTTCTCTCTCTGCCAGGAGTGGTGGCACACACCTATAATCCCAGCTACTGGAGAGGCTGATGCAGAATCTCAAGTTTATATTCAGCCTGGCAACCTGGAGAGACCCTATCTCAAAATAAAAGGGTTAGGATGTAGCTCATTGGTAGAGTGCTTGACAATCATGGGCAAGACCCTGGATCCAACTCCCAGATTCAGAGGATAAAGGGAAAAAAAAAAAAAAAAAAGGCCAGGGTCTCTCTTACTTAATCTAAATTGGTGGGGGGGGGGGGGCGGGGGCAAGTTGACCTAGAAAATGATAGTAGTAAAAGGATTTCAAAGGAACCAAATCCTGGGCAAGGGAAAAACTGAAAATAACCAAGGGTCTTTGAATGATAATCCCTGTCTCTTTCCAAAAAAGGCTGTCAGATAAGGAATTGGGAGAACTGACCAAAGGTCTTCCAGAAGTGGAAATCCTTAAGATAAACATAAGGGATCCTGGTGAGCTTCCCTTTAAGAGATCATGAATATGATCTTATGCTTTCAAGATGAAGGAACTATATGAACAATCCAAAAGTATCTGAGGTCAAAGTGAGATACCAAATACAATACATCCCTGAGTAGAATGGCAGACCAGCAGGCCTTGAAATAAAGATATGATGGGTGACAGACTTGTAAAAAGAATCCACTTTATGGTTGGCTGGGAGGCAACTTGACTGTTATAACCTGAGGCCAAAGATGCCAAATGTCATAAATGGATTTTGACCGTTTCTCCTTGGGCTGGGAACAGGAATATAAGATGAAAGTGGGGTGAGTGTTCCACAGCCAGTAGGCAGAGGACTCCCTGAGGAAGATTAAAGGATCCAATATGGGACAGAGGACCTTCCCAAGGGGTTCATGTGGGAGAAGAAAGAAAATTCTCCATGTGCTTAGACTGTAGGGAAGATGTGATTAAGGGCTAAGGTATGTCTTCCACTAGGAAACATGAAAGTCAATTAGAAGCTGGGTAAAGAGGTTTATCATGGGGGGCGAGGAGTGCCGATCCAAGCACAATAATGACCTGATGTCCATTCTCTCGGAGCTGGAGGTAAAAACAGGTATAACAGAGGAGTCAAAAATAAGAGGAAGAGGGCTAACTCCCAGCGGTCTGCCTATGAGGGCTGCGGGTGGGAGCGTGGGTCGAAGGTTCTAAGGGTCAGGACTTAGCTACAGGAGCTCGATCCCGCCCCACTCTTCCCTACTCCGCCTGGGGGAGGGGACCAAAGAGGGTGTCCCGGGTCGGCGCGCCGCCTCACCTTGTAGAAGGCCCCGTTGGAGCCGCGCACCTCGACCGGCAGTCCCGGCTCCACATCCCCCCCAGAGGACAGGCCGCCCATGGCGCCGCCACCGCCTCCGACTCCGGCGGCGGCAGCTGAAGCAGCGCTCTGAGTACGGGCCGGACCTGGCCCCCGGCGTCTCCCGGGAGGAGGAGCCGGAGGGGGAGCCGCGGGGGGCGGGAGCCGGGCCGGCCCCACGGCGGCCCTGCCACAGCCAACGAGCAGGGGGCCAGGGCCGGGCCGCTCCCCGTCCGCCGCCGCCGCCTTGGTCTCCGCCACCGTGAGGGGAACGGCCGCCGCCGCCGCTGTCTTCGTCACCTCAGCTTCCGCCCGCCGCCGCCGCCCCCGCTGCTGCCTCAGTCCCGGGACCCGCCGCTGCCGCTGCCGCTCCACGGCCTCCACCTCCCCCTGCCGCCGCCGCCGCCGCCGCCGCCGCCGCCACCGCCTACTGCGCAGGCGCACCCGGCACCCGCCCGCCGCGCGCGGTGTTTTAGCACCACGGCGCAGGCGTCAAGGCTGGCGACCCCACTCGCGCTCGCCAGCGCATCAGGGCTTCCACATTCCCCTCCACTCTCTCACGCCCCCTCCTGGTCGCTTCCTTGCGCTTGCGCAGAACGAGATGAGCGCTCTTTATTCGCCTCCCCACCACTCCACTGTCCGCCTCCCTTCCTTTCCCCCACCCCACAACACTGAGTGCAAACCAATCACGGGAAGGGAGGGACAGAGCTCACTCCCTCGGATTGGATTTTCGCCGCCAGGTCAGGCCACACCCACTTCGCCACAGGGAGCCCCACGGACTAGGGCAAGTTAGGGATGGGCATGCGCACGAATGACTGCTTGGTCACTTTCCCCACCTTTGTCTTTCTTTGTGCGCACGCTCCAGAAAAAAAAAAGGAGGAGCCAGAAGGCCAAGTGTCCGGTGCGCATGCGCTGGGCTTTGCCTTCTGCGGGCACAGGTATTGACTATCTTAAGTATCTTTAACCGTGTGGTATAGGAGATTTAAGAGTGAGGGATCTTAACCTGGGGATGTAGTTCAATGCTAGAGTGCTTGTTCAGCATGCTCATGGTCAAGGGTTCACTCCCCAGCACCACAGGGGGAAAAAAGAGCCATGGCTTTTGACTTGAGAAGATTTTAATATAATGAAGAGTTAAATAATTTCGTAAACTATACCAAAAAGCAAATGCAACCCAGCGGAGTAGTGCTGCCCGTAATCCCAGCAACACCGGAGATGGAGGCAGGAGGATCACAAGTTCAAAGCCAGCTTCCACAATTTATGGAGATATGATTTTCTCTTTGTTTTGGTGTTGGGTTTTAAATCCGGGGCATTGCGCATAACTAAGCATGCACTCTCCTACTAAGCTACACCATGACCCTAATAATTTGAATTTTAAGATGGGTCTTCAACATTTTAAACTTCCATAGATCCTGATTTCTACAACTTACACATTTATGTTACTAACCTCAGTGTCTGAATTTTCATCCCACTGATATGACAATTTAACCAATGGCTCATGCACAAAAGAAACTATACCACCATCAAAAGTGATGACAGAAAAAAAAAAAGTGATGACAGATACACACTGTACAACCTGGAAACGTGTTTCTGACATGGTTAAATTAAAAAACAGGCTACAAAAGTATGATCCCATAAGTCCTACTCATTTAACTATATAGGTATATATTCTGTATGTGTTCTAAAGTCTGAATAATCAATACCAAAGGCTTAATAGTGATTATATAAGTAAGGTTATGACTTCTATTTTTATTTCACTAATTTTTTTTGGAGCTGGGGATTGAACCTAAGACCTTGTGGATGCTAAGCACACATTTTACTACTGAACCACACCCTTGCCCCCTCTTTTTTTGAGGCGGGGGTACTGGAGATTGAACTTAGGGGCACTCAACCACTGAGTCACATTCCCCAGCCCTTCTTTGTATTTTATTTAGAGACAGGATCTCACTGAGTTACTTAGCACCTTGCTTTCACTGAAGCTGGCTTTGAACTCACAATACTCCTGCCTCAGCCTCCCTCCTCCCTGGGATTACAGGCATGTGCCACCATGCCTGGCTACTAGTTTTATATGTATGCTCCAATTTTTTCTTTTTTACAACAAATCTGCATTACTTGAATAATAAAATAGTATGAAACTGGGGAATAAGAGCTAGAGGAATAGCTCAGTGGTAAAGTACTTGCCTAGCATGTTGAAGGCTCTGGGTTTGATCACCAGGAGCACAAAAAAGAAAGAAAAAAAATAAGAAATGAACTTTCCCTTCTTGTTCCCTGGTCTTAAAAGTTTCGTTTTTTACCTTGATTTTCCTCTTTTATAAGGTATGTCCGGATGAAAATAAAGACTTTGTGACTTTTTTTTTTTTTCTTTCTTGCTGGTATGATTGAACCCAAGCCCTTCAATATGCCAGGTAAGCACTCTATCATTGAGCTACACCCCAAGCCAACTTGTGACTTTTTTTTCTTTCTTTCTTTTTTTTTTTTTTTGTACTAGGAATTGAACCCAAGGGCACTTAACCACTGAGCCACAGCAATTTAAATTTTTTTTTTTTTTTAAATAAGGTCTTGCTAAGTTGATTAGATCCTCATTAAATTGTTGAGACTGGCTTTGAATCTGCTATTGTACCTCAGCCTCCTGAGTGCTGAGATTACAGGCATATGCCATTCCACCTGGCTCAGACTGCGTCTTTAAAAAAAAAAAAAGCTGGGGATGTAGTTCAATAGTAAAGTATTTTGTCTGGTATGTGCAAGGCCTTAGTTCATTCTCCAGTGCTGAAATCAAAACAAAACACTAGGTAGCTGACTTCTTAACAGGGCCAGAATTTCCCTAAACTCCTGGGGAGGCTTCAGCCT
This sequence comes from Sciurus carolinensis, assembly GCF_902686445.1. NCBI lineage: Eukaryota > Metazoa > Chordata > Mammalia > Rodentia > Sciuridae > Sciurus > Sciurus carolinensis. The sequence goes on along the minus strand of NC_062215.1, from coordinate 52,103,829 downwards.
CCCCAGTATGGTGCCAGTGCTCCCAGCTAGCTGAGCTGATTTATTAAAACTTAGGGCAAGGGGTCCTTCTCAGTTTCCCTTGAAGTGCTGACACCAGGGGGCACAATCCAGACATTTGAGGCCTTCAGATTCTAAACAAACTCCATCTGCCAAACCTGTTCACTCACTATCTTTTCCCTGTATGCCACAGCCAGAGCCAAGACTGGTGTATGAAGATCAAAGACAACTTGGTCCCTCCCTTATCCTTCCTGGCTATTCCAGCCTCCATCAGAGCAACATCCCCTAATCTGAACACAGAAGGATCTTGTCCAAGCACAGTGGTGCATATCTGTAACCGAGCTACTGGAGAGAGAGGCTGAGGCAGGAGGATCACAAGTTTGAAGCCAGCCTGGGCAACTTAGGGAGGCTGTCTCAAAATAAAAAGGGTTGGGTAGTATCTCAGCCATAGAGCATCCTTGGGTTCAAACCCCAGTACTCCAAAGGGGAAAACAAAATTTATTGAAGTGACTGAAGATTTTGTCACCTTATCAACTCTTCTACCCAACACCACATCAGGACAGAATAATTCTCATTTATTTTTCACCCTCAACAAGGCCTCTCCCTCAATTCTGCTCTTTTTGTACTCCAGGAACTTGCATCCACAACCCTCTTTTCTCAGGGAGGCCTCTGGGTCACTGTGGAGATGGTCTCTGAGGAGTGCTTGAGTGGGTGGAGATAGAAACTCCAATAGAGAGATCCCCAAGCGATGGCATCACCTTCCTGCCAACTCCCTCATTGCCTCTCCTTCAAAGCAGAAGGAGTGCCAGCCCTCTGCTTCAGTCAGATCTTGGGCTCCTAGGGCCTTGTACAAATCCATGGCCCTCTTGTTCCAGTCCAGAACTGCCAGGCGGAACTGGGAGCAACCTTGATCCAAGGCCACCTGTGGAGAAAACATTACTCACTGTTCTGAGGCCAAAAGGGAAGACTCTCACCCCCTCATTCACCTGGGTGCCCCCATATAACCTTGCTTTTTCAGGCCTCGCTTGTAGTTCCCACCCTTCTCACCTCAGCCACTGTCTTGATTATTCTGGAACCAATCCCCTGACCTGTTAAAAGGAGAAAGAGGCAAAAAGAATCATTGTTTGAGTTGAAGGAGATCAGAAAAGGCCATAGGCTCAGATGAGGGGCTCAACCGATGGTGGTGGGTCTGTGATCTGTGTCCACCCTGGTCTCAGACCCTGCCCAGTACCACGATATTCTGGCATCACATAGATGTCCTCCATATAAATGCTGCGTCCCTTCCATGTGCTGTAGGTGAAATAGTATAACCCGTAGCCCACCACACAGGGCTCTGAAAGAGAGAGGAAAGAAGGGTAAGGCCCCTGGAAAGAACAGGAGAGAGGACTGAGGCTGACTGGAGAGGTGCTCTTACCCTGTAATTCCCCAGGTGCTGGAAGAATCTCTGCTACCAAACAGTGATAGAAAGGATTCTCTCCAAAGCCATCTGCTCTCAGGGCTGCAGAAATGGGGAAATCTGAGAAAGAGGACCCTGTGTATGCCCACCCAGGAGCTGCTGCCCAGGAAACACATCCCTTACTTCCTCCCCAGCCCCCATCAGGGCACGGTGGCTGAGCCCCCACCTTCTTCACTGATCTTCACCTGATCCAAGAGTTTCTCGTACTCGGCCAGTTCCTGTGGCGCGGGGACGGAGACGAGATTAGAGTAGGAGGGCCGGGATGCTCCCGGAGCCGGATCCCAAAGCGCGCCCCTCCCCCACACCCTCTTCCCACTCCCGGGCTCAGGCCGCTCCGCTCTGACCCCTCTGCTTTCCCACCCCCAGGCTTCACCCGAATCAGCCTCAAGATGTCTCCACAGTCTCCCTCCTTGGCCTCTCGGATCCGCACGGAAGCCATCCGGACCCCAGCGTTTGGACCAACGACAAAGATCCCCACTCCCGTTCTGCAGGGCCGAGCAAAGGGCATACAAACTCGGGTCACGAAAAGCCGGGAGATGAGGGTAGTGGAGGTGCCACGGGTTCCCAGCCGGGGTTCTAGTGCAGGAAGAACAGAGAGACCAGCCGGGAAAGTGAGTTGGTCCTGACCGCCCCGGTAATCACTAAATTCGCCCAAAGAGGCGCTTCCGCCAGCCAATCAGCTTGCAAAACAGGCGCATCCCCGCCCCCAGCCCCACCTCTGACAGCACGGTCTTGTGACTGGGCCCAGGGCAGGGGTCAAAGCTTCCGGTCCAAATCTCCATCAGAGATACCCTCCACCACCCCCGCTCTGAAGTCACCTTGTGCTCCTTTAATTGAATTGTGCAGTGACTATCTACTTTAGCTTTCACTCACCCACCCATTCAGATCCACCTGAACCCTGGGTGAATCCCCAAGACCCCCAGCTGTAAAAGCTATGTCCCACGGTTTTGTTTGGTTTCTGTTGTTTCAGTGTTGAGGATCAGACCCAGGGCTTCTAGGCAAGGGCTATACCAGGGAGCTATGCCCCCATCCCTATTTCTACAGCTGTTGGGTGGCTCAAAATGTTTCTTCTCTGAGGGACATTTCTAGTTTAAAATGGGTCAGGGAGAGGGTACACTGTTGGGCCCTGTAATCAATGGATAAGAGAGATCTTTAGGAATGGGGCCAGGTTACTTAGTATCCGCTAAATCACACACAAAGACAATAGCTGCTTGTGAGACAAGCGTCAGAGGCCTGGGAAAACTTAGGGAGGAGTTCAGAACAGATAACAGACACCGTGTCTGCTTTATCTCAGTGAACCCTCATGCACAGCAATCCCATAAATAAATGATTATTTCCTTCATTTGACAATGACAGTGAAGCACAAAGGTGAGGTGACTTGCTCAAGGTCATTCAGTCAGATAATTTAGATTCCATTCTCATCTCTAGCCCCAATGCTACTTGAGCAGGGCAGGATCCTTTGCAGACCTAAGGTCTGTTGAGGAGCCTTTCCAAGCAGATAGAATGCTAGGTCAGGCTCTAGGGGAGAAAAAGGAACATGGGATGTCTTCTTCCAGCTCATAAACTTCCCCTCTACTATGGGGCTTGATAATAGAGGGACTCTGTCCCTGGCCCCATTGCTTTCAGAGGGGCTGCAGGGTCAGTGTCCCAGTTTCCTGTCCCCTTTCTCCCCCCTGCCACTCCCCTCCCCCCTCCCCCCCATCCTTTAACTCTCCACCACCCATGTGCAAGGCTGCCTCCCCCACACGTTCTCCTCAGAGTTGTCTGAGCCACAGAGTGGATTGCTGCTGACTATGGAGAGCAGAGGCCCACTGGTCACCTCACATCTGCTGCTGCTGCTGCTGCTGCCACTGTTGCTGCCACCTCACACTCACCAGGGATGGGCTCTGGAACACCTTCTCCCCACCCAGGTGCCGAAGTGGGACAGGGTCCTCAGTTGTGCGTGTATTTAAATGAACTGCACTTTGGCTCCATCCTTTTCTCTCTTCCTCTGTTCCTGTAGCAGTGTCTCTCTTGCCGTCTCTGATGTGTCCTTCACCCAACTTGTTTATCTTCTTTTTCTAACAGAGGGCCCAGGATCCTCCTGCTAGACACCTCAGCAATGGCCTAGGACAAGAACCTGTAGCTGTAATGTCCTTTAACCTCAGCAAGATCAACAAGTATGTGGTTCACCTATCCTCTGGACCCAGCTCCCTGAACCTACCCTGTCTCCATCAGTCGTCTTTCCATGTCTGCCTCTTCTGTCTCCCTGAACTCCACCTCTTCAACCCTCAAAAGACACACCCCACAGTTTTCCCTTCTTTGTCCTACCAGAACCTCCTCTTCCTTTGAATTTCGAACCTGGGATCCAGAGGGAGTGATTTTTCATGGGGATACTAATACTGAGGATGACTGGTTCATGCTGGGACTTCGGGATGGCAAACCTGAAATCCAATTGTTCAATTCCTGGGCCCAGCTTACAGTAGGTGCTGGACCTCGGCTGGATGATGGGAGATGGCACCAGGTAAGCTAGCTCTTCTCCTTCAGTGAAGGGTATCTTGGGCTGGTATACAGAAAAACAGAAGCAAGTTATTGGGTATCCTTTGTCATTGGCATCTCATCTAATCTACACAAAACTCCAAAAGTAGCTACTCTTGTCCCTGTTTCTTCAGATGAAAAATTTAAAGCCCAGTCAATTTATAAGTGAGAAGACCTGAGTGAGCCAGGGATGGCTAGCTGTGTCTTCAAGTGCACATTCTTTCAACCATACTAGGTTGCCTCAGAGGAAAGGGGTAGCAACACACCCCCAAGGGCCTCTGTGTCTACTTCTCACCTCCTATTGCAGATGAAAGTGAAGATTGATGGGGACTCAGTACTGCTATGGGTGAATGGAGAAGAGATACTGAGCCTGAGACAGGTCTCTGGGCCCCTGGACAACAAACCCCAGTCCATCATGAGGATTGCATTGGGAGGGTTGCTCTTCCCCACCTCCAACCTGCGGTTGCCGGTAACTAAATCACAGGGGTAGGAACCAAGGCTAAACTGTGAAAATAGAAATCCAAATTTTAGGGAAAGAGAATGGGATAAGAGCTGTGTGGAGGAAGTCAAATGTTTGTGTCTCAAAGGGAAATAAACTGAGGATGGGAAGGCTGAGACTGAGGCTCACATACCCTACTTTAAATATTCCAACATTCTTCCTCTCCTCCACCCACTCCAGCTTGTCCCTGCCTTTGATGGCTGCCTGCGCCGGGATACCTGGCTGGGCCAACAGGCCCAGTTCTCATCTTTTTCCTCTACTACCTTCAGAAGTTGTGATGTGGAGTTGCAACCTGGGCTATTCTTCTCTCCGGGGACCCATGCTGAATTCAGTCTCCAAGGTAGACTTCTTGGAGACTATTTTTTCCTCCAAAGCCAGCTCTACCTTCCTCTGTCTCCTTCCAACACTAGGTCCTTCTCTCCACAAAACCCCAGCGTTGAGGCCTCAGGATGATCATTTCTCCCTGCAGACATTCCTCAGCCTATTGTAGAGCCCTGGACCTTCTCTCTGGACCTGGAATTTAAGTTGGCAGCAGGCTCAGGCCATCTCCTAGCCCTTGGGGCACCAGAGAACCCTTCTTGGCTCAGTCTTCATCTCCAAGATCAAGTAAAAAAAGGAGGGTGGGGTACTTCCTGTATTCAGTAGAGCCTGAGAGCAATGGTGGGGGGAGAGGGGCTCCAAAATTTCAATACTAGGAAGGCTTAAGGGTGGCATTCAGGTAGAGGTGGGGAGTCAGAGACATATCTTAAAGTTGCCTACAGCATGCCGGGGAGATAGCTCAGTTGGTAGAGTGCTTGCCTGTCATGCACAGGGCCCTAGGTTCAATCCCCAGCACCACAAAAAAAAAGGTTGCCTACAGCATACAAACTGCTTTTACTTAGATTATTTGGGGTGGGAGTGATTTCATAAAAGTTTAAACCAGGAAAATTGCGGCAGGATGTAAGTGGTAAGAATAGTCAGTAGGTGGAAGTGTGGCTTAAAAACTGAATTAAGGCAGCTAGGGTGGGGCCACAAGGAATAGGTGTGACCCATTCTTTCCTCCCTTACTCCTGTCTGTGTCTGTCTCATACTGCAGAAGGTAGTGCTGTCTTCTGGGGCAGGGCCAGGACTGGCTCTGCCTCTGGTTTTGGGACTCCTTCTTCAGTTGAAGCTGAATATGTCTAGAGTGGTTTTGAGCCAGGGGCTGAAGACAGAGGTCCTTGTTCTGCCTCCTTCAAGCCTTGGCCCCCTCCTCAACCTCTGGACCCAGCCTCAGGGCCGTCTCTTCCTGGGAGCTTTACCAGGTAAGTGAGCTGTTCAAGTTCCTCAGTACCCCAAGGGAACTCTGAGAGAGAAGAAGAAAAAGCCACCAAAAAAGAGGGGAGTCCTTCTCTTCTCTGAGAGGACCCACTTTCTCCCTTGACAGTGTCCACTTTTCCCCTTTTCTATCCCTTCTTAAAAATTCATGCCTGTTACTCTAACATAAAAATAAAAGAGAGAAAGAAAGGTAGAGGACAATAGGGCTGGGGATACAATTCAGTGGTAGAAAGCTTGCCTAGCATAAATGAGGCCATGGGTTTGATCCCCAGCACTGAGGAGAAAGGAGAAAGGAAAAAGGAGAAAGGAGATAAGGGGGCAGTGGGAGGAAGTGCTTTTGGAAATTCCAGTAAGAGAAATGAAAAGTAAGGGGTTTCAGGATTCAAGGCACCCTAATGCTCTAATACCATTTCTATGCCACCTCCCTCTAGGTGAGGAATCTTCTGCCTCCTTTTGCTTGGATGGTCTTTGGGCACAAGGACAGAAACTGGACATGGACAGGGCCCTGAGCAGAAGCCAGGACATCTGGACTCACAGCTGCCCCCAGATCCCAAGCAATGGCACTGATACCTCCCATTAAACCCCCTATGAATGTAACATGCTCATTTATTCCACAAACATTACTGTGTACAGGTAAAGGACCAAATACTGTGTTGAGCATTGAGATGTACTGACAAGCACAAACTGATGTACTAATAAGGCTAACAAATAGGTGGATGATTGGAAATTGATAAATGCCATAAAAGAGCAGTCAGAAAGTTGTAAAAGTACCTGGTGTGATGGTGCCCACCTGTAATCCCAGCTACTCAGGAGGCTGAGGCAAGAGATTCTTAAGTTTGAGGCCAGCAACTTAGTGAGATCCTGTCTCAAAATAAAAATTTTAAAAAGCATCTGAGGATGTAGCTGAGTGATAGGCTACTTACCTTGCATATGGAAGGTCTAGGATCAATCTCCAATAATGAGAAGAAAAAAAAAAAGAGAGAGAAAGTTGTGGAAGTGTGGAGACTAGGAGGTCCTAACCTAGTCTGGGAGTCAAGGGGTGCTTCCCTGAGGAAGTGGTGACCAAGGCTGGGATCTCAGGAACAGCACCCACAGACATGCACAAGTCACTTTCTGGAAACTAGGAGCCCAGGCTTTTCCCTCACATCTACTCCTTTTTACACTCCATTTTCCTACCTCAGAGATGAGGACAGAATTTTGTTGTCATCATTATTCTGGTCCTTGGACTGGCCATTGCTGCCCAGGGAAAGAGCAGCAGGGGGCGTGAGAGGGTCCTAGAGAGATGGGGCAGGGGTTCTAGGAAAAGGGGTAGAAGTAGGGAGAAATAAAAAGTGAGGGGGACAAAGGATGTAGCTCAGTGGTTAGAACATTTGCCTAGCATGTGCAGCAACCTGGGTTCCATCCCTGGCGGGAGGTGGGAGTGAGGGGAATAGTAAAAAGAAAGAAGAAAAAGGGAAGAGAGGCAGAGGGAGAGAGTGACCTCATCTCTCCTAGTCTTTGTCCTTGCTGTGTTCCCAGACCAATTCATCTCTATTCCATTAAATAAGAACTGACTTGTACTGGTCCCAGTTGGGAAGCACAGGCAGATTCAGGAAGATCTGTGCCCTCAAAGAATATGGGGACCCAGGCCTCAGTCCTCAGATCTCTGGAGAATCCTGGTGGCCCAGCCCCTCCCCGACTAACCCCAGCATTTGGCCTCAGCTTTCAATCTTCAGCCCTCTTTGGAATCTTCAGGAGCCCCAGGGCTTCAGTCTTCAGTCTGCACCTTTTAATTCTCATTTCTTTCATGAACTGTTATTTTATTTTTGGTACTGGATATTCAACCCAGGGCGCTTTACCACTGAGCTACATCCTTAGTCTTTTTCTTAGTTTTTAATTTGAGACAGGGTCTTGCTGAGTTGCTGTAGCTGGCCTAGAACTTGTGATCCTCCTGCCTCAGCCTCCTGTACCCTCTCATGAACTGTTAACCCATTTCCCATATCTCCAGACCCCATGGGAATCCCAGTGTCATAACCTCCCAGTTTCTTTTTTTTTTTTTTTTGCAGTACTGGGGATCGAACTCAGGGCCTTGTGCTTGCGAGGCAAGCACTCTACCAGCTGAGCTATCTCCCCAGCCCCACCTCCCAGTTTCTTACAAGGATCTTCCTACCAGTAAGCCAGGCAAGAGGGTGTCACTCACTGGACTACTATCTCCTTTGGCAGATATTAGCCAGGACCTAAATGACCCCAGTGCAAGGAGACTTCAGTAGAGTCTCTTGGGTGGAAGACACAAATCCTAAATCTGGTCTTGTAACCCTCCCAATCCTAACCTTTTAGGTTTTCCTGGGGTCTACAGCTGCCTGCTCCTTGCCAGTAGTGTTTGTAGGAGGGTCTCAGAAGGCCAAGGGAGTACACATTAAATTCTGGTCAATGTTCTAGGCCACCTGGGTATATCCCTTTAACTGCTGTTTACTGGGCACCTACAATGTGCCAGCACTGTTCTGCATACTGAGGATGCATTGGTGAAAAGGGCGCATATGGGGGCTGGGGAGATAGCTCAGTCGGTAGAGTGCTTGCCTTGTAAGCATGAGGCCCTGGGTTCGATCCCCAGCACCCAAAAAAAAAAAAAAAAAAAAAAAAAAAAGAAAAGGGCGCATATGATCCCTGCTGTTTTGAGGGAGACAAGCAGCCCATAAATAAGAAAACAAATATGTAAGCAGGATCATTTCAGATAGTACAGCTGTGAAGGGAATAAGATCTGTAATATATTAGAGGAAGAAGGGGAAAGGCAGTATTAGTCTGGTAGTTAGGTGGTCAGGGAAGGCCTCTCTGAAGTGGTGTCACTTGAGCAGAGACCTGAATAATGAAAAGTAGTTGTCTTGTAGAGGCAGCGTGAGGCAGCAGGGAAGAGCCCAGATATACCTGGGCTCCCACTGAGGAAATTATTCTGTGGGCAGCTTCCTGATCTTAGGTCCCCCGGAAATTCCCAAGGCCAACTTTTTTCTTCTTCCACCCTGCCCTCTCCAGGACATTGTGCCCCCAACTTCTCTTTTTGCAGGCTGCCCTAGATTCCAGGATTCCTGATTACCATCCAGAACTGTCTGCACTCTTTCATTAAGACTGACTTTGCTTTGACACTGACTTTGCCAGGCTCCCACCAAGGGCACCTACTATGCCTGCCCAATATCCCCTGCCTTTTCCACACCCCTCAAAAAAACCTTCCAGAGCTTGGCAGCACATCCTGCAGTCTCCAGACCTGGCCTACCCACTCACTCCACCCTATCCACTGTCTCTCTTTCTCCTTCCCTCCCTCTGGGTCTACCCCCCATCCTTTCTTTCTTTCAACTAACATTTCTTGGCTGTTGACAGTATGCCAAGCACTGTGTTAGGTAGTCCAGAGGGACTATAAAGATGATTAAGACTTGATAGTGGCCCTAGAGAACTGGGGTCTTGGGAGATAGACCTGTAAAATACTTTTACAGAGATGTGTATGAAACACCAGGGAACCCGGTTGTTTCTTCTATTAAGGATCATCCAAGAGGTGAGTTTTAGATGTGTGAAACTGGACAAATTACTAAATTTCATTAACTTTTAGTTTTCCCATCTGCAAAATGGAGATATTATCCTATCCATAGAGTTCCTATGAAGATTTGATGAAATCAGATAGGTAAAATGTCTAGGACAATGCTTAACATACAGAAAGTGCTGAAAATATGTTAACCTCATGCATAGGTCTTGACATGTAAGGCCAAGACTGCTGAATATAAAGAGTGAGAAAAGAGTTGGATGTGGTGGCACCTGCTTGTAATCCCAGCTACTCAGGAGGCTGATGCAGGAGGATTGCAAATTTGATACAGCCTCAGCAACTTAGCAAGACTCTATCTCAAAATAAAAAAAAAAAAAAAATTAAAAAGGGCTGGGGATGTGGTTCAGTGCTAGAGCATCCTTGGGTTTAATCGCCACTATCACATGAAATTTAAAAAATAAAATAAAATAAATAAAAAATGTTCGGGAAGGTAGTTTAGTGGTCGAGTGCCTGCCTAGCATGCACAAGTCCTGGGTTCAGTCGCCAGCAACATGGTGGGTGGCAAAGAATGAGAAACAGCAGGTGATGTGACTGAGCTGTGAGTAGGCTGAGTGGAAGGCAGATTAGAGAGACTCCTTGGGCCCAAGTCCTTGGGTAGAAGGACTCATATGTCCTGTTGAGAGTTTGGGTTTTATCTGGTCAGCGGAGGAAACATCTGTCCTTTGTCTTTTTTTTTTTTAATTTTTATTTACTTATTTATTTATCTATTTTTGGGTGCTGGGGATCGAACCCAGGGCCTTGTGCTTGCAAGGCAAGCAATCTACCGACTGAGCTATCTCCCCAGCCCCTCTTTTTTTTTTTTTTAAATAAAATATAAGCAACATAAAATTTACCATCTTAGCCATTTCCTCCCTCCCCCTTTCCTTTCCTTTCTCTCTCTCTCTCTCTCTCTCTCTCTCTCTCTCCCCCCCTCCCTTTCCTTCCTTCCTTCCTTCCTTCCTTCCTTCCTTCCTTCCTTCCTTCCTCCCTTCCTTCCTTTTCTGGTACTGGGGATTGAACCCAGGGACATTCTACCACTGAGCTACATCACAGCCCCTTTTATTTTTTATTTAGAGAGTCTCATTAAGTTGCCCAGGTCAGCCTCAAATTTGTGGTTCTCCTGCCTCAGCCTCCAGAGTAAGTGGGATTACAAGCCAGCAACCACCATGACCAGCTCATCTCAACTGATTTCAGGTGTATACCTCAGTGGCATCAATTGGCATTTTACAACCATTATCACCATCTATGGAACTCTTTTCATCTTGTAAAAACTGAGACTCTGTCCCAGCTAAACTTCCCCTTTCTGGTTCCCTTTATATGTATTTCAGAACTCTCTTTACTTACTCTTGTCTTTGCAAAGATCAATTTTGTTAAGAACTCATACAACTGCATGGATGGAGGTGTGGGGATCAGAGGCACAGACCTCAGGACTAGCTCTGGATATGGAAAAGGGAGGACAGGGGCACCTATCTTCCTTCCTCTTCTGGAGAGGCTGGACAGAGAGTTGGGTTTCCAGTTTTATGACCTTTTTATATATATATAAAAAAACAGTAACAGACAAGTATGTCGGGGTGGATGGTAGGCTGCAGAAAAGATGCTCACTCCAACTTAATCTAAGGAAAATGGCCCTGAGGCTATGGGAGGACCCAGCAGGCTGTGACCCCGGGTTGGGGTGGAGATGGGAGCTAACAACCACTGGATACACAAAGAGAATGATTCTCTCCAGCTGGTGGGATCAGAAGACACCACCTGCCTGGGGTAATGGAGGTAGATTTTTGTTGTTTTTTGTTCTGGTATTAAATCAAAGGTTTTACATATGCTAGGCAAGTGTTCTGCTGATGACCTATATCCTCAGCCCCTTAGGTTGGAGGTTTGTAATGGTTCTTTGTCCCCAAGCCACAAGCTTTTCCAGATTCAGCCTTTCTCAGCTTGTTTCTCTCTGCGATGAGGCATTGAGTTAAGGACCCTCTCTCCTCCAGCATTTTTTTCCTTATCTACAGAAAACACCAAGCAGAGACAGGTATCTCACTCTTACTCCATAACCCCTCACAGTGCATGGGGGACACTCACTCTGTCCTTTCCATGTGAGCCTGGGGTACAGGGCAGTGACTGAACCAAGAAGCTGGAGGCTATCCCTAGGCTATTTGCCAGGCTGTAGGGAGTGGAGTGGGGTGGGTTGTGCTTATCTCTCCAGATCAAGACTGGACCATTTCAATGCTCCTCTCCTGCTGCTGGAAAGAGTTTGTTGCTTCCCTGAGGTTGCCTGCGGAAGGAGCCATTACAGGTTTAAGTCCAATCCAGCAACCAGACATTATCTTCTTCTTTTTCATTTTTCATTTTTCTTGCCATGCTAGGGATAGAACCCACGGGCCTTCGGTATGCTAGGCATTCTAGGCAAGTACTGTACCGCTGAGCTACACTCCTAGATTCCTCCCCTGCTTATTTTTTTGTACTGGAAATTGAATATGGGGCACTTTTCCACTCAACTATATCCCAAGTCCATTTTGTCTTTTTTATTTTCAGGGTCTCACTAAATTGCCCAGGCTAGGCTTGAACTTGCAATCCTCCTATCTGAGTCTCCTGAGTAGCTGGTATTACAGATGTGTGCAACTGATGATAGCCTAAATTCCCTTCTTTCTCCCATTCCCTCCCATTGGTCATTCCTCTCTATTTCCAGAATAGATCCTAAACCCATCTGCCAACCTGCTACGCTGTTTTAAGCTAGCCATGTTGCACTTGGACTGGTCGCTAAAAGGCCCCTCTAACTGGTCTCTTTGCTTCCCATGACCCAGTGTCCACAAGGCAGCCACTAGGGTGATCATCTTTTGTTTTTTTTCCCCCAGATGGAGTCTTACTATGTTGTCCAGGCTTTCCTGAACTCTTGGGTCTAAGTAATCATCCTCCTGTCTCATCCTTTCAAATAGCTACACTAGAGGCTCACATCACCATGTTTGGCACTTTCATTAAATTCAATCATGTTACTCCACAGCTTAAAGACCTAAAACCGGGCTGGGGTTGCGGCTCAGTGGTGGAGCGCTGGCCTAGCATGTGTGAGGCCCTGGGTTCAATTCTCAGCACCACATATAAATAAATAAATAAAATGAAGGTCTATCAACATTTAAAAAAAAAAAGACCTTAAACCCTAGAACTACTTCCATTTACACACACACACACACACACACACACACACACACACACATATATATATATACAGACACATTATTTTTTGTGGTACTGTTAATTGAACCCAGAGGTGTTTTGCCACTGAGCTATATCCCCACTCCCTTTTAATTTTTTTATTTTGGTCTCACTAAACTGCCCACGCTGACCTTGAATTTGTGATTCTCCTGCCTCAGGCTCCTGAGTCTCTGAGATTATAGGTGTGCCATATGTAACTTTTTTTTTTTTTTTGCGGTGCTGGGGAATCGAACCCAGGGCCTTATGCTTGTGAGGCAAGCACTCTACCAGCTGAGCTATATCCCCAGCCCCGCCATATGTGACTTTTAAATTCACCTTTTATGTTTATGTTGCTCAGTGATTAAGCACACCTGGGTTCAATCCCTGGTATCAAATAAATAAATAAATACATAAATTCACTTTTTTTTTTTCTTTTGGAGGTGCAGGGGATAGAACCTAGGGCCTCCCACATGCTAGGCAAATGCTCTACCACTGAGCTATATCCACAGCCCTACTTCCATGCTATTTGGATTAAAATCCCAACTGTTCCTTTTGGCCTACAAAAACCCATTGAATTTGGCTCCTGCCTCCCTCTTGCTGTATCGATTTTGCCTTCCTTCATTAAAGCCCAGCTTTTGCACTTGTACTTCCCCTTCTTCCTGGAAATTTCTTACCCTGTTTTTCCACGTGGTACCTTCAAGTCATTTAGGACTCATGTTAAAGTTATCTCCTCACCTGTGTGGTGGCGCACACCTGTAATCCCAGCAACTCAGAAGGCAGAGGCAGGAGGATCACAAGTTCAAAGCCAGCCCCAGCAACTTAGTGAGGCCCTGAGCAACTTAGCGAGTTCCTGTCTCAAAATAAAATATTAACAAGGGCTGGGGATGTGACTCAGTGGTTAAGCACCCCTGGGTTCAATCCCAAGTACCAAAAAACAAAAAAGTTACCTCTTCATAAGGCTATATCTGATCAACCAAGTGCCCTCTGGTACCTGTATATTTATATACATATATATTTTCCTTTCAGTATTTCAGTATTCATAAACCCAGGGCTTCATGAATGGTAGGTAAGCACTCTCACTGAGCTACATCCGCAGCCCTCTGGTACCTGCTTTATTTATCTGATACCTATTTTATTATCATCCTGTTTTATTATGTTCCATAATATTAACATTGTTTTGTTTGCTTATTTTTATTGTTTACAGGAAGGGGAGTCTCAGAAACACAGGGACCAGAACAGTGCTGGCTCTAGGCAAATGCTCATTAGATATGCATTGAATGAATGGTCGGGTTGGGAGTGGCCTTGGAATGACTTGGATTGGCGGGCAGTCTTCCAGGATGAAGGAATGAAATGGACAAAGGTGTGAAGTCAGGGGGTAAGCACAGACTGTCCAGGGAGTGGCCGGCTCAGCTCCAGTAGAAGACTAGTTGGGGATTAGTGAGAATGGAGGTTGGGAATCAGGCTCAGTACAGATTGTGGAGCACCCTCCATGTTAGACTGAAGAATCAGGAGTGGCCTAATTAAAGCTGTATTTTGAGAAAATTAATCCAGAATCAGCTGCAGAATAAACTGAAGAGGGACCAGCTGCATAATTTGCCAAACACATCAAAACAAAAATGTGATCAGGAATGGTGGTGCATGCCTGTAATCCCAGTGATTGAGGAGACTGAGGCAGTAGGATAGCGAGTTCCAGGCCAGTCTCAGCAATTTAGCAAGACCCTAAGCAACTTAGAGAGACCTTGTCTTTAAAAAAAAAAAAAAAAAAAAAGTGTGGGGATCTGGGTATGTTGGGATGTAACTTAACTTAGGCAAACACCCTAAGTAGACCTGGCTGTAGGGCTAGAGTCTCAGGGTAATGCTGAAACTGGGAATGTGGTATAAGCACCCTTGGGTTCAACCCCCAGTACCAAAAAAAAAAAAGGGAAAAGAGAATGTGAAGCCCCGTGCTTAAAAAGTAGGATGAAAGTACCAGTATCATTAGAGGAACCAAGATACAAAATATTTTTCTTTCTTCTACGGTGCTTCTCCTGGTGTTTTTTCTTTGCCTATTTGATGTGTAAATTTTAAAATTTAACATTTTTCTAACTTCAACTTCCTGATAAGTAAGAAAGGACTGAAAACAAAAGGTAACTATGTATTGCCCAGCTCTTCCTTTCCTTTGATGCCATTACTGCCAGACCAAGTGACCAATACAGGGGCATAATATGATTAAGAAAGGATGTGGGGGCTGGGGTTGTGGCTTAGTGGTAGAGTGCTTGCCTAGCATATGTGAGGCGCTGGGTTCGATTTTCAGCACCATATATAGATAAATAAAATGAAAGTCCATCAACAACTAAAAATATACATAATAAAAGAAAGGATGTGAGTTGATGCTTTGATCATTCATGTCTCCAGGAATCCATTGTTATCTTTCTGTGTTCAAAGTAGTTCTGCTTCTAATGGGAAGTGGGTCTCTTGGCTGCCAACTCCCACCCTCATTTATTCAGCTGTAGATAAGACACACTTGCCTTGTACATGCTTTGAGTCTGGCTAAACTCCCATTCCTCTTACAGCCACCAGAATTCCATGTTCATAGAACATCTCAAATGAATTGAGTGTGATATTATCTCTTTTGCTCACATGAATATTCCAATGTCCCATGGGACCTTACTTACAAAACACAAGTTCAAAGCCAAAACTTAAGAGTTTCAAGTTGGCAATAGTGGAACATTAAACCAAGCAATTCTGAGCACATGCCTTGTGTAGTTGAGCAGGTCTCCCAACATGTAAGGTGGCCTTGGTCTAAAGGGAGTGAGTTTGACAAGATACACTCTTGTCAAACAAGAGTGAGACAGCGAGGGCTGGAATCAAGAGTGAGAATTGAAAAGAAAAGGAAATCCTCCCCACAAGTGACAATATTTGAAGAAAGATGAAAAAAATCAGAGATAAGCACTCTGCCATGTAGGGGAAAAACCCAGGGTCTCACACATGCAACTTAAGTGGTCTATCACCCTGGCCCTGAGATAATGATTCTTAAATGGTATTTAGAGGTCTTTCCTACTAGAAAGGGCCTCTCTAGCCCTGTGAGAGCTGCAATTTCAGTCTAAACAATCTTGGCCTCAACAGGGTTAAGAGCAGCACTCTGTTTCTAGTAGGTGCTTAATAAATGTTTGCTGACCCAAATAGGAAAATGAGGAGGAGAGATCAGACATGGGGGGCTAAGGGGAGGCAGAACTGACTGTAGGGCTGGGGTTTCAGGTTAATGCTGGGACTAGGAATGTGGTGTTGGGAGAGCTTTGGGGAAGATGGAAAAGGCATGGAATCAGGTGGAATGCACAAGAGACTGGGAGACTGGAAGAGGAAGTGTACTTAGGTGGCTTCTGTACATTTCTGTGTGGCTTAGTCTAGCTTACATCCCAACTGCTCAAGCATCTCGGTCGGTCTCTGCACTCTCATTTTTCCTGGTCTCTTACTCTTTCCCTATACTCCTCTCACATTCTGTCCTACGTCCTGGGGTCTTCCGCAGCATCACTGTCTTGGTCTGTAACTCCCTGCAGGGGCCCCAACCTTCGAGATTCCCTCTTGGCCTATGAGTCGCTCTGGGGTTATTTTTCCCTCCGCTCCATCCAGATATGATTTCTACCCCTTCTTCCCATCCCGTTCCAGTCCTAGGGTGGGGGTAGGGAAGAGACCGCCAGGTTCCAAAGAGGCGGCAGGGGGCAGTCCCAATCTCTCTCATATTTGCATATGTATAAGCTCGCCTGTGCTAGCGTCGAGGAGGCGGGGCTTCTGGGGGTGGGAAGGGGCGGGTACCCTTGAAGTCTCAGAGTATAAAGACCGCGAGCAGCGACCGCGGGCCCCGCACTGCTGAGGAGCGGAGCCTCCGCCTGGGGAACCCCTATCCTAGTCTGTCCCTCAACTGCGCGTCCCCGCCCCACCCCCCACGGCTGGGCCACCAGTGGTGCGGCGGTCTCCGCTTGGCGGAGGAGCCTTGAACCGCCACCTGCCGTGTTCCACAGCCTCTTTGCATCTCGGATTTCAGGGCGACCTCCCTCCCCCACCTTTCCCTGCCTCCTTGCACCCCGCTTTTTTCAGCATTTCGTTCGGGTTTTGTAGCCGTCTGTTTTTACATCGCTTTTCGTTTTGCTTCTAGGCGGTTTGCGGGGTGAAAGTGCATTCGCACCCCTTCCCCTTGTCATCCTCCCCTGCTGACAGTCCCCTTTTCATCGCAGTCGGGGGGCCTCGGATCGGTGCACCTCCGCCGTGCTGCCAGCACCCCGCAGCGCGTGGCCGTGCACCCCGGAATTTACAGCACCTGCATATCTGAGGGGGGTCTCCCTCGCCCCCTCCGCCTTCGCTTCCCGCGCGTTCCAGCGCGTGGAGGGTTTCGGCGCGCGTCGCCCCCGCTTCTCTGCAGCCCCCCGCCCGGCGTCGGGACTCGCTCCGCGCGGCCAAGATGGTCATCCAGAAAGAGAAGAAGAGCTGCGGGCAGGTGGTTGAGGAGTGGAAGGAGTTCGTGTGGAACCCTAGGACACACCAGTTCATGGGCCGCACTGGGACCAGCTGGGGTACGAGGGGTCTGGGGGAGGCCGCCGGGCGACGCCTCGTGGGTGCAGGGTCCAACTGGAGAGGCCCCAGCTCCCCTGCCGGGTCCCTGGCGTCCGGCCCCCCTGCCGGCTCAGGACTGGGAGGGGGCCCAATCACCGGTCTAATCTTCCCGGCTGGCCGCTGCGGAGGCGGTTTAGAAAGTAGGTCACTGCCGCTTTCCCGCCCCCTGTGGAGCCCCTTCGGGCGGGGGGTCTCGAGCTCTTCGCGCGTGTCCGCGCCTCGGTTCTCCTGTTCTGGGCCTGTAGCTGTACACGGTCGACCTCCACCTCCAAAGAGTGCCCCTTCCCTCTCCAGCTAGCTCTCCCTAGCTAGCCAAGCCCGTCTATTTTTAGCTGGAGCCCAACCCCAGGACCCTGGGAACATTCATGAGGGGGCGGGTCTGGGAGGGGGGTGTAGGAGGGTTCTTCATAGCGGAAGTTGTTTGTCTATAACCCACTACTGGGCGTTTGGAGCCTTTCCTGGTTTCTTTGTGGGTAGGGTGCTGCTGGGGAGGGGGCAACACTGAGGTTTTCCAGACTATATATTCTGCTCAGAAGTCGGTGGTGGAGGGAGGAGTGGTCACTGGTTAGATGGATACATCATCAATCCTGGTGTCTATGGAACTCCAGTGGCTTGGGGAAGCTTCTCCCCACCACCATGGCAAGACTTAGGGGATGTGGAGGGACCCTGATGTCCTTCCTCACGGGGGGTCTGGTGATAGGCACAGGTGCAGATGGAAAGTGAAATTTGTCTAAAAGGAATTGTCAAGCTGGGGAAGTCAAAGCACAAGGAATACTGTGTGACAATTTACAATTTGTCCACTCTGATTGGACACTGTCCCCATCAGACCACCTATCTAGGGCTTTACTGGCCCATGAGGAAGATCTAATGCAATCTTTGTCTTCAGGGAGCTTGAGGCCCAGCCCCTGGGATGTGAGGGATCTGTGAATCCTGGAACAGTCTGAGGACTTCATAGAGGAAGTGTTTTCTGAGGTGGAAAGACTGATAGTCAAGGGTGGTGGGAAAAACAAGTCCTTACATGAGACTGTAAGAGAGGAGAGACAGAGAGGTGAAGTCAAGGGAAGGCTGAGGGGAATTCCAGGTTTTCTCCCAGTCTGTCCAGGGTTCCATGTGTGAGTTGAGGGTGGGATGGCTGCTGAAGATCTGACAGCTGTCTCAGACACTTTGTAGCTGAGCCAGAGTGTTAGGCCCTTTATTTCAGGAGCTGCTTTGAAGATTTGGATGCAGTAGAGTGCCAATGGAGAGATTTTGCTCTTTGAGCCTGAGAGTTCAGGCTCTGTAGAATGATGAGTTTGGCTGTGAAGAGTGGCCAGTACCAGCTTTAAAAGTCATTGCACTAGGACAGCACTAAGCATTCAAACCAATATAGTGATAACAAATGTTCCTTTTCGGAACCATGCATTGTTGAGAAATTGAAAGTGTAATTAGGGGCAAAATGACAGTGGCCTATTCTTGTGGTTATCACAGCAATGAAAGTTTAGGTCTATTGTGGCTTCTAAATGGTCAGGCTTCACTATGCTCTAGGACCAGGCTTGGAGTCATGGTTGTAAGCCGGACATGCTGCCTGTTTCCAGTTTGTTTCATTTAGCACCCAGGGGTGCTTGAAGACATTCTGTAGCTCAGCAGCCCAACCTAGGGCAGAACTTCTGAGTGGGAAAGTGGTGAATGGGCTAGGTGAAATCATGGTGGGAGACATAGAACCTTCTATTTCCTTCATTCTAGCCTTCATCCTCCTCTTCTACCTTGTGTTCTATGGCTTCCTCACAGCCATGTTCACCCTCACCATGTGGGTAATGCTGCAGACTGTCTCTGACCATACCCCCAAATACCAGGACCGACTGGCCACACCGGGTGAGTGATGAGATTCCCCCACCAGCCACTATTAAATGCTATTGTGCCCCCAAACCTTCAAAAGGAACTCAAAGTTCTTTGCAGGAGACTAGTTCTGATGACTCAATCACTATGTGCTGGAGATTCTGCTTGAAATCTTCCTTCCTTCCTATATCCTGCAGCTGGAAGTTATGTGATCTGGGGGTTAGGGGATGCTCACAGGAAGACCATCTCAGATCACCAGCCCCTCCTTCACCCTGGGGTTCCTTATCTCTTCTTCCCTCTCTCTGCATGTGACCTCTCATCTTTTATATACTCCTATTCCTACTCGTGTTGGCTATAGGCTTGATGATTCGTCCTAAGACTGAGAACCTTGATGTCATTGTCAACATCAGTGACACTGAAAGTTGGGATCAGCATGTTCAGAAGCTCAACAAGTTCTTGGAGCGTGAGTGTGTGACTGGCAGTGTGCCAGTACAGGACCTTGGGCAGGGGATTGGGGACCCTGGAAGTAGAACATTAGGCCTGTGACTCTCTCCCTCCCACCTCCTTAGCTTACAACGACTCCATCCAAGCCCAAAAGAATGATGTCTGCCGCCCTGGGCGCTATTATGAGCAGCCAGATAACGGGGTCCTCAACTATCCGAAACGTTCCTGCCAATTCAACCGGACCCAACTGGGCAACTGCTCTGGCATCGGGGACCCCACCCACTATGGTTACAGCACTGGGCAGCCCTGTGTCTTCATCAAGATGAACCGGGTACCCATGACTTGGTCCCTAGGGAAATTGGAGGAGGGAGCAGGGGCCACCACCTGTTGACTGTTGTATCCTTTCCCTGGGGTTAATGGACACTAGAGAGATTTTTTGTTGTTGAATAGCTGAAAGGACAAGAGAGGTGGGGCTATTGGAGACTAAGCTCCACAGCTGGATGCCTATAAGGTGACTTCCTCCAACTCTCACCACCCTCTCTCCTCACACCAGGTCATCAACTTCTATGCAGGCGCAAACCAGAGCATGAATGTTACCTGTGCTGGGAAGGTGAGTTCGTGGACCTTATCCATCAGCCCACCTGTTTGTCCTTCATGGTTTCCATGTAATTCATCCTTCTCTTATCATCTATTTTTGCTTCCAGAGGCCCCAACATTACAGGGACAAGGGGGTAAGAGTGGGTTCCAATGTGGTTAACTCTAAGGGACTCAGCCCCTCTAGCTTCTCTCTAGGATGCAGAACCTTGCTTTCTTGGGGACAGACCCATCCCGTCCTCCATTAAAGTCCTGGCCTCTGACTTCTCCCCCTGGCTTTCCACCTTCTCCTTTATTTCCAGATTGTCCATGTCTCCTGCCCTCCCTCCCATTTGAGTTCCTTTTAGGTATCTGGTAGCTGCTGATCCGTTAGCACCATCTGCTACCACCATTAAGTTGTCCTTGGAACCCTGCTTTCTCCCCACTATCCTCTCCAGAAACTTGCCCCTCTCCATTAGCCTTTCCTTTTCTTCCTACTGAGCCCTTACTGTTTATTTGTTCTCTCTTGGCTCTGCTCCAGAGACTGATTCCCAAGGATGGGGTAAGAACTTGGGGGTTGGTGGTAGAGTAGAAGGTCTCCATGTCATTAGCATCCTTCAGGAGTTCCCAGTTTGATGAGAGAGACAGGCCATCCCCTTGTACAGATATGCAGACACACCACATTCATATGCACAACATAAGGGAAACAGATTCAAGATAGGAATAATTTGGGGTGAAGTGCAAAGAGAAATCCAGTGAACTTCTGTGTATCTGCCACTTCTAACATGCTCACCCCCTACCTTCCTGCACCCCCACAGCGAAATGAAGATGCTGAGAATCTTGGCCACTTTGTCATGTTCCCTGCCAATGGCAACATCGACCTCATGTACTTCCCCTACTATGGCAAAAAGTTCCATGTAAGTCCCATGGGAGCCTGGGATGATGGCTCCTCAAGGGGTGCTATGGGGTTTTTGGGAAGGAGGCTGAGCTGTCCTAGGACTAGACCCTCAGCTTTCTTCCTCTGGCCCAGGTGAACTACACGCAGCCCCTGGTGGCCGTGAAGTTCCTGAATGTGACCCCCAATGTGGAGGTGAATGTGGAATGCCGCATCAATGCTGCCAACATTGCCACGGATGATGAGCGAGACAAGTTTGCCGGCCGTGTGGCCTTCAAACTCCGCATCAACAAAACCTGAGGCCCCTCTTCTTCCGCCCCCACCTCTCTCCTGTGGATGCTTCTGGAATGTCCCTGACCCTGCCTGATCCCTCCCTCACCCCCCAAAGGTATTTTTTATAACAGAGCTATGACTTGTCTAAGCCTCACCCCCTTTTCCTTGACTTTTCAACCCAACCCGATGTCCACTGTGATTCCCTGACTATGCTATACACATTTTCCACCATCTTCTGAGCCACCTACCTTAGCTCAGCCAGAGATAGATAGATTGGCTACCAAGATGACCAGAGAAGTTAGGAGTCTTTCTAGTTGTGATTTAGTTGTGAACTCCCACTTCCGTTCTTATTTCCTGAGAGCATAGAAAATGCCTACTAACCCGCTCCGGGCCCACAAACACAGATGGCCTCATTTCAGCCCTTTCGTTAATGGAAATGAACATGGTACTCCTTTCTCCCATTCCTAAGCTCCAGCTCTTTTACCCTTCTCTCTTGCATTCCTTCCCCATCTCTACAGTTGCCGACTTGGTAGTTTTGACTTTTCTGGTTCCTCCAGCAGGTCTTTCCCCTCCTCTTGCCTATCCCTATTCCCTCCAATGAAAAGCAGCCATTTGTAATTAAGGACAAATTGGTTCTGTGGCCTTTTCCCTCTTTCCTGGCACATCCTGCTTTAACTCCTATGGTGACTCCATGAGCCAGCAAATGAGAAACTGAGAGAGAAGTCCATGTTGATTCTTCTAGAGAATTCTGTAGTGGTCCCTGACTCCAATTCCTTCCTGGTCCCTCCTGTCATCTACATAGTCACTACTCAGAGAAGCAGGCTTGACCTAGGCTGAATATTCACTTTGTTTTTACGGATAGCTCCCTTCCCCCATTCGCCTTCCCAGAATATCCTTCAAGTTCTACTTCCCAGGGAGCTCTGGGGGAGGGGCAGCCATCTTGGCTCCATCCCCAGTGGCCACCTTGGAAATGTCAGCTGGCTGGGGGACTAGTCCACCTCTTTCCCCTGAGCCTAGAGCTGCCCGCACCATCCTCTCTCTGGCTTCTCCTAAAAAGTTATGGGCTGACCACAAGCTCAGTCCCCTTCCTCTGCATGCCAGCCTGTAGTTTCAAATACTCTCCTCTCTGAGTTTCTTGGCTCCATCTCCTTCAGACCTGTTTGCCTTCTTAAAAAAAAAACCCATAATGCCCATAGAATGTTAAATGAGAGGCCTCCTGCTCTGAGTATTCTTTAAAGAGGCATTTTTAACTCTTTCTCCTCTGGTTTCCCTTCTCTTCCCCACCCTGTCTAACCTCCCTTTTCTTTATTAATGCTGCAGCCTCCACACTCCACCCTTCCCTTTTTCATCTTGCTGGATCTCTTTCTTCCTTTTGGGTCCCCACGTTTTCCTGCACCCTCTTCCTTCCCAATGGTCTCTCTGCAGTTATTTAATGCCTGTGTCAGATCTACTGTAAAGAGGATAAAGTACAATAAAATAAGAGCAATTATATATATAAATATATATCATACACAGAGCCCTGTGTGCAGGCTGTTCCTTTTCTGAGCATTTAGAACCACCCTGGGAAGTGGGTGGAGGGTGGATTTGGGTGATCCTAAGGGTTACCCAGGCTTTAGTGGCTGCCCCTCAGTTTTGACTCCTTCTTTCCAATGTCCAAGCATCCACCCTCTTCACCTTCTTCACCTCAACTAATTTAATATACACTATCTTGAGATCACTCAAGAGAGGCAAAGAGACTTCCCTTATACAGAGAGACTTAAAAAGTGCCTCCTGTGTACATTCTAGGCACCATAGGACACACTTAAGAAGCAGAGTCCCTGTCCAGAACAAGCTCCCTTGTTTAATGGGAGAGGTGTGGAGCACAGGAGAAACTTTCATACAAGGTAGACCCTGACATGCTTCAGGGAAGGGCACAGAGCTGGTGATGACAAAATTTGAAGAGTGGTCTACACTTTCTGTTGGGGGTTTTGAAGGGAAGGTTTCTTAGAGGAGGCAGCTTGAAACTGGAGCTTAAAAAGATGGAGTGGTTTGGGAGAGAAGAGCATCCACAAGCTGAGACAGGTGAGACAAGTTGACCAGGATAAAGAGATTGCAAAATGAAGAGATTTAGGAACTGTAGGGTCCTGATTTTATGTAAACAACACACACACACACACACACACACACAGTGCTGTGCATATAAAACAAAGGATGAATTGATATATACAGTGTTTACTGTGGCATATGGGGAGGGAATGTGTTGTTGATAGCTAGTTTTAATTTTCTTTGTGGGGCTTGTTTTTTGCTGTTTTTGCAGAGTCGGTCTTAGTATTTGCTTTGAACAACTTTAACACATACACAGTTTTTCCCCTTCAGTGACTAAGATTTAACCCGGGGGTGTTCTATCACTATTCTACACCCCAGTCCTTTTTTTATGTTGAGACAAGGTCTTGCTAAGTTGCTAAGAGGACCTTGTGATCCTCCTGCCTCAGCTTCCAGAGTCATTATGATTATAGTTGTCAGGCTGCCTTTTTTTTTTTTTTTTAAAAGGTACCGGGGATTGAACCTAGGAATGCTTAACCACTGAGCCACATCCCCAGCCCTTTTTTATATTTTTAGAGACAGGACCTTGCTAAATTACTAAGGCTGGCTTTGAACTTGTGATCATCCTGCCTCAGCCTCCCGAGCCACTGGGATTACTGGTGTGTGCCACCAAGCCTGGCTCCTTTTCTTTTGCAGTGCTGGGAATTGAACGGAGGGTCTCATATATGCTGGGCTAGTCTTCTGCCAGTGAGCCACAACCCTATTCTGTTTTTTATTCTCATATTTTCAAATAAGCTTATTTGTTCTTTCATTTTTTGGGGGTGCAGTTACCAGGGACTCAATTCACGTGGCACTCGACCACTGAGCCACATCCCCAGCCCTATTTTGTATTTTTATTTAGAGACAGAGTCTCACTTGCTTAGTGCCTCGCTTTTGCTGAGGCTGGCTTTGAACTTGCAATCCTCCTGCCTCAGCCTCCCAAGCTGCTGGGATTACAGCTGTTCATTTATATTTTGACTTCTTCCCTTGTCCAAGTTTCCATGAGTTTCTAGTCACTATACTCATACTGTCTGGAATTTTTTATTTTTAGGATTTCAATTTCAATTTAACTTTCACACTTACTTTAATTCATCTGGTTGATTGTGTGTGTGTGCATGCGTGTGTGTTATAAATTTGGGATCCATCTTTTTTTTTTTGGTACTGGGGATTGAACGCAGGGGCACTTAACCACTGAGCCACACCCCTAACCCTTTTTTATTTAGAGAAAGGGTCTCACTAAGTTGCTGAGGTTGGCTTTGAACTTGCAATCCTCCTGCCTCAGCCTCTGGAGCTGCTGCGATTATAGGCATGTACCACTGTACCTGACCCAATATCATTTTATTTTTCTAGTTTTACCAGTTTTATTTGAAAAGAACAACTGTAATTTATTCACATTGAGTTGAAATGTCAACTTTGACCATATATTGATGTTCCTATATGTAGAGATCTACTTCTAGACTTGTTACCTCCCCTGGCTTGTCTACCAATCATAAACCAAGACATAATGATCTGGTTGGGCTTCCTACCCCCTGACCCCAAGAACTGGGGATTGAACCCAGGAGACTTCTACCTCTGAGTTACATCCCCAGACCTTTTTTTTTTTCACAGACTTTTCAGGTTTTTTTAAAATTCATATTTATTGTAAACAAATGGGATACATCTTGTTTCTGTTTGTACATGAAGTAGAGGCATACCGTTTTTGTAATCATACATTTGCCTAGGGTAATAGTTTTTGATTCATTGTTATTTTTTTTTCTTCCCCCCCACCCTCTTTTTCTTTTTTTTAAACCCAGGCTGGCCTCAGACCTGGAATCTCCTGCCTTAATGTGTTCCGAGTAGCTGGGACTACAGGAGTGTGCCACTGTACCTTGCTGATTTCAGGAGTTTTATAGATGTTTTCTGGGTACCTCTCAAGGAAATCGTGCCCCCCACCTTTTTGGTGTGGTGCTGGGGGTCAGCTGTGCACCTCCTGCATGCCTCGCAAGTCCTCTACCACTGAACTATACATACCCAAAACCCCCATTCTGTTTTTTTTTTTTAAACAACTATGGGGTATTTATTATTCTCTAAATTTATGATAACTTTGGCTGGGGATATAGTTTAGTGGTAGAACACACAGGATTAACATATGCAAGGCCTTGTGTTCAATCCCCAGCAAGCCTCCCTTTCCCCCCCAAAAAAAGTTTTTTTTTAAACCAGTGATGTATTTTCTCCCTCTTTTCACCCTTGTGAATGCACAAAACTCAATTGTTAGTGGATGTCTCTGTATAATTTCCATTTTAATTGAAATTATCTTAGCGTTTATTTAGGATAATACTGACTTATTGGTATCCTGTTACCAGTCTTTTACTGTTTCAATTAATTTTTTTTTTTTTAAGGTACAGCTGCTGAAATTTAATGAAATTCCTTTCAGCATCTGTTGATATGATCATATATATTTTTCATTTGTTAATACAATGAGTTACATTGATAGACTCTCTGCTAGTAAATCAATTCTGTGCTCCTGGAATAATAATTCTGTGCTCCTGTTTGGTTATAATATTTTTAAAATTCACTATTATATTTTGATATTTTGCATCTATATTTATAAATGAATTTGGTTTCTAGTTTTTTAGTATCTTCACAAGGTTTTTAATATCAATGAAGTCAGCATGATTTTCTTTCCCCTTAACATGGGGGATGGAACCTAGGGCCTCATTCATGCTGGGTGAGTGCTCCATCACTGAGCCTACATTCCCAGCCCTTAGCAAAATTTTTATTTATTTATTTATTTTTGATGATACTGAGAATTGAACCAGGGATGCTCTATCACTGAGCTATATCTTCAACACTTTTAAGTTTTTATTTTAAGACAGGACCTGGCTAAGATGCCCAGGCTGGCCTGGAACTTGCAATCCTGCCTCAGCCTCCCTGAGTAGCTGGATTACAGATGTGGGTCACCAGCTTGTTCCTTTCTTTTCTCTTTAACAACAAAAGCATTTATAGCTCTATTTTTCCAGAGTACAACTTTTAGATTTGGGGATCTGTGTTCCTGAAATTAGTAAAGTTTTCTAAATTGAAAAATAGGATGGGGGATAGAGGAGTAGTGCACACTCAAGGACTGGTTTCAACCCCCACACTTACCTGCCCTGCCTAAAAGAAAAAGGGATATACTGACAGAAAAAGTTGTTAAATCAAACCTGGATTAGAGCCAGGAGAAGACTGGGAGAATTGATTCCAGATCTCAGTTGGATAAACGTTGGGCTTTCAGCTGCAGGCAGAGCACACTTCTGCTCACAGATCCTCACTGCTTGGAGTAAGACACAGGTACCAGAAAGATGGCTGTAAGTGGGACCAAAGAGGTCCCACTTGTGGGACTTGTGGAAGTTCACACAGCTCATTGCAGAGCTGGCTTGAAAGTCAGCCCCCAGAGAAGGAACTAATGGAGCCAGAACGGATCAGCTTTCCAGAGTGCTTACACCAGTAAAAGAGAGCTAAGGACACAATCTAGAGAAATATTTAGAGTAAGGGGGTGCTGGATGTTGGTCAAAAAGGCATATTTTGGGGCTGACAGTTTAATTCAGTGATAGAATTTATACTTGCCTAGTATGTACAAGGCTAGGATTTGATCCATTCAATTCCTAGCACTGGAAGAAAAAAAGGCAACCTTTCTGTTTAGTAGAAATTTGCAAAGAGTAGATCTTGTGTCCTTATCACCCACATATACACAAATGGTAACTGCATGGTAAGAGCTGTATTAATTGCAGTAATCATCCTATGATGTATACATGTTGACTCCTGGTTTCAAGTGATCCTCCCACCTCAGCTTCCTGAGTGTTTGGACTATAGGTATGCATTAACATATCATACCTTTTTTGGGATCAATTACACCTCCCAATAAAGCTGGAGAAAAAGGAAAAATGAAGCTTCTCAAAGTGCCCTATCTATACATAGGAGCAAGAAGGACTGAGTTATAAGAGCTCTGGTTTGCCTGGTAGGTAGGGGGAGGACAAAATTAAAGTATCTGGTGCTGAGGGGTATATCCCAGTGGTAGAGTACTTGCCTAGCATGTGCAAGACCCTGGGTTTGATTCTCAGCACCACCAATGAATGAATAAAACAATTATCCCAAAGAGGTGGACCTGGGCCTCCCAGAATAATATTTGATATTCCCTAGTAAGCAAGGAAAATGGTCTTGAGGGTGGGGTGGTGTCTTCCGAGGTGTTTGGGACACTGGGGCAAGGCAAAGGGCTCCCACTAGCACTTTTTAAAACCTGGTTTATAGGTTGCAGATGTTGTCCCCAAAGTCCTCTGGACCTTAGCACCTAACCCTCTCTACCACCAGGGAGGAGACAAGAGACCAAGCCACGTGCCTATTGACTTGCTATCCCTCTGGGCAGTGGCCCAGGCCACAGCCTCCAATTGGGAAAGCCTGGCCCTAGCCCCCCTCCCTGGGAGCCAGCAGCACTAAGCAACAGGACAGGGCAGGAGGTGCTGGGCTCCCCAACCCGACTGTCCTCCCTACCCCAAGAAGCCCTTTCAAAGGTTTTCCTGGCAGCGTGTAAAGCTTTAATTCATTCAACTGCCTGGCACCAGGCCCAGGATGAGAGGATGCTGGGAAGGCCCCAACCCTCACCTTAGCTGCCCCCAGTTCCCTGGGACCCCGTATGACAGGTCTCCACTGGTGTCTCTCTTCACTCACTAGCACCCACTCCCTTCCCCTTAGGAACCCAGGTACCCTGCCCCTTTCCTGTAGAGCAGATGGCCACCCCAGAGGCTCAGGCTTGCTAAATCAGACATTTAAATCCCATAATCCTGCTGAGAGGCTGCTGAGGAGACAGCAGCCCAACTAGAAGCAGGGGCGGGCAAGAACTTTGTGCCAGCCCTGGCAGGAGGGGAGGAGGGACAGTTGGTTCCCGAGTTATGAATGGAGTCACCCCTCTCCCTTGTTGTCATGCAGCCCACAGACTGACCCAGTCCCCAGTCTTTGTTCCCCTTCTGGAGCCTAGGGGCTGCCCCCCACCCCAGCCCACCCACCCTGGTGACTCAGATGGCTATACCCCAGCATGACCTCCTTACCCACTGCTGCACCTGGGGGACCATCCACCAAACACACAGGTGGTAGCAAAGTTTTATTGTAAAACAAGAAATCATTATAAAAAGGGGATATAAAATGAGAGAAGGTGTGGGGTGACAAATGCAGATTTGCTTTGTAGGATGCCAACAAACAGATAAAAAAACTAAAAAATTAAAAAAAAAACCCAAACCCCAAAAACCTGACCCTGAGCATGTGGGGGAAGTAAAACAGATCTTGGTGGACACAGACCCTACATAAGCTTGAGATGGAATCCTCCAGATTGTGGGATGGGATGAGATTTCCTTTCAGGTGCCAAGGTTCAACAAGAGGTTGGACAGGATTTGGCTGGGCCAGCAGAGACTTGGCAATTCCTTCCCTTTAACCAGCTGCTCAATCTTGGAAACCATCAACCCATCCCCCCAATGGGAGCAGGCAACCAACAACCACAAGGGGGCCAAGTCCCAGCCACAAGGTAATACAAGATGGTTCAAGACCAGACACACGTTATTTCATTAACCCTCACAACAAACCCCGTGAGGTAGGTATGATGATCAATGCTTCATAGATGTGGGTATTGAAGTTAGGAGAAATTAAACAACTTGAAATAGCTTCTCTGGTTAACATGGTTGGAGAATGGGGCTTCCAGCCCATCGTATGGCTGGTTGTATGTTAACCTTTACACGCAAGAACATTTTCTTCCCTCTCCCCAGTACTCTTCACAGTTAAAACCTTCAAAGCTAAGCTGGTATGTCCTAGATCTCACCTCTCCCCAAAACACCAGTGCAGGCTGACTTAAATGGAACTCCAGGACAATGCATTTCTGAGGTATACCTATACTAAGCAGGGATTCAAGCACCCAAGTTCTAAAATGCTAGGGAAGGAGGACAGGAGTGGGAATGGGGGACAAGAGTCAGAGGATGTCAGTCTGAGTCAGGCCCCTCTCTCTTGAACATTAGTTTTTTATGACGGGAGGTAGACTGCCCCTTCTTGGACTTCAGGTAGCTGTAGGGGAAACAGAAAAGGGGAAGAGGAAAGATGATATGATAGGTGAGAGATGGTCTAGGCCCCTTTTCCCTGATCAAGGCTTAGAAGGATCTAAGGCTAGAATGAGGGGAATTTAAGTTAGGATGGTCACACCACTTGCAGATATGTTCATTGAGCACTTGAGGATACCCGTGTGTATCAATCTCTTCATCTTCCCTTACACCACGTTATAAATGAGCAAACTAGGCCTGAGAGAGGTGAGTAACAAGATCCCACAGGACCTGCTAATACTTGGCAAGGTTGAGTAACCCCCAACAGGTTCTGCCTATCACTTTCATAAAATTACCAGGTTCCCCCAACAGCTCTGAGCTAGGACTTGCCAAGATGGCAAAGAAGTATCCACACTCATTCCTGGGTTGGAGGAGCCAGAGGCAGGGAAGTGGTAATATGACACAACAGGAGAAAAACTAAAGTATACTGAGCAGGGACAGAACCAGTGAGATGGGATCCACTGCCTTTTACTATGAAGGCAGAACTGGCTTTCCAACTAGGAGGGGCAGGGGGCAAGGCCCAGTCATAGTCACTCACCTAGGGTGAGCCCTGCTCTCCCCTGGCTCCTTTTCACCCAGGGCATCCTTGAGCTCCAGGGCCTCATTCAACTCTCGGAACCACTCAAAGCGTGCACGGCCACGGATCTGTAGCAGGGGTGAAGGGGGACAGAGAGGATTGGGCAAAGTCACAGAACCATTTTCAAGTTGTCTCTTTTTTTTGAGGGGGAGGGGGAGTACTAGGGATCAAACCTAGGGGTGCTCTACCACTGAGCTAGATCCCCAGCCCTTTTCAAATTAAAGTTTTTTTATTTAGTTGTAGGCAGACATTACCTTTTTAAAATTTTTATGTGGTGCTGAGGGTTAAACCCAGGGCCTCTTGTGTGCTAGGTGAGTGCTCTACTACTGAGTCACAACCTCAGTTCCTTTTTAAAATTTTACTGAGCCAGGGTCTCACTAGGTTACAAGGTTGGCCTTGAACTATAATCCTCCTACCTCAGTCTCCCCAGTCCTTGGCTTATGCTCTTTTGTGTTTTTTGTACTGGGGATTGAACCCAGGGATGCTTTACCACTGAGTTGCATCTCCAGTCCTTTTCATTTTTTATTTTGAGACAAGGTCTCACTAAGTTGATGAGGTTGGTCTCAAATCTGTCATCTTCCTGTCTCAGCCTCTCAAATCACTGGGATTACAGGCACACACTACAGTGCCCACCTTAGTTCATGCTCTCTTTAACATTTTTCTTTTTCTTTTTTTGTAGGGTTGGGGATGGAACCCAGGGCCTCATATGTATTAGGCAAGTGCTTTACCACTAAGTTACCCTGAGCCCAACAATTTTCCTTTTGAAAGCTTATCCTTATAAACACATAGATGGTCCCCAACTTACAATGGTTTGACATATATGTGTGTGTGTGTGTGTGTGTATGTGTACATGAATTTTGGATCTTTCCAGACTGGCGATATGTAGCATGATACTCTTTGTTGATGTGGAACAGTGGCAGTAAGCTGCTGTCTAACACACACATGATCATGATACTCTACAGTACACTGTATTGCTCAAATGTGATGTTTAAGTTAGGTGGACTTATTGTACTTTCTTTCCCTTTTTTGGGTGGAGGGGCAGTGTTGGGGATCGAATCCAGGATTTCACACATGCTAGGCAGGCACTCTACAACTGAGACACACCCAAAGCCCTAACTGCACTTTTGATTTGTTAGTTTTCAACTTACAAAGGGCTTACTGGGAGGCGATCCCATCTTAAGTAGAGAAGCACCTATACTGTGGTACAAGTCAGTGTTCTCAATTTGGGTATAACCAAGGGTCACTGTCTGAGGCACCACTGTCCCCTGATGGCAACTGCCCTAATTGCAGATAAAGCCGTCAAAAGTATTAAGAGTGCTAGACTGAAAACTTGCAATCTGATAATAACTTTGTGAGAACCTGGGATATGAACAGAGGAAATAATAAATACACCTTTTCTCCAGTCCCAATTAGTATATGCAAGAGACTGTGTCTCTCTCAGACTTGATACCTTAAGGGTGAAATATTCTCCATCCAGTGGTTTCTTCTTTGGCTGGGGAGAGGAGCTGGTGCCAGTGGGCAGTGCTGGGAAAAAGGTGAGCAAAGAGTAAATTTTGGGCACAACTGCACCCTCTCTTCCCCTTCCACCTCTTCTTGTCCTGCCTACTTACCTCGCTTAGTACTCCCTGGTGGTGGCTCAGGGCAAGGCTCCCCTTTTTTGCGGAAATTTTCTTCCTCTGTGCGACGGTCTCTCCCTGGACAGGCACACACACGTACCTCAAAGCTGTTCCGTCCCAGCAGATTACCACTGTCCAGGATGAGAAAAGAGAAGCAGGAGGCAGTAAAAAAACTGGGTCCTACTTGCCCTATCTCTAAGCTGGGCCCCACCTACTCCTAATTGCACTTTTCCCATCTGGAACCTGAACTCCAGCTCCAGGGACACTAAGGAGAAGCCACATGTAAGATAGGTCCCAAAGCCAGAGAACAGGGCTCTGAGAGAAAATAGCAGAGGAGATTCTACTTGTGGAGGTCAGGTGACAGTTAACAATGAGTAATAGTGTGGTATGGGGTGGGGCTCGGGGGACAGGGATAAGCAGAGAATGGAGAGGAGCACGCCAGTGTGAAGGGTGGCATGTGGATCCCTACCTAGAGTCTTCCAGTGTGATAATGGTGAGGATGGGCCGCCGGTTCATGCCTCCCATGCAAGAGCTGTTACACATGTAGTTGTAGTGAATGGTGGTACAGTCAGAGCCAACCTGGGAAGAACAAGATCTGTGACAGGCATGGAGGCCTGCAGCCTCTAGAAGTTTCAGTTTCTTCACTTAAGGAGTAGGGATAACCCTTCTGCTCTGCACACCTCGCAGGGTTGGGAGGGCACTGAATAAGAAGCAGGCAGGCTGGGAGTGTGGCTCAGTGCTAGAGCACTTGCCTAACATATGTGAGGCCCTGGGTTCCATCCTTAGTGCTAAAAAAAAAAAAAGGCAGGACAAAGTTCCCTTACTTTCTCCCTGGGTGGCCAATGATAATCCCCTCCAGTCCCCTCCTCCCAGAGACCCCATTTGCCAAAGCAGACCTCAGGAGGCTCATAGGGCACCACGACGCTATGCCGAAAAGTGTTTCTGTCATCTAAATATTCTGCGCGCAAATTTCCTTCCACTCGGATGAGATGCTGGGGAGGGGCCAGGCCTGAAAGCAATCAGGGACAAATTAGAGGCTCGGGGACCCTGGGCAGCCAGCTCTGTCCCATCTCAGGTCCCTGATCACTTACCATCACTATCAGAGCAGCGCTCATGGTGGGGGCAGCGCCTCACAACTTCTGTCATGTGCTGTGACTTCTTGTAGATGGCCATGGCGCGGACCCGGGTGCCAGGTGGGGGTGTTGAGTCAACCCACAGCTGCACAGGGCAGGTCTTTGCCAGCTGGCAGAATAGCTTGTTGAGGGAAGGGGAATACTGTAGGAGAAAGGAGAAGAATTGAAGGGTGGGGACAAGCCAACAAATAAAACAAGGGAAAAAGGGGATCCAATGAATAAGCACTGCTTGGGAACCTACTAGATGCCAGGAACCATGGGAGAGGATAGCTAGAGATAATGGAGTTAGGGTCTACACACAGAAAGGTTATTTTCTCCCCTTTTTTTTGGCAATGGGGATTAAACTCAGAGGCTCTTTACCACTGAGCTACATTCCCAGTACTTTTTACTTTTTGAGACAGGGTCTTGCTAACTTGCTAAGGTTGTCCTCAAATATGCCGTCTTCCTGCCTCAGCCTCCCAAGTTGCTGGGATTATAGGTGTGTGCCACTCCTGGCTTTTTGTTCATTTAAGACAGGGTCTCACTGTATTGCAAAGGCTGGCTTTGAACTTCTGGGCTCAAGGGACCTTATGGCCTCAGACTCTCTAGTAGTGGGAATTACAGATGCAGGTCACAGCACCTGGCTTCAGAAGCTTATTTTCAAAAGCCAAGAAATGAACATAAGCAAGAAAAAGTTCTGTGTTCCCAGGAGAGAGATGCTGACAGTTAAGGTGTGAAAGATGAAAGCCTAAAGTTAAGAGAGAAAATTCAACTTTGGGACAGGTAAAAGTCCACAGACTAAATGGGTAAAACATAAATAATGTCTACAAAGCCCAAGGCTGAAAAGGAATCCTCAAGTTCTAGACACACACACACACACACACACAAACAGGGGAATAAGACCAGGCACTGAAAGGTCATATGAAAGCTTGCTCTTCAGGGCCACTGACCGTGCATGTGACTGACTTGGCTGTCCCAGAATGCAGGAAACCCAGACGGAAACCATAGTTGCCATGGTAGGTCTTTTGAGAAGGGACTGAAGATGACAGGGGCCAGGAGGTGGCTGGTGCAGGGGCCGCCAGTGGAGGGGCTGCTGGTGTGGGGGCCTCTGCTACAGAAGCTGCCGACACTTCAAGGGCTTCATCTGGGTCTTCCTCAAACCAGTTTGTAACATCTGGGCATAGTAGCAAATCTTCCATGGGAGAGGACAGTGTGGGAGACTGTGGATGGGCAAAAGAAGAGTCTTAAGGCTGGGTTCCCAGCCCACTAGCCCACCAAGTCCCTAGTCCCTTCCAGTTCCAGTCCTTACCAGAACATTGTTTTCAGGAAGTCTGAAAGACAAAAGCAGAAAGTCAGCACTATTAATTTTTGCTTCCCATAGGCCTCTGCTAGGGGGCTGGGGACTGGGGACTGGGTTGGGGAGGGCAGGCTAAGATGGCTAACCTGTAGGGGTGCTGGGCAGCAAGTCTGCCCTTCCCATGAGATTCACTCACAGGCTGGGCATGGTGGCACACTATAATCCCAGTGGCTTGGGAGGCTGAGGCAGGAGGATGTTGAGTTCAAAGCCAGCCTCAGCAACCTAGGGAGGCCCTAAACAACTCAGTGAGACCCTGTCCCTAAATAAAACATAAGAAAAGGCTGGGGATGTGGCTCAGTGGATAAGCAAAACATGGTACCAAAAAACAAAACAAAAAAACCAAACTAAAACAAAACAAAACAAAAAAACCCAACCAACTCACAGGTTCCATAAGTCTGAAAATGTCTCCTGACTCAGAGGAGGCTCAATGCTGAGATCCGACTGTGGTTCCTCCATGGCAGTGTTCCAGATAACACTCTGATCTCTGAGGGGAAAAGTGACAACTGGCGTTAAGACATATCCAACCCAGGCTATGGGGCCGAGAACCAGACCAAGGACTTGCTACGGGAGGGTACTCGGCCTGACTTCCCAGGGAGCAGGAACAGATGGGCTGGCTCCTTCTGCCTTCTCTCAGGCTGCTCCTGCCCCACTCCTTGCCAGCTAGCTTTTTGGTCATATATTTCTTCAGAAAAAGATAACCCAAGAGAAGCTTTTAATTGTCCATCACATCTATAAGCCCTCCAAAGTTTGCACTCTTCTTCCATCCTCTTTCCTGTTGATAAGGATGCAACTCCTCTCAGCCCACTCGCTCCACATGGGGAAGGATACCTCACCCATCCCCGCAGAGCTCCATTTCTCAGATGGACTTCACAAATTCTGAGGAATGATCACCTCTCCTCTCTGCCTATTCCCCTGAGGTCCCTCCTCACCCTTTTCCACCACTTTGATTTCAACAACTACAACTATTCCCTCCCTCCCTTCCCTGGGCTCTAGTTAGCTTGACTTCCCTCCTCTGCTCTATTAACTAGTGGTTTGCTTCAACTACTAAAACACTAATTTTAAACTCTATTCCCCCTTTGGCTGTGTGGTTGGTTCCTTCCCAATGAGGCCTTAATTTGTGTCACACCTCCTCATAGATGTTCCCACAGACCATACAATCATAGCCAGCCAGCTAAACTCCACCAAGCCACCCTATTTTAATTCTCATAGTATTTATACTGTATGCTTTTTCCTTGTTTGTTTCATGTTTACTTTAGTAGAATATAATCATCCTCAGAGCAGGGAAGTGATTTATTTATTTTTGTGGCACTGGGGATTGATTGAACCCAGGGGAGCTCTACCACTGAGCTACATCCCCAGTTCTTTTTATTTTGAGATACATTCTTGCCAAGTTGCTCAGGCTGGTCTTGAACTTATGATCCCTCCTGCCCCAGTCCCCCAAATTGCTGGGCTTACAGTTGTGCACTACCATGCCTCGCACTGGGCTATCTTTCTTGATGCTAAATCTGTCCTGAGCTTTGCTAAGAGAGATACTCACCAAAAATATTCACCAGACTTTTCTTTCTGCCTCCAACTGGCAAATGCTCCCCAAACAAGCAGTGGCATTAATGGCAAGCTTTTTTCTAATCTTCCTTAACATTTACTTCCACCTTTATGTTGAAAGAGGGTTTTCTTTATTATGTACCTAGAGTTTGCAAAATCCTTTCATCACACGGTTTATCTTACCTGTCCTGATAACCACATTTGCAACTTGACAAGTGAAGAGGTTAAATTAATTTTTATTAAAAATAACCACTCAAACATTTATGAATAAGATGTTTATTATCAACAGACTTTTCTGCAAAAAGCACTCTTTTGTAATCAGTTAAGGCAGATCTGAGCTGAAGAAAGTCTTCTCAGTGAGAGTTTGGCAAAGGGTCAGCCACAGCCCCTCAATGCTGAGTAGGGCTGAGCAGGAGCAAGGAGGAAAGAAAGGGGTCGGGGAGGCTCAGGATCTTCCCTAGATCAATATCAAAACAGGAGTCTTTTAGGAGAGGAGACTCAAAAGTCAAAAGTCCTGGGCTCATAGTGTACTGTTAGTACCCCACTTATCTCAAAGGGACTCTTCTGGCTGTTTCACTTATAAGAATTGATCTAAAACAGTACCTTATTATTAAAACACTACTTTAATTCATTATTTCATAAAGAGCTGAGAAAAGGAGTTGGAATGTATAGCTCAGCGGTAAAATATTTGCCTAGTATAGGCAAGGCCTTGGGTTTGATCTCCAGCATCATAAAACAAAACAAAACAAAACAAAACAAAACAAAAAACATGGTGCACACCTGTAATCCCAGGGGATCAGGAGGCTAAGGCAAAAGCAAGGCACTAAGCAACTCAGTGAGACCCTGTCTCTAAATAAAATACAAAATAGGGCTGGAGA
The DNA here is from genome assembly GCF_902686445.1 of Sciurus carolinensis. Lineage (NCBI taxonomy): Eukaryota > Metazoa > Chordata > Mammalia > Rodentia > Sciuridae > Sciurus > Sciurus carolinensis. The sequence continues at coordinate 52,067,524 of NC_062215.1, read as the reverse complement.
TGAGTTCAATCCCCAGTACCCCACAACAACAAACAAACAACAATAAGAAAAATAATCAGAGTGTCTGGCATATCATTAGAGATCAATAAAGGTTAGCTGTTAATCTAACTGTCCTCTTTTATTTATTCTAATTATTTTAGAGAGAACTTCGTGGGTCAGCGTGGCTTTTGTGGTACTGTTCCCACCCTGCTAATGCAAGTTCACTTCCTTAGGGAACACTGTTCAGTAAACAAGGAGTGGGAAGCGGGGGCTTGTCCTGAGGACGGTAGCTCAAGGATTTTGACCCCTTTGAGGAAAACAGCCCCACAGACAATAGGAGGTCTCCTTGTCTCTAACACTCAGGTCTTCAGTAGCAACTATGTTCTCAATGTTTTTCTGGTAAGAATACACAGTCATCCCTAGCAAACCTTTTCAGAGCAGGTACTTTCTATAAGTCCCCAGCACCAGAAGGCCATGATATGAAAGTTTCCAGCCAAACTGGACCTAACGAATGGTTGGGGGTAGGGAGCAGTTTTTAAGGAAATGCTGGGTGGGAAGGCAGTAAGCTCAGCTGAGACCCCAAGGAGGGGAAGGGACCATCATAAACCTAACACTGGCTGTTGCTGTAAGCCATATTGTATTGGAAGGTAGGTTTCAAGAACAGATGAGGGAACTGAGAGTTGAAAAATTAAGTCATTTATTAGGGTTTTCAAAGCTGTAGGGCAGAACCAGGGCTGTGAACCTGGGCTGTCTTAAAATCTGAATAATGATTTTCCTAAATTTGTTTGCTTGCTTGTTTTTTCTTTCTTTTTTGTTTGGTATTGGGGATTGAACGCTGGGGTTACAGGTGTGTGCCACCAGTTTCATGAATAATCAATAGGCTCCCTTTATTACCTCACCTATACTTCTAGCCACTCCCCAACAAAACTTTTTGAGGTTAAACTTACAAATGTTGAAATGCATTAAACTTTAATTTGGCAATTTTTGAAACATCCTGTAACTTACCCCTATACCAGAAAATAACTGGTCAATCTTGTCAGTAAAAGAGGCAGGGTGCGGGGAGGGGGAGTAAGAATTGGTGTCCTGTATTTTCTTCTGAAAATAAGTTTCAGAGTTGTGTGAGGGTGTGTATGTGTACCCATTGTACCCAGGGGAGCGCTCTACCACTGAGTTACTTTTTAAATTTTGAGATATGGTCTTAACAAGTTGCTCAGGCTGGCCTTAATTTCAGATCTTCCTGCTTTGGCCTACCAAGTTGTTGGGATTACAGGTATGCACCATGGTTTTATGTTCAGATTAATTATCCATCTCTTATTAATTCTGAGTTTTATGTAAGGTATGGGTTAAACTTAACTGCCCCCAATTGGTCCATTGTCATTTGCTGCAGACTTTCCTTTTACTTTAGCATCCGTGTAGAAAATCATATGGCCCCATTTTTATATATTTTTTTCTGGACTCTATTCTGTTCATTGATTCTTTAGTCCTAATATAGCTTTACCGTAATCTTAAAGTCAGATAAAGACCTCCAGTTTTGGGGCTGAGGATATAGTTCCCCCAGGAGGCCCAGGGTTCAATCCCCAGAATCTCAAAAAAACTTTAAAAGACCTCCAACTCTACTATTTTTTCAATTTAGAACTGGCTTGTCAATTTCTATAAACAAACTACAAAGATTTTGATTGGGATTTATCACTAAGCCTTCTAATACATCAATAGAGTATCTCTCCATTTAAACCTTCCTTCAATTCTCTCAGCAATATTTTATAATTTTCAATGCAGAGCTTTTGTCCATTTTGTTAAATTTATCCATGAGCATGACATAGTTTTGGATGCTACTATGAATGCTACTGTTTTTAAAATTCATTCTCCAACTTCAGATTAAATGAGTGCTAGTATATAAAAATACAATTTAAGTATATTACCTTTGTAACCTGTAACCCTGCAGTATTTACTTATTACTTCTGGTAGATTTTATGAATTTTCCATTTATGACTTCATAAAAAAAAGGCTTTCTTTCTAATCGTCATTTCTTTTTCTTGCCTGATTGAACTCTAGTACAATGCTAAAGTGGTGAGAATCAAATCCTTTTCTAGTTCCTGATCTTTTAAAAAAAAAAAAAACACCTTTATTTTATTAATTTATTTTTTATGTATTGCTGAGGATTGAACCAAGTGCCTCACATGTGCTAGGCAAGCGCTCTACCACTGAGCCACAACCCCAACCCTAGTTCCTGATCTTAAGATGAAAAGCATTCAGTCTTCTACCATTAAGTATCTTAATACTTAATCGTCTGCTCTGAAGTTTGTTTGAAATCATGAATAAGTGCTGAATATTGTTAACTGCGTTTTCTGCATCTGTTGAAATCATCATAGAATTTTAATCCTTCAGTGTGTTAACTGGTAACTTATAAATTTTTTTTTTTTTTTTCGGTACTGGGGATCAAACTCAGGGCCTTGTGCTTGCGAGGCAAGCACTCTACCAGCTGAGCTACATCCCCAGCCCTAGATTAATTTTTGAATGCTGAAGTAACATTGCAATTCTGGGACAAACCACTCTAGGTTAGGATGTACTTATTCTTTTTACACATAACCAGGTTTGATTTGCTAAAATTTTGCACATCTTATATTTAAAAAAAAAGTTGTTGCTGTCTTTACCGACATGTACAGATCTTTTTTTCTTCTCAACAATACAGTAAAACAACTATTAAAATAGTATTTACATTATACTAAGTATTATAAGTAATTAGAGATAATTTAAAGCATACGTAAGAATATGCATAGGTTAAAGGCATATACTATGCCATTTTCTGTAAGGGACTTGAGCATCCTGGAACCAACCCCTCCCCCACCTAGCGTGGATATCTAGGGACAACTGTACTAAATTATTCAGAGAAACTGCACACCTCTGCAGACACAGGACTAGTTCTGAAAATCGTCATTTTCAAAAAATATATCATGCACGCACATATATACACATTATTAAACAACAGAAGCAGGCACAGGTATTGCTGTGTGACATCCCCCCTGAAGGTCTTTGAAAGATCTTTTCACACAGAAAAAAACTGGGATTCCGACACCCAGCTCAGAGATTACCACAAATGGCAGTTACCTGGGAGACTTTATCTGCATAACAAGACAACCTTCACTCTAGTGCACCTCCCCCCTTCAACGTTCCACTGCCTGCATTCCCTTCTTTACCCACGCCCCCCAAAACCTAAGTTTTAGGTCTATATAAACTTGATCTGGCCCTCCACACATACTGTATGTGTGGCTCCCGCAGCCAAGTAATAAAACTTGTTATTTAGTTCCCTGTTAGTCTATTGTAAATTTATCTCAAAGACTAAGATTACTGAACCTTCAGAGGAACAGGAGAAAATTAAAAAATTCTCCAAAGCACCGTGTGTAAATGCAACCCGTATTTAGAAAAACGAAAAGCACATAAAGAGGGCACACAGTGCCTAGTATACATGAAGTGGGCGGTAACTAATGAATGAAATGGCCAGTCCTAAATGATGAATATGCAAGAGACATAGATTTGCGTGCGACTTGGAGATGTTCCGCTATCCCCGACTAGGAAGAATCGGCTTGGACTGGCGGACTGCACTTAGGACCTCGGGGCGCCCCTCCCAAAGGTCCACCCCTTCCGCTTTCACGACGTTCGGTCTGCGTCCAGAGTTGGAATGGCTCAGCCCAAAACCGGATGCTGGATAAATTGTGTTTCCGAAACAAACAAACGATCTATCATTACACGCTTTCCCAAAAGTTGATTCCTCAATGTACCTAATTCCAAAAATACCCAGGCTTTGCCTTCTACACACACCTCCCCCCGCCTCTTTCTGCGCAGTGGTAGCGTCCGTCTAGATTGCGGACGACCGGGGGGTGGAGTGCACCATTCAAAGAAGGGGAGGGACTGAGCTTTGTATCAAAACAAATACCCGACCTTTTGCAAAAGCAATAATCAAGTAGTTCAGAAAAAAAATGGAGGATGGGTAGAGCAGTATCCCTCCGCAAGCAATAGGAACCTGCCTAAAACACATTTTATTTCCTTCTACTTCCCTCTTAATGGTATAACAGTGAGCCCTTCCGACAAAAAGAAACCGGAAATGGTACTGCAAGTGCCGAAATGTAAATGTAGAGCCAAACAATAACAGGGCTGCCGGGCCTCTCAGACCCGCATGATCCTGCCGGGTCTCCGGGCTAACCTTTCATTTAGCACTTCCTACCTCTACTGCTGGCAGTCTTTAATTGGATTTTCTTCAGCTAGCGGAGCCGGGGGCCAGCTGGAAAGATGACTTCAGAAAGGACAAAGGTCCGGAAGTTTGGGGACCTTAGCGGCTTGGGCTTCCCGATCACCCCAGTTAATTTTGGAATGGAGCCTGAGGTTCCACTGGGATGTCATGGGCTCTAACATCTCACAGTCTCAAATTAGTGCTTGGTGCATAATATTTCAAGGGATTCCAGCACCCTGCTGGGTAAATAGAGGTGAGGGAGGGGGCGGGGGGAAGCTTTTGGAAGGCTGAAGATTCTCCAAAGCCCAATCCTCTGCCCAAGTGTTCAGCTTTGAGTCTGGTTGATCGTAACATCCCCGTTATCTACACCCAGGCCTCCCAACACTGCATTCCTATGTAGATCCCGCCAGCCATTTCCCAGTACTCAGCCAAACCCCACTCCCCCACCCCCCACAAACCCCACGGTTCTCTCGAGCTGCAAATACACGGAGTCGAGAGCCCGTGACTCAGAGAGGACTCATCAAGCTCAATCGGGACCTTACCCCGTCCTGGGGGGAGCGTGTCACTGTCCTGGGAAGCACGCTCCAAGACCGGTCGCCAGGTGCCCCTAAGAGACCCGCAGCTACCTGCGCCTAGGATGGTGGCTCTGGACTTTTGAGAAGCTCAAAACTTTTAGCGCCAGTCTGAGCACATGGGAGGGGAAAATCCCAATCCCAGCAACCCTCGCGAGGCTCCTGGCACAAAGCTGGACAGTCGCCATGACAAGTAAGGGCAAGTAATTTGCCTGCTGGCGGACGGAAGGAGTTGGGGAGGAGGATGCGGAGTCAGGATTTGGGTTGTATTGGTGCTGTAGCTCTGACATTTTGGAGAGGAAAAGTAATACACGCCAGAACTGTGAGGGCAGAATTAGTGGAAACCATTTTGCAGGGCTCCGCTACTGTGTCAAGTATAAAGGGTGGAAGGAAGAAAACTGTTGCATTTGCCATTCTCTCAGCCTGAAACACTGCTTTCAGATATAACTGGATAGTTTCTTGTCATCAGCTAAAATGTAACCTTTTATCCTTAATATCTCAATGTACTGTGTTCCCCTGGAGACTTTATATCACACAGTCTTTAATTTCCTTCATAGCCCTTATCACTGAGAAGATTCATTTGTTCATTGCCTATAAGGTAGATAATTTGTTCACTATCTTATTCATTGCTATATTCTCCGATGCCTAACAGTGCTCGGTAGGAAGTAAGAGCTTGATAATATTTATCAAATGAATGAAAAAGGTCTGAGGACTTGGGCAAATGAAATGCAGAACCTGAATCAAGCGCTCTCTTCAGGCGAGGGAGGGTAGGTGCTTTAAGAATTACCGCGGGAGACGGTGGGCGGAGCTCCGGCACTTCTAGCCAAGGCGGAGCGTTCAGACTACAACTCCCAGCAGCTACTAAGAGCCCTCAGGCTCAATGCGTAAGCTGAATGCTACCGGTACTTCCCGCCCCTCTGTGGGTTGCCCGCGAAATCTGATCCGAGATGCAGAGGTCCAATCGCACAGCGGCCCAAGTCCCGCGAGAACAAGTGGCGCTGAGCGGCCCACGGTGCTCAGCAGAGTTGTTCTTGCACTATTGGTGTTCTCTTATTCTCGCCGGCTGGGGGGTCTTCTGTCTACCCCCACCCCCCCGGAAGAGGAAGGAAGGCACTGGTGGATTTCCCCACTTCTGGTCCCTGAGAACTTTGAAGTTGTTCCGGCAGTCCTGTGCGTCGGCCGCTTGTAGCCAGCAGAGTTGCCCGACTGAGGCCAATGTCTGCCGCGCTTCCTCTGCAGCATGAAGACGTCGGACGAGCAACTCTTAGCTCCCGACAGCCTTCCTTTAGACCAGGCCCCAGTACCAGCCCGTCTCTCTCCCCACGCTTCTCCGATGGATAAAAATACAGACCCTGAATTTGTACCACTGCTACCTGGTGGGGATGATCCGCCCCAGATGTCCCCAGATCCCGTGACTGGCTCTGCTGTGTCCCAGGAACTGGGGGAGGAGGACCCAGCGTCTTTCTCCACTCCCTTAGAAACAGAGTTTGACACTCCTCTCGAGTTAAGTCCTCAAATCAAGGAGAAAGAGCTTGACGAAAATGCAAGCTCTCTTACAGAAAAAACGAGCGTTCCGGAGTTGGGGTCTGGAGAAGCCACAGAAGTCATGTCTGAGGAAACCGCTCTAGAAGATGAAGGAGACACGTAAGTAGTAGTTGACTCTATCATCTAAAGAGAGTGGAAGTGTGTGCCCACTTCTCCAGGTCCATTTCCCCTTTGGCGACCCAGGTTTGTTCCTTCATCTTCCTTCCAGCCCTTGGAACTACAGCTTCTCCTGGCTTCCTCGATTTCTCAGTGGTTCCTGGTCAGAGTTCAGCGTCCAACCTGAGAACTTCTTGAAAGGCTGTAAGTGGTAAGTAAGGACAATGGGGCAGGGAGAGGAAAACACCGCATTTATCGGGGAAAAAGATCCACCAGAGGTGGGCAGAAGAGGAGAATCCCTCAGAATATTTGAGCTTAAAAATTTTTTAGGACTTTGTGTCTTACAACAAGGATTCAGGGGCTTACTTAACTTACTACAGAGGTAGACTATACTTGGAAGACATAAGTCTATCCAGTTTCCTAACTCTTTGCTACATTTCTAGGGCCCCTGATGGTTCCTGCATCTTGACCAATAGTGCTGATAACATCCTGCGGATTTATAACCTGCCCCCAGAGCTGTATAATGAGGGAGAGCAAGTGGAATACACAGAAATGGTAAGGGTAGAGTCTGATTCTGCCCCTTCATGGGGACATTGCACATTTAAGCCCTTCATGTGGATGGAGAAATTATAGTCCACAAATTTCCCGTTTACTAATAGCACTTTCCCTGTTCTATGAATTTTCACATGTAGCATTTTTGCCCTGAAATTCTGAAGTTATTTTAGAGATGTATGTGGGCATGGTGGCACACTCCTGTAATCTCAGCAACTCAGTAGGCTGAGGCAGAAGGATGACAAGTTGAAGACCAGCCCCAGCAACTTTGTGAGACCCTGTCTCATAATAAATAAATAGGACTGGATATGTAGTTCAGTGGTTAAAACACACATGGCTCAATCCCTAGTACTCTGCCCCCCCCCAAAAAAAAAAGAAAGAAGAGAGAGAGAGAGAGGTATTTGTCCTGTCTTTAGTCAGGAATATGTCTTTTCTCTAGAAAGTATTAGATTTGGTTTTTTTGGGGGGGGGTGCTGGAGATCGAACCCAGGGCCTTGTGCTTACAAAGCAAGCACTCTACCTACTGAGCTATCTCCCCAGCCCCGAAAGTATTAGTTTTTTGTGAGAGTGTTTAATTTAGTTATAGAGATTTATTGAATAACTACTAATGACAGTCACTGTGATGCTGAAATGATAAGGAATTGAACATGATAGATGAAGAGCTGGTTTTCTTGTGTGGTTTGCAGGTGTAAACCAATTAATAAACAAGATCAAAACAAATTAAAACAAATGTTCTGGGAGACTGAGATAGGAATTTGATCGGCCTGGGCAGGATAGTGAGACCCCGTCTCTAAAATGAATACATACATGCATATGCTGAAGGAAGTAAACAGAACTAGGAGAAACCAACCAGAAGATTCTACTTTAGATACAATGGTCAGGGAGGGCTCTCAGAAAAAAATATTTGAGTTGACACCTGAAAAGAATAATGAATCAGTCAGATAAGAGCCATGACAAGAGTTTTCTAGGAAAAAGCAATAGTATTATAAATAGACCCAGAGCTGGAAAAGAGCTTTCTATGTTCATAAAGAATGCCATGGTAGAGGAAAGTGGGGTGATGATGTGGAGGTGACTAGCAGCAACATCATGTGAGGTTTTAGGGGAAGACCTTTTGGAGTTTATTTGAGAATCAATAGGAAAGTTTTAGAAGAGAGAAGTGAATGAATTGCAGGTAAGCTAGAGTGATTCAGGGGAACTCATTAGGATGCACTTAACTCAGCTGAAAGATAATGGTTAGTTGGTGAAGTGATGTCAGGAGAGATGTAGAGCTGTAGAGATGTGGATGGATTTGAAGTATATTTTTTAAAACTTGGAGATCCATTGGATGTGGAGGTACAGGAAAGGAAACGTTTAAATGTGATGTTTGGATTTTTAAAAAAGTTTTGTAATATATATTTTTAGTTGTGGATGGACACAATGCCTTTATTTTATTTTATTTATTTTTATGTGGTGCTGAGGATCAAACCCAGTGCCTCACATGTGCTAGGCAAGTGCTCTGAGCTACAACTCCAGCCCCTGATGATCAGATTTTTGCAGCTGGGTGGTTGGTGGAACACTTTACTCGACGGAGGAAACAGGGATATGAACAGGTATGAGGCTAGAAGTCAAGGGTTTTTAAGTATATTAAATGTGAGATGTAATGCTAAGGGGAGAAAGTGGGGTCAGGGATATACTGAGCAGCATCTCATGTCTTGAGGATGGATTCATTCTCCAGAGAGTGTAGATGAAAGAAGAGGAGGCCCATACAGAGTCCTGGGTGCACCAGCATCTGGGGCAGGGTATAGGAGAAGCCAAAAAGGTGGGAACAGTCATGACTAATACGACTGAGAGATGGAGTAAGGTAGATTTAGAGAATGACAAGAGACCAGGTGTAGTGGTGCATGCCTGTAATCCCAGTGACTCAGGAGGCTGAGGCAGGAGGATTGCAAGTTTGAGGTCGGTCTGGGCGGCTAAGTGAGACCCAGTCTCAAATTAAAATAAAAGGCTGGGGATGTAGCTCAGTGGTAAAGTATCCCCGAATTCATCCTCCTGTACTACAAAAAAAGGGAGAGACTGACAAGAGGATATTAGTGACCTTGACAAAAGTGCTTTCAGGGGAGCAATGGAGGCAGAGACTGATTATTGTGGTAGAAGGAAAAGAACAGACAATTATTTGGAGTTTTGCTGTGAAAGGGAGCCAAAACATGTGGCCAAAAGGGAACATGGGTCAAAGGGTTTATTGGGTGCTTTTGTGATTTCAGGAATAATCCAGCAGAGAGAAGGGAATTGATGCTTGTCTTATTCTGTTTTGTGTTGCCACAATAGAATACCTGAGACAGTAATTTATAAAGACAGATTTATTTCTAACAGTCTGAAATCTGGGAAGCCTAAGATCAAGGGATCACATCTGGTGAGTCTTCTGTTGTGTCAGCCTGGTGGAAGACATCACATGGCAGGAACATACAAACCTAGGTCTTCTTAGGAAGTCACTAATTCCATCATGGGGCTCTACCCTCATGGCCTCCTCTATCCCTGTTTCCCTTCCAAAAGCTTCACCTCCAAATGCCATCATCATGTGAATTGGGGTTTAAGTTGTGAACACATTTTTGGACATTCAAACCATAGCAATGCTGTATAAGAGAGAGGGGATAACAAAGTTTCTGGGTGGCTCAGTGAATACAGGCTCTAGAGCACACTGGAGATGTTGGCTTAAACACAGAGTTCTTGCCCTCCATAGGAAGGAAGGTGGAGGAGCATTCAGAGGCAGTTGTTTAGTGGTTAGAAGATTTGGATATTCCTGTCTCTTGGTTCTCTATTTTCAGTGAAGCATAAAGGGAGGTCTCTACCTGAAGGAAGAGGGCCTGTATGGAAAGATTATAATCTGTCCTAGAAAGTAGAGAATCAATGGACTGGGGTTGTAGCTCAGTGGTAGAGTGCTCACTTAGCACATGTGAGGCCCTGGGTTTGATCCTCAGCACCACATAAAACTAAATAAATAAAATGAAGGTATTGTGTCCATCTACAACTGGGGGAAAAAAAAAGAAAGTAGAGAATCAAAACTACCAAAGAATAGTAGTACAGATGCTCCTTGACTGATGACAGGTTACATCCTGATAAATCTGTCATAGGTTGCAAATATCATAAGTTGAAAATGTATTTAATACACCTAATGCACTGAACATCACAGTTTAACACAGTGTACTATGTTTTCACTCATGATACTGCATATTATTAGCCCAGGAAAAGACCAAAATTTGAAGTATGGTTTTTACTGAATTATATCACTTCTGATATTTGAAGCATATTACTTTTGCACCATTATAAAGATGAAAAATCATATTTTGAACCATTGTAAGTCAAAGATGGTTTTACTGTTCTTTTCACAGTGCTTGCCAGAAGTTTGTTGCTGTTCCCTTTTTTTTTTTTTTTTTTTGGTACTGGAGATGGAACCCAGGGGAACTTAACCACTGAGCCACATCCCCAGCCCTTTTTTGTATTTTATTTAGAGACAGGGTATCATTGAGTTATTTAGTGCCTTGCTAAGTTGCTGAGGCTGGCTTTGAACTTGCCATCTTTCTGCCTCAGCCTCTGAGCCACTGGGATTGCAGGTGCTCAGCTGTTCCTTTTTTTTTTAAAGACAGGGTCTCATTATCTTGTCTGGGTTGGCCTTGAACCTCTGGGCTCAAGTAATCCTTGTGTTCAGTCTGTCAGGTAGCTGGAACTCCAGGTGTATGCCACCACACCCAGCTGTTGCCATCCATTTAAAGTGAGACCAACTCTTTTGGTCATATATCTTTCCTGGCAGGTTAAGTGACTGTAGTTTCTTTGTGAGCCACATCTCTGGCCCTTTTTATATTTTATTCAGAGACAGGGTCTCTCTAAGTTGCTTAGGGCCTCACTAAGTTGCTGAGGCTGGCTGTGAACTCATGATCCTCCTGCCTTAGCCTCCTAAGCTGCTGGAATTACAGGCATGCACCACCACACCTGGCATAAATATGTTTTTGATGAATAATCATCAGAATAAAAATGGCAGAGCAAATTAACTAGATGGGTGGGAGGTGGTCAAGAGACTGAAATTGAGGTATGCTATCTCAGTGATGACAAAGGTAGTGACTGTGGTTGCTAAGGAAGTAAAGGCATGAGACCGGCCCATGTGTTTGATGGATCCATGCATTCTTATTTGTTCAATGCATGTTTTTGTTTTTTCCCAGTATTGGGTATAGAATTCAGGGCCTCATGCATGCTAGACAAGCACTCTACAATGGAGCTACATCCCCTTGCTCTTTTTTATTTATTTATCTATCTATCTATCTATCTATTTATTTATTTATTTTTTGCAGTGCTAGGGATTGAACCCAGGGCCTTGTATTTGCAAGGCTAGCGCTCTACCAACTGAGCTATATCCCCAGCCCTGCCCTTTTTATTTTAAGACAGGGTCTCTCTAAGTTGCATAGACTGGCATTGAACTTGTGATCTTCCAGAGTAACTGAGATTACAGGCATGTGCCACCATACCTGTTTTTTTTTTTTTTTTTTTTTTTCCTGTGGTACTGGGGTTTGGAACCAAGGATGCTCTACCATGAAGCTACATCCCAAGTTCTTTTCAATTTTTTTTTTGTTTTGAGAACGGGTCTCACTGAATTACCTGGGTTGGCCTCAAATTTGCCATCTTCCTGCCTCCACTTCCTCAATAGCTGGGATTATTGGCTACCACTATTTCAATGCATTTTTGTTGAGTGCATTCTGTATACCAGTTCCTGCTTTAGGTGCTGAGGACTAGTCAGACAAAAGTACCTGTTCTTATGAAGCTTATATTCTAGTGCAAGAAACAATCAGTAACCAAATCATATTGTTATATCGTATGCATGTATGGATATGTAACAAATCCCATCAATATGTACAACTATATAATGCACCAATAAAAAAAGGTAGAAAACAACAACAATGACAAAAAAGAAACAGGCAGAAAATAAATAATGAATTGCTAGGTGTAGAGGCACATGCCTGTAATCCCAAGCAACTAGGGAGGCTGAGGCAGGAGGAGTGCAACAAGTTCAAGGTCAGCCTGGGTGACTTAGTGAGACTGTGTCTCGAAATATATATATATATATATATATATATATATATATATATATATATTTTTTTTTTTTTTTTTTTTTTTTTTTTTTTTTTTGTGGTGCTGGGGATTGAACCCAGGGCCTTGTGCTTGCGAGGCGAGCACTCTACCAACTGAGCTATCTCCCCAGCCCAAAATATTTTTTAAAAATTTAAAAAGGGATGGGGATGTAGCTCAGTTGTAGAGTGCTCCTGGCTTGAATCCCCAACACTTCAAAAAAAGGAAAAAAAAGGAAATAACAAAGTAAAATATATGTATCCAATAGATACCATGGAGAATAAAACAGAGAAGAGGATTAGAAGAGTGATTATAATTTTTTTTCTGGTGTTGAGGATTGAACCCAGGGGTACTTAACCGCTAAGTCACATCCCCAACCCTTTTTTATTTTTTATTTTGAGATGGGACCTTGCTAAATTGCTTAGGACCTTGTCTTTGCCATCTTCCTGCCTCTGCCTCCCAAGCTGCTGGGTTTACAGGTGTGTGCCACTGTGCCCAGCTGTGAGTTGCAATTTTAAAAAGGACTGGATCACTGGGCATGTGGTGCTCTCCTGTAATCCCAGCCAATCAGGAGGTTGAGGCAAGAGGAGCACAAGTTTGAGGCCAGCCTGGGGAAATTCAGGAGAGCCTGTCTGAAAATAAAATAAAAAACTGGACTGGCGATCTAACTCAGAGATAGAGTGTCCCTGAGTTAAATTCCTAGTACCTCCCCACCCCCTTAAAAAAAAAAAAAAGAAAGAAAAGAAAAGAAAAGAAAGAAGACCTCATCATTAAGTAACATCTGAGCAGAGACCTGAAGCAAACCTGAAGCAAACCAAACTAATACCTGTGGGATGACTGTGACCGGCAGAGGGAACAGCAAATTAATAGGCCACTGTAAAAGTAGAAGCCATCAAGAACGATAATAGGAGGATATGTAGAGAGCAAGATGGCAAACCAGGAAGGAAAGTCTCAGGAAATAGGGTTGTTTGACAGAAGGTGGATAGCTAGACTAATGGCAAGAACTGCAAGGAAACTGGTTGGAACAGTAGAAGATTTGGAAAGACAGTGGGAAGCAAAGTATTCTCCACTCACCTCCTGTCCTCGAAGTGTGCCTTGACAAGGGTATGAACATTAATGCCATCTCAGCTTGAGGACCAAAGAGGACAGCCAGGGCCAGGCAAATCCAGCAGGGCAAATGGAGCATTCTGAGGAGATGATAAGTGAAGGAGTTTTTACATCCTTGAGTAGGAATGTGAGAGACTCTGGCCTAAGGATTTGAGAGGGCTGGGAAAAGTGGGACTGGGACAGGTGAAGGTGTATTCAAGCAGTGCACAGATGGAAGTGATTCTAGATGCCGCAGAAGGCTGAGACTTCTCAGTGCTTAAAGTTAATGAAAGGAGAGGGTGGATCTTGATGGCTTCCTTAAAAGAAGGGTCCCTGGCAAAGGTGCATGCCTGTAATCCTGAGGCAGGAGGATCATGAATTCGAGGCCAGCCTCAAGAACTTAGTGACCCCCTCTATTTATTCTCAAATTAAAGAATAAGAAGAGCTGGGGCTGTGGTGACACAGGCCTGTAATCCTGGTGGCTAGGGAGAGTGAGGCAGGAGGATCACAAGTTTGAGGCCAGTCTCAGCAATTTAGGGAGACTCTAAGCAACTTAGTGAGACCTGTCTCAAAGTAAAAAATAAAAAAGGACTGGGGATGTGGCTTAGTGTTAACGTGCCCCTGGGTTCAATCCCCAATACCCACTGCCCCCCAGCAAAAAATAAAAAGGATTGGAGTGTAGCTCATTGTGAAAGGCCATAGGCTGAATCCCTAGTACTGTTAATGAATGGATGAATGAGTGAATGAATACATGTATATGTAAATACAAAAACAAATTTAAGGGGCTGGGTTGTGGCTCAGTGGTGGAGCGCTTCCCTTGCATGTGTGGGGCACTGGGTTCGATCCTCAGCACCACATAAAAAAATAAATAAATAAAATAAGGGTATTGTGTCCATCTAAAAAAGAATTTAAAAAAATTTAAAATAAATTAATAAATATAGGAGAAGAAGAACGGTGCTTGTTTGGGGGGTGGCCTGGTCCTGAAAGCTTACCGAATATGCAGTTCATGGATGTGAGGCTGCAGATATTTGAATTCTGTGGGAAGGTATAAAGTACTAGAAACCCTGGCTCCTGGAACAGAAATTGGTCATGTCTTAAGACTAGGGAGCCAGGTTGCAGCCTGCCTGAAAGAAATCAGGAGCAGAGAGTTGGTTTCTGGTAGGGATGGTTAGAAGAGATTCTGGAAATGTGGGAGGTTGAGTATTGCACTCAAAATAGGAATGTTAAGGAAATAGGAATGTTAAGAAAAAGTCATCATTACCTACCACTCCACAAAACTCAGCCCTTTAAATTTTTCTACATTCTTTCTAAGCTCTGTCCAAGTACTGAAGCTTTTTATGTGGTTGTAATCCTATGGTAAATGGTTTTGTATCCTGCTTTTTTTCTTTGAGCAATCATATCCTAAATGTTTTTCATGGTGGTCCAGTCTTCATAGTTATTGTGTTTAATGGTGTATGATATTGCATTGAATGCTTTTGATAGTTTTTTTAACCTCTCCTTCCATTTTGGACATTTGGGTTATTTCCAGGATTTTAATATCATAAATTAGTCTTCAGTAAATATTGTTATGTATTTTGAGGGAGAATATTTTCTTTTCCTTTTGGGGTTGGGGATTGAACTTGGCCTCATGCAGAGAGAGTGTTTTCTTAAGGGAAACTATGGGTAAGAAATACTCTCGTTCAGATAGCATCAATATACATTTTCTTTTTCTTTGTGTGTGTGTGTGTGTGTGTGTGCGTGCACGCGCTAGCACTTAACCTCTGAACCATATCCACAGCTCTTTTTTATATTTTATTTAAAGGCAAAATCTTGCTAAGTTGCTGAGGCTGGTTTTGAACTTGAGATCCTCCTGCCTCAGCCTCCCGAGCCGCTGGGATGACAGACATGTGCCACCACGCCCATATATGTTTTTTTTTTAATGTCTTGTAATATAGTCATTTTGTTTTCAAAAACTTTGACTTTTTCCTCTGCTGTTACCAATGTATGGATGCAAAGGACATTTTGGGGTATAATTTGGTCTTCCACATCTGTGGATTCTGCATCTGTGGATTCAACCAACCGCAGATCTAGAATATTTGGAAAAAAAGAATTACTGTGCTCAACATGTTCATATTTTTTCCTTGTTATTATTCCCTAAACAATACAGTGTAACAGCTATTTACATAGCATTTACATTGTATTAGGTATTATAAGTAACCTAGAGATGATTTAGAGGGAGGCCAGGTAGCACTTGCCTGTAAACCCAGTGGTTCAAGAGACTGAGGCAGGAGGATCACGAGTTCCAAACTAGCCTTAGCAAAAGTGAGGAACTAAGCAACTCAGTGAGACCCTATCTCTAAATAAAATACAAAGTAGGTCTAGGGATATGGCTCAGGGGTTGAGGGTCCCTGAGTTCAATCCCCAGTACCTGCCTGCCCAAAAATAAAAAGTATATGGGAGGTTGTGTGTAGGTTCAATGTACATATGCACTGTTTTATAGAAGGGACTTGAGCATCCGTGGATTTTGGTATC
The DNA here is from genome assembly GCF_902686445.1 of Sciurus carolinensis. Taxonomy (NCBI): domain Eukaryota; kingdom Metazoa; phylum Chordata; class Mammalia; order Rodentia; family Sciuridae; genus Sciurus; species Sciurus carolinensis. The sequence goes on along the minus strand of NC_062215.1, from coordinate 52,051,867 downwards.
TGGAGGTTCCTGGCACCAAAATCCCAGATACTGAGAGATGGCCAGAAGGATTGCAAGTTTGAAGCCAGCCTTGGCACTTTAGTGAGAGACTGTCTCAAAGTAAAAAATAAAAAGGGCTGGGGATGTAGCTCAGTGGTAAAGTGCCCCTGGGTTCAATCTCCAGTACTTATAAAAATAAACACACACACACATGAACTATATCCTCTTCCCAGCATAGTCCCCCAGTTCTTCTCCCTTTTCTGTCCTTTCACAGAGCTTTCTAGGATTCTTCTTCCTTACTTTCCAATTCCCTGATCACTCGCCCTACCCTGTGCCTTTTGCCGAAGGCCTTCACTGCACCTCTAGCCTTCTCCACGGAGGCTTTGCATCTTCTTTGCCCTTCATCTCTCATTTTGGGAGTGGGGGTGTTCTCATTTCCAAATGCTAGAGCCAGACAATTTTTCTGTTTTGGGGGGGGGGGGTACCAGGGATTGAACCCAGGGACGCTTACCCACTGAGCCACATCTCCAGCCCTTTTTATTTTAAAACAGGGCCTTGCTAAGTGACTGAGCCTGGCCTTGAATTTGTGATCCTCTTACCTCAGCCTCCTGAGTCACTGTGATTACAGGCATGTGCCACCACACCCAACCAGGCAATTGCTTTTTCATCTTTGTAAAATCTTCTCCTCTGAAGCTTATGCTGTCTGATTCTCCCTTACCAAAGACATTGGTATCTTGACCTTCCTTGGTCCTCAAGTCTTTATAGCCTGAGGTATCCAAACCAGAATCTAGGGTCTCATCCTTTAATCTTCCTTTTCCTAACCCTCTACATCCAATTAATTATCAAATCTCATTAAGTCCACCTAATCTTTAATCCATCCACTTCTCTGCACTCTTGACTGCTTTAATTCAAAGTCCTATTATTTTGGGTCTCATGTTGCTGAAACAGTCTCCTGTCTCCATATTGCTCATGAAAACATTATTTACTGACTGCTGATTATGCACTAGGTGTTGAGGAGACTGGTGAGCAAGGCAGATATGATTCTCACTTCTTGGGTAGGAATGATGTAGAGTGAGGAGCACAGAAGGCTGTAGGAACATGGAGCAGAGCACCTTACTCCTTCTGGGGGCTTAGGGAAGGCTTCTCAGAGGAAGAAGTATCTAAGAGCCCTGAAGAATTATGAGCAGTCAATCTGGAGGAATTATGAGGAGATGAAGGAAGGATATTCCAGACTTGAAGACTGGTATATGTGAACATCTGCAGGTTCAGAGTATGGTGAGGTGGTTCCTTTTGGGGCCTGTGAGTCAAAATGGTGGTTCATGGAAATTTTAAATGGAGTGAATAGATAGAGGTGGGTCTGGAGAGGAGCATAGTAATGCAAGTGTTTGTAAGGGGATGGACTACATGGAGTCATTGACACTTTTTCAGCAAAAGAATGATACTACAGAATTCCAATTTAAATAAGATCTTGGATGTCGCTGTGGCTACAGGTGTGGAGAATGGATGTACAGTTTGGAGTATGGTATGGGGAAGACCAGAGAACACATGGAGTATTGCAGAAATGCTGGCAAGAAGGCAGTAGCTTATGATGGAATCTTGGGATAGGGAACGAAAGGGAGAGGACAGCTTAAAACCTGGAAGAAGAATTGGCAGATTTGGTCTTAGGTTGAGCCCGGAATGGAAAGGAGGTGAAGAGTAATAGTGGTTAAGGCTGGCACATACATTCCAAGCTTGAAAACTGGATATGAGGCCCAGGAGGAATAGCAGGTGCAGGGCTGTGATGGATAAATGGAATTTGAGGTTCCTGTGGGATGTTCAGATAGAGTTGTCCACCAGGCAGTTATCCATACGGATTCAGAGTGATGGGGTAGAAAGTGAAGTCATAGCTAGGTGATGTCACCCTGAGAGTCACCAAACAACTGATGACAGACTAGTGTCCAGACTATTTAAAGATTTCCTACAAGTCAGTGAGAAAAGACAACCTACTAGAAAAATAGGCAATATGAAAAGATATGCCTAAATGGCAAAAAAAAAAAAAATAGAAAAATGTTTAACAAGGTGCAGTCATGTACACCTGTAATCCCAGGGACTTGGGAGACTGAGGCACAAGGATCACCACAAGTTTGAGGCCAGCCTCAGTAATTTAGTGAGACCCTCAGCAACTCATCAAGACTGTCTCAAGGGAAAAAAAAAAGACAGTGGCAAAGTGCCCCTGGTTTAAATCCTCAGTACAAAAAAAGAGTCTAATCTCACTTTATAGCAATGATGGAAATGTAAATTTATGCCATAACAAAATGCCATTTCACAGCCTTCAAACTGAGAAAATTTGAAAAAAAAAATCTGGCAGTGCCAAGAGGATAAAGAATACCATGCAGTCTTTTTTTTTTTTTTTTTTTTGGTACCAGGAATCAAACCCAGGACACTCAACCACTGAGCCACATCCCTAGCACTTTTTATATTTTATTTAGAGACAGGATCTTGCTAAGTTGCTTAGTGCCTTACTAAGTTGCTGAGGCTGGCTTTGAACTCAATCTTCTTGCCTCAACCTCCCCAGCTGCTAAATACCAGGCATTCTTTTACACTGCTGCTGTGTTACAATGAGCGCTTTGGGGGAAAAAACAACGTTATTTCACAAAGCTGGCAAAATCGATAGTATAAAGACCTGTAATTTTATTCTTTAGCAGAAACTAGAGGAACCCTATGTGTTTCAGAATGGTAAAGCACATGAAAACCATCAATGACTGTCAGCAGGAGAGGACTGATCAATCTGGTACATTCAGGAATGGAGTACTATGCAGCAGTGCAAATGCATGAATTAGAGGACAGTGTATCACTTGGTTAAATCATACCACAATCAGGAATGCATACAATATGATGCCATTAATATTAAGCTTAAAGTCATGCATTATAATGCTAGGTACTGTTTTTTTCTTATGACTATATGCATAAAGAAATACATGAGAATGATATATTCAGGATAATGTTTACCTCTGAGGGAAGGAATTTTAATGCCTTTTTTCCCTGCCTAAAGTTGGTGGAGAAGACACAGGATTTAAAAACAAAAACAGAAAAACACTTCATGTTCGAACTATTTAATTGCCTTTTCCTTTTTCTTTTCTTTTTTTTCCTAGTGCTAGGGATCAAACTCAGAGCCTTGCACATGACAGGCAAGTGCTCTACCACTGAGCTACATCCTCAGCACTAATTTTTTTAAAGGATAAAATGGCAGCTCATTGGTGCCTAGCAAATATTTCTATTACTGGTTGGTTCTTTGTCTCTGGATTGGGGTATTAAATTTGTTTCTTGCCCTGTAAGTGTTTAAAAGGCATGGATTCATATGACTTTGGTGGTCTGACTCTGACATTAGAGGCTGAATTAAACTTTAAACATTGAGATAAAGATTCTGTTCTCTGCTTATACCCTATCTTCCTTCTACTTGGTTAGTGCCAACACATGATCTCTCTCTCTGCCATAAAACCGCTAGAGGCATAAGCCTCTGACTCCCCAGCCAGTAACCTTGGCATTTTTCCATCTCGGTCTAGGCCCCTGTCCTTCGAATGATGGAGGGTGATACTATATATGATTACTGCTGGTATTCGCTGATGTCCTCAACCCAACCAGACACCTCCTAGTAAGTGATGTCCTTTGCTGGCCACCAGCCCCCGGTTTCAAGTTGTCCCTCTAGTGAGAGTCAATGGTTTCCATGGGTATTGGGAGGAGGAAGCCTCAGTGTGCTTTTCAGATGGGAGCTGAGAGGGCTGGTCAGTTGGTTTCCTCCCCTTCCTTTGACAGCGCTGGGGCCTCAGTGTCCATGTCTCTCTCAGCGTGGCCAGCAGCAGCCGGGAGAACCCAATTCACATCTGGGATGCATTCACTGGAGAGCTCCGGGCTTCCTTCCGTGCCTACAACCACCTGGTACAGACCTTCCTGCCTAGCCCTGGCACTTGTCTGGGGCCAGCTCTCCTTCCTTGAGGACAGCTGAGCCTTGGCAAGGCCTGTTTTCAGCCTTTTCCTGCCCCCAGGATGAGCTGACGGCAGCCCACTCGCTCTGCTTCTCCCCGGATGGCTCTCAACTCTTCTGTGGCTTCAACCGGACTGTGCGTGTCTTCTCCACATCCCGACCTGGCCGAGACTGTGAAGTGCGAGCTACATTTGGTAAGCATCTGGGCCTCCACCCAAGGGAGGAAGAAAGGGAAAGGTGTGCTGCCAGCATCAGGGCCTCATGGGATCCAGGGGACCACTTGTGGGGTTTTGCTTTATTCTCACTTTAGTCTCGGGAGGTAAGCAGTGCACAGTTAGAAGAAAATAGACTCAGAGGAAACTTTCCCAAGGCGAACCATCTAGTTCGCTCCTGAACTTGTGCTGTTAGCTGTGTACCAAAAATCTTCTAATCTCTAGAAAAATTTTGGGTGGGGGGTACCAGGGATTGAACTCAGCAGCACTCAACCACTGAACCACATCCCCAGCCCTATTTTATATTTTGTTTAGAGACAGGGTGCCACTGAGTTGCTTACTGCCTTGCATCTTGGTGAGGCGGCTCTGAACTCACGATCCTCCTGCTTCAGCCTCCTGAGCTGCTGGGATTATAGGTGTGTGCCACTGCACCTGGCCTAATCTTTAGAAATTTTTAAATTTTATTTTTGTGTTGTTCGGAATGGAACCCAGGGCCTCATGAGTACTTGACAAGTGTTCTATCACTGAGCTACATCCCCAGCCCTCTAGAAAATTTGAGATGAAGCCAAGTTTATTTCCATAGGCTTTTAGCTCTCTGTCCCTTCTAGGAAAAATGGAGTTTGAGAAGGAAGAAGGGAGCTTTGGGCATTTAGGTCCTTTGGGCGGGCAGGGGGATAGAAGGATCTGGAAAACATCCATTTTTATCTTGCTTGGGACAAACAGGGTGAAGGAGGTGTTGGTGCTGTGGCAGGGGACAGAGATATACTTTTGCTTAGGCTGGCAAATGCCATGTTTCATTGCCCTCTCCCCCACTTTGTGCCTCCTTCCTTCTCTAGCAAAAAAGCAAGGTCAGAGTGGCATCATCTCCTGCATAGCCTTCAGCCCAGCCCAGCCCCTCTATGCCTGTGGCTCCTATGGCCGCTCCTTGGGCCTGTATGCCTGGGATGATGGCTCCCCTCTTGCCTTGCTCAGAGGACATCAAGGGGGCATCACCCACCTCTGCTTTCACTCTGATGGCAATCGCTTCTTCTCAGGAGCCCGCAAGGTAGGGGTTGCAACCTGAGAACCCAGTCAGGTAGGTGGAGAGTATGGCAGAAGTGGGGATGTAGGGCAGGAGTTGGAGAATGCTGAGCTTGAGGGAGGAAGGGACATTGTGTGAGATTGGGGGACAAACATTCTAGGTCCCTGTTCTGTGTCTTAGGATGCTGAGCTCCTCTGCTGGGATCTCCGCCAGCCTGGTCACCCGCTTTGGTCTCTGAGTCGAGAGGTAACCACCAATCAGCGCATCTACTTTGATCTGGACCCGTAAGTGACCATGGTCCTTTCCTGTCTAAGGCCCTGATATCCCCAGGGATACAGAGCCCAGCTAAAGGTCTCAGCTTCTGGGTGTGAGAGGTTCTTGCCCCAGGGGTGATATCTGTATGCCAGCAAATCTCCTCTTTCCCCCAGGAGCGGGCAGTTCCTAGCAAGTGGCAGCACCAGCGGGGTTGTCTCTGTGTGGGACATCAGTGGGACTGGCAAGGATGGGAAGCCAGAGCCTGTGCTGAGTTTTCTGCCCCAGAAAGACTGCACCAATGGAGTGAGGTCCTCAGTTCACTTCCAGGGATCTCAGGGTTGGGGTTGGGGAAGGAGGTGAATCTCTGAGGGAGCAAGCATCGTTACTAAGGTGCTGACAGATCCTGTGTCCCTCCCTCAGCCTGCACCCTAGCCTGCCTCTGCTGGCCACTGCCTCTGGTCAGCGTGTGTTTCCAGAGCCCACCGACAGTGGGGATGAAGGGGAACAGGAGCCAGACCTACCCCTGCTCTCCTTTCGACACGTCCACCTGGAATATCGGCTTCAGCTCTGGTGGTGTGGAGGTGGTTCAGACCCCAGTGTCCCTGATGATCACCAGGAGGAAAAGGGACAAGAAGGGACTGAGGGAGGTGGGGGTGAGCTTATATAAAAAGATTTTATATGATACTGGAGTCTTCATGTCTGTTTGGGAGGCTGAGTAGGGTCCCACTGCTGCCTTGTCCAGCAGTGTTGGGGACTGGCATATTGTTCCTGAAACCAGGGGTTGAGAGGTGGGACTAGATGGGAGCCAATCCAGCCTCTGAGCTGGGTGTGAAGTCAAGTGGGTGGGGGTGGGGCCTCATGCCATTAATTGGCTGGTTGCTAGGCAACTTGGTAAACTGAAGGGGGGACCTGTTCAAACTCCCTTTCTGGAGGTGGGGGCAGCAGGGGTCAGGGTGAGCTAGGCTGAGCAGGAGTGTCAGACTGTTGGGTGTGACTGTGTGAGACTGTAGACAGTGACAGACAAGATACCAGCTCACTTGTGCTCCACACTGTTTACCATAATCCAGCAGCAGAGGGACCATTACTCTACTCTGTTGAAGGAGTATTGGCACATTTGCCTCCCCTCCTCTGGGCTCCCCCAGGAGGCAGGCAACCCAGTAGCCAAAGTCAAGGACACATGAAAGCGTAGAGGTGTCGAAAAATATAGATGTCACATTCACATTCAGTCTTCCGATTAAATGCAAGACAAGGGTGAGGGGCTTCATTTTGCAACTGGTGATGGTCTGGCAGCTGGTGCTGGTCTCTCTATCCCTCAGCCTTCCCTCCTCCCCATACACACCTTGCCAAACGCTGAGAAGGGGGGTCTTATGAAGAAATACTGTCAGCAGGGAACGTGATCGGAGACCTCACAATCAAAGGGAAAGGAAAGGCCTGTGGAGGCTTGAGTGGGAAGGAGAGGAATGTCCCCCCTGCTAGGAGGTGCAGAAAGCTGGGTTCTTACACCCAAAAAGGCAACACCTCCCTTCCCCCAGGATAATTGGAAACAGCCCTTCCAGAGCAGTGCTGGTTTGAGTTTGTATGTAGGTACCCCTTCCCTCTCTCCCACCTCACTTCTCCCCACAACCACCTAAGAAGGGTACAAGTTTACCCCCTCATTTCTTGTCTTTCACCTGAGCCCCATATAACAGTAAAGAATCAGGAATCTGTGACCAAAGAACCCCAGGATCGGGAGCTCAGTATCGGTTTGGTTTGCAGCTTTATTCCAAATTCCCTATACGACCTTGGGCAAGTCATGAGGTCCTTTCCTGAACCTCGGTTTCTTTATCACTGCAATGGGATCGGTAGCTCAGCTCCTCCTACTTCACACAGGTAGTCGTGACGATCAACTCAGCCATACTTTGTGAAGTGCCTAACCATCAAGGTTATTATTATTCTCTCCAGACCGCCTCGGAAAAGCGATGTTGTTTTGGGATGGAGGAGGAGGAGGCTGCGGGAGTAATAGGGGTGGGTTCCTCGGGGTGGAGAGGGTGAGAGCCTTTCTGGATCCGAGAAAGGAAGATTCCAACCAGTTGGGCGAACGGAGGGCAGGAGGGGAGATGCGCAGCAACCCAGAGACCGAGACTCAGAGAGACAATGGGGGCGTGAGAGACCGCGCCAGGCATCGAGGCGGGGCGACGGGCGGGAGGTGCGCGAGGTGAGGGAGGTGTGGGGGGCGTGGGCCGCGGGATGCTGCCGCCCGCTCCGCCTGTGCTCCAGCTCCGGTTTTTCCCTCCACCATCCTCTCCCCCTCCCCGCCTCTCCTTTAACTCCCCCCTCCTGAGCTCGGGACTGGTTTCCTCCCTTAGCCCGCTGCCCTCAATCCCGGCGAGGCTGGAGCTCCGGCTCGGCGTCCCCTTCTTCGCTCCCTTGCCCGGCGCCCCATGCCGCCCCCGCCCGGCCCCCAGGTCCCCCAGTCCCCTACTTAGACCGGCGCACAATTCCCGGGGTGCTGGCGCGTGGGCCCCGGGCGCGTAGGGCGCCTGCAGACGGCCCCTGGAAGAGCTCTTGTGGGGCTGAGCGCTCTGGAACCGGGGCGCAGGCAGAGCAGGAAGCGGGTCCGCGAGGGAGCTGGGGGCATCAGCTACTCACCGGGGTGATCTCGCCCAACAGCCAGGCAGCCGAGGCAGTCACCCCTGGGGGTGAGCGACTTTGGGGGAGTTGGTGCCCCGCCCCCCAGGCCTTGGCGGGGTCATGGGGGCCCCCCATTCTGGGCCGGGGGGCGTGCGAATCGGGGCCCTGCTGCTGCTGGGTTTTTGGGGGCTGGTGTCTGGGCTCAGCCTAGAGCCTGTCTACTGGAACTCGGCGAACAAGAGGTGAGCAGCCTGGGGCTGGGGAGACCCCAGACCCTATGGACAGGGGGTATGGAATCTTTGAGGACAGGAAACCTGGATTCCCTAAGCAGGGAGGAGGGTGGAGGGAAGGTGCTGGAGCCCTGATCTTAGGTGATGGGTTATTAGAGAGCAGTGATCCCGGGAGCCAGATACCTGGGTCCCACACAGAGCTGGAGGTGGGTGGTAATGACCATGTGTCAGGAGTTTGGAAACCTCAAAGGGGGCAAAGATAAAAAGTTTGTGGGCAGCGGGAGGGCAGTGGAGTGGCTCTTTGGATCTGTGGGAGACCTGCATTGGGCGGGCTTGGAGGTAGCCTGGTTAATGTCAGCTCTCAGGAGAGAACCGATGAGTAGGGGCTGCTCAGACGCTGAGGGGAAGGCAGGGGTGCCTCCCTCCCAGAAGGGGTTCAGTGTTGGAAATGGAAGGAAAGGGGGGCTTAGTTTGGGTGCTCTGGAAACAGCTTTCCCAAGGTTTCTTGACTTGGTAGTCTTGTCTCCCAACTCTTGCCCACAGCCAGAGAGGTTTGGTGAATCCTGGCTGAACAGTTTTCCAGCCAGGACATATTCCTGCCTTCCTGTCTTGGGGATTAATTTCTGGAGGAAGACTTGAGCCCCCTCAAGCCTCCTTCTTTCCTTCTTGCCTCTGTAGTCCTGAGGACTCCATTGCCCCCTCCTCCTGTCTATGTTGCAAACTCTTCCATCAGGGCCTCTGTTCCATGCTTGCTTTGCTCTGAAAAGAGGCAAGGGGTCAGATGAAACTTTAAGTCACACAGGGTAGGACAGAGCCTTGGGGACGTCATCTGGGTCCCTTGTCTCCAGTGCAGTTACCCTTCCCATTAGCAAAAGGGTTCTGTTTTTTGAAAACTATCTCCTTGGGGAGGCTGTGGAAGGCCATGGTAGGGGGGTGGGCTTTGGAGCTTATCAAATTCTTGGTCTTAATCCTAGCTCTGCTGCTTTCAGCTGTGTGGCCTTGGGCATGTCACTTAACCTTTTTGAGTTTGTATCCTCAATTCTTACAGCTGTTATGAGGGTTAGAGGTAAGGTGTTCAAACATAGTATATGCTTATGAAAGGAAGGCTGGGATTATTTGTTCTTCTCCTTACTTCCTAGCCTTCCTCTCACTTCCCTGTCCTCGTATTCCTCCATTCTTCCCATATCTCTTTGGGAATAATTTCAATATAATTTCTGTGCTCAGGCTGTCCCACCCCCCAACTTGGGGCTGCAGTTTGAGGGTGGCTTGAGGATGTAAATTAGGCTTTATCTGAAGAAGTTGAGAAAAGGCAGGGTGTCCTGGGGGCTCTTTGGAATGTTGGGTGGGAGGGTGTGGGTAATCTAGGAATCTGGGAAGATACCAGGCAGTAAGTAGTCCCCTGGGACCTAGACCTGAGACCCTGTCTCAGCTATGAAGGTGCAAGGAAGTGCAGGGAGGCACGGTTTGTGGTTGTGCTAGATTGATGGATTCCCCAGACCACTGGTCCTGAAGATACAGTGTTAGTTGTGGTTAGGAAAGTCAACTACTTCAACTCCAAAGTGATAGAGCATTTTCCCTGGGAAGCCTGAGCCCCAGCATGGGAGAACTGAGCAAGGGAGTGACCTGAACAGCTGGACTCCATACCCTCGTTCCCATTAGCCCCACTTAGGACCATTGCCAAGCCAGACATTTGTCTCCTTTCCCAGTAACTGGCTAACTTGGGACACTGGTCTGGATCACCTTCCACACCCCTTTCCTCACCCCCACCTTGCCTCCTTTGCCCTGAAATTTGTTGGTGGCCCGGAGAATGGGAGACTCTGCCCCTATGGTTGACTGCCATGGAATAGTGAAATCACCTGGGAGGGGTGGGCTGTGTGGTTCCAGAGAGGCCAGCTCCTTGGTAACTGGCATCCTGTTGCCATGGTAACGGCGCCAGTGATGGAGCGGGAGATGGCAGTGTGCATGTGGTGAGGGCGGGCTGAAGAGTGCATTTGGGCACACCAAGGGGCAAGAGACCTCTGAGCCTGGCTTCCTGCTGCTTCTGCTGTGAGCTCTCAGAATCCTTGGTGCCTGTACTTAAAGAACAGACTTTCCACTCAGACAAAGGCAGGCAGGCAGGAACTAAGCATTGCTGTCCTGGAGGGTTATGGGTGAGGGAGGGAAAGCTCTGGGGCCACACCCCTGACATCTCTTCCTTGCCCACCTCGTCCTCCTCCCCATAGGTTCCAGGCAGAGGGTGGTTATGTGCTCTACCCTCAGATTGGGGACCGTCTAGACCTGCTGTGCCCCCGGGCCCGACCTCCTGGCCCTCACTCCTCTCCTAATTATGAGTTCTACAAGCTGTATCTGGTAGGGGGTGCCCAGGGCCGGCGCTGTGAGGCACCCCCTGCCCCAAACCTCCTTCTCACTTGCGATCGGCCAGACCTGGATCTCCGCTTCACCATCAAGTTCCAAGAGTACAGCCCTAACCTCTGGGGCCATGAGTTCCGCTCGCACCATGATTACTACATAATTGGTACTGCTGGGCAGAGGGCAGTGTCAGATGGGAGGTTGTCCCTGGGATGGAGGACTGGTGAGGGAAGGGAACCATTGGATTCAAGAGGGAGACCCCTATGCCGTCCTGCCAGGGCACAGGAACAGAATAAGGGTTAGAAGGGTTAGATCCTCGAATGCTGACCTCTCCCTCTGCTCTTTTCTCCCAGCCACATCAGATGGGACCCGGGAAGGCCTGGAGAGCTTACAGGGAGGCGTGTGCCTAACCAGAGGCATGAAAGTGCTTCTCCGAGTGGGACAAAGTGAGTGGGGCTGTGGGATACCTGCTACAAGCTGAGGGAGGTCCAGGCAGTACCATCACAGTCAAGGGGCAGTTGTCTCAGCCCCCTCACTTGGGTCTTCCTCATCTCCAGGTCCCCGAGGAGGGGCCATTCCCCGAAAACCTGTGTCTGAAATGCCCATGGAGAGAGACCGAGGGGCAGCCCACAGCCTGGAACCTGGGAAGGAGAGCATGCCAGGTATGAAACCAGGGGACCCGCCCCTGCCCTCTCTGCTCTCAGATCCCCATCTCCCTTACCTTTGCCTTCTCTTTCCCTCTCCCTTTTTGGGGGTGGTGATACAGGAAAGAGAAGAGAAGATGGGAGGGTAGGAGGGGAATGGAAGCCAAATGAGGAAAAGACTCAATTAGAACTAATTAGTCAAGTCAGTGCTTCAATCAGTGCTGTCGGAGAAGTGGGGAGGACTACGTGGCAGGGAGCTGCAGGGCTGGACACCTGGATTCTGAGTGGGGTGTGGGGGGAGGGGAGGTCTGGTTCCCAGGGGTCCTGGACACTGCTGGGGAAGCCCATGGGGACCCCCAGGGCTGGGTGTCCAGATGTCCAGGTTGCTCCTTCAGCCCCTCCCCCTCTTTCCTCCTTCACCCCTTCCCTGCCAGGTGACCCCACCAGCAATGCAACCTCCCGGGGTGCTGAAGGCCCCCTGCCCCCTCCCAGCATGCCCGCAGTGGCTGGGGCAGCGGGGGGGCTGGCGCTGCTCTTGCTGGGCGTGGCAGGGGCTGGGGGTGCCATGTGTTGGCGGAGACGGCGGGCCAAGCCTTCGGAGAGTCGCCACCCTGGTCCCGGCTCCTTTGGGAGGGGAGGGTCTCTGGGCCTGGGGGCGGGAGGTGGAATGGGACCTCGGGAGGCTGAGCCTGGGGAGCTAGGAATAGCTCTGCGGGGTGGTGGGGCTGCAGATCCCCCCTTTTGTCCCCACTATGAGAAGGTGAGTGGCGACTATGGGCATCCTGTGTACATCGTGCAGGATGGGCCCCCTCAGAGCCCTCCAAACATCTACTACAAGGTATGAGGGCTCCTCCCACCTGGCTTTCCTGAATCCAGCCCTTTTTTGGGGTGCTCCTCCAGTTTAATTCATGGTTTGAGGGACACCTCTGGCAATTCCTTGGCCCCCTTTGCCCTGCCAGCTCCTTTGCTCCTCCTGGCTATTGCCCTGGTCTCCACTTTTAGGATCCCTTAAGACTTCCACTTCACTCCCTCCTGGCCTTTGATTTGGCCATGGACACCCCTCTGTCTCTGTATCCCTTGACGAGGGGACACAGGCTCAGCCTCCTCTCTGACCATGACCCAAGTGTTCTTGTTTCCCTCATCCACCCAGAATAGGGGCGGGGACAGTCTGTCTTTTGTTTGGCACCTCTTTCCTTCTGCCTCTCACAGTTTTTCTCTTCTGTCTTATCTTTTATTCTTTCTCTCTCTCCTGTCTCTAGGTCTGTTCTGTTCTTCCCTAGCATCCTCCTCCTTACATCTCCCTTTACCCTCTTGGCTTCTTATCCTGTGCCTCTCCCAACTCCTGGGTGGGGGTGTCAAAGCATTTTTGCCCTTAGCTCTTGGCCTCCCTTCTGACCTCTCATACAACTGCTCCTCTCAGTCCGCCAAAAATGGGGGCCTTATGGGGAAGGCTCTGGCACTCCACCCCAGCTCAGGGCATGGGCAGCAGGGCCTCCTTCTCTGCCCTGCCCCAGGCCTCTACGTACTTACTCCAGCCATTTGGGGTGGTTGGGTCATGACAGCTACCATGAGAAGAAGTGTCCCGTTTTGTCCAGTGGCTGATAGCAAGATATGAACCTGTCGGGACATTGTGGACATGGTCTGATGCTGAATGGGCCACTTGGGACAGGAAGTGACTTGCTCCAGTCAAGAAGTGACCAGGCCTGGACAGAAATGGCCTGGGAAGTGGCAGAAGCAGTGCAGCAGGAACTGGAAGTGCCTTCATCCAGGACAGGAAGTAGCACTTCTGAAATAGGAAGTGGTCTGGCTGGAACTCCAAGTGGCTTAGTCTGGGGGGTTGGGGGGTGGGAAGTGGATGGTTCTTACCCTGTGGAGAAAGGGGCAGGAGGAACTTCCTGTTTCAGGAGGAAGCTGGAGCTTACTGACTATAAGGGGACAGAGATGGACTGAGGAGGACTTTCCTAGTATTCAGTGGCACTTCCCAGGATCTCCCTTCCCTTGTGCTCTGTGTGATTTTAGGACAGCTAAGATGACTGCCATCTGCTGTGGCAGGCCTAATTTGTCTTGTTCTTCCCTTTCCATATCCCAATATAATCTCTGTTAATCACAGAACTGCCCCAAGAGCCCATGTGTTCTCCCCCAGTAACCAGATGGCTGTCTTGTTCATCCCATCCTCTCTTCAAACTCAACACAGCTCCCTTCTTAGTGACCAAAATGGTGGCCTACCTAGACTGGTCTAGATGACAGTGGTACTTAGCAACGGCTGCTGTTTCCATAGTGACCAGCCTATACCTCTTCCTGCCTTCTAGTGCTCAGTTGGCTGTTGCCTCAGTTTCCTCCAAGCTCAATTTTATTAGATCAAAACTGCCCTTGGGCACCAAGTTCGCCACCTCAATCACCAGCCAAGATGGTTGCTTTGTTACCAGAGACCAAATCATCTCTCTGGTGCTGTAGTTCCCAGCTCCTTCCAGGGAACAGGAAGTTGATATTGCCATGGGGGAGGTGGCGGGGTACAGCCGTCACCTCAATAGTTTTACTGTAAAAGGGAAATTTGAACAACAAAAACCAAAAAAAAAAAAAAAAAAAAGAATAAAAAACTTCAAAAGTTGACAAGAAGACTGGAGAATGACTGAATGTGAATCTGGTGATAGGATGGCTTCAGAGCTAAGGGTTGGATCACAGGAAACCAAGGGGAATGGGCAGAGAAAAGGTTGGTTGGAGTGGTGAGGTATGCGGTTCAGTACATGGGGAGGGATGCTGGGCTTGGAGAGAAGGCTGAGGAAGGCAATCGCCTTTAATCACCCCCTCACCCCTGGGAGAGAACCCAGGTGGGAGGGGCTTGCTGGTATACTCAAATAAGAATGTATGGGACTGCCAGTGTCTATCACTAAATCAAAGCACCTGACCTGGGTGGTGAGGCAAGTTACAATTAGTAGCAAAGTGGTGGAAATGTGTCATGTGTTAAGGTATTTCCTACCACCCCTATCAGGACCTCTGACTCAGAGTTTGTTGAAAACTCACATGGGGAGAAGGAATGTAGGTGATCTGAAGAAAGTAGGGAGTCAGGCATCAAGTGCCCATCTCCTGGCTGCTTGTGTACCCATAACCCAGGCTCTTCTCCCTCTAAAAGCCCAGGTGCCCAGCCCCCCAGACTCAGCCCCATTCTCCAACCACAAAAGCAGCCGTCAGGAGCATCACTGGAGCGAGTCAGCAGGGGTCACAACCTCTGCCCTCCCAACCCTGCCCCTGACTTTAGGTTCCCTCCTGCTGTCTCCCATCTGCCTGGAGGTCAAGGGGTCCCCCTTCTTCTCTTCTGTCCACTGGGACCCTTCCCCTTGTCTCAGCAAGAGGTCTGGGTCTTAGGTGCAGGCGCTGCAGGAGGGATGTTGAAAACTGGGAGACCAGGTGCTGGGCTGTCGAATTTATGCCTGCCTTCGGAGCCCACACTGGAGCAGCCCGAGGTGGGGAGGTTGGGGGGGGGTGTGGAAGGGCTGGTCCCTGCCCCTTAGTGGGGGTTGGTTGTCTTGGCAACATCCCCTTCTCCACACAATGGGAAGCCCCCCTCAGCCTCCCGCGTGGATGGAGCCGACAGCCCCATCGCTGGCTATCAGCCTCAGGGACTTGGCAACCGTCACTATGGCAACCCAGAGCCCAGCAACAGGGCCCACTGTGAAAGGGAGGGGTCCAAGACTGGGGCAGGGCTGTGTATGTGAGGGGGCAAGGGAGCCGAGGGAGTCTCCCTGACTCATACATCTAGAGGTACAGGTGGAGAGACAGGGAAGAGAAGTGGGAATAAATAGTCTCCGTGACAGAAACACCTCACCAAAGCAGCCAAGACATCATAACAGGCTGAGAGACAGGAAGACACCTGGGGACAGATATACACCTGGGAAGAGGAACAGCACGTACCCACAGTGCCCTAGGACACGCCCCCTCAGAGCACTGGCATCCATAGACTCCCTGCCAACCACCTGACATTATCAACACAACACCTACAGCCTTTCTCATGTGCAGTGACTTGAGAATCTTTTGAACTTTTTGAAAATGCTGTGTTCCACACAGAATGACACATAACATCCTGTTGGCTTTCTAGGTGCAAGTACACAAATACACTTGTAGGATAACAACTATAACAAAAATTGAGGTACTGGAAGACATTCATTTGTCCACTCACTCATTCAGTCATTCAATCTCACATCTACTTTGTTCCAGGTACTATTTCAGGCACTGGGAGTATGTGGTAAATAAGACAAAGTCCCTACTTTCATAACACCACATTTTTGAGGGTTGATTTGTTTTATACTTTCATGCCTCTTCCTTTTGAGGGTATCGGGGCTTAAACCCAGGGCCTCCCACATGCTAGGCAAGTACTCTACCACTGAGCTACATGCCTATCTCTGAAGTCCATAGGTTTGTTTGTTTGTTTGTTTTGGTACAAGGGATTGAACTCAGAGGCACTCAACCATTGAGTCACATCCCCATTTTTGTATTTTATTTAGAGACAGGGTCTCACTGACTTGGTTAGGTCCTCACTAATTTGCTGAGGCTGCTTTGATGCTCCTGCCTCAGCTTCCCAAACTGCTGGGATTACAGGTATGCACCACCACGCCTGGCTTTTTTTTTTAATGGAGATTGAACTCAGGAGTACTTTACTACTAAACTACATCCCCAATCCTTTTTATTTTTTATTTTGAGACAGGGTCTCACTGATTTGCTGAGGTTGACCTTGAACTTGCGATCCTCCAGGCTCATCCTCCCAAGTTGCTGGAATTATAGGCATGCACCACTGAATTTGGCAACATTGGTTTTGAAGGGGAACAGTGTAATGCAATTTCAGACAGTGAAAACAGAGTAACAGGATGGAGAGTAATAGAGAAATGCTTCAGGTTAGGAGGTCAGGAAGAACCCTCTGAAACAACCAGGAACTGGAATGCTAAGGACCTGGAATAATGAGAAGTAAATCAAGCACTATATGAGGAAGAGCATGCAGACAGCGGAAACAGCAAGTGCAAAGTCACAGAGGTGAAATCTTAGCTTGTCTGGGAATAAGCAAGGAGGACATCACACCATACACACATTCCAGATGTGTCCTGTTCTTCCCTACCATGAGCCCATTGGGGAGCAAGTCACTTAGGGTCTAGAATCCACATTTAGGAAGCCCATCTAACTCAGTCTTCCTTTCTGCTCCTTTGTTTCTTGTGAGCCTGTGAATTCGTTTTGTTTTCTTCAAGTACGTTTTGAGATCTGGGAGGGCAAGGATCTCTGAGCTTTCAGAGGCTATGACACAAAGTCTAAAGTACAGAATCCAAGCAGGCAGGCAGAGTACAAGAGACCAAGAGGGTTGTGGACCATGAAACTAAAGCTGTCCCAAACAGCACAGGATCAAGGCTGTCCTGAGGACTGAGCGACAGTGCAGACTTTGCCATCTTTCCAAACAGAAGCTACTGAGGGATACAAATTCCACTAGGGGTGAGGAGTGTTAAAAAAAAAAGAGAACTGTAACCAGGGATTGCAATTTTTTTTGTTGTTGTTTGATTTTTTTTTTTTAAGTGTGTGTGTGTGTGTGTGTGTGTGTGTGTGTGTGTGTTTTATACTGGGAATTGAACCCAAGGGCTAAAACTGAAGTACATTCCTAGCTCTTTTTATTTTTAATTTTGCAATAGGGTCTTGATAAATTACTCAAGTGGTCTTGAACTTGCAATTCTCCTGGCTCAGCCACCTGAGCTGCTGGGGTTATAGGCATGTGACCATCTTGCAGTGGGACTTTTTTTTTTTTTTTTTGTACCAGAGGTTGAATCCAGGGGTGCTTAACCAATGAGCCATATCCCAACCCTTTTTTAAAAAATTTGAATTTTGAGAAAAGGTATCTCTAAGTTGTTTAGGATCTCACTAAGTTACTGAGAATGACTTTAAACTTGCTATACTCCTGCCCCTCCTGAGCTGCTGAAATTATAGGCATGCACCAACCTGTCAGGCACAGTGGGACTTTTTGATGGGGAATGGTTGATATCACATCTGGAATTTTAGTTTAGAATGAAAAAACAGAGCTTCCTATGGGGCTATGTTGGCAACCACAGACATAGGGATCCCTTTTTTTGGAGAGAGTTTTGAGGTCTGTAGGCAGGCCAGGAGAAGTATTGCAAGGTAGTTTGGGGCAGGAGGCTGGCTGGCATGGGCTCAGAGATTGGATGGGGACAGGAAAAAAGGATTCAAAATGAATGGCAATAACAACTGGGCGTGGAGAGTGATGTTTGGAAGGTGGCAGGAAAAGACAGAGTCCTGGAGGGACTTCAGAAGGGACCAGTCCCAGATACTTCTGATTGTCATAGGGAATTAAAGTAGTTGGTTTCCAGGTTCTCCCTCTTATCCCCTGTTGCCATCAGAAACTCAGGCATCAGCTCCCCCCAAACCCAGTGGCTGCTGGTGGTAGGGAACTGAGCAGCCTCAGGGGGCGGCAGCTGGTGAGTGGGGAGGAATCTGTGTGCTCAGCAAACAGCAGCCTCAGTGCCCAGTGGCTGCCTCCTCCCTCATCAATCAGCCCCAGCCAAATGTCCTTGCATTCCCACCACCCCAAGGGGACTGGGGCTGGGCCAGGGTCCCCAGGGGAGTGAGATGGGGTTGGGGGGGTAGGGGTGGTGCTTGGCTTCTCATCCCTTGGCCTCTGTTCTTTGCTCTCTGGAAGCTCTTAGTTCTTCATGTCATGCATGGAATGACAGTCCTGGCCCCTGCCATCCTGGGGGCATCAGCTACAAATCACCTGTGGGGGGCTGCTAGGGAAGAAAGGGGAAAGAGGGAAGAGTCAGGGTTGCAGAAGAATCCACGTTGGTTCTCACAGGACCAGCCCAGAGCACAGTCAGCAGGGAGGCTTTTGGCACAGAGGCCCTGTCTCCACCCACTGCCTGGTCTCTCCATCCTGATGGATGCTTTGAACTGAGACCCTGACCCTTTGAATGTCTTCTCTATTCCCACCTTCTCCTAGCCCCTAGCCCTCATGTCCTGCTTCCCACCATGATCTGGAAGTCTGGCACCCCAGCTGACCCTAAATCTGATACTCCCCATTGAGCCTGGGGCCTCTAGATCTTAGCCTATGGCTCCCTCTCCCCCTTCTCAACCCTTGCTCCCCTCAGGGACCCAGGCGTCCTGCCCACTCTCTTCCATAACAACCATTCTTTTTGGAGTTGCTTAAGACTTTAATATCATTTCATTAAGTTGGTAAGTTCAGAGAAGGTTGGGGGCACAAAGAGACTGGGGATGGGCCAGAGAGGGCCAAGGTAGGGGGGAAGAAGGGAAGACTTCCCCCAATCCCCTCTCCGTGGAGATGGCTCTGAGAAATCAAATATTGACAGTGAGAGAACAGAACTTATTAAATGTGGGACAGGGGAGTGTGTGGGAGCTGTGGGAATGGCCGGATGCCTGAGTTCTGAGGGTTATGAAGGTTCCAGGCAGAGGGAAAAGCCTGTGGCTCAAAGGATGTACAAGGTTAAGGGACTTGAGAGTACAACTGTTCTACCCCTTTCCTTTGGGATGTGCTGTCTTGCTACCCTGGCTGTTTCTCAGCTGTCCCCAATATTCCAAGGGGACAAGACCCCCATCACAGCTGTGGTTGCCCCCCTTCATCCCTTCCCCCTACCTCCACCTCTGTTGATGAGCTTCAGCAGCGTTTAATCGGATTGAGCAGTAATTAGCAAAGCGAGATGTTTGATTACCTATTTAGCATAATGTAGGGGGCTGGGATCCCTAGGCACATCCACAGTTGAGAGGGGAGTCAGAAAAGAAATGGGATCTATGCAAAGTTCTTTTCCCTGAGGGACTCATGAACCTGCCCTTGAGGTTCCTTACCCCATGCCTCCCCTCAAATTTTTACTCCTTTGGGGCTTTTCCCTAGGGGTTCTGACCAATCACATCAGCACTTTCTGCCATCTGGCTAGTAGATCACCTACATGTCCCATCTTTGCCTTGCCTGCTATGCAGCTGGTTTTGGGGTGTGGCAGGACCTTTCTTTCCTTCAATCCCTGCTATCAGCAACAAGAGTCTGGGCTGGGCTGGAGGCCACAGATCAGAGCCCAGAAACCTACCTTAAAGATAATGATAGTGATAGGGATGGGGCAAAGGCAGAGGCTGTAGATTCTGGAAATAAAGATGGAGGGTAGGTGGGATGGTGAGGTCAGGGTCCACCTGCCCGTCAGTAGTAGTAACAGACTGGCATAATAAGACCTGTCAGGTGTGAACACCGATCAGAAAAAAGGGGGAACTGAGGTGCCAGCTTCTCTCCTCAGCCAGCAAAGAAAATGTCATCAATTTAACTCCTCATGGAAATGTAATCAGTGGGCTCGCTGCTGGCTTTGTCTTAATTAGGCACTATTGATGCAAGCAGGGAGGGCACCTCCCCATCCCCCTGATTCTGCTTCTTCCCTATATTTCCCACGTCTCCCCAAAGCTTCTCCCAGGCCCAGGTACTGCTCGGTCTTCTAGGCGCCTTCTAGCAGCCCCGGACCACAGCGCCCCCTAGCACCCTTCGGGGTCTGCCCCTCTTTCACAACCCGCTCCTCTCGCTTCCTCAGGACGCAGCCTTTGTTCCTATGGAGAGCAAAGCCCCTCCCCGGCCCGGTCACCTTCCCCAGGGAGTCTCCGCCTCCCGTCCCCCTCCAACACACACACACACACACACACACACACACACACACACACCACGTTTTCCATAGCCAATCCTCCGATTCCAAAAATTCCAGTTCCAGTCTTCCTTCCCTTTCCCTGCCTGCGACACCCAGGAATCCTAGATCCCAGTCCGAACTAAGGGGGGACGCGCCGGAGGGCAGGGGTGCTCCAGCCCCGGT
The DNA here is from genome assembly GCF_902686445.1 of Sciurus carolinensis. Classification (NCBI taxonomy): domain Eukaryota; kingdom Metazoa; phylum Chordata; class Mammalia; order Rodentia; family Sciuridae; genus Sciurus; species Sciurus carolinensis. The sequence continues at coordinate 52,031,772 of NC_062215.1, read as the reverse complement.
TTTTCTCCTGGACCCAGCTGCAGCCACGGCTGCTTGGAAATCCTGGAGCACCTTTCAGATGGTGAATGAGCCTTGCAGGCGGGACTCCGGGCGCCATCTGCTGGACCCGTTCGGGCTGGAGCCCACACACCTGGGATCGGGGTTGGGGCACTTGGGTTCCCTGTCTTTTCAATGTCCTGAGGGACCATAGCGCATTGTTTCCAGCCACCGTCCTTCCAACTTGGTTCTCACACTCAACCCACCTTTCGGTCCGCCAAATTTAGTTGCTTTACCCTATCCCCTGCCCTTTTGCCATGGGTCCACGCAGGGTAGACCCGCGTGGGGTGGGGCCGCAGAGCCAGGATCCACAGCGCATGAGCAGAAGCGTCGGGTTCTCCGGACCCGCTGCTCACGCCTCCCTGCCAGGGGTTGCCATGGCGACGCGTACAGGCGCGGGGCCCCAGAGGGCCACACGGGGCAACTTCTTAGCTGGTGTGGCCCCATCGATCGGTCTAGGGAGGAGAGGGTCGGCGTTGTGAGGTGTGTGTCGGGTCAGAGGGAAGGAATGCCGGGGAGAAGAGGCAGTTGTGGGAGGGGGAGCAAAGTATAGTGGTTAGGGGAGGGGAGAAGGAGGGGCAGTTGTGGGGAGGACGGGAGAAAAATGGGCAGTTGAGGGGAGAGGAAGAAGCAGTTGTGGGTGGAATGGGAGAAGAAGGGATTCCTGTGGGAGAAGAGGAACAAGAAGGGGCAATGGTGCAATGAAGAGGGGACAGTTGTGACAGCTGGGGAAGCTACTGTGAAGGGAAATTTGCCTTCTGGGCCACTGAGGTATTTCCCAGTAACAGAGTGAATCCCAAGGCTAGTTCGACAGCGTCTCCTGGGGTCTGAGGTGCTGGTTCATGGGGTGAACCCCGTGGTGAATGCTCCTGAGGCTTCAGTTTGAGGCAAAGGGCAGCTTGATGCTTCCCTGGAGGCCGGTGGAGGAAGCAACATTGCCGCAGTTGGTTTTATTGATTTGTTGGCCTAACAGAACATTTTCCTTGGAGCAAAGTACAATTCCTTCAAGTTTGAAATTCATAACCTATGATCAATGTCTGTGGCAGCCTGTGGGGATGAGGAAGGAAAGCCACAGTTGGCTGTCAGGCTATAGTTGGATGAAGAGAGAATGGCCAGCCGGTCCAACATGGCTCTTGGGATCCCCTCCACCCCCCAATTGGGTAATGAACCTGGTGCCACATACATGCTAGGCAAGAGCTCTCCTATTGAGCCACATCCTTTGCCCTTTTTATTTTGAGACAGGGTCTCACTAAGTTGCTGAGGCTAGCCTTGAACTTGGGATCTTCCTACCTCAGCTTCCCAAGTAACTGGGATTATAGGTGTGTGCCATCATGCCCAGCTGCCCTCAAGGTTCTGAACAACTGCCAGAGATGCTTCTTTTCTGCCATCCTACTTTTCTGAGGCACACTGGACCTTCCTCATGCCTTCATTTCCTTTTCCCCATTACATAATTTACAATTCATTATTAGATGACTTTTGTCCTTCCTGCTTCTGTATGTTCTCAGGGCATTTGGAGTTAAATGATCCTGATCTTACAGTTAGCAGAGTCAGCCAACTGTGCTAAGAAATCTTATTAAACACAAAACAGGGTTCCTGCCCCATAGCAATTAAAAAGCTAAAAAGATGAGTGGCAAATACTACTCTTCTTTCTTTAAGGCTGTTGTAGATTTTAATGTGGATAAGAGGAGACTTTTTCCATTTAAGTGAGAAGGTATGTAGGAAGGCCATTTGGTTTACTTCAATAACATGTTGACAAAAGGCAGTGTACTTGGGGATAGTCTTCCTTTCTGTGACTGGTCTTTCATTCACCCAGGGCCCTATACAACAGTTTGGTAGACTTTTTTAAAGAAATTTTTTTATTAAAATATTTTTTTATTTTTACAGAAACACTTTGATTTCATTGTACACAAATGGGGTACAACTTTTCATTTCTATGGTTGTACACAATATGTATTCACACCATTCATGTAATCATACATATATATAGGATAATACTGTCTTTCATTCTACTGTTTTTCCATCTCCAACCCCTCCCACCCCTTTTTCCTCTACACCATCCAAATTTCCTTCCTTCTTCTCTTCCCCCCACCACCCCCCATCATTATATATTGTCATGCACTTATCAGAGAAAACATTTGGCCTTTGGTTTTTTGGGCTTGGCCTATTTCACTTGGCATGATATTTTCCAACTTCATCCATTTACCAGCAAATGCCATAATTTTATTCTTCTTTATGGCTGAGTAATATGTATATATACCACAGTTTCTTTATCCATTTGTCAACTGAAGCACATCTAGATTGGTTCCACAATCTAGCTAATGTGAATTGAGCTGCTATGAACATTGATGTGGCTGTATCTCTGTAGTATGCTGATTTTAAGTCCTTTGGGTATAAACAAGGAGTGGGATAGCTGGGTCAAATGGTGGGTCCATTCCAAGCTTTCTGAGGAATCTCCATACTGCTTTCCAGAGTGGCTGTACCAACTTGCAACTCCAAGCTTGGTGACTTTTAAAAAAATTTTTAGTACTAGGGATTGAACCCAGAGTGACTTAACCACTGAGCCATATCCCTAGTGCCCCCCCCCCCTTTTAAAAATATTTTATTTAGAGACAGGATCTCACTGAGTTGTTTAGTACTTAGCTAAATTGCTGAGGCTGTCTTTGAATCTGTGATCCTCCTGCCTTAGCCTTCCAAGCCCCCGGGGCCTACAGGTGTGTGCCACCACGCCCAGCCCTTGATAGATTTTTTTACTGATTATCTTACATTCATACATTCTCCATACCCCTGGGTAGACACAAGGATTCCTAAACCATCTTTAATGGGGTATCTGTTATGTTTAAACTCCACTTATTACTAATGCCTTGAGAGACTCACTTTGATTTTTTTTTCTACCAGGGATTGAACCCAGGGACACTCTGCCCCTGCGCTATATCTCCATTCAGTCCCAGTCCTTTTTATTTTGAGACAGGTTCTCACTAAGTTGCTTAGGCTGGCCTCAAACTTGGGATCCTCCTTGCCTCAACCTCCTGAGTTGCTGGGATTACAGGTGTGCTATTACACCCAACCTGACTGATTTTAACCAAATGCTATGAAGAAAGTAGGTTATCCCAGGGGGGGAAAAAAAAGCAAGGACTCCACACTTCATATTTTATTTATTTATTGACTTTTGCAGTACTTGGGATTGAACCCAGGTCTCCAAACATGCTAAGCTCTACCACTGAGCTACACCCCAGCCTCTGTGACCCGCATAGAGTTCAGGTCTGTTATTGAAGAGCAGGGTATAGGTATACCCAGAAAAGATGACTGTATTGGGGGATCTCGTTCAATTTATGAATCTGAAAGGCACTGTGTGTATCAGGGGGCTGGTTTGGGGGTGGGATCTGGTGGTGGACTCCCCATACCCATGTGCCTGCAGGTTTTGCCTGAACCATGTCCAGCAAAGCTGATAAGAAGCGGAAAGCAAGTAGCCGGGGAGGCTCCCGGGCAGGCTCCCGGGCAGGCTCCCGGGCAGGTCCCCGGGCAGGCCGGTCCGGGCGAGCTGCTCAGGCCGCTCTGGCTGCACAGGCTGCAGAGAATGCCCAGGCCACCAGCCAGCCAGAACTTGAAGCTAAGCCTGAGCCACTCAAGGAGGAGCCTGGTGGGTACTTGATAAGGCAGGGGATGTTTAGATATGGAGGGCAGGGAGAAATCGGAGGGGCTTGAGGTAAAATGGTTGTATTTCTTGAGTGTCTTAGGGTTGAGGAGCAGGTTCTCTCACTTCTGTGTCTCCCCTCACCCTGCTGCTGACATGAGGACTTAGCAGAACCTCAGCCCTCCTGCTGGGTCCCTTTTTTGTGCTTCTTCCTCCTGGCCAGCCTTATACTTATTCTTTCTGTCTTAAAATTTCCCACCAATGCACCAGGAGTCCATCAGCCAATCCTTTCTCTAGCCTTTTCCCCCTTATTTCAACTGTTCCTGGTTGCTCCCACTCCACCGCAGAGGGTTTGATCTCTTCCTTTTTCTCATTTTCACCCTGGGTGGCAAAACAAATAATGTTTTTCTCCCATTAAGCCCATCACCATGGAGACTCAGCCTGCTTTGCCACCCTTTGAATCCTAAGCCCGGCTGATGCTTTCTGCCATCTGTTGAAGGCTCCTGTATCTCCGCCCTCATTTTGGCAGGGACTTGGTAGACTGTGGAGGTTCAGGTTCAGGGCGACAGGAAAAGAAGTCTAGATGGAGAGAGCAAAGAGTTTAAAGAGGCTGCCTCTGTGGCTTTGATCTAGGAGCCAGCAGGTTTGGAAGGCTTTTGGTAGCTGTTACTGTCATTGGGCTTTTGCTTAGAGCACTGACTAGCATAGATAGGACTGAGCTAAGTACAGACTGGGGCTTCTTGACACTACTAATAACCTATAAAGATGGAGAAAAATAGTATCCCCGCCCCCCACTGTTTTTTTGTTTTGTTTTTTTGCAGTGCTAGAGATCAGACCCAGGGCCTTGTGCATGCTAGGCAAGTGCTCTACTACTGAGCTACATTCCCAGTTAGAATACCCTTTTAATATTAATGGTTAAGAGGATAAGCGTGGATGTGGGAGAAAGGTCCAGAGACATAGGAACCTGACCTATGATCCAGGACCTTAGAAATGTGTAGCATTTTTCTTCTGAGTTCTTAAGTGCTCATCTGAAAGCAGTTTAAAATTAGTTCTGACTTCTAGAAACTGGGTACCAGTAGTAAAGGGAGGTAGGAGAGAAGTCAAAGAGGTTCAATTGTGTTTGGAGAATCCACTGGGGAGCAAATGGAAGAAAGGAGCTTTGAAATAAAATCATTGGCCTCCAGACAACAAGGGTCTCTCTCACCCCAGCCCTAAGCTTACTTATTGTTTGATATGGAGCCTTTGAGCTGCCCAGCAACCCGGGTAGAGGTTCAGAGAGGACTTGGGCCTCCCAGGCAGCCCTGAAACTAAGATTAATGCCTATAATGCAACTGAGGCCTCTTCACTGGAGAAAGAGGGGGCCTAAATAATTTCGTGGGTTCAAGAATAGAGAGGTTTATTATTTATTTATTTATTTTATGCAGAGCTGGAGATAAAAGAGGGCTTCTAACACGTTAGGCAAGCACAATACCACTGAGCTATAACCCCAGCCCCCAGTCAGCTTTTTAAATTAAATTCAAAGATAATTCGCTTACTATAACATTCACCTTTTTAACGTGTACAAATTGCTGGGTTTTGATGTATTCACAAAGCTGTGCCACCATCACCACTATCTAATTTTAGAACATTTTTTTCCCTCTAGAAGAAAGCTACCTTGACAAATTGGCAGTAGATGACTTCTACATCTTTACTTCTTAGTTGCATTAGAAACTTGCTTTTTATTTTTTATTCATTAAACTAATTAGTGAATTAATTTTTTGTAGTGCTGGGGATCAAACTCAGGGTCTTGTACCTGCTAGACAAGAGCTGTACCACTGAGCTGCGCTTCCAACCCAGAACCTTGTTTTTAGTAGCTGCATCCCAGATCCTGGGAACCACTAACCTATTTTCTATCTTTATGAATTTGTCTATGCTGGACATTTTATATGCAGGAAGTCACATAATAATGTGGTCTATATGACTGACTTCTTTCACTTAGCATCATGTTTTCAAGGTTCATCTATGTTGTAGCATGAGCCACACCTTCAATCCTTTTTATGGTATATAATATTCCACTATATGACAAGACTTTTTGTTTATCTGTTCATAATGTTACTGGGCATTTGGGTTGTTTTCACCTTTGCCTGTTGAGAAACCAACATCTTATGGGTTCTGCTTTCAGGTCTTTTGGTGACCTAGAAGTAGAGTTGCTGGGTGGTATGGTGACCATGTTTAGTTTTCTAAGCAATGCCTTCATTTCTGTATCTTTATTCTTCCTAGAGCCAATTTTGGAGGAACCTGAAGTAAAGGAACAACAATTGGTGGCATCTGAGACAGATGTGGTAGGCTTGGGTCTTCCCCAAGGCTAATAATATTTCTTCCCCCAGATTGGTGAATCAAGAGCTCAGTGGTGGAAGGTGTATGGGGAATTCTTGATAATGTCACTTTTCCCTACTTAATTTTTTCTGGTAGCTTACTCAGATCCAGTCTATGATTAAAGGACAAAATGGTCTAAGCTCCCTTCAAAGGAGGGCCTTCAGTGAGAAACTGATCTCCTTTTTTCTGTCCACCCTTGAACAGTTTTATGGGTGGACAGTGTAACAAGTTGAACAAGCTGAATGATATTGTCCTATTTAGATACTAATTTCTCCTTTCGTTCAATCCTCTCCTTTGAAGAATTTATGGAAGCTGCCTCAATCATCTTGAGAAATTGGCACTAAATGACCACTACATCTTTACTTCCAAGTTGCAACAAAGCTGAATTGTATCCATAGTCTTGTGGGTGAGAAGAATAGGGTGGTGATCCGGATATTTTTTTAAAAGGAGAGAGAAATATAATAATCTCCCATTTTTTCTTTTTTAAAATTATTTGTTCTATTATACATGATAGCAGAATGCATTTTGATTCATTGTACACAAATGGGGTACAATTTTTCATTTCTCTGGATGTACAAGTAGAGTCACACCATTCATGCAATCTTACATTTACACAGGGAAAGATGTTTATCACATTCCATCATCTTTCCTTCTCCTCCCCTTCCCTCATTTCCCTCTACACAATCCAACATTCCTCCAACCTTCACTTAGTGTCCTCCTCACCCCCTGTTATGTATCAGCATACACCTATCAGAAAACATTCAGTCTTTGGTTTTTTGGGATAATCTCTCATTTTTAAAAAGTGGAAGGGACAGAAGAATACAAAGAAAGGGAAAATAGCATTACTGCCCAAACACATCCAAGTTTAAGATGTTGACATGTCTTTTTTTTTCTGAGCATAAATTTGTAATTTTACAACTATATCACACATTACAATTTTTGTGTTAAGATTTTTCGTAAAATATTTTATCATTCTTTATGTTATTACATAGCTTTTGTAAGCACCATTTTTAATGGCCGTATAGTGTTCTGGTAGGTGCATGAACCCATTATTCTAGTATGTATTGACATTTCTAATGTTTTGTTTTGATAATAATACTGTGATAAATATTATAAATAAAACTAACACATTTGAAATATTTAATATTTCCTTGAGATAGAGTCTTTGGCGTTACCAAATCAAAGAGTAAAGAACACTTCTAATTTTTTTTTTTTTTTTTTTTGTACCAGGGATTGAACCTAGGGGCACTTAGACCACTGAGCCCCAGTCCTTTTTATTTTTTACTTTGAAGGAGGGTCTTACTAAGTTGCTTAGTGCCTCTCCAAAGCTGGTATTGAACTTGTGATCTTCCTGCCTCAGCCTCTTGAGTTTCTGGAATGTGCCACTACACCTGGCATTTCCAGTGTTTTTGCTATCTAAAACCAATTGTTTTTTAGGGTTGGGGTTGTGGCTCAGTGGTAGAGCACTTGCCTAGCATGTGTGAGGCACTGGGTTTGATTCTCAGTGCCACTTATAAATAAATGAATAAAATAAAGGTCTATCAACATCTTTAAAAATTTTAAAAAATGAAACCAATTATTTTCCAAATAGATTGTATTTTTTGCTCTCACACTAGCAACAAACCCTTTCAAATCCAGGGGTTATCAATTTAGCAAGGATCTTTAAAAAAATAGGCATTAAATGATGTCTTTGTTGTTTTTAATTTGTATTCTTTGACTTTAAGTGAGACAAAACATTTTTTTCATATGTTTTCATATTTGCATTTTTTCTCTTTTATGACATGACACATCTTTTCATGCCCTTTGGGCCATTTATTTATTAGGGTCTTAGTGTTTTTCTCATTGGTTCATCCATATTGTATATAGGAAAGATCTTAGATCACTGTCAATTAAATTGTCTTGACTTGGAAACTTCAAGAGCAATTACTTTTTGTCTTTTAGGATCATTAGGGGAAGAAGGACAGGGTGACTTCTCAAGTTCACTGAACTATATCTTTATCACTTCCAGTTTCCTTAATTTATTTAGTAGAGTTCTATAGATTAATTTTTTTCTAGCAACCAGTTACAATTTATTTTCTATCTAATCAGTGTGTTCTTTGGTGCTTTTCAGTACCCCCACCCATTATTTCTTCCTTAATGCTCTGTTGATTGGCTTTTACCCAGTATCATACTTATTTTAGCATCTGCAGGGTTTGCGTTAGGAAGAAATTGCTCTGGTACTCTTATCCCTTTTCTGTTCATCATCTCCCTGCTCCTAATTACTTGATCTAGGCTAACATCCTACATGTTCCCATAATTCCCTTTTACCTTTGAGATTGAGGGTTGCCTGAGAAAGCATTTTTACAATTACAGGAACAAATGAAATATCTTGGGAAGATAATAGCCCATCGTCTTCCTCTATGACACATTCTGTTTTCACTCTCAGAAGCAAGAGAATCTATTGTCTCATTTCTTTAAAAGCCTGAAACCTATCATTCAGTCGTCCTCAGTTTTTGCTTCTGAATTCTGAGCCTGTCTGGCTTTTCCTCTCATCTCCCACATCTTCGTGTGTGATTGTGGAGGGGAGAATGGCTTATTCTAACAGCTGACTGCTCTGCCTCTCCGTCTGCTCTCCTTTGGTAGAAGCCCCTCTTCCTCTCCCGAGCTGCACTGACAGGACTGGCGAATTCCGAGTGGACAGAGGAGCATGATGCCATTCTGGAACATTTTGCCCGGGAACCCACGGAATCCGTCCTTACCATCTTCATTGATCCCTGTTTTGGACTGAAGCTGGAACTGGGCATGCCCATACAGGTGGGTACTCCACTTTCCCATATCAGTGGTGGTCTTCTAGGGTGCTGAGGGTTCCGCATAGCTCCAGCATCCTTGAGTCTTGTTATCTTCTGCACCAAGGCCCATGGAACCCAATAGTGTATCAGGTGCCCTGCCTGGAAGCAAGGGTACAGAGAAGGATGAGACACCACTTTGCTTTTACTGATAGCATGGGCGAGTGGGGAAGACAGATATATAAATATTTACTGTGTGTGTGTGTGTGTGTGTGAGTGTTTAATTTTAATTTTTTGGTGGTAGTGCTGGGGATGGAACCCAGTGCCTCATGCATACTAAGCATGTGCTCTAACACTGAGTTATACCCTATGATATATTTTGGTGCATGGGCGAAAATGTTATAGTAGCTTCTAGGAAGTAACTAACAGAGCCAGCAGAATTCTGGGAAAACTTGATGGTGGAAATGATATTTGAGCTGATGATGAAGTTGGTAAAGTAGGATTTCATCAAGAGCAGTTGAAGACTGTTCAATAAAGAACACTTAACGTGGACTGGGGTTCTGGCTTGGTGGGAAGTGTTTGCCTGGCATGTGTGAGGCACTGGGTTCAATCCTCAGCACTACATAAAAGGAAATAAATAAAATAAAGGTATTGTGTTCATCTTCAACTAAAAAAATTAACAAAACAAAAAACTTAATATGCCAGGTGTGGTGGCATGCCTGTAATCCCAGTGACTCGAGAGGCTGAGGTAGGAGGATCACAAGTTGGAGGCCAGCCTTAGCAATTTAGTGAGACCCTAAGCAACTTAGTAAGACCCTGTCTCAAAATCAAAACCAGAAATGGCTCGTGAATATAACTCAGTGGTAAAGGGTTCCTGATTCAATCCCCAGTACCAACAACTAAAAATAAGTGAACCAGAAAACTTCCCCCACATATTCTTAATGTACACAGAAAGGAAGAATATGATACTGAGAAGGTAGCTTGTGAAGAGCCTTATATGTTATATTAAAGAAATTGACTTGTATTCCAGAGAGAGCTATTGAAAGTCTTTTTGGATTTAGAATTTCAATGACATGGAGGATGTTAAAGAAGGGTACATGAAGGGTAGGGAGATGTAAAAGAAAGATATACAGTAAGATGTTAGTGGTAGAATCTGCATGGTAGATGTATGGGTCACTATTGTAAAATTATTTTAGCTATTCTATATGTTTGAAAAATTTTGAAATAAAATAATGGGGGGAAAAGGGTACTGGTTTGCTTTTATTGGCAATACATACACAGGACTTGAAATGATAATGACTGCCACAATAACACAATTTTGAAGCATTCCATATTAAGCAGAAACAAAACAGGCCATGGGTTTTCCTGTTTTCAGTCACAAAGATAATGAAAAAATGATTTCACTAAAAAAAAAAAAACCCAAAATTTGTAAAAATGTTTCTGTAATTTGTATATAAATATTTAATATAAAGTGAGATTTATGTGAAAGAAAATAACTTTGTCGCAGACCATAAAGAAGATTTGAATAAATGGTGAGCCATATCCTGTTTCTGAGTGGGAATCTTAATATCATAAAGATATTTTGCTGGACATGGTGGTGCACACCTATAGTCCCAGAGACTCCAGGAGGCTAAGGCAATATATCCCAGGCTATATCCCAGGTTCAAAGTCAGCCTTGGCAATTTAGCAAGACCTTGTCTCAAAATAAAAAATAAAAAGGGCAGGGGATATAGCTCAGTGGTAGAGCACCCCTGGGTTCAATTGCCCGTTCCACAATAAAAAAAACTATAAAAGATATTTATTTATTTATTTAATTAATTAATTTTTTAAAATTTATTTTTATTGTAAACAAATGGGATGGATACATGTTGTTTTTGTTTGTACATGAAGTAAAGGCATACCATTTGTGTAATCATACATTTACATAGGGTAATGGTGTTTGATTCATTCTGTTATTTTTTCCTTCCCCCCACCCCTCCCACCCCTCTTTTCCCTCTATACAGTCCTTCCTTCCTCCATTCTTGCCCCCCTCCCACCCCCCATTATGTGTCATCATCTGCTTATCAGCGAGATCATTCGTCCTTTGGTTTTTTGAGATTGGCTTATCTCACTTAGCATGATATTATCCAACTGCATACATTTGCATGCAAATGCCATAATTTTATTATTCTTTATAACTGAGTAATATTCCATTGTGTGTGTGTGTGTGTGTATATATATATATATATATATATATATATATATTTATATATCACAGTTTCTTTATCCATTCATCAATTGAAGGACATCTAGGTTGGTTCCACAATCTGGCTATTGGGAATTGAGCAGCTATGAACATTGATGTGGCTGTACCTCTGTAGTATGTTGATTTTAAGTCCTTTGGGTATAGGCCAAGGAGTGGGATAGCTGGGTCAAATGGTGGTTCCATTCCAAGCTTTCTGAGGAATCTCCACATTGCTTTCCAGAGTGGCTGCACTAATTTGCAACCCCACCAGCAATGTATGAGTGTACCTTTTCCCCCACATCCTCGCCAACACCTATTGCTGCTTGTATTCTTGATAATCGGCATTCTAATTGGGGTGAGATGTAATCTTAGGGTAGTTTTGATTTGCATTTCTCTTATTACTAGAGATGTTGAACATTTTTTCATATATCTGTTGATTGCTTGTAGATCTTCTGTGAAGTGTCTGTTCATTTCCTTAGCCCATTTGTTGATTGGGTTATTTGTATTCTTGGTGTAGAGTTTTTTGAGTTCTTTATATATTCTGGAAATTAGTACTTTATCTGAAGAATGAGTGGCAAAGATTTTCTCCCACTCTGTAGGTTCTCTCTTCACATTGCTGATAGTGTCCTTTGCTGAGAGAAAGCGTTTTAGTTTGAATCTATCCCAGTTATTAATTCTTGCTTTTATTTCTTGTGCTATGGGAATCCTGTTAATGAAGTCTGATCCTAAGCCGACATGTTGAAGATTTGGACCTACTTTTTCTTCTATAAGATGAAGGGTCTCTGGTCTGATTCCAAGGTCCTTGATCCATTTTGAGTTGAGTTTTGTGCAGGGTGAGAGATAGGGGTTTAGTTTCATTCTGCTGCATATGGATTTCCAGTTTTCCCAGCACCATTTGTTGAAGAGGCTATTTTTTTCTCCAATTGCATATTTTTGGCACCTTTGTCTAGGATGAGAAAATTGTATTTATTTGGTTTGTGTCCATGTCCTCTATTCTGTACTATAAAAGATATTTAATCTAAAATTTTACCTTTTTATTTTTTAATTTTTTTAGATGTTGATAGACCTTTATTTTTATTCATTTATTTATATGCAGTACTGAAATCTAACCCAATGCCTCACACATGCTAGGCAAGCGTTCTACCACTGAGCCACAACCCCAGTCCCTTATGTTTATTTTTGAGACAGGGTTTTGGTCTGTTGCCTAAGCTGGTCTCAAACTTGTGGACCAAAAAATCCTCCCACTTTAGCCTCCCAAGTAGCTGGGACTGTAGGAGCATACCACCATGCCTGACAAAAATGTATCATTTTAATGCAGCTCCAATCATAGTGCTAAAATGTTGCTGTCCCTAGATTTCTGTGTAAAGGATTTTTTTTTTTTTTTTTTTTTTGGTACCAGGGATTGAACAGAGTCACATCCCCAGCCCTTTTGATTTTTCAGTTTCAGTTTAGAGACAGGGTCTTGCTAAGTTGCTCAGGTCCTTGCTAAGTTGCTGAGGCTGGCTTTGAACTCACAATCCTCCTGCCGCAGCCTCCCAAGCCACTGGTATTACAGGCTATGCCCACAAAGATTTTAAATTTTGTCCAGAAAAAATGCAGGAATATGGCAAAGATAATGAAGAAGGAAAGTAATGGAGGAGACATATGACTATAAAATCCTTTTTATTAAGCTACAGTAATTAAAACAGTTATAGTAGGACAGGAATATGTTATAAGCAACAGTACAGAAATGTAGAAAGTGCAAAAATAGACGTTATCAGTAACAGTACAGAAGCATAGGAAATACAGAAAAGAGAAGTAGAGAAACAGATATATAAGCATTTTCTACAAAAAAATGGCATTTTAAAATCTGTGAATTGGCGAAGAATGGATAAGAAAATGAATAGAATTTGGAAACATATGGAACATGAAGTTTTTCAATTAAGAAGAATCTATTTAGTTTGCTGACATGCATTCTAAACAGATTATCGGCTTAATTATATTCTCCTGGTTAAGATGGTCAGTTGAAACTTCCTTAAAAAAATATTACCCTTGGCACAACTCAGTGGTAGAGCTGCTTGCCTAGTATGCCCAACACCCTGGGTTCAATCCCCAGCACTGCAAAAAAACAAATGAAAAATTATTACACTGGACTGGGATGTAATTTAACCATAGAGTCCTGTAGCATGGAGGAGGCCCTAGATTCCATCCCCAGCACTGTGAAAGAACTGCAACAAAAATAGATAATAAATAAATAAAAATATAAAGGTCATCAATAGCAAGCTTAAGCACTGAGTCCAGGGACCCACACTACCCATAGGAAAGATACGCCCCCAGCTGGATGGAGGGAACCTTGGATCATTTACAATCTTAAAAGAGAGAGCCAGCCTTGGTCTTTTAACAAAGATTTGACGCTGCTTTAAATTAGCCTTGACCACCTGCTCATTCCCTCAGTCAGGTCTCTTAGGCTAGAGAAAAGTGAATACAATATAAAATACCCAAGCCTTTCACTTTATCTTCAAGAGGCAAAATAAACTGGTCCTTCACAGTAGGACATCTAGAAGTCGCCCACAGTATGTTACAGCCAAAAGAATGAATTCATAGAGCTGCCCGAGCATGAGCAAAATGAGGAGAAATTGCATGGCAACGGCAGGCATATTATATCAAGAACAAAAAAAAAAAAAAAAAAAAGGAACAAAGCATGCAAAGGAGGAAGACATAACTGAAAGAACAGAAGGAAATTCCTCACACCAGCATCATGTTACAGTGTACCTAATATAAACATGAATTCATTTTTTTAAATGAAAGATGAAATGATAAAAGGTGAGAATGAGATAAAAGGGAGAGTACAGACTTTAGGAAATAAATAAAGCTGCATGTTACAAAATGGGTAGATTAAAAACTGCAACAAACTGAAGAACTGATGCTGAAAAGCCTATCACAGTCGTAGAGAGATGAGGTAATCACAGGGTGTGCAGAAGAGAAGGCCAAAGACATTAACATAATTAGAAAGACCAGCATAGATGATCTAGTATAGAGAACCAGCAAATGACACGGAATATATAATTATAGGTAAAAATACAAAGAATTTCTCTTAAATACAAAAGAACCAAAAGGGCACACTATTCCACAAAATTTGTTACTCAAGGTTTCACATCAATACACATCTTAGTTACGATACTAAAATTCAAGGATACTAATTCGTTGGGAACATTACCTATGTTGGCTATTCTTGCCAAGAATATTTAACTTGACTGTAATAATGAGGAAGCAATCAGATGAATCCAAATTAAAGGATATTTTGGAAAGCAACTGGCGTGAATTCATAGAAATACCAATGCTGTGAAAGAAAGAAAAGGCTGGGGAATTGTTTGAAATGAAAGGAGACTAAGGGGTCCTGTGGATTGTGGTTGAGAAAAAAACCACTATAAATGATATCTGGACCATTGGGAAAAGTTGAATATGGACTGGTTGTCATATAAGCTTAAATTTTCTTTCTTTTTTAAGATAGTGAATTTTATTTTATGCATTTTTCAGATGCTAAAATAATTTTTATTCTTTTTAGATGTACATGACAGTAGAGTGTATTTGACATACACAGAGTATGATTTATTCTAATTAGGATCTCATTCTTGTGGTTGTACATGATGTGGACAAGCTTAAATTTTCAGAGTGTGATTATTACAGTGTTGGGTATGTTGGAGATTATCCTTGCTTTTACAAGACATGCTTAAGTGTTAGAGGGTATGGTATTGTGAAGCCTGCTGCTCTTTAATGGCTCAGCTATAGACAGAGGGTAAGAAAATACAGTGTTAACTATCAGTGACTCTAGGTGAAGGGTATGTACTTTCTTTGCAACTTTTCTATGAATTGGAGTCTTTTTCAGAATGAAAAATTTAGAAAATAGGACTGGGGATGTAGTTAGTGGCAGAGTACATGCTAATTGTGCCCTGGGTTTGATCTCCAGAACCACATTAAAAAAAAAAAAAAAAAAAGGGAAAATTAGTTAGGCCCTTCTTCTCCAAAACACCTCAAATTATCTACCAAGGGAAAAACATCAGGCTGATCTCTGACTTCTCCGAACCCAGACCATTCCTACAGAGTTTTCCAGGAAAGATAGTGTGACAAGGGTATTATTCCCAGCCAAGATGCTTAGGGATAAATGAAACAAATAAGCTGTCATTTTCAATCTTGAAAGACTCCTATTTTAAACAAACAAACAAACAAACAAAAACCATCAACTGAGGGATGGGGATGTAACTCAGTGGTACAGTGTTTGTTTAGCACTGAGCTCTATCCCCAGCACTGCGAAAAGACAAACAAATCAATTGGAATTCAATTAATTAAGAAATGAACCAAATAAGGACTCAGGAATAGAGAATTAATGATCACTCAATTCATTTAAATAAAGAACTCATATTAAATAACCTTAGGAACTTATAGCTGTGTTATAGAATGTGAAGGTTATAAACCTGGACAATTGTAAAAGTCATACTATAACAAGAATGGGCAAGGGGTAGGAAAGTGAGAGGGAGTGTGAGGATGTTACCTGTGGCTTTTGTCTTTCTTGTTTTTTTTTTTTTTTTTTTTGGGTGCTGGGGATACGAACCCAGGGCCTTGTGCTTGCAAGGCAAGCACTCTACCGACTGAGCTATCTCCCCAGCCCCGGCTTTTGTCTTTCAAAGGGTGAGTCAATAGAATTTAAAATTGAGCTGGTTGCAGTGGCACATGCCTGTAATCCCAGCGACTTAGAGGAGGATCACAAGTTTGAGGCCAGCTTCAGCAACTTTGTGAGACCCTGTCTCAAAATAAAAAATAAAAAGGGCTGCGGGTGCAGCTCAGTGGTAAAGCCCGCCTAGGTTCAATCCCCAGCACACAAAACATTGAATGGCACTAAGAAAACTCAACACTTTTCATAATCTTTCTTTGTTGCAAACTTTTGGTCTTTTGAAGAAATATCTCTTAGGGATGAAGAACATTTATTTGAAGCCTCAGCAATGCCTTATATCTACTTCAATTTCTTTGTTTTTATCTATTAAATTCTAATATAATTAAACACAATACTTTTAACTAAAATAGCATGATTTTTTTTTTTTTTTTTTTTTTTTTTTTTTTTTTTGTGGTGCTGGGAATTGTACCTAGGGCCTTATGCATGTAAGGCAAGCACTTTACCAACTAAGTCATATCCCCAGCCCCACAATCCTGTTTTAAAGCAACCTTTAAATTTTCTATATGTCTGTAGGAAAATCTCTGAAATAATGTTTTTCCTAATGTTAACAATATTTAATTTCTGGGCAGTGGAATTTTAGATATTTTTACTTTTATATTTGTACTTTGTGTGTGTCTGTGTGTGTTTTGCAGAGCATGTGCGTGCAAGGCAAATGCTCCACCACTGAGCTGCACCCCCAGTTCTTCTGTGTTGTTTCATAATTAACACATATCATATTAACAAAAATAATAATTGTTAGGATTTAAACAAAAGAACACAAAATGCCAGGATTTATTCCTGAGTAGTGGGAAGATGGATAATTATTAGTTTCTTCTATGTACTTTATTTTCACTTTTTAAAATCAAAGAAATTGTAAAGAGTAGTTACAAAACCACTAAAAAGAAAACAAAACTAGTGAATCTGACCTTAGGATGGGAATGGCCTAAGCAGGTAGCCATTAGATCTTTAAATTTGAAATGTTTTAGATATAATTAATGTAAGTAATGCATTTCTGAACATAAGTAACTACAAAAACTCACCATAGGCAAAATTGAAGGACAAATGAAAAACTGGGGAAAAAGCATATACAACCCAAATGGGAAATCCAAGATAATTATTTCTTACTTCTATAAGTTTCTTATTTGTTCTTTGCCCCTGGCTGAAGTGCTTCATCCATTCTATCCCGTCCCTCAATCCATCCATCCAACAAACATATATTGAGTATAAACTAGTGCCAGGCACTGGATTAGGTTCTGGAGTCAAGTTGGCAAAATGCAGAGTCCCTACCTTCAGGGCACACTCTGTATTTCCTCTCCATCTTTCTGGGTATAGAATCTATTATGTTCCTGAGAAGAAAAGAAAAGACCTTATGACACATTTAGAGAAGGATCAGGATATACTAAGGGACAGTGACAAAGAACTCGGTCAGGCTTTCACAGTGGGGGCCTTAGATTTCTTTGTGCATCATGGTGGAGCCTGGAGATTGAACTCCGATCTTCTTTCATGCAGACCCAGAATCAGATTGTCTACTTCATTCGCCAAGCACCGGTCCCCATCACTCCAGAGAACTTTGAGACGACTGTGCAGTTCGGGACAGTGCGGGGCTCCTACATCCCAGCCCTACTTCGGCTGCTCACTGGTGTCTTTGCCCCTCAGATCTTTACAAATACAACCTGGCCTGAGAGCATTCGAAATCATTTTGCTTCACATCTGCACAGGTTCTTGGCCTGTCTGACGGGTGAGTGCTTGATTTCTCCTTAGTAGAGCTCATGAGGCTGGTGGGATTCTGGTCAATATGTGTTTGTTGAATGAGCAGAAAAGGGTGCAAAATCAGTCTTCTTCTTCTTCTTCTTCTTCCTCCTCCTCTTTTTTTTTTTTTTTTTTTTGGTGGAGCTGGGGATTGAACTGAGGGCCTCATGTGTTCTACCATTGAGCCACACTGCCAGCTCTTACTAACATTCAAATCAACATCTAAAATAATCTACTCTTTTGAGGTGCTGGGGTCTGAACCCAGGGTATCTTGCATACTAGGCAAGTGCTTAACTACTGAGCTATATCCCCAGCCATTAAAAGAATCTTTGAATGGAATCTCACTGCATATGCCCACTCATATACATTTTTAAACCAAATACTGAAACACACACACACACACACACACAGAAGCACTTTGCCTTTATATATTCTAAGTGTCTTGAATCAAAACTACAAATCTGCTGACTTAAAGAGCAAGGGACATCTTAAGTATTACTAACTAATGGAGATCAGTCTCTCATAAATAAATTTTATCATAATGTCAAAAAAAGAAAATATGCCATCTAATCCAGATGCACTTTGCTGCTGTAGAACTGGTTGGCTGCACATGCTGGAACTTAGAATTGAAAATTTCTAAGAATACAGTTGGGGTAAGGAGAAATGTAGGTAATGTTGGAGCAGAAGACTTGCATGCATCATGGTAGATTCTGGAAGGCCATAAGATCTTTGAAGTTATTTTACGGCAATTTCTTGTTGTACTCCCCTGAGTTTTTTTCTCTTGCATTCTGTCATTTCTTCTCTCAATATCAAAAAACATGAGTCATAATTTCCCCTGCCTGCTGTCCTGAAATGCATATGTAGTTCATCCCTCAGTAGCTGTGGAGAATGGTTCCAAGGAACCCTCAGATACCCCAATTCATGGCTGTTCAAATCCCTTATGTAAAATGGTGTAGTATTTGCATATAACCTACACATATTTTCCTGTCTACTTTAAATCATCTCCAGATTACTTATAATACCTAATAAAATGTGAATGCCATGTAAGTATGTTTTCTACTGTACTGCTTAGGGAATAATGATTAAAAAAAAGTTTGTACATGTTCAGTACAGATGCAGCTTTAAAAAACTATTTTGCATCCATGGTTGATTGAGTCTGCAGATGTGGAACCAGCTGTACCTCTCAGATCCCCACTGATCATCAATCATGATTGATACTTGGGCAGCAAAAATTCACCCCCTTTGAACTTCCATGGTCCTTTCCTTAGACACTCGGTACAAACTGGAGGGGCACACCGTCCTCTACATCCCTACAGAGGCCGTGAACATGCAGCCTGAGGTGGTGGTGAAGGACAAAGAGCTGGTGCAGCGACTGGAGAGTGAGTGTCTAGCATTGCCAGTGTCTAGTGGGAATTGCAGACAAGAGAAGAGGCAACCACGATGCTGACAAAGGAGCTGGGTTAGGTGGGTTGGGTGACGAGGGGAGGGCACAACTGAGGAAAGGCATAAAGACACACAAGAGATTTGGTTCTCACCCGCAGCCTCCATGATCCACTGGACCCGGCAGATAAAGGAGGTACTCAGCTCCCAGGAGACTGTGGAAACAGGAGAAAACTCAGGACCTTTGGAGGAGATTGAGTTCTGGCGCAACCGATGCATGGACCTGTCTGGCATCAGCAAACAGCTGGTGAAGCCGGGAGTCAAACACATTGAGTCTATCCTGCGCCTTGCCAAGTCATCCTACTTGGCTCCCTTTATGAAACTGGCTCAGCAAATCCAGGTTTGTGAGTGGATCAGAGGATGGGAGCTTAGCAAAAAGTGGGTAATGGCTGGAGTCGCAAGAGGGGCTAAGAGTGGGAACCAATGTAATCATCACCACAGAGACTGATCCGCCTACAGTTTAGACTCATACTTGTGGGAGAAGATAAGAATAGTTGAACAGGGTCCCTAAGGAACTCATAGTTGAGGTAGGGAGACAGCTACACGTTGATTATCCTCTGTGAGTCTAATCCCTACAATCCAGCTGAGAAAATAGGGCTTACAAAAATAGGATTAGTAAAAACACATCTGTATTGTTCAGTCAAGAGAATTTCAAAATAGCTACTTTAAAAATAAATTTGAAGCCAGGTATGGTGGTACTCACCTGTAATCCCAGTGACTCAGGAGGCTGAGGCAGGGGGATTACAAGTTTGAGGTCAGCCTCAGCAATTTAGTGAGACTCTGTTTCAAAATTTAAAAAGGGCTGGGGACATAACTCAGTGATAGAGCACCCTTGGGTTCAATCACCAGTACTGCAAAAAAAAAAAAGAAAAGAAAAGTGATACAGAAACCTGATTATGTTAGTGTAGGATCATGCAGGAAATGGTCAGTATGATATAGAGATAGAAGACCTCTCTTTCCAGGTGAAAATTTCAACTGGGTATTAAGGGAATTGAGCCATAAGTAACCAGAGATATCTAAAGTCTTAGTTGAGAACAGGGCAGCTAGCTAAGGGGACTGGGCGATGGAATGGGAGTGATATCTGATAGTTGATCAACAACTATGAAATGTCCACTTGTATGGAGTTCTGAATTCAACTGGAGAACACAGAGGAGTAGACAGCAGATCTGAACTTGAGGAATTCCCAGTCTGAAACATTTTCACAGAAAATTGTAAATGAATAAAATTCGATATGTGCAAACTCTGTTCCTGAGGGGTGCTGAGACCTGAAATGATGACCTCTGGGTAGGGTTCACTGGGAGGCCTTCCTGGTATAGGTGAGTCAGGAAGGTGTTCAAGATGGATATGAAGGGGCTGGGTTGTGACTCAGTGGTGGAGCACTTGCCTGGCACATATGAGGCACTGGGTTCCATCCTCAGCATCACATAAAAATAAATAAAGGTATGTGTCCATCTACAACAAAAAATTAAAAAAAAAAGATGAATATTAAGTACATGCTCTGAATCAGCTCTTTCCAGTGAATAAATGCATTCCTGGGTTTTGTTTACTGCCAGGATGGCTCTCGCCAAGCACAATCGAACCTGACCTTCTTGTCAATTCTGAAGGAACCTTACCAGGAATTGGCTTTCATGAGACCTAGGGACATCTCTACTAAGCTCCCTAAGCTGATCAGTCTCATCCGTATCATCTGGGTCAACTCTCCCCACTACAACACTCGGGAGAGACTGACTTCCCTCTTCCGAAAGGTGTGTATATGCAGAGGGCCTTTGGGAGGGTATTAGGAGGATGGCAAAATGATAGGGCTCAGACTTTCAGAAGAAGGCGGAATTCCCTGGCAGAAGCCATGTGGGTGGCAAGGTGATGAGGATCGTCTTTAATCTCTGACAGATCCAAGTCTTCCACCGACATCTTGGCTTTAGTGATGCTCAGAGCTGGGGCCTGGGCTGAGATTTGTTTCCAGATGGAAGTAGCTCACACAGGAGAAGGGGCTGTGGGAAGGAGAGTTGATGAGCATTGGAAAGGGAGGCAGGGAGGACAGACCTGCTGAGTTGTGCAGGAGGGAATATCTTCTTTAACTCATTTCCTAGGATGGAGTCTGCAGTGGGGCAAAGGCATATTTAGGAAGGAACACAGCTTCTGGGGAGCAGGGAGATATCATCTGGAGTGATAGCTCCAAGGAGAGGGAGTAGGAATTTGAGCCGAGCTTGCTGAGTCAGTGAGGCTGCAGAGCTGAGCCAGGGTAGAGCAAGGGACCACTAGGACAGGAGTGTATGGGGAACACACCAGTGGAGGACCATTCGCGAAATGGGTCTCAGGAGGCAAATCAAAGAGCAGGAGGTGGAGGCATGAGGCACATCAGGGAGCTTGAAGAGATTGGGTGGAAATGAGGCTGGAAATTGAGGCTGTTGGACTCCCTTCTGCAGATGAGCAATGAGATCATCCGCTTGTGCTGCCACGCCATTTCCCTGGACCGAATCTTTGAGGGATATGTCTCTTCCAGCAAGACAGACTTACAAGGCTGCATTTCCTGTTGCCATGCTTGGAAAGATCACTACCTTCGGGCTGTACAGATACATACCCAGTATGATGGGTCTCCCCTAAAATTCCATGTGTTATCACCTTGCCATTCCTACAGAGGGGGGATTCCAACTCCTTTCACAAGCACTTTTTTGTAGTCTATGGATTATATATTTGTTGATCTAGCTGTTTCTACATCCAGCCAAGATACTCTAGCTGCCAGCCCTGAATTCTTATTCTCATAACCTTCCCTCCCTGATTCCAGGAGGCCTATCTAGCCCTTTGGTCCCACAATTTAAAATATAAAACCTTCTTCTAGAGCTTAGATGCTGCTTCTCCTGTCCGGTTCTTGTCATTTTGAATCTCTCAATTCAGGATTCAGGGAAGGTGTTTCTTGGGGTCTGTTTTCTGAAACCAGGGCTTGCAGTCTAGTTTTGCATGGGTAGATTGATCCCTAGTATTTCTGCTTTTTGATTCAGTTCATTTTTCTCCTAACACAGGTTCTCTAATCGAGGCTGGGTCCTAGACCAGACCAGCATATTTGCACAGGTTGATGCTTTTGTGCAGCGCTGCAAGGACCTTATTGAGGTGAGAAGACAGTTGGGGAAGATGGGGAAGACCAATCAAAAGCCAATAGCATTAAGGCAGGAGGATCATGAGTTCAAAGCCAGCCTCAGCAACTTAGTGAGGCTCTAAACAACTCAGTGAGACCCTGTCTCTACTAAATAATATATAAAAAGGACTGAGGATGTGACTCAGTGGTTAAGCACCCCTGGGTTCAATCCCTGGTACAAAAAAAAAAAAAAAAAAAAAGGCAGCAGCAGACCCTCAAGAATCCTGTCCCCATTCCCCTAGGAACCAGGGCATATGGGTTAGAGGTTTTAATTAAGAGGCTAAAACTAAACTTACTGCTTGGTTCTTTCTGCATAACTGAGTACCCTCCCACCACCCCATTCTTTTTGACTTTTGTCTGTTACCACTGCTTTAGCATCTCATATTTCATTCTGTGGCCAAAATTCATCCCAGCATCCCCCCTACATCTGGTTGGTCCTCCCTAGTTTTAGATATTTGAAGTTAAATCAAAGAGCTCAGGATTCACAAGTTCAGAAAAGAAAGTTCAGAAAACTCTCATGCTGGCTTCTTTTCAGGTATGTGACTGTCAGTACCACTTTGCCCGCTGGGAAGATGGCAAGCAAGGTCCCCTTCCTTGCTTCTTTGGTGCCCAGGGGCCACAGATTGCACGAAACTTGCTGGAAATTGAGGACATCTTTCATAAAAATCTGCACATGCTGCGAGCTGTTCGCGGTGGCATCCTGGATGTGAAGAACACCTCTTGGCACGAAGATTATAATAAGTGAGTGGTTCCCAGGCTGATGTCAGAGTCAGGCAGGGAGAGACAGGAATGGGTGGAGTGGCAGAGTGTACAAAGAAGATGGTAGAAGGGAGAACAGCTCAGGGTGGGTGGGTGCAAGAGAGAGTGCCAGGGAGGGAGGTGGTTGATCTGGTTCAGGGTTCACCTTTCAGGGCTTGAGTCTTGGTTCTGCCACATCTAGGTATGTGACATTGGGCAAATTATAATTATGTTACTAACTGGTGCCCTCACTCCTCAACTATAAAATAAACAGTAGAACCTTTCTCCTAGCATTGTTTAGAGGATGAAAGGATTCTTGGATGTAAAGCACTTAATCAATACCTGGCATACTAGAAACTCCATGTGATTCTCAGGGGAGGTACTTGGGGGGACAGGTGAAGGCACCCACACTTCCCCATGCCTCTCTGATTATGCAGATTCCGTGCTGGAATCAAAGACCTGGAGGTGATGACCCAGAACTTGAT
Organism: Sciurus carolinensis; assembly: GCF_902686445.1. Classification (NCBI taxonomy): domain Eukaryota; kingdom Metazoa; phylum Chordata; class Mammalia; order Rodentia; family Sciuridae; genus Sciurus; species Sciurus carolinensis. The sequence continues at coordinate 52,008,532 of NC_062215.1, read as the reverse complement.
CACCTCGGCCTTCGAATTAGTTCGTGACGTGGAACACGGGCTGCTGCTGCTGGACACCTTCCACAGGCTTGCAACACGGGAGGTGTGGCCACTCTACCCCTGCCCTGGGTCTCTCTGTCTTCTTTAGTTCCTCCCTAGCCTTCCAGATGCCATCTGAACCAGGTGTGGTGTGCATCTATAATCCCAGTGACTGCAGGGACTGAGGCAGGTGGATTGCAAGTTCAAGGCCATCCTGGGCAATTTAGCAGACTCTGTCTCAAAGTAAAAAATAAAAAAGGATGAGGATGTAGTCAGTGGAGTCAGTGGTAGAGCATCTCTAGTTCAATGCCCAGTATCACCATAAACAAGACAAAACAAAATAGATGCCATTTGGCTTGCACCTGTGCCCTTTCTCATGTGCCAAATCCCAGGTGCCTCTTTTATTCCATTTGCTCCCCTGGTTTCCATGTCTCTAAGGAGTGCAGCTCCCACTGTAGAAAGGGCACTTTCCTCTGGGATAAGTGGCTGAGGGAATATGGCTCCATGGGGCATATCATCCATTTCTTCTTCTTGTTCTTTAGGCCATCAAGCGAACATATGACAAGAAGGCCGTGGATCTCTACATGTTGTTCAATAGTGAATTGGCCCTTGTGAACCGTGAACTGAACAAGAAAGGGCCATACATGATATCCTACATGGCCCAGTATTCTGGACAGGCGTACTGGGTGCGGATCCTTCGGCGGCGCATTGACAGAGTCATGAATGTAGGTGCCTGTCCTCTTCCGAAATCTGCCCTCAGTGAGATGGCAGGGTATGCAGGCTGTGCCGTGGGCTACAAGGGATGGGGGTTGGGTCCAGAGAGGTTCCCTAGAGAGTTTTCATTACCAGAGACTAAGCTGCACAGGTTGGGAGCAGATTCAGTTCAGTGAGGCAGGCCATGGGTCTGGTTTGCAGAAGTGGCATGTGTGACTGTTAGAACAGGGATCATTTTAGGAATTTCATGTCAAGATGTAGAGGAAGAGTAGTGCTAGTAGTATCTGGGAAGTTGGGTCAGGAGAAAAGCAATACAACTTGGTTATACAGAGATCTGGACAGACCAGGCCCTTAAAGGATCTGATCTGTCTGGAAGAATAAACTCAAAGAAACAAGACAAAGCCAGGCATAATGGCTCACACCTGTACTCTCAGCAATTTGGGAGTCTGAGGCAGGAGAATGGTAAGTTTGAGGTCAACCCCAGCAACTTAGTGAGATCCTGCCTCAAAATAAAAAATAAAAAGAACTAGGGCTGTAGATCATTGGTAAAACACCCTTGGGTTCAATCCCCACTACTAAAAAATAAACAAATAAATAATGAACAAGGCAAATAAACAAAACCCTTTAAAATCGCTTTGTGGGGGCTGGGCTTGTGTCTCAGGGGTTGAGTGCTTGCCTAGCATGTGTGAGGCACTGGGTTTGATTCTCAGCACTACATATAAATAAATGAATAAAATAAAGACCCATCAACAGCTAAAAAAATTTAAAAATTAAAAAAAAAATTTTGGGACTATAGGATGAACACTATTAGGTACTGACCTGCTATTGTCTGATTGGTTCTGGTTCTGGGAGAGAATGAGGCAGATTGCAGATGAGTGGGCTAAGACTGGGGCAGAAAAGGGCTGAGACTCATTTTCAACCTTGTACCTTCTGTGATTTACTTTTTGCTCAGCTTTTCTTTTGTGCTCAATCTGTAGGCCTTTTTTTTTTTTTTTTTTTTCCCTTACTTTGACTCCTCTTCTAAATATTCTTTGGTCTCTTCCTGTTTGGCTCTGCCCTCCCCTAGCAAATCAGTCAAATCTCACTGTAAGACTTGCATGTATCATTGGAGCATGCATATGTTTGTGAGCATGTGCACGTGTACCTGCAAGTGTGTGTGTGCAGGAGGTCTCGGGGAGATGGTTCCTCCTAGGAGAATGTGCAAATAAGCCATCCTCATCTCTTCTCCCCACTCAGTGTCTTTCTGGTGCCCATTTCCTGCCCCATATTGGGACTGGAGAGGAGAGCGTTCATACCTATCAGCAGATGGTTCAGGCCATTGATGAACTGGTTCGAAAAACCTTCCAAGACTGGACGTCCACGCTAGACAAGGACTGCATTCGGCGACTGGACACCCCATTGTTACGAATCAGCCAGGAGAAGGCGGGCATGCTGGATGTCAACTTTGACAAGTACAGGACCCACTCTGGTCCCTTCTTCCTATCCTTGGTGCAGGTCTTCCTCTCCAACTCTCCCAAGAGCTTAACTCCCATCTTTTTATTTCTTCTGTTCATCTCTCTCTCTTTCTCTCTTTCCCTCATACCATAATATGATCGCTATTACTTTTGAATTTTAATTTTAGTTTATCTTTAAAAAAAAAAAAAAAAAAAAGAACTAGTAGCCAGATGCAGTGGCACAGACCCATAATCCCAACAACTAGGGAGGCTGAGGCAGGGCGATTGCAAGTTTAAAACCAGCCTGGGCAACTTAGTAAGAATCCGTGTCAAATAAAAAGGACTGGAGACGTAGCTCAGTCCCTGGGTTCAATCACACACACACACACACACACACACACACACACACACACCACACACCACACACATAAGGAAAACAAAAACATGATAAACCCAACCAAAACACTAACCTGATAAGCCAGTGATACAGATGTTCTGCCACTAGATGGCCATGATGGCTCAGCTAAGTCATCTAAACCCTGAATCATAGTCTGGACTTTTTTGAGAATTGATGGATAGGGCTGGAAGATCATACCCTCTACCACAGCTTTAAAATTATGACATTTTCATTCTATAATTTAAAAAGATTTAACAAGCCCATTAATTAGTTTATTCAAAAACATACAGTGAGCGCTGTCCATGTGTTGAGAACTGGGGTAGACCCAGGGAATGTGTGGAATGGCAAAGGAGGCAAAGCTGTCACTCTATAAGTCAATAGCTCTACCCTTGGGATGGAACTAGCTAGCTTCCTGTCCACATGAGATGCGGAAGAGAAAAACAAAGAAGAAACTATGTAAGGCATCTGTCCACAGAGATTACAAACCTTCTGGTGACAGGTTTTTTCCTAATCAGAAGGAAAGAACTTTCCACTTGACTGGTTTTGGCTGGCTCTTGTTATCAGCTATGCCCTGTAGGAGTGTTGCTTCTTACACTCCTAAGCTGTTGCTCCAGCATTGGATTTAGCTCACAAAGTGTCCATAATTGTTGGGGACAAATGTATAAGGAATTTTGCCTGCGAAGGCCTTTGTGGAGATGGAGTCCCAGAGGAAACTGCCTGTGTCTGTCTTGGGCAGTTGAAGGAGGCCTAACCTGGGGAACATGCACACTATGATTGAGAATGGAGGTGAGAGAACCAAGATGAACCTCATATAAGAGGGCTGAGGTAAAACTTTAGTGGGGAGGATAGAGATGTCAGAGACCACACATATAAGGAAGTAGTTAAGGAGCAAAGTGCTGGGCTGGGGTTGTAGCTCAGTGGTAGAACACTTGCCTAGCACATGTGAGGCACTGGGTTCAATTCTCAGCACCACATGAAAAAAAAAAAAAAGTAAATAAAATAAAGGTATTATGTCCATCCGCAACTAAAACAATATTTAAAAAAAAAAAAAAAAGGAGCAAAGTACGAGGAAGCAAAGGGTAAGAGGTTTGGTATAAGACTTTGACCAGTGACAGGTTTAGGACTGGCTTTGATTTTGTGACCTCTGGCTTGAGGTATGGCCAGTTAGAACCCAATGAAAATTGTCTCATAAATTAATGATAAGGTTCTGAAGAGAAAGATCACTGGACCAGAGTTACCCTGGTAATAACATTTGCAGACATAATGGGATTCAATCTACAAGACCCATTCTCCCATCAAGCTGGGTACCCACAAAGGCACCATGCTGGGGAGCTACTCGGACACCCTTAGATTAATATGAATGTGGGCACACATAGTCCAACAATTGCCTGTATTCCCACAAAATAAGGAATCGTGTTTAAATCATAAAATCTCATTGACCATTAATGATCAATACTTACATTTTAGATGTGAGGAAAAAAACAAAAGTCGAAAGAGGCAGAGAAATGCCCTCTGTGACACTGGCTGGAGTTCCTTTCTTCTAATCCTCCAGGCCAGTCAGTGAGAATGGTAAAGCACGGACTTCAATGCCAGGCAGTTTGGAGTTTGAATTCTGGGTCAGCAGGTCTCTTTTGCCATGTGGCTTTAGGCAAACCACCTAATTTCTGATTCTGAGTTTCCCTCATTTACTTTAAAAAACATTTCTGAGGTTGTCATGAGGCAAGATGACATACGTAGAAGTCCTCACAAAGAATAAACAATAAGCATTATTTTCCCTTAAAGAATTGCTTCACAAAACTCGATGAACAGGTTAATTTCAAACAAATTTAGGAACCTAGCATGGTGGTGTGTTTATAGTCCCAGCTACTCATGAGGTTGAGGCAGTAGGGCTGTAAAGTCACAGCTGGCCTGGACATCTTAGTGAGACCCTGTCTCAAAATGAAAAAAAGGAAAAAGGGTGAGGCTGGAGCTCAGTGGTAGAGCACTTATCTAGCATGAGAGAGGCCCTGGGTTCAATCCTCGGCACCTCAAAAAAGATCCCAAAAACAAATTAAGCAGGTTGGTATAACAGTTTTAGTTCTTTAAACATTTAAGTCTTTCAGAAGGGCTAACATACATATGTAATACAAAATTCAGCAGTTATGAGATGGTAGAGGATGCAAACTCTCCTTCTGCTGCTGTCCCCAGTAATCAAGTTTCTTTCCGAAGATTCTACTTTCCCAGATTCTCTTGTAACATTCCAGAGATAACTGGATATGCCCACTCAGAAGTATTTTCTTTTTATATGAATAGTAGCATAGTATACATCTTGTAACAGTTTCCCCAGAAACTGTGTGTATATGTGTATGGTGCTGGGGATTGAACCCAGGGCCCTATTCATGCTAGGCAAACACTCTCCCACCGATCTATACCCCTATCCCCTAGTGTGTGTTTGTACATACACAATTACACACACACACGCATATATAAAATATATATATAGTAATTCCTGTTTTCATATGATTGTTTTCCTTTAATCTTTTTTTTTTTTTTTTTTTTTTTTTTGCGGTACTGGGGATCGAACTCAGGGCCTTGTGCTTACAAGGCAAGCACACTACCAGCTGAGCTATCTCCCCAGCCCTCCTTTAATCTTTTATATATATTTATCTGGAGGATTGAACTCAACCACTGAGCCACATCCCCAGCCCTTTATTGCATTTTATGTAGAGACAGGGTCTCACCAAGTTGCCCAGGGCCTTGCTAAGTTGCTGAGGTTGGCTTTGAACTTGCAATCCTCCTGCCTCAGCCTCCCAAGTCACATTACAGTCGTGTGTCACTGTATCTGGCTTCTTTTTAATTTTTACTGGGTATTTTGAAACTACAAAAAAGGCACATGCTCACTGTTAAAATTAAAAAAAAATTGATAGAAGAGTATTTAAAGGAAAAAGTGAAAATTTCACACACAATCCCAATCCCTAAGAGGTAACCATGATGACCATATAATTACTGAACCAAAACCAAAACAAAATCTACTGTACACACAAAATAAGTTCACATTACAAGAAGTTTTTTGTTGTTGTTGTTTTGTTTTGTGGTGCTAGGGATGGAACCCAGTGCCTTGCATGTGCTAGGCAAATGCTCTATCACTGAGTTGCCCTCCCAACCCATGAAAAATATTTTTGCAATTTGCTTTTTTTTAAAGTTAATGTATGTGGGAGTTTTTCCATTCTGTTTGTACAGAATTACTTGACTCTTTTTTCATGACTGATAGTATTCCAAGGTATGGCTCTTTTGTAATCTAATCAACATATCCACTATTGATAGACTTTTTCTAAGCCGTACAGTTTCTACGTTTCTTAATATTCTGTGCCAGAGGATTTCTGCTGGGTTTCCTGAATCTGCTTCCCTTCCCTCTCCAGGACTGTGCTTTCTGAAAGGTTGATTGCAATACCCATCTAGGGAGGGAACATTTCTGCTGTAATCTTTTATCTGGAACACCTTTTGCACACTCTTTTTTTTTTTTTTTTTTTTTTTAATGGCTTTGGGGTATTGGGGATTGGAACCAGGAGACTTCTACCTCTGAGATACCTTTCCCAGCCCTTTTTAAAATATTTTATTATGAAACAGGCTCTTGCTAAATTGCTGAGGCTGGCCTTGAACTTGCTTGATTCTCCTGCTTTGTCCTCCTGAATGGCAGGGATTACAGGCTTCCCCTACCACGCCCAGTGCATAATCTTTACAGTAGAGTTTAACAAGGCAATTTTGGGCCAAATATTTATGTCCAGGGTTTGTCTGAAACCAAATAATAGACACTTCTTCTAAATAGAAAGAGGTAACTGTTCCTGTCTTTTGGCAATTGTTTTCTAGAGAAGATATAAGATACTTTATACTTTGTGGTCTTAAGATAAGCCTCAATCCCATAAATAATGGATGAGAAAGAACATGATTGTAGTGAAGGATTTTGAAAAGTCTGGGCTCATTAAGCCTGTAGAGAAATCCAAGAGAGTTTCAGCTTCCAAACCTTATTAACACTCCCCAGGAGCACAGATAACTTTATCAGGTTTACTCTTCATGTTCAAGGTCTGGTTAAGATCTTGAAATAAGCATATTTTTTAAATGTCCTGATTGTCCTCAGACTGACTCTTTCTTAGTTCTGGGAGATTTCCAGTCCCTAATAGTATTCATTTTATCCCACAAGTGCTTTTGTTATCCCACCTTATATCTCAAATATTTGAACTCTGAGGTACAAATCAGCTTTTACCACATTTTATGACCAGACCAGCTTTACAGATGGCACTTAACACAAACATATTCCAGATGTCGTCTATACCCTGATGGAAAGAGCTGTGTTATCACTCTTTGAATAGCAAAGCAAAACTTCCCCAGAGCAGGAGAAGGGACACTGACACCTCTTTGATTTTTGTTCTAAGGGATTTCCTTTCTTTCCCTGCTATCCAGTTCTTTATCCTCTGATCAGTTCATTCTGGCTAATCAGCACTGAGCTCAGCTGGTCTCACCTGTCCTACCTCTGTTACCTAACTATGTTTGGGTATACATCATAAAATATTTTACAAAAATAATTTCCCAAATAGAGTTTTTAAAAAAGAAATTATATTTGTTAATAAAATAAAAATTGGGGCTGTAGTTGTAGTTCAGTGGTAGAGCACTTCCTGGCAAGTGTGAGGCCCTGGGTTTGATCCTCAGCACTACAAAAAATAAAAAATAAATAAATAAATAAATAAAAATATAAATAAAATAAAATAGATAAAATAAATAAATAAAAGTATTGTGTCCATCTACAACTAAAATAAAAATAAAATAAAATTTATATTCTAAAAATGTATTGACAAATTTCTGTCAAAGACTGAACATCATTATGAAAAAGATTCCTTGTAGGATTTTCAGCTCAACCTCAGATATTGTCTGAATTCATCCTATTGACTAATTACATTTTTTTGGGGGGTACTGGGGATTGAATTTAGGGGCACTCAACCACTGAGTCACATTCCCAGCTCTATTTTGTATTTTATTTGGAGACAGGGTCTCACTGAGTTGCTTAGTGCCTCACTTTTGCTGAGGCTGGCTTTGAACTCGAGATTCTCCTACTTCAGCTTCCCCGGCAGCTGGGATTACAGGTGTGTGCTACCATGTCCAGCCTACATTTAAAAAAATTTTTTTTGTAGTTGTAGATGGATAGAATGCCTTTATTTCTTTATTTTTATGCAGTGCTAAGGATTGAACCCAGTGCCTCACGAATACTAGGTAAGTGCTCTGCCACTGAGCTACAACCCCAACCTGGTTAATTAAATTTTGATAATTTGCCTTATTTTGAAATTGGATCAAGATGAGAAAAATGAAGAAATATTTTCATACATCCTTGACCAGTATAGTTACTCCAGTGGGTGTGTCCTGATATTTATGAGCAGGGACAAATTCAAGGCCCTCAGTTCGAAGAACATATGAGAATATATTTATGTCACTAGAAATGCCCCTGTAGCCTCCCTATGTAACTGTAATACAATTTTTGGTTAAATTGATATTCTGTGTTTATTTTATTATGACTTTATTAGTATTGTTTACTGCTGAGCTGAGTAATTATATACTGATATATTATAGTTCCCAGTTATATATTATATATTGATATATAGCAATTTCTGAGCAGTGCTCAGAAAGTATTCATATTTGTCTTGACTTGAAAAAGCGAGATCACATGTAATGCTTATTACCATATATAGTTGTAATTGTTCTATTTCATTATTATTGTTGTTAATCTCTCTCTCTCTCTCTCTCTTTTTTTTTTTTTTTTTTTTTTTTTTTGGTACCCAGAGATGCTTTACCATTGAGCCATAGCCCCGGCCCTTAAAAAAAAAAAAAAATTTTTTTTTTTTTAAATTTAGAGACAGGGTCTCTCCGAGTTGCTTAGGGCCGAAGTTTGCTGAGGCTGACCTTGAACTTGCCATCCTCCTGCTCCTGAGTTGCTGGGATTATAGGTGTGCCCCACCACACCCAGCTTGTTGTTAGTCTCTTACTGTGCCTAATATAAATTAAACTTTATCATAGGTATCTATGTATGTATAGCAAAAAACATGGTAAAGTACGTATAGCTATAGTTTTAGGCCTCCACTGGGGCCTTGAAACATTTCCCACATGGGTAAGTGGAGGGTACTATAGTTCTTTCCTTGTTTGTATGCTATCTCGTCTTTTTTATTTATTTATTTTTATTAAAAAAATTTTTAGATGTTGATAGACCTTTACTTTATTCATTTATTTATATGTGGTACTAAGAATGTGAACCCAGTGCCTCATGCATGGTAGGCAAGCGCTCTAACACTGAGCCACAATCCCAGTCCCCTATCTTGTCTTTTTGGAATTAATAGTTACTATTTTTGTTAGCACACTATTCACTAGCAGTTCTTCCAAATCAACCAATGAAATTCCTTTGAATAGTATTTTTCCTTGCAATCTGACATGTCAGGTGTGCTGTTTCAGAGTTTTCTCAGATTTGATCTGTCACTCCCTGTTTGTTCTTGCTTTAGTCCGACTGGTTGATCTCAAGGTCTGTTATGGAGGGGTCACCCTGGAACTTCCTTGAGCCTCTTTTCTTGTTTGATTTTTTTTTTCCCCCTCTGTGGTTCTGGGGATTGAACCCCTAATTAACGCTAGTTAAGTGCTTTACCATGGAGCGGTATGTCCAGCCCTCATCTGATTTTCTGTTTCCTCTCTCTTCCTGTTTCTTGGTTTTATGCCTTTGGATAGAGTGCATCCTTTAGTAGCTCTCCAAGTAACAATGAATAGGAGTTACATTTTTTGAGTTTTTGCATGATTGGCAGCAACTGTTTTCTGCTCTTTATTTGCTAGACATTTGCCTGGGTTTGGAATTCTAGTTTGAAAGCAATTTTCCTTGATTTTGTTCTCTTTTACTTCAGAAGCTTTTCTCAAATGTCTGGTGATCCATCAGTCATTTGTATTTGGGAAAGTTTTACTCACTTTGAAGAAATTTTGACAGTTTCAGAAAGAATGCATACTTCAGTGTAGATCTTCAAAGTTTGGAAAAACAGCATTTTTTCCCCCTACAATCTCTTAAAGCAAGTATCACAAATAAATGAACACTTAAAAATAATTTTATTCATTAGGTCATTCTCCCATAATGAAGATGAAAATATAATCCTTTGCAAAGTTTAAAGTATAATATTATCTCCTATGTTACTCCAGGGCTTGCCTGTAAAACAAACAAAAAAATATTCTGGAATTTTTACCTCAATATTCTTCCCAAGTACCATTAAGAATGCAGTTTTATGAGCATATTTTTAGGTAGCAAGTTCTTTAATCCTTTGTGAGTAAATGGTGAAATTTCACTTAAAAAGGCAGATTTTAAAAATCAAGTGATTTTTATCAAATATTTTTTTGTTTTTGAAATTTATTTGTGTAGGAAGAGAGGTACAGATTCAACTAGACTTTTGCATGATTTTTCAGATTGCTAGCCAATAGACCCAATCTCACTTATTTTATGATGATGATGATGATGTTGCTGCTGCTGCTGCTGCTATTGTTTTGTGTGTGTGGTGCTGGGGATTGAACCCAGGGTCTCACACATGCTAGGCAAGAGCTCTACCTCTGAGCTACATCCACAGCCCCCTAATCTCATTTATTGAACTGCTGTCCTTATTATAACAAATTCCCAAGTCTATCTCTGTTTTGGAATTCACTGTTCTGGTCTAGTGTTTCTGTCTATTCATGTGCAGGATCCACACTGTTTTAATTATTGTCCTCATTACTCTCCTTTATTTCAATTTCCCTGGATATGTTTAATATTTATTTCCCATAAGAATTTTTGGACCAATTTGTTTAGTTCTAAAAATAGTTCCATTCCTATTTTTATAAGAATAGAGATTGGATTAAATTTATAGGTTAACTTTAGAAGAATGCATATCTTTGTGATTTTCAGTTCTTCTATCCCAAAATAACATTTTCCTTTAAATTTAAGAATTTAAGTCCTGCTTAAATTCACTATAAATCTAAATATCTATGTATCTAGTATATATATATCACATATATGTCATATATATGTATACATAAGATACATATATAAAACTTCAGTGTTTTGTATTTATTGTTTTAATTATCATTATTTTCTTTATTCACATGATAATGTCTAACTGGTTACAGTTTTTATATTTGGGAGCTTTAATTTTTTTTTTTTTTTTGTACTGGGGATTTGAACCCAGGGGCTTTACCACTGAGTCACATCCCCAGACCTTTTGAGGCAGGGTCTTGCTAAATTGCTTAGGGCCTCACTAAGTTGCTGAGGCTGACTTTGAACTTGTGATCCTCCTGCCTCAGACTCCTGAATTGCTGGGATTACAGGCATACATTGCCACCATGCCTGGTGGGAGCTCTGATTTTTATAAGTTAATTTCGTACCCTGCCACATTTTACGAATATATTGTTTAAAATATTTTTTCCTGTAAAAGATGTTTTTATCAGAAAACAGCATACACATAGAACTATACTTAAAACCTTTATGTTCAGTTTAATAAATAGTCTTATAAAAAATGCCCTTGCATCTACCACTCTAGCCAAGGACAGAACTTTGCCAGAAATCCAGAAATCCCTAATAAGTATTTTTGATAGAATTTGTTTTTAATATTTAAAAGTCAGGAGATTCTACATAAAAATCCACTTTCTCTTGAAAAATCAGAAAGCATGGCCACATTGGGGTCACATTCCCATATGCCATAATTGCAAGGAGTCCTGTGGCCATGGCCCTGTGTAGATGGAGTATGCACTTTTTAGCTCAGCTTTAGGTCAAATGTCACTTGCCATTTATTATCACACTGGAGTTATACTTTCCTTGGAGATATCTGAATTTCTTTGAAGGTTGCTTTAGAATATAAAAACAAAAGGAATTGGTAGGAGGTTGGAAAGTGAGGCTGAGGGTGAAGACTTGGTTCTGGTGTAAGCCAGTGCTGTTCTCCCTGGGGTGCTCCAAGTTTTTGGATTAGATGATTCATCTGTTTAGGAACACATGGAGTTTGAAGTGCCTGTGGGACAAATGGGAGAGATATCTAGTAGACAGTAGCACATACAAGTACAGAATTCAGCCATTTAGGAGTAATCAGCTTGTAGCGGTGACTAAAGCCACAGTGTGCATGATGTCACCCAGGGAGAGTTATTGGACCTTGAGGAAGCCCAGTTAAGAGAGCAGCAGGGAAAGCAGATTCTTTACTGTGATCCAGCACTTAGTTGAATGATTTCCAGGGACCCTGGAAAGAGGAGGGTGCTTCTACTGAAAGCAAGAGCAGAGTAGGGGAGGTCTGTGTTCCACAAGCCAAGGAAGAGAGTTCGAAGAAGGTGGGGAGAATTTCACTGTGATGTGAAGACCTCCGAAGAGATGAGAAGTGCTGAGAAGCATCCCCAAGGGGGGCTTAGCTGTAAGAATCCTTGGTGAGCTTGATGAGAGCAGTTTTAGAGGTGCGATGGGTAGGGAGCCTGCTCTCTGGGGGTGAGAGTGAATGGGAAGAAAGGATGTGAAGGGAATCTTCAAGGAGGATTCTTTTGTTTGTAATTTCCACAACCGCAGAGTGCAGGGGACTGGGGACTCGAACCCGGGCCTCCAGCTTGAGAGTCAGGCACTCTAAGAGATGGGCTATTTGCCTGCACTTCAAGGAGGATTCTTTAAAGAAGGCAGGCTGTGAGGGGGAGGACGGTATACTTGCAGGAGGATAGGAGTGGAGGGAGGGTTGCTTTTATTTCTTTTTTAAGGCCATAGAAACTTGGCTGTATTTCAATGACAGGAAGAAAAAAGTAGGTTGAGGGTAGAGGAGAGTTTGAGAAGATGGCAGGAAACAGTGTTAGACCAGTGTTCAGCCTCTGTGGGAGGAGGGATTCTCCTATCATAAATGGAAAGAGTCTAGCTGTGGAGACAGGTAAATACAAATTTTATAGCAGGAAGTGGATGGAGGCTTTTCTTTTTTCTTTTTTTTCCTGTGACTAGGAGGTGAGACTTTCTGTTGGGGGTGGGGAAGACCAGCTTTGATGTCGGGGTTTCGGCCGGACCCCTGGCCCTAGGTGTGGCAAGGCTAAGATGGCGCCTGGCAGTGAGCCAGAGCAGTTAACTTTTGCACAAACAACTGACATTATTTTGAGGAAGTTCCAGGGATTGGCTAAGTTCCCTGATGGACAGTACAGGTCCACTATATGCCTGCCTTCGCTGCCTGTATCTGTTAATGCTCTCCCCTCGTGCGAAAATGCTGATTGGTTACAAGTACTGTATATATTGGAGTGTAAGTTCCACAAAGAAGGAGAACAAAGAAAGAACTATGAGGAAGAAGCGCGCAAAATAAAGAGCTCAAAAGAACCAGGCCTGTGTCTTATCTCTCTGCGGGCAGGGAGTGCGATAGGTGGCGCCGAAACCCGGGAATCTACAGATAAAGTAAGAGGTAATTATTTATTTTCATTTATGACCTTGAGTCCGTCATTGGTATTTCATTTATGACCTTGAGTCCGTCATTGGTAGTTCATTTATGACCTTGAGTCCGTCATTGGTAGTTCATTTATGACCTTGAGTCCGTCATTGGTATTTCATTTATGACCTTGAGTCCGTCATTGGTAGTTCATTTATGACCTTGAGTCCGTCATTGGTAGCCGGCAGTGAAGGGTAAAGAACCCAGAAAAAAAAAAAAAATTAAAACTTCATAGATAGATGCAGTGGTACCAGATTGTTTGTGTGGTGTGTGTTATTTTTGTGTTTGTTGTGTGGCTTGTTTGTGTGCTTGGAGCTCTTAGTGCTGTAAGATTTAATCATAGGAACAGAACTGTCTGGGACTGGAATGAAGCAGCCTTTTAGGGAGTTGTTGGGGAATCACGGAATGCCGCTGAAGGCAGAACAGCTTGAGCATTCCTTGATACCATAAAAAAGGTCTCTCCGTGGTTTTTAGATAAAGGGTTGTTAAATATATTCCTCAGTGGAAGCACCTGGGAGAGGATCTACGCATAACAAAAAAGCAAAAGCTGTTACCTGTTGGAACTTTAGCCATTTGGTCCCTGATTAAATCTTGCTTACAACATAAAGATAAACAAAATCTAAAGGGACCCCTGGAAGAGGGAAGTCAGGTTTTAGAAGAGATTAAAGAGAAACGGTTCTGTTCTCAGAACTCAGAAAGAAATAATAACTCAGAAGGAGAAGATTCAAAAGAGGAACTTTCAGGGGAGGAGCTAGAAAGGACATTTGGGAAGCTAACAATGCAGTCTAAGCGCCCTATTAATGATGACATTGACACCGGTGAAGACTCGAGACCTGTGGGCAATAGTTAAAAAAAAAAAAAAAAAAAACACTCTTTTGTGGAGCCTCTGACTGAGGGCAGTCAGGTTTTGGAGAAAATATAAGAGAAAAGGTCTAAAACATCAAAAAGGGCGTCAATAAGATCAGGGACAAACAAAAATAAAAATGAAAGTGGGTGTAAGGAACAACTTGTTAGAAAGAGGGAAATCAGTTTAGGGGAGGGTCCCCCTAGGCAGAGAGCTCAGCAGCTCCATTCCTTGAAAGTAGTAAAAAATAATGTTTTGTGGTTTTCTGCATTCAAACCTAACCTGATTTCTCAACCAGGAAAAAAAGGGTTAAAAAGTCCTAGGTGATCCTCCCTCCCCCTGCCACAATGGAATGTAACTACAGCGTCTCAAGGAGAAAAGGGGGGTAACCTAAAGATAAGAAGAAAAGAAGAAAAAAAGTGTCCGTTTTAAATTCCTGGGCCGCTGCATAAAACTGACTTATTCTTCAGGATTCTTGTTTTGTTTTGTTTTTTTTCTTTAATGCTGTATTTTTGAGCTCATAATTTTAATCCTACATACCTAGGTTAATGATTTTATTTTTGATCAGTTCTATTTTTTATTCAACTGAAGTTTTTTAAACAGCTGTTTCATTGCAATGAACATTCACCTATAAATTACAAGGCCTTTAATTTTGTGTTATATGTTATGTTGTGCTGTCTAATGTCATGTTTTGTCTGCGTCAAAACTGAGAGCTCTTAAATTAAAATTTAAAAATGGATCCAAATACTTTTATTCACGTGATTTAAAAGGGTTCAATTCAAATTGAGTAAACTAATAAAAGTAAAATATTTTTAAAAATAACTTACAAGTCTCCAGGTGGTCAAACTAATGAAATGTTAATGTTAAACAATGTCTAATATCAATTGCTTCTAGGACTTTTCTTCAGCAGGAAAGAGGCAACGGATCCTGTTCAGGACACTTGTCTGATATCTTGGTTTTTATAAAATAAATAAATTGGAGTTAACATGTATGGGATTACTCAAATGTGTTTGTAGAGACGTCTGGTTTATTTACAAAGTTGAAATGCTAATTGTTAAATAACATCAAGTACTTTTAACTCCTTAAATTACATGGGGTAACATACTTAAACATTATTGGTGTTTTCATAGGTTGGTAAATAAAAAGGGTTTACAATTACTTTATGTCCTCACTAAACTAGAAACAAGGTTACTAAGAGTTATGTCCTAACAAGTGATATTCTATATACAAAGGGTCCCAAAAGTTTCAACTGTGTTTCAATTAAGAGTACTATAAACAACAAAATATTTAATCTTATTAAAATAGGGTGATTTATCTAAATTCAGAAATTTCATAAGAGTTGTTTCAGAATGTGAACAAAAAGGGGTCAACAAATAGGGAAGAGAAAATAAAAGGTTCTGGGTTTAAAAATGTATTTAATAAAAAGGAAAAGAAAATGTTTCTGGATAAAAAAGTCTGTGTGTAACAAAGGGCAAGTTTCAACAAGTCTGTGTGTAACTAAGTTGGTGGTGTGTATGTAAAACAGCTAAAGCTATTTAAGGTTTTTCCTAAGGTGAAATACTAATGTTCTGATATAAGCCAAAGTTTAATCTATATGGTAAAATGACATGGTAAAATAACAAAGTTTTCTTAAAAACACCAATTCATTCTTAACTTTGTGTCTCTTAAGCTTTATTCTTTAAAACAATTGTCTTAAAAATAGGGGTTTATACAATTATGGTTAAACAACTGTTAAAGATTGTACTACATTATAAAGTCTAAATTTTTCTTTAAAAACTAAAATTGGTAAGAACCAATTCCTCACTAAAATTAAAATAACTCTAACCACAGATGTACCTTATAACCCACAAAAACAAGGTATTATTGAACATACACATCTCACCCTCAAAAATGCTCTTTAAAAACAAAAAGGGGGAATAGAGGAGACCTTCAGGTCCCCTAAAGATAAACTTTCTCTTTGTCTCTTTGTTTGGGGTTTTTTAACTCTGGGTAATAAGGGTAACTCGGTGCTTTACTGGAGCTACGGCTCAGTTTGTGTGTTTCCACGGAATAAACTAACTTACTACCTCTTTTTAGTCTCTTAGGAGGAACAGTTCAACTATGTAACAAAACAACTGCTTCTTTCAATTGTACTTTAGATTTGTGCTAAAATGCTTCTAGGTTCCTGCTGGCAGACTTAATGTGTGTTCCTACCTTCCTACCAGTCCCAGTCTCTGTTACAGATGCAAAATTGCCAGTGTTACTATCAAGAAACAGGAGAGAATCTGACATCACAGCGGCTATGGTCACTGCAATAGTGGTTTCTGCAACAGCAGCACTAGCAACTGCCATACCTACAGCAACAGCAGTCAATCACTTGACCGAAAATATAGCTGCAGCCTTACAGACTAAAGAGACCCTAAACCAACATCTAACAGCAGGCATACTCCTTATGAACCAGCGAGTGGACTTACTTCAAGAACAAATGGACATTCTACAGGAACTGTTAAACGTGGGATGTATTTATCGTCTGACGGGACTGTGCGTTACACCTGTAGCTTACCATAACCTTAGCTATGCAGCAAACTTGTCTAGAATCTTGTCTGCTCAGCTACAAACAAACTGGTCTTATACATTTGATAATCTTACTGCTATTCTTAGATCTCAAATTGTTAGTCTCAATGCTACTAGAGTTAATGTAGCCCCTATGTCCGAAGTGCTAAGTTGGCTATCCTCTTCTTTCAGTTTTGTAAAACAATGGGCAGGTATGGGAGCCTTTTGTATGTTCATGGTTGTTGCTGTTGTCTTCCTCACACGCTTTATCATGCGCATGCGCCGAGATCAAGCTAGAGATCGTATCATTTTCCATCAGGCCATGGCTGCCCTAGAGGCCGGCAGTTCCCCACAAGTATGGCTCACGAGGCTGGATCGCTAGCCAGACGGGTAAGGAAGGAGGTGACCACTGTACCGACCTAAGACAGGAGCTGTAGCATGCTCTACAGTTATCCAATGACGGGTAAGGACGGTGGTTGACCACTCCGCCTAAGACAGGCACGGTCCCGAGCTTTCCTTTTCTTTTTAAAAGAGAAAAGGGGGAACTGTCGGGGTTTCGGCCGGACCCCTGGCCCTAGGTGTGGCAAGGCTAAGATGGCGCCTGGCAGTGAGCCAGAGCAGTTAACTTTTGCACAAACAACTGACATTATTTTGAGGAAGTTCCAGGGATTGGCTAAGTTCCCTGATGGACAGTACAGGTCCACTATATGCCTGCCTTCGCTGCCTGTATCTGTTAATGCTCTCCCCTCGTGCGAAAATGCTGATTGGTTACAAGTACTGTATATATTGGAGTGTAAGTTCCACAAAGAAGGAGAACAAAGAAAGAACTATGAGGAAGAAGCGCGCAAAATAAAGAGCTCAAAAGAACCAGGCCTGTGTCTTATCTCTCTGCGGGCAGGGAGTGCGATACTTTGAGAAGAGGGGAAAGGGTTTGCAAATAGTCCCTTGAGAGAGCAAGAGGCAGAGCAGAGCAGGAGACACAGGGATAACAGCTTGGGGAGCTGGGTGGGAGGGGGACCTTGAGAGGGCAGTGAGCTAGTCTGTGTGGTCTTGCAACTTTCTCCAGTGCTACTCAACTGCCTTCACAGGGTTCAGTGTGAAGGTCAGTGGATTTCACCAGTATTGGGGTTTATGTTAGGTGGTTTAGACTAAACAATGAGACAAATGAGTGAAGATTGGCAAGAGAATGGTTAAAATAAAGGGCAAGGGTTGGGGTGTGGAGGAAATGTGTGCTTAGAATTTATGAGACCCTGGGTTCAATCATTGGCACCAATAAATAATTAGATAAATAACAAAATGAAAGACAGCTGGGGCTGTAGAGGAAGAAGTGAAGATGGGAGGGCCTGGGGCCTGGCGCCTCAAGGTCCCATGAGGCCAGAGAACCCATGGATTAGGAAAACTTGAGGAAAGTTCTGGAATGGGAGGGAGGAGGATGCATTTGGACTGAGGTTGTGTGCATGGGTATCTTAGATGTGGAGGAGCTGTGAATGAGTTCCAGGATGGGGCAGGGTAGTGGTGGCTGAAGTAGGAAGGAGGAGAAATTAACCGAATGTGAGAAAATTCAGGGTGCTTAGGATGCATATGCAGTTTAAAATGTTCTGGTATGCCATTTAATAAGGGGAAAAGAAATAAAATTAATTTTAATATTCAACCCAGTATTCCCAAAACACAATCATTCTAGTACATAAAAAATTATTAATGGAATGTTTCCTATTCTTTTTTCCACAGAAAATCCTCTCTCCCTTCCCCTCTCTTTTTCCCTACCTTCTGAGAGATTTCTGTCAACTTTGTTTTATGTCTTTCAATTTTTTTTTCTGTACTTGGGATTGATTCCAGGGCTTCACACATGCTAATACTGAGCTACATCCCAGCCCTTTTTATTTAATTTGGAGTCAGGGTCTCACTAAATTGCTGAGGCTGGCCTTGAACTTTTGATTCTCCTGTTTCAGCCTCCCCAGTGATTTACTGGGATTATAGGTGTGTACCATCATGCCTGATGTTCTTTTGATTTTTAAATGTTTCGACTATTATTTCTAACTTCCAAGAGTTCTTTTAGAGTTCTGTTTTGTAGCATCATATTCTTGTTTCATGGATGCTCTTTTGTGTTTCTCATTTCTCTGAGGATGTTGGTGACAATCTTGTTGGCTTTTCTTATTTGAGTTGAGCAGTCCTCTTGTTCCCTTCTAGTTTGTTTGTTTTGGCTTCTACCATTAATGCTAAGAAAGGCAGAAAACTAATATCTTGTGATCCTCGATGTTGTGTTCATTCTTAAGGAAGGGAATTGCAAGCAATTGGAAGCTCTGGTGAGAAGCAGGTAGGGGCTTGTCAACTGTGAACCTCACTGTGGAATCATCTGGGTATGCTGTTTTCAGGGTGACTCTCAAGGTCAGCATCCTTAGACTTTTTCCATTAGGCTGGTCAGAGACCACAGAAAAGAGTCTTCCAAACTGTTCTTGGAAACATAGGTCCTGCTGCCAGAGTGTGGGTTTCTGGGTGGGAAAGAAGGCTGGGGTCTTAATGTTCAGTAGGTAACACCCCCTGCTTTCAGTAGCTTACTTTCTCCTTCAACTCAGCCTGGGGCCCCCAAGTCAAAGGCCCCCTGTGTGTCTCTGTATTGCCTTTGCCAGACAATAAAACTTCAGTACCTTGCTGGGTGAGGGGAGGGCACCTCTTTACTGTGCAGAGTAGGGAAGAGACATGGAAAGAACTGTTTCCTCAACTTTCCACTGGTCCTCTTGTTTGAGTCCCAACTTCAACCCTTCTTCTAGAGATTTCCTTGAAGTCACCAGCCCCTGGCCCTTAGAAAGCCAAGTGGCTTCTCAGTTGTCCCCACTGCTGGCTTATGATTCCCCTTTTGCTCCTTAGCCATCAGCTTTTTCAACTTCCAGAACTCCTTAATTTTCATCTACTCACGCCAGTGGGCTATACCTTTGACACATGGAAATCCCCTTTACTGTTGTTCTAATATTTTGAGGAAAGAGCAATGTAACTGTGTCCGATTGAAAGTTCCACTTCATTTCCTGACTCTATTCTTTTGTGCTTCCCAGCCCCAAGCCCTTGTCCCACTGTGGGTTCCAGTTTGTCTCCTTGAGCAGTCTCCTCAACCACTTTGCTTTTTCCTTGGTCTCAAGGACCCTTCTGATTCTCTTTGTGGAGATTGACTACTGGGAGCGGCTGCTGTTTGAGATACCCCATTACGTGGTGAGCGTGGCTGAACGTGCTGAGGACCTGCGCATTCTGCGGGAGAATCTGCTACTTGTTGCTCGAGACTACAACAGGTAGGGCTCTGGGCCTCACTGCAGCCCTTCTAGATGTTATTTTATTCCTCCTCTTTGCTTCTCTGCCCCATGATGTTGTCCCTTCCCTACAGTTTCTGTCTTTTACATTTTGTCTGTCCCATACACACGTTTCCCTATGTTCTCTCTTATGGTCCCATAATTATTCCTGTACTTTGTAGTTCTGACTTCCAGTTGTAGGGAAGAGAGCAAAAACAATCACATCCCTTCCCACCCCACAGGGCTTTTCTCTAAGAATGAAACTGAGCCATCCTGGGATTATGGACACAGAATGACATCAGGTTCATTGAACCAAGGCCATGCTGTTCTCATCCTACCCCTGTCCCCTTGGTCTCTGGACCTCTGCTACCCATCTCTGGAGTGAGACTTTGTCCTGGGTCAGATACTGTCTTAGTAAGTCCAGGTAGCTATAACAAAATACCATAGACAGGGTGGCTTATAAACAACAGAAATTTATTGCTCATAGTTCTGGAGCCTGGGAAGTCCAAGATCATGGTTCAGGCAGATCCAGTGTCTGATAAGGGCCTATTTCCTGGTTCATAGATGGTTACCTTCTCACTGTGTCCTTATATGGTAGAAGGAGATGAGAGCTTTATTAGGCCTTCTCTATCAGGGGACTGATTCCATTTGAGCATGCTTTACCCTTATTACTCAGTCATCTCCCAAAGGCCCCACTGCCTAATACCATCATCTTGGGAATGAGGATTTCAACATATGAATTTTGGGGGTTAATTATTCAGACCATAGAAGGTATCTCAGTCCAGTGAAAGTCTAGGGGGATGGAACAAGGCATCTTATTTGAGTGTCTAGAACCACCACATCCAGTATGGGAGCCTCTAGCAGCATGAGGTTATTTCCATTTAAGTTAATTAATTAAAACAAAAAAGTCATGGGTGATGTGGGTCAGTGGTAAAGAGTACCTGCCTAGCATGAACGAGGACCTGGGTTCAATCTCTGGCACCATAAATAAACAAATAAATACAAATGAATAAATTTCAGGTACTTATTGCCACAGGCCACATTTCAAGGGTTCCATAGTCACATGTGACTAGTGGCTACAGTATTGAACAGCACACATCATAGAACATTTCCATCACCACAGAAAGTTTCTTTGGAAAACACTAGTCTAGAATTGCACTTTCAGATTTCTCCACCAAGTTTTCAGGTGTGGAGAAGAGGTCTTCAGAACTTGTCCCCACCAGCTACCAGTCCTCTTTGATATGCAGGATTATTGCCATGCTGTCTGAAGATGAGCAGGCCCTGTTCAAAGAGCGTATTCGATTCCTGGATAAGAAGATTCACCCTGGCCTCAAGAAGTTGCATTGGGCCTTAAAGGGGGCCAGTGCTTTCTTCATCACAGAGTGCCGCATACATGCCAGCAAGGTAAGCCATGACTGGGAGACCCAAAGGTCTGCAAGATTGAGAGAGAAAGGCTGGTGCGTGGTAATCAATACCTGAGTCTTGGGTAATGTTGGAGACACCTGAGAGTACTGTAAAAGAAATTAAGTGTGCTTAGGAAAGTACTTTCTTGTGTCAGCAATTCTAGCTGGACCACCGGTGAAAGGGTAGAATCAGGACCAGAGGGTCTCTTACCCAGCTGAATCTCCCCAGCAGGAGGTGTACACAAGTATCCAAGGTGCTGGGGCAGTTCAGTTAGTTCACAGAAAGTGGCCATCTACAAACCATGGGTGGGGTCTGACTCCAGGTGCAGATGATTGTGAATGACTTCAAGGCCTCTACTCTGACCATTGGCTGGCGGGCCCAAGAGATGTCAGAGACATTGCTGGTTCGCATTAGTGGCAAACGGGTGTACAGGGACCTGGAATTTGAGGAGGACCAAAAAGAACACCGGGCAGCTGTACAGGAGAAATTGATGAGCCTGCATGAGGATGTGGTGGCCATCATGATGAACTCCTATGAAGTCTTCAAGAATGATGGCCCTGAGGTAGGCTCCTATGGCTCAGGTTTTGTGGTTTTAAAAAACCACAGTCCCCCAGTCTCATTGGACCATTTTTTTGTCCTCACCTTCCCCATTATTTTTAACGGTGTTTCTCAAACATCTTACTCTAGTCCTGCATTCAGCCAGCTTTTAATCTTTCAAACATCTTCCTACAGAACTTAGCATCCTGCCTTTTTATCTAAGCTCCTGTTCCCTTCCCTGTTGGCTGGTTCTCATTACCCATAATTTTCCCTGTATCCCCTGAGGGGTTCTCTTACTCTTGGCTCTTTTCCCACCAGATTCAGCAGCAGTGGATGCTGTACACCATCCGGCTGGACCACATGATGGAGGATGCTCTGCGCCTGAACGTGAAGTGGTCACTGCTGGAACTATCAAAGGCCATCAACGGGGATGGGAAGACCTCTCCGAACCCACTTTTCCGAGTCCTTGTCATTTTGCAGAATGATGTGCAGGGAGGTGTGGCAAAGGTAGGGACTACTGCACCAACATACCAAAGCTATCACACCTTATTTATCAGTTTCCCTCAATTCCTAAACTTGGTCCTTGGCCTTGACTTTCTTCTATGACCACTGTGCCTGATTCTGAGGTGTTCAGCCTTACCAGTCTTTTTTTTTTTTTAATTCCATATTTTTTATTGGTGCATTATTTTGTGAGATTTGTTGTTACATATTTGTACATTCATACAATATAACCATATAATTTGGCCAACATCACCAATATCACTCCCTAGTATTTCCCCCTCCCTATCTTCCCTTGTCACTTTCCTCTACTCTATGGATCTCCCTTCGATTTTCATGAGATCCTCTGACTCAACATTTTTTTTTCTTCTCTAGCTTCTTCTACATATGAGAGAAAATATGACCCTTGACTTTCTGAGTTTGACATTTCGAAAATATGACCCTTGACTTTCTGAGTTTGACATTTCATTTACCATATGTTCTCATGTTCCATTCATTTCCTGCATTTTCTTTATCCATGCCTTACCAGTCTTGAGGCTTGTCTCCTCCCTAAGCTGTGCTAAGGCCCTCTCTGCTGTTCTCCCCACAGGTGGAATTCTCACCTACTCTGCAGACTTTGGCAGGTGTGGTTAATGACATTGGCAACCATCTCTTTTCTACTATCTCTGTCTTCCGCCACCTTCCTGAAATCCTCTCCAAGCGCAAATTTCACCGGGATCCCATCCATACAATTGTGGGTGAGTGAGCACTAGGGAGAATGTGAAGTGTGGAACTGTCAGAGGCTAAGGACTGAATGGAGGAGAGATCAGGGATGTCTGCAGACCTATTGGGCCAGTTATCTTCTTGGCCCATGAGAAATCCAGTTAGGAGGCCAGATTAGGGAAGGAATCAGGGGTGGGATGGTGGAGAGATTAAGTGACTGATGCTCATGAGGTTTGGAAATTGGGTGGGAGATGAGCAAAGGCAAGTCTGAGACTGTAACTTGGCTAGAAGAGACCTAGATCCCTACAGGAGAGATCTCTAATTTTGCAGAGGAAACACCAAGAATCACACTTTCACTTTCTGCCTCCTATGTTGTTCTATAATTGTCATGTTTGAGCAGCACTTCTTTGGTGTTGCAGTGGAAGGTCCAGGGCAGTGCCCAGGGCTAGGCTGGAACTTGGGCTGGGGTGGATATCAATGAGAAGCATCTTTCTGGATCCTTTCAAGAGCGAGATGAGGATATCAAGAAGATCCAAGCCCAGATTAGCAGTGGCATGACTAACAATGCCAGTCTGCTGCAAAACTACCTCAAGACCTGGGATATGTATCGGGAAATCTGGGAGATCAACAAGGACTCCTTTATTCGTCGTTACCAGCGCCTTAACCCCCCTGTCTCTTCTTTTGATGCTGACATTGCCCGGTGAGTGGAGAAGGTGGGATGCAAGTGTCTGGAAGAGGTATAGAATTAATTGGAGGAGGACAGAACCCAGAAACTAGGGAAAGGAGCTGGAGAGGACAGATGCGAGCACTGTGTGTCCTCAACTATAGGAAAAGAACCTGCTGAGGGCATTGGAACCTTTGTTTCTCAAGGGTAGAGATCTGGAAAGCGCTGGATGAGATTTAGGAAAAGCAGTTGTTTAGGGGAGGACCATAGGGTTCTGTCAGGAAAAAAGAAGTGCTAGAGATCTGAAAGATGAAAGGAGGTGTACTTTCATTCTAAGAAGACAGATTAAAATTAGATTGAAGAGATTCTTAAATTCTAATCTTAACTGCCATCTTGTCATGGCTTCCTGGTCATTCATTCATTCAACAAACATGATTATCCTGTGGGCCATGAATAATAATAAAAAAATGAACAAGTTCTTTGCCCCCAAGGACTGTAGTATAGTGAGGAAGATAAAATTGTCATTGATGGTTGTGCTGTTTTGAGAAGTCTGGGATCCAAGCTCTACCACTTACTAGCAGTGCAATCTTAAGTGGATTTCTTATGTGCTCTGGGCCTCAGTTTCCCATGAAATAGATATTATGTTACCTACCTTAGGGCATTTTGAGATCATTAAATATATGTGAGAACACTTTGTAAACTTGAAGGAACTGTGCAAATGGACTAGTTATGGTTGCATAAGCTTCAATGTGATGCACACAATGACAAGTACCAGGGCAGGTCAATGGAAGTTGTGATAGCTTTCTGTTACTGTAACAAATGCTGGAGAAAATAAACTTATAAAGAGAAAAGGTTTGTTTTGGCTCACAGTTTTGAAGGTTTTAGCGCATCACCAGTAGATTTCATTGCTTTGGGCCTGTGGTGACACATCATGGCGGGAGGAAAGCTGTAAACCTTCAAGGGCATATGCTCAAGGGACCAGAAGACCTCCTGCTTGGACCCACCTCTTAAAGTTTCCACCTCTCTCAATATTGCAAGCTGGGAAAAAAAAAAAAAATTGCAAGCTGAGGCCTAAGCCTTTAACATATGGACCTTTGGCAGAGGGACATTTAAAATCCATATTATAGCAGAAAGAAAGAATTTTCAGCTGGCATCAGGAAAGACTTTGCTGTTTACAGGGCAGATAGGATTTCAGTATGCCGAGATGGGAGGGCATTGTATGTGGAGGAAATAGCACAAGCAGAGGTAAAGTTGAGCTCTCACAAGCACGTTCCCCACTGGGTGAGAAGTCTAAAGCATGGGAAGTATGTGAAAGAATTGATATGCAGCAGCCAATCCTCTAAACAACCTCATGGGGTATGTTCTGTTATCATCACTATGTTACAGAAGCAAAAACTAAGATTCAGGATAGTTAAAAAAACCAAAAACCCAAAACAATGGCAGGTCCCTGTAGTCTCAGTTACTTGGGAGGCAGAGGCAGGAAGATCACTTGAGCCCACAAGGTCAAAGCCAGCCTGGGTAACATATTGAGATCCTGGCTCTTAAAACAAAACAAGAAGGCAGTATAACATGAGCTCAATCCAGACCTATGCAACTCTAAGACCTTGGATGCCGGAGGAAGGAGTGTGACCACTATTTCATAGCCAGTGGTTGCGTTTTGCTTTATTTTTTGCAGTGCTGGGGATCAAACCCAGGTCCTTGTGAATGCTAGGCCAGTGCTCTACCACTCAGCTACATCTCTAGTCCCTTGTAGTGGGTGTAGTGGGTTGTAGTGGGTGTAGTGGTCACAGCTGTCTTCTGGGGATGGGTTGGCCCAGGAGACACCTGGAAGTAAGAGAATTCTCCAACGGTGCTGCACCGGTCTGGGTGGAAGGAAATGAGAACTTGAACCAGTGTTGGGGCAGGGGGCATGTCTGTGAAGGAAGAAAACATGCTAGTGCAAATCTGGGGTGCTTACAGCTACACGGAAGTGGCTAACAATGTGCAGAAGGAGGAGACGGTCCTCAACATCCAGTTCGTGCTGCTGGACTGTTCACACCTTAAGTTCTCGCTGGTGCAGCATTGCAATGAATGGCAGAATAAGTTCACAACTCTGCTCAAGGAGATGGCAGCAGGGCGCCTGCTGGAGCTGCACACCTACCTGAAGGAGAATGCAGAGAAGTAGGGCGGGCTCCCGCGGTGTGAGGTCCGGGCAGGAGGGGCCTTGGGCTTTCTGCTTATGCTGCTCTCCTTGCTGGCCTTTAGAATCAGCCGCCCTCCCCAGACGCTGGAGGAACTGGGGGTCAGTCTGCAGCTCATGGATACCCTGCAGCATGATTTGTCCAACACAGAGAGCCAGATACCTCCCATCCACGAGCAATTTACCATTCTGGAAAAGTACGAGGTGCCGGTTCCAGACAGTGTGAGTTCCAGCAGTTCTTCGGTGCACCCAAGTTGGATCCATACCAGTGGCAGCAGGTTGTGGGGGGACTGTGGTGCTCAGGGGGCAGCACAAAGAAGTGAAAAGAGGAAGAGACTCAAGATTCAACCCCTTAGAATGAAGCTAACTCAAATGGTATTTCTGTTCAGTGTGTAGGCCCACCAACTCCCTACTTGATTTCTTGGGGCTTCATTGCCCATGTGAAACTCATCCATGAGCTGCATTTGGGGAAATGAGCCTGTAATCCTAGCTACTCAGGCTGAGTTGGGAGGATCCTTTGAGCCCAGAAGTTCAAGACCAGCATGGGCAACACAGTGAGACCCCATCTCCCCCCAAAAAACTTGTCCATGAACTCTGGTGTAGAGGATCAGAAAAGAGATCCTGAAAACATTAGTGAAGGTCTGGGGTGGATCTTAATGGTAGAGCACAAGGCCCTGAGCTCCATCCAACAACAACAACAACAAAGCATTTGTGAGAAGCACAGTCCTCCTGTTCATGGCTCCTCCTCCTCTCTCTGATGTACCCAGGTACTGGAGATGCTGGACAGTCTGAATGGGGAATGGGTTGCTTTCCAACAAACTTTGATGGAAAGTGAACAAATGCTCAAGAGACACAAGGATAAATTCAAGACAGGCCTTATTCACTCTGCTGATGATTTCAAGAAGAAAGCACACAATCTTCTGGAAGATTTTGAATTCAAAGGTACTCCTTGTTCCCCCCTCCCCCTCTTCTTCTTCTCTTATTTTCATAACTTTGTTTATTTTTAAGTGGTGCTGAGGCTCAAACCCAGTGCCTCATAGTGCTAGGCAAGCGCTCTGCCCCTGAGCTACAACCCCAGCACTCACCCCTTCTTTAGCCTTTGTTTTGACACTCAGTGTTCAAAGTCTGTGTCCTGGAAAGGAGAGAACAGAATGGGAGGAGGAGAGTCCTGGGCAGGGAAGAAGATGAGCTCACCTTGTTGTCACTGGTTTTTGGTTGGAAGGCAGCAGCCCAGCTCACATCTCCAGTGTTCTTATGTCACCTGCCCATATTCCATCTGTTTCTCATTCTCTGGCCACATTTGTCGTTTTCTCAGGGCTGCCTCCATTCCCTCTTACTCTCCATCCTTTCTCTCTCATGTAAGAAGTGAGATTTGCCTACAAAGGGATAGGAGAGCCATGGCCATCCCTTCAGGGTAGCAGGGACTTGAGCGGGAAACTGAGCTGCACCTTGAACTCCCCCAGGCCCCTTCACCAGCAATGTGGGATATGTGGCTGCCCTGGATCAGATCGCACAGATGCGGGCCATGCTGATGGCCATGCGGGAAGAAGAAAACACTCTCCGCTCCAACCTGGGCATCTTCAAGATCGAGCAACCAGCCTCCAAGGACCTTCAGAACCTGGAGAAGGTGGCTTGCTGAGATAGGCTCCTGAGGGAACTGGGGATGAGAAGCGAGGGACTGGAGAATGGTACCCAAGGGCCTCAGAAACACAGCTGGGACCAGGCAGATGAGTTCACGAGTGGTTGTTTTAGATTGGGGCAGCATTCACATCACAAGATTAACCATTTTAAAGTGAACAATCCAGTGGCATTTAGTGCATTCACAATGTTGTGCAGCCATTGCTTCTGTCTAGATCCCAGGCTTTCTATTACCCCAAAAGGAGATTGCATACATCTTAGCAGTCACTCCCATCCCTCTCTCCTCTGCCCTTGTCAATTACTAATCTATTTTCCATGTATATGGATTTGCCTATTTTAGACATTTCAGATAAATAGAACCACATGTGGCCTTTTGCTTCTTGATTTCTTTCACATGGCATAGTATCTCCAAGTTTTATCCATGTTGTAGCATGTATCAGTGCTCCATTCCTTTTTATAACTGAGTAATATTCCATCACTTTTTATTTACCACATTTTGTTCTTCCATTCACCAGTTGATGGTTGTTTGGGTTGCTTCCGCCTTTCGGCTGTAGTGAGTAGTGTTGCTATGAACATGGGTAGTTGTAGTTGCATGAACACCTGTTCCCAATTCTTGTGGGTGTAAGCCCAGCAATAGAATTGCTGGATCATATGGTGACTCTGTTTGAGGCACTGCCAAGCTATTTTCCATAGCAGCTGCACTGTTTTATATTCCCACTAGCACTGTACTAGGGTTCCTATTTTTTCTCTGTATCCTTGCCAACACTTATTTTTCTTTCAAAAAAAAATTTTTTTTTTTTTGATTCTAGCCATCCTAATGGGTGTGAAGTGGTATATCTCACTGAGATTTTTAATTTGCATTTCCCTAGTGTCTAATGATGTTGAGGATCTTTTTATGTGCTTATCATTTGATGAGCCCTTAAGGCAAGAGAATGGAGGAAAAACTGTGAACTGGGGAGGCAGCGTTATACCTGGAGGGACAAGCTCTACAGAATGAGAGGAGCAAAGGAGCAACTGTCAGGGAGGAACAGGGCCAGGGCCTCTTTGCCTAATAACTTCCTGCCTGCTGTGCAGGAGCTTGATGCGCTCCAGCAGGTGTGGGAGATCACGCGGGACTGGGAGGAGAACTGGAGCCAGTGGAAGACCGGCCGGTTCCTGACCCTGCAGACCGAGGCCATGGAGGCCATGGCCCATGGGTTGTTCCGTCGACTCACAAAACTAGCCAAAGAGTATAAGGTATATGGAGACAGGATGGGGAGTCAAAGATGGGTCATCTGAGGAAGGAGCTGGTCTCCAAAAGCTCATTGGGTCTTCTAATGCTTCCTGCTTCTTTTCAGGACAAAAACTGGGAAGTTATTGAAACCACTCGCTCCAAAATAGAGCAGTTCAAAAGAACCATGCCCCTCATCTCAGACCTGCGGAACCCTGCCCTCAGAGACAGGTGAGGCTGCTCCTCTGCTCCCAGGGCGACTGCTCTGCCCGCCTGGCCTGGGCCACCTCCATCTCCTTTCAGTCCTCCCCACCATAGCATTCCCTCCGTCCTCTTATGTACATCTGTTTGTTTGTTTTAAATTTTTTTTTTTAACATTTTATTATCTTTTTCATGGTGCTGGGGATGAACGCAGGGCCTCACACATGCTCAGCAAACACTCTGCCCTTGAGCTATGCCCCCAACCACCAAATTTATTTTTTAATTGACAAAAATTACATTATATTTATAATGTGTAACTTGATGTCTTGAAATATGTATACTTTATGAAATAACCAACTTGAGCTAATTAATGTATGAATTACTTCAAGTACTTATTTTTTGTGTGGGTGGTGAGAACATTTAAAATCTATTCAGTGAGTTTTCAAGCATATGATACATTGTTATTGACTATCTTTATCATATTGTGCAATAGATCCCTCGAACTTGTTCCTCCTGTCTAATTGAAATTTTGTACCTATTGACCAACATCTCCCCACCCTCCTCCCATCCCTAACCCTAGGAGCCACCATTCTACTCTGCTTCTGTGATTTGACCTCTTTAGATTGTATATATAAGTAAGATCATCTAATATTTGCCTTCCTATGCCTGCCTTATTTCACGTCACATGAAGTCCTCCAGGTTCATCCATGGTGCTACAAATGGCAGGATTTCCTTTTTGTTAAAAGTGGAATAATATTCTGCCACATTTTCTTTATCTGCTTGATGGACACTAAGGTTGATTTCATCTGTTTTGGAAAAATAATTTTACTTCTTTTGCATTGCCTCCAGTATAATGTTTTTGGCAATGTTTCCCCTGTAAGTGTGATGCGGTTAGACTTAATAACCCCTTTATTTTCTTAAGTTATTTAGTCTCTAAGTCTCAGTTTTTCTGCTTCCAAAATGGACTAGTAATACTTTCTAATTTATGGAGTGGTTGTAAGAAACATGCTGTTTCACATAAAGCACTTATCTCAGCCTGTGATTCATAGTAAACCTGAAATGATTTATTGAGCGTTTTGTGTGCACACCTGTCTCAATTTCCTCTCCAGAGAATCAACTCCTGGAGGGTGGTGTGTCAATCTTTGTATTCCTCAGGGTGCCTAAGATTGCATCTTAGAACCTGTCTAGTAAAATCTGTTGAATCATGAATTAATAAATATCCAGAATCGTAATGTCCCAGCAGGCAGAAGCAAAGAGTGATTTTCTTTTTTCTTTTCTCTCTTTCTCTCTCTCTCTCTCTCTCTCTCTCACACACACACACACACACACACACACACAGTGGGGATGGAACCCAGGGCCTCAAGCATACTAGGCAAATGCTTTCACTTGAGCCACACCTCCAGCCCCAGGGATTATGTTGACACTTTCAGTGGGCCCTAGTGTCTGGCCTCCCAGTCAGACTTCCTGTTCTTGGCTTCAGGCACTGGGACCAGGTCAGGGATGAGATCCAACGGGAGTTTGATCAGGAATCTGAAAGCTTCACCTTAGAGCAGATTGTGGCGCTTGGGATGGATCAGCATGTGGAGAAAATTGCGGAAATCTCTGCTTCAGCAACCAAAGAGCTGGCGATAGAAGTGGTATGACTCAATCCTCCCCCACCCTCTCTCATTTTCCACAGGCTTCCAACTGTTCCTTATCTGCGGGACCCTTCCAGCTAGTCCTCCCCTTGGGGACTATATAGTGATTGTTCTGTCCCTCAACTTCTCTTCACAGGCATTACAAAACATTGCCAAGACCTGGGACACAACACAGCTAGATATAGTCCCATACAAGGATAAGGGCCATCACCGGCTCAGGTAGAGAAGAACCCAGGGCTACAGGAGAGGGGAGGGCCATGTGATCTGGGCTGTGGAGTGGGGACCAAGGTTTGGCAGATGGGCATGGACTGTGACTTTGACCCCTTGTGGCCCAGAGGTACAGAAGAGGTATTCCAGGCACTGGAAGATAACCAGGTAGCTCTGTCGACCATGAAGGCATCACGTTTTGTCAAGTCCTTTGAGAAGGATGTGGACCACTGGGAACGCTGCCTCTCCCTCATTTTGGAGGTTATTGAGATGGTGCTCACAGTGCAGCGTCAGTGGATGTACCTAGAGGTCAGGACCTGAGTTTTTCTTACTTCCTACTTTCTACTTCCTAGGTGTTTAGGACCTAGATGCCTGCCCCATTGTCAACTTCATTTGTCTGTCTCTCAAGTTCACTCTTCATCTAGGACCCAGCAGTACAATCCTTAGTTATTACCTCTCACCCTCGAGTCCCTCCCTGACAGGCCTTCATTCTTCCCAGAGTTTCATTTCATTTTTCCTCTTGGACCCAGCCACCTGACTTTCCAATCCCAACTTCCCTTCTAGAACTTGGGCATATTGCCTGTCGGTTCCTAATGCTCTGTGTCCTCTACTCAGTTATTGTCCCTGGTCTGGGAGCATGGAGCAGAGTATGGACAGCATCTGAGAAACATACTCTCACCCCAATTCCATGGCCCCTCAGAATATCTTCCTAGGAGAGGACATCCGCAAACAGCTGCCCAACGAATCAGCCTTGTTTGACCAGGTCAACAACAACTGGAAATCCATCATGGACCGAATGAACAAGGACAATAATGCTCTCCGGAGCACCCACCACCCAGGTCAGAGCTCCCTGGCCTCTTGCCTGGATGTAACCTCAGTTGGGTCTATGTATATGGCCTCATGTTTTATTTATTGAAAGACTGACTTTGTACCTGACTATTATAATACTACTTGTCACCATTGCCTCTTCTAAGCATTAAGTAAGAGTTTAGTAAATTGAATGCAATAAGTATGGGAATGGAGTTCGACATAGTGGTTAAGAGCATTGAGTATGGGGTATGGAATCAGACACCCTTGTGTTCAAATCTGAAATGTACTCTTGCGCAGCTTGCGTCCTCCATACTATAGTTTCCTCATGGTTCCGAGGAGGTTAGGATAGTGGTCTTACTGGGGTTTTTTTTTTTTTTTTTTTTTTTTTTTTTTTTTTTTTTTAATACTGGGAATTAAACCCAGAGGTACTTAACCACTGAGTCACATCCCCAGCCTTTTTAAAAAAATATTTTATTTAGAGTCAAGGTCTCACTGACTTGCTCAGGGCCTTGCCAAATTGCTGAGGCTGGCTTTGGATTCGAGATCCTCCTGCCTCAGCCTCCGAAGCTGCTGGGATTACAGGTGTGCGCCACCAAGCCTGACTCACCGGGTTTTTGTAAGGATTATAAAGGAGTGTGTAACAGTTCCAGTGTAGTTTTTGGCACAAAGTTGGGGTTTGATTAACAGCATTGTGTCTCAGTGGCCCTGATTGAGAACCATTCTTCTCTAGCTGATTCATTCAGTGAGTACACTTGGTAAGGTGATGTAGGCAAATGAGATAAAATAAATGAAGCACTTGTAGACTTAAATAACACCTAGAAAGCCCTTGGTTATTATTAACTATTGTTATTATTACATTGGTTTTAGTTTATCAAATTAACTAGTCTTTATTGCAGACATGGGGATGGGGTAGGGACTGGGGAAGAAAGATCGAGGGAAGTGATGTACACAAGTTGAGGCCTGGCTCACTGGGTGAATTAGGGTAAAGAATCAGGGAGTTGGGCTGGGGTTGTGGCTCGGTGGTGGAACGCTTGCCTAGCATGAGTGAGGCACTGAGTTCAATCCTCAGCACCACATATAAATAAAGGTCCATCAGCAACTAAAAAAAAAAAAAAAATTAAAAAAAAAAAAAAAGAATCAGGGAGTCAGGTTGACAATGAGCACCTAAAATGACAGGTATCCTGAGAAGAAGAGTTCTAGCAGGGCATATGGAGGATTTCTTTATTTTGCCTAGGGCTAGTCTTCATTTTCCCAAGAGCCTTGAGTATACACATCCAAAAAAATAACTTTAATTATCCTGATAAAATATAAGTCAACAATATGCAAAGTGAGTGTCAACAACTGACGATATTTGAAATATTAATAAGTATATTTTGGAAAAATTTATAAGCAAAGCTATAAAAACAATAATCCCGCTGTTTAATGCACAAAACAGATTCATCTGGTCCAAGGCTACTGAGTCTCCACATAGTCTTCAGGGTTACTCAGGTGGTCTCTCAAGGCTCCAATATCTTGTAGACATTGTACTCACAGCATCTTGTGAAGGCTAGAAACTGGGAAGATGGGAAAACCAATCAAGACCTAAGGGATAGGGATGTAGGCTGGGAGAAAAGTTCAGATGACCCAGAACCTAGAAATATGAAAACTTTTTATTAATATCTTGAATTGTTCTTTGAGATGGATTTTATAGCCGTTTTACAGTTAAAACTCAACAAAGTTAATTAACATGCTAGTAGGTTAAAAAAACTGCCATTAGAGTGGCAGTCTTCTGTCTTCCAGTCTAGTGCCCTTTTTACTATGTCATGAAGGACACTGGCAACCTCAGTGGTTACATACTTTTTTCGCTATATGCAAGTGATAGATTTTTAGATTTGATTGATTTAACTTGTTAGATTATGTAAATGGAGAATAATCTCTAATTTTTAGAAGATGTTGGGTTGACCCATGGAGTCCCAAGTTCTTAGGTGGATTAGGACATTCATTCCAAAGACCGATGAGACAGTTAAATTATGAAATCACATATGATGCATAACTAATGTATAAACTATAGCACATATAATAGTGTGTAATGAATACTTAAAAATGAATTAATGATGAGAATGGGCTAAACGTGACAAAGGGATTGGGGATATTTCTCTGCTTCCAAAAACCCTTATGGTGATCTGTAACCTAACATTCAAGATCTGGCAAAGAAAATAGAATTGTACACTCTAGATCTACTCAGGACAGTGGTAAAAAGACTACCAAATGTCATTCACTGCTCTTCTTCCCAGGTCTCCTGGACAAATTGATAGAAATGAACACAATCTTGGAGGACATTCAGAAGTCTCTGGACATGTATTTAGAGACCAAGCGCCATATTTTCCCCCGCTTCTACTTCTTATCCAATGATGATCTCCTGGAGATTCTGGGCCAGTCTCGCAACCCAGAGGCTGTACAGCCACATCTCAAAAAATGCTTTGACAACATCAAATCACTGAAAATTCAGAAGGTCAGTAGAGTTGGCCATGATGGAATGGAGGGCAGGGAAGGGATAGTGATGTCAAGATGTCCAAGGTTTTGGAGGGAACCATGCCCTTCCAACAGGAGTGATATTAATTAATGACTCTAGATTGTCACAGTGCTGAACTTTTTAGAATTGGTAATATTGAGAGGAGGGGTGACGAGAAGAAATTACCCTCAAAAGACCCAAATATGGAGCTGGGGTTGTGGTTCAGTGGTAGAGCACTTGCCTACCATGTGTGAGGCACTGGTTTCAATTCTCAGCACCACATATAAATAAATGAATAAAAGAATAAAATAAAGGTCCGTCAACATCTAAAAAATATTAAATTTTTTTTTTTAAAAAGACCCCAATACTAGTAGGCAGATATCAAGAGGGCAGGCCGGTCTATTAAAAGCTTCTCTTTTCTACAGGTTGTGGGGGCCAGCAGCAAATGGGAAGCTGTGGGAATGTTCTCGGGTGATGGTGAATATGTTGATTTTCTCCACTCAGTACTCTTAGAAGGGGCTGTGGAGGTGAGTGGTGCTGAGAGTCTAAGAACCAAGTAGATTCTTCTTCCTATTAGAAAGTCTGTTTGGTTCCATAATGAGAGAACATCTCCATGAAAAAATGGATGTTAGTTGCTTTTTCAGTGACTTATTTCCCTCCCACCCACCATTCCTATCAACTATAACCTCTGCCTTAAACCTAAGATTCCTTTTGAAATCAGATACTCTGCACCCTGGCCTCCATTTTTCTTGGTGACCCAAGCCAGATGTTGCCCAGGTCTTGCTTTCATCCTGGTTCCTAAGCCTTGGAGTTCTATTTCCTAAGTACCTTCCCTTTGGGGAGTCTTGCCTCTGACCCTGAAGCCACACCATACTGTTCTTTCACCTCTCCCCAGTCTTGGCTAGGTGATGTGGAACGGACCATGAGGGTGACTCTGCGGGACCTTCTCCGGAACTGCCGCATGGCCCTTAAGAAGTTCCTCAATAAAAGGGACAAATGGGTGAAGGAATGGGCTGGGCAGGTAAGCTGTGGTCAACAGAAATGGGGAACAAGATGATGGAGCTAACTAGGAGCAACAAGCAGAAAAACAGATTCTCAAGATACACAAAACAGGTTTCTTGCCCTACTTTCTGGGCTGTGGGGGTGTATCCTCCATGCTGGACCTGTAGTTCCTGACCTGAGACACATGCCCCATCATTTAGAACAGAAAAGGCATGGTGAGAACCTAGTCCTGGAAGTCTCTACTCCAGGAAGAGACTGGAACTCAGGAGCTGTGCTGTGTGGGTGGCCAAGAGGAGAGCCTTAGAATTGGCTTTTGTACCTGCTCAGATGGTGATTACTGCCAGTCAGATCCAGTGGACAGCTGATGTCACCAAGTGCCTGCTGACAGCTAAGGAGCGGGGAGATAAGAAAATCCTCAAGGTCATGAAGAAGAAACAGGTGGGGAGCTCTTCAAGTATGGGATAGGTCTGGAGTTGGAATTGCTGGGAGGGAGGTGATTAACTAGAGTGAAAATTATAAAAAAAAATTAAAGATGAGTTGGTGCAAAAGGATCAGATCGAGGGTGTTTTGTGACAGAATTCCAGTGAGGAGAGTTTGGTGTGGACCAGAATTAGATTTTCCCATGTGGATGTTACCTCAGGTGGGATCAGCTTTGGGGTTGAAGGTAGTGTTAAATTGGGATGAGATGTGATTTGGCTTGGGGGCCTTGCTGAGTCTGTTCTTCCCTGCTTCTTCATTCCACAGGTGTCAATACTAAATAAATATTCAGAAGCCATCAGGGGGAACTTGACCAAGATCCTGAGGCTTAAAATTGTGGCTCTGGTGACAATAGAAATTCATGCCCGGGATGTGTTGGAGAAGCTTTATAAAAGTGGCCTCATGGATGTCAATGCCTTTGACTGGCTCAGCCAACTTCGGTTCTACTGGGAGAAGGTATCCTAAAACTGATCTTATTCCCTTAATTAAAATTATGTTAATTAATTAAAATCATGTTCCCTAAATGCAATAACATCCTAACCCAACCCTTAGTCTTCTCATAGTGCCCTACTCCAGTTCTTAATTGAGTTTCACCTCCTAATTCAGGAGTGGTTAATAATTGTTTCCAGGCAGTACCCACAAGTGTCACTTAATTGGGACTTAGACTCCAGGCAGCCGCCATGGATCAGGGTGGACATGCAATCTGAAGCCCATTTTTCATCTTGGTCATAAACCAGTCCCTCCTACGCTGGGCATGGTGGTGTTCACCTATAACCCCAGTGAGCTGGAAGGCTGAGGCAGCAGTTAGAGCCAGCCTCAGCAATTTAGTGAGGCCTTGAACAACTTAGCGAGACTCTGTCTCAAAATAAAAAAAACATAATGGGGGCTGGGGATGTGGCTCAGTGGTTAAGTAACCCTGGGTTCAATTCCTGGTATTACTACTACTACTACTACTACTACTAAGAATAATAATAATAAAATAAATAAATCCCTATTTCTAGCTCTAAAGTGGAACTTCTAATCTTCTACCTGCAACCCCCTGCCCTCTGGGATCCATTTCCACAGCTCTCCCTCTTCCTACCAGTCAACTTCCATCTTGTTCTGACCTCTTTCCCAGGATCTTGATGACTGTATGATCCGTCAGACCAACACACAGTTTCAGTATGGTTATGAGTACCTGGGAAACTCTGGCCGGTTGGTCATCACCCCACTGACAGACAGGTCTGCTGTCAGGGAGGAAAGAGGTGGTTGGGGTGGGGGTGTGGAGTTGAGAGAGACTTTTAGGAGTCTTACCGAGTCCTGTCCTTAATTCCCAGGTGTTACATGACACTGACCACGGCATTGCATCTACATCGAGGGGGCTCCCCCAAAGGTCCAGCTGGAACTGGAAAGACAGAGACTGTCAAGGACCTTGGCAAGGCCCTTGGCTTTTATGTCATTGTGGTCAACTGCTCTGAGGGCCTGGATTACAAGTCCATGGGCCGAATGTACTCAGGCCTGGCCCAGGTCAGTACCTGCCAACCTGTCCCTTCCACATCTTTTAGTATCAGAAAAATCTCCTGAAATCCAATTCTGTTTCAGTGTTTTGTAGCTTCCATCATTGTATCACCTGAGATAATTCTAAAAATTTGAGAAGAACT
The DNA here is from genome assembly GCF_902686445.1 of Sciurus carolinensis. Classification (NCBI taxonomy): domain Eukaryota; kingdom Metazoa; phylum Chordata; class Mammalia; order Rodentia; family Sciuridae; genus Sciurus; species Sciurus carolinensis. The sequence continues at coordinate 51,971,580 of NC_062215.1, read as the reverse complement.
TGTACCTCCCTGAGTTTCATGTTGTTTATTTACAAAATCAAAAGATTATGTAAATATTAAAGAAGATCATACACAGAAACTGTCTGCCACACAGTAGAACTCAAAGCACACAAGTTCCCTGCCCCAAACTCTTTGTGACCCAGGCCATCCTGTCAGAGGGAAATATCTGTCCAGAAGCCATGACAATGCTACTCTGGTGCCCTCTGGCATCCCCGATTTTGGAGCCACTTCACCTACTGAACATTTTAAGGAAGAGTATGTTAGTTATTCTTTCTAGTATCCTGGGGAACCGCTCTTGCTCCCAGTGACTTTGCCTCCCTCCCTCTATAGACTGGAGCCTGGGGCTGCTTTGATGAGTTTAATCGAATCAACATTGAGGTACTGTCAGTGGTGGCCCAGCAGATCCTGTCCATCCTAACTGCCTTGGCTGCCAACCTTACTCGTTTCCATTTTGAAGGCTTTGAAATAAATCTAGTGTGGTCCTGTGGAATCTTCATTACCATGAATCCTGGTAGGTGTTAGGGAGTAGATGGAACTTCTGGGAATGGGGCAGGAGAGCTGTGGGTGTCCAGGGCAAATAACTGTGTACCTCCTATTTCCCCTTCTATTTAACCAAGGGGAAATCTGGCTAAAGAGTGAGACTGGGGATGTAGCTTGGTGCTAGAGTGCTTGCCAGGCTAAAGACTATAAAGGGCAAGAGAAGGGTAAACATATAATTTTCTGGAAGAAGGAACAGTCTTACTATTCTCTCTAATGGGATCAATAACCACTTATGTGTCTACATGTAACCTATCTTCTCCCATTGGACTAATTCCCAGAGTTCTGGTCTACCTGCCATCCCTTTTGTAGGATGGCAGAATCTCCTAAAGTGCAAGGCCTGGAGTCTCTCATTACTGTCCTATAGGAACAGCTCTTGGAGAGGGTCTAGGAAAGAACAGGCATAGGAAAGGGTTGAAGTTCTGAGAAGAATCAGAGAAATGGTTGTGATTTCTATGTGAGCTACATAGAACTTGGAGAGATGGGAAATCAGCAGCTCTGTAATTTCAATTTGAAACAGGGCCATGCAGGAAGTAAGGAAAGGACAGAGAGGAAAGAAGGTCAAAGTCCAATGGGAAGATTCAGGGCTGTGATCTTAGAGTTGGAGTTGGGGAGAAAGTTAGGGATAGAGCTAGGGTTGGGAAAAATGGAATTGATTATGAAGTGGGTTTTGGGGAGGCAAGTAAAAATAAGGAAATACGGGGATTCTAAATAAGTGGAATTATTTTCCAGGCTATGCTGGCCGCACAGAGCTTCCTGAAAATCTTAAGTCCATGTTTCGTCCAATTGCCATGGTGGTGCCTGATTCTACACTTATTGCAGAGATCATTCTTTTTGGAGAGGGCTTTGGAAACTGCAAGGTATCCCTAGAATCCCTTTTTTTCCCCAGTTATTTTATTTCCCTTTCATAATTATTCCCTGGACAGAGGATCCCCCTGAAGCCCTCACAATCAACTTATCCTACAAGGAACTTAGACTATTGTCGGTAGGATGTGAAGGCAGAAGAATTCAGAGGAGACAGGTCTCCCCTCCACTATGTCACTAACTGATAATAGGATGATTCATAGGATTTTCCCATCAGAACTGTCCACATAACACCTCCAAGGTGCTTCAAGTCACTGATCTAGCTTCTGGTATCTGTAACTGTTCCTAGACGAAGAGAGGGGTTTGTGGGGAGATGGGTTGTTTTCTCCTCTGTTTGGTTCCCAGGTTCTGGCCAAGAAGGTGTACACACTCTACTCACTGGCTGTACAGCAACTCTCCAGACAGGACCACTATGACTTTGGCCTCCGGGCCCTCACCTCCCTCCTGCGCTATGCTGGCAAGAAGCGTCGCCTACAGCCAGAACTGGCTGATGAAGAGGTAGACCAAGGACATGGTCCTTGGACCTTAATTTCTATTGCCACTGGTCTTGTGTGTCTTCAGTAATGTTTTTCAGACCCTTTCTTGCCCCTAATTGAGATTCCCATCCTTGCGCCTTATACCCTGTGTTGCTTGAGTTCTACCTGTTATGTTGCTAAGGACTAACTCTGGTGTATCCATTATTCTTAGTCTCTACCTCTGAGCCCTTTGAAGAAGTACCTCATAAGAACCTAGGAACTCTCTCCTCATGCCTGAGTCTCTGTCTTTTCCCATCCAGGTTCTGCTGCTCTCAATGAGAGATATGAATATTGCCAAGCTTACTTCAGTTGATGTTCCGCTGTTCAATGCCATCGTGCAAGATCTTTTCCCCAGTACTGAGTTGCCAGTCATTGACTATGGCAAGGTATTTATTCCGTAATACTCTCCTGGCTTCATATGGGAATCTTGGAAACAGAAAACCTGGCTTCTAGGCCTTGTTCTGTTATCTACTAGCTGTGACTTTGAGTAAAACAGTAGACCTCTCTTTAGGTTTCCTTATATACAATATGATATAGACTGTTACATATTTTCTCTGACTACAGCTCCCTACCCACTGATTCACCTATTCAGGTACTTTCATGCCACATTTCTTTGACTTAATTGAAAACTTGAATCCACTGGTCTTTCCACTTTCTCAATATCCACTAACCCTCCCCTGTCTCTCCTTCTTTCTTCATTTGGGGGTTTTGAGGAACAACTGCTGAGAGCTGTTTGATATGTGGGAGCCATGGAGTAGGGGACAGGGAAAGGGATTTTAGAAAGGACAAAAATTTTTTTCTCCAGTGTTAACAATAGTCTAGATACCGTGAATGGTATCTAGAAACCACTAAAATGCTGGATAAAAACATAAAAAGACATTTTTTAATGCATTGTTTAACTGGCAAAAATTTCAGGGGATCTTGCCAGGGGAGGAAAGGCAGGAACCCTGGGAGAGGAGGTAAGTGGGCTCCAAAGATGACTTTTCCCCTGGAAATTTCTGTGAAATCAAAAGCACTGGGGATAGGAGATAAAGCAGCCCAAGTTTGAAGTTATAACAGAAAACCCAGTGTTGCATAAACCTCAGGTCATGAGGAATAATACTCCAGTAAATGGAAACCACTATTTAGAAAAGATTGTATGGAACAGAAACTTGCTTGTCTGAGTACTGGTGATGGAAAGAAGGGGCAACAATCTCCTTTGAGATTTCTTAGCCACAAGATACCTCTCAAATGGTTTATGGTCATAATTAATTTGATTATATAATAAAAAAAATCAAGTTTTGTTTTGTTTTGTTTTTTGTTTTTTGGTTTTGGTTTGGTTTTTGGTACTGGGGATTGAACCTAGGGACACTTTACCACTGCACTACATCCCCAATCTTTTTTATTTTGAGATAACATCTTGCTAATTTGGTGTGGTTGAGTTTAAAGTTGTGTTCCTCCTGTTCGACCTTCTGAGTCACTGAGATTACAGGGTGTAATCTGGAGTTCAAACTTGAATTTTAAGTAGTTCTATGTTGTTGGTGCCCCCAGGTGACTGGGAGAAGTAAAAGCAAATTATTTCTGGAGGAATGAAACATTAACTTATGCCTAAAAGAATCCCCACAGATAAAAGTTCAAGAAAATGGGCAACTTGTGGTCAAAAAACCCAAAACACACATCATGAAACAAAATACCATAAATGAAAGCTTAAAAAACAATGGGTAGCAGAATCAGATCAATGAAGACTTCAGATATTAAAACCAAAAGGTGCAGACTTTAAAAAAAAAATCTGTGTTTAGTAAGTTTAAAGAAATAAAAAAAGCAGCTCGAAACTATGAACCAGGAACAAGAGACTTGTTAACAGGTAGATTTGAAAAGGAACCAATTGTATTTCTAGAAATGAAAAATAAGATCATTGGAGAAGCAGCACCAAAAACTTCAATAGAAAGACAGGACTTTCAGGTAAAGAAAGTAGATTAAAATCCACCACAGCTACACTAAAGAAGTTTATAAGTCATACCTCAAAGGGACAGGAGGAATGAGAGAGGAGATAAATAAATGTCAGATGTAGGAAGCAAATGGGTAAGTTGTGGCTTACTTAGCAAACCTGTGAAAATTGGGGAAAATTGAGAGGCAAGCTTCAGAAGGCTGAGCATTTGTAGAATTAGGTGCCTCTGTAAGTGGGAGTAGGCTGATGTTGGAGGATCACTTGAGCCTAGGAGGTCAAGCCTAGCCTGGGCAATATGGCCAAACCCTTTCTAAAACAAACAAACAAACAAACAAAACAATAAGCAAATAAGCAAAAACTACCATTATTCTCAGAGAATGAAATACTAGTGAAATGCTATTTAAAAGGCACTATTCCAGGGCTGGGGTGGTGGCTCAGTGGTAGAGCACTTGCCTGGCACATGTGAGGCCCTGGGTTTGAACCTCAGCACCACATATAAATCAAGAAATAAAAGATCCTTCAACAATAACAAAAAATTTGTTAAAAAAAAAAAGGCACTATTCCAGAGAAAAGAGCTGAGAAAGGAGAGAGAAGATTCAAAAGCAAATCTAGGAAAGAATATCCAAATAAAGGAGTTATAAAAATGGGAACAAAGAAAATATAGGGGGTGAGATCAATAATGAAATAATTCAAGAAGACTCCCCAGAACTGAAGGACATGTTTCCAAAATGAAAGTGTCCACAAATGCATGATATGATGAACAAAAATACATCCTTATGAAAGCCCATCATTGTGAAATTTTAAAACACTAGGACAAGGACAAGATTAATACACTTCCAAAGAGGAAAAGAAAAAAGGAGTGATATGCCAAAGGTAAAAAATTAGGATGGTAGACCTGGCATTGTGGCACATGCCTCTAATCCCAGCAACTCAGGAGGCGGAGGCAAGAGGATCACAAGTTTGAGAACAGCCTCAGCAATTTATTGAGGCTCTAAGCAATTTAGAGAGACCCTGTCTCAAAAACTAGAAAGGGCTGGGGATGTGGCTCAGTGTTAAAGCACCTTAGGGTGCAATCCCCAGAACCTAAATAAATAAATAATAACCAGAATGCTAGACTTATTGATAGCAATATTAAGTTTATAAATAATCAATTACACCATCTGCAGAATTCTGGAGGAAAATTATTTCCAGCCAGGTGCACTGGCGCACACCTGTAATCCCAGCAAGTCAGGAGACTGAGGCAGGAGGATCACAAGTTCAAAGCCAGCCTCAGCAACTTAGCAAGACCCTGTCTCAAAATAAAACATAGACAGGACTGGGATGTGGCTCACTGGTTAAGCCCTTCTAGGTTTAATCCCTGATACCAAAAAAAAAAAAAAAAAAGAAAAGAAAAAGAAAATTATTTTCCACCTCAAATTCTATATCCACCTAACCCATCAAGTAGGAGGCAAGGTCAGAAACATTTTCAGACATGCTAACTCTGGAAACAACAACAAAAAATGAAACAAAGAATGCCCTCTGATGTATCCTTTCTCAGACAGCTATTAGAGAATATGCTCTGCTGAAACAGGCAGAAGCATACTATGGAAGGAGAAATATAGCACACAGGAAACAGAAGATTCAGTGTAAGACAGGCTGAGATAATGCTTGCCATGATGGTCAGTGGAGATCACAGGGTGGCAGTCATGCACAGGACGAAGAGAGAGGTCAATATAGATTGGAGCAAATCTGAAGGAGGACTTATTTAAAAAGAAAAAATTGAGCCAGGTACAGTGTCACACAACTGTAATCCCACGACTTGGGAGGCTGAGACAGGAGAATCACAAATTGGAGACCAGCTGAGGCGACTTAGTGAGGGTCTGTCTCTAAAACAAAAAAAGGTTGGGAATATAACTGAGAACTAGAATGTCCCTGGGTTCAATATCAAGTGCCACCAAAAAAAAAAAAAAAAAAAAAAAAAAAAAAAATACCTGATGTGACAAATAGTTTTGAGAGATTTAGTCAACTGGTATGATTTGGAACTGAGTAGATAAGTATATTAAAAACCAAACAAATGAAAAACAGCAGCTATTAGACTCTAGTGTGTAAAAATTTGTATAAGATAGGAAAATTAATCACATCTTGAGTGGTACACATTGTTATGTCAATACTTGGTAGAGTTTACAAGAAGCACACCTAAAACTTAAAGACAAAGGGCTAAAAAATCAAAAAATAGAAAAAGACATGTAAATATGAATCAAAAGAAAGCTAGGCCGACTTTAAGGCAAAAATCATTACTGGAAATAGAGGGTCACTACGTAATCATAAAAGGTACAATTCACTGGGAAGACATGACAATTCTATTTGGGATGCACCTAATAATATAGACTCAAAACAACTTGCAGAATTTCAAGAGGAAATAGATAAATTTACCATCATAGTGGATTTCATAACATCTTAGTAACTAATAGGTCAAGTAGACTGAAAATCATTTAGGTCATAGAAGATTTGAACAATTAACAATCTTGATTTAATTGCTATCTATATAAATGTCACTTACTATTTGAAGAAGAGCCATTTTTTTTCAAGCACACAGAATATTAGGCCAAGTAAAGGTCATAAATCTGCCTCAAAAATTTCAAAGGAATTTATTCAGGCCATATTTTCTGATCATAATAACTCTACTAATACTGGGCAAAACAGAATTTAATGAGAAGCAATATTAAAGGGGAGCTGGCTTAGTGGCATGTACCTATAATCCCAGCAACTCCAGAGATTGAGGTAGGAGGATGGCAAGTTGGAGACCACCTTGGGCAACTTAGTGAGGTCCTGTCTCAAAATAGAGAGGGCTGGGGATGTATCTTGATGGTAGAGCACCTCTAGGTACTATCCAGTCACGTGCACAAAAGATAAAGGGGAACATTGCATAGTGATAAAAGGACCAATACACAAAAAGATATAACAATGATACATTTGTATGCACTTAAATATAGTCATAAAATTTATAAAACAAAATTGACAGAACTAAAAGGAGAAATAGATAAATTCATAACCCTTATGGGAGATCTGGACATGTTCATTTTAGAAATTGATAAAACAGACAAAAAAATTCCACAAAGATAAAATTTGAATGCTTTTAACAGATTTTGACCTGACATTCATAGAACATTGTATCCAACAGTTGCAGATACACGTTTTTCTCAAAACATGGAAAGTTTGCCATAATTACCATATGCTGGTTTATTAGAGTATGTGTCATAAATTTCAAATGTTTGCAATTATACAGAGGATGATCTCTGACCACAACAGAATTAAATTAGAAATCAGTAATAAAATAGAAAAAGTCCAAATGTTTGTAAATTAGGTGATACAATCCTAAAAACTCCTGGGTCAAAGATTAAATTAAAGAATAACTAAATAAATAGAAAATGTATCGTTACACTTTTGGTATGACACTAAACATGCACACACACAAACATATCAATAAAACTAATTCTCAGATAGTGGAAGGAAGTGCTATTGGTGAGGCCCGTTAGTGATCTTTAAGATTTATGAATAAAGCCTGGTGTAGTGGCGCACACCTGTAATCTCAACCCAGAAGCAGGCAGGAGGATTGCAAGTTTGAGGCCAGCATCAGCAACTTAATGAGGCTCTAAGCAAGACCCTGTCTCAAAATAAAAATAAAAAAAAATTTTTTAAAGGGCTGGGGATGTGACCCAGTGGTGAAGCAGCCCTAGGTTCAAATCCAGCACAGGAAGGAAGGAAGGAAAGGAAGGAAAAGATGGAAGGAAGGAAGGAAGGAAAGGAGGGAGGGAGGGAGAAAGGAAGGAAGGAAGGAAGGAAGGAAGGAAGGAAGGAGGAAAGAAATACAAGTAAAGATCATGCATCTATTTGGAATTATTTGGTTGCACAAATGATTTTTAATAGTGTTATGGTATTCTGGGACTGATCCATATGGGTCATGGTTCTGTAAGCATTACTTCGTAGGTGACAATTTTTTAAAAATCAGGACTGGGGATGTAGCTCCAGGGTAGAGTGCTTTCCCAGCATGCACAAGGTCTTTGGTTTAATCCTCAGCACTGCAAACAAACAAAAACCAATTATCAGGCTCCCACCATGCTGTGAGCTCTGCTGTAGGATAAACTATTTTGTTTTCAGCTATATCCCTAGCACCCAGCACACTACTTCGTACATACTGTGGAGGCTTATTAAATATTTGTCAAATAATAATAGAAAAAAATGTGTAGAGCTATGTGTCAGACATTGTACACCCAAGGAAACTGAGGCTCAGAGAAGTGAGTTACTCAGGATCACATAACTGAAAACTGAGGAACCAGGCTGGTTGGCTCCAGGGCGCAGTGTCTTTATTCTGAGACTGGCCAGCTTCTCAGTGAATGAATAATTGCAAGAGTGTAAAGGGCCCCAGTGCTGCTTTTAATAGTTTGAACATATCCTCTTAGGAATTGAGGAAATTTGAAAGTCCTTTAGAGACCTGTCCTTTTTATTCCACTTCCTGTATTTTCCCTTCCCTCAGCTGCAAGAGGCTATCGAACAGGAGATTCGAGATATGAGCCTGCAAATCACACCATTCACCCTCACTAAGGTTTTCCAATTGTATGAAACCAAGAACTCCCGACACTCCACCATGATCGTGGGCGGTACTGGCAGTGGCAAGACTACCTCTTGGAGAATCCTGCAGGCTTCCTTGTCCTCCCTCTGCCGTGCTGGAGACCCCAACTTCAACATTGTTAGAGTATGCACTTGGGATAGTGGATCTTGGGGGTGAGAAAGCTCAGGTATGGGGGAGGGGTGCATGCCCAGGGCCAGGGAGGCCTGGGAGGAATGAGAGAGAGAAGGGACAAATGCAGGTACCTAAGAAGAGGGCTGGATATAAAGGGGGGTCTTGAGAGTTTTTTTCTACCAGCATCTCACAAACCCTTTGTGGTATCACTTTCAGGAGTTCCCTTTGAACCCCAAGGCATTGTCCCTAGGGGAGCTATACGGGGAATATGACCTGAACACTAATGAATGGACAGATGGCGTCTTGTCCAGCGTCATGCGGGCAGCATGTGCAGGTGGCCAAAGGATCATGGGGTGGGAAGAACAGATGCCTGAATCTCCTGAGGGAGTGGGGAGTGTGGGGATAGGATGTTCCACTGGGGAAGAGAAGTATGGGGGAATGTTGAAGTATGAGGAAACGAGGGAGGAGGGAGAGCAAGGGAAGAGTCTTCTACATCAGTCCTTATCATCCACCTGCTACTAAGATGAGAAACCTGATGAGAAGTGGATCCTTTTTGATGGCCCTGTGGACACACTGTGGATCGAGAGCATGAACTCCGTCATGGATGACAACAAAGTGTTGACCCTCATTAATGGAGAGCGTATTGCAATGCCTGAGCAGGTAGGGGGATGTAGTCCTGCCTAGGCCCTGCCTGGGAGACAGTGGAGGGCAGGAAGAGGGGGTGGGAGTAGACCAGAATCCTAAGAGAAGTGTAAATTCCACAGGGGAGAGCTGGGGAAGAGGAGGCCTGAACTCAGAGAAAGCTGTGACTAAAGAAAAAATGCTTTGCTTAGGCTGGGGGTGTAGCTCAGTGGTAGAGTACTGGTCTAGCATGCCTAAGGCCCTACCATGGATGTCAGGAACAATTTTACAGAAAAGAACTTTGTGTACAGAACTTTGTGTACAGAAGCACTGTGTAGACTTTGATCCTCCTTAGCCTTGTTTCCACTGATCTAAAAGGCATGATGTTTGTTGTGCACCCTGGTTATGAGTTCATGGGCTGTCACACTCACCCTCTTCCACAAGCAAGCCAGAGTGATTTTTCCTAAGGATAAGCTGGAATAATCTCAAATTTTTTTTAAGAAAGTAAATCTCTTATGAACCTCAGGTCTTTATTCTTCTTGGCATACTTTAGTAGAGACAAACCTTAGGACATCAGGGTTCTGGGGTGGGTTTTTTTTTTTTTTTTTTAAACTTCTAATGGGGGAGTCAGAGGAAGATGGGTTTCTGACCAAAGTGTACCCTTAGGTGTCTCTCCTATTTGAAGTGGAGAACTTGGCAGTGGCCTCTCCAGCTACTGTCTCTCGCTGTGGGATGGTCTACACCGACTATGTTGACCTGGGCTGGAAACCCTATGTTCAGTCATGGCTAGAGAAGAGGCCAAAGGTATAAGGGAACTGAGGAGAGGGAAAGTGACAAGGGCAGCCTATGGGACATAAGAGTGAATAAATAGAGTCCCTTCTTATTCACCTCCAGATTGAGGTAGAGCCACTTCAACGCATGTTTGAAAAATTCATCAACAAGATACTGGTCTTTAAGAAGGACAATTGCAATGAGCTGGTGCCCCTACCAGAGTACAGTGGCATCATCTCCCTTTGCAAACTGTACTCAGCCCTGGCCACATCTGAGAATGGGGTAAGGAGTGGACCCAGACCAGGGCAGCAGCAGGAGAAAGGACTCAACCTTATGTGGATAACTTCAGTTTGAGCACCAGGCTTGAGTGGAGCAGAGACTCCAAGGGGAGGCCTCATGGATGACCATGGAGGAAGGGAGGGGTGTTTGTGCATGTGGGCAGGTGGGATTATTCTGAAACCAAATACAGCATTTGGTATTTGGACAGCATCAGCTATAATTTTAAGCAACTTCATTTAGAGCCTCCTGTCAAGCCAGGCCCAATGACACATGCCTGTAATCCCAGCAACTCAGGAGGCTGAGGCAGGAGGATTGCAAGTTCCAGACCAGCCTAGTTAATTTAACAAGATCCTGTCTCAAAACAAAAAGTGAAAATTGCTGGGGAGGTAGCTTAGTAGTAGAACACCCCTGGGTTCAATCCCCAGTACCAAAGAAGTAAATAAATTAAAAAGTTCACCATACAAATCCATAGTATCCACAGAAAATGTGGTATTTAAAAATGGATTATGTTATATACAATATGCATGGTAAATCAACATCATGTTTTTGGGTTCTGTATTGCTATACGTAGATTTATTTCATTGCTTTAACTGCTATGTACTATTCTACAATAGAACCTTGTGTCTTATTTTTCCATACCTTTCCTGGTGAATATTTAGGTCATTCCCATATTTTTACAATTGCAAACAAGCTACCACACATGTCCCTGGTTCTGTCTCCTTGAACACCCATGAATGCTTCTCCAGTGCAGGCTTGGTATGGTCAGATGACAATTGTGTTGTTATGACTTGTCACAGAAGAAGCTCCAGGAAACTGGGGAACTGTAGGAAGTTTCAGGTTTATCTAAAATCTTTCAGTAGTTGTAGATTAATATACACATTTGGAAGACAACATGTGGTTTTCCAACTAGAACCCAGAATGGAGGAAGGCTGTAGGCCTTGGTGATGATCCCTCCATCTCTTATAGGAGTGTCTTCTTCTCTTCTTCCATTCAGATGAACCCAGCTGATGGTGAAAACTATGTGAGTATGGTAGAGATGACTTTTGTGTTCAGCATGATCTGGTCTGTGTGTGCCTCTGTGGATGAGGAGGGCCGCAAGAAGATTGACAGCTACCTCCGGGAAATTGAGGGTTCCTTTCCCAATAAGGTCAGTGCCCTCAAACCCAGCTGTCCTATTTGTCCTGTTGTTACAGAACCCACTAACATTCCTGATCCTCAGACTCTGCCTGATTTTCTGACTGTGGACCAGCTCTCTTTCCCTCTGCTCCTGAGCATTCTGTGAGCCATGTCTCTGGGCTGGGGAGGACTGAAGGAAGGCTTTGGTAACCAGACATACATGCCCTCCTTAGGACACAGTGTATGAGTATTTTGTGAACCCCAAGATGCGGAGTTGGACATCATTTGAGGAGAAGCTCCCTAAGAGTTGGCGCTATGCTCCAAAGTAAGAGCAGGGTCTGGAGTATGCAGAGGGTCCCTGGGCTGCAGTTGGTGAGAGATGTTGCAAGGGTGATGGGGTCTAGAAGCAACAGTGAACTATAAAAAGGAAAGGGTGGATTCCAGAGAAGAGATGACTCTTGGGTATAGGAAGCAGGATCTTGAGAACTTGGGATGGGGTCTTTAGGGAAGATTCCCCCTCTCCAGGCCCCACAGGAGGCAGGATTAGTGACTAGACCATGGTGACACTGGAGGAATGTAAACAAACAACTTGGGAGAAGAATGGAATGGGAGTTACAAAGGAGTGGACAATGATCCCTGAGACACAGTTCCCATTTTTTTGCTAGTACCCCTTTCTATAAGATCATGGTACCCACCGTTGACACTGTTCGTTACAATTACCTGGTAAGCACCTTGGTGGCCAATCAGAATCCTGTTCTGCTGGTGGGTCCTGTGGGCACTGGGAAGACCTCCATAGCCCAGAGTGTTCTGCAGTCCTTGCCCTCCAGCCAGTGGACGGTGCTCATTGTCAACATGTCTGCACAGGTATGTTGGGGACCTTACTCAGGCCACCAGCTCCCTGAGTTCTCCTGCCTTCTGCTTTTCCCTGGGATTCAATTGCCTGGTTGATACTTTTCTTTGACCCCATTTTTCTCTTGGAGGATCCAAGCAACCATTTTGTGCCTTTTCCACCAGACCACATCCAACAATGTGCAGAGCATCATTGAGAGTAGGGTGGAGAAGCGAACCAAGGGTGTCTATGTGCCATTTGGGGGCAAAAGCATGATCACCTTTATGGATGAACTAAATATGCCAGCTAAGGACACTTTTGGGTCCCAGCCACCCCTGGAGCTGATTCGCCTCTGGATTGACTATGGCTTCTGGTATGATCGCACGAAACAGACCATCAAGTACATTCGAGTAAGTATCCGAGAAATTGTTCTCAGGTCTTTGTTCCCTCCTGTGACAGGCTCAGTCTCCACTCCCTGGGACCCCAGGCTCTACTCCTATAACCCTATATTCCTTCCTACACAGGAGTACCCTGCATTTTCTCCCATGAAATTTTGAGCATCTTATTTGTTTCTCCTCTTTAATCAATCAGTTCTGATTTTGGGGGTGCCCATCTACCTGGCACTCTGGGTCAAATATCTGTCTAATAATATATTAATGTGTTTCTGAGAGAGAACACACACATCCACCTCCCCAAGCCCCCACATGTGTGTGTGTGTGTGTGTGTGTGTGTGTGTGTAGATATATACAATTTTAAAACAAAAAAAAGAGAAGATCTATAAAATACGATGAAAAAATTTTATTTACCTGAATTTTGTAATTTGGGTATATGGATTTTAATGATGAAATAAAGGAAATACATTATTTTAATAATTATAAAAGAAAATTTGCCCAGCCCCTTCTTTCTTTTCATCTTTCCTGTCCATATTACTCCATGTTTCTCCTTCCTTACTCTGTCCCTGTCCCTCTCCCCTCAGTTTCCTATCTTCTTTCCCACTCCTTTTTCATTCTCCCTATTCTGCTTTTTCTTTTTGGTTATTTAAATTTAAAAAGTTTTAATTGACACATAATAATTATACATATTAATAGGGTAGAGTGTGACATTTCAATATTTATATACAATGTATAATGATCAGATCAGGGAAGTTGGCACATCCACTACCTCAAACATTTATCATGTGCATTGGAAACATTTAAAATCCTCTGTCCTAGCTATTTTGAAGCACCCTCCCTATTTCTGTGCCTTAGCTCATCCTGTCTTCCCCCTGTCTCTGCCCCATCTTGTCTTTGTTGTGTAGGACATGTTCCTGATGGCTGCTATGGGCCCTCCTGGCGGTGGACGGACTGTCATCTCCCCAAGGCTACAGAGTCGTTTCAACATTATCAACATGACCTTTCCCACAGTAAGGCCATAGCGGAGGCCACCATAAGGGGGGCTGTACAGTGTAAAACTGTTCCTGTACCAGAGAATGAAGGGGCAGGTCAAGGAGGGGGCCGAGGGGCTCTGAGCAGAGTTGCATTTAGGTGGGCGAGGCTATCTGTTAGCCCTTGCTGGTCCCAGGAACCAGGAGAGCTATAGGATGGAGTGTGGCTGCTGCCTCTGGAGTATGGATCCTTGTGTTCCTCTCTGCCTGGCGGCCCATATAGACCAAGGAAGGTAGATCCTGCAAAGCTGAGAGCTGAAAGCAGTGCAGGATTAGGGCAAGGCATGAGGTAGGTGAGGCACTTGCTTCAATGTAGAATTTAAGGGGCATCAAAACAAACAAACAAAAAGTAAGCCTCAAGAGAAATGACATTTAACGCAAAGTATATATGTGTGTGTATTTTGTACTGGGAATTGAACCCAGGGTTGCTACCACTGAGCCGCATCTCCAGTCTTTTTTATTTTTTATTTTGAAATGGTCTCGCAAAATTGCCTAGGCTGGCCTTGAACTTGTGATTCTCCTGCCTCAGCATTCTGGGATTATAGGAGTGTGCTACCATGTCTGTCTGTCTGTCTCTCTCTATTTATTTATTTATTTAAAAAATTTTTTTCAGTTGTAGATAGACAGCAATATCTTTATCTTATTTATTTTTATGTGGTGCTGAGGATCAAACCCAGGGCCTCATGCATGTGAGGCAAGTGCTCCACTGCTAAGCCCCAGCCCCAGCCCATCTGGCAATATTTTTTTTTTTGTATGCTGATAGACCTTTATTTTTATTCTTTTATTTATATGCGGTGCTAGAAATTGAACCCAGTGCCTTACATCTGCCAGGCAAGTGCTCTACCACTGAGCCACAACCCCAGCCCTGGCAATATTTTTTAAAACATTAAAATTAATGACAAAAATTCATGATGAAGATACTGAAATTTTATATTTACACAGGATCAGCCCAGTATAGTACTGAGCCATAGTGGAGCCCGAGGTAAAAGGAGAAATCAATAAAACTGCTGTAGTCTTTATTTAGAAGATTTGTATTTATTCCTTATGGATATTTTGCATAATTTTTGATTTTCGAATATTGTAATACATCCCCCCCCCCCCCGTCTCTGTCTCTCTCTCGGTGTGTATGTTGCTGGGTATCAAACCCAGGGCCTTGGACATGCTAAGCAGGCACTCTACCACTGAGCTATACCCTTAGTCCCAAATTTATTTCTCTTGATTTCAGAGTTCTAATTTCCTTTTTCTTTACTATTTTTTTTTTTTTGGCGCCCCCTTAAATTCTGCCCATAAAGCAAGCTGTGCACTGCCTCACCCTGCTCTGACCCTGGCTAAGAGGCCAGGAGCCTTGGAAATTGAGTCTGAGGCCTCTTTCTAGGAGTCCCAGATCATCCGCATATTTGGCACCATGATCAACCAGAAACTTCAGGACTTTGAAGAAGAGGTGAAACCCATTGGGAATGTGGTGACAGAGGCCACCTTGGACGTGTACAATACAGTGGTACAGCGCTTTCTGCCCACACCTGCCAAGATTCATTACCTCTTCAACCTTCGAGACATCTCCAAGGTGAACATGGGTCTGACCTGGCCTTTTTTGCCTCCTTGGAAGCATCTTTTCTCAAAAGCCTTAGAATCCATAGCAAACTGCACACCCAAAGCCTTACCTCCAAAACTCCTGCAGGGACTCTGTTTCCTCCCTCTACCTCAACAGTCGCTTCTCTTCCTTAGGTATTCCAGGGCATGCTTAGAGCCAACAAGGACTTCCATGATACCAAGTCCAGCATCACACGACTCTGGATTCATGAATGTTTCAGGTGACAGGAGTGTGTCTAGACCAGATTCAGTCTTCCTCAACCGTGCTCCTAACCTTACCCTCCTTCTCCCCTGGCCCATCTCTCTCTTCCCCAGAACGATTCTTCTCCTTAGTCTCAGATCTGATCCCAATTGCCTCCCAACAGAGTCTTCTCTGATCGATTGGTTGATGCGACAGACATGGAAGCCTTTGTGGGCATCATAAGTGACAAACTTGGCTCCTTCTTTGACCTTACATTTCATAATCTCTGTCCCAACAAACGTCCTCCCATCTTTGGTGAGCTGGGAGCTGTGACTGTTGTAGGACTATGATTCTCAGGAGGTTAGGGTTGGAAGGAGGGTCACAGGACATGAAGTCCTGATGCTGAGGACCCTTAGGGGAGCTCTGGGGAGGACCAGACACTGGAGACTGATGCCCCCTCTTCCCTTGCACAGGGGACTTCCTGAAGGAGCCCAAGGTATATGAAGACCTGACAGATCTGACAGTACTAAAGACAGCCATGGAGACAGCACTAAATGATTACAATCTGTCCCCCTCTGTTGTGCCAATGCAGCTAGTGCTCTTCCGAGAGGCCATTGAACACAGTGAGCATTTGCTACTCCCAGTCCCTCCTCCACCATCCCAATTATAGGGAATTTCTAAGAAAATAGATTTTCCCTCCCATGTCTCTCCTAAACTGGGTCCCAAAAGTTGTCCTGCTTTCTGGCCCCAAATGACCTTGTGTCGATAGGTGTTTCATGCACAAAGAGAAGGTTAAAAGTTTGAGTTGCTCTCTGGGCATTCTCAGCCCTCCTGGTGCATCCACTTAAGTTTCATGTTTTTTTTATCCCTTGCCAGGGGCTTGGAGGTCCTCTGAGTTTTTCAGTCAATTCATTACCTTTACCTTGGTCCTCAGTCACACGGATCGTGCGGGTGATTGGACAGCCTCGGGGCAACATGCTCTTGGTGGGCATTGGGGGCAGTGGACGCCAGAGTCTAGCCCGCTTGGCCTCATCCATCTGCGATTATGACACCTTCCAGATTGAGGTCACCAAACATTATCGGAAGCAAGAGTTCCGAGATGGTACTGAACAGCTGGGTTTCTGAAACAGAGGAGGGTTGGGGCTTGGAGTGAAAAATGAGATGCTTCAGTACTTGCAATGACAAGGCAGGAGAGAGGAAAGCCAGAGAGTGAGATGCATCTGGCTTGAGTGTGTTGGGTACAGGACAGTGTTGCATGTGCTGTGGGCTGGGGGAGGGTTCCTGAATCTCAGAAGAGAAACCAAGGGCAGAATAGTGAATCTGAAGTGAGTCTGGTTTCTCTTCTTTTCTCCTTCTCTCATCTGGCTAGATATCAAGTGTCTGTATCGCCAGGCTGGGATAGAGCTCAAGACCACATCCTTCCTTTTTGTGGACACCCAAATTGCTGACGAATCCTTCCTAGAGGATATAAACAACATCCTCAGCTCAGGGGAGGTCCCCAATCTCTACAAGGCTGATGAATTTGAGGAGGTATGATTCCTTCCACACCAGTTGGTTTTTTGGCCTTTCTAATTAACACCTGAGGAACCATAGATCCAGAATATCTTCTGGCACCCCCACCATCCCCGGGAGATTTAAGGACAGTTCCTCTTCAGTCATCTTCCCTCCAGGGAGTGATAACTGGGCAGGGCTACTTTAAACCTCACTCCTGGTCAGTACAGCCTAAACTGCTGCCTACTGATGCTGTTATGGGAATTTCAGCCCTTTAATTCTGTGTGGCTTCTCCAGATCCAGACGCACATCATAGATCAGGCCCGGGCAGAGCAAGTGCCTGAGTCCTCAGACAGCCTCTTCGCCTACTTCATCGAGCGTGTGCGGAACAACCTGCACATTGTGCTCTGCCTCAGCCCTGTGGGGGACCCCTTCAGGTGATTTCTCTTATAACCTTCTTCTATGGCCCGTAGGGCTCCTCATGTGGTCCCCTCCCCATTTTGGCCTTCCATGCCTTCTGGAAGTTAATGTCATGAATAGCAGTGTTGCTTTCCCACCTGGCTCTGCCCCATCTCCTTCCCATAGACTGTGCCTTCTTTTAGGAAATCCCCATGGCCCAAATGGAAGTCATCCATCTCTTTGGTTGTGGCTGGAGTTTATACTTTTGGTTGGTGATATAAAAATTTAAAAAAAAATTTTTTTTGATTAGTTGTTTTCATGTTTAAGTGTGTGTGTGTGTGTGTGTGTGCTTAAAAACACACACATTGCCAGGCATAGTGGTGCACACCTGTAATTCCAGTGACTTAAGAGACTGAGACAGGAGGGTTGAAAATTCTAGGCCTGGCTCAGCAACTTAGCGAGGCCCTGTCTCAAAATAAAAATAAAAAGGTCTGGGGATGTAACTCAGTGGTAAAGCACCCCTGGGTCCAATCCCCAGTAGAAAGAAGGAAAGAGAGGGAGAGGGAGAGGGAGAGAAGAAAGAAAGAAAAGAAAGAAAGACAAATACATGTATAGAAAGATAATTTGGGTTACCATTTTTTGTTTTTCTTTTATTTTGCAGCAGTATGTATGTATGTATGTATGTATGTCTGTATGTATATATGTATTGGTACTGGGGATTGAATCCAGAGGTGCTCTCCTACTGAGCCACATCCCCAGATTTTTTTATTTTTACTTTGAGACAGGGTCTTACTAAGTTGCTGAGGCTGGCCTTGAACTTGAAATTCTCCTGCCTCAGCTTCCTGGGTCATAGGGATTGTAGGCATGTGCCACTGTGCCTTGTCCATTGTTGATTTTAATATTATGGCATATGGTATAGTTATCATATGCTAGGAGCTATGCTAAGCATTTTACATGTTTTACTTCATTGAATTCCCCAACAACCTTAGTTTGTATTGTTATGTCCCTTATAGCAATGAGCAAAGCAATGTTCAAAAAGGCTGGATAAATATTTGTTCAAGATCCACACCTTAGAAGTGTGGATCCAGAACTTTCTGACCCCAGAGTCGGTTTCTTTCTTCTTCTTTTTTGGTAGTGGGAATTTAACCCGGGGTCAGTCTACCACTGAGCTACATCCCCAGCCCTTTTTTATTTTTTATTTTGAGACAGGATCTCCCTAAGTTGCTTAGGGCTTTTCTGAATTGCTGAGGTTGGCCTTGAACTTGCAATTTTCCTGTCTCAGCTTCCTGAGTCACTGGGATTACAGGTGTGTGTCGCTGCACCTGGCTCAGAGCCTGTTTCTAAATGCTATGCTGGACTAGCTCTAAGGGGACCAAATTTGCAAGAGGATGGGGTGTTTAAAAAGTTCCTGGAAAGCAGGGGGATGCTCTTCAGCTTTAAAGATAGGAACTGGAGGCTACATTGGGAATAGGCTTCATTGTCTCTTTAAACCCTTCCACAGGAACTGGATCCGCCAGTACCCAGCCTTGGTGAATGGTACAACCATCAACTGGTTCTCAGAATGGCCCCAAGAGGCCCTGCTAGAGGTGGCTGAGAAGTACCTTGTGGGAGTGGACCTGGGGACACAAGAGAATGTGAGCCTCTCCTCCACATCACGCCTCGGACCTGCCTCCCACTTCCTTTCTATCTCCTTTATCTTTCATTCTCTGTCTTTGGCCTCAGATCCACAGGAAGGTGGCCTGGATCTTTGTCACTATGCACTGGTCAGTGGCTCGGTACTCTCAGAAGATGCTGTTGCAACTGCGGAGATACAACTATGTCACCCCCACCAACTACCTGGAACTGGTGTCTGGATATAAGAAGTATGAAGAAGAGCAGTGGGTGGAGGGCCAGGAATGTGGTGTCTTAGGAAGGAAACTGATGAAATGGTGTTATGGGAAATATTCAGGAACTGACCAAGGGGACAGGCTTGGGGACCTGGGTGCTAAGGTGGGATGGTCAGATGCAAAGGGTCTTAGTTCTGCCCCAGAAGTTAATGAGAAAGAGTTGGAGCTTAGGTGGGAGAGTCTGTCACTGGAGTGCCCTGATCATGCTCCCCAGGCTATGAACCTTCTCCACATCCTCTCTGCCCTTATTTTCTGAATGATATTTTTCTTTTTCTGATCATAATGTGATTGGAACATTGCTGTGATATACTTAGTCTTTTCATCTCTGCCTTTGATGTCTTCTAGGCTTGCTGCCTGTATGGGACAGAAAAAAAACAAAAACAAAGTATGTTCCCTCCTCCTACACTCAACACAGTACTTTACAGCTAACACTGGATGTGCATTGTGTTTCCCCCACATACCACACAGTTTTCTAGTGGATACTGACTGGGTGTCTTACTACCCAGTTCAATTTTGTCACTGTCTACTTGCAGTTAGAGTCAGATCCCACAGGTTAAGGGGTCAGTCCCCCGAGACCGCTCCCCACTTCATGTGCCAGTCCCAAGCCCCAGGTTGTTTTCACCTGTGCTTCTTCCCAGCTAACTCTAAATCATGGCTTCCCATGATCTCCTAGAGTGGCTCATAGAACTCAGAGAAACATTTACTGTTGCCAGTTTGTTATAGAGGATATTTTTTCTCATAGTTCTATTGGTACATTATAATTAAACATGATACAAAGGATATTTTAAAGGATACAGATGAACATAGGGTGAAGTTCCTAAGGAATTCAAGCAGAGGAGCTTCTGTCCACACCCAGTACAGGGATGTTCACTAACCTGAAGGCTCTCTGAGCCTTCCCTTTTGGGTTTTATGGAGGCTTCAATACATAGGCAGGACCAATGAACTCAAGGGCCACTGCTGATCATCTCGACCTTCAGCCCCTCTCCACCTGGAGGTCAGGGGGTGGGGCTGGAAGTTCCAACCCTCTAATCACAGGATTGATTCCCAGGTAGCCAGTCCCTAACCTGAGGCTATCCAAGAGCCCTCAGTTCATCTCACTAACATACAAAAGACACATTACATTGAAGATTCCAAGGGTTTTAGAAGCTGTGTGCCATGTGGACCATATGTATGTTCCATATATATGTTCTTCATATATATATGTGTGTGTGTGTGTGTGTGTATATATATATATATATATATATATACACACACACATGAACCTATCCGAAGGGGGCAGTTGTTCCTCACTCCAACCTGGCATTTCCTATGGAAATGAATGGGAGCCCAGGATTGCCACCATTTCTGATGTTTAAACAGAATCTGGATTTTTCTAAGTCTCCAAGGTTTCAAATGTGAACAACTCATTCAGAAAATGAGTTGTTTTTAAAGCACGATTTTATACCACAATATTTTAAAGCACAATATTATACCAAAGTTCCCACCAGTTTTATATTTATTCATTAAGTTGCTGAGTGTCTTTTCATATACATAGCACAACAATAATTTGCTCTGATGAATATGATAAATGTAAATCCATTCTTTGGATTTAATATTTTAATCAAGGTGAAAAAAAAGCCTTTTTTTTTTTTTTTTTTTTTTTTTTTTGAGGTACTGGGATTTAACCCAGGAGTGCTTTACCACTGAGCTATACCTCCCAACCTGTTTTTATTTCAAGACAGGGTTTCTCTAAGTTGCTGAGTCTGGCCTTAAACTTGGAATCCTCCTGCCTTAGCCTCTAGCTCGTATATTTTTGAGCACCTACTATATGTTAGGCACTACGTTAGATACTTATAATATGCCAATGACCCCTGCCTTCACTGGGACATAGGCTGACATTCTACCTTCTGTTTTCTATTTGTTATTCACTGTGATTAGCCCTTTGACTACATTTTCTCACTTAGTCCAGAGAACATCCAGGAAGTTCTTTCTTTTTTTTTTTTTGCCTGTTAAAAATTTTCTGAATGAGTTGTTCACATTTGAAACCTTGGAGACTTAGAAAAATCCAGATTCTGTTTAAACATCAGAAATGGTGGCAATCCTGGGCTCCCATTCATTTCCATAGGAAATGCCAGGTTGGAGTGAGGAACAACTTGCCCCCTTCGGACAGGTTCATGTTTTCTGATTCACTGCAGCCCACTTGTCTACTGCATAGTGGGGAACAGTGGGAGATTCTCAAGGAGAAAAAGTGGTGTGATGGAAATTTTCTTTAACAGACTGATTTTCAAAGTGGTGTATAGAATAAATCAGAGGACAAGGAGAATGATCAATTGGGACGCTGTTGGCAACCATCCAGGCAGGAAATGATAAGAAATAGGGTAGTGGGGTGGTAGTGGAAACAGAATAGTAAACAGACACAGAGGGAAGGAAGATTATGTAGATGCCAACTTCCTGGGAGTCCAGCCTCTCCACACACCTTATCCTGCTCTCTCCCCCAGGCTGCTGGGAGAAAAAAGGCAGGAGCTGCTAGACCAAATCAATAAGTTGCACACAGGACTGTTTAAGATTGATGAAACTAGGCAAAAGGTGGAAGTGATGTCCTTGGAGCTGGAGGAGGCCAAGAAAAAGGTGGCCGAGTTCCAGAAGCAGTGCGAGGAGTACCTGGTCATCATTGTGCAACAGAAGAGGGAAGCAGATGAACAGCAAAAGGTCCCAGCCCTGCCCCTTATGCCCCACTCCTCCAGGGTCCTCTGGAAAGAGGCTTCCAAGTCCCCATCAGTTGCTGCATTAGGAAAAACTCTTTCCACTTCTCCAATTTTGTTTAGCTTTCTCTTTCATCCTTCCTGCACTGTTCCTCCCACCTTTCCCCAAAGCAAAGACAAAACCCTCTTGTTCTCTTTTCATCCTTAGGCTGTAACAGCCCACAGTGAGAAGATCGCTATTGAGGAAGTCAAGTGTCAAGCACTGGCTGACAATGCCCAGAAAGATCTAGAGGAGGCATTGCCTGCTCTGGAAGAGGCCATGCGGGTACCAGGGGCTATTGCCAGGATGGGTGCTGGGAATGGGAATAGGGGCTGGCCTTTGTCTCAGTCCCTGGGAAAGTAGGAAGAAGTGGTACCTCAGCTAGGCCCTGCATCTTACTGCCTGAGTTGACTCTGACCCAGATCCCTGAATGAATCCCTTTTCCCAGGCCCTGGAATCTCTGAACAAGAAGGATATAGGGGAGATCAAGTCTTATGGACGGCCCCCTGCCCAAGTGGAGATAGTGATGCAAGCAGTCATGATTCTTCGGGGCAATGAGCCCACATGGGCGGAGGCCAAGCGGCAGCTAGGTAAGCTAGGGAGCCATGAGGCAATTGGCTTCTGTTCACCCAGTGTTCATTTATCCACTGCTGTGCATGAGACACTCACAAAGAGCAATAAATGAGGCATACTGACCTTCAAGAACATAAAGCCTAGGAGGAAAAAGAAGGTGTAAATATCAGTTAGGATGCTTTGGTTGTAAGTAAAAGAAACAGCTATTGGGGCTGGGGTTGTGGCTTGGTGGTGGAATGCTTGCCTCGTGTGGGTGAAGCACTGAGTTCGATTCTCAGCACCACATGTAAGTAAATGACTAAAATAAAGGTCCATCAACAACTAAAAAAATTACACACACACACACACACACACACACACACACATACATAATACATATATATAAAAGATATAGGAATGTATTGCAGAATCTAAGGAAAGAAATGTCTTCAGCACCCCTCCCCAACCCCAAGGGGACAAGAATCAGGAAAGGGGAAACAGATTCTTTATTTCAGTGGTTTGCTCTGCCCTGGAAGAAAATGCAAACCATATAGAAAGAATGGTGTGTAGGCCTGAGTGTGTTAAAGGTAAGTGATGGGAGATAAGGCTGGGAAGACTGTGTTGGCCCCAGGGGCTGAAAGGTTACTAGAAACGGGAGCAAGGTTGGAGAGGTGAACTAGGGAGGAGGTCAGATATCTTGGCCTAGAGCACTGAGCCCAGGAGAAGCCTGGTTGAGCCTAACCAGTGGCAGTGAAGCGTGACAATGAGGACAAGGCTAGGCCCCCTGGCTGTGACCCCTACATCTGTCATCCACAGGAGAACAGAACTTCATCAAGTCACTGATCCACTTTGATAAAGACAATATCTCAGATAAAGTGCTGAAGAAGATTGGGGCCTACTGTGCCCAGCCTGACTTCCAGCCTGATATCATTGGCCGTGTTTCCTCAGCTGCCAAGTCCCTTTGCATGTGGGTGCGGGCCATGGAGGTGAGCAGTGGCTGAGGTGGCTGGAGGCAGTGGAGGCAGGCCTGGAGAAAGCTGGGGGAGCGGCTGCCTCCCTCTGAGCGAGAGGGTTGGTGAGTGGGTGACCCTCACAGCCTGATTCTCTCCCTACAGCTCTATGGGCGGCTGTATAGGGTGGTGGAGCCCAAGAGGATCCGAATGAATGCCGCCATGGCCCAACTTCAGGAGAAGCAAGCAGCCCTTGCTGAGGCCCAGGAGAAGCTGCGGGAGGTGAGCCCAACTCCTTTTTTTTTCCACAGGTGTCCCCCACTCTGATTTCAGGAACACTTCCCCCACCTGATTCCATCCCCTCTTTGCCCTGTGTTTTTCCATCCTGCCTCCCTCCCACTATATGTCCCGTTAGATTGGGCTGCCTCTGGCTCAGAAAGCTGAGCCAATTATAGTGTTGTAAAGGTTCAAAGGGCACTGTCACCCAGAAAGTCTTTCCAGAGATCCACTTGGAATTGCTGATCTTTGTCACAGTGTTTGGAGATGGGTCCTGGGTTACTGATTGATAAATTCTGTGTGGAAAATTGGTCTTTGCCAAGAGAATGGACAAGGGGTGAGTGGAGAAGGGAGAGAGAGAGAGAGAGAGAGAGAGAGGGGGGGGGGGGGGGGGAGAGGAGAGAGGAGAGAGAGACAGAAACAGTACCATTGTGCTTGGGTGGGGATGGGGCTATCCCAAATGTTAAGAGGATTAGACATCCCTGATGGTGATTTCCTACAAGATGTACAAACAAGTAACTTGCAGAATGGTCAAATGGTATTATCAAAGTAATTCAAGCCTGGTGTGATGGTGCACAGCTGTAATCCCAACCACTTGGGAGGCTTGGGCAGGAGGATCCCAAGTTCAAGGCCAGTCTGGACAACTTAGCAAGACACTGTCCTAAGATTAAAAAAGAAAAGAAGAGAAGAGAAGAGGAGAGGAGAGGAGAGGAGAAGAGAGGAGAGAAGGGAAGAGAAGGAAAGGAAAGGAAAGGAAAAAGAAAGAACCAGGGATATAGCTCTGGGTAGAACACTTGTCTAGTATGTGTGAGGTCCTGGGTTCCAGTCTCAGCACCACCAAAACAAACAAACAAAATGTAAATAAAAAGCCCTCAGAATTCTGCCAGTCTAGCACACGATTTTTCTGCTGTTGATTTAGTAGATAATACAACTATATCCCTAAAGTAATACAGCCACATGTTCTGAAATTCAAAAGGTACAAAAGAATATCTGATAAGAAGTCTCCTTTCCACCTTCTGCTTTGTAGGACCCACAAAGCAACTGATATTACAAATTCTTATTCCAAAGGTGCCTAAGCTTATATAAATAAATACATATATTTAATTTTTTTATACTATACACATTGGTCCAAACCTTCCTATCTTATTTACCTATAAACTGAAGATTTGTTTCATATCAGCATATTATAGAGTTTCTGTTTCTTTTCATTGCTGCATGATATTTCAGTGGGTAGCTACACCATCATTTATGTAACCATTCCCCCTTTGATGGACAAGTTTACAATCTTTTGACCTTCACTAATCCTCTAATTTTGTTGATGTTATCTCTATATAGACATTTAAAAATATTTTTTGTTGTAGATGGACACAATACCTTTATTTTATTTATTTTTATACAGTGGTAAGTATCAAACCCAGTGCCTCACAGGTGCTAGGCAAGCAGTCCACCACTGAGCCACAACCCCAGTCCTTATATAAAGATTTAAAGTTTTTGTATACTGGAAGCTGGTCATACAACTTCAAAATACTTCATCCAAAACATTTGGAAAACATCCAGGTCCAACTCTCTCAAATGGGATGGTAAGCCCGAGTTTTAGTGAAACTAAGCACCTTGCCCAGGTGCTTTCCTGACAGAGTGGTGGTTAAGACCCCATGTTTCCAACTCCATGCCATACTGCCCAGGGTTTCTTCCTGTCTTTTATTGCCATAGGAGTCTTTACTGTCAAAAGTAGAACTGTCCTTCAGGCCTCTTCTGGTTCTGCCTATGCAGAGAACCCAACCAGGCCAGGTGACCGGGCTTCTGTGTATACATGCTTCTCCATTGCTCCATTCCTGCTGACATAGACCTCTCCCCACTTCTCATGAAACCTACACTCTTTTCATTCTTTTCTGAGATTAAATAGTCACAGATGTGGCAATCCATTTTGAAAGTTTTCTTGTTCCTGGCCTAAGTAATTAGGGGTTGTTCCCTTTACATGTGAAAAAATGAGACCTCTGAAGTAAACTGCCAACAATTCATTCCATTGGACAAGCACTTACAGAGCACTCAATGTTAGGTCACTTGGTGGAGAATCCATACATATCCAAGAATCCCTAATTGATAAGAGTATGCAGACAGGAGAGCTGGGTGCAGTGGCATGTACCTGTGGTCCCAGCTACTTGGGAGGCCGAGGCAGGAGGATCACTTGAACTCAGGGATTCAAGGTCAGCCTGGGCAACATAGCAAAACCTCATCTCAAAACAAAATAAAACAAAACAAAAAGAGTAGACAGACAGAGAACCAAATGTTCTTCCTGTTACTGATAAAGGCTGTGCATTTTAAGAACCAAATGCATCTTTTAGCAGAACCTCAGATCTAGGACTGTGCCAATACTGGAGCCCCACCCCAGGCCCAATAAGTATTAATCCCTGGTAGAGCCTGGGAATCTGCATTTCAAGTGCTTCCCTGTTAGAGCCAACCAGGAATGGAAAAGCCAGTACATAGTGCTAGGGCGCCACTATATTGCTTATCAATGCCAGTCCTGAATAAACAGTCTTAGTTATTATTTACTTGTTTGGGATCATGAAAATATCTCTTATCCAAGTCCAATTTTTAAAAAATAATTCAATCCTTTATTTTAGCTGCATGACACTTTATAGAACTACTCTCACTTGTTGTTTTACCAAACCTGTTGGACCTTCTGGCTGTGAGGATCTCACAGAGATACAAGCTCATAGGCTTTGCTTCAATCTGCAAAGACTACCATACTTGGGAGCTGAAAGAATTGTGTTTATTACAGAGTCTGAGGGTATGTGTGTGGCAAGGTTCCCATCTGCATTCTTTATAGCAGTGCTCCCCTGTTAAGGTTCAAAGTCTTCTCTTTGAATAAATAATAAACCTTCAACTTCATGAAGGTAGTAAGTCTTGGTTACATGCTAAACACCTTCTTTCCTCTCTGAGTCCAAACACATGCAAGTAAGAAGGTAATGGAGGGAAGTGGAAAATATACAAGCTTTTAATCCTGTGTTTACTAGATGGAAGACTTTCAACATAATATTGAATCCCACTGAGTCTCAATTTCCTCATCTCCAACATAGGGCTTAATATGGTATATTTCTAGTTCATGAAATTATGAGATTTTATTTAAATTCCATGATAACCCATGTGTAATATATGTACTAAATAAATGATAGCTATTATGATTATCAATATTCCAGATAACTATATTTCAGACCTCTGAACACTCTCAAGTTTTTGTATTAAAGAAGTGGTCTAATCTGCTGTCTTACACTGAAACTTTGAATTTAATTCCAGATATCATTTGCCCAGGGAAAGGTTAATAAACAATAAATAAACATACTATTTTGTTTAAGATTGGAGCATTCACAGTCCCCAAATGCCCAAGCCCAATTTTTATATGCAACAAGCCTGGCTTAGAGATTGCCCCAGAAGACTCTGAAATGGGTCAGAACAGAATCTTAATCTACTTCAAGATAACTGTAGCCCAAATGTTGAAAATTCATTTTCATTCCTCTTTTCCATTCCAAATTATGTTTGGTCACATTGTTCAACACAGTAGCAATATGACTAAATGACAACATTAAAGCAGCTAATCTAATATTCTGTTCATTGGCACCTGAAAATGACCTAATCCTACTTCTACCTCATCAGCAATAACAGACTGTGGTTCTGTGTTGTTGCTCTAGTAGTCTTTATCCTGAGACTTCTCCTTCTTTGTTGCCCAGGTCAGAGTGATCCAAGCCCAGTTTCTTTGAAGCTGTCCTGCTTCAGACTGTGCTGCCTCTGTAGAAGCAGCCACTCACCTGTGAACAAAGCCTCAGTTCCCTTCCAAGGTCAAAGTAACCCATGGTTGGCATAAAGCCTTCTGCTCTGGCTACATGGTTAAAAATCTACCCCATGGGCTGGGGTTGTGGCTCAGTGGTAGAGCACTTACCTAGCACATGTGAGGCACTGGATTCAATCCTTAGCACCATATAAAAATAAATAAATAAATAAAACAAAGGTATCATATTCCTCTACAACTAAAAAAATTTTTTAAAAAGTCAACCCCACCTGACCTCATATGGAGCTTCTACAAATCACTTAAGTCCAGACAACTGTGCATGCCTATAAATTCTAGCCCCACCCAAATGTTCTCAGTGGGTTTTTCCTGGTTTGCAGATATATTCTTGAGAGGATCCAAGAACTGGTAGCCATCTTCTATGCCTACATTTTAAACAAATTGAGAAACAAGCTAAGCATGATAGCATGCGCCTATAGTCCCAGTTACTCAGGGAGACTGAGGCAGGAGGATCACCTGGGCCCAGGAGGCTGGGGCCAACTTGGGCAGTAGAGCAAGATTCCACTTCAAAACAAGAATGAACAAAAAAAAAATTTTGAGAGAAGAAAAGTTTGGCCAAAATGTCCCTTTTATAACCTGTAGAGACACAGGTTGAAAGATGTAACATCTGTAGGCAAGTGGCCCTACCAGTAGTGGCCCTATATTTAGATAGAATTGCCTGATCTCAGGCAATGCCAAGCTGGGCAGGGCCCCCACACTCTTAAGGAGTTGAGAGGAACTTGTACTTTCTGTGTTCTGCTCATTTCTAAAATGAAACTGAGTTTAGTTGAACATCCTTAGTTTATTCTTCCTAATTTCATTTAGAGCAGTCCTGTACACCCCCTGGAGAAGGTCTGAATGATTAAAAAAGTGGAGGAGGTCTTCCAACTTGCAAGGGAATGACCAAAATAAAAAATTATAGCATGCTGGCTGCGGTGGCACACACCTATGATCCCAGCAACTCAGGAGGCAGGAATGTTGCAGGTTCAAGTCCAACCTGAGCAACTTAGTGAGACCCTGTCTCAAAATAAAAGAGAAAAAAGACTGGGGGTTCAGCTGAGTAGTAGACCACTTTGGGTTTAATCCCCAGTACCAAATCAGTCCTCCCTATTTTATCTCCAGGCTGGTTACAAAGATTGAATGTCACAATGCCATTACAAAAACAAACAAAACATGACTCCAGAGGGGGGAAAACATCAGAGATAATTCAGTTTACAGAGAAGAATGCAAATTTAATCTAATTGATATCATCAGAAAGAAGAAATCAGATCCACAAAACAAGGATTAGGATGGTGAGGGGGGAAGTCCAAACAAAGAGAAACATTTCTGGGAAAAATTTCCCCCTACAATGCTGGGGATGGAACCCAGGGCCTTGCACATGCGAGTCAAATACTCTACCACCAACCCCTATGGGATATTTTTTGCGGGGTGGGTACTGGGATTTGAACAGGGGCACTCAACCACTGAGCCACATCCTCAGCTCTATTTTCTATTTTATTTAGAGACAGGATCTCACTGGGCTGCTTAGCACCTCACTTTTGCTGAGGCTGGCTTTGAGCTCGAGATCCTCCTGCCTCAGTCTCCTGAGCTGCTGGGATTACAGTTGTGTGCCACCATACCCAGCCCCTATGGGATATTTTAATATTATTGAAATATGACATACAAAAGAAGTGTGGGAAATAGTATCAAGGAATATAATACAAAAAGACAGAACATATGATGGGGATATGAGATATGAGATTCTCCAACCAATGAGAATTTCTGAAAGAAACATGCAGAATCAAGGGTAACATAAAAAATTTAACAATCGGTTTGATGTGTACGTGACCAACTTGGGTATGCCCGGGTCAGAAGCAACTGAGTCAGACACTGGTGCTCAGCATCTGGGCATCTGCTCAGGTCATGATACCATCACCACTGCTTGTGACATTCAAATTTTGTAATCTGCCTGGAGTCAAAGCATGGAAGACTCATTATGGACTCTGAATGTAGATGTGGTCAACCCTGACAATGTAAAAATTAAAGTATAACTGAAAAAGTTGAGGTGGGTGCAGGGGTTGGTGAGGAAAGAATAGGCAATACTTCTGAAGTTGAAGTTTATATATATATATATATATATATATATATATATATATACAGAGTAGTATTATATATATATATAATATATATATTATATATAGTTGTAGATGGACACAATACCTTTATTTTGTTTATTTATTTTTATGTGATGCTGAGGATCGAACCCAGTGCCTCACCACTGAGCTACAATCCCAGCCCCAAGGGTTTTGTTTTTTATGTGATGCTGGG
Organism: Sciurus carolinensis; assembly: GCF_902686445.1. NCBI lineage: Eukaryota > Metazoa > Chordata > Mammalia > Rodentia > Sciuridae > Sciurus > Sciurus carolinensis. The sequence goes on along the minus strand of NC_062215.1, from coordinate 51,941,805 downwards.
GACTGAACCCAGGGCCTTGTGCTTGCTAAGCACACACTATACTACTGAGCTATATCCCCAGCCCCATAAACTGAGGGTTTCTTGTTGTTGTTGTTGTTTGGTATCCAGGGGGCATTTAACCACTGAGTCACATCCCCAGCCCTTATTCATATTTTTAAATTTAGAGACAGGATCTTGCTAAGTCGTTTAGGGTCTCGCTAAATTGCTGAGGCTGGCTTTGAAGTCATGATCCTCCAGCCTCAACCTCATGAGCTGCTGGGATTATAGGCATGCACCACTGCCCAGCTAAACTGAGATTTTAACATGTTATTTAAAGTGATAAAGGTAACCAGTAGAAACCAGGTGTGGTGGTGCATGCCAAGCCCAGCTTCTGGGGAGGCTGAGGCAGGAGGATTACAAGTTTGAGGCTATCCTGGGCAACATAGCAAAACCCTGTCTCAAAAAAAGTAAAAAGAACTGGATTGTACCTCTCGGGTAAAGCAGCCCTAGGATCAATCCCTAGTACCAAAATGAGTAAATAAATAAGGCTTAGAATGTAACTCTGTGGTAGAGTGCCCCTGAGTTCAATCACTGGAGGGAGAAGAAGAGATAACCAATAGAACTAAAACTTTTAGTAGAGAGAAAGGAGTAGTGGTATGGAGGTATAAGTAAATTAAAACTTTATCTGTCCTAGCATAGAGTCAATAGAAATAATATAAAATTGATACACAAAGAAAAGCAGTATTAAATACACTCATAGATATATGGAATACTTTTGAAAGGAGATAAAGAAACAGGTTACATGGCTGCCTCTAGAGAAGGGATCGGGGTAGGTGGAAGGTAGGAACAAGGTTGGGAGGAAGACTTCCCATGCCCTCATGTTCTTGTGTATTTTGAATTTTTAAATTCCTATTCACAGAGTAAACAATTAAAAGCAAAAAGAAAAAGCAGTATGAAGATGTGCTTTTGTATGTTCAAGGATATTCATTACACAGCATGCTGAACAATAGTAGAAGTTTGGAAAACCACAAATGTGTTCCCATAGATTTGTTAACAAATTATGGTTCAATCACACACATGAATTTTTTAACAAAGAATGAGGCAGGGGTGGGGGAAGGTGTAGTTCAGTGATGAGAGCAGCACTTGCATAGAATACAAAAGGCCTTGGATTCCATTCCACCTTTGGAAAAACAGAAATGAAAACACCCCCAAAATAGTAATCTGGGCACTGTGTTCCATGCATGTAATCCTAGTAACTCAGGAGACTGAGGCAGGAGAATAGCAAGTTTGAGGCCTGTCCGGGCAACTTAGCAAGATTCTGTTTCAAAATAAAAATAGAGGGTGGGGATGTAGCTCAGTGGTAGAGCAGCCCTGGGGTCAATCCCCAGTACCACATTAAAGAGGGGGGGAAAAGTAAAATATAAAAAAGGAACAAAGTGCTGGGTGACGTGGTGCATGCCTGTAATCCCAGTGGTTTAGGAAGCTAAGGCAGAAGGATCTTGAGTTCAAAGCCAACCTCAGCAACGGTGAGGCGCTAAGCAAGTCCGTGAGACCCTGTATCTAAATAAAATACAAAATAGGGCTGGGGATGTGGCTCAGTGTTCCAGTGCCCCTGAGTTCAATCCCCAGTACCCACCTCCCCAAAAAAGAAGCAAAGTATAGGACAGTGTCATAGTGTGTAACCATTTATTTAAAATTTCATCCATTTGGTTCTGGGTGCCATGAGGCACACCTGTAATCCCAGTCACTGAGGAGGCTGAGGTAGGAGGATTTCAAGTTCAAGATCAGTCTCAGCAATTTAGTGAGTCCCTGTCTCAAAATAAAAAGGGCTGGGTATGGAGGCTGAGGCAGGAGGATCTGGAGTTCAAAGCCAGCCTCAGTAATTTAGCAAGACCCTAAGCAACTTAGCCAGACACTGTCTCTAAATAAAATATAAAACCAACTGGGGATGTAGCTCAGTGATAAAGAGCTTGCCTAGCATGCAGAAGGTTCTGACATATACACACACATGTATTCATTCAAAACAAGTAATGGGCATTTCCCTAGATCTAAGGATTTGGTCTAAGCCCTAGCAATGTTTATATTTTCTTTATAAACTATTGTGCTCTTTGCATATACTTTTCTAGAAATCTACACAAGAAACTAGGGTAAAGTTGGGTCTGGGTGGTCAAGGGTGGGAGGAAGACTCACCCTTCACTGTATGGACTTCTCTTCCTTTTAAATTTTGATTATGTGAATGCATTCACCACTCAAAACAAATAGTAAAAATTGTTTTCTAAAACATGACAAAGATTCTATTAGCTGTAACAATAGTGTTGTGGTTATGAAGGAAAATGTCTTTATTCCTATTTATTTATTTTGGCAGGACTGGGGATTGAACTCAGGGCCTATGCATGCTAGGCAGGTACTCTTCCCACTGAATTATGTCCCCATCTCCTTTCTAAATTTTGTTTTGAGCCAGGGTCTCCCTAAATTGCCCATGCTGCCCTTGAACTTCTGTGTTCCTCCTGCCTCAGTCTTCTGAGGAGTTGGGATTACAGGTGTGCACCACCATGCCCAGTTCTTATAATAGGTTTTCAACTTTGTGCATATAGATCTCAATAGAAAAGATAAAAACAGAAAAGATAATAAGGTCACATGCAAAATAAATAATGAAGTACAAAACTCTCAAGTGGTGTGGATGCCTCCCCATAGACCTATCTCCACAGGAAGTCAAGTTACAATCAGAATGTTGCTCATGAGAGTAACCTTAGCAAAGGAAGGGGTCACATCCTGTTGACAGGTCTCTCAGTGCAAAGACTACCAGATGCATGCCCCATCAGGGCTAGACCTGACATGTAGGGGGGCCAGGACACCCCCTGCCATGGGGGCCCCAGCTGGCTGCCATGGGGGCCCCAGCTGGCTGCCATTCCCTCCGACTGGTCCAGTTGACCATGCCGATCCTGGATGATACCCTCTTTCTTTCTGTTTTGCCATGCTGGGGATTGAACTCATGCATGCTGGGTAAACAATCTATCACTAAGCCTTCGCCTGACACCTTCTTTCTTTCTTTTTTTGAACCCAATATCTTTACTTCATTTTTAAAAAAATTTTTAGATGTTGATAGACCTTTATTTTTATTCATTTATTTATATGTGGTGCTGAGAATCGAACCCAGTGCCTCACACATGGTAGGCAAGTGCTCTACCACTGAGTCACAACCCCAACCCCTACATTTATTTAGTTTATTTATTTTTATATGATGTTGAAGATCAAACCCAGTGCCTCATGCATGCTAGGCAAGTGCTCTACCACTGATCTGCATCCCTAGCCCAGACACCTTCTTTCTTTAGACATTAATATCTTATAATAAATTGATACCAAGGCTAAATTTATAGGCCTATATATGACATTTTAAATTTCCACTTTGTCTTAAAAAATATTTTTTGGAGCGTTGTCCATCCTCTCCAAGTGCTCATGCCCCAGTACTGCTTGCTTATCTGGACATTGTGCTACAACCCACATTTACTCTCTTATACTACAACCCAGATGAGACTCCAGAGGATTGAAACTCACTTGGTATCACTCAGTAAGAACTGAGTTATTTCTCCTTTATAATAGTGGAAACGTTTTCAGTGTTGCAGGCTGATTCTCCCCGTGGGGAGTGAGTACAACAGGGGAGGGAGCTAATGTTTATAGTATGCACACAGTGTGTCACCCCAGCCCCATGTTCCTCATGGCAGAAAGAGCAGGCATTACAGTCTGTACCCAGGCCCAGTGACTGATGGCCATCGAGGCCCACATTCAGGATCTTAGACAAGGTTGCACCAGTTCTCTGCTTCTGAATGAAGTGATAGATTCAACCCACCTAGTGGCAGTGGGTTGAGATGGGCTTATCCAAATACACACAGCTCTTCCCAGGTATACACCTCTGGTATGGGCAGGGCCTGGGACTTGGCCTTTTCTTTTGCTGGAACTCCCTCTTATTCTCCCAAGAGTTCATTTCCAGCTTTTACTTCCTCTTTCAAGCTTCCACCTGAGGTATGGTCTCTGGCATAGAGCAGTTGTTTCTATGCTATCTGAAACTAACTTGTCAACCTATGTAATGTGACTTATTTTTATTTTTATTTTGTAGTACTGGAGATGGATCTCAGGGACTGGTGCATGCTAGGCAAGCACTTTACCACTGAGCATATCCCCAGTTTCTTCTGTGATTTATCATAATTCAAGAGGTCTCTGTTCCCTAGCCAGCATTGAGTTTTATCACCAAGTAATTTCTGGGCTCTAGGACAGGGCAATGGATGGAAGGGAAAGCAAACTATTGCATTCCATATACTCCTCACAATAGCCCTATAAGGTGGGTATTATTATAATTGTGCACTCAAGGGAAACTGAGGTTCTAAAGAATAATTCACCCAAGGTCAGATGGTTACTAAGTGGCAGACATGATTTGAACTGGAACCATCTGGCCTTGAGCCCCATGTTCCATGCTCTGCTCTGATCCCTCCCAGGTGGCGGAGAAACTGGAGATGCTGAAGAAGCAGTACGATGAAAAGTTGGCACAGAAGGAGGAGCTTCGCAAGAAGTCTGAAGAGATGGAGCTGAAGCTGGAGCGGGCCGGGATGTTGGTGTCTGGGTTGGCTGGTGAAAAGGCCCGATGGGAGGAGACAGCGAAGGTGAGATGGGTCACAGCACCAGGCTCCACTTCTGCTCATCTTGCCCATTCCAAGAGATCCATCCCTCTACCACTGAGGAACAATTAGGGAAAACAAGGACACCTGGGTGTAGAAAAATCCTAGAAGAATAGGGGGATGAGAATTCTCCCCTCACTCTCCCCAATTGTGGGGAAAATATGGAAGTAAAAGTGTTTCATGCCATTGGGGGTCTGCTTCAGTGTTTGGGTCAGGGCTGGAAAGCACACAGGAGGACTTGATACAGCCTGCTGACCTGATAGACCACAGACATATGCCATCTTGTCTCTACCTCTCTGTCCTTATCACCAGTATAAACATTGCTGTCAGAGGTGGAAACTCAAAAGTGATTACAATCAGGCTAGAGAGCTCAGGGTACAAAGGTTTAGGGGAAGGAAAGAATCTCTTTGATCTAGATGATGTCCAGAGGAAAGTGCCTTCAAAAGCATTCCAAGTGTCTCCCAAAGGCCTGGGACCCAGACGGCTTATACCTCCCTACTATCTGCCAGGGCCTAGAGGAAAACCTGGGATACCTGGTGGGAGACTGTCTCCTTGCAGCTGCCTTCCTGTCCTACATGGGACCCTTCTTGACTAACTACCGGGATGAGATTGTCAACCAAATCTGGATTAGGAAGGTGAGATGGGGCCCAGGTATGGAAGATAAATGAGCTCTTAAGGGTGGGCTCTGGGAGAAGCGACTTTGGCAATATTAAGAGGTGTAGGGAAGGGACAGATACTGCTGGACTCAAGCCGAAGTTTGGGAATCTTTTTTCCTCAGATCTGGGAGCTTCAGGTTCCTTGCTCACCTCACTTTGCCATTGATAACTTCCTGACCAACCCTACCAAAGTTCGGGACTGGAACATCCAGGGGTTGCCCTCAGATTCCTTCTCCACTGAGAATGGCATTATTGTTACCCGTGGCAACAGGTAAGGACGTTGTAAGGAGTGTGAGGCAGAGGAGGAACAGAGCCTGTCTTCTGAATGGCACTTCCTCTTTCAGGTGGGCCCTCATGATAGATCCTCAGGCCCAGGCCCTGAAATGGATTAAGAACATGGAGGGAAACCAGGTATAAAGCTGGGGGCTGGTTGGGTCACCCCAATAGAATTCCCTCCCAGGCCTCTTCCTGAGGTCCTATCCTGGATCATGGTATTCCCCAATGTTTGTCCATCTTTCCCCTTTGCTTTAAGGGTCTGAGCATCATTGACCTGCAGATGAGCGATTACCTTCGAGTCCTAGAAAAGGCCATCCAGTTTGGACACCCAGTACTGCTTCAGAATGTGCAGGAATATCTGGACCCTACACTCAACCCTGTGCTCAACAAATCTGTAACTCGAATTGGTCAGGTCCCAGGCTTAACTGTGGGCTTGGGTTGTGGGACAAGTCCTGGAGAGCAGCTAAGTGGGACACTTGGGAAGAAAGGGTGGCTCTTTGGCCATGTCCTCTACTTACCTGTCCCTCCATGCAGACAGACTTGAACTGGGCCTTTAAAGCAGGCTGAACCACTGCCCCAGATGCTATTGGGAAATGGATCAGCTCATACCTGGTCACATGGGTCTCTTGCCCTTGACCCTTTTTGTGGATGCAGGTGGTCGACTGCTGATGCGCATTGGTGACAAGGAGGTGGAATACAATCCCAATTTCCGTTTCTACATCACCACCAAGCTCTCCAATCCCCATTATAGCCCAGAGACCTCAGCCAAGACCACCATTGTCAACTTTGCTGTTAAAGAACAGGTGGATAAGGGCTGATGCCCAGACTGATTTGGATCAAACAGGAAGGGCTGTAGAGTTTGGATGTAAGGAACTCAGAGTAAAAGGCTAAGCTTGAATTGGACAACTGAGGATGAGGGTCTTGGGAGGTATAAAGGGAAGAAAAGAATGAGATCCTCACCATGAGTGCTGCACTACCAGGGTCTGGAGGCCCAACTGCTGGGCATCGTGGTTCGGAAGGAGCGGCCTGAACTGGAGGAGCAGAAAGATTCGCTGGTTATCAATATTGCTGCTGGCAAGAGGAAGCTCAAGGAACTGGAGGATGAGATCCTCCGGTGAGATCTTGCCTCTCCCACTCAGTGCCCCATTGGTCTGTTCCCAGCTGGTCCAACTGTTCTACCCACAGGCAAAGCTAGCATCCCAGGGGCTTGATGATTCCCTTCTCTCCAGCTCAGTACCCAAACCCCTCAATCCATGTGCCTTTTGGCTTCCCCCTAGGTTGTTGAATGAGGCCACAGGCTCCCTGTTAGATGACGTGCAGCTGGTGAACACCCTGCAGACATCCAAGATAACTGCTACTGAGGTGACCGAGCAGCTGGAGACCAGTGAGACCACGGAGATCAATATTGACTTGGCCCGCGAGGTAAGCTCCAGCGCCCTCCAGCTGCCCCTGGCTAGCCAAGAAGCAACTCTGATGATGTTGTCTAAAGGCCCTTTCCTTCCCTGAGCACCTGCTGCATGCCATGCCCCTCTGTGACCCTGATTCTGTCCTTCCTGATGCAGGCTTACCGGCCGTGTGCCCAGCGGGCATCAGTGCTGTTCTTCGTGCTAAATGACATGGGCCGTATCGACCCCATGTACCAGTTCTCACTGGATGCCTATATCAGCCTCTTTATCCTCAGCATTGACAAAAGCCATCGAAGTACTAAGCTGGAGGACCGCATTGACTACCTGAATGACTACCACACCTATGCTGTCTACAGGTCTGACGGTCTGCTCCACATGAGCAAGGCAGGAGGCCAAGTGACTGGCTCTCATCCTTCTCCTCAGGCTATTTCTAGCAGAGTACTTTCCAAGACCAACTTCTTTGGTCCCCTGTTCTCCTCTCCTTAGACTTTTCCTGGGAAGCTCATCCACTAGAATCATCTATGTGTTGCTCATCCTCAGTTTTACTCCCTTACCTCTCCCTTGCACTTCGGATGTGGACGTACATCTGCCTACTACACCAGCACTTCTCTAATGCTAATTCACACATAAAACACCAGAGGTCCTGTTAAAGTACAAATTGGGATTCAGGAGATCTGTAATAGAGCTCGAGATTCTGCATCCCTATCAAACTCCCAGAGGATCCATTGCTTCTGGTCTGTTGATCACATTTTGAGCAGCAAAGTACTTGAATTCTCTACCTGGACATTCTACTGACCCCTCAAGTTCAACTTGTTTCAGATCAGACTCAAAATCTTCCCTCTTCTACCAGGGTCATCTCTGAAAGGCACCAACACCCACCACCCAGTCATCCAAGTCAGAAACTGGGAGTTATCCTTGACTCTTCCTTCTCAGATCGGTCACCTAGTTCTGTTCATGAATATTTCTGCAAACCATTCTCTCCTGCCCTGCCTCATTCTCCTCACTGACTACTATGACTGGGCCTTGATGCAGGTCTTCATTATCTTTCTTTCTTAATTTCACAACAGTCCTCTGACAGGTCACCCTGCCTTTCAATTTGTCCCTCTCAATATGTCCTCTCAGAACTGCCAATGTGAGCCTTCCAAATGCACAAGCTGACCCTGTCACTCCTGGCTTAAATTCTTCAGTGGTTGTCTCTGGTGTATCTCTGGTGGCCCGCAAACCCTCTGTGACCTGGCCTCCACCTTCCTCAGTTTCCCTCTTCCCCATCTCACACCAGCTGTCCTGGCAGCACTGCCTGTTCCTGCCCCTGCCCCTCCCCCATTCTCTTCTCACCCCTTGGCTTCTGCCTATATTGTGAGCTCTCCTGGAAATGCTCACCTCTCTACCTGACCCACGTTACCCAATCAACCTGCTGTTGCCCCTGTAACCACCAGACAAGGCTGGGAGTCCCCATCCTGTATTCCCTTAACACCCCTGCCACACCTCTTTATAGCTCAGCACACCTTCCTAACAAACAACTTCTATGTCTCTGTGTCGAAGCATGAGGCCTCCTAATTCTGCCGTGACCTCCACAGGGACAGAAATGGAGGCTGACTCATCTCTGTGACTTCAAGACCTCTCAGAATGCCTGGCAGGACAGTTGGGGGAAAATCAATATTTTGGTTCTTACTAGGAACTGAATGCCAAATTACCAGTGAATTCTGGGGAAATCATGCCATCTCTCAAGGTCCCACAGTGCTTGGCTGTTGCCAGGAGATTTGGTTTAAGTTCTAAAGCCTTTCTTCTGTGTAAGGCTTTCTGTTTGTAGGATCTTTATTCAGTGAGCATTTGTGTTGAGCATCCCATCCCCACTTCACCCCACATATTTCATCCACCCTTGTTCTCTTCTCCCAGGTATACCTGCCGTACCCTTTTTGAGCGCCACAAGCTACTATTCAGTTTTCACATGTGTGCCAAAATTCTGGAGACTTCTGGCAAGCTCAATATGGACGAGTATAACTTCTTTCTGCGTGGGGGTGTGGTGAGTAGGGCAGAGGGCACATTTCAGCATGGGTGACCAAGGTTGGGGATGAGGGCAAGTGTGATGAGGACTCTGGACTCAGGGGGTAAGGCCTAAGGCTTCAGCATGTGAGCTGAGAAAAACCATGCCAGGAGCATGTACACATTGGACTGTGGGGGTGACTTGCCATGCACCCTCTGACATGCAGTACAGACTGGGTTTTGGGGCACCTCTCACCTATGATCCACCTCTCACCCGATGCCTATGATCATGCCACTGTTTTGCTGCTTCTCTGGCCACTCCTTTCCCAGCCTTCATTCCACTTCACTATCACAGTCTGTCCCTTGCAGGCATCTCTACCCTTTTGTCTCTCCCTCTTTTGTGTTGCGTTTGCTTGGCAAAACCACCACTCTGCTAGATCCAGCTCCTTTTCCCTCTCTGACCCTGCGTGGCTCAGGCAGCTGAGCATGACCAGAGAAAAACTTACCCACACTGACTAAATTCTCTTTAAATCTGTGATCATGAGCTTCTAGTGAATTTTTAAAGCTGCTGGACAATTTTGCTGTTTTCCCCTCCCTCTAGTATAGCAGTTCATTTTTTTTTAGCTACCTTCCTTTCATCTCTCATTTGGATTCTAGCAACAGCCTTCCAATACCCTCACACAAAGCTCTCAAATCAGCAACCCCAGAGGGCCTTTTAAGGTGGACACCACTGGAGAGGATGCCCCACCACTGATATCTCCCACTGTCCAGCTGCACAGGCCTCGTTAACCTCCTCCATAGCTCTGGCATGTCTCATCTTAGGCCCGTGCACTGGCTGTGCCCTGTGTGCTGGGAACCTATTACTCCAGGTATACACTTGGCCCTCTCTTACAAGCCTTACCTTAAGGAGGCCTTCTCTCTCTCTCTCTCTCTCTCTCTCTCTCTCTCTCTCTCTCTCTCTCATTCTGGGGATTGAAACCAAAGCCACTAAGTTTCATCCCCAGCCCTTATCTTCTTATTTAATACTTCATACTACCTCTTAGCACTTCAGTCTCCTTTACCCCTTCAACCTATTCTATTTCTTCTTGAAACTGCCATCTTTAATGTACTAGATAATTCACTTATTACATTTTTGGTCAATAATCTACCCACGGGTTCCTGATCCCATGTTGGAAAATAACCTCCTCAAGGGTATAGATATATGTCTGATTTGTTCAGTGACATATGCCAACTGCTTAAAACACTTAGAACAATAAATATCTTTTCAAAAATTGGGCATAGAAGTTGTCCCAGCTACTCAGGAGGCTTGAGTGCAGGAGTTCAAGGCCAGCCTGGACACCATAGCAAGACTCCATCTTAAAAAAAATTGGTAAAAAGAATGAATACAGGAAAGAATGAATGAATGTGTGAATGAATGTGAAACGATTTATGCTTAGTAGAGTAAGGTCACTGATTAGTTATTAAGGTTGAAGACATTACCATCAAACCACCAGAGGGCGACAGCTTCTTAGAGTTCAACTGTGACAGTTGATAGTAGTGGGTCCTAACTGCAGAACATCCCATTTATTCCTGGGTAAAGAATTCCCATCCATCTTGGATTCCTGTGTTCATCTCATTCACTGTATTTCATGCAAGACCAGTTTTGGCTTTCTTACAAAGAAGAAGGAAAAGAAGAGGAGGAGGAGGAAAGAGGAATGGAGGGAAGGGAAGAGAGGGAAAAAAAGAATAGAGAAAGGGGAGAGAATAGATAACATCAAGATATACATTATTTTTAATGGACAGCAATTGCTTATTTTTTTCCGACATTTTTATTGGTGCAAAATGAGATTTGTTGGTACATATTTGTACATGCATACAATATAACAATGTAATTTGGCCAATTCTAGTTACTTTCTGTAACCTTCCCGGTCCCTTTCTTCTATTGATCTCTGTTTGATTTTTATGAGATCCACTCCAACTTTCTTTTCCTTTTTCCTTTCTAGTTTCTGCATATGAGAAAAAACATACAATCCTTGACCTTCTGAGTTTGACTTATTTCCTTTAACCTGGTGGCCTCTAGTTCCACCCATTTTTCTGCAAATGACATAATTTCATTTTTCTTTATGACAATAAAATTCCATTGTATATAAATACCACATTTTCTTAATCCATTCATCTGTTAATGGACATGTAGTCTAGTTCCATTGTTTGGTTATTGTGAATTGTTATTGCTACTATAAACATGGGCATACTAGCCCATGTTTATATGATGATGACAATATGATGACTTTAATTCTTCAGGGTAAATACTGAGACATGGTATAACTGGGTCATATGGTGGTTCCATGTCTAGTCTTTTGAGGAACTTCCATACTGATTTCCATAATTGCTGTAGTAACTTACAGTCCCACCAACAGTGTAAAAGTGTTCCTTTTTCTCCACATCCTCTCCAGAATTTATTATTTGCATTCTTTTTTTTAAATTCATTTTTATTGTAAACAAATGGGATACATCTTGTTTCTCTGTTTGTATATGAAGTAGAGGCATACCATTTGTGTAATCATACATTTACCTAGGGTAATAGTTTTTGATTTGTTCTGTTATTTTTTTTTCTTCCCCTCCATACCTCCCACCCCTCTTATCTCTCTATAGAGTCCCTCCTTCCTCCATTCTTTCATTTGTATTCTTGATGACTGCTATTCTGATGGTCATGACATGAAATCTCAGTGTAGTTTTAATTTGACAGTATTGTACATATTTATGGGATACATTGTGACATTTCAATACATATATACAGTGTGTGAAGATCAGGGTATTTGGCATATGCATCCCTTCAAACATTTATTTTTTTGTCTGGGACTATTCAAAATCAATAACTCTTCTTTTGAGGTGTTTTCATCATCAGTCTCTTATGCCTCTCTTCTTCCTCCCAAGGTCCTGGATCGGGAGGGCCAAATGGATAACCCATGTACTAGCTGGCTTGCAGATGCCTACTGGGACAACATTACAGAGCTGGACAAACTGACCAACTTTCATGGACTCATGAATTCCTTTGAGCAGTATCCTCGGGACTGGCACCTGTGGTATACCAGTGCTACCCCAGAGAAAGCCATGCTGCCAGGTACCCAGGCCTCAGAACCTCCCACTCCTTGCCCTTCTCCTTCCCTCCATTCAGCTTTTGTTTGCCCTTCCCTTTATTCCTCCTCCCTCTTCCCAGCTCCCCTCCACTGGTTGCCTTCCCTGCAGGTGCCTCTTTGTTTAGATTCTGGGTCCTTTCAGACTCCCTCCCTCTGCATTTATTTTCCTCATCCCCAGGTGAATGGGAAAATGCCTGTAACGAAATGCAACGAATGCTGATCGTTCGCTCCCTGCGCCAGGACCGGGTGGCATTCTGTGTCACTTCTTTCATCATCTCCAATCTTGGCTCCCGCTTCATTGAGCCGCCTGTGCTAAACATGAAGTTGGTCAGTGGCTCTGCCTCTGGTGCTGTGTTGCTGTCTCCTCAATCTCACTCTCTTGCTTTGGCTCTGAGGCTTTCTGTCTTAGACCATCCTTGTGCTTCCAGGTGATGGAGGATTCAACTCCACGATCCCCGCTGGTCTTTATCTTGTCTCCAGGAGTGGACCCCACCAGTGCCCTGCTCCAACTGGCAGAGCACACAGGCATGGCCCAGCGCTTCCATGCCTTATCCCTGGGCCAGGGCCAGGCCCCTATTGCTGCTCGGCTCCTCCGAGATGGTGTGATTCAAGGTCAGAGTCCATGTCGTCTTTCATACCCATCCTCAGCCCTGGTCCTCTGACCCCAATCACAGTATTGTGACTGTAGCTCCCACTTTTCCAGAAGGCCCCAGGAGACGAGTATTGGACACCACCCCCACTGCCACCAGGGGGAAAGAATAAGTATAGGTGGGGCTTAAGGAATGTTTCCCCCCTGACTCTAGCATATCCTTACAGGACATTGGGTGTTCCTGGCAAACTGCCACCTGTCATTGTCTTGGATGCCTAATCTGGACAAGCTGGTGGAACAGCTGCAGGTGGAGGACCCTCACCCTTCCTTCCGTCTCTGGCTCAGCTCTAGCCCCCACCCAGACTTCCCAATCTCAATCTTGCAGGCTAGCATCAAGATGACCACAGAGCCACCAAAGGTATGGGTGGCTGTAGAGAGCTAGTAACATCAACTGGGCCATCTGGTCTGCATTTCCTCTTGATGGCATCAGAGAGAGAGATCTTAACTTTAACAGTAACACAACTTTGTTTGATTTTATTGTGTTCTAAAAAAATTGTTTCTCTCTTCTTTGTGCCAAACCCCTAGAGCATAACAGTAGCATCTAACATTTCTTGAGTGATTATTATGTGCCAAGCACTTTTCTGAATTCTTTACATTTGTTAACTCATTTAATACACATATACACACATACCATCAGTTAAGAACTGTCACCCCCAATTTACAGATAGGAAATTGAAGCACAGAAAAAGTGAGTAAGTATTCCAGAGCCAGAATATGGGTAGTTGTGCTCCTAAATTCTTTTTGTGGGGGGTGGGGTAATGGGGATTGGATCCAGGGGCATTTACCACTGAGCTACACTCCAAGTCCCCTCTCTTTTATATTTCAAGATCTTCCTAAGTTGCCAGGTTGGCCTCAAATTTGTGGTCTTCCTGCTTCACCATCCCAAGTAGCTGGGATTACAGGCATGGGTCTCTATGACCAGCATAGTTTAGTTTCTTTTCTTGGGGTGGAGGTTGGATGCTAGGGATTGAACCAGGGGTGCTCTACCACAGAGTTACATTCCTATTTATTTATTTACTTTTTTTGAGATAAGGTCTCTTTAATTTACCAAGATGAATTTGTAATTGTGATTCTCCTGAGTCCTGGAATTGCAGGAGTGAGCCACCATGCCCAGCCCAAATTCATTCCTTTACATTGTAGAAACTTCCTGCTTCCCAACATTTCCTTACATTCCCTTCCTAAATTCACACTTCCTGGATTCCCAGTCTCTTTTTCCTTCCTTCTAACTCTCTAAAAAATTTTATCTCCAATATTACAAGCTCACTATTGAAATGCAATGATACTGATCTTTTAAAATCTGCTCATGTCACTACTTCCCACCCACATACCCCCTAGTAAGCTATTTTGGTAACTTTTTATTGCTCTTCCTTGAGATCAAAATCCTTTTGGTACAACGTGTGAAAAGCACAAGGACCAGCCTGTCACAGTTACTCTACAAAGAGGTACTCTAAACACATTTCACACATATATCATTCTAACCCTCCTTGCACACCCAGGGTAGTTGACACAGTTGACTGTCCCTGGCTTCTCTGACACAGTACTCTTGTTTCTCCATCTGTCTGTTGACACATCATTTATTACTTCTGTGTTTCTTTCTCCTCTTTGCCTCTGGTCTTATCTTAGGACCTGGTCCTCTGATCCCAATCACAGTAGTGAATTTAGGAAGGGAATGTAAGGAAATGTTGGGAAGTCTTGATTCCTGACTTCTCTCATTCTACATTTCCTCTTCTCACAAGTTCATGGGGAAATTGTCCTTTTCATGATCTCAACTCCAATTCCCATCTCTGGCTCCAATGCCACGCTCAGTTCCTGGTCTGAATTGCCATTCAATTAAAAAGCATTTTCTCTTGTCACACCAGGGCTATAAACCTCACACTCTTTTTTTTTTTTTTTTTTTTTTTTTTTTTTTGGGTGCTGGGGATCGAACTCAGGGCCTTGTGCTTACAAGGCAAGCACTCTACCATCTGAGCTATCTCCCCAGCCCCAAACCTCACACTCTTAAAAATGAGATATCAGCTCCTTCACCATAGTGTACCTTCTCTTCCCATTTTTGTTACTCAGTGGTAGAGCATTTGCCTAGCTTGTGCAAGGCTCTGGGTTCAATCCCCAGCAACACACACACGTCCCTACAAAGCACAGCCAGTTGTCATTTTAAGGTATGGTTCTACAGACATTACTTAGATTACTTCCTGCTATCTCATCTTTTTTATTAGATATTAAGTAGGTCATATTTATGTCTACTTAATACAAATATTTTTAAGATATATGCAAAATATAAAGGGTCACGATTCAAGAATATCTGTGTGTTCATCAACCTTCTTTTTTTTTAGTGCTGGGCATTGAACCTAGGGTCTTGCACATGTTAAGTATAGGCTCTACCACTGAGCTACATCCCCAGTTCTGTAATTTTATTTGTTTCCACATAAACAGTATCATTTATTGAATAGTTTACAAGTATAACCAGTATCATTTATTGAATAGTTTACAATGATCCTTCTGATCCATAATGCCTGCTCAGCCTTAAGTCATGCTTTCATTTATGTATGCATTTTGGGGTTCATTTTTCTGTTCAAGTTTTTTTTTATCCTGGGATCAATATTATGGTCTTAATTACTATACAGATTTATAATGATTCTCAATAACTGGTAAAGCAAATTCCCTTAACTTTCTTCAGGCTATTCCTGGCCTTTTGTTCTCCAACATAAAGTTTAGAATTAGCTGATCAAATTCCCCCAAAAAAGGTCTATTGATCAACTGGGGAGAAAACTGACATCTTTAGAACAGTGAACTTCCTAATTCATGGAATACAGTATATCTTGCCATTTTTAAATTTCAATAACATTTTGTAATTTTCTCCATAAATATTTGTATATTTTAATTAGATGTGTTTCTAGTTACTTTCCATATTTTGATGACATTGTAAATAGCATTTTTTAAATCACATTTTTTGTTACTGCTATCCAGTATTCTCACTTTGATTTTCTCATTGCTCTATCCTATTGATCATAGATAATGTCTTTTTTAGGGTCCAGGGATATAGCTCAAAGGTAGAACATATGCTTAGCATGCATGGGAACCTGGGTTCAACCCGAGCACCAAGAAAACCCCTGTTTCAACATATCAACCTCTTGCTGGGTATTATGGTGGTGCATGTCTGTAATCATAGTGACTCAGGAGGCTGAGGCCGGTTAGCAGGTTCAAGACCAGCCTGAGCAACCTAGTGAGACCTGTCCAAAATTAAATAGGGCTTGGGGTGTAGCCCAGTGGTTGAGTGCCTCTGGGTTAAATCAATCCCAGTATCACAAGGGTGGGGAAAAAGACATCCTACCCTTTTTGGGGGGGCAGGGTGTACCAGGGATTGAACTCAGTGGCACTTGACCACTGAACCACATCCCCAGCCCTACTTTGTATTTTATTTAGAGACAGGATCTCACTGAGTTGCTTAGTGCCTTGCTGTTGCTGAACCTGGCTTTGGACTCAGTGATCCTCCTGCCTCAGCCTCCTGAGCTGCTGGGATTACAGGCATGCACCGTGCACCCTAGTCCGGCTTCAAATGATCATTCTTCTTAACATGGTCCTTCTTTCCCCACCTATGCATTTGCATTTGACTTCATCCAGACTCATCCTCTTATTTTCTTCTTTGGGCCTTTATTCTATCTCTAGGGAACCAAGATCCTCCTTTTAAATCTAATCATATCCTACTCATTTGTAAGACATAGTTCAATTCCTAATTTGTTCACAAAGCTTGATAAATCCAGTTACACAGATGTTCCTCCTTGATGATAAACCATGGCCTTTAAATCTATAGTGAACCTTTGCACTAAATTCTGCACATTTTTGTTAATCTTCACATTTTGTTACATGGGGTTAAGGGGCATAGTTTTGTGGTAGTGTGCTTGCCTGGCCTGTGCAAGACCTTGATTTCAGTCCCCAACACTGAAAAACAAAACAAACAAAACAAAAACTGTTGTATTGGGTATGGTGGGGCGTGCTTGTAGCTTCAGCGATGCAGGAAGCTGAGGCAGGAGCATCAAGAGGTTGAGGCCATCCTTAGCAACTTAGTGAGACCCTGTCTCAAATAAAAAGTAGAAAAGGACTGGGGATGTGGCTCAGTGGTGAAGCACCCCGGGTGGTTCAATTCCCAAGTACAAAACAAAACAAATAAACAAAAAAACCCAAAAAACAACAAAAAAGTTGCATATATTTGCCTTTGCTTTCATTCATATTTTCTGATACTCCCAAATTGCATTCGTTGGTCTACCTACTACCATTAGAACATCATGGCTGAGAGAATCAAATGTGGAGGGACAAGCCACTGGTCCATACAGTGCCCATGTATGAATTAGATAGAAAAAGGTACCTAACCTTGTAAATGAGTACACACTTTGACATGCAGATCAAGGACTAGATTTCAACCTCATTCACCTCTTAAGCCAGTGCCTTTGTGAAGTGAACAACCTCCACAACTGTACATGGTTGTGCTAGTGTCTAGGCTAGGCATGATATATGTCATCGCACCCTCTGTACTTCATTGCCCCCAGGGACTAAAGGCCAACATGACACGTCTTTACCAACTGACGTCAGAACCACAGTTTTCCCGCTGCTCCAAACCTGCCAAATATAAGAAGCTGCTGTTTGCACTCTGCTTCTTCCACTCTGTATTACTTGAACGCAAAAAATTCCTGCAGCTTGGCTGGAACATTATCTATGGCTTCAATGACTCCGATTTTGAGGTTTGTGCTAGCCAGGGGTCCCTCACCCCAGTCCTATTTCCTTGTATTTCCTGCCACACAGCACCCCTTGGAAATATTGGCTGACAGAAAGCCTGTGTTAATAGCCCCATTAGGAGAGATCCTGTCATAACTGTGTGTGGGGCTGGGGGCTGGGGTTGGGAAAATGCACAGGTGTCAGAGAACCTGCTGAGTCTCTATCTGGATGAGTATGAGGAGACACCCTGGGATGCACTGAAGTACCTCATTGCTGGTGTCAACTACGGTGGACACGTCACAGATGACTGGGACCGGCGTCTGCTTACAACCTACATCAATGACTATTTCTGTGACCAGTCTCTATCAACTCCATTCTATCGGTAAGAGGAAGGTGACATTGAGCAGGGGACAAAAGGACATAGACCAAATGGCAAGTATTGGGGGCAGAGGAAGTGTTTGAGAAGAGAATATGAGACTGAGAGAAGACAGAGTTTGTAGGACTTGGGAGAGAGAACAAGAGCCAGGAACTGGACAAATAGGACATGCATAGGGACTGGGGATCTTGATCTGGCATAGAAGCCCAAGTTTCAGTGACATGGTGACAATTATGCTGTGGCTCCCCAGGTTGTCAGTCCTAGAGACTTACTTCATTCCAAAAGATGGGAGCCTGGCCTCTTACAAGGAATACATCAGCTTGTTGCCCAGCATGGACCCTCCTGAGGCCTTTGGTCAGCACCCCAATGCTGATGTGGCCTCCCAGATCACAGAAGCAAGAACCCTCTTTGAGACTCTGCTTTCTCTGCAACCCCAAATCACACCTATCAGTGCTGGTGGCCAGACCCGGGAAGAGAAGGTAGGATCAGACAGACCCCTGCTGGGGAGTGTTGAGGAAGAGAGACTGTGCTGAGCTCATGCTTCCTCAGGTCCTTGAGTTGGCTACTGATGTGAAGCAGAAGATCCCGGAAATGATTGACTATGAGGGAACCCGAAAACTGCTGGCTCTCGACCCCTCCCCACTCAATGTGGTCCTTCTGCAGGAGATTCAGAGATACAACAAGCTCATGGAGACCATCCTGTAATATGAAGAGGGGCTCTGTGGAATGGGGGAAGGGGTAGGGGAAAGGCCTTCACCCCCTGGCTGGGATGGCTCTCCCTGGCCTGGTCATATTTATAACACTCCACCCACTTCATCCTGCTTAGGCTCTCACTGACAGACCTAGAGAAGGGCATCCAGGGCCTCATCGTCATGTCAACAAGCCTGGAAGAGATTTTCAATTGCATTTTTGATGCCCATGTTCCTCCACTCTGGGGAAAGGCAAGATTATACCACTGTTGATCAAACCTGTGCTAACCAAGAGCTCTCCTCTCATCCACACCCCCAACTTCTGATCCTAGGGAGGGCAAGAAAGGTTGAAGTTGGAATGTGGCTCTATGAATCACTCACTGACTGTGCACAACTCATTAACTTACAGACTTACTCAGGGCAAGTTACTAACCTCTCCAAGTATGTTTCAGAGATTCCCAGTACTGTGCATAACATTCAATAGGTACTTCATTAATAGTACAGATTGAGATTTCCTAATCCAAAATTCTGAAATCTGAAATGTTCCAAAATCTGGAACTTTTAAAGTGCCAACATGATGCTTAAAAAGTTTGATTTTGGATTTTCAGACTAGGGATGCTCAACTGGTAAAGTCTGTGCAAATATTTCCAATAACAAACATTCTCCAAAACCTGAAACACTTTTGGTCCCAAGTGTTTTAGATAAGGGATGCTCAACCTGAACTGAGGTCACTGTTATTAATTGTTGTCATTTTCTGCTTCTTTCCTGGAAGTTGGCTTTTGGGGAGTGTTGCCCAACTCTTTTGGTTGGAGAGTTTTTGGTTGGAGAGCAGAGGTTGATACCACATCGCGTTCTCATAGCTGCTCCAGGTGTTCAAATAAGATTCTGAATGAGTGATGGAATGACTGAGCACATGCACTGCCTCCTCCTCCAGGCATATCCCTCACAAAAGCCACTGGCTTCGTGGACCCGGGACCTGGCCATGCGTGTGGAGCAGTTTGAGCTGTGGGCAAGCCGTGCTCGGCCTCCTGTGATCTTCTGGCTCTCTAGTTTCACCTTTCCCACTGGGTTCCTTACTGCTGTGCTGCAGTCATCAGCTCGCCAAAACAACGTGAGCAATGTGGAAAGGATGAAATGGAAGGGATGCTGAGGACATGTATTTTACTCTCCTCTCTGGGGGCTTCCCTTATTCTCACCTTCAACTCTCAGATTTCAGTGGACAGTCTCTCCTGGGAATTTATTGTTTCCACCGTGGATGACAGCAACCTAGTGTATCCACCCAAGGTGGGAACTGGATAAACTTTGGGCTCTGAGAAGAAGAGGGTTAGGTGGAGGAGGGTGGTGGGAGCCAAAATGAGAAGTCATCGGAAGAGAAGGGAGGACAGAGGAGTTAGGTCAAGGGTGCTGGCAACTTAGGGTCCAAACCTACTCTCGTCTTTCCCTAGGATGGTGTCTGGGTTCGGGGCCTTTACCTGGAGGGTGCCGGCTGGGACCGGAAGAACTCCTGCTTAGTGGAAGCAGAGCCCATGCAGCTGGTCTGCCTTATGCCCACAATCCACTTCCGACCTGCAGAGAGCCGAAAGAAGAGCGCCAAGGGTGGGACAGTTCCCTGAGGCCCGCCTATCCCATTCCTTGTCTGGACCCTAACCCATCCCGGGTTCCAGGGGCTCTCCCTGGGGCTCCAGGAGTCTGATTGCTTTTTCTCTCTTTTCCCTCAGGCATGTACTCTTGTCCCTGTTATTATTATCCCAACCGGGCAGGCAGCGCCGACAGAGCCTCCTTTGTTATTGGCATTGACCTAAGGTCTGGGGCCATGACATCTGATCATTGGATTAAGAGGGGGACTGCTCTACTCATGAGCCTGGACAACTGAGGCGGCTTCCTTTTCTTCCCAGCTTGAGAGTGGGCTGGGAACTTTGGGAGCCAAGATCAATAATGCGCCTTAGACTGAGGTTGGATCTCACCAGCAGGCTTTTTTGACTTAGCTGAATCTGGCATGTGACCGGGCCCTGGAGATATGTAGTGGTTTTAGCCATAAAGGAAGAAGAGTTGTATAGGAGCTCTGTGCAGTAAAACATCCGGGAGCACAAGCCCTAAATGTCTTCATAGAATGGTAGTGATTTAGGGAGGGGAGGAGTCCGGGGCCCTAAAGAACACAGGAGTTACTTGTGAACTCCTACTATAAGGGAAAAGGAGCATGGAACAAGGGAAGTGGGGAGGCCTTGAGAGAAAAGGAGGTGTGACTTTAAACCAATGAGTAGAGTGACGGAGCCTAAAAAAGGGTGTGGCCTAAACCTCCGGGCAGGACATAAAAGGGGGCGGGGCTTACATTGGAATGGCGCGGGATCCAAATGGAATTGGGGTTTGTCAAGCGGGGATCCGGGGTGGACCCAATAAACTGCATCCCCGAACCCGGAGCCCTGCCCCCGCGTATCCTACCCAGCACTGGCGCTGGGCTACAAGGGCCCGCAGGGGGCGGGGCGGAGCCGTAGAGGGACTTCAGCGCGAGGGGCGGGACCACAAGAAGGGGGCGGGGCTGGGAGCGGGTGGGGGGGGTGCGAGTGTTTGTGTTGGAAAATCCAACTGCGCCACGGGGCGGAGCGGCCCCCCCAGCCCCGGCCTGGGAGAGGGGGGGCCCGCTCGACCCTCTAGAGAACTTGGGGACCCTAAACACGTGGGACCCCCCAGAACCAGGTAATGGGGAGCTGCGAGGGCGTCTGGAAAGAGGGAAACCATCTCCGCGCAAGGGGGCGGGACATGAGAGCCGCTGGAGGGTTAGAGCTGGGGATGGACGTTTGGGTCTCTGGAAAGGCTCTGGGAAGACAACTGGGGCGCAGAACATCCGGGTCCCCCAGAAGAGAGTGGCGTGGGGGTGGGGGAAGAACTGAGAGGCAGATATTTGGCTTCCAGATGTCAAGAGGGTCCAGAAAGGATTTCCTCTTCCCGACACTAGGGTGGGGCGGGCAGTCCTAACTGAAGGGCTAGACTGAAGGGCAGAGTTTGCAGACAGGTCAATGTGATAGCCTACTGAGGTCAGCTGTGGCCAGACTGGCATGTGCCTCCAGTCCTGGAGCCATTTCTTCTTCCAGTTTTTCCCACAGGTGGGATGTATAGTCTCGGCTCTCACCTTCTCACCAGTAGCCCCGAGAGCTCCAGCGGCAGCCTTCCCCCAACCCCACTGAACTTCCCTTCACTTGGCTTCTCCAGTTCGCCTCCCTGTCCTCCCCCGCCCCCGTCCTGCCCCTACTCGGCGGTCTTTAGACCTCGCCGGGTCCGGGCCCTTTTTAGTGCTGAACTTTTGCAGCGTAACCGTGAGATGGCGAGGACCAGACACAAACGTCCCAGAGCTGAAAGGCGTGCGGTGGGGGATGTAACCGTGAGAACAGTTGAAGCCCCCCGCCCGGGCTTGAGGAAAGGGTGGGCTGAGGCCCTCTTTGGACTTCCTGCCATCTAGGCCCCTCACAGGAAATTGTGGGCAGGAAAGCACTGGGCATGGAGTGGGAAGGGGGCGGGGGACTCAGTTTCAGCCTCTACGGGCTGTGTAAATAGTGGGGTTGGGGGTACGCGGATTGGTTACTAGGCAACGCAGATTCGCTTCCTGTCTGCTGTGGCTTGTGGCTGCGTCTTAGGGTGAGGGCTGGACAGAGTGGGGGGCTGGGAGACTGTGAGGAAAGTCTAGGGCAGGACGTCTAGTTCCCGGGCACGAAGAACCCTGGTAGGAAAGAGAGGAGACTGCCAGCTGCAGCGCGACAGAAATGGACTCCGAGGTTTAAGGGAGGGAGGCGGTACCCAGGCGCAGAGCTCAGTACGGCTCAGTCCCTTCCCGGGATTGCTTGCCCTGTTGCCAGAGTAACTGGAAAGCGAGACTCAGGAGCCTGATTCCCGAACTCTCCTCTGCCCAATCCGCGGCAGCGGACGAGGCTGACGTCACGATTCTAGAAGCCAATGGGGAGCGGGCACTATAGAACGACAGGAAGAGGGAGAGGGGGAAGAGGTGGCGGAAGGGAGGAGGTGGCTGCCCAGGATCCGCACGTGCACTCCCACACGCTCGCGCCCACCCCCCTCCCTCCACCGCACGCGCCGGAGCACCCCCTTGCGCCTGCGCGGCGAGTCGGGCGCTCCCCCCCCGGTCCCTGTCTCGAGTGTTTGCAAACTGGTCCCAGGCTACTCTCCTCAGTCCCTCTGGCCCAGACGTTTAGGTCGGCCTGCGCTTTTTCGCTCCATCTACCCTGTTCATGCCCAACTCCTTTTCGGAGGGCCAGCTACCTGTTTGCCACTACCCACCCAACAGCTGGCGCCCCACACTCCCAGGTGGGCTGGGCGGAGCTGTGGTTTCCGGCCCCACAGGCTGAGTCGCTGCCTTCCCCGGCTCTGGCTTAGGTTGCTTCCCAAGGGAAAAGGAGTGGGTACCAGCGCCCCTTCCTGAGGCTTTGCCTGCCAAGGCCCAGCTGTTATTGGCGAGGGAGGGCGCTGCGGGGAAGCCCCGTACGGCCCAGGTGACGCTTCTCAGGCCGTCACGCCCATTCTTCGCGTGAATTCCTGCTTTGATGTGCCCCAAACCCCTTCCAATCCCTAACGTTTCCTCTTCACTCTCCCTAGTGTTCTTTGCACATCTCTTGGCCCCTTTCGAACTGTCTGTCCCCGTATCCACTCGTCCTTCTCTGCTTCCCAGGGTTATATAACTCTTTCCTCTCGCCGTGTCCTGATTTCAACTCCACTGACTCCGCCCTGGAACAGCACAGGAGGGGAGGGAGAGTTGGGGACCCAGACAGATTCCGGCCGGCTGGGGCACAGGGGATCCCGCAGGTAGGAGACGGAGCCCTGTGGGACTAGATGCTCCATTCCCTGCCTCCTGCCCCCACCAGAGATCTCGCTCAGAAGAGAAAGGGCACAGTATCTCCGAGGGGCGTGTCGTAACTCCCGTCAGAAATGTGGGTTGGGAGGTCAGGGCTGGAGGCGGAGAGGAGGCAGGCGAGAAGACCGAATCCCTTGGATTGGAGTCGTATTGGGGCCAAAAGAGATAAGGGTAGAACGCCTGGGTTCCTTTCTTCATCTGCTTTTCGGGTACCCAGAATTCCTAAGGTTTTTTCCCAGGAAGCTTAGCCAGCGCCACCCTCCCCCGCCTCCATAGGGGTCAAAGGTCTGTGTTAGAGGTGGCCTAGGATGATGTCACCAGTGCACGTGCCCCGGGACGGTTGCCAGGCAATGAGGCCTCCTCCCCCTTCCATTCCCTCCCACCTCTAACCTGAATCCAATTCCAGTCCCGTGCCATCTCTTTCCCCTCTCCTTTCCCTTGGCCTTAGCATCCTGCAGGTGGGAAACCATGGCCTGGAGTTTTGTGAGGGGGAGGGGCACGGGTGTGGTGGTGTTGAAAGATGCCCCCATGTTGGACTGAGGGAACCTTGGGTTACTTTCCCCTAGATTGACACCAGAGAGTTTCCTCTCCAGGTCCCTCCCTCCTTGAAAGAACCTCCTACAACCCTTTATACTTTCCCACCTGCTGCATGGCCCAGATTCCTATTGCCCTCTTCCTAGTCTAGAGTTGAAATGGGAGTGGTTGCAAAGCATCTGCTCTTAGGAGAAGAGTTGTATGTGTGGGTATACACCCCAGCTCATCTCTGATGTCCCCTTAACTAATCGCTCAATCCCCTCCCCAAACTGAGAAAGGGCAAAGAAATAGTATTAGACTAGTATAGTATAAATAGTATTCTTGAAAAGTTACCTATACCTATTCTGTATAGGTAAATGGATCAGTTTGCGGCATCCCACTTGGAGAAGAGGGACTTAGTTGATAACTGTGGCTGCCCTTCTCTGTTAAGTGCTGGGTTTGGTGGTAGCATTGGAAAAAAATCAGTATCTGTTTCCATGTGCCTTAAGAGTTTGGGCTGTTAGGGCAGACCGGTATTCTAATCCCAATTCTGCCATTTAGTGGTTACTTAGACTTGGAAGAGTCACAACCTCTCAGAGCCCCATATTCTTAATCTAGGAAATTTAAATATTAATACCCACCTCCAGGCAGATGGGAGGGAAAAGATAATTTATACAAAGCACTTAGCACAGTTCCTGGCACAGAATAAACTCTGAATGAATGCTTGTTATGAAATACTTATTATTAAATGGTTTTAGTTGTTATTTTTATTATACTTGGTGGGCCTGCTCCAAACTACCTATGATCTTAGGAGTTAGTTAAGAGAGGAGTGGAGAATTTGTGTTAATTGTGTATGTGTGCTTGTGGGGGGGGCGGTGCTGGGGATTTGCTTTGACTGTTCTGTACACTTTACTTGATGAGGGCTTTAGTAAGACTTGTATTGCTTTCTTTAGGATTATTTCTTTTCTCTCTCTTGGAGAAGAAATAGCTAAGACTATTCTTTTGGCTGTGAAAATAAAATAATTGTGCTGTGGTTGGTGATTTTGAAGCAAGACCCCAGTCTTCCCCCACCCCCCATGTTGTTCTCTGGAGCCTTTCATTTTGCAAAGGGACTCCACAGTTTCCCTAGCAGGGACCCTGCTAGGCTAAGGGGTGTGTAAAAGGTTGGGGTGGGTGGGTGGAGAGAGACTTGTGCTGGGGGCTGGGGGGGCGGGTAGTTAAAGGAAGAGACCGGAAGGGAGGAGGAGGGAGCCTGCTGGTGGGGAGGGAGGGAGGGGAGGAGGTGGAGGAGGAGGAGGAGGAGGAGGAGGAGGAGGAGGAGGGAGGGAGGGGGTTGGGGAGAGCCTGCTACAGTTCTTTGTTTGACTCCGGGACTCGGGGACGGGGAGGAGGAGGGAGGGAGGCAGAGGCTGCAAGCGCCGGGGCAGGCCCAGGAGGCAGAGGAGGGACTGTCTCCCCCGCCCCCCCCAGCCCCCACTCCCCTCCCTGCTGCTTTCCCCCTCCCTACCCGGACTCTGGGGGCACCGCCGGGGGACAGACACCCAGCAGGTAACCCTGGCCTGGATCGCCCTCCCCCCTCTGATTTTCCTTCACACCCTCCCAGATGACCCCTTTCCCTCTTTCTGTCTCCCCAGTTTCCTCGGCCTTGCTTCTTTCCCTAGCCCTCCGGTTCCATCTCCCCCACTTGGGCTTGTCGCCCGCTGGCCGCGCCACCCACCGTCTTGTGCAGCCTGACTCCCTTCCCCTCGCTCCGCCTGTGCTCCCCAGGTCTGCCCGAGGCACCTTTCGGGGCTCTATCTTGCTGTTTCTCTGGGCTCTTCCCTTCAGACCTGTCCCCTGGGGCCGTGGGGGAGGAGGGAGTCCTTGTCCTTTTCTCCCCCAAGTTCCCTGCCCCCCCTTTCTCTTTCTAAGTGTCTCTAGGGGTCGGGAGAGAACCGGAATTTGGGGGGCCCTATGGAGGGGCAGGGGCTGTGTGTTACTGGGAAAAGGGGAGGTGTGTGTGTGTGGGGTGGGGAAGAGAAGCCGTTAGAGACCAAGCTGCTTCTGTGTTGTCCCTTTAAATGGCCCTCACATTTCTGGGGACTCTGTGTGTGTATATGTGTGTGTGTGTGTGTGTGTGTGTGTGTGTGTAGGGGTGGGGGTAGCTAGGCGCCTGCCTTGGGGGGCAGGGCCCTTGGTTTGTCCACACAATCAGGGGTGGTAATGATTTAAAGGGACAGCCTTGGTGTGGCCACTGCCACCCTATGCCGGCAGGAGGGGGAGCCGGCAGGGCCTGTCTGAGGAGGCTTGGCTGGTGAACAGGGCATTTGAGGCTGTCTGTTGCAGGGCCTGCCAGGTCTGGGATGGTGCTGTGCTGGAAGGTACAAGGAGGGGTGACAGCCTGCCTGGGGGGCGCTCAGTCAGGACCCCACTTTTGGGTCCATCTGTTCCTTGGCCAAGAATCCTTGAGTCCAAACTATGGAGTCTGTTGGCCATCAGCTGGGGGCCACCAGCAGGTCTGCTGGTCAGTAGCCTGCCCTGGGTGCTTTGGAGCTGGCCCTTCAGCTCCCCTTTTGTTGTTTGGTTCTGTGCACAAGAAAGCCCCAGCCCCTCCCCCAGCTCCCCCTTCCCGTTCACATGCCCGCCCCCCCCCCCAACACACACCCACCCCAGCTGTTGGACAGATGAATTACAGCCTCCTGTTTGGGGCCAGGGCTGGTGAGGGATTAGAGTTCTGGGGTTGGCCCTTTAAATGGCTTTGGCCCCTCCCCCACTCTGGTGTCCAGATGCCCCTTACACACCCCTTGATCACCTTGGCTGCCCCTCACTCTTCATCTTGGTCTTTCCTGAGACCTGCCCCCTCCCATCTGTAGGCTAGACCCCTGTGCCCCCTTCCCACAACACAACCACATGTACAAATGCTGACAACTATAGACATATAGTCCCTAGTCCTGTATTCTGAATCTCCCTGTTCTGGAGAGTTCCAGCCTCAAGCTGTTTTCCAACCAAAGGACCCTACTTGCCTTGTTTTCCCAGCCTGCAGCTGACCACTGCCCTGGCTGAGTGAGGGGCCTTGCTTGGGTCAGAAATAACCTCTCCCTGGGGGCAGTGTCATCAGCAGTCATGGAGACTTGCAGCACATTGCATCATGGAGGCTGGGGGCCAGAGGCCTGAGTCTCTGGGGCAGGGGAAACGATGGGGGCTGGAAGGCCAGGGAATGGAGAGACTAGACTGGGTGTTCAACCAAATGTCTGGGTCTGTAGGGGCTGAGAACTGTGGCTAGGGGAGCAGAACACGTAAGTCACTGAGAAGCAAGTCTGAGTTGAGGGTTGACTGAGTTCTGACCCCTGGATGGACACCTGATTCCTGGCCCTAGACTTAGGTTAAAAGACCTAGTTCTTTTTTTTCTGAGGGTTGAAGGGAAGGAATGGGCCTCTGTCACCTTCTTGGGTCACACAGAGGAAGGAGGTGATGGGGAAACAGGATATGTCCTTGGGGTAGGATGGAGGGGGGCTTGCAGCAGAGGTCACTTCCAGGCTCAGGCCCAGAGTTATAGTTCTTACAGAGGAGGAAGGCTCCTCCCTGTTGGGCCCGTTCATCTAGTCTGGCCACCTGTGCTGCTTGCCAAGACCTGCCTGCACCCGCCTAGGGGAAGGGGAGGGGGCAGAGTCCAGAGGGTGGGGTTGATTGTTTGGTGTCTTGATAAGGTTGGAGAGTGGAACCTTTTGGAGGAAGTACAGCTGAAGGAAGAAGGTCTGCATGCCTTGGGGCTAGAACTGAGACTGGCCTGGGTACAGCTGTCAGAGGCAGATGAAACTACTCTGAGGCTAGAGAGTCAGCAGGAGGGTCCAGTCAGTTGGTGCCCATTGTAGACTTACTCACATTCTGTAGCATGCTCCCTTACCATCTGGTCCAGGATGCCTCCTCAAGGAGAAGGTTGGAGGACCACTTTGGGGATGGCTTTTTCTGGTTTCCATGGAAACCACTTCTCCCATCTCATCTAACTACTACAGCCAGGTTTCTCCTCAGTGAAGCGGGCCAGGGAGCACAGGGAAATCTTCCAATCTCAGAGACCCCACTTCTAACTGACTTTTTTTCTTTTAGGTTCCCCCCATGCACCATGCCAGCCCCATAGCACTACCCACTCCACTGTGGTCTGCTGCACCCCACTGCTGGGGCACTGTTCTAATGAGACAGAGCATACCAAACTCCATCTGGTAAGTCCATTCCCTTGAGTGCTCCCCAAGTCCAACTCTGCACCCCATGTTTGAAAATGATCTGGATCATGCCAACTCCTCAGAATGGTCCAGTCCAACTTTGAGCTTCCCCCCACCTTATCTACTACCACCAAAAAAATATTCTACCTTATGCCAACTGAGCAACTCAGTTACTGATTGAATTAAGCTAGGATTTGCAAGCTGAAAGTAGATGTGAAATATAATAGAGGAAGTCTTCTTGGGAGGGAGAGGGCTTTGCTCCTGAAAGAGTTGTTGATAACTTACTTGGCTTATGAAGGATGTTAGAAATTGAGGCAGAGAGATATTGGAGATCACTGCCACAACACTATTGCCATGGCAATCTTAGCATTTCATCTTTCCTCCCAGATTCCTTTCTGTCCCTTTCTCTTCCTACTGCACTATAGTATTTGCTCCCTACACCCAAAGTCCTAATCCTAATCTTGTTTCCCTCCTTCCTTCTGCCAGTTCTGAGGCTCTGCTACACTCCTTTTCCCTTTATAGGAGAAAGAGATCTTGCCTAAGCCAGGGACTTAAGTTCCATGAGTGTGTGTTGCTCTTACCCATTACTCACTGAGTTTCTTGAGTGGGACTGTTTTCTTCTTATGTATCTCTCACTGTTTGGCATGATGGTTTGCACATTGGGGTGCCTCTGTGGATTTGTGTTGAATGAATGTGTTAACTGAATGAGTTTCATTGCCAAGAAACCTACAGCTTTTGAGATCTGCTGTACATCCTCCTACCCACACCTCTGAAGCACATGAGACATTTGGGATGATAACAGAGGGTAAAGCTGAGAGGGAGGCTGGCCCAGAACATGGCCTTTGAGGATAAGACCAAGTGAGAGAGAATAGGACAGAGGCAGCATAGAAGAGTGGCAAGAATGTTGCTCTGGAAAGCAGCTCAGCTATTCCAGTCACTTGCAGAATGACCTTGGTCAAGTTACCTAACCTCTCTGAGCCTCAATTTCCTCATCTGCAAAATGGGATAATCAAAGTGCTTCCAATAGTAAGTTTGGGGGAAAGGTGAAAAAAAAAAGTATGTAAAAATGCTTAATAGTGCCTGGCATCTAATAAGTAGTTACTAAATGCAAGCAATTATTGTCATAATGGGAGTTTCAGGGAGCTGTGAGGATAAGCAAGGATGTTAAGAAATGGGACAGACCTTGATTGAAGGTAGACAGACCCCTAAGTAATTGACTCACACAGAAGTATTGCTGATCCTGGAAGACGTCAGGATTCATGGGAGTGAGGCGAGGAGTCAGTGGGGTAGGCCTGCTCCAATGTTTCCCTGACTCTGTTCAGGAACATGAAGGCAAGCACAGAAGGGCATGTGCAGAGACACACGTGATCACCCGAGTGATGCAGAGGCAGACCCAGACAAAAGACCGAGACAGGAGCCAGGCAGACACACAGACAGAGACAGCCCCGCGGAGTCATGTAGACAGGGATAATGACAGGAACGCGTCAGACACAGGCACTGAAGAGACAAGATGAGCAGATATGCAGGTGCACGCGGAGACAGACACCGGGACTCACAGTCGACCTTGTCAGACAGACTGGTGAACACAGCGCCCAGTCAGAAGCAGACACAAGGCCCGCAGTGACACATAGCGGGCCGGGGCCAGCAGTGTCACTCCTTGATGGGAGGCGGGGAGGGGCCGGCGGCGGGGGAAGGCTGGGGAAGGGAATCCCGGGCGGGCGGTCTGCCCGGGTGGCTGAGTCACAGCATAGCCTCAGCCGGCGGCCCTCCCCAACACCTCCCCCTCTCCCAGGTAGAAAGAGAGCCTGTAACTCCTCGCTTCCACCAGGTAGAATGAGAATAGGCAGGGAGCGGGTTGTAGCGAGGTTCTGGACCAACCCCACCTCGGGCCTATTCAGTCTGCTATCTGCTCGGTAAAAACCCCATCTGCAGGGTCTAGTCCTTAGCGGTACTGTGAGTCTGCATGGGCACAGCAGGACTTTGACCATGCGTCCGGTGCGGCTGGGGTGCTGCGCGGGGGTTCCACCGCCTTAAGTCCAGAGAGAGTTAAGTGGGCGTGATTGATGGAGTGGTTCTCTCTAGGGGCTCTACAAGGAGGGGGCCGGTTAAAGTCCTGGAGTCCAGAGCCCGGATGGAGGGGGCGGAGCTGGGCTTTGCCGGGAGTGCCCGGATGGAGAGGGCGTAGCCTCGGCTGGAGCGGAATTAACCCCTTCAGAGCGGCTAGCTCTGGGGATTGTGGGTCAGGTTGGGGGACGCTGGAATGTCTGCTTCATAAGTGTGTCGCCCTCCCAGCCTGGCTCTGGCCACGCGCGTCTACCTCTTGTCTGTCTTCGAGGAGTCTGTGGGTGTCTTGTTTTGTGCCTGTCCGTGGTTGTCCTCTCCCTTTGGTTAGTATGGACACCGGGACTCGGGGAGGCTATTCTTACTCCAAAGCGAAAGTGGAGGTGAGAGTGTAGCTGACCGCCAGGGAACAGGTGTGAATGCGGCGGCGGGGCTGCCCGGCACGGGGAGCGCTGTCATGAGGGAGACTAGAGGGGAAATTCCGCCGGACCGGTCGTGAGCAGTGTGTGGGCTGAGGAGTTGTGTCTGCCTCTGACTGTGTGTCTGTGTGAGTTCAGGGAGGCGGGGGCTGAGTCAGTGGGAACAGGGGAAGAAGGTTTTCTGGTTGACTCACGCTCCGCCACCCCAAGCCTGAATCAGACCCTGAGGGTGGGCTTTGTTCGGGGGGGGGCAGGTGGGAGTTAGATTTCTGGGTCCCGGGTGGGAACAAGTATCCGAGGTAGCTGGCCAAAGTGAGTGTGATTAGTATATAGGAAGTTTTATCCTCAAGTGAGGGCTCTATATTCCCAGGTGCCGGCGTGAGGGTTTGTGAATAAAGGTTGAAGATGGGGGGCGGGTGGAGAGAGGAAACTCGCTAATTTAGGGAAAGCTGAGTCAGTTCCCCGTGGGAAAGGGGAAGTGGCAGAGGGGAAGTGTCATCATCACAGAAGGAGAAGCTTCATTTCCTGGTAACTGGCAGCGCCCTGGGCACTACTTCCCTAGCAGGGACCTGCTTCTGGATCTTGTGTCCCGGGTCCCTGTTTGCTCATGTCAGGTCCATGGGTTCCCGCAGGACTTGGGTGGGGGCAGCGAGCTTGTGCTCTGCTTGACCACAGTTAAGTGTTTACTTGTTCCAGGGCTTGGTGACTGATAGGAAGGCTGCTGCCTCTGGAGTGGAGAATTCTGACAAACTCCGTGTGAACTGCAGTGGGTCCTTGGGGCGCAGGCATCCCACCAGGGTTGGCCGCAGTGTGGCGCACCCTGACCGAGCACTTCCAAGCAAACAGTCGACCTTGCCCCTGCGGGAGGGAGGGCTGTTTTCACCAGAAACTCTTCTGCCCTTGTGGGCTTGGTGGAAATTTCCCTACAGCGCAGACTGTAACGCGAAGGCGAACTTTCCAGCCGCCCCCAGCCCCTCGCCACTCTCTCCCCCAGCTTCCTGCCGGGTTCTGGCTCCAGCTGGAGCGCTGGCCCCGCCCCCGCCGCTTTGTACTCGACTCTGCTCTCACCACTCTTTGTACTCTAAACTCTCAATGGACCGATCCTGGGGCCGAAGCCGGCTTTCTACCTGGGAGAGTGCGGGGTAGGCGGGGGACTTAGCTCCTGGGCTCAGAGAGGCGAGAAGGAAGAGCTGGGGTTACAGGGAAGGTGCCCAGGAGAGGGGAGTGCTGTGTTCACCGTGGGCCGCGCCAGCCCTGAGGGTAAGGGGTGGGGGTGGGGGTGTGAGGGAGGAAGTGAAACGGGTTCTGGGTTCTTTAAGGGAGTAGGCGGTGAGAGTGGGACAAGGGTGATGTCACTGCTCGTCGGGCCCCGCCCTCATCCCTCCCGAAGGACACCCCCCCTACACTTACACATACCGCTTCCGCTGCGCAAGTAGCCACGTCACGGGCAACCCCCGAAATCCCCCCTCCCTCGGGGGGTGGGGGCCACGTGGGCCGTGGGGAACCGCGTGGCCCCGGCGGGGAAAGGGCATAGAGGATACAGGAGCCACGAGAGAGGGGCCACTCGGGACCACGGAGCACAACTTCTAAGAAGTTGGTGTTAAAGAGGTGTGAGGGGGGGGTTCTGGCTTGGGGGGTCGGTTGGTATTGAAGACCCAGAGAGTCAGGGGAAGTGGAGGAGCTGAAAGAATTGGTATGAGATTGAAGAATTGACTGTGGTTTGGGACGGTGTCAGGCGTTGGGAATGGAGCTCTCTTAGCAGCACGGATGGGTTTGGGTGTCTTAGTTGTCGCGGCTATCTAGACTTAAGCAATTCAAAGTGGGCTCGGGGTGGAGAGGTCAGTCACTAGGCGAGGCACAGAGAGGAAGGGGAGTGATGTCTTTGTCTGCGTTTTGGATCCATCTGCCCCCCCATCGGTCCTGCGGTGTCTGGGACCTCCAACAGTTCTGTGGGTGCATGAGACTTGCCGGTAACGCCATCCCCCAGGCTTGCCCAAGCGTGCGACTCACCGTCTTCACCCTTGCGTGTCTTGCTTAGCCCACCTGCTTGTAGCTGTTGCCATGCTAGCCCGGGTATCACATCCGAGATGGGACCCTTGGTGGGAGCTGCCGGGGTCACATCGGGGTCACCCGGCGATCCTGTCTGACCGGCTCAGCTGCCCCTCCTCCCCAGGCGGCTGACTGCCGGGCTAACCTTACTCCCATTGGTTCCAGCCAGGCTGTTACTGAGGCGGA
Organism: Sciurus carolinensis; assembly: GCF_902686445.1. NCBI lineage: Eukaryota > Metazoa > Chordata > Mammalia > Rodentia > Sciuridae > Sciurus > Sciurus carolinensis. Next base: position 51,909,019 of record NC_062215.1, on the reverse strand, counting down.
GACACGGGTGATGATTGGCTTTCCGGGGAGAGAGGAAGTCCTGTGATTGGCCAGATCTCTGAAGCTCGCCGACGCTTAGAGGACGCTCCCACCAAGGCCGGGTAAGCAGCAGCAATGTTGAAGTCCTGTGGGTCAGCAGGGTTGGCCCTGGAGTTGAAGCCTAGCAGGCAGCGCATCCACAGGGTCGCACCCACTGTCTGCTCCCTGCTTCTCCAAACTTACAGTTACACTATTTTTCTGGGCTTCCAGGGGCTCCTTAGGCTGGATGGGTCTCCCCTCAGACTCATACTCCCTGAACAAAAGCCAGACCTGTGGGTGCTACAGGCATCCCAATCCAGCCCCTGGGCCCTGTGTACTGGCCAACTCACTGCACTCTTTTTACTCCTGTCTGTAGAATTGGCTGTGAAAGTCTAGGGGCTGCCATCTGGGAACAGTGGGCACTCTTGTCAGCGGCTGGAGCCCGACCATCCTCCCAGCTTCCCAGAGAGCTGGGGCAGGGGGCCGTGCCCGATCTCCAGGGCTCCTGGGGCCACTGCTGACCTGGTAAGGGAAGGACGGACTGGGTTGGCTGGGTGTACACTGGCAGCTCTGCTTTTGCCTCCAGTAATAACACAATCTCATCTTCTACTTAGGCTGGATGCATCGGGCAGTGGACCCTCCAGGGGCCCGCACTGCACGGGAAGCCTTTGCCCTTGGGGGCCTGAGCTGTGCTGGGGCCTGGAGCTCCTGCCCGCCCCATCCCCCTCCTCGAGGCGCATGGCTGCCTGGAGGCAGGTGAGAACTTGAACCACCTCCCAGTACTCTTCTTCCTATCTTCTCTATCCGTCACTCTCTGTACCATTCTGTATGGGTTTCTACCATTATTGTGGGCTTCAGTACCATTTTCGGTTTTTCTTATTCTCTGTCCCCTAGTTCCTAGAGGACAAGACTGTTCCTTCTTGTGGTACATAATATACCTCTTCTTTTTCCAGATGCTCAGCCAGCATCGGGCAGCCCCCACTCCCTGCTCCCCTACCCACTTCACACGGCAGTAGCTCTGGACATCCCAACAAACCATATTATGCTCCAGGGTGAGTGGGGGATTCAAAAGTTCTGGGGTGGGATGTAAGACTGGGGCCTCAAAAGATTTCCCTGAAACCTAACCTTTCTGAGTCCCTTCTGTTCTTTAGGACACCCGCCCCAAGACCCCTCCATGGAAAGCTGGAATCCTTGCATGGCTGTGTGCAGGCATTGCTCCGGGAGCCAGCCCAGCCAGGGCTGTGGGATCAACTTGGGCAGCTGTATGAGTCAGAACATGATAATGAGGAGGCCATACGCTGTTACCACAGCTCCCTTCGATATGGAGGAAACTTTTCTGAGCTGGGACCCCGCATTGGCCGACTGCAGCAGGTGGGATAAGACAGGACCTAATTGGCTAAGAATGTGCCTTCAGCTCAGTGCCCCCACCTTATGCCTTTTTCTGCCTTTTGACCCCTCAGGCTCAGCTCTGGAACTTTCATACTGGCTCCTGCCAGCACAGAGCCAAGATCCTTCCTCCTCTGGAGCAAGTGTGGAACTTGCTGCACCTTGAGGTGAGCATGGGGCTAAGTGGGGCTAGGGAAGAGGGCTGGGCTAGGCCTGCACCCATGCCATTCTCTTACTTGATTTTGTTCTCAGCACAAGCGGAACTATGGAGCTAAGCGAGGGGGTCCCCCTGTGAAGCGAGCTGCTGAACCCCCAGTGGTGCAGCCTGTTCCTCCTGCAGCACTTTCAGGTCCCTCAGGGGAGGAGGGCCTTAGCCCTGGAGGCAAACGCAGGAGAGGCTGCAGTTCTGAACAGGTATGGTTATAGGTGGGCAAGCAGGCAGAGAGTACACAGGTCTGGGACAAGGAGTAGGATTCTCACACACTCTTCTCTTCTAGACTGGCCTTCCCCCAGGGCTGCCACTGCCTCCACCACCATTACCACCACCACCACCACCACCACCACCACCACCCCTGTCTGGCCTGGCTACAAGCTCCCCATTTCAGCTGGCCAAGCCAGGGCTATGGAGTACCCTGCACGGAGATGCCTGGGGCCCTGAGCGCAAGGGTTCAGCACCTACAGAGCGCCAGGTAAGCCCAGGTCTTTTGCTTGTGGCCTTTTACCTGTAAGTTCAGCACCTTCCATTCTTACCTTGCATCCTCATTTATCTCCCACAGGAGCAGCGGCACTCGCTGCCTCACCCATATCCATACCCAGCTCCAGCCTACACTGCGCACCCCCCCAGTCACCGGCTGGTCCCAGCCACACCCCCAGGCCCCAGCCCCCGCCCCCCAGGAGCAGAGAGCCATGGCTGCCTGCCTGCCACCCGTCCCCCCGGAAGTGACCTTAGAGAGAGCAGAGTTCAGAGGTCGCGGATGGACTCCAGCGTTTCACCAGCAGCAACTACCGCCTGCGTGCCTTACGCCCCTTCCCGGCCCCCTGGCCTCCCCAGTACCACCAGCAGCAGCAGTAGCAGCAGCAGCAACACCGGTCTCCGGGGTGTGGAGCCCAACCCAGGCATTGTGAGTGATCAACTATGGTGGAGAATGGGGTGGAGCTTTTATGAGGTGGCCAGAGCAGCACTCTGACCACTCCATCCTATATTGCAGCCTGGCGCTGACCATTACCAAACTCCTGCGCTGGAGGTCTCCCCTCACCAGGGTCGCCTAGGGTCCTCGGCACACAACAGTCGAAAACCGTTCTTGGCGGCTCCTGCTGCTGCTCCCCACCTGTCCCTGCCACCTGGACCCCCCTCTTCCCCTCCACCCCCCTGTCCCCGCCTCTTACGCCCCACCCCACCCCCTGCCTGGCTGAAGGGCCAGGCTTGCCGGGCAACCCGAGAGGATGGAGAGATCTTAGAAGAGCTCTTCTTTGGGGCTGAGGGGCCCCCTCGCCCTCCCCACCTTCCCCACCGCGAGGGCTTTTTGGGGCCTCCAGCCCCCCGCTTTTCTGTGGGCACTCAGGATTCACACACCCCTACCACTCCCTCAACCACCAGCAGTAGCAGCAGCAGCAACAATGGCAGCCACAGCAGCAGCAGCCCTACTGGGCCTGTGCCCTTTCCCCCACCTCCTTATCTGGCCAGAAGTATGGACTCCCTTCCCCGGCCACCCAGCCCAACACTGAGTCCCCAGGACCCACCTCTTGCACCCCTGACTCTTGCCCTGCCTCCAGCTCCTCCCTCATCCTGCCACCAAAATACCTCAGGAAGCTTCAGGCGCCCGGAGAGCCCCCGGCCCAGGGTCTCCTTCCCAAAGACCCCCGAGGTGGGGCCAGGGCCACCCCCAGGCCCCCTGAGTAAAGCCCCCCAGCCTGTGACGCCTGGGGTTGGGGAGCTGCCTGCAAGAGGCCCACGACTCTTTGATTTTCCCCCAACCCCACTGGAGGACCAATTTGAGGAGCCGGCTGAGTTCAAGATTCTACCGGATGGGCTGGCTAACATCATGAAGATGCTGGATGAATCAATTAGAAAGGAGGAGGAACAGCAGCAGCAGGAGGCAGGCGTGGTCCCTCCACCCCCGCTGAAGGAACCCTTTGCATCTCTGCAGCCTCCATTCCCCAGCGACACAGTCCCAACCACCACTGCTGCCACAGCTTCTGCCACCACCACTACCACCACCACCACCACCACCACCACCACCACCCAGGAAGAGGAGAAGCCACCACCAGCCCTGCCACCACCACCACCTCTAGCCAAGTTCCCTCCGCCTCCCCAGCCACAACCACAACAGCCCCCGCTGCCCCCACCAGCCAATCCAGCCAGCTTGCTCAAATCCTTGGCTTCTGTGCTGGAGGGACAAAAGTACTGTTATCGGGGGACTGGAACAGCTGTTTCCACCCGAACTGGGCCCTTGCCCACCACTCAGTATTCCCCTGGTCCCCCATCAGGTGCTACCGCCCCACCACCCACCTCAGTGGTCCCTAGCGCCCAGGGCTCCCCACAGCCCTCTGCTTCCTCGTCATCTCAGTTCTCTACCTCAGGCGGGCCCTGGGCCCGGGAGCGCAGGGCTGGTGAAGAGCCAGCTCCAGGCCCGGTGACCCCTGCCCAGCCACCCCCACCCTTGCCACTGCCCCCTGCTCGCTCTGAGTCTGAGGTGCTAGAAGAGATCAGTCGGGCTTGTGAGACCCTTGTGGAGCGGGTGGGCCGGAGTGCCATCAACCCAGTGGACACTGCAGACCCAGTGGACAGTGGAACTGAGCGACTGATGCCTTCTGCACAGACCAAGGAGGAAAGTGGTGGGGTGGTGGCTGTGGTAGCAACGGGACCAGGTAGTGGCAAGCGGCGGCAGAAGGAACATCAGAAGGAGCACCAGAAGGAGCATCGTAGGCACAGGAGGGCCTGTAAGGACAGTGTGGGTCGGCGGCCCCGTGAGGGGAGGGCCAAGGCCAAGACCAAGACCCCCAAAGAAAAGAGCCGCCGGGTGCTAGGGAACCTGGACCTACAGAGCAAGGAGATCCAGGGTCGGGAGAAGGCCCGACCTGATCTTGGTGGGGCATCCAAGGCCAAGCCACCCACAGCTCCTGCCCCTCCACCAACTCCTGCTCCCTCTGCCCAGCCCACACCCCCATCAGCCTCTGTCCCTGGGAAGAAGGCTCGAGAGGAAACTCCAGGGCCCCCAGGTGTCAGTCGTGCTGACATGCTAAAGCTGCGCTCACTTAGTGAGGGGCCCCCCAAGGAGCTGAAGATCAGGCTCATCAAGGTAGAGAGTGGTGACAAGGAGACCTTCATAGCCTCTGAGGTAGAAGAGCGGCGATTGCGCATGGCAGACCTCACCATTAGCCACTGTGCTGCTGATGTTGTGCGTGCCAGCAAGTGAGTTGGGTGCTCTTGATCCCAAGGCTCCGAACATGGCCAGGGGATAGGCTCCTCCCCATATCACCCTGGTGTTTCTGTCTTCCTCTCACAGGAATGCCAAGGTAAAAGGGAAATTTCGAGAGTCCTACCTTTCCCCTGCCCAGTCTGTGAAACCGAAGATCAACACTGAGGAGAAACTGCCCCGGGAAAAACTCAACCCTCCTACACCCAGCATCTATGTATGTGAGCCATGCGTCCTCTTGGACAGTGTTGGGGTGGTTGGGGAACTCAGAGCCTGAGGACAGGGCTCTGACTCCAGCTGCTCCTGGTCATCTCTCAGCTGGAGAGCAAACGGGATGCCTTCTCACCAGTGCTGCTGCAGTTTTGTACAGATCCTCGAAATCCCATCACAGTGATCCGAGGCCTGGCAGGCTCCCTGCGGCTCAGTGAGTATGGGAGGTGCAGAAAGTATGGGGAGGACTACAAGGATCTGGGATGTGTGGAACCCCCAGAAAATCCCCATAACTTGGAGATCCTGGACAATGACTATAGAGTTCTATAGTCATTGTACCCTATCACATGTAGGCTGTATTTGAGGAGTGCCGAGTGATGTGTCAGCCAGCCTCAGGCTTTTCTTCCTTTTGTCTTATCTGTCCCCAGCAGTGACCCACTGGGATGGGGATGTATCTCAGGTTCTATTTAGAATCACTTAGGATTTTCTTCATGATTAAGAATGAGCAGGGATGTAGCTCAGTGATTAGATCACTTACACAGCAGCAAAACAACAATAACGACAAACCAGATTGTAAACCCCAAAAGACCTATGGTTTGGATTTTGTTTTTCAACCTTTAATTGTGAAAAATGTGAAACATGGACATACAAAGGTCAGTCCTTTATACCCATACGCTTACCCTCACTGAGTTATTTGAAGCATATTACAGGCTTTCATTTGACTAAATTGGACACCATGATAATTTAAGCTGCCATTCACTGAGTGCCTACTGTGTGCTAAGTACTGTGCACATGTGGCCATATCCAGAAGTGAGGACTCTGGTCAAAGGACTAGGACCTGGAGCAGCCATGGGAGGAATGGGGCTGGCGAGGATCCAGAGAGGCTAGCCCTCTCAGCCTCAAAAATTTTGGGGCTTGGGTTCTTGCCCATTCCTTTGGGCTGAATTCTGCCAAACCTATGTCCATCCTGTCAGAGACTTGGGCAGTAGGAAAGGAAAGGGTGAATTGGGTCTTCAGTCCATGTCCTTTGCCTCTGCCCCGACTCCCTGCTTGGCCCTCCCTTGCAGACTTGGGCCTCTTCTCCACCAAGACGCTGGTGGAGGCGAGTGGTGAGCACACCGTCGAGGTGCGCACACAGGTACAGCAGCCCTCAGATGAGAACTGGGACCTGACTGGCACACGACAGATCTGGCCCTGTGAGAGCTCTCGTTCCCACACCACCATTGCCAAGTATGCACAGTACCAGGCCTCCTCCTTCCAGGAGTCGTTACAGGTGAGGGGGGATCATGGGTAGAAGGAGGTATGCCAGGATCAGAGGCTGCAGTGGGAGGGCTCCAGAAAGGTCACTGATTCAAGAATGCCTGCCTGTCTGGCTGAGCAGGAGGAGAAGGAGAGTGAGGATGAGGAGTCCGAGGAGCCAGACAGCACCACAGGAACTCCTCCTAGGTAAGGCATAGCTGTGTCTCTTCTCTGCATGGCTCCTGTTCCCTATGCCCTCTCCACCAACCTATGCTCTTGCTCCAGCAGCAGTGCACCAGACCCGAAGAACCATCACATCATCAAATTTGGCACCAATATCGACCTCTCTGATGCCAAGCGGTCAGTGGGGTTGAGGCAGCAAAACTGGGGCAGGAGTGCTGCTGGGCAGACAGTGTGGAGGTTACCCTCTCATTTGGGTTGCCCCCTTGCCCCACAGGTGGAAGCCCCAGCTGCAGGAGCTGCTGAAGCTGCCGGCTTTCATGCGGGTAACATCCACAGGCAACATGCTCAGCCACGTGGGCCACACCATCTTGGGCATGAATACCGTACAGCTGTACATGAAAGTTCCTGGCAGCCGAACACCAGGTGAGCTTCTGGCTGAGCTCACAGAACCAAGCACAAAGTGCTCTGCTCGGGAGGAGGGACTAGCGGCGGCCTCAGCCATCAGCCAATAAAGGCCAAAGGCGGCGTTACCCAGAGCACAGGCTTCTGTCAGGCCAGTCATGCCGTTCTCTGTCTCCCTCTGCAGGCCACCAAGAGAACAACAATTTCTGCTCCGTCAACATTAACATTGGCCCAGGTGATTGCGAATGGTTTGCAGTGCACGAGCACTACTGGGAGACCATCAGCGCCTTCTGTGACCGGTGCGCACTGTCCCTTCTCTAGTCACCCCACTGCTTCCCGTTCCTAGGTCCCCAAGGTTCCCACCTGACCCTTTGTCTGCCCACATTGCAGGCACGGCGTGGACTACTTGACGGGTTCCTGGTGGCCAATTCTGGATGACCTCTATGCTTCCAATATCCCTGTGTACCGCTTTGTGCAGCGCCCTGGAGACCTTGTGTGGATTAATGCGGGAACTGTGCACTGGGTGCAGGCCACTGGCTGGTGCAACAACATTGCCTGGAATGTGGGGCCCCTCACCGGTGAGAGGGTGGGACCCATGGGGTGTGAGTACTGTTGGGGTGGAGTGGTCTTGGAGGGCGGCCCAGCTACCATGGAAGGGGCTCAGGCCTAGGTGGCTGGGGGCTGTTTAAGAATATTGTGGTGACTCCCTCTGGCCTGCAGCCTATCAGTACCAGCTGGCCCTGGAACGATATGAGTGGAACGAGGTGAAGAACGTCAAATCCATTGTGCCCATGATTCATGTGTCCTGGAATGTGGCCCGCACGGTCAAAATCAGCGACCCCGACTTGTTCAAGATGATCAAGTGAGGGCCCTGTTTGGGTGGGAGCCCACCTCCACCTGATCTAGTCCCTGCTTTTGTTCTTGATATCTGGCTTTACCCTATTCTTTACCTGTTTCTCCATCCATGCCTGCAGTGTGCCCACAGTGTTACTGTACTGGGGAGACTGGCAAAGTTCCTACCCTCAGGACTTTTATTTTCCAAACAGGCAAAATAGGCAAAACTATTTGAAATTTCTAATTATTATTTTATTTTTATTTATTTTTTGTGGTACTGGGGATTGAACTGAGACCCTGGAGCAGGTTAAGTTAGGCAAACATTCTACCACTGAGATACATCCCCAGCCCTTGAAATTTAAACTGACATGCCCAGGACAGTGGATGTGACCCAGCCATGAAGAGGGAAGGCTCCCCAGGGGAAGTCTATGGGGCTTTCTGAACTCTGACCCCATGTGCCCATGCCCCAGCCTTGTGTCAACATCTCCTCCGGGTTCCTCTCCAGGTTCTGTCTCCTGCAATCCATGAAGCACTGCCAAGTGCAACGTGAGAGCCTGGTGCGGGCAGGGAAGAAGATAGCATACCAGGGCCGAGTCAAGGACGAGCCCGCCTACTACTGCAACGAGTGCGATGTGAGTGAAGACGCTCTCCCTCTCCCCTGCCTGGGGCCCACCGTGGCCAACCCTGCTGGTGACTGACAATTCCTCCTGACCAGGTGGAGGTATTCAATATCCTGTTCGTGACGAGTGAGAATGGCAGCCGCAACACATACCTGGTGCACTGCGAGGGCTGTGCGCGGCGTCGCAGCGCAGGCCTACAGGGCGTAGTGGTGCTGGAGCAGTACCGCACTGAGGAGCTGGCTCAGGCCTACGACGCCTTCACGCTGGTGAGCGCTAGAAGCGTGGGCTAGGGGCTCAGGAACGGACAGAGAGGGCAGCCTGGGGCCAGTCAGTGCTGGCACCTGAGCCCCGGTTCACTTTTCTGTCCACTTTTCTCTCTGCAGGCCCCCGCCAGCTCGTCGCGATGAAGCCGGATGCCCCGCTCGCCTGCCCGCCCCGCAGGGCGCTGTGGGGCCACCAGCACATGCCTGGGCTGGACCTAGGTCCCGCCTTTGGCCGGGAAGGGGGTCGGGCCCAGCCCTTCCACCCTATTGGCAGCTCCCCTCACTTAATTTATTAAGAAAAAAATTTTTTTAAACAAATATGAGGAAAAAAGGAAAAAAAAAAAAAATGGGAGACGGGGGAGGGGGCTGGCAGCCCCTCGTCCACCAGCGCCTCCCCTCACCGACTTTGGCCTTTCTAGCAACAGACACAAGGACCAGGCTCCGGCGGCGGCGGGGGTCACATACGGGTTCCCTCACGCCTGCCAGTCGCCCGCCCGCCCGCCCGCTGATGCACGCGGCTAGTGTATGTACATAAATGTTAAGGCAGCCGAGGTTTTTAATGAGATTCTTTCTATGGGCTTTACCCCTCCCCCAGAACCTTTTTTTTTTTTTTTTACTTCCAATGCTAGCTGTGACCCCCGTACATGTCTTTTTATTCACTTGGTTATGATTTGTATTTTTTTGTTCTTTTTTGTTTGTTTTTGGTTTTTAATTTATAACAGTCCCACTCACCTCTATTTATTCATTTTTGGGAAAACCCGACCTCCCCCATCCCCCAAGTCATCCCACCTGCCCCTCCGGGGACTGCCCCCCCCCCCACCCCGGGCTGTCCCCGCACCCCAATGTGTGTCCTCCGGGCTCAGCCCGTCGGTCTTCGCCAGCCCGTCCGTCCGCGGCTCCAGCCGGGCTCTCATGGTGCTCAAACCCGCTCCCCTCCCCTACGTCCTGCACTTTCTTGGACCAGTCCCCCACTCCCAACCTGACCCCAACCCCGCCTGAGGGTGAGCGACTCCTGTACTGTAGGGGAAGAAGTGGGAACTGAAATGGTATTTTGTAAAAAAAAAATAATAATAAATAAATAAAAAAATTTAAAAGTTTTAAAGAAAGAACTATGAGGAAAAGGAACCCCGTCCTCTCCAGCCCCGGCCAATTTTTAAAACACAGACCTTCTTCACCACCCCACCTTTTTTTTTTAAGCGTGAAACAGCCCAGGCCCACGGCTTCACTGGGGCAGGGACACCCCAGCGTGAGCTTGGGGCTTTTTGTTTTTGTTTTTTCCTCCCCGCTGGGGCTGCGGAGGGGTGGGGGGTTTACAGTCCCGCCCCCTCGCACTGCACTGTCTCTCTGCCCTAGGGGCAGAGGGGTCTTCCCAACCCTATCCCTATTTTCGGTGATTTTTTTGTGTGAGAATATTAATATTAAAAATAAAAGAAGAAAGAAAATCCTGTTTTGATAACGTGCTGGTGATAGCAGGGGAGCGTACCGGGAGGAGGGCCGCAAGAACATGATTGATGGGGAGGGACTGCGCAGACCCTGGCAAGGCGAGCCCCTCCCAGGGGCGCCTGTGGAATGTCCAGAACTCTGGTCTGCTCCTTGGGATGGGGGTGCCTAATCCTAGAGCCGCATTCCAGGATAAGGGGGGTGGGGTGGGGAGAGGATGGGTCGGGGGAGGGGCAGGAAAGAGGGCTATAAGGGCCGTAGCCGGGCCGGCGGGAGCCAGCCAGGCCATGGCGGATGTCCCCGGGGCGCAGCGACCCGTTCTCAGCGGCAGCCCAGAGCCCCGCGATCCCCTGGACTGCTGGGCCTGCGCTGTGCTGGTAACCGCTCAGAACCTAATGGTGGCTGCCTTCAATCTCCTCCTGCTGGCGCTGGTGCTGGGGACCATCTTGCTACCCGCTGTCACCATGCTAGGCTTCGGCTTCCTCTGCCACTCCCAGGTAAGCATGCGCCCTAGTGCGTGCGTGCTTGTGTGTGTGTGTGTGTGTGTGTGTGTGTGTGTGTGTGCGCGCGCGCGCGCGCGTATGTGACATGGTCTTGTGTGGTGATGCTGGCAGGGGGTCTGTGGGCCGCAACTTCTCTGCGCCTGGGCTGGACTGTTCCCACTCTGGGCATAGTGTGGTTCAGGTTGGCCTGGGCCTGACGCCTCTTCTCCTCACAGTTCCTACGCTCCCAGGCACCCCCTTGCACCGCGCACCTGCGGGACCCGGGCTTCACCGCCCTGCTGGTTACCGGATTCCTGCTCCTCGTCCCGCTGCTCGTGCTTGCCCTAGCCAGCTACCGCCGCCTCTGTCTACGCCTCCGCCTGGCCGACTGCCTCGTGCCCTACAGCCGGGCGCTCTATCGGCGCCGGCGGGTCCCGCAGCCACGGCAAACTCGGGCCTCACCCGGGTCCCAAGCTGTTCCTACGCCGGGGAAGGTTTGGGTCTGAGGAGCCTCGAGTCAAGAACAACAGTAGGGCTGTCCTCCCTTCCTGTGGGCCCAAGGACTCGAAGCCAGGATCTTCTGCCCTCCCCCTACCTCTACTTGAGCCAGGTCCTAGCTTCCCTTTGGGGGACAGCAGCCTCTGTGGACCCAGTGCTGGTGAAAACTCCATGCCCCAGAAAACCTGCTTTCCTCTGACTACCCACATTTGAATCATAAACATCTGGGCTGGACCCTCCACGCTCTCCTACTTCCTTAAGGTGAATAGGACAACTGAACCTGTGCCCTCCTTTTTAGCTACAGCTCCTCTAGAATTTTACAGGGCTGAGGAGCAGTGCTGGAGGTGAAGAAAAACACATCAATAAAGAATTTATGAACTGAGTGTGCCGTGAGCAGAGGGGTGGCACAAATACCCTGCCCTGTGCCCAGGAGCAGGAAACAGTTCCCCAGATTACAAATACTCAGGAGGGAAGCATCCTTCAGCTTCCTGGCATTTCCTCATTGCCTTAGTCTCTTCTTCCCGGTTAGACCCCACACTTCTGTCCCTGACCCCAAAGTCACCTCCAGTCAATAGCGAGGGGGCCGTGTTTCACCCGCCTACACCATTCCCCTTGGGGACCGAGCCCGTTCTCTGACCCCAGCTTAGAGGAACTCAGTGTTGCCAGGCCGGGGCGGGAAACAATGGGCCTTCCGGAGCAGGATGACACCCCTTCCCGCCACAATTCTGGCGCAGTAGCGTGGGAGGGAAGATGCAGGGGTCCACCCTAGGTTTGCTGGTCTACAGCTCTTGCCTGTTCCCCATCCCCAATCTCGAATTTAAGGCACCCCTGGACATAAGGTTGGGGGAGGAGGGTCGAGAATGCTCTAGAACTTAGATAAACCCCTACCTCTAGAGGTTGGGTGTACTATCTCTGCCCTGGCATCCAAGCTACACACAGACACAGGGCACATCGGTCATAAATTTAATGAAGTTTGAAAGACATGCCTAATCGTGGTCAGAGATATGGAGGCCCCGCAAGGCTCTCCCTTTGCACCTCAATAGAAACGATGTGGTGTCCGGGTACCATGGCCAGGCCCAGCACACGGGGTTCCCCGGCAGAGAAGGAATCTGGAAAGAAGGGTCAGAGCATCAGGGAGGCAGGCCAACGTCGGTCCCGCCCCTTCTGAGCCATGAAAACATGCCCCACAAAACAAGGGGTGCAGTCTGACCCTGAAGGGAAAATGCCTGCGTGAATTCCCGCCACATTCTCAAGCGGGTGTGCAACCCCCGGGCACTGACCCGACGGCTTGAGGAACTCCTGCGCTGAGCCCAGGATGACATTGCAGTCGCGGTCGGTACAGAGGAAGCAGCCGACCAGTGTCCGCCCATCTGTCATGCGAATGCGCATAGTCTTGTTGAGCAGCGCTTCTAATTGCTGCCGAGCACGCGCAGCCGGCGAGTCCTCGCGCTCCCCGTCCGAATCCTGCTCCAGGCCGAACAGGTACTCAGACCTTGCAGTCCTGCTGCCCGCCCGTCCGCGAAACCACAGCTCCCGGCAGCCCACGGGGCGCTCATATGAAACCCAGAGGCTGCCGGGAGCTGCAGTTTCTCCCTCGTCCCCCCATCTTGCTGCCCGACTGCCCCGCAATCCCAGAAACCCAGCCCGCGCTAACCCCGGCGCTGGAACTGCTTTGACGCCGACTGCAACATCCATTCTCCTCTCGTAGCAGCATGGTCGGCCCAGCTCCAGCCATTTGCCCCGGGGCCCCCTCTGGGTCCTTAAACTTCCTAAGAACCTTTCGAGTCCGGTGGTCTGAGATCTCGCGAGCGCTCCGGGCGTCTTTCCTTTCGCGAGATCACCACTCCTCCTCCTCCTTGTCTCCTCGGCAACTGCAGAGATCTCGCGAGTTTCTTCTACCCCAAACAGTGGCTCACCGAGGCCTATTACGCTAGATGACTTAAAATATCGCGAGAAGTTTACCTGTATTTTCTTACACATCTTTAGAAACCCAGAAATTTAGCGAGAATACCTCCTTCCATCCTGTCTCCCCACCTTGTTTTTCGGCCTTCAGATAGTTCGTCCTGAATATCTCGTGTAGCCCAGACTCTGATTTAAAACGAAATGCGTTCGCTTTTCCCTGGAACTCAAACGATTCAATATTTATATGCCTGATGTCGGAATCAGACTACGTTTCCCGTGAGCTCTCACAGCCCAAGCCCCTCCTCGCCCTCATAGTGTTTCATCTCAGTAGACGGTGGCCGGAAAAGGACAATGGTTTCCATGTGAGCGGGTAAACGCGCTCACCTTAGCTCCTGCACGGGAGGAAGAATGTTGTAGGGTGTGTGTGCTGAGGAACGAGGAAGCAGCTAAGGAACCCAGTGCCCGATAGAGCGAGAGCCATGCCGCGCCGGGGCCTAGTGGCTGGGCCAGAGTTTGAGTGCTTCCAGCGTCGCTATTTCACGCCGGAAGAAGTCGCCAGACATAACCAGCCCGAAGACCTTTGGGTGTCTTACCTGGGATACGTGTACGACCTAACGCCGTTGGCTCAGGAGTACAAGGGTAAGGGCCACAGATTGGACCAGGACTAGGGTGTGTGTGGTGGTGGTGGAGGTAGGTGGAGCTGGTTCTTGGGTAGCCAGCATTACAACAGCTTCTCCATCCTAGGGAGCCTGCTGCTGAAACCCATCGTGGAAGTTGCAGGCCAGGACATCAGCCACTGGTTTGATCCAAACACCAGAGACGTGAGTTATGTTGGAACCTGGGGTGGGGTGGGGGAAGCACTGGAGAGCCATGATGGGGAGAAAAAGCGGGAGATAGCTGGAATCTGAAATAGTGACGGATGGGATCCGCGCCCAATCTCACCCCAAACTCAAACCCTTCTTCAAAGATCCGCAAGCACATAGATCCCCTGACTGGTTGCCTGAGGTACCGCACCCCGCGGGGCCGTTTCGTTCACGTCCCACCTCATCTGCCCCGATCGGACTGGGCCAATGATTTTGGGAAGCCCTGGTGGAAGGGGTCGCAGTACGAGGTGGGGAAGCTGTCTGCCAAGACCCGGAGTATTCGCATCATTAACACGCTCACGTCGCAGCAGCACATACTGGAGGTGAGATCTGGTGCCTGGGGACAGGTTAGAGAGAAGAAACTGATGCTTTCAGGAGATCTCCAGACAGATCTTCAGGCCATGAGTTTGCCATAACTGCTGAGAGCTGAATTTTCTCCTCTTTAAATTGAGGTGACTGAGGAGCAGACCACCTAGGTCTCCAGAGTTGGGAATTGTAGGAGTGTCTGGGTTACAGAGTACAAGAGATCCCTTCTTAAGTTCAGGGCACTGTTTTGGACAGTGATTGGACTCAAGACTATTCTATAGCAAGGATGAAATGAGGGGACACTGGCTTTGGCCATTTTGGGCCATCTGTTTGTTAGAAGTGGCTGCCATAAAGATAGTAGGATTTTGGCACCCTTCATTGCATGCTGAAACTTCAACTTTATTTCTGGGACTGTGGAGTGCCTGAAGCTAATCTCTGCCAAAGAAGGCATTCTGATCCCAGCTTTGTATATCTTGGGGTACTGGCCTTTGCTCTGTGTGTGTGTGTGTGTGTGTGTGTGTGTGTGTGTGTGCGCGCGCGCGCACATGCACATACTCATGTGTTCCATCCAGAATTCTGGAAGTGGGTGCTTCCGTGTTCTCCAGGTGGGGGCTCTGGAGTCAATGTGGGAAATCCTACACCGCTATCTTCCTTATAATGCACATGCTGCCAGCTACACGTGGAAATATGAAGGGAAGAACCTGAACATGGATCATACCCTGGAAGAGAATGGGATCCGGGATGAGGAGGAAGAATTTGACTATCTCAATATGGATGGTACACACTACATACCTGCAATATTGCTCTACTTCAATGATGACCTCACAGAACTATAGGAAAGGAGCTGTATGCTTGTATGGATTAAGACATAATTTGAGTTTGCCTTTTTCTGTCCTTGAACAAAAGAGGTGAGGGAGTGCGGTTCCTGGATTTAGACCTCTTTTCCCCTCTGGGAACTAGACTGTAGTTCCCATGCCCTTCTGAAGTATTAGCCTTATTCTCCAGCTCCCTTCTGATTTGCTCTGAGAAAATTAGGGAGAATGTTAGAAGTGAATTAATTAGTCTTAAGAATGACACAAGAAGACACAGTATCTTGGATAGGGAGATGTAGGGGAGAAGAGTTAAATGGAGCTCAGGCAGAATGTGATGTAAGAAAAGAAATCCTACACAAGGATGAGGGATAGAAGAACATTTTTGGCAATGGTGGAAATGGGATGGCTGTAGGAAGATGGGATTTACAAAGACAGGAGTAGGAAATGACTATCATTGACCATAAAAAACTGGCTTATCTCCTTTTTTCTTTTCTTTTTTTAAATTTTTGTTTCCGCATTTTGTATTGGTGCATTGTTGGTGTACATAATGATGGATTTGTTGTTACATATTCATACATGCACACAATATAACAATGTAATTTGGCTATTATCACTCCCTAGCACTTACCCACTTCTTCCCTCCTTATCTCCTTCTTAGAAGAGTATTTAGCAGCTCAAACTCAAGGGAAAGAAAGGAAATAAATTGTTATCAGATAACCCAGTCAAGATATTATAATGGGTACTTTATTCATCTTCTTTATTATAGCTACCCCATAAAGTGAATACCATTAACACCATTTCCCAGATAAGTCTTTTGAAACTTAGAGGTATTCATTAGGACAGAGGCATATTAGTCACCATCAGAGCTGGGATGCAGATCCAAGCCTGCCCAACTCCAAAGGCTATGTTCTTTTCAGTGTAAAGGAACTCTCTCAATCTCAAACTTCATTGTAACATTTTTAACTGCTGCCCACAGACCAAGTATTTGGGTTTGTTGCACAATGAGAAATTCTTGGCCTATTGAGTATCAGCAGTTACTGTGTTGGGAAGGAGTTAATCAGCAGAGTACTCCAGAGGCAAAGAGGAGGCTGGGAAAACCTCCTCTTTAGCAATAGCTATTGAGGCTGCTTCTTGTTCAATCCATAGCAAAATTTCTCTTCTGATTTTATTGAGGCAAAGAAATGGGTATTTATTAACTCCTAGAAAAACTAGAGTAGGAAAGGGGCCTGTAGATTGGGACATTTTGGTGAGGGAGCACAACAGAGGCATCTTTTTCACCTGTGGACCTTTCCACTTAGAGGAAGACAGGGTTGATTTTGAAGGATTGTGATTCCAAAAAAGGTCACTTGACAGGGGACATGTAAAGAAAGGAACTAAGTAAGGCAGACAACTTCTAATGACCAAAAGAGAACCAACAGGGAACAATGGCTAGATTTCATCCCTTTTAACCTAAGCAGGGGAGGGAAATGGAGAATAACAGACAGGTGAACTTACTGGCAGCACCAGGCAAAAAATGTACCAGGGAAAGTTTAGTACATCTTCCTGGCTGGGGGCCTGAATCCAGCTCAGAGGAAGGTGGTCTCGAGAGACATTGGGTGGGCTGCATAGAAGGGCTGTGAGAAGTATGAACAAAGATGGGGATATCCCTTTTGGCTTCAGCTTCTGAATTCACTAGAATTTGAGGGACTCTAGTCCCATGGAATGAAAGAATCCATGAATTATCTAGATCAATCATTGTGATATTTAATCAACTCTGCAATGATCTCATTTGTACCTTGTTTGCTCAACTAAACCTAAATTATTTGAGAATCCAAGTTATGCTGTTCCTCTCATTGCCAGCTTCAAAGCCTGTGCCTACAGTATGTGCTTATTTTGCCTAAACTTGTCCCTCTTCCAGAGTATCCTACTTTAGTACCTCTTGCCAGAAACACATGCCTTTCTTCATGTACCCAGACAGTCACCAAGTAGATTCTATCTGCTAAATATTGCTGGAATCCACCTTCTTTTCTCTTGAGTTACCATGATTTGTTTAGACTGCTGGGCAAACTTCCTAACCTGTCCTTGCATTTCCACTTCTGCCTTCTACATTCTGTCATCAGAGTGAGCTCTGATAAACAAACCTCAACATCTCACTTTCCTGCCTCAGATATTTCAGTGGCTTCCATTTACTTTTGTTGTTGTTGTTGTTGTTTTTGTTTTAGTTGTAAGTGGACACAATACCTTTATTTTTACATGGTGCTGAGGATCAAACCTAGGGCTCTACGTGTGCTAGGCGAGCGCTCTACCACTGAGCCACAACCCCAGACCTTCTATTTGCTTTTGGAATAAAGCTGTAATTTCAAAGACCCTGTATAAATCAGACCCAGCCTACCTTGCATGTCTCATCTCATAATATATCTCTTGGTTGCCTGTGCCTCACACACACTGGCTGGCCTTCATATAGTGTCTTGTCTCTACTCACCATACCTTTCCTTCCATTTTTTACTTTGGCTCATCCTAAATGTTTCTTCCTTAGGGAGTCCTTTTCTGATTTCTCAGTATAGGTCAAGACCTTTTGTTAAGTCTTCTCAGCACCATGCAATTTTTCAGTGTTTTTATAACTTTTGTAAAATTATGGATGTTACTGGCTGGCTGACTGCTAGACTGTAAGCTCATGGAGGCAGAGATCTTATATATTTGTTCTTTGCTGTATTCTCATTGCTGGGCATATAGTTGCTGTTCAATAAATGCTGATTGAATGTATTCAGATATCAGGGAATTAATCTGTCTGTAATGACTATTGGGTGGGATGTTGTGTCCCGGGAGACAAGATGGAACCAAGAGATAGAATATCTGGCTCCTGTGCCACAGTTACTACACAGGTTTCTCTTTCCCTGTTTCCCATATACCCAAGACCAAAAGTTACTCACTGAATTATTCCTTAGTATACTAGAGATGTTTTGGGACACTCAACTTGCCTTTTCCCCATATGGCCACAAGATGGCTGCAGCCGCCTACAGAGTCAGGGAAAGAGGCCTGGAGAAGGGGAAATCCTTCCAGTTCCAAAGAAGTTAGGATTGAAAGTGGCCCTTGGAGATTTGTTAGGGGGAGGGAAAAGTTCGGGGGCGGGGGGGGGGGGGGGGAGGAAGGACTACATGGGCACCATGCTAGTAGCATTAGATTTATTCCTTAATTTTTTCCCCCACAGCACATGTCAGGAAGGTAGTGCAGTTTGAGAAGTAACTCGAGAAAGGATGGATATGGGTCCTATTTACTGTTGTGGGTATATGGGGCAAGGTATAGAACTAAGGAAGAAATAAAAACTTCGCAAATTTTTAAAATAGTAGACTGTATTCATTTTTATTTTTTGTATAAAGCTTTCCACTACACCCTGCTTTCTTCTCAAAATATCCAAGAGTAGAAATTTGCATGAGAAGTATGTGCCTCAACCTAAAGCCTGGAAGGTAAATAGAACATGAGTGTAGGACATAAGTCCTCCTGTGGTGATCTCTCTTGTGTTAGAGGGAGTTGGGACAGAAGATGGAGGATTAAAAGCTGCCTGTCTTTGGTAAACTGCAGCAGCTTCAAAAGATTCATTTGGCAAATGAATCTACAAGCCATGGCCTCTACACACATACATCCCTGGGGGCGGGGTAATAAAAAAGCATATGTACTGGGCATAATGGCACATGCCTGTAAGCTCAGCAGCTCAGGAGGCTGAGGTAGGAGGATGTGAGTTAAAAGCCAGCCTCAGCAACTTGGTGAGGTCCTAAGCAACTCAGCGTGGCCCTGACCCAAAATAAAATATAAAAAGGGCTGGGTATGTGGCTCAGTGGGCAAAAGCCCCTGGGTTCAATCTCTGGTACAAAAAAAAGGCACATTATTGCAGGAAGCCTACCTACTCACACCTACTCATTGGGACAAAACATCATACATTAAAAGGTAAATGAAAGGCTAGGGGTGTGACTCAGTGATAGAGTGCTTGCCTAGCATACATGAGGCCCTAGGTTTGATCCCCCGTACCCACAAAAAAGTAAATGTAAACAGAACATGATAAAACAAATTATGGTATAGAAAGGTTTCCATCCTCATGGCAAACCACAGGTGGAATCTTAGCGTAGATATCCTTAAACTTTCTAAATACTGCATGTATATTTGGAGAAAAGTACTATAATTTCCATCAGCGTCTCTGAACAGCCCAAACCCCCTACCCCTAAAACAGTATACACAAGTAACAAAAATTTAAAGAGCCTCCAAAGTAAAATATAAAAAATGACTATACAATGTGGTCCCAGATTTCCCTGGTACCTCTCTCAGTGGTCTGCTTCAAACCTATGTCATACCTGCTCTGTTTCCATGGCAGAAATTCCTAAAACTTTTAACCTTGGGGATAAGTAATGACTAGTCTGAAATGTTTACTACTGTTCCAAATTTTGATATGGCTGTGACTTGTTGCTGAGTGAAGGGATCCATCATTTGGGCTTGGGACTATTAACATTCAATCATGACATTAGGATACGGTTAATACATCCAGTCCTGCTGCTGAGTTTGGGAACAGCATATAAGTGTATTGATATTGGGAGAACAACCACTTAATGATAGATTAGCAAGAGCACATGGCTTAGTTGCTAAGAAAACAGTTTAAAACCTTGGATTCTTACCTTGGAAGATAAGGTTTTCAAAATACAGATATGCAGACAAACTACTGGATATTCTAGGCTCATGGGAAGCACTTTAAAAAGCTGATATATGAATAAGTCAATTGGGGATGGGAGTAAAGAAGAGTGAGATGAGGAACAAGATGATAAAGACTGCTGGGTTTGAATCTGTCCCTGACAGCCGCTCAGCTACTACCTTTGGGGAGCTACTACTTAGTGGGAGCTTGGGGATCCAGCTTCAATCATCTGACTAATTCATCTTTGTATCCCCAATAGCAACAAAGTGTCTGTCATAGAATGGCAGTAAATAAATGCTTGTTTCAGGAGCGAATGGTACATATAACACACACACATACACATCCCACTGTGAAATATGTTAAACTCAAGTCGAACAGATTCAGATAACGTAGTGTGCCTTGCTACCTAATCAGTGTCACTATGTGAAGTGAGCTGGAGATCTGGATAGTGAGTGAGCTCTGGGCTGATAAATTCTTTGGGTCCTCCTACTGAGCAGTAAGGAAAATAAAATACATAGGCTTGTCCTTATGATCACTCTAGAGGAGTAGATATGACTCCATAACACACCATGGTATTTGGCTACATGTAACAGAAGCCTGGCTGTTGGAGTTTAACTACAAAGGGTTGCTAAATGAATTCTTAGAAGTCTGCAGTTACTAGAACAGTGACTTCACTAGATCATCAGTATCTCCTATTTCCCCATCTTATCCTCATGCTCATTGACTTTGTGGCTGCTCTATTTCTAGCCTGTATTGAAGGCAGGAAGAGGGAAGGGACAAAAGAAGGACCTAGGACAGTAGTGCCTAGGTCAAGACAGCAAAAATTTCCCAGATGTCCTTAGCAGACTTTTGACTACATTGTATTGATAGAAAATGCATAATATGATGATCCTTAGCTTCCAAGGAATCTGGGACAGTATTTCATAACATTCAAAACAAAAGTAGGATCTACTACTAGGGAAGGAGAGAATGGATAGGAATCAGACATCTTCTACAAGCAGTGTGACAAGTGGTATGCATACATTCACTGACAAAAAAATACATGCACTTTGTGCTAGGCAATGTTCCAGGTACTGGGGATACAGTAGTGAATCAGACAAGTTTCCTGTTTTACTGGGGTTTACACTATGGTGAGGTGAAAAATAAAGCAGACAATATCCTTTTAAGTAGTATTTAAAAATTCTAAGAGGTAGCTTCTTGGAGCAGGGCCAGGCTCCCCAGCCCAGGCAGTAGTTCTGGACCACAGGGAACGTCACAGAGAAGGGCTATCAAGCGAGAGACTCACTCGTAGGGCAAGGCTCCCCAGACAAGGTGGTAGTTCTGGACTGAAGGGAACTTCTTGGAGGAGAGCTGCCCAGTGAGACTTTCCCACCAGGTGAGTTTTCCCCACTGGGTGAGGCTTTCCCACACGGTAGAACCAGAGACACAGGCCCAGACCAGCAGTGCCCCAGCTCACAGTCTAGTCCCCCTTTGGCTGACCATAGGTCAACAAGTGGAGGTGCCTCTGCCCACTAGCAGGGAATATACCCCACCTGAAGGCCACCACCCCTAGAGGGGCAGCTTCCTTGTGGATCACTGCATTATCAAGTTCCTCCAAGACTTCAGGCTACTGAAGGCTAGGAGGTGAGTTATTGGAAGTCTACAGGGACACTGTTAGTCAACAGGGGAAATCTGCAATATCTGAGAGTTTTACTACTAGAGGGGAAGATACCTGAGCAATATGAGAAAACAAGGGAAGAAAATGTCCCAAATAAACCTAGATGCTACATCAATAAAATCCAATGATAGCATGGCAGAAGAAAAATCAGAAAGGGAGTTCAGAATGTACATAATTAAAATGATCAGAGAAGCAAATGATGAGATGAAAGAGCAAATGCAGGCTTTGAATGACTGTACCAATCAACAGTTAAAAGAGCAAATGCGGGAAGCAAAAGATCATTTCAATAAAGAGTTAGAGATACTGAAAAAAAAAACCAAACAAATCCTTAAAATGAAGGAAACAATAAACCAAATTAAAAATTCCATAGAAATCATAACCAATAGGATAGAACACCTGGAAGACAGAACCTCAGACATTGAAGACAAAATATTTAATCTTGAAAACAAAGTTGACCAAACAGAAGATGGTAAAAAATCATGAACAGAATCTATAAGAATTATGGGATATCATGAAAAGGCCAAATTTAAGAATTACTAGGATTGAGAAAGGCACAGAGAAACAAACCAAGGGAATGAACAATCTATTCAATGAAGTCATATCAGAAAATTTCCCAAATCTGAAGAATGAAATGGAAAATCAAGTACAAGAGGCTTATAGGACTCCAAATATACAAAATTATAACAGACCCACACCAAGGCACATTATAATGAAAATACCTAACATACAAAGTAAAGACAGAATTTTAAAGGTTGTGAGAGAAAAGAATCAAATTACATTCATGGGGAAACCAATATGGATATCAGCAGATTTTTCACCCAGACCCTAAAAACTACAAGGGCCTGGAATAACAATTTTCAAGCCCTGAAAGAAAACGGATGCCAACCAAGAATCTTATACCCAGCAAAACTTATCTTCAGATTTGATGACGAAATAAAATCCTTCCATGATAAACAAAAGCTAAAAGAATTTACAAAAATAAAGCCAGCACTACAGAACATTCTCAGCAAAATATTCCATGAGGAAGAGATGAAAAATGATGTAAATCAGCAAAGGGAGGAACTACCCTAAAGGAATAGCCAAATAAAGGAGAAACCAAGTCGTGTCAAAAAAACAAAAATGAACCAAATGACCAGGAATACAAATCATATCAATAATAACCCTGAATGTTAATGGCCTGAACTCATCAATCAAAAGACATAGACTGGCAGATTGGATTAAAAAGAAAGATCCAACAATGTGCAGCCTGCAAGAGACTCATCTCATAGAGATACCCACAGACTAAAGGTGAAAGGATGGGGAAAAAAACATACCATGCACATGGACTCAGCAAAAGAGCTGGAGTAGCCATCCTCATCAGATAATGTGGACTTCAAACCAAAGTTAGTCTGAAGGGATAAAGAAGGACATTTCATACTGCTTAAGGGAAGCCTAAATCAGCAAGACCTAACAATCATAAATATCTATGCCCCCAACAGTGGCTCATCCATGTACGTCAAACAAATCCTTCTCATTCCAGGAATCAAATAGACCACAACACAATAATACTAGGTTACTTTAACACACCTCTCTCACCACTGAACAGATCTTCCAAACAAAATTTGAACAAAGATACCATACATCTTAATAACACAATCAATAATTTAGACTTAACGGACATTTATAGAATATACCATCCAACAAACAGCGAATACACTTTCTTCTCAGCAGCACGTGGATCCTTCACTAAAACAGACCATATGTTATGCCATAAAGCTACTGTTAGCAAATACAAGAAGCTAGAGATACTACCTTGTATTCTATCAGATCATAATGGATTGAAATTAGAAATAAATGACAGAATAAAAAACAGAAAATGTGCTGGGGAGATAGCTCAGTTGGTAGAGTGCTTGCCTCGCAAGCACAAAGCCCTGGGTTCAATCCCCAGCACAGCAAAAAAAAAAACAAAAAAACAAAAAAACAAAAAAACAGAAACTACTCCAGCACCTGGAGATTAAATAATACACTATTGAATGATGAATGGATAACAGAAGACATCTGGAGGGAAATAAAAAAATTCTTAGAGGTAAACAAGAACAAAGATACATCATATCAAAATCTCTGGGATACTATGAAAGCAATTCTTAGAGGAAAATTTATTTCATGGAGTGCATTCAATAAAAGAAGAAAAAACCAACAAACGACCTTACACTACATCTCAAAGTCCTAGAAAAAGAAGAACAGAGCAACACCAAAAGTAGTAGAAGACAGGCATAGTTAAAATCAGAGCTGAAATCAATGAAATTGAAACAAAAGAAACAATTGGAAAAATTGACAATATAAAAAGTTGGTTCTTTGAAAATATAAACAAAATTGATAAACCTTTAGCCACACTAACAAAGAGAAGAAGAGAGAAAACTCAAATTACTAAAATTCGGAATGAACAAGGAAACATCACAACAAATACAAGTGAAATACAAAACATAATTAGAAGCTATTTTGAAAATTTAATACTCCAACAAAATAGAAAATCTCAAAGACATCAACAGGTTTCTAGAGATATATGAATTACCTAAACTGAACCAGGAGGACATACACAATTTAAATAGATCAATTTCAAGTAATGAAATAGAAGAAGTCATCAAAAGCCTACCAACAAAGAAAAGTCCAGGACCAGATGGGTTCTCAGCCGAGTTCTACAAAACCTTTAAAGAAGAGCTAGCTTATCCCAATACTTCTCAAAGTATTTCATGAAATAGAAGAGGAGGGAAGCCTCCCAAACTCATTCTATGAAGCCAATATCACCCTGATACCTAAACCAGACAGAGACACATCAAGGAAAGAAAATTTCAGACCAATATCCTTAATGAACATCGATGCAAAAATTCTCAACAAAATTTTAGCAAATCACATACAAAAATATATTAAAAAGATAGTGCACCACAATCAAGTGGGTTTTATCCCAGGGATGCAAGGTTGGTTTAACATCTGGAAATCAATAAATGTAATTCACCATATCAACAGACTTAAAGTCAAGAATCACATGATTATTTTGATAGATGCAGAAAAAGCATTTGATAAAATACAGCATCCCTTCATGCTCAAAACACTAGCAGAAATAGGGATAGTGGGAACATTCCTTAACATTGTAAAGACCATCTATGCTAAGCCCATGGCCAATATCATTCTAAATGGTGAAAAATTGAAAGCATTCCCCCTAAAATCTGGAAAAAGGCAGGGATGCCCTCTTTCACGACTTCTATTCAACATTGTCCTTGAAACTCTAGCCAGAGCAAATAGACAGACCAAAGAAATTAAAGGGATACGAATAGGAAAAGAAGAACTCAAACTATCCCTATTTGCTGATGACATGATTATACACTTAGAGGAACTGGGAAATTCCACCAGAAAACTTTTAGAACTCATAAGTGATTTCAGTAAAGTAGCAGGATATAAGATCAATGCTCATAAATCTAATGCATTTTTAAACATAAGTGATGAATCTTCAGAAAGAGAAGTTAGGAAAACTACCTCATTCACAATAGCCTTGAAAAAAATAAAATACTTGGGAATCAATCTAACAAAAGAGGTGAAAGACCTCTACAATGAGAACTACAGAACACTAAAGAAAGAAATTAAAGAAAAACTTAGAAGATGGAAAGATCTCCCATGTTCTTGGATAGGCAAAATTAATATTGTCAAAATGGCCATACTACCAAAAGTGCTATACAGATTCAATGCAATTCCAATTAAAATCCCAATGATGTACCTTACAGAAATAGAGCACGCAATCATGAAATTCATCTGGAAGAATAAGAAACCCAGAATAGCTAAAGTAATCCTTAGCAGGAAGAATGAAGCAGGGGGTATCGCAATACCAGAACTTCAACTATACTACAAAGCAATAGTAACAAAAACGGCATGGAATTGGTACCAAAATAGACAGGTAGATCAATGGTACAGAATAGAGGACATGGACACAAACCCAAATAAATAGAATTTTCTCATACTAGACAAAGGGGCCAAAAATATGCAATGGAGAAAAGATAGCCTCTTCAACAAATGGTCCTGGGAAAACTGGAAATCCATATGCA
The DNA here is from genome assembly GCF_902686445.1 of Sciurus carolinensis. Lineage (NCBI taxonomy): Eukaryota > Metazoa > Chordata > Mammalia > Rodentia > Sciuridae > Sciurus > Sciurus carolinensis. Next base: position 51,883,761 of record NC_062215.1, on the reverse strand, counting down.
GCAAATGAAACTAAACCCCTATCTCTCACCCTGCACAAAACTCAACTCAAAATGGATCAAGGACCTTGGAATCAGACCAGAGACCCTGCATCTTATAGAAGAAAAAGTAGGTCCAAATCTTCAACATGTTGCCTTAGGATCAGACTTCCTTAACAGGACTCCCATAGCACAAGAAATAAAAGCAAGAATCAATAACTGGGATAGATTCAAACTAAAATGCTTTCTCTCAGCAAAGGACACTATCAGCAATGTGAAGAGAGAGGAGTGGGAGAAAATCTTTGCCACTCATACTTCAGATAGAGCACTAATTTCCAGAATATATAAAGAACTCAAAAAACTTTACACCAAGAATACAAATAACCCAATCAACAAATGGGTTAAGGATATGAACAGACACATCACAGAAGAAAATCTACAAGCAATCAACAGATATATGAAAAAATGTTCAACATCTCTAGTAATAAGAGAAATGCAAATCAAAACTACCCTAAGATTACATCTCACCCCAATTAGAATGGCAATTATCAAGAATACAAGCAACAACAGGTGTTGGCGAGGATGTGGGGAAAAAGGTACACTCATACATTGCTGGTGGGGTTGCAAATTAGTGCAGCCACTCTGGAAAGCAGTGTGAAGATTCCTTAGAAAACTTGGAATGGAACCACCATTTGACCCAGCTAATAACCCACTCCTTGGCCTATACCCAAAGGACTTAAAATCAGCATACTACAAAGATGCAGCCACATCAACGTTCATAGCTGCTCAACTCACAATAGCCAGATTGTGGAACCAACCTAGATGTCCTTCAATTGATGAATGGATAAAGAAACTGTGGTATATACAATGGAATATTACTCAGCCATAAAGAATGATAAAATTATGGCATTTGCAGGCAAATGGATGAAACTGGAGAATATCATGCTAAGTGAGATAAGCCAATCTCAAAAAACCAAAGGACGAATGATCTCGCTGATAAGCGGTTGATGACACATAATGGAGGGTGGGAGGTGGGCAAGAATGGAGGAAGGAGGGACTGTATAGAGGGAAAAGATGGGTGGGAGGGGTGGGAAGGAAAAAATAACAATGAATCAAACACCATTACCCTATGTAAATGTATGATTACACAAATGGTATGCCTCTACTTCATGTACAAACAGAGAAACGAGGTGTCCCATTTGGTTATAATTAAAATAAATTAAAAAAAAACAAAAAAATTATACATACATTCATTTATACACATGTATATATGTATTCATATACATACATTAATGCATACCTGTATTAAATCACTTAATTCTCTCAACAAACTTAAGTAGATACTATTTTTATTTATATTGACAAAAGAATATTAAAGCACAAAAATGTTGAGCAATTCACTAACAGTCATACAACAAAGTAATAGAGCTGAGCTTTGAAGAAAGGCAGTCATAGCTCCTTTACCTAACCACTGAGTTGTACCACATCACTGTGTGGCAAATGTAGGATGCTGTATCAGTTACCTATTGCTATTTAGCAAACCATCCCTAAACCATGTGACTTAAGTTAACGACCACCATCGCTTATTTTACTAATGAATCTACAATTTGGGTAGGGTTTGGTGGGGAAAGCTTTTCTTCTCCAAAAGAGTTTCTACACCAAAAAATGTAAACTGGCGTATATCACTAGGAGCTAGAGGATCCACTTTCAAGATGGTTTGCGCATGGCTAGAAATTTGATGCTAGCTATCCGTTTAGTTTCCATGTAGGCTTTTACAAAGGGAAGTCTGGGTTTCCTCACTGCATGGTTCTAAGAGTGAGCTACCTAAGAGAATCAGGAAGAAGATAAATTATATGACCTAACCTCAAATTCAAGGAGAGGGAGCAAGACCTCCTCTCTTCCAGTGTCAAAATTACACTGGAAGATGAGGAGTGGGATATTTTGGTAAGTTTGGGAAAATACTGTTCATTACAGGTGCTTTGGAAACAAAAGGAGGGATATCTAACCCAGCCTAGAGTGGAAGGAAGAGGTGGTCTTTGCAGGGTTATGTATAGGGGAGATGGGATGTTGAGAAATGAGCATAGCCTTTCTTGAAAACCTTAGCTGGAATGTTGGCCTCACCATTCATTTATTTATTAAAATGACTCTCTGATTTGTTAGGTACAGTGCTGAATTTAGTAAGACACAATTTCTGCCCTCACGGAGCTTACAGATTGGTGGGAGATTGAGACATTTGGGAGCCTCATCCTGCTTCCACTTTTACACAATAGCCAAGGGGGATTTTAAGCTTCCCTGTTAAATATCTTCTAAGACTTCCTATTTCTCTTAAGTAGGAAACCCTTACCATGTTCCACAAGGACCTGCATGATTTGGCTTTCCAGCTTTTCTTGGTCTCCCACATTGGCCTTTCCATTCCTGAAATTCCCCTAAGCTCCTTCCTGTCAGAGCATTCTCACATGCTCTTCCTTTGCATGGAGCACTCTACCTTCCACTCTTCCTTTGGCCAACTCTAATAAAGTTGCTTAATTAAATGTCACTTTTCTAGCAAAATCTTCCTTGATCCCTCAAAATAGTGTCAAATCTCTTGTCATATCCTCACAGAATATTCTGAAACATCTTAACTGTAACTAAAACATTTAGTGTAATTGTTTAATGTCCATCTTCCTCTCTTCTTAAACTGTAAGCTCCATGAGGACAACTCTTACTTGCCACCAAAACCCAGCACCTAGCCCACTGCCCATCCCATAGCAGCCATTCAATAGCTATCCATTAAATGAGCAAATGTGTGATAAATACCATAAAAGAGATAAGTATAAAATGTCTCAGGTATACAGCAGGAGCACCTATTCCCTTCTGGGGGATCAGGGAAGGCTTTCTGGGGAGGTATCTCAAGCTGTGAACTGAGCGGCAAGGAGTTAACCAAGTAAAGAAGAGGGTAGGGGGGAGAGAATGCTTCCTGCAGAGAATAAATAGCATGTGGAAACATTAGAGATGAGAATGTAAGCTCCAAAGCAGAAGTAGTGCAGAATGGTAAAGTTGAGAGGAGGGGGATTTGGCAGGTAATGGGAGATATGAAGGCCAGACCAGGTCCTGGGGGGTTTTATAAATCAGGTTGTTTCTGCTTTGTTTTGCTTTGTTTTTTTAATTGACATGTAATTCACAAACCATAAAATTCACTCTTTTAAAGGATACAATTCAAGTACTTACCTAGCTTGCATGAGACACTGGGTTTAATCCCCAGCACCACAAAATAAATACATAAATAAATATTTAAAAATAAAGTATACAGGGCTGGGATTGTAGCTCAGTGGTAGAGCACTTGCCTAGCATGTGTGAGGCACTGAGTTTGATTCTCAGCACCACAGTTAAATAAATAAAAATAAAGGTCCTTCAACAACTAAAAAAATTTTTAAAAAAGTGTACAATGAGACTTAAGAATTTTGTAGGAAGAACATTATCAGATTTGTCTTTTAAAAAGGTGACTTGACGGGGATGGAGGGTGAGAGAATTATGGAGGAATTTTAGATTACATAGAGGGAAATGAGAGGGAGGAGGGGTATGAAAAATGGTGGAATGAGACAGACATCATTACCCTATGTACATGTATGATTACATGAATGGTATAAATTTACATCATGCACAACCATAGAAATGAAAAGAAGTACCCCATTTGTGTAGAATGAATCAAAATACTGTCTGTAAAAATAAAAAAAATTTTTTTAAATTTTTTAAAAGTGGCTTGAAGTCAGACATGGTGGTGACTTAGTAATTCTATAGACCTCTAATTCTAGAAACTCAGGAGGCTGAGGCAGGATCATCACAGGTTTGAAGCTAGCTTTAGCAACTGAGTGACACCTTGCCTCAAAATAAAAAAAATAAAAATAAAAATTTAAAAAGGGCTGGGATTGTAGCTCAGTGGTAAAGTGCCCATGGGTTCAACCTCCAATACCGCTGTCAAAGTGACTTAACTACATTGCCAAGAAGGAATGGAATGGAGGGGAGAAAGTAGAGACAGGGCAACCTCATGCCCTTTCAGTAGTCTGGGAGACAAATGAAGGCAACTGGAACTAGGTTAGTGGTGGTGGTCAAAGAAGATGGACTAAAGTTACTGGGTAATTTATTGGGTAGAAGTCAGAGGGAGAGTGAGGAGCCAAGGATGACACCCAGGTGTCTGGTATGAGCAGCTGGGAGGATGGTGAGTCCAGTAATGGAAAAGGAGAATGCTGGAAGATGAAGATAATGTAAGTTTTAGTTAGCTATATAAGGTAATTCTGGGGCATGAAAGTACACATGTCCAAATCTTATTTGGTATGTGAGACTGGAAAACTCTTGGTCAGAGTTATAGGTGTGGGACTTGTTGGCAGATAGTAACTGTAGCCAAAGACAAGGATGAAATCATCTCAAAAAGGAAGTATAGTTCAGGTGTGGTAGTGCATGCCTGTAATTCCAGTGACTCAAGAGGCTGAGAAGGGAGGATCATAAGTTCAAGATCAGCCTCAGCAACTCAGCAAGGCCCTAAGGACTTCATGACTTGGCAAGATCCTTTCTCCAAATAAAAACCAAAAAAAAAGCAGGGATGGGGGGTGGGGTGCTGGGCTGGGGATGTGGCTTAGTGGCTAAGTGACCCTGGATTTAATCCCTGGTAGCCCCCCCCCCAAAAAAAAAATGAAGTCTGATCTAAGCAGAGAACCAGGCAGGAGAACCAGAACTTGGATAGACCCTGTCTCAGAATAAAAAACAAAAAGGGTTGAGAATGCAGTTCAGTGGTAGAACATCCTGGGTTCAATCCCTGCTACAAAAAAACAAACAAACAAAAACATGCCACATATTAAGCTAAGCATATTTAGAAACAAATACATTATACCTCCTTAGAGCTAACTTCTGTCTCAATTCCTGTGATTTTAACAATAGCATCCCAATCCTTGAGTTATCACATCATCTGATTTTTCTCCTTTTCTTCAGGTCCACCCTGGTCCATGGAGTTTGGGTATATAAATTCCTGTTTTACCTCCTAGTAGCTCTAGTCTTGGACAAGATGATTAATCTCCTTTTTTCTGGGTATGGGGAGGAGGCTACTGGGGATCAAACCCAGGGGTACTTTACCACTTTACCAATGAGCTACATCCCCAGTCCTTTTTATTTTTTTGAGACAGGGTCTTGCTAAATTGCCTAAGATGGTCTAGAACTTGAGATAATCCTGCCTCCACCTCCTGAGTAGCTGGGATTACAGACATGTACCACTACACCCAGTTTATTTAACTTTTTACCTCTGCTTCCTCATCTGCAAAATGAAGATTATGATAGTTTCCACTTTATAAGGTTATTGGAGGGATGAGTGAATTGGTACATATTAAGTACTTACTTAGGCTAGTTCACCTAGACACAAAGTAAAACTCCATAAAAATTAGCAATCATAGCCAGCTGCAGTGGCGCATGCTTGTAATTCCAGCAGCTCGGGAGGCTGAGGCGGGAGGATCATGAGTTCAAAGCCAACATCAGCAATTAGCAAGGCCCTAAGCAACTCATTGAGACCCTGTCTCTAAATAAAATACAAAAAAGAGGTGGGATGTGGCTCAGTGGTTGAGTGCCCCTGGGTTCAATCCCCAGTACAAAAAAAAAATCATCCTATTGTCCATCTTTTATACATAATTTATTTACTTTTATATTTTGAAATTATTGTTGATTTCTATGAAATCTTTATTTCAACAAGAAACAAACACACTAAAGCTAGTGTGGTAGCACATACTTGTAGTCCCAAGTGGAAGGGGGAGGTGGAAGCAGGAGGATTACTTGAGCTCGTAAGTTGGAGACCAACCTGGGCAAGAGACTCCATCTCAAAACAAATCAAATCAAAACAAAACAAAAAAACCCAACCAAACAAATAAACAAACAAAAACCCAACAAATGCTAGCTCACTTTCTACATCAATATCTTCCTTTCTACTCTCTCACTCCTGTTACTTTACAATTGGCATTGTTCTGGAGCCAGTACATGGTCCAGTAAGCTTCCCGATCACAGCAGACAGGAAACAGATTTCTGGTGGGTCAGTTTTGCAATGTTCTGTTCGACTGGAAGCCCACACTACAGTGCTTCTCTGGCCCATCCAACAATTTTGTATGTTAACTTCCTGGATAAAATCTCTTTCTGCTTAAAGGAACTAAAGTTGCTTCTGTTACCTCCAAGTTCTCTAAAGCACATACTGCTTACTGAATGAATGGTTTGTCATAAATGGTATAAATATTTTCCTGGTTTTTCTTTTAACCTTGTTTATGATGTTTTGCATACAGTAAAATTTAATTTTATTGAGTTAAATCTGTAAGTATTTTCCTTTATGACTGTTGCTCATGTAGCTTAAGACATTTTTACCTACCGAAAAATATTTGCTTATATCACATTCTAGTTCTTTAAAACTTTTAATATAGCTGTTTAATCAGAAGATAAATCCTTCAAAATACTGATGCTAAACCTGCATATTTAACAATATGCATGTTTGTTCTTTTCTTCTTTCCTTCTGAGCTGGCTGAAGTTAATCCTTTCACTTGGGTTCTTGCTCTCACTCCTTCCTCCTGTCTCTTGGAAGTAGATAAGACTTCCTAATTTCAGTGTAAGGAAGAGACCATTTCTCAGTCTGTTACGGTTTAGATATTAGATGGTCCCACAAAAGCTCATGTGTGAAATAATGCATTAAAGTTCAGAGGTGAAATAATCAATATATTAATCCCCTAATAGGGATTAACTGGGTGGTAACTATAGGCAGGGTGTGGCTGGAGGAGATGGGTCATGTGGGTATGCCTTTGAATATATATATTTGTCCCTGGAAAGTGGAGCTCTCTCTGTGCTCCTTGGTGGTCATGTTCAGATCTGCTTTCCTCTGCTACACTCTTCTACCATGATGTTCTCCATCATCTGGGCCCAGAGCAATGGAGTTGGCCATCTATGGACTGAAACCTCAGAGACTGTGAGCCTCCAATAAACTTTTCTTTCCTTAATTGTTCTTCTCAAATCCTTTGGTCACAGCAGCAAAAAAAGCTGACTAAAACATAGCCTTCTGACTAAGATCAAATGAGTATAAGGAAGAAGTCTGAGGAATTTGAATAAGTCACTGTGGAGAACTGACTCGCAAAGGAAACTGACTTGGAAAAAGGTTTACTGAGCAGGAATACTAGTCTAAATGATTATAGTATTTTCTTCCGTAGCACTCTGTGCCCTGGGTGTAAACAGCCAAAGTGCTCCAAGGCAAGGGGTTTGCAAGAAAGAAAATGAGAAGTGGGCACACTGGTACTGGCAGGAGAGTGGTTGAAATGATAGACCATGGAATTTAAACTGAACAGGAAAGGAGGGGAAGATGGAATGGAGCTGATCAGGAGAAAATTAGGCATTAAGAAGAAAGAATGTCTCATGGGTGCTGGAATAGTGAGGTGTAAGTAAACAAGAGAACTAGAAAAATAGTAAGTTATGGCCAAAGTGGAAGGCTTGAATTTAACATTTCAGAAGAGGCAGGTACAAAGGCTGAGGATGCAAAAGTAGGATGAAGAATAAGGTCTCTGGAAATCAGGAATTTGAGGAACTGAGAGGGTGATAAAAGGATCTTTCACATGGATCCTAAGGTGACCCAAGATGATGGCAGAACTAAGCCAAGATCTTAAACGAATGAGGGGAATGGTCAGGAGGTAAGTAGATGGCTGTACAGGAGAGAAGTTAAGGAATATACAGCTGCAGGAGCCTTCAAGGAATACAAGCTTTTATATAAGATGGGGAAATGTGGAAGCAAACCTGGAGAAAGAATTAGATTCACTCAGATACATGATGTGATGGTTCCAGGTCTATTTTATATATTATTTTAAAATGTCTATTTGGGATTATCAAACTTCATAACCACTGTTTCCCATTCATACTCTCTCTCTCTTCTTGTGTGTGCATGTGTATGTGTGTTTATATATACATATATATATTTGTGTGTGTACGTGTGTATGTATATATACACACATGCATATATATATTTATATATTTGGATTGTTTATTAATTTATCTAGCCAGCTAGTACTGGGGATTGAACTCAGGGCCGTGTGCATGCTAGGTAAGTGTTGTACCACTGAGCTAAACCCCCAGCCCCTTTTTGTTTTTAAATTTTAAGACAGGGTCTTGCTAAGTTGTTTAGGTTGATGTGGAACTTTGGATCCTCATGCTTGAGCCTCTCCAGTTCCTAGGATTACAGATGCACAATTGTGCCAGACTATATTTAACTTTTTTTCTCTCCCTGTGGTATTTGGGATTGAATTCAGAGGTACTTTACCACTGAGCTACATCCCCAACCCTTTTTATTTTTTTGAGACAGTATTTCACTAAGTTGCTGAACTGTCCTGGAATGTATGATCTTCCTGCCTCAGTCTCCCAAGTAGCTGAGATTATAGGTGTGTGTCACCATACCTGCCTTATATTTAACTTTTTGAGGAACAGTCAGTTTGTACTCTTCTTGACTTCCATGAAGCATCTAGCGCCAAGGATCCTGCCTTCCTTTTGGAAGCTATGTTTCTATTCTTCCATAGTAACACTATCTGGTACATCTACCACCCTAACAATTTGTTTTTCTTTGGTTTGTTTCTCTTCTCCTCCCTGCCTCCAACTTTCAAATTTCCCCAAGGTTCTGGCCTCTACTCTTCACTTTATATTCCAACAATTCTTACTCTTTCAAGAGGTAACAACCTCTACTATAACTTTCAATCATGAAATTACCACTCCAGTCAGATGACGTCCAATGCCACCTGCTAAATGCTTTCTTATTCAGCCTAGACCGCCCTTCTTTTCCTGTCTGCTATATAAATTCTAGTTATCTTTTGGGGCCAACTTCAAACATGAATACATGTGAAAGTTCTTCACTGACTCCCTCTACCCCCCATCCAAGATTTCTCTGAACACTCAGATTTTACAGTGCATAGCAATAATCACAATCATATACTGATATTTACCTTTTTTTAGAAAGTATTTTTGTCAATGGATCTTTTATTTTATTTTATTTATTTATTTATATGCAGTGCTGAGGATCGAACCCAGGGCCTCACTCATGCCATGTAAGCACTCTACCACTGAGGCCCAACTCCAGCCCCTTATATTTAGTTTTTTTGTGCATGTTTATGTCTGATCTTCTCCAATCTATTCAATCTCCGGGTTACTTGACAAGCTACTTGACAACATTTTCAAGTTGCTTCAAAAGATGTACATGAAAAAATAAGTCCCCTTTCCTAGTGGCAACTAGTTTGACGCCAGCCAGGGCAACTTAGTGAAACTGTGTCTCAAAATTCTAAAAGAGCCAGGGCTATAGTTCAGTGGTAGAGCATTTACCTAGCATGTACTATGTCCTGGGTTCAATCCCTAGTACTGCAAAAAAAGAAAAGAGCACAGATGGTAAGAAGTCAAATCATGTGTCAAAAAAAGTTTATAAGTGTAAATTGGACATGGTGGTGGTGCATGCTTATAATCCCAACTATGTGGGAGGTTGAGGCAGGAGGATCCCAAATTTGAGGATAACTTCAGCACCTTAGCCAGATCCTGCCTCAAAATGAAAAAATTTTAAAAGGGTTGTGGGTGTAGCTCAGTGGTAGATCACTCCTGGATTAATCCCACTACTGAAAAAAAAACCCAGTATGATAAATGTAATTAAATTGACCTTTGCCAGTTCTATGGTATAACTGTTATAAGTCAATAATAGTTACATATATGACCTTCAATTTTGGTTTCCTTTAAAACCCTAGGACATTCTATTGACTCAGAAGTTATATAGTATATAATACAAAGTACACCAGAATGGAAATTGATAGATTCAAGTCCTGGTTCTGTCCCTAACTAATAATCTGGTCTTAGGCAATTCTATCAATACCTAAACCCCAATTTCTGGATCTAAAATGTGGTACCTATACTTTTAGTAGCATGCAAGACACTTTAATTTTTATTGATTTTAATAATTAGTTGTATTTTAATATAAATTAGGAAACTATAATTATCAAATCTAATCAAATATTTATGGATATTATTTCTAGTAACATAAAATTTATTTTTTAAAGGACAGTCATTTAAGTTAAAGAAAATTCATCGTGCCTCGCAAGCACAAGGCCCTGAGTTCGATCCCCAGTACCACACACACACAAAAAAAGAAAAGTTCATCAGCTGGATGCTGTGGTGCATGTTTGTAATCCTCAGTTTTGGAGGCTGAGGCAGGAGGTTCATAAGTTCAAAGCCAGCCCCAGTGACTTAGTGAGGCCCTAAGCAACTCAGTGAGACCCTGTCTCTAAATAAAATACACAAAAGGGCTAGGGATGTGGCCAAGTGGTTAAGTACTCAATATAGGGTTCCTGACTTTTCACTGTGTTAAGGACATTAAGAACCACAAAATCCTGACCTATATATTCATCATCATTACGTCATAAAAAAGATTTAAAATGTTTTATAATTATAAAAAGTAAATATAGCTAAAAAAAATTCAAATTGTACAGGAAATATTAAGAAGTCATTTTCAACCAGGTGGAGGGGCACAGCTACTCAAAAGACTGAGGGAGCAGGATCACAAGTTGCAGGCCAGCCTTGGCACTCACTTAGCAAGATCCTGTCTCAAAATAAAAGAACTGGTGATATACCTCAGTGGTAGAATGCCCCTGGGTTCAAACCTCTGTATTGCAATAAATAAATAAATAAACAAAAATTTTAAAGCCACTTTCTTGCTCTCTCTCTCTAAAATCCACTCATGGACCTTTTTCTATACACATCTATCTCCCTTTTACAAAGGACATTTTTAGCATTATGACTGGGTACATATATAATTGTGTATTTATAAATACAGGTGTACATATATATGATACCTACATAATATTTACAATATGTATATATAAACATGGGTACATATATTTATTATATGTTAAATATAGTATATTACATATTTATCCTACATAAAAATATATGGAAAAAATAAAAAAATTCAGAATAAAGGACAGGCCTTTTGGGAAAGGGCAAGTGGCGACCACTGATTTAGATGACCTCCCACTGCTAAAATTCCATGATTAGGTCTAGAATATCCTGACCATTTATGTGCCTTTCATTATTATCAGTAACATATTTGGAAAAATCGTAGATTGCAGAGTTTTTACTTCCATCTACATGTTGTATGAGCACAAGTCTGTGCTCTTTTACTCATTGGTTTCCTATATCAGTTTTAACCTGGGGTCACAGACTTCAGGGTATTCATAATACCATGAACATATGTGTGATATTACATGTATATACTTTTTAAAAATTCTTTTTAGATGTTGATAGACCGTTATTTTATTCATTTATTTATATGTGGTGCTGAGAATCAAACCCAGTGCCTCATGCATGCTAGGCAAGCACTCTACCACTGAGCCACAACCCCAGTCCTATACTGTTTTTTTCCTGGGGAAAAGGTTTATAAGTTTTATGATCCAAAAAGATTAGAAATTATTGCTTTAGATAAATTTCTTGATTTTGCTTTATATAAATAATATTATTGTCTGGGCATTCCCTCAATGTTTTTTCTAGTTTTTTTTCTTTTGTATATATGCAGGGGAGCATCTAATTTCTGATTTGCATTTGATAGCTGCATATCTGAATTCCTTGTTCTCACCTTAATAAGCCAAATTTTTAAAAAAGATAAGTCTTACCAATTAATCATAGGGATTTAATTAAATTTTTTTTTTCTTTTGGTACCAGGGATTGAACCCACTGACCACATGCCTAGCCTTCTTTTTTTTTTAAATTTTAAGACAGGGTCTAAGTTGCTTAGAGCCTTGATAAGTTGCCTCAGCCTTCTGAGCGGCTGGGAATACAGACCTGTGCCACCATGCCCAGCTAAAAAAAAGTCTTTTTTTAAAGTACAGAAAGACAGGAAAAGGCAGAGAGTGATGCCCATGTTGAAACTGACAGGCAGGGAGACAAGTAGCTCGAGTTAGTGAGACACACAGGCACAGATAAAAGGTTTAAGAACAGACAGCATAGATAGGCAAAAGAAATATAGAGAAACTTGGAAACACAGAAGGAAAGACAGAAGAACTGACCAAGTAGAAAAGAAGGATGGTAGAAAAACAGGTTGACAGAAAAAAATGACTGACAGGCAGGCAAGATCACCAAGAGAAACACAAACAAGCAAACAGAAAGGAGAGAGAGAGAGAAAAGAGAGGCACACTGATGAAGAAAACTATAAGGTGAGAAGGAAGACAAAGTGATAATAGTGTTTTATACAACAGAGTGCCTTATAATTATTGCAGGCAGACAGGGAGAATCCAGCAGACAGATGGGGTGATAGAGAGATACATGTCAATCATACAGAAGAGAGGGGAGGTAGCCAATCAGAAGGAAAAGCTAAATACCCAGACAGATACAAGGAAAGAAAAATAAATAAACAAATTAAAAGAGAAGGGGTGGGTGGGGGAATGGGAGCAACACGGAGATAAGAGGTTAAAACAGTTGAATTCAGGAATATAGACAGTAAATAAGCAGAAATGAGAGAACAGTGTATTGTGTAAAGTTTTATCATCTTTCTCAAAGAAACCTGGTTAGAAGCTGAGTCTTTGTCTCCCCCCAAAGAGTTATGTTTCTAAGGCAGCATGGGAGAAGATCCAGAAGGAAGGATGAAAAAGGAGAACAGTTTTAATAAGGAACAAAACTTTTTAGATGAGGAGAAAGACAAACTTTTGGAATAGGCCCAAGTCAACCACCTAAAAGGAGCTGGGTACAGAGGCGCATGCCTGTAATCCCAGATACTGGGGGGGGGGGGGGGGGGGGGGGGCAGTGGGCTGAGGCAGGAGGATCACAAGTTTGAGGCTAGCCTGGGCAACTTGGTGAGATCCTTTAGAAAATAGAAAATAAAAAGGATTGAGGGTATGGCTCAGTGGAAAAGATCTCCTGGGTTTCATCTCAAGTACCAAATCAAAACAATACAAAACCCTCAAAGGACTTCATAGAATTCATATAGGAAAGACAGAGCAGGCCACTGTCTATTTGTGTGTAAGCACAGCTTACAAACTATCTGTACTTATTAATTGTACTTTATCCATCTGTTAGTTTTTAGCATATTCATTTAGTACAATCATGTCTTTCTTTTCTCAATTAACAACATATTTCAGCAATGAAGAGACCAAGAGTGTGCCTCCAGACAACTATTTAGAGTAGAACAGGAGATTAGGAGAGAGCAAGACCTTCCTAAGAATTCCTTTGGTACTGGTAGTAAAAGCAGGTCATAAGCAACAGTCAATCAAAAAGGACAAGTGCCATCAAGTAGAATCAGAAAGACAAAAGGCAAGAGGTGGCAAGTCATGCAAAGTTAGGAAGGAGACTGATAGAGAAGAAGCATCCAGCAAAACTGGAAAAGAAGCATTAAGGAATACAGCAAAAACCAAGTAGACTTGTGTATGTATAGACTTCTCTCAGGCATTATGAAGAAATGTGACATAGTGGCTGCCTCTGGGGAGAGGAAGTCATAGCCAGGAAGAGAGCCATGGGAGGCTTACTTTGGACCCTACTAGTTTTATACATTTAAATTTTTATACCATGGTTATGTCTATTCAAAAGTTAACTGGGACTGGGCGCTGTAGCAAATGCCAGTAATCCAGCCATTCACGAGACTGAGGTCAGAATATTTCAAGTTCAAGGCCAACCTGGGCCACTTAACGAGACCCTTTCAAAAAATAACAAATATTGGGAGCGAGGCACCGTGGTACACTCCTTTAATCCCATGGCTCTCGAGGCTGAGATAGGAGGATAGTGAGTGTAAAGCCAACATCAGCAACAGCAAGTCCCTAAGCAACTCAGTGAGACCCTGTCTCCAAATAAAATACAAAATAGGGCTGGGGATGTGGCTCAGTGGTTGAGTGCCCCTGAGTTCAATCCCTGGTACCAACACCCTCACCAAAAAAAAAAAAAAAAAAAGTACTGGGGATGTAGCTCAGTGGTAGTGATTGTTTAGCACATGCAATGCCCTTCATTCAATCCCCAACACCACGCACATAAGTTGATGGTGGGGGGTGAAGAGACTAAAACAAAATAAGAAAAAAATAAGCAGAGATGTGGACATCAAAAGCTTGCTAAGCAGACAGTAAAAGGCAGGAAAACAGAGACTGGGAGAATGGCAAAAAGACTGAGGCAGGCAGCCTTTCCGAGGAAGCAGAAACACAGAGAAAGAGATGACTGAAATGGAAGCAAGGGTGAGGGAAGACAAGGTAGGAGATATGATACAAAAGCAGATAAGACTTTGGGGCAAGGGATTACTGAGAAGTCTGGAGAGAGACAATACCCATTGATGGGATGCAGGCAAAAAATAAGTCAAGGGAGAAAGAGGTGACAAACAGAAAGAGGGAAAAGATACAGGCATTAAGCAGTAGAAGAACAGAAAGTAAGTAGGGGAGACAGGCAAGAAGACAAACTTAATGGGAAGCAAGGAAAAATGATGAAAAGAAATAAACAGGAACAAGTAGAAAGGCAAGATAAGAGGCAAAGCAAGATGGGGATGGCCATAGCAGGACCTGGAAGGTAGACAAACCAAGAGATGCAGGCTAAAAAAAGTGATAGAGACAGGCAGGCGGGGAGACAGATGGCTAGAGAGAGAGTGGTGGGCAAACAGCCAGAGAAGCAGACAGACAACCAGAGAGGGAAAAAGGCTGCCAGCCAGTGAGGAAGGAGCAGACAAGCAGGCAGGCAGACACCATAACAAGAGCAAGCAGGTAAAGAGGCAGGCAGAAACAAGGATAGAAGACGACAAATCAAGAGGTCAGCAGGGAGAAAACAGATCAGGAGAGAGATGCAGATAGGCAGAGGGGGAGATGGATAAGGAGAGAATCAGGCAGATTAAGAAATCTATATGTAAAGCACACTCAAGAGAGAAAATGATGAAGGTCTGCATAGGGATGCACATGGCCACCTTTAGCCCCCAACAACTGCAGATCATGGCACATGTGGCAGGCAGGCAGACATTCAGCATAAAGTGAGAGGACCCAAGGCAGAGAGAATTGCAGAGCACATGATGCATACTGTGCCCCCACCAACACACAAACATGAGGACACTTTCCAGACCTTGGTACGATCCACAAACACACACAGAGGAGGTCAGAAAGGTGGAGTCGGACACACACACGGAACAGCCACACACAGAGATGAGATGGGAAGACAGAAGAAAACAGAGGACAAAGATGGAAAGTCACTTGCAGGTGATGCACACTGAAAGTCAAAGACAAGAAAGTAGCAGCGAAAAATAAAGACACACATAGAAAAGCTACACACAGAAAAAAAGGGGATACCCAGATGAACTTGTAAGGAGACTAAGAGAGAGGATAAGAAAGCTAAAGCTAAATTGAATGAAAGAGGAATGATTTGGAAGCACAGGCAAGAGAATTTCACAGATCAGATTATTAAAAAAAAAAAAAGAGGTAAACCAATGTTCAATAAAGTGTACATTAGTGGGGGGTGTAGGGTATCAACAAAAAGCTTTTTTTTTTAGCCTTGTAAACAAAAATTTGTATCATATTCCCTTGTCACTAATACTTTCTGACTGCTTTCCACCTACCCCTCTTTTAGGGTGCTCTTGAGCAGGGCTGGGGGCCAGCAGTTACACCTCAGAGGTAGAGAAATGGTCCAGGAAAGAGATCATTCTATAGGCCTGGGATGGGAAGCAAGGGAGGGAGCAAAGTGAGATCAAAAGAATGAGAGAAAACTAGAGTAAGAAAAAGGTGAGGTACAAAAAGGGCAGAACCGAAGATAATTTACCCTCCTTCCTTTACTCCATTGGCAAGTTGTATTTTATGTCTAGACCTCTCTGATCAAATCTGTTTGAGAAAGCTACTTTTGGACTCCTTTTCAACTGTTCATCTGATTCCTGGTACCACTTTAAGATAAACACTAGGGTACAGATGGAAATCATGGGTTAGCAAGTTAGACAAAAATGCCTGAGTGTCACCCCTACCTCAGTCCCAGTTAGTTTTCTCTTTCCTGGTACCTCAGTTTCTTCTACTTTATCAGTGCTGGAGATCATGGAGGAAGGGAAATATACTGAAACAGGAGAAAAGAGAAAATAATTTCACAATCTTCAGACTTTCTCTCACCTTTATTCTAAAAATCTGTTCTATTTATCCCCAAATTAATTTCCTAAGTCAGGTTAATTTTATATGCTAGCAGTTGGGGGAGGGGAGGTTGAGGGAAAGGGGAGAAAAGTGAAGATAAAATTTACAACAATTATAAATCACTGAAAAGGCTGGGCAAAGGGGAGAATCAAACATGGACTCCTTTGAAAAAAACTCAATCATCGTATCTATTCATATCTCTCCCCCAAAAGTCACTAGGATTTCTGTCACTTTTTTTAAAGAAAGGAGAAAAAAATCCAGTACCGCTTCTCATTTAAAAGATACGTACACAATTAAATGCATTTTGACTTCAATGAGGTATGTAGAAACAGAGTTATATATAAACATATATTTCATCTTTTTCCTTTTCAATGCCTGAAGGGGAAAAAAAAAAAAAAAACCTTCACATCAAACCACTCCCTTCTGAAGTATTCAAAAAAAAAAAAAAAAAAAGCTTTTCTTTAGAGAAGGGAGGTGGGGAGGAAGAGACTAGTAAAGAAAAGAAAAAAAAATTCAATCTAGTTGGACTAGTATCTAACTAGTTAACCTTTAACAATTTATGCTGATGTCAGACTGAGCATGAGTACTGATTAATGCCCCCCCCAAATATTTTTTATAAGGGGGGGAGTTAGTCACAGCAGCCATTTTTGTTTTATGCAGAAATCCTTCATGCCCCCCCAACACACACACACACACACACACTTCAGTACACAAGGAAAATATCTCTATTAATCTGTGCACTAATCAGTTATGAAAAAAGGGAGAAATTTGCGGGTTTCTGGGTAGAGGGTTGGAGATGGGGGTGTAACAGGGAGGAGAATGAGGGGGGTGAAAAATGAAATATTAAGCCAGCCATTTTGTTTTAAAAGGGGATTTTTCCCCCCTCTCTCTTTCTTTATGGAGGGGGTGGCGGTGCTGGAGGGGGGGTTGTTTTAAAAATAATTTCAAGGCGGCCATCTTAGTGCCTCAGCTCTGAGAAATATTTCTGAGCGCCCCCCTCAGAATTTAAATATATTTAAAGCAACGGAGAGGGGGGTAGAGAGAAGTCGAAAACTTTTATATACATATATATATATATATATATATATATATAATTTTTTTCTTTTTAAAAATCCCCCTTTCTTGTTCTCTTGGGAGGAAAGAGAAGAGGGGAAAAAGTCTCTCCTCAAAATTTTCCAAGAACATTTTTGGGGGTGGTTCGGCCCCCCTCCTCGGACGGCGGCCCCGAGGGTGGGGGTTTTGGAGGGGGGTGGCCCGGGGGTTTGGGGGGCTGGGGGAGGCGGTGAGGAGGAGGACGCCGCCGCCGAGGAGGAGGAGGAGGAGGAGGAGGAGGAGGAGGAGGAGGTGGTGGTAGCGGTGGGGGAGGCGGGCGGGCGGTGGGTGGGGGGGTGGTGGGGGGGCCAGAGCCACAGGATGGCTTCCCCTCTGAGGGACGAGGAGGAGGAGGAGGAGGAGATGGTGGTGTCGGAGGAGGAAGAAGAGGAGGAAGAAGAGGGCGACGAAGAAGAGGAGGAGGTGGAGGCGGCCGACGAGGACGATGAGGAGGACGACGACGAGGGAGTACTCGGGCGCGGGCCGGGCCACGACCGGGGCCGCGACCGCCACAGCCCCCCCAGCTGCCACCTCTTCCCGCCGCCGCCGCCGCCGCCACCGCTGCCCCCGCCGCCGCCGCCCCCGCCGCCAGGTAAGCGGCTGCCCGGACTCCCCCCCAGCCCAAGTGGGAGCCGCGGGCGCGCGAAGCCGGGCGGGGGCCGGGCACCCACCGCGCGGCCGAGCCGAGGCGAATCCGGGGCGCGGGACACCGTCTCCGGCCGGCGCCCTGCGGCGGTCCGGGCGGTCCCGGCGGTCCGGGCGGCCGCGGCCGCGGGGCCGGGCCTCCTCCCCTCCCCCGCCGCACCCCTCCCCCGCCGCCGTCGTCGCCGCCGCGGCTGCCGCTGCCGCCGCCCGGGCTAGAGAGCGCTGGGCGCGAGCTGCGCGCGCGGACCGGGCCACTCGGTCGCGGCTTTCGGGGGAGGAGGAGGAGGAGATTTTTTTTTTAACCCTCGGCGGGGAGGGGGTAGGCAGGAAACGGCCAAGGCGAAGCCAGGGCCCCCTCCTTGGCCGAGCGAGGGACCGCGGAGACCCTGGCGGCCGGACGGCGGCGTGGGGGAGGGGCGCATGGGGGAGGGGCGGCCGAGCGAGCGCCCCTCGGACTGCGACCCTGGTGGGGTTGCACGGAGGCAGAGTGGAGTTTCTGTGTGGTGTGGAGCAGACCGCGCCCCCCTCCCCCGCTTGGCGCTTGGTCCAGCAGAAAGGGAATAGTGTCCATCGGACCCCTATCCACCTACGGGGACTTCGGTGCCCTCCAGCTCTAGGGCGTGTGGTGGCACGCGGGGAAGGGGTCCTGTGAATGTGGGCGACTGATGACTAGGGGCAGGTAGTGGCAACACTCCACTCAGACCACTTCCTGGAGTTAGACTTGAGCTACCCGCTACCCGCCCCCCCGCCAGGGATCCTGAGAATCACTTAAGATTGGGGACCAGAGGAAAGTGGGGCTCTAGATGCCCCAAGCCCCACCCCCTTAATCTCTCTTCTGCTTTGGGCTCTTTTGTGTCAAGTGTGGGCCCGGTCTTCCCCTCATGACCCCGTCAGTCTGGGGTGGCCGAACTGCCCAGCTGTGACTCTCACGTGGCTGCCATTCACTGTCACTCACTCTTTAGCTGAAACCACCCACACCCTGACCACGCTGGGGGGCGTAACCTGCCCACCCAGCTGCTCTGCAGTTTGACCATCACTCAGCACCCCTCTCCCTGGATGACAAGTCACCCGGCACTCTGGGCGGCACTCTTCTGAGGTGATGGAGACAGACTGCTGCCTGGCATCAGGAGCCTAGCAGTGGCTCCCCTCAGAATACCCTCCTCGTGGAGGGATTTTGGGGCTTCGTTGAGATGGGTCATCCTCATGGTGTTCGCACCCGCTGCTTGGGGACATCCACACCCCAGGTCTCTGGCGGCAGAACAACACAGATGCTCCAGACTTCAAAACGTCTACCATCATGCTCTTTGTAAAACTGTCATATTGATCCGTGTGGCTTATGTGGCACATGTTCTTATCTAGTTGAAGCAACCTTTGAGGAGGCAGCGAGGGAGTGCTTTCTTGCGTGGGTCTGGGGGTATGTGTTTAGTGCTGACTGGTTCAAGTCTCTTGTGCCCCCAGGCTTGTCTTACAAAGGGAAAAGTTTTTAAAAAGTTATCCCGGAGAGCCGGCAGAATTCACAGGAGGGGAAAAAAAAAAAAAAAAGAGTCGTGGGGAAAGGATTGCCTGTAGGGTTGCCTACAGCAAGGTGCTGAAAAGAGGGAAAGAAAGGATGTCAGGTGAGTTAGGGGATTGGCAGCTCTCACCAATTTTGTATTCTGAACTTGGAATTTGGTGTTTGGGTATTTTTGATCCCGGATTTGGGTATGAGAGAGAGAGAGGAGCTTGAAAGAATCTAAGGTTGAGATGGGTCTTTGTGTCCTACTCCCTCCCCTTTTCCCTCTTTGCTTTCTGTATCGTGAAGAAACGTCAGACGCTTTAAAAATGTTACATCTAAAGTGAAATCCCACCTCTCCTCTCTCCCCGGGCAATGTTATCTCCTTTCAGCCCTCCGAGTCAAATGAGTGACCCAGATACACCCCCTCAGATGACTTTCTGAGGTAAAACTTTGGAAAAATATTTTTAGCCTGCTCATTATCTCTGTCTACCTAAGTGTGGGGAGAAAAAGCCTCCTCAGAGGAGATCTGCTCAGGCTGCCCTCCCTCATCCTTTTCTAGAACATGAATTTGTACATCTGAGAGCTCTCCATTGTTTTTCAGTCCAACAGCTTTGATTCTCACCATTTTGTTTTACATTCTTACTCAAGACCAATTTTATCCCTTCCCCCTCGCTCCAGTCTCCTTACATTGTTAAACGTTTAAAATAATAGCACTCGTGTTCGTGGGGGAAGGGAGCAGGAAGCCAAAAAAAAAAAAAAAAAACTCATTTCTTCTCCCTCCCCCTTCTGGCAAGTCGAGAGAAATAATATAACATAATATATAGATGTGATTCCTTGAGGTGGGGGTGGGGAATGATTGTGGGTGGTGCGGAAAATTCTGGTAGTTTCTTTGCAAAAGGTCTGAAAATACAAACCCACCCCCTGCGTGCAGTACGCATGTGCAGCAGACCTATTATGGAGGTTCGTTGTGGGGGAGGGAGGGGAATTTGAGAAAAAATAAATATATGTGTGAGAGATTGATGGTGAGATTAGGAGAGAGGGGCGGGTAGGAGGCGAGGCTTTCGTTCAGGCTCCTCCCCTGGACTTGAGCTGCCAGGCTCCGCCCTCCCTCCCCGCCTTCCCGAGATCTGAGCCGGGATGTGGGAGAGTCTGGGCTCCCGGCCAGCATTGAGTGGCTGCTGAGACAGAGGTTAGGACTTAGGTTTGCTTTATTACCCTCCCTTGCCTTCCTTCGCCCGTTCTCCTTTGCCTTCCCCTCCACTGACGTCCGCCCAAGTTCGGGAACCTCCTGCTGGGCGGGGGGGAGTGGAGTTCACAGACTGTGCGGGCCCCCACCCCCAGCTGGGAGTGACCCAGGCCACTTCCCTGATCCTTTGCCAGTTGGCCTGCCCTTGCCACTGCCCCGGCAGCCTCCGTTTCCATGTTCGTGTTAACCCAAGTCCCTGGGGTTCGGGGGAGCCTGGCGTCTTCCTGACTTCCTATTACAGGCCAGCGCTCTGTTTTCACACCCTGGCCCTAGGCAGGCAACCCCCTTTCACACACACACCCAGTGTTAGAGTGTTGTCCTGGACCTGCGGGAGGGGACACTGGTTGCCAGAGTTAGGAGAAAAGGTAGTGTGAAAGGAGGAGGTGCCAGGAATTTGAGGCAATGGAAACCCAGGCCTCCGGTGTTAATTGTGGCTAATTTTCCCGGCTGTTGAGGGAAGGAGGATTGTATGTCCTAGAGCTAAGGGCTGGGCCAAATCCAGGCTTTCCCCTCTTGCTGCAGCTGCCTCTGCCTGAACAAGACAGGTCTGGCTGGTTAGTCTAGTGCTTTGGTGCAGAAGGCTAACCAGGGCCTCAGCCTGTGTGGCATCAGTCTGTGTGGCATCTTGTCTTCCTCTTTAGGAGCAACACTGGCCCCCAAGCCTCAACACACTGGAAGGGGTCTCAGAGTATGGGTTGGGGGGGACATCAGGGAAGAACCTGCCCTGGGCCATCTGACAGAGGCTTCTGGTGAGAGTCAGGGATCTAGCTCTGCAGAAGCAGGTACAGGCTGATTCCTGGATTTGTGCTTCTGAGTGTGTGTACATTTGAGAATGCACATGCAGGGTGTCTCTGTCTGGTCTGTACCTATATCTTTGTATTGTTTGGTCTCCTGTACTGTTTTTATAGGGTTGAATTAGGATGTCTGAGACAGAATAGAGGGGAAGGGTAAAATTGGGATAAAGGGTGCAGCCCCTGGGTTCTCAAAGGGAGCAAAAATATGGGAATAGATTTGGAGGCAGATTTCAGGCCAGTTGGAAGGAGGCATATCATTAAGGCAATTCTGGAGATTTCCTTCTCTCTAGTTAGAATCAGGCAGATACTCTGATCCTGTGGGCAAGAAATGAAAATGACTGGCTGAGAATTTCTTTTCCTCTAGGACTATGTTGGTGACAGGATGCCTGTGATTATCCGAGAAAATGTAAATAGAGGCCTCCCTCTTGGCAAAAAGGATGTCAGGCCTCCAGGGTGTTAGTGTGAGAACCCAGGTGTCCACCTTTGGCTCTCCCTTCTCAGCATCTGGCTTAGGGAGCTGCCAGCTTGTGTCTCCCCACTCCAAGTGCTGGGGTCAGGCCAGGCCAGCAGCTGGGCATGGCTTTCCCCAGTTCCTGGGCAGGATGCCAGCTGGCGAAGTGAGGGGAAGGCAGGAGGAGTCCTGGCGGTGACTGAAAGGACCTGCCACAGTCAGATCCCATGGCCTAGAGCCTGGTCCCTTGTTAGTAGGAGGGGAGAGAAGGGAGTGGTTTGGCGACTCTTCCTTTCTGACCCCTGACCTCCCATTCAGAACCACAGCATCCCAGAGTACTCAAAACACTCTGTTTGTATTCAGTGAAAGGCAGCAAGGTTTGGAGGAGTTAATGCCCAGTTCCTAGAGAGTGAGATTGAGACAGTGGGGAACGGGGTGTGGAGGGGCCTTAGAGACTGGGAACCTAGAGGCTTATGTTTTCTGACCTTCTCTGCTCCAAAGATAAGGATGATATTCGACTGCTGCCTTCAGCGTTGGGTGTGAAGAAGAGAAAGCGAGGACCCAAGAAACAGAAGGAAAACAAGCCAGGCAAACCTCGAAAACGCAAGAAACTTGTAAGTGACAAGGATTTTTAACTCTGTGGCAAGCCTCAGGAGATCTTTCCCAGAGACTTACATTTTCTTTTTATTAGATTACCCAGGTAAGGGAGGTGCCCTGAAGTCAAGGAGGCTTGACCCCCTCACACTCCCCCAAACCTATTGCTCTGTATCACATGGATCTAGAACCCTAACCTCATTCTCTACAGCCTGGTGAAGAGCCTGGTCATTGTTGATGTGACTTTTCTAGCAGCCAAGAGAAGCAGTCTTGGAGGAAGACTGCATGAGTTCAGAACCCTCTGTCTTCCTGGGCAGTCTATTTAGCTCTCTGTGCCTCAGTTTCTTCATCTGTAAAGTCGATAAACAAATCAGTTACTATCTCATAGGATTGTTGTGAAGATGGAAAGAGAATGTTATGTGCTAAGAATAGTTCCTGGCACATGGTAAGGATGAATAGATGTTATTTTTATTTCTCTTTCTTAGGACAGTGAGGAAGAATTTGGCTCAGAACGAGATGAGTACCGGGAGAAGTCAGAGAGCGGGGGCAGTGAATATGGAACTGGACCAGGTCGGAAACGAAGACGGAAGCACCGAGAAAAAAAGGAGAAGAAGACAAAGCGGAGGAAAAAGGGGGAGGGAGATGGGGGCCAAAAGGTGAGTAGGATTAGAGAGCAAGGGTGAATAGTCAGCATTAGAGAGGCGTGTCTAATATTTGACAGACAGGCATGAGCATGGAGGGAAGCCCCCAAGGCTATAGTCTGTGAGGGATAGGGTTGGGATAGAGAAGGGAGCAAGAAGCTGGTAGATAAGTATTGAGGCATGTGTGGGGACCCAGGAGAGGAGCTGGGGAGCACCCACCTCACTGAAGTCCCCCTACCCAGCAGGTGGAACAGAAGTCGTCAGCAACTTTACTTCTGACATGGGGCCTAGAGGACGTGGAGCACGTGTTCTCTGAGGAGGATTACCACACACTCACCAACTACAAAGCCTTCAGCCAGTTCATGAGGTGGGGTGGGACTGGGAGGCCTCTTGAACAGACAGTTACTTTTAGGGAGGTCCTGGGTCCCTCTGGAATCTGATGAATAACTCTCCAGAGAAATTCACAGCCCATGCTCACAAAATTTCATACATTAATTTCAAGACATTCTTGAATTTCTAAGGATCCAGAATCCCAGTTAAGAATTCTTTGCTAAGGGGTTTGGGGTCCAGAGATCATGATTCCAGTCCTAGGTTAGGGAACTGTCCAGCAACAGTATATAATGAGCCCTTTCCTAGCCTAGCAGTCCCATTTTCCCCTAAATGACCTCTTTAGACACATCCTGGGAGATACCATCTGTGTTTCAGAATTTCCCTAGCTTATTTATCAAGTCTCTACCCCTTCCTTGGGTCCCAGTAACAATGGAGAATGCTTTGCTGGCAGTAGGGCCTGAGCTACAATAGCTTTCAAAGTAGAGAATAGCCAAGATATCTTTTGGGGAGGAGGTATTTTAACATAGTAGTTATTGTCCTGGAGGCAGCTATTGTGAGGTTCAGGCCCTGGTGTCATCTTGGGCAAATTGCTTAATTTCTTTGATCCTCAGTTTCCTCACCTGTAAAACAGGAATAATAATGGTTTACACTGATATGAATCTGTGTGGATTTGGTGGGATAGTGAGCGCAATGCCAGTACATTTGGCATTTAGCCCCAGAGGATGTTAACTGGTAACTGTCTTTAGTAACGTCTCACCTACCTTACTGCTAAAGATGGTACTTTTGTCATCAATCAGGGCCACACATGTCCTCATAAAAGCTTAACACCCTACTGCAGAGCAGAACAATGTGGCCATCAGTGTTCCAGAATTTCCATTGCTCATTTATCAAATCTTCATTTATCAAACTCTTTCCTACTGGAACCTTTCTTCAGGTCACATGAGCTTAATTGGTAAAATGCAGTGAATTATAGCAAAAATTATTGTGAGGATGAAATGAGATATATATAAAAGTGTTTTAAACTGTGAAATAGTATACAAAAGTAAACCATTTCAATTGATATTCTTTTTTATTCTTTTTAGCCTTTTTTTGGCTTTTAACTTTCGTTTTGCTTTTTTTCTGGCATTTTTCTTATTGTTTTTCAAATCTATTTTTCTTTAAAACTTATTTATTATTTAAATTGATTTTTTCTTAATAGGACATATTTTTACCACCCAGGAATCCTACCACATGTGTAGATTATTGATGAGGGAAGATGGCAGTATTCTAGACCATCTGTGAAGGGTTGAGTTCTGCTTCTGTATTTACAGACCCCTAATTGCTAAGAAGAATCCTAAGATCCCAATGTCTAAGATGATGACTATCCTTGGGGCCAAGTGGAGAGAGTTCAGCGCCAACAACCCCTTCAAAGGGTCAGCAGCTGCTGTGGCTGCGGCAGCAGCAGCAGCAGCAGCAGCTGTAGCTGAGCAGGTGTCAGCTGCTGTCTCCTCAGCCACTCCCATAGCACCTTCTGGACCCCCTGCCCTTCCACTACCCCCTGCTGCTGATATCCAGCCCCCACCCATCCGAAGAGCCAAAACCAAAGAGGGCAAAGGTAGGAAACCCTTTATTCAACCACTGTCATCCCACCTTCCAAACTTAACAGTTAAATTATAGCTTAGAATTCTTGTCTTCCCAGCCCCAATTGCTAGAAGAGAAACATTTTCTAGAAAGAGGGTCTTAGTGAAACCATAGCCCACAGAGTAGTCCCCCATGTCCTTTGTTTCCCAGAAAATGTCATGACTTCTCTGGTTTCTCTCTGCATTTCTACACTCATTCAGGTCCAGGCCATAAGAGGCGGAGTAAGAGCCCCCGAGTACCTGATGGACGTAAGAAGCTTCGGGGAAAGAAGATGGCACCTCTCAAAATCAAACTAGGGCTACTTGGTGGCAAGAGGAAGAAGGGAGGCTCAGTGAGTGACCCCTTCCTTTCTACTAAATATCTAGGCATCAAGGGATGGGGTCCAGAGACAGGTCCAAAAGGGAAGGTGGACCTGGAACCCCAGGGTCTAGGGAGGGGAGTGGAATCAAGTCTGCCTCACTGACAACCACGGGGCTATGGGCAGTATGTTTTTCAGAGTGATGAGGGCCCTGAACCAGAGGCTGAGGAGTCAGACCTGGACAGTGGCAGTGTCCACAGTGCCTCAGGCCGGCCTGATGGCCCTGTCCGCCCCAAGAAACTAAAGAGAGGCCGACCAGGAAGGAAAAAGAAGAAGGGTAAGGCGTGTTTACTCTGTGTGAGCTTGTCAGTCTGCCTTTCTCCCTTCCTTTGCTCTTTTTCTTCTTTCCAATTTTGACTTCTTACTCAATTCTTTGTGTGTGTGTGTCCCTCCCTTCTCCCTGAATACCTATACCTTTCTTTCTCTCTTTTGCTTGTGTTCTCTCTCTCTCTCTCTCTCTCTCTCTCTCTCTCTCTCTCTCTCTCTCTCTCTCTTTTTCCCCTTTGCCTTCACTGGGGTATATGACAGTCCTGGGCTGTCCTGCAGTGGCCGGGGAGGAGGAGGTTGATGGCTACGAGACGGATCACCAGGATTACTGTGAGGTGTGCCAGCAGGGTGGGGAAATTATTCTGTGCGACACCTGCCCTCGTGCCTACCACCTCGTCTGCCTTGATCCTGAGCTTGACCGGGCTCCTGAGGGCAAGTGGAGTTGCCCCCACTGTGTGAGTACCTTGTGCCCCTAGGAACCCAGCCACATCTTTCCTCCTTGTTTTCAGTTATTTTCTTTCACCCCAAAATACCTGGGGCATCAAGGATCCTAGTTGGGTGCTTTCCCCCATCCCTTCACCCCCAGAGTCAACATTTTTGGAAACTGGGGTGTCCTGTTCCTTAGTTTTCTCTAGTCTTCTCTGCACTTCTAGGATTTGAGTATCCTGTTTTTACCTCTATTTTCTAGTCTCACTCCTTGTCTATTTTCTTTCCTTTGTGTCTGTCCTTGACCTTCTAGGAGAAGGAGGGGGTACAGTGGGAGGCCAAGGAGGAGGAGGAAGAATATGAAGAAGAGGGAGAGGAGGAAGGGGAGAAAGAGGAAGAGGATGATCACATGGAGTATTGCAGAGTGTGCAAGGATGGTGGGGAGCTCCTGTGCTGTGACGCTTGCATTTCTTCCTACCACATCCACTGCCTGAACCCACCCCTGCCCGACATTCCCAATGGTGAATGGCTGTGTCCCAGATGCACAGTGAGTAGAACCACCTTCATAGCACTTACCATGAGGCCTGACCCCTTTGCCCATCTCTGGGGCCCAGATGTCTAGCTCTTCCTTTCTCCCTACCCTCCCCTTATGGCACCTTTCTTCTCCTAACAAGGGGTTCTTGCTGCCTTTTTTCTCTCATATGTGTCCAACCTGAAGTGTCCAGTGCTGAAGGGTCGTGTGCAGAAGATCCTGCATTGGCGGTGGGGGGAGCCACCTGTGGCAGTGCCGGCCCCACAACAGGCAGACGGGAATCCAGATGTACCACCCCCCCCGCCCTCTTCAAGGCAGATCTGAGCGAGAGTTCTTTGTCAAGTGGGTAGGACTATCCTACTGGCACTGTTCCTGGGCCAAGGAGCTTCAGGTATAGGAGCCTTTCTTTTCCCCCTGTTCTGGGACCTTGATTATTGCCATTCTTAGTCCAGTCTTCCATATCCTTTGTTTTCTTTCATTTTAGACCTCTGTTCTCATATCCTTACAGCTTCCTTGGTTTCCATATGTGGTTTTCTTGGTCTCTAGTCCTCTTTCTCTTCATTTCCATTAGCTTTCTTTCCTTAAATGCCTTTCTTCACTTCATTGAATTTTGTGTTTTATCAGTCTCTCTGTTTTTTTTTTTTTGTTGTTGTTGTTGTTGTTCAGATTCAAACCCAAGGCCTGGCAAATGCTAGGCAGACTCTCTACCCTTGAACTATATTAGCCCCTCCCCACTCTTAATAACCACATTCTCTGCCTTTTTTTTTTTTTTTTTTTTTTTTGCTCTTTATGGCCGTCTTTTGACTGTTCCATCTGTTCTTTTTATTTGTTCTCCTGCTTTGGCCTTTGCTTTTTTTGTTCATCTATTCTCTTTCAAAGCTATCATATTCTCCCAACAGCCCTCTTCTCTGTCCCCCTTGGTCCCCTCTGGATGTTGGGATTATCTCTTTCTTTCCCTCTGTGCATCAGCTGGAAATCTTCCACTTGGTAATGTACCGAAACTACCAGCGGAAGAATGACATGGATGAACCCCCACCCCTGGACTATGGCTCTGGTGAGGATGATGGGAAGAGTGACAAACGCAAGGTAAAAGATCCGCACTATGCAGAGATGGAGGAGAAGTACTATCGTTTCGGTATCAAACCAGAGTGGATGACTGTCCATCGTATCATCAACCACAGGTGAGTCCTCAGTCTGTGGGAAGGCCAACCCAGGGATATGATACTGTTCTTACTGTGGCAATGACCCTATGTTAGTATCTGTTGATTGACTAAGTGACTGATGGAAACTCGATAACTCCTGCTGAAGCTCCAACCCTTCTGGCCTTGCTTCCTCTAGGGGGACAGGAGAAACCAGGAGGAAAGTCCAGCCCAGCATTTGTCCTTGCTGTCACTAATTTCCCAATAGCATAAGAGATTCCCACAGTAGGTCTGGGAATGGGGGCATGAAAACAAAATATGAGAAGAAGCACAGTTCATCCAGATTATTTCTTTCTTCATAGTATTTATTATTGCCTAATGTTATGTGTTTTTTTATTTTTTAGTTGTCAATGGACTTTATTTAATTAATTTATTTTTATATAGTGCTAAGAATCAAACCCAGTGCTTCACACATCCTAAGCAAGTGCTCTACCACTGAGCCACAACCTCAACCCTAATGTTATGTTATATATATTTCATTGCTGCCTTCCCAGTAGAATGTAAGCTTTCTGATAGGATCATTTGTCTATTTTGTTCACTGCTGAATCTAGTGCCTGATACAGTGCCTGGCACATAGTAGATGCTTAGTAAATACTAACTGGAAGAATGAAGGATGGAGGATTCTCCAGGGATATTTTGTGATAGTTGATACTTAGATGCCATCCTGAAAAGATTAGCATAGTACTTCAGTCATTCTGAGCTCCCTTCCTATGGCCTACCATTGAGGGTGAGGTAACAAATGCTTTGTGTTTGCTGATGTTTGTGTTTATCAAGACATCTTGCTCTTTGCGATTCCATATTATTTTCCTCCTCCTATTCCACAGTGTGGATAAAAAAGGGAATTACCACTACCTTGTGAAATGGAGGGACTTGCCCTATGACCAGTCCACATGGGAAGAAGATGAAATGAACATTCCTGAATATGAAGACCATAAGCAAAGCTACTGGAGACATCGGTGAGGGAACCAGGTCATGGATTAGAGGGAGAGTAAGGATGGCACCTGAAAGCTAAATGAGGATGAAGTAGGAACATACCCAAGCTAGAGTTTAGGGAAGTGGCAGCCTAGGCTGGGTTGTCTGAGGGGGGTCGGGAAAGAGCCAGTACTTGGAACAGAAATAAGATCTGTCCTGAATAATAGGTAAGAGGATGCTTGGGAGTGGAGAGGGTTAGCTTTCAGGGTGAAATGTGAATAGTGATGGTATATAGACTGGGAGAAAGAAAATGCAAGAAAATCTAGGTAATGGATAGTGTTCTGAAAAGTGGGAGGGGTTTCAAGAACCAGGCCTCACTCAGACATATTCTTTTCCCAGAGAACTAATTATGGGTGAGGACCCCGCCCAACCTCGCAAGTATAAGAAGAAGAAGAAGGAACTGCAGGGTGACGGGCCTCCCAGTTCTCCTACTAATGATGTAAGTTCTCTTAGCCAACCTTTCTCTTGTCTGGAGCCATGATGATTGAAGATTTTCATGCGGCTTTTGACATAACTTCCCAGAATTTCAGCAATCTCTTTGAATAGCAACTCTTCTCTCAGTGTTCAGCATTGCCTTGAGAGAGGCTAGGAATTTTGGCATAAGAGTGAAAGCTACTATAGATAGCAGTGGGGCTCTTTTACCATTTAGCTTTTCCCCATGGTGCTGCTGCATGTTGTTTTAAGGAATGAGGAGAGGAATTAAAGACTAGAACTTTGATAAGCTCAGGACATAGCAGAGGGAATTATAATCCAACCTGATACTGGTGCCAGAGAGGGAGGAGGAGACCAAGACCAGAGGAGCCCTGACTGTTCCCTTGACTCTACAGCCTACAGTGAAATATGAGACTCAGCCACGGTTTATCACAGCTACTGGAGGAACACTGCACATGTACCAGCTGGAAGGACTGAATTGGCTACGTTTTTCATGGGCCCAGGGCACCGACACAATTCTGGCTGATGAGATGGGGCTGGGCAAGACCATTCAAACCATCGTCTTCCTCTATTCACTCTATAAGGAGGTGCTGGATTCTAGGCCCCTGAGTGGGTGGCTGGGCTAAGACCTAACTTAGACTAGGGAAGTGGGGTGGAGGGTGGATTGACATATCAGATAGCAGGCTAGGTTATACACCCTGGAGCCTGACTAATGTGCCCCATACCCTTGACTCCAGGGCCACACAAAAGGTCCTTTCCTGGTGAGTGCTCCACTCTCTACCATCATTAATTGGGAGCGGGAGTTCCAGATGTGGGCACCCAAGTTCTACGTGGTGACATACACGGGTGACAAGGACAGTCGGGCTATTATTCGTGAGAATGAGTTCTCCTTTGAGGACAATGCCATCAAAGGCGGCAAGAAAGCTTTTAAGATGAAGGTAAACCCCTTTACCTCACATCTCTAAGACCCTCAGATCTGTCATTTCTTTACCTCAACCAGTAATTCAGTTCCTGCATTCCCCATTTGCCTTCCTCCCTCCTTTCTTCTGCCTGTTCTCATGCCTCTGCACCCCATGGATCTGTGTGTTGGATTGGTGGGTAGAAGTTTAGGGGCCATGTTCAGTGACTTCTGCTTGGGGTCCCAAGTTGGAGCACAGAATATCTGGGTAAAGAATGAGGGCTAGAGGTGCAGGTGCATGGCTGTCAGGTGGCAGCTGAATATGCAGTGGTTGTATTGGCAGAGGGAGGCACAGGTGAAATTCCACGTTCTCCTGACATCATATGAGCTGATCACCATTGATCAGGCAGCACTTGGCTCCATCCGCTGGGCCTGTCTTGTGGTGGATGAAGCCCATCGACTCAAGAACAACCAGTCCAAGGTGAGAATGAGTCCCAGGCCTGAGAAATTTGAGGCTGTGGATCCCAGCTTACCCTGGTCTTTTTTTTTTTTTTTTTTTTTTTTTTGTGGTGCTGGGGATTGAACCCAGGGCCTTGTGCTTGCAAGACAAGAACTCTACCAACTGAGCTATCTCCCCAGCCCCCTGGTCTTTAAAAACAAAATGAAACAAAAACGAAGTTCTGAGAGGAAGAGTTCCTGGGAACCTCTGGGGGAAGGTCTTGCCTAGAGGAGGGAGAAGACTAAGGATTTGGGCCCTCTGATTTTTGAGGGAAAAAGGAGTTACGGGCAGGAAATGGTCAGTGTGGTGGGTCAAACACTTGTCACTGATTAGCAATTTCTCCTGCCTATTTTTGCCCCATCGTCTAGTTTTTCAGGGTCCTCAATGGCTATAAGATAGATCACAAGTTGCTACTGACAGGAACCCCACTGCAGAATAATCTGGAGGAACTCTTCCATCTGCTGAACTTCCTCACCCCAGAGAGGTTTAAGTAAGTGGCTTACTAAGGGTTGTCTGCATTAGAGGAAAGCCCCAGAGGCATGGGGGAGCTGATAAAGAATTAATCTTAGATGGAGAATGGAGAATACAACCTGAGGTTGGGGGAAAAGAAATTGACAGCCTGTTAATTTCTTTATTTTCTCCTGGCTATTAGCAACTTGGAGGGCTTTCTGGAGGAATTTGCTGACATATCCAAAGAGGACCAGATTAAGAAACTGCATGATCTGCTGGGACCACACATGTTGCGGAGGCTCAAAGCGGATGTCTTTAAGAACATGCCAGCCAAGACAGAACTCATTGTTCGAGTAGAGCTGAGCCCCATGCAGAAGTGAGACATAAAGTGGGCTACCTGGACTGGGGGTTGGGGATTTGGTGGCAACTTTCCAGGAGTTAATGACAAATACGATATTATAATTGCTTCCTTTATATGTCTTTTCTATGCCCCTGCCCTGGTCTTTAGGAAATACTACAAATACATACTGACTCGAAATTTTGAGGCCTTGAATTCACGAGGCGGTGGGAACCAAGTGTCATTACTTAACATCATGATGGATCTTAAGAAGTGCTGCAACCACCCATACCTCTTTCCTGTGGCTGCTATGGTAGATACAAAGATCAGGGAACTGATCAAATAGCTAATACTCTGAAAACCTAGGAGAGACCACATTGAATTGGGGGTGGAGCTGGGCCAGAAGGCCAAGGACTTGATCCTTGGAGGAGTAGTAATTTGAAAGTTGTGGAAGTTGAATTTGGGCTTCTGACTTTCCAGGCACAGTAAGAATAAGGAGGCATATTTCCTGACCCTCTCTTCCTGTCCTCCCTGTTCAGGAGTCCCCAAAACTCCCCAGTGGGGCTTATGAGGGTGGAGCACTTATTAAGTCATCAGGGAAGCTCATGCTGCTGCAGAAGATGCTACGGAAGCTGAAAGAGCAAGGACACAGGGTACTCATCTTCTCACAGGTGACCCATCCCCTCTTCTCTGTTTTTGCTTTCTGTCTCTTCCTCATCAGCCATACCTTAATTCCTGACCTCTTTCGTATGATTGCTCTGGTGTGATGGATTAGAAGATTCCATCCATAAGAGTGCCTAGCATAGCTACTTCATCCTTAGTTTCTGAAGGCTCTTGGAAGTTGGAGTCCAGGTCCTGTTTGGCTGATTAGTGGTAGGGTGAGGTTGAACTATTTGCCTCCAGGGAGGCCTCTAGGACTAATGCTATTTCCTAACCTTATCAGTAGGTAGGTGCGAGGGGCAAAGACCTTTTAGAAATCTGATGAAAGCTATACCTTTACTGTCCAAAAACTGCACTATAGGTACATTTTGTATAGATTTTGTGGAGGTTCATAATGATTTCTCTTATGAACGCTTTTTGTAGGTCTGAGGGAATCTGTCCTAGGAGAAATGGTCTTTAATCAAGAGAATATGCAAAGAATGCAGAACAGTGAGGAGATGGGGATGGGAGGAGGGAATGCATTCAAGATACTTAAGATAGGGCAGGGGTTCAGGTGTAAAGCTTGGGGTTGAATTTGAGTAAAGGGATAGATTGACGAGACAGACCCATCCTATTGCCTTGGCATTTCAGACTCCTTCCTTTCCTTGCTGTAGATGACCAAAATGTTAGACTTGCTAGAAGACTTCTTAGACTATGAAGGCTACAAGTATGAGCGCATTGATGGTGGCATCACTGGTGCCCTGAGGCAGGAAGCCATTGATCGGTTCAATGGTAAGAGGGAGATCCCTTAAGTTACTGGTGGGTGTGGAAGGCCTGAGAAACCTGTGCCAGGTCCCTGGCACAAGAGGGGGGCTGGTACAGGGGGATATTGGACACCTACGCTTTGAGTTGGAGTCATAGTCATTTGTAGTCGAGGAACATCTAGCAGCAGGTGGACAGAACTGCTGGGTACGGGAAAAACCTAGCCTCCTAATTCTCATCTCCTAGCTCCTGGGGCCCAACAGTTCTGCTTTCTCCTCTCTACCCGAGCTGGGGGATTAGGCATCAATCTGGCCACTGCTGACACTGTTATCATCTTCGATTCTGACTGGAACCCCCATAATGACATCCAGGTGGGAATTTGCATCCTGGAACCCCTATGCCATACAGCAAGGAGATGTGGGTTCACAGAAAAGGGTGTCATGCCATGGGCTGGCTCAGAAGTAAACCTCTTTGGGGAGGGGAGAGGGTCTTTCCCAAGCATGTGGCAGCTTCTCCCTGCCATTCCCCTGGCCCACCCCAACTTTCTCCCACCCTTGCAGGCTTTTAGCCGCGCTCACAGGATTGGCCAGGCCAACAAAGTGATGATTTACCGGTTCGTGACTCGCGCATCTGTGGAAGAGCGAATCACACAGGTGGCCAAGAGAAAGATGATGCTGACACACCTGGTGGTGCGGCCCGGACTGGGCTCCAAGGCAGGCTCTATGTCCAAGCAAGAGCTTGATGATATCCTCAAATTTGGCACTGAGGAGCTATTCAAGGATGAAAATGAGGGTGAGAATCTTTTCTGCAGCTCCCTGAAGCCAGCCCCTACTCCCTGAAACCAGCTTCTATGAGCTCTTCTCTTCTGTAGTTCACATGGGGAGAAAAGCAAACACTCCTCTGTAGCCTGTGAAGGAAGAAGTCTTCTTTCCAGTGGTCCTTGGAGGGTGTTAGCCTCCTAAACAAACAAAAGAAAAAACCCTTGACATTGCTTCCAGGAAACAAGCCTTCCCTCCACGGCCCCCAGAGTACATCCTTTTTTCTATCTTTGATAAAGTTATACCTGAGCTTCTGATTGGAATCCCAAGTTCTCATTTGTTTACCATCTCCACCAGGGGAGAACAAGGAAGAGGACAGCAGCGTGATCCACTATGACAATGAGGCCATTGCTCGGCTGTTGGACCGGAACCAGGATGCAACTGAGGACACTGATGTGCAGAACATGAATGAGTATCTCAGTTCCTTCAAGGTGGCACAGTATGTTGTTCGGGAAGAAGACAAGGTGAGAGGTTTTGGGGTCATGCACTGTCTGTCACAGGTCATCTCTCAAGGGCAGTGTCCTTTCACCAAACCCTGGAAGTAGGATTCCCCTTTGCTCTTTTGATTTGTTCTCTCATGTTAGTCTCCAGCAAAGAACAATAGAGAACCTTAAACAACTTCTTTTTAGATATTTTTTACTTGTTCATTATATTTATGTGTGACAGTAGAATGTATTTTATATACATGGAGTATAACTTCCCCTTCTTGTGGTTGTATGTGCTGTGGAGTTACACTGGTTGTGTATTTATATGTGAACATAGGAAAGTTACGCCTGATTCATTCTACTGTCTTCCTATTCCCAACCTCCATCCTTTCCCTTCATTCCCCTTTATCCAATTCAGTGAATTTGTTTTCCTCTGCCCCCTATTGTGTGTTAAGCATCCGCATACCAGAGAGTTTGACTTTGGTCAACAACTTATTAATCTAATAGGTAAGACTAGACTTTGGAGAGAGACTTGGACATAGAAAGTTTTGGTAAACCCAGAAAGGTACCTCCTGAGTCAGGGTAGGAGGAAGATGGAAGTAGAGAAGAGGTTAGAAAAGAGGACTAGAAGAGGCAGGGAACTAGGCACAGTGGTAGGCACCTAAAATCCCAGCTACTAAGAAGGCCAATGTAGGAGGATGGCAAGTTCAAGGCCAGCCTGGGCAACTTAGCAAGATTGATCCAAAATAAAAAAAATCAAAAGGACTAAGGATATATCTGAGTGGTAAAGTACCCTGGGTTCCATCCCCAGTACCTCCAAAAAGCAAAAAGTGGGAGAAGTACCTTGCATAGAAGAAATAATTCAAGAAATGACTGATGTCCAAAAACCTGAAACAGAGCTGAGGAAAGTTTCTAGGAGCAGCAAGCAGGATTTGATTAAGGCAGCAGAATAGGGCTTTTGATGTGATCAAAGGACTGGTGAGGAAGGAGGCTGCTAGCCTTCACTCTGCTGCCCTTCAGATTGAGGAGATTGAGCGAGAGATCATCAAGCAGGAGGAGAATGTAGACCCTGACTACTGGGAGAAGCTACTGAGGCATCATTATGAGCAGCAGCAGGAAGACCTTGCCCGGAACCTAGGCAAGGGCAAAAGGGTTCGCAAGCAAGTCAACTACAATGATGCTGCTCAGGAGGATCAAGGTAAGGACTGCACCAGTGCAGGTGATAAGAAGGAAAGGATGATGAGTAGGACCTTGGAGGCTGGGTCTGTTTTACAGGGAAAGAGAAGCCAACAAGTCAGGGTCTTTCCCTGCTTAAAGAGAAAGGGTTAGAAAGGATCAGTAGAAACTACCTGGAGGCCAAGTGGGTTTGCACACAATTTAACTACAAGGGGTTGCAGAGGGATCTTATGAACAGCCAGGAGTCATTGCTTCTAGTAACTTTGGTAGGAGGCAAGGTGGTGGAGCAGGAGGTACCTTGGGACCAAATAGTTCAGGATACATGACCCAGAGTCAAGCTGTGGGCAGTGACCCTGGTGTCTCAGGAGTGCCAAGGACAAGGTGAAGAGGAGAAATCCCAGCATGGCTCATTCAGGAGTCACCACTGCCTTTTCTACTTTCCCAGATAACCAGTCAGAATACTCGGTGGGGTCAGAGGAGGAAGATGAAGACTTTGATGAGCGTCCTGAAGGTGGCACATTTTCCTTTCTCCCTCAGCTCTTCCCAGCTTCCTTCCATTTTAGGCCCATTGTTTTTGTACAAATAAAAGTGCTTTTTTTTTTTTTTTGGTAGAAAAACTAAAGATTGCAGATGAGCAGAAAGGGAGAAATGCTCATAATTTCTTCTCTGTTAAAATTTGGAGTGTACAAGATAGTCATGGTGGTGACTTGGGAGTCTGAGTCAGGAGGAGGATCACTTGAGCCCAGGAGTTCAATGCCAGCCTGGGCAACATGGCAAGATCCTGTCCCCCTGCAAAAAAATAAAAATAAAGTAAAAAATAAATAAACAGACAAACCCAACGAGGTTACATCATTTCACCTTTCTACAAGGAATCTTGCCTGTTTCAAATATTTGTTATTAATTTTTAAATATGACTTGATTCTTTGAGTTTCTGGGTTGATAGTTCTGTAAGTACTTGGAAAAAAATTAGAAATGAACGTGACACAGCTATTCCTATGTTCTCTGTTTTGTGGGAAGGGGTGTGAAAGAGGACTGAGGCTTAGAGGTGGTAGATCTACTAATCAGTGTCACCCCCACCCTCAGGGCGTCGACAGTCAAAAAGGCAGCTCCGAAATGAGAAGGACAAGCCGCTGCCTCCACTGCTGGCTCGAGTCGGGGGCAACATTGAGGTGAGAATTGAACCCAGACCCCCGTGTATTCTCTTAAGGAGAAAATGAGGGCTGGAGGGAAAAGAGGATTGGAAATTGAGGTCTGGGTCACTGAGGTAAAAAGGATTAAGACCTAAGACCTGGTCATTCATAGCCTATGCCTCCTTGCCTACCCTCAGGTGTTGGGATTTAACACCCGTCAGCGGAAGGCTTTCCTCAATGCTGTGATGCGCTGGGGGATGCCGCCACAGGATGCCTTTACCACACAGTGGCTGGTGCGGGACCTGAGGGGCAAGACCGAGAAGGAGTTCAAGTGAGTATGGGTGATTCAGGGCTTATTTGGATGAGGGTTTAAGAACTTTGGGTTTTACTTTCATTTTTTTGGCCACCATGTGATGTTATCTTACTCACCTGATCACCACCTACCCTGCCATGCAGTATCTCCTGGCTCAGTTTCCTGGGGGTGGGCTCAGCCTACTCCACCTCCCCTCAGCTGAGCCTAGAGTAGAGGGGCCAGGCACCCTCCTTCATGGGAGAGGCATTTGAAGAAGGAGCCTCACCTGGGCTGGCCGAGCCTCACATTTACTTGGCCATGAAGAGCTGGTGGCAGGAAGAGCTGGTGGAAAGGATGAATAACTGACTGATGGGGCCCAGGAACAAAGTTACCAAGGCCCAGGATACATATACAGGGAGAGAAGTCAAGGCGGGAGTCAGGATTTGGAGGGCTGGTGAGAGTTGAGAGGCCCAGTGACCAGGGGAGCCCTGGATGTACCTGGGGTGCCTTGTACCCCTTCTAAGTCTCCCTAACTTTCCTCCCACCCCCATGCTCCTCAGGGCCTATGTATCTTTGTTCATGCGCCATTTGTGTGAACCTGGGGCAGATGGCTCTGAAACCTTTGCTGATGGAGTCCCTCGGGAGGGACTGAGTCGCCAGCAGGTGTTGACCCGCATTGGAGTCATGTCTCTTGTCAAGAAGAAGGTATCAATCTCCCCTCACCCAGAGAATCAGGCCAACCACTTAGGCTTTGTCCTTCCTCTGCCTTCTGTCCTCCAATTATGGGCTCAGGCTGGTACAAGACAGAAGGGACAAGAGTGTCCCATGTGTCCAGTGCCTGGAGCTGACCCCTATCTCTACAACACCCTCTCCCCAGGTGCAGGAATTTGAGCACATCAATGGGCGCTGGTCAATGCCGGAGCTGATGCCTGATCCCAGTGCTGACTCTAAGCGCTCTTCTAGAGCCTCCTCTCCTACCAAAACATCTCCCACCACTCCTGAGGCTTCTGCTACCAACAGTCCTTGCACCTCTAAACCTGGTAATCAGGAGTCCAGGTGGCAGGAGAGACAGAAATGGGGTCAGGAGTCACAGACGGAACCCTGCTTTCCTTATAGTATTAGTCTGTCTCGCATGACTATAACAGGAAACCTCTGAGTGGATAACTTTATAAAACAGTTTATTTTAGTTTATGATTGTGGAGGTCCAAGGTCAAAGGGGATGGCCTTTTTGCTGGCAGAGTCCCAAGGTGGTGTAGAACATCACATGGCAAGGGACAGGGAGTGCACATTTGTTCTGATCTCTAGCTCTCTTCTTAAAAATTACTAGGATTCATCATGGGGCTCCACCTTGATGACTTCACCCAATCCTGATCACTTCCCAAAGGCCCTCCTCTAAACACCATGGTTAGATTAAGTGTTGCCCCTCTTTTTTTAAAAAAATTTTTTTAGTTGTTGATGGACCTTTATTTTGTTCATTTGTTTATATACGGTGCTGAGAATTGAACCTAGTGCCTCACACATGCTAGCAAGTGCTCTACCACTGAGCCACAACCCCAACCCTAAGTGTTCCCCCTCTTAATACCTCACAATAGGGATTAAATTTTAACATGTGAACACTTGGAGGACATTTCAATCACATCCAAATCATAGTACTTGTTCTGCCTTCCTCCTGTAGCTACTCCTGCTCCAAGTGATAAAGGAGATGGCGTAAGGACACCTCTTGATAAAGAAGAAGCTGACAACCAGGAGGAGAAGTCAGAGAAGAATAGTAAAATTGGGGAGAAGATGGAGACAGAGGTATGTCGTCTTTGGATATGTCTGAGGAGGTTAAGTGGAAGGGTCTGGATATGTGTCTCTGTAGCCAGGTACCTGGGAGTCCTCTGGATAATCTTGACTCTCTTGTCCTCCTCCAGGCTGATGCCCCAAGCCCAGCCCTATCACTTGGGGAGCGGCTGGAGCCCAGGAAGATTTCTCTAGAGGATGAAGTGCCAGTGGTACCTGGAGAGATAGAGCCTGAACCTGGATACCGAGGGGACAGAGACAAATCAGGTGGGTGCTTGGCCACAGGGGTGATGGGAGGATTAGAATTTGGGAGTTCCCTCTTCTGGTGTCAGGGGATGAGGGTGACATCCTTCCTATCCCCTACCCCCTCCCACAGCCACAGAGTCGACGCCAGGAGAAAGGGGGGAGGAGAAGCCGTTGGATGGACAGGAGCACAGGGAGAGGCCGGAGGGGGAAACAGGGGATTTGGGCAAGAGAGGTAATGGGTGAAAGGACTGGACACTTGGGTCCCTGAGGGGATCAGGGGAGGTGGAGTCTGGGAGACCAAATGGCCTGGGTCCTGGGGGGGTAGCTATTGGAAAGGCCAGTACAGTACAGGTAGTAAATAGTCTTGGGACCTGGGAGGAGGTATCCTGAGGTATGAGCTTTGCCCTGTCTGCCCTAGCAGAAGATATAAAAGGGGACCGGGAGCTTCGACCTGGGCCTCATGAGCCAAGGTCCAACGGGCGCCGTGAGGAGAAAGTAGAGAAGCCACGGTTCATGTTCAATATTGCTGATGGTGGATTCACAGGTGGGAAAGGTTCTTCCTGCTATCTGCTTGTCATTGGGATCTGCCCAAACTCCTGGGGTTTCTTATTTTGCCTGAAGGTACCTTTAATTCTGAAATGGTGAATGCTGAATCTGATCCCTGCTTTATTTAAGTCTCCCTAAGTGTACCGCCAGATTCTACAGATGTATCTAATCTCACCTTTATTTTCAATCTTAACCTGAACTTTGTTCATAATCAGTTTTATTCCTCATTCATAACCTAGCCTTTACCCATTCCCCCTAAGTAGACATTAGTACTGTCATTTTCCATTTTCTCATCTGTACCTGTCTGTCAGGAGGGATGTGGTTTGCAAACCCCGATGCCTCTGTTTGCTGTCCTCTCCAGAGCTTCACACCCTGTGGCAGAATGAGGAACGGGCAGCTATTTCCTCTGGAAAACTCAATGAGATCTGGCACCGAAGACATGACTACTGGCTTCTGGCTGGGATTGTCCTGTATCCTTTGATAGAAGTATCAAGAAAAAGGTTCTCCTAACCAGGAGAGAGGGTAACTACGGGGAAGATGAGTCTATGCACATGGAAGGGGAGGCTTGTACCACACTTTGGGGAGATCATACCAAAAGGAAGAAGTATTTACAGCCAATACATCCCTGTTAAATTCCTTGATGGTCCCCTTTCCTTAATCGGCAGCCATGGCTATGCACGGTGGCAGGACATCCAGAACGATGCTCAGTTTGCCATTATCAATGAGCCATTTAAAACTGAAGCCAATAAGGGGAACTTTTTGGAGATGAAAAATAAGTTCCTGGCCCGGAGGTTCAAGGTGGGGACAAAGGAAGAAAGGAATAGGTTGAATAGAAACTTGGGTCACAATTGGGACCAGATATGATTGGAACCCAGGGAAGGAAGGTTAATACCTTGAGGGTTGTGGCAATGTTTGAGGCCAACATCAAAGTCTAACTTTGTGTGGGGACTGAGGTCTGAATCAGGGTTGACACTGGGGTTGCAGTGAGTGTGGAGCGGCAGGTACCCGGGTCTAGCAGTGAGGGAGGGTGGGTCTCCAGTGCTGTCTGGTCTACCATCTTGCTCACTTCTGACTAGTAGAGCCCTGCTTTCGCCCCAATCCTGTGCCCTCAGCTCCTGGAGCAGGCGCTGGTGATCGAGGAGCAGCTGCGGCGGGCGGCCTACCTGAACCTGTCACAGGAGCCGGCGCACCCCGCCATGGCCCTCCACGCCCGCTTTGCCGAGGCCGAGTGCCTAGCCGAGAGCCACCAGCACCTCTCCAAGGAGTCGCTGGCAGGGAACAAGCCGGCCAACGCCGTCCTGCACAAGGGTAAGGGCCGCGGCGGCCCCGCGCGGGGGAGGGCCCACAACGCTGCGTAAGTCTTCACCCCGCACCCCTCAAAATCTTCCCACCCTCTGACTCCCTTTACCCTGTGAACCACCCCCCTCTGACCTCTAACCCTACCCCGACCCCTTGGTTTTTAGCCTTTAGCACTTGTGCAAGTCCATGCCTGTTAGTGATCATGTCAGTGCCCAACAGAGGGACTCCCCCACACAGTAGAACCTCTTCCCTGGTGGTAGAACTCCACACACGGTCATACTGCTAATGTTGCCCAGTTTGAGGCCTTGGCCTATGTAAACACCACAAAGGTCATTTTTCTTGTCCCACAGATCATATTCCCTCACACATTCACCCTGTGAGGCAGAAATTACCACCCATCTACCCTATGACCCTTTGACCCTATGAAACTTCCCTTTGACCTTCAACCCTTTTCCCACACCCTTTTACCCTGATGATTGTAGATTAAATCCCAAAGCCCTTTAACCATCTAATCCTGCTTGGTATAGTGACTGACTCCTGGCCCCTTTGATCCCTGATCTGATTCTTTGAATCTGTAATGCTGACCCTCTAACCTCCCTTTCCCCTTACATATTAAAACCTTGATTCCTTAAATCTGATACCACTGACCACTTCCCACACCTCCTGACTATTTCCTCCCCGTCATTCCCAACCCCCCAACCTCACTCTTCCAGTATGGGATGTTCTGACAACTCCCCGCCCCCATGTCTTCCAATATCCTCTCCTTCCTCCCTCTTCTCCATTTTCTCCCATTTCTCCTTTTTCTCCTTTCTCTCCATTTGTCCTCTGTGGTGGTCTGGTGTCTGTCTCTTTCCTGACACTTTCCCCCTGAATCATTCTCTTTTTCTGTCTACTTTTTTGTTGCTTTCTTCTGTTGCTTCTATCACTTGTCTCTGATTCTTTGACGTCTGTGTCTTCCTCTTTATTTTTCTGACTGTATCTGTCCATCTGACTCCTTGTTGCTTTTCTTGGCTCCATCTCTCTATTTCCCTGTCTTTCTCTTGCCCTTCTTTCTCCGTGGCCCGGGCCCCAGTTCTGAACCAGCTGGAGGAGTTGCTGAGCGACATGAAGGCGGACGTGACCCGCCTGCCAGCCACGCTGTCCCGAATACCCCCCATCGCAGCCCGCCTTCAGATGTCCGAGCGCAGCATCCTCAGCCGGCTGGCCAGCAAGGGCACGGAGCCTCACCCCACACCGGTAACCCTCTTTCCCCCTAACTTGTTTTCCCTCTTGGTGCTCCTCCTTCACACACACAAACACTTCCATCAGAATCCTATGCCATATGGAAAAACCACCTGCTAGACCACAGTCTTCACCCTTGAGTGAGTCTCCCTGCCTTGTTACATCCCTCAGTAGTTTCGGAATGTGACTCTTATTCACATACATCATCTTTCCTCTCAAAAACTATGAACCTAACTAACCTCAGCTTGCTTTCTATTCCAGGCCTTCCCCCCGGGTCCCTACGCCACACCTCCGGGGTACGGGGCGGCCTTCAGCGCCGCACCCGTCGGGGCCCTGGCCGCCGCAGGCGCCAACTACAGCCAGATGCCTGCAGGGTCCTTCATCACAGGTCAGTTGGTGCTTCCAGTTCCTGCTTCTCCCACTTCTCCTTTGCCAAGCCTCATCCCTGCCCAGCTTCCTTATCCTGCTCTAGCATCTCATTTCCTTAGATGTATCTGGTATTAGGGAATGGGCTTCATTCTACCCATTCTTTTCTTACCTCTTCTATCCCAATTGTCAAAAACCTCACGCTGGGTTTTAGTGGTTCTGTGGCTTGGTATCCCCCGCCCCAGCCTCCTCCATCTGGGTTATCTCAAGGGAAATTGAACATGAATTCAGAAGGGATAGAGTGAGAGCTGGAGCATGCATTCAGTTGTATGATACAAGGGGAATCTTGGGAAGAGAGCTTCGCCCTGGTCTTCCCACCCTTACCCAGGAAAATTGGAAGTGGCAGTGGTAAGAATATATTAATGTCCAGAAGTGACATTTCGGAGCAAATGGGGATTGATCTTTCCTTACCCCTTTCCAAACAGCCGCCACCAACGGCCCTCCAGTGCTGGTGAAGAAGGAGAAGGAAATGGTGGGGGCACTGGTGTCAGACGGGCTGGATCGGAAGGAACCCAGAGCAGGGGAGGTGATCTGTATAGACGACTGACTGGATCTCAGGCCTGCCCTTCACCCAGGCCCCGTCCCAGAGGCCGACCCCCTGCTCAGGCCCTGGGGCCTGCTGCCAGTCCTCCGTCTTCTCCACCCCTTGGGCCAGCATTGGGCTAGGAGCCCCTTTGCCCCTCTATAACTCTTCTTTTCAAGAAGGGACCCTTGTCTTTCTCCAACCCCACACACCTTTCCCACCAAGCTTTGAAGGCTTTGCTGGTGTGAAGTGGTCTGGGTGGGAGATGGTTAGCTGGGTCCTCCAAGTACCTTTATCCCCCCCTGTCAAATGTACACAGCTTCCCAGTAAATGGTTGTCAGGAGGAAAGAGGTGGAGCCTCCCCAGTCTTGACTCCTGCAATATCAGCTCCACCTCTTTGCAGAAGTTAGGGACTAGCCTTGACTGGCCTTCAGGAACTTTTGTGGGAAGAAGAGCTTCAAAGAGAGGAGGGGTACTTTTAGAGAGGAATGAAAATGAGCCCTGGGAGGGAGAAGGGAAGAGGAGGGGTGGCTGCATGTTACCTTCCCCTACCTCTCCCAAAATGGAGGGTGGAGCAGCTATGAGGGAGGGAGTCTATTGCTGTTCAGCCTCAGAATAAAGGCGCCATTCACTGGCTCAGTTACCTCCTGTGTACTGCCATCTTGTGTTGGGAACCCCCCACTCCCTAGCTACCAAGGGCCACCCCCACAAAGAGAGTAATGGTTGGGCGATACTCCC
Source organism: Sciurus carolinensis (assembly GCF_902686445.1). Lineage (NCBI taxonomy): Eukaryota > Metazoa > Chordata > Mammalia > Rodentia > Sciuridae > Sciurus > Sciurus carolinensis. The sequence continues at coordinate 51,840,372 of NC_062215.1, read as the reverse complement.
TCAAGCCAAAGAGGAGCTCCCCAATCTGATCTAGGAACCCAGGTGACCTAGAAAGGCGGGGAGAGAATACAGCTGGCCAGACATGGGGGTAGCCCCCCACTCTGTGGCTCAGGTTCCTGAGGGACTTACCTTTCCTCCTCAAGGCCTGGTTACAGACTAAATGTGAGTGAGTCAGGCAGGGGGACCTAGTTAGGGGACTACTGTGCCTGTGGGACCAGAGCAACATAGTGGAGGGCAGGCCAGGGAGATGAGGGCACATCCTCCTTCCTAGGAGGGGTTGGGGAGTGGCAGTTTGCATGGCGAACCTCCCACTTCCTCTTTGCTGCCCCTTCACTTTCTTGCTGCCCCTTTCCCAGTCTCTTCACACCCACTCTTGGTCTGTCCCAGTCGCCTCTTCTGTATCAGGTTTATTGGTTGTACATATAAATTATACTTTCCTTTCTGTGTGCTCTGTTATTTTTGGCTGGGGGAGTTCTTGGGTGGGAAAGGGATAAAAAAATTATTGCTTTCTGCCATTTCACATAATCTTTTTCTTTCCCTCTTTTTTTTTTTTTTTTTAAACTTGTAGCTTTCCTTTACCTCTTTGTTTCTTGAATCATCACTAAAACTGGACCCTTTTTCCAGCCTCAGCTGTGTGATAAGCTCAGTGTAGAGGAGGGTGAGCAACAGTGGTGGTTAGTGAAGAATCCTTGTGTGGCTTGTGGCCTCACTGGAGTGTAGAGAGGGAGCTGGCTTCTTTGACAGAGGTACAGTGGGAGGAATGCCTGACAAAAGAGTCAAAATTGCCTTCAAGTCCTTTGATCATCCTCTCCCCTTCAAATTGCTTAGTTCCCCTAAGAGTCAGTAGAGGTCACTACAGCTCCATAGTTTCAATTCCATATGAAGTACAGGTACTTTTTTTTTTTTTTTTTTTTAATGAGTTGGGGTCAGACCTGCAATAACTTGTCAAAGATGTGAAATACTAAGACACTATCTTGGCACATATGGTTCACTAACATGCTCTCAGAGACTGAGCAAGGCCAAACCCTTTGTTCTTGAGGCTATATTAAAAAACAGAGAAAAGGCAACAAACATTTATTGGATATGTACTATACATTAACACTGCGGTTGGCCCTGGAGATAAAAGTCACAAGTCAGTCATTGCTCCCATGTAGCTTATACTCAGTAGAGTTCAACCATAAAATGTGAAATATCAGAAAATAAAAGTGAAAATAAGGCATTATGTTACAAAGGATGGGGAAGAGAGCTCTCAAAAGAGGGAACATTTAAACTGAGAATTAAGAACAGGAAAATGCCAAAACATGTTTAGCAGGGGTAGTGGTGCATGCCTATAATCCCTGCAGTTCAGGAGGCTGAAGCAGGAGGATCACAAGTTCAAGGCCAGCTTTGGTAACTTGGCAGACAATCTCAAAGTCAAAAAAATTTTTAAAACTAGGCACAGTGGCACATGCCACATTCCAGCTGTTGGGGAGGCTGAGGCAGGATTCCCAAGTTTGAGGCCAGCTTCAGCAACTTAGGTCCTAAGCAGTTTAGCAAGATCGTGTCTCAGAATACAAAGGACTGGGGATGTAGGTCAGTGGTAAAGTACCCTGGGTTCAATCCCTAGTACTGTAAAACAAGCAAATAAAACCCAGAAACATAGAAATTTAGCCAGGAGTAGAGCATTCCTGGGATCTCAGTGACTCATGAGGCTGAGGGGGCCAGCCTTAGCAATTTAGTGAGAACCTGCCTCAAAATAAAAAAAAAAAGGTTGGAGATGTACCTCAGTGGTAGAGTGCCTGGTTCAATCCCCAGTAGCACACACAAAAGTTTCTAGCTTAAAAATAAATGGATACTTTCATGATTGTCAATAATAATAAAGCCTGGAGACAAAACTAAACAACCGAGACCCATACTTGTCACTTTTTTTGTTTTGTTTTGTTTCGAGGTGAAGGGGACCGGGTCTTGCGATCCTTCAGCCTCAGCCTGAGTAGCTGGGATTACAGGTGCTCTACACCCAGTATGAACCACTACACCCAGCTTAAATTAACATTTTTAACTCAGAAAAGTGTAACACTAACTTCTTCATCAATAGAATGTTATTTAGACCTATCAATAAGATAGTATATCAATTGTGTTTTAAATCATCTGTCCACAGATGATGATGTCCTAGAGTGTGTCTAGGATCTTGACCAATATTTCTTAAACTTTTAACATGCACACAAGTTACATAGGATCATTAAAATGCAGAGTATGATTCAGTAAATTTGGGTAGGATCTTGAGATTCTACGCTTCCAACAAGCTCCATACTGACACCAACACTGCTGGTCTTTGATTATGACACTACTCGTAAGATATTTATAGGTCGTAAAATAGCATTTAGGACATGCAATAGGTTTCATTACAGGGCACAAGTTTAAAATTATAAAAGCACCTCTTTTTGGTAGTGCCAGGGTGTCCCTGTGACTATAAAAAAATACAGATAATATCAAAAGTTTATATTTTGATGTCAAATGACTCTCCGTTCCATCCTTGATAAGCCCTAATTAGGTGCCTCATATGATGCCTTCTGGACCTTCTGATACCTGCCCTCACAGGCTGGAGAGAGATTGTGAAATGAGGCCAGAACGTAATCACAGGCAGGGAGGCATCTCAGTAATTTCTGGAACAGAACTGGGAGTGGGGAGACAGTAGGCATACCAGAAATTAACATGACACAAAAATAAGCCTCTTTCCCGTTCCATCTTTTTAAAATGTTCAAACCATTGACAACTGCTAAAATGGGACCTGTTGCTCCCACACACCACAGCGGACCTGGACAAAAGCCAAAGCCACAGTTAAGAAAACAGTTTGTTTTCTTCCCACAGTAATGTAGGCTTTGTTTATATCATTCCTGGGCCTGAAAATGTAATGCTGGCAATCAATAGATGGGGGCGAGTTCGTCTAGGAGGCTCCCATCTCAGCATCAGCATCTCCCAGGGCGTTTCCTTCTGCCCTGGCTCAATTCCATCACGTGCCAATCCCGCGATCAGAGAGGGGGTAGTCTTGACATCAGTCCCCCTTACTAGAGTACGCCTGAGGCTGCAGCTCCCACCTTTCTTCTGCTGTAGCTTCCAGATTCCTCGTTTACAGCGTGCAACAGGTTACATGGGCAATGTCCTTGATCTCTGGACAGTAGAGCACTAAGAGAAAGAAGATTTAGTAGAAGAAGGATGCAACCGAACCCTGGCGTTCTTCCACGCGCTCTTCCCTGCTTTCTCCCAAGACCTCCCCTCACCGTTGCTAGGCAGAGGACGCCGCCAGCGGCGCGCGGGCACCAGGACCCTATCCCAGAGCCGCAGGAGCGCGCGCCACCCCACGCTTCTAGGTCCCGCCCTCTCCTCGCACTCCTCTTCTTTGTCGTCTGTCTCTCCTTCGGTATCGCAGTTTTCCTTGGCCAGGCTCCCTGCAGCATCTCGTTCGCGCGCAGCCCGCGCTTTTTCCTCCAGTCGTGACCACAAGCCCGGGTCAACAGCGACCTCCGTGACGCCGCCGCGCGGAAGCGGAGAGGGGGCGCGGCAGAAGGGACACGTGACAACGCGGCGCAGTCGCACCACGCGCGCGGCCGTACTTCTGCCGTCACCACGCGCTGCCAGCTCGCTTAGGCAGGCGGTGCATAGCGTGTGGCCGCAGCGGGCGCGCGCCGTGCCAGGTAGGCGACGGGGCGCGCGGCTCTCGAGGTTGAAGGGCCGGTAGCAGATATTGCAGTCCAGCTCGCCTCGCTCGGGGAGAGAGGGCACCCTCACCAGTAGCTGCATCGTGCCCGCCGCGGATTTTAGAGCGCTGCGCACTCAGCCGCAGACAACAAGCGGACCTTCCTGTGGCCGGGGTCCGGTCCTGGGGCCCGCGCCGCGGCCTCTTGCCCCTTTTAATAGTGAGGTCCCGCCTTCGAGGCGTCATGCAGCTGTTTGGCCGCTCCCTTCTGCGGCACGCGTGGGGGCGGTGGAGGCGCGAGGCCCGGAATGCTAGCGTTGGCGGAATCCAGGAGGCGGCCTAGTAGAGGTCAGAACTGACCTGGGGGGCACACCTCTCATTGTACCCTACGCGAGCTTCTTCACCTCCAGCACAATGCCAGACCTCATTAATCCCCAGACCCTTTCTTGCCCTTCAGCCATCGGTTACTGACAAAAAAGGTCCCTCGGCCTTATTTTTAGTTGCTCACTCTCTTTTAGAGCCTCAGATTTACTGAGCCAGTTATACTGCCTGTTCTGCCAACCTGTAGTGGGCTCCTAGATATCTGCATGGATGCTACCCAGTGTCTCAGTATGCCCTCAACTCTCTTATATGTCCTTCCTATGTTAAGACTCACTTCTCAAATTTCATTTTCCCCAAACTATTCAATACACTTGACATCTCAGCCTAAGAAAGGAACCATAGCCTTAGGAATGCTGGGAATCTCTTCCCTCCGGAGTATCTGGGCTTAGACACCCACACAGTATGATGGCTCTAGCAAAACAGTCCAACATGACTTCTGACTCAGGAGTCTGACTACCTCCACAGGTAAACAGGACATGGTACTCACAGTCTGCATTCCCTCATTGTGTGGTGCCCACACCCAGCGGCCTTCTCATCTTTCTCTCCTGGACCTACATCCCAGGTTCTCTTGGAGAGGGTAATAACTTAGCCTCTAAACAACTGACCTGAGTACAAACCCTAGCCTCCACCAGCAGTTGCAGCACTTTGATCTAGTTATTTAATCTCTCTGGGCCTTGATTTTCTCATCTTCAAAATGTGGATAACAATAGTAAGGACTGAAAGAGCTTGTGTAAATAAGGTGCTTTAAATGGTGCTTGTTGCATAGTAAATAGCAAGTATTAGCTATTATTTATTTATATTTTGGTGTTGGGAATTGAATCCAGGGGCACTTTACCACTGAACCACATCCCCAGCCATTTTTATTTATTTATTTATTTATTTTGAGACAGGTTCTTGCTAAGTTGCTTAGGCCCTCACTAAATTGCTAAGGCTGGCCTCGAACTTTCTATCCTCCTGCCTTAGCCTCCCAAGTAGCTGGTATTACAGGTGTATGCCACTGCACCTGACATTAGCTATTATTATTGTTGTCCTGTGCTCCCTGCCTATATTGTATTCATTTCTTAGTACTAGATATTTTCAACATGAATCTTGTATTTGGTCAATATAAGATGGGCTTCTCTCCACTCAGGGCACTTACTGGCTTATCACAGGTAATGAAGAGCTAGTTTTTTTTTTTTTTTTTTTAACTAAATTGTTAAAACCTGGAAGGCAGTCTTTTGTGAGAGGTATACCATTATTTTTAAGCAAAAATTTCAGAAGTTTGGAGTTGTATTGTCTTCATGGTCACTTGAAACCTGTCTACTTATTCCAGTTCTGGTATCATAATTCAAAACTTTTTGGAACTGCCCTTTGTATGCCTCATATTTTTAAATATCTTCAATTGGTGATAAATCTTAATTTATGTTTAGTTTCTTGTATTTATTTTTTAAATTTGTTCTTTTTTAGTTATACATGACAGTAGAATGTATTTTGACATGTTACATGCATACATGGAATATAACTTCCCATTCTTGTGGTTGTACATAGTGTGGGAGTTACGTGGTCATGTATTTATGTATGAACATAGGAAAGTTATGTCTGTTTCATTCTGTCCCATTCCCATTCCCCCTCAATTCCCCCCATTTAACTGGATGAACCTCCACTCCTCCCTTCCCCCAAATCTTAGTCTTTTTTTTAATATCTATATTTTTTAGATGTTGACAGACCTTTATTTTATTCATTTACTTATATGTGGTGCTGAGAATTGAACCCAGTACCTCACACATGTTAGGTAAGTGCTGTGCCACTGTGAGCCACAACCCCAGCACCAAATCTTAATCTTTTAAGGTAGATTTTATTATATAAATGTCCCCAAAGTGTTTGCAGCCAAGGGACCAAGCTCCAGATCTGTGTATCCCATTGCCTGCTCCATGGCCTTTCTTATTTATCTTTAATTCAGACTGAAAGCTGGGTGTGGTGACCTGTAAACCTAGCAACCTGGGAGACTGAGGTAGAGGTCACAAGTCTGAGGTCAGTCTCAGCAACTTAGTGAGACCCTATCTCAAAATTAAAAGGTCTGAGGATAGCTCAGTAGTAGAGGGCCTCTGGGTTCAATCTCCATACCACATATCCAAACAACAAACAAAAAACAGTAATGATCTCCCTATCCAAGTCAGTACTTCTAGTGTTTTCTACCCCTTCCTTGACCCAACTCCAAAAACCAAGGTGTTACCCTTGACACTTCCTCTTCCCTTGCCTTCTTTTATTGACCCATCACCAAGCTTGAGTCTTTTTACTACTTAAAAATTCATCTCTCTAATTCATTTATTAATCTCCACCTACTGCCAACCACTTCGATTCAAGCTGCCATCATCTCTTGCTTAGACCCTAGCAAAAGCTACCTAAGCAGTCTATCCACAAGCACCTCTGTAGACTTTTAGATAGTTATAAATGCCAGATTCAATCATGTTCTACCATATAGTCCTTCCATTCCTGTTTAAAACCTTTTAATGTGGTGGTAGTTTAATGTCCCCCAGTTCTTTTGCAACACAGTTTTGCCACTTCTCTATCAAGAATTGGTGTCTATTTCCTTACACCTTGAATCTGGGCTGACTTTATGACCAGCCTTTACTAACAGAATATGGCAGAAGTGATGTGTGCATTCTGGAGTCTAATCCTTTGGAGGACTTGCAGCTTATGTCTTTGTCCCCTTGGAGTCTGCAAGCAAGTAAGGTTAGACCACTGGATGAGACCATGTGGAAGAGAACAGGTTCCCCAGCCAAGAGCCAGTAACTGTAAGACATGCTAATGAGGCCATCTTAGAGTTCTCCTCAACCAATCGGCCAGCTGAACACAGCCTCATGAATGAACTCAGGTGAAAACAGAAAGGAACTCTCAGCTAACCCACAGAATCTTGGAAAAAATAACTCTTTAAGTTGTTTCAAGGCACTAGATTTTGGATTGATTTGTTGTGTGTCAAAAGATAACTGATATAAAGGCTTTCCTGCTGTCCTTAGGATAAAGATAGAAGTGCTCTGTAATGCCCTATGTGTTCTGATCCCACCCATGCTTCACATTTTACTTCTGTCCCTGCCTCAGAAACTTTGGCTCTGGAAACCTTTGACTTGTGTTATAGTTTGAATCTTAAATGTTCCCCAAAGAAAGGCTTATGTTTTGAAGGACTTGGTCCTCAGCTGGTGGTGCTATCAGGGTAGAACCTTTAGAGGTGGGGCCTAATGAAAGGAAGTTAGGTCATTGGGGCTCTCCCTTGAAGGGGATATTGGGACCTGGACTCTTCATTTTTCTCTGCTCCCTGACTGCCATTAGAGGAGAGTTTCCTCTCCCATGTGCTTCCATCATGATGTTTTGCCTCACCACAGGTCCAAAGCAATGGGACCAAGTGACCACGGACTGAAAGGTCTGAAACTGTGAGCCAAAATATCTTTCCTCCTTTTAAGTTGTTTATCAGGTATTCTATCACAGCAACAAAAAGCTAACACAGCTTACAAGTTCCCTTCTTCAGAAGGCCTTTGTATATGCTATTTTTCCTCACCCCCTCCCCCTTTTTATCCCCTCTGGACTTTGGACAACTGAAGTTTATATTTGGTTGGTGGTCATGTGATTGTTTCTCTTTCCAATTGGTAAACTGCACAAATGTTGCTCTGAGTCTGGTTTTGTTCACCCTTATATCCCTGTGCCATACTATAGTAGAATTCAATAAACAAATGCTTGTTAAATTCATGAGTGAGGTGGTGAAAAATATAGCTAATGTTTATATACAAAGGAGATATGACAGTAAAGGAAGGTTTTTTAAAATTGTTTTTATTTGTTTTGCAAGGGGCTTCTAAATTGCCTCTGAAGGTAGTTCTAAAAGGGGTATTTAAAATGTGTTCAGCAATGGGGTAGGCAACACTATAAGAAATGCATAACTCTCCAAGAGAACTATTTAAGGAGACTATGTGAATTGATAAAATCTTGTGTGTTTGTTACAGAAGAACTAATCATAGTTTAGTCTTACACTTTACTTCTTTGTTTCCTCCACAGTCTTCCAAAATGAGTGGGAGATGATAGGGGTGGATGTAAGTATTCATTAGTTGATCTTGTTGGTTATTAATCCAGTAAATGGCATGCTGCTGGGTTCTCTCTTTTGGAAATAGGTTTTGCTCTGTGCTCCCAGCTTTAGGATCAAGGCAGGATAAAGAGGGGTAGAAAAGAGATGGTGAGGTTGTATTTAAGAAAGGCAGTTCTCATTCTCCTCTGCCCTGATATTTAAGGGTTGTAACTTTCTACCCATTTTCTGTCTCCAAGAAATCAGAGTTCTTTGAGGAAGAAAATAGGGACAATATCTGACATCACACATTTGATTCTACTTTTCTGTCACTCTCATGTCACTGGTTTTCTTTTTCTTTTTTCCCCCCCTTTTAAAATGATAACTCTTCTGTAATCTCAGTGACTCAGGAGGCTGAAGCAGAAGGATCCCAAGTTTAAGGTAAACCTTAGCAATTTAGAAAGACCCTATCTCAAAATAAAAGATAAAAGTGGGGATATTTCACTGGTAAAGCACTCCTGAGCTCAATCCATAGTACAAAGACACATACACACACACACCAAAAACACTTCTTTCCCTCTCTTTGCACTTGACCTCTCTTCTAGTAAATCTTAAAGCCTCTGCCTCAGAACAGCCTCTTACTCAGTCATGAGAAAACTACTCTCATAGTTCCTTAGCATATGTGTGGGTATCAGGTGAGAGAGAAAGGAGGAGCACAAGGAAGAAGTATGACTAATAAAACATTTTAAAAATGGAAAAAGGGCAACTAACTCTTTCATAGAGGAACAACAAAACTAGGAAGCCAGATCATTGGGTGCTAAAAAAGGAAGGAAAATAACCCATGCCTGGGATACCTGGTGCCTTTGTCCTTCATTTGAACAGTGACCAGGAGCGAGATGCCTGCATCACTGAGCTAAGAGAAAACTGGTACTAAGAGTCTTCTAATGATGGGGCAAGAGGACCATGTATGTAAAGCTAAAACCTTACCCTCCATCCCCTGCAATTTCAGATGCTGTGAGAATCAAGCTGAAATTTTATTTACAGTTCCCTGGGAAGTCTTAGAGAGGAACGGCCATCATTATTGCTTTAGGGTTATTGCAGGAGGAAGACTGCAGTCCTCCACTGCTAGGTAGAAAGTCCAGCTCAAGGCTCAAAAGTTCGTTCCCAGACCTTTGTCAGTCAGCCCCATCTCTGTGCCCAAAGACTATCATTAATTAATGCAAAAGCACCACCCAACTTTGTTTTCCAAGGGCCATTTTGGCCAGACCACAGTGTACATGTGCTATCAAATTTCCCTCTGCTTTTGCCGGTGCTGTCACTATTCCCCCCTCCCCACCGGCCACTCTCTGCAAGAACAAAGTATTAAACTCGTTCTAGATTTAAGTCTTCAAATTCCGAGCTGGGAGGCAGAGTTCTGGTTTCCGAAGATTTTCATTTTCTTCCTGCCAGGACCAGCCTGGCTGCCTTTGTGCCGAATATTGTAAAACCCCATTTCCTATGTCCCAGATGACATTGCAACTCAACTTATTAGTTCCTTACCCCTTGATGACATTTCAAGGGTTACTTTTGAGGTACTCTGCATGGTTTTTTCTGGGCGCCGGCAAAAGGGAGAAGAGAGAAAGGAGCGAGACCAAATGGCAGAGAGGGGACGACCCGTAGCTCATGCCGGGGATTAGCAAGAAGGCCTAGAAAGATGCAGCAGTGGGTGGGCGAATTACTTCTCTCCAGACCCACTGCGGAAGGATATGGCTTTGTTCATGCGCATTGCGGCTCTGATCCAGAACTCCTTAATGGGCGGGGCTGCTCTAGCCGCTGCGTGGAGGGATACGGGGGTGGGGTGAAGGGGCGGCTGCGGAGATGCGGTCTTGGGCGGGTGCAGTGGATCGGTTGAGTCTCCGCCCCCGACGGACTATTTCTTGGAATGCGATTTGTTCCCCAGGAGACCGTCTATCTCCATCACTGTCTGCGGCGTTAGCTGGCTCAGCACCTGGAGGAGAATGGGTGGTGGACAAGGCAGTAAATACTGGGTCATCGACGAAAGGCATGAGGTTCAAAGACCCGGGGAAGCACCGCAGTGGGGCCCATTGGCAAAGAACAAGTCGCAACTGTGACCCTGCCGTACCTTGTCGTCTTGGACCTCTCACCTGCAAAGTGAGGACTTTGTATTGGCTAACCTCACAGGACCGTTCTGGGTTGAACAGTGTAGCCTTGACTGCTGGGGAAGGGGACAGAGATTAACCTTGCTACTTAGTCTCCAAACTCACCTGTAGGGAGCCCAGGTGTTCCATCAGCTGCTCTGCACTGGACACCCCCAGCAAAACCGAGCTGACACCCTCACTGCGGAGACACCAGGCTGGGGCCAGAGGAGGGGAAAAAAAGAGAAGTGATGGGAATCAGTGAGCACACAGATTTCAGAAGTGTTTCTGAAGAAGAGGGTAGTCCCTAGGGACAAACTAGCCTTAGGATAGGTTTGTGAAGTTTCAAAGGGAGACAGTTCCCTGCAGGATCCAGGACTGGCAGTATCTCACCAATAGCAAGCTGGGCTACAGTGCAGCCCAGCTGGTGGGCAATGGGGAGAAGGTCCATAACTTTGGCTTGTTGTTTCTTGCCATCCTCACTCTGTACTTTGTCCTTGAGCCACTGGTAGCCCTGGAAGCCAAGGAGTATCAGCAAAGACCTTACCACCACACACAGCATCTGAAGATAACCTCAGTCCCACCATCTCGGATCTCACCTTGATACCGGCCTTGCAGGTATCTGGAACTCGTCCATCATACTTGCTAGTAATGAGACCACAGGCCAGAGGAGACCAAGTGACTGAACCAACACCTAAGAGTGAGAGGTTCAGGTGTGCGAAAGGGACTTAGACCACAGGTGAGGCTGAGTGAAAGGCAGAGATGTGGGGCTGCTTACCAATCTTGTGATAGAGCTCAGGCAACTGCATCTCCACTTTCTCCCTCTGAAAGAGGTGGTGCTCCACTTGTTCACACACTGGAGGAATCAGATTGAACTGTCTGGCCATGGAGTAGGCTTCCTGGGTTGGGGTGGGCAGGAAATGGGAGTCAAAGCACTCCTTCCATTTTCTTCCTCACTCCCTCCCCCAGTGCACTGCAGTTTGGGGTAGCCATGTGAAAAGTGGGAACCAATTGTGGGATGGGGGAAGTGAGGACACAGACTCACCATGATTTCTGCAGCCCCCCATCGGGATGTCCCCCAATATAGGGCCAGCCCTTGGTTGATGACGTAGGTCATGGCTCGCACAATCTCTAGGTACACAGGAAAGGGAAGGCCTCACTGCCAGATCCCTAGAATCTGCCAGATCTGCAGGCCTCTGCCTGCCCCACCAAGACCCCTCAGGATCTCCAGGCAACCAAAGAGGTTTTTATCTGTTCTTCGTCTCCCTCCCTGTCCAAGTCCTATAGTCTAAGCATCTGCTGTGGAGTGTGGAAGGCCACCTGAGCTAGGGCTAGCTTCTTGAGGGTTTAAGAAAGTGCCCAGTTTTGAAGGGCTATCAGGTTTGGGAGTGCTGCTTTTACCTTCCATAGGACTGTTAGGGTCTGAGCGATTGGCAAAGACGATATCCACATATCCCAGCTGGAGGCGTTCCAGGGATCCTCGCAAGCCTTAGGTGGAGGTGAGGAGAGGAAAGTAAGTTCCTCAGTTTCTGTTTCCTAGAATTTTGACCTTACCTCATTGCCATGGCCACCTAAAGCCTCCAATTCAAAGCTTTAGAAAATGTTTCCAACTCCTCTGACTACCACGCCCGTCCACTTCATTTTCCCAGTCTCTAACTCTCACCTTCAATGATGTGTTTGCGACTTAAGCCTCGTTCAGTTTCTGCCCTATAGGAAAAGGTAAGTGAAAGATTAGGTATGACAAAGATAGGTTGGGGAGGGCTGGTCTGGAGCCATGAGGATTACATGAGTCCTCACAGGCAGGATGTGGACCTGCCATAGAAGGTGTGAGACAGCAGTCCTCACCCCCACCCCATACACCTTCATACTAGTCTACTAGGTCATCCTCCCAATCACAGTGGAACAGTCACTTACTGTCCTCCCCAAAAAATCTTGGTGGTGATGACATAGCTTGATCTCCTGGAAAAAGAGAAATGGGAGAACCAGAAAGAAAAGGATGTTTGGATGATCATGTCCCCAGAAACCCTCCAAAACACAGTCTCACCTCCAGCCTTTGCGCTTGAGGATGTTGCCTAGGGTTCTTTCAGCCCTGGAAGAAAGACAATGCAAAGACACCGACCCCTCCAAGGTGGGTCAATTCCTTCCCCTCCTCCCCGCTTTTGCTCTTTTGTATAGCAAAAGTAGCCCATTTGGATTCTCAACTTCATTTTGGACTAAAGAGGGGCTTCTGGAGCTAGAGGTATAGTTATATGATATTCATTTATTAATTCAACAAATACCTCTTGTGTATCAACTATATACTAAGTCCTCCTGTGGATTGCTAGGATGAAGGTAAAAGAATAGATTGGTAGAACCAGGGAGGATACTGCATTGTCTGGTTTTAACCATCTGGGTTGCCTTCCCCCTTCTCAGAGCCTCCCACCCATCCTAAGCTCAGTTCAGATTCTGCCTCATTCACAGAATGTACTCTGATGGCCACAGTCTATGGATCAGGCCTTCTCGTTAGCTTCATTTGAATTGGTTACACAATTCTTCAGCACATAATTATGAGCTAACTTGTGACAAGTCTTAAATTATTATTATTTTTTTAAGTCTTAAATTATTATGGTGAACTCTTCCTGAAATGTTTTACTGTCGTTTGATCTCCTGTGCTTTTTGTTGTAAACACTTAGACCACACGTTTTATCAATGTTGTCGTTTTGTAGTATTTGGGGATTGAAGCCAGAACTTCATGTATGCTAGCAGGTACTCTGCCACTGAGCTACATCTTCAGTCCACTGTGTGTGTACCTTTTTTTTTTTTTTTTTTTTTGGTTAATGGGGATTGAACCCAAGGGCACTTAACCACTGAGCCACATCCCCAGCTAAGTTGCTGAGGCTGGCTTTGAACTTGTAATCCTTCTGCCTTCGTCTTTGAGCCACTGGGATTACAGGTGCACTGTGCCCAGGCGTTGTGCACTTTTTGAGCATGTTGACTCCATAGCAGAACAGTGTTAGGCTCTGTGTTAGGCTCTGTGTTAGTTAGCTGCTCTGTGTTAGGTTCTGTGGAGGATTTTGGGAAAAGCAAGACAAGTTCCATGGAGGGGGAAGCCTCTGAGTTAAGCAGCCAATACAGCTGGGTAAACTAGTAATTAATTATGTGTCAGAAGGCAGTATAATGTGCTGTGTAAGCTCATAGGGGGTGGTGACCAACTTTTGGGGAGCTGGATAAAGGCTTCTTGGAGGAACTGATATTTAGGCTAAGTCTTACAGGATAGGCCATTCTAGGTTTTGGCTACTCCTAGTGAGAAGCCATAGGCATATGATTTGTCCTGGTGAAAATACAACTTTGTAATTCTTATGTAGTTGCATGTAACCATACTGAAGATATATTTGTTGGTTTTTTTGTTTGTTTGTTTGGTACTGGTAAAACCCAAGGACACTTTACCACTGAGCTATATCCTCATTCCTTTTTTTATTTTGAGACAGGATGTCTCTCAGTTGCTGAGGCTGACCTCAAACTTGTGATCCTCTTGCCTCAGCCTCCTGAATTGCTGGGATCACAGGGTTGTACAACTGCATCCAGCTGTTGTTGTTGTTGTTGTTGTTGTTGTTTTCTTCAAGATAATTTTTTTTTATTTGTTAGTTTTATTTAATGTGACTATACAGTTTGCCTATTGGCCTGTAATCTAGAGAGGGATGGATGTTGGGACTATAACTCCCATAATGCTTTGGGGGCCCATGTCCTGAAAGGTTGGACCTTAGTTTTCCTAGAAGTCCCACAGTTCTTTAGTGGGAAATAAGAAGCCCTGGTGGACCCTCAGCCTTCCAGTGTTACTTAGTTCTTTCTCCCCAGTCCTTACTTTCCTGCTGCATAAACTTCAGCGGTGTCAAACAGGTTTACACCATGCTCATAGGCAATTGTCAGCACATCCTCTGCTGTCTAGGAAGGTGAGAGAAAGAGTTGAAGATCACTCATTGCCCCTCAGTTACCTCCCTCACTACACTCTAACCCATGGTACCTTATCCTGCATTTCCACATTCTTTCCCTTTTCTGCATTCTCCAGCCACAGATCCCTCATTCCCCATGCTTGCTGTCCAAACCCCTTTCCAGGTCCTTTTTCTGATTTCCTCACCATCACCCCACCCTGCTTTTAGGTTCCATCACTTATACCTCATCTGAGATCTGAGAACCAAATGTGACCCAGGTACCTGCAGGAGAGAAACCAGGCACATGAGAACTGTGGGAGATAGGCTATGAAAGAATGCCCCGTTCCCTTAATTCCTATTCTGACTCACCCAGGCCAAGACAGGACACTCGAAGACCAGACTTTCCTAGATTCCTGTAGGACACAAAAGCAGAAGGAAAGGGTGGCTCTTCCATTATGAACCTAGGTCGGTCATCAGCCCCCAGCTCCTCTCCTTCCAGACTGAGAAGCCCTCTAGGTGTCTCAGTCCAAAGAAAGTAAACCCAGTAGGCCTGTGGGATTGGGCAGTACTATCCCATAGCAGATCCCCTAAGAATATTATCAAAAGAACAAGTGAACAAATAACTGATTGGAAAGCCTCTATTCCCTCTTATCACATTGAAGATGTACTGTCTGGTTTTTCTTCTGGGTGAACTCTTGTCTGTATTTGAATCATCTGTGGGACATATGGAGTAGGGGGCATCAGGGAATGTGGATGGCTGTGTAAGTACAGACCCTTCAGAGAATGGCACACTCAGGGTGACTTCAGAGTGGAAGAGGTAAACCAAGTCAAGTTCAGGTACTCAGACCAGGGTCCCTGGCTAGACCCACAGATGGGCCTCCAGCAAAGACACATATAGGAGACCTGAAGGGGAATGTGACATGAAAGCCTCTTCCCCCTCCATCTCTCTGCTCCCATTGGCCTGTGAAGACTATCTCCTAACCAGTGAGCACCCTCCTCTTCCCAAGGGGCCCCACCCAGGTGGTGGGCTCAATTTTCCAATCAGGACAGATACATGGAGGGAATCAGATTCCTCAGGTGACAAAGCCAGGTTAGATCAATGACCTCTGCTCACTACCAACCAGGAGTCCCTCTCCCTCCCGCTACTGGGAGTTCTGAGAGTCAGGCTGTCAGTTCTCTGAGATAAAGTAAAATTTCTGCCCAATCTCCCCATCCAGCCCAGTCCCTCAGCATGAGAATGTAGGCTGGTAGTCCTAACTTGCCACAGGCCCCAGTCCCCTTCCCCTTCTGATCCCGGAGAGGTCACAAGAAACGGGGCTCTCCGGGCAGGTGGGGGCAGTATCTGGGTCAGACACCCATATCGGGCCAGAGTGAGAAGTCGTTTCCCTCCCTCCTGTCCTCAGGACACCGACCCAAGGACACTGTATTGGAGGCGGGTGCAGCCTGGAGATCCATGGATCCCCACCCTTTCTAGGGGTAAAGAGGGCAACTCGGGAGCCCCTGGGTCTGACAGGACTCAACCGTGGTAAACTTGATCCTGTCAGTCAGGGGTATTGATAGAGAACAAGAGAAGGACTAAGTAAGAGTGTGTCGGTGACCGAAGGAATCTTTTTACCAAAGTTTGAAAGGGTCTTGGCAGCCATCCCAAGGAAGCCTCAGGGGTCCCGAACCGGGAGCAAATGGGTGGGCTACCCGGCCACCCCATACCTGTATTTCATGCCAGTGCTTCCGCCGGTGCTTTCGCGGAGGGCCCCAGTGGGCGCTGGGGGCCGGGGAACCACAGCGGCTCGGGCCTTAGGGCAGGACCCGCCACCCCCCGGAGGATTCCCGTGCCCCACGCCGACTGGCCCTCCATTACCGCCCCCGGGGCCCGGCCGGGGTCCACACAGACGGTCCTCACTGCTTCGGCTGCGAAGGTTCTGTTCGGTACACGCGATAGACACCTGCATGCCGGCTGGTCAGGGCGGGGGAGGGGGCTCTGAGAGGACGGGAGGAAGAAGCAGGGACACCCCAGACCGGACACCTGGGATTGTAATAGGGCGATCTCCGAGAGAGCGGGAAGGCTGAGGAGGCTGCGGCGGGAGCAACCAGGCAGATCGGGCCCGCGGGGGCGGGCTGCTGGAGGTCGTGGGTTTTGCAGCGGGAAGGGAGAAACGCTGGGGGCTCCAGGAGTGGATATATTCAGATACGGGGGGCGCTGTTCAGGAAGTAGGAGAAGGAAACGGATGAGGGTAAAGATCAAGGACAATCCTCAGAGGGTAGGGACCCAGGGACAAGGGGTGGTGGGAGAGGGATGCCACTTCAGCCGGAACCGCAGCGGGACCCGCCGGGCTTCCAGTCGCGTCGGCATCCAGCCCAGCTTATCAACATGCAGGCGCCGCCCCCTCATCTGCATAGAACCGCCCGCCTCCCTGCCAAACCAGCTGCACATCTGTATGAGCCCTGCCTGCTGAAGGCTCAGTGGCTTGATTATTCTGTGTGCTCCGATGAGCTCGAGATCCGATCTTAGGCGCGTAGTTGCCACACTTTCTGGACCCAAGGCATGTCAGCCTACCCTCTACCCAGTGGTTCTCAGTTGGGAGGAATTATGTCCCCCAGGAAACATGTGACAAGGTTTGGAGACATTCTGGTTGTCACGACTGGGGGCGAGGAAGGATGTACTAGTACTACTATCCTTTAGCAGCAAGAGTTGCTGCTAAAATCCTACAAAACACAAAAAGGAATTTCCAGCTCAAGGTGTCAACAGTACAGTTATTGAGAAATCCTTGGTAAAACCTCTTTGCAGGTTTGGGGAACATGGCCACCCTAGTTTCTACCTTCAACTGGGGCAGAACCAGAAGGGTCCATTTAAACAGACATGGTCAGGCTACATAAGGTGACAAAGTTTATTCTGTGCTTCTCGTGGCGTCATATTGGGGTTAAAACAGGAGAGAGGGACGGAATGGACATACAGGGACTCCTGTGGACTTCATTCTGGAGAGGAGGGTATGGGGTGGAGGTCGGGCTTTATGTTTTTGCTGGGGAGGAAGGTAGATGGAGGAACGGAGTGGCCTACAGAGGGGGCCTCAAGTTAGGAAGGGCCCCAGGCAGTTCAGACTCTCCTGAGGGGTTAAGTAGCATGCTTCAGCCCGCTCGGGCAGAGAAGAACGGCAGGGAGCGCACATAAGAGTCAAGCCGGGAGCGGAAGAGTTCACTTTGCACAGTTTGGCCCAGTGGGCATAGGGGATTCTTCACCACCAGCTCCACGTACAGCTGTGGAGAAAGGAGTAAAATTCTGACTTTTTGGACATTTCTAAATTTCAATCCCAAATCTAGTATAACCTCAGGGGTGTGTGAACACACAAGGAACTAGGACTGGGAGGCAAGCACTCCCTTAGGAGAAACCGTTGGTGGGAATGTTTAAGGATCTAAAGACTTTCAAGGATCTAAAGGCCTCCGAGAGAATTCTTGAGTTTAACAGAGATACAATACAGTAGGAATAGGGCAGAAAACCTGAGGGACTTGGGAGGTTCTCTGTCTGTGGCTGTTAAGGGGTTATGATGGAAGGGTCCCTCGGGAGGACACTGACCGCACTGTAGATGTGGTGTAGCACATCCCGAATGGGTCCAACGCCTAAGTCAGTATTCATGACAACTTTGATACCAGTGGGAGTCTCGTAGTAATGGAGTTTGTAACGGCTAGTTTGGAAGGCCAGGAAGCCGTCCTTCCTGCAGAAATGAGGAGGGTGTTAAAGATGGCAGTGGAATCTC
The DNA here is from genome assembly GCF_902686445.1 of Sciurus carolinensis. Classification (NCBI taxonomy): domain Eukaryota; kingdom Metazoa; phylum Chordata; class Mammalia; order Rodentia; family Sciuridae; genus Sciurus; species Sciurus carolinensis. Next base: position 51,822,499 of record NC_062215.1, on the reverse strand, counting down.
TTCCGAAGAAATACTTCTGATCCTTCAAAGTCGACTCCCTCTTCGTTTAAGCATATAGTTTGTAGGAACCTGGTTGAGTAGACACCTCCCATCTTCACTGTTCAGTTTAGCGCCCTCTCCTCCCCCCCTAAAGCTTCAAAACTCTCACTCTAAGCCTCTCTACTTCCTCCTCCCCGCTTTGGAAGCCAATGTCCCTTTCATTCTACAAAACAAGCCCCTCTGCCCCCCAATTCCCAAAGATAGTCCTCCTCCTCACGGCGTACATGTCTAGCGGGGACATCTTGCTGACAAACGAACGGATAGAGAATAGCATCCCGTACATCAGCTTGTACTCCTAGAAGGAGAGGGACAGAGTTAGGTCTCAGTTTTGGGGGGAGACTGGGTGGAGGTTGGGAATCAGCCGGGATTTGGAGAAGAGGGGTTGGGCTGGGACTGTGTACGTTTGGAAGTGCGAGGTCACCAGGACTGTAGCCGGGGCCCTCTCGTCACCTCCTCCTTGGGGATCCCCGCTTGCTTCTTGCGGTGCCACTCGCTGTAGTGCAGACACACTCCATTCCGGTCAAATAAGTATAGGTTATGGACAGTCATCTGCAGGACAGGGAATGTAAACCTCGTCCCAGGGTCGCTCCCACTCAGTAGGCTCGGATTCTCCGCCGCGGATCCCTCCAACCAAGTGGGGACTCCACCTCCGGACTCACCGGAATTGCTCTGAGCGTCTTGGAGCAGCTACTTCCGGTTTCCTAGCAGCCCCGCCCCTTTGGGCTCTCGAACTGCAAAAGCAGGGCATTAACTCCGCCTCAACACCTTTAATCAGACTTGCCTCCCTCCATTAGCCAATCCGTGGCGCCCGGCTTGCGCACGCGCGCTCAGCTTCCCTGGCTTCAAAAGCAGAGTGAGCCTTTGCGAGCGTGGTCTCGTGGTCGGGTGACGTCATCGAGGCAAGAGGCGGGGCGGCGGCGGGAGGTTGCCAACGGTTTTGAGCGTAGAGGATCGCGCTAAGGCGGGAGACCTTAGTCTTCTCCAGTTCAGTTTTAAGGGAGGGGTGCAATCTCTTCTCCACCTTGGCAGGTTGGGGGCTGAGGACTGGAATTGCGGAGAGTGGTCGGAACCGGGTGGTCGCGGTAAAGGAACTCAAGCTAAGCTTGAGTGCGGCGTACTTTTTAGGGACGTTTGAGGCTGTGACTGAAGGTTCACAAGGTTTTTTTGGGGTGTAAGGGAGGGATTCTAGAAATCCTCGCTTTGACCTTCTTTCTAGGAGGGATTGGAGGGGATCTACATGGGAATTGACCCTGGTAGAACAGGTGAAGTGGGCGGGGACAGGCAAAGGGAGAGACCGGAACCAGTTGAGGGACAGACATTGGGCCCTATTATTTTGGGGTCCGTTTCAGTTTGCCCGTTCTGGGTGTGAGAATTGAGAGTTCAGTTCACCAGAGACACCTGTGCCGAAACTGATCTACAGCTTCCAGCAGTCTAGCTGTGAAGAGGCGCTGCAGTGGTGCTGTTGCCTCACAGTAGGTCTTAGGTCCTTACCTCCTCTGTGCTGCACCCTCCTTTTGCACCATCCCCAGGAACTGGGGAAAGAGTGCCTTTACCCACTCCATGGCCTCTAGAACTGGTGGAAACCCTTCATCCAACCAGGAAGCCTTGAAACCCTTATTCAACCAGGATCCACCAAGGAGTCTTCCTCCCTTCTCCCAAATCTTACTTCTCCAAGGAAGTTTTCCCACTGGACTCTCTCAAAGCTGAACCCGGAGCTTCCAGCTTTCTATCGTCTCCACTTGTTTCTTACCTATACTTATGGCAACGTCAGCTACCAGACCCAGTTCCCCTCTCCGGCCTGAGGATCTCCTAAGTGATTCGTCAGAACCGCCTGGGCTGAACCAAGTGTCCTCTGAGGTGACCTCCCAACTCTATGCTTCTTTGCACCTCAGCCGCCAGGCAGAGGCCACAGCCCGAGCCCAGCTGTATTTAGCCTCCACTTCCTCACCTCCTCATGAGGCCTTAGATGGTTTGGCCCAAGAACTGAGTCACAACTTGTCCCTGGGATTGGAGAACAACTTGAAGAAAAAGGTGAGGAGGTGTGTCTTGGGAACCTCTAAGGTACTAGACACCAGAGTTGGGATTGCAAGTTAGCTTTGCTGATTGAATTTCAATTTTCTTTTCACTTTATTCAGTCATGCTTCTTCCTGGGAACAAATGTTTATGAGGCAGGCAATGATCTGGAACACATAATTTGGGAAATTATGAAAAACTCCCCATTTTAAAAAATTTTTTAAATCAGAGACATGCACTCTGTGGGGTAGGTTGTTGTCCTATAACTAGGACCTGCGCGTTAGGAGTGGGGTTTCTTGGTCCCAAGAGGGAACTGGGGACTTAAGAATAGCAGAAAATATACTAAGATCCTTCCAGCTCAGTACTGTTTTGATTGTATGGATTGAAATTTGGCAGATAAATCCCTGAATCATAGTTTAATCAATTATACATGTTACAGAGAAAATAGGTATTTGTGTTGGACAGAAAAGATGTCATAATCAATGTACGAACTGGTTAGGACTTCTAGAATTTGAGCTCTGATAGCCATGGACTACATGGCTTTTAGACAGGACATTTGCTCTTTAGTTGGTAAGAATTTCTACCACCTTTGTCTTAACATGTACCCACTTTATTCATTTGCACTATCTTCCTGGTTTCTATAGGCCTTTGGGTTTCTGATTCAAGGTTAAGACATCCCTTATGGGTTGGTTTCACTTTTCTGGCTTTCCCTGGTGCTGGAGTAAAAATTTTACCCTGACAGTAGGTAGAATGTAGATTATAAGGTTGTGTTTCCATGGGTCTTTTTTTCTAGGATGGTTCTAAGCATATCTTCGAGATGGAAAGTGTTCGAGGTCAGCTGCAGACCATGCTCCAAACCTCACGTGATGCAGTCTATCGTGAGTAAATCCCTTCCTTACAGCTCTGAAGGACAGCCTAGATGTGAGAGGTGGGAGAAAGTAGAGAGAGGAAGTGTTAGATGAAATCCTAGACCTCTGAGACAAGAGATTTTAGTAGTAAAGTCACCTGTTCTTTGTGGGAGAGGGTGGAGAGTGGCAGTAGTAAGGAAGTCCCTCTCCTCTCATCTTCTTCACATAGTTACTGTTCTTATCCTTATCTGACCCTGGCTGTGTGGTCCCCTTGGGTTGTGTACAGGGGATCCCCTCATTCCAGGTGCTGGCTCAGAGAGACGGGATGAGGACTCCTTTGACAGTGACAGCACAGCTACCTTACTCAAGTGAGTGGGGTCCTCCTGGCTTGTGTGTTTACTTAGAATCCATGTGTTCTACTTCTTAGTACTCTCCTGACTGCTTTTGGACTTCTTAGGAAAGTAGTCATTAAGCTTTCAGTTTTTATATTTTCTCTCCTACTTTTGTCCCCGCCTTCCTTTATTCCTTCTGGAACCTACTGTCAGACTTTCTCTTAACATCAGCCCTTCTTCTCCCAAAAGAGTTGGCATGTTTATGCTGAGATGGTTATTGCAGAGAGTGTGGTATGGAGAAAGAAGCATTGTAGAGTGAATCACAGGCTAATGAGCTTGGTATTTATGGCTCTGGCACTATCTAGCTTTATGACTTCAGGCAAGCCTCTTGCCCTTTCTGGGTCTCAGTTTCCTCATTTATAAATTATCATTGTAGGACTATTGGATCTCAAAGGCATTTCCAACCCTAACATTCTCTATCTGATTTGCTCAGTACCCGGCCCCTGCAGGACTTATCTCCATCCAGCTCAGCCCAGGGCCTCGAGGAGTTGTTTCCTCGATATACGAGCCTTCGACCAGGGCCTCCACTCAATCCCCCAGATTTTCAGGGACTGAGAGATGCACTGGACTCAGAGCATACCCGTCGCAAGGTGAGATATAAAGGCTTCTTTTTTTTTTTTTTTTTTTTTTTTTTTGGTACTAGGGGTTTAACACAGGAGCACTTTACCACTGAGCTTCATTCCCAGCCCTTAAAATTTTTTTTTTAATATATTTTGAGACAGGGTCTCACTAAATGGCTGAGGGCCTTGCTATATTGCTGAGGCTAACCTCAAACTAAAAATCCTCCTGCCTCAGCCTTCTAAGTTGCTGGGATTCTAGGCATGTGCCGCCATGCCCAGCTATCCTTGTTATGTTTAATCATTACATCTGATGAGCCCCTTAAGGCAGTAAATTACTATGCTTTATAGTGTGGGCTACTATACCTCTGCCAAAAGGTTTATGGAAATTTTTCTCAGGAGATCTGGAAAAGGGAAGAACCTGGAAGGTGTTGGAAGTCTTAAGCCTCAAGGTTCCTATTCCAGAATTACTGGTCCTCCCTCTCCAAACCTATTTTGTTCTTGGTACCCAGGCTCCCTGTCCCTGTAGAGGAGCTAGAAAGTTTGGTGCTATGGTCAGACTAAAGATGAGCAATACCCAGACTCTTCACTCTCCTCCCCAGCATTGTGAGCGCCATTTCCCTGTAGAGGAGCTAGAAAGTTTGGTGCTATGGTCAGACTAAAGATGAGCAATACCCAGACTCTTCACTCTCCTCCCCAGCATTGTGAGCGCCACATTCAGAGCCTACAGACCCGAGTGCTAGAGCTACAGCAACAGTTAGCGGTGGCTGTGGCTGCTGACCGCAAGAAAGATATCATGATTGAGCAACTGGACAAGGTGCCAGGGTAGCAAAAGGGGGTGGGTACGTCCATGGAAATCATTAAGAACAGTAATTAAGAGAGTTTGGGGTTTGTTTCTTTGTGCATGCCAAGAGCTGGGATGAGGGGTGGGTTTACTGACTACTGGGATGAGATGGCTGTTGACCTTGCCCCTGTGGGTAGAAAGAGGACAAAAAAGTTATTTTGAAATTCTGTCTTACTTGTCTTTCACAAGACCCTGGCCCGTGTAGTGGAGGGCTGGAACCGGCATGAGGCAGAGCGGACAGAAGTGCTTCGAGGACTTCAAGAGGAACGCCAGGCAGCAGAACTCACCAGAAGCAAGCAGCAGGAGGTGGGTGGCCTGGGTCATATGGTGTTATAACTTAAGTCACAAATTCTAGATGGAAAGAAACAGCTTTGGAATTAAGGTTCCCAACAGATCCACCTTTGTCTTGCAGTGCTGCTCTGACAGTTTTTCTTGCCCTCTCTTCTCCCTTCATTGTTTCTGCTATCAGATTTGCATCATAGTTGACTTCCCTGTTTTCCCCATACCATGTAGTCTCCTCTTTGGCCCTCATATCACTTAGTTAATGCTAGATTTTCAAGTTTACATTGTTAATGATTTTTGAAGCATAGTGTAGAGTGATTTTCCTCATTTCCTCTCTCCTGTATTTCTCTCTCCCTGAAAGACAGTAACCCGCCTGGAACAAAGTCTTTCTGAGGCCTTGGAGGCCCTGAATCGTGAGCAGGAAGGTGCCAGACTGCAGCAACGGGAAAGAGAGGCACTGGTGAGAAGACTGGGCTGGGGTAATTCCAGTGACGATTGTTCCTTCTAGAATGCTATCGGCTATTGGTGGATTATAGGAGTTTATAATTTGAGTTGCACCACGGTGGGTGGTGTTGCCCAAGATGTGTTCCCTGAATACTAGTTTTGCTAGATAGTCTACCAAAAAAGGCTCTGCCACCAAGGAAGTTTGAGAGATGCTGCACATGTCCTCATTAGAATCATCTAGGGAATTGGTTTTTTGGTGGGGTGGGTAGGCGCCTGCCTACCAGGGATTGAACTCAGGGGCACTCAACCACTGAGCCACATCTGGGGAACTGTTTTAAAATATAGATTTCAGGGACCCATCCCCAGAGATTTTGCTTCAGTAGTTATACAGTGGGTTGATGAATTGGAACATTTTCGGAAATTTTCTAGGTGATTTTGTTCAGGCTAATTTTGGAACTCTGGGCGTAGCCAAAAAGGGTATGGGATGAGATTCACTCAGATTTCTTAGCACTAAAGTGATCAATTGATTGCCCATATGAGTTAATGGCCGTGTTTGGAACTTGTCACTTGTGCAACACATACTACAGATAGGCTGGCACTTGTCGTCTTAGGCCACATCCGACAATACTGATGGTGGCTCTTGTTTGGCTAGTTCCTGACTTGAGTCTGGACTTTTCTAATCTTTGTGGCTTTCCTTTTGATGATGATGGTGATAATTCTTGTGTGTTAAGTACTTATCATGTGCCAGCTACTGTGCTAAATGCTTCATATACTCTTTTTTCCTTTAATCCTTACAAGGCATACCTTGTTATTATCTCCATTTTGCAGATAATGTACCTGCTCAGAATTATGTACCTTAAAAATGTGATAGTTGACAAGCTTACAGGATTATAATAATGTGCTTAAGAATACATAGTAAATGAATGCTATAACTATGATTCGGACTGAGGTTTGAATCCAGGTCCACCTAACTCTGGGACAGGAGTTCTTATCTACTATATTATAATCCTGTGACCTTGTCAACTGTCATACTTTTAATGGGCATGATTCTCAGTGGATACCTTGTATGGGGGTGGCAGTGGCAAGTTGATGGTCTTTTTTTTTTTTTTTTTCCTTCCTGGTGCTGGGGATTGAAACCAGAGCCTTGTGCATGTGAGGCAAGAAACTCTACCAACTGTACTACATCCCCAACCCAAGTCAGTGGTCTCTTAGGGGCCTACTAGGGATCTTGGTTTTCTCCTGGGGCTTTAGGAAGAAGAGAGGCAAGGTCTGACTCTGAGCTTGGAGGTTGAACAGCAGCGGTGCTGCACCCTTCAGGAAGAGCTGGACAAGGCTCGGGCTGTGCAGCTCAGTGAGCATCGAAAGCTGGATGCCCTTCAGGTTGCCCTAGAAGAAGAGCGACAGGCCTGGGCCCAGCAGGAGCAACAGTTTAAGGAACGCTACCAGGCACTGCAGGAGGAAGGCCAGGCACGGCTGGAGAAGGAGAAGGTAAAAGCAGCAGTTGGAAGAATTGGGGAATGGGAACAGAAGGGGAAATTAATCGGATGGGTTGTGATGCCAGAATATGAGGTATAAATAGAGATGAGAGACAGAGATGGAAAGTGAAGAGCTATACATGGGAAGCAGGCTTGAGAGGGTAGGGCCAGCAAGAAGGGCAGAGAGTATCAAATATGTGGAAGACTGGAAGCAACATTAAATAAGGATGGGAAATAAGACAAACAGGAGGAGAGAGAGAGGAAACTTGGGTTTTATTTAGGGATTGGGAAGATGATTTGAGGAGTAGAGGTAACCAGGAGGTAGGACACAAGGTTTGTTCTTACATTTGATTTTTCTTTCTTAGGGGAACAGTCAGAGGGAGGCCCAGGCAGCCCGGGAGGCTCAGCAGCAATTGGCATTGGTACAGTCTGAGATGCGGCGACTGGAAGGGGAGCTAGATACAGCTCGGAGAGAGAGAGATGCACTGCAGCTGGAAATGAGCTTGGTGCAGGTCAGCAGCAAAGGGCTCTTGAGGATTTTTCTCGTTGAGAGAAGTAGGTCTGAGGCAAAGTACCTCTCAGTAGTCATGGCAGAAATTCCACTTCAGGTATTTTGGATTCATTCCATCAGTGGTTTCTAGGTAGTATGAATAGTACTCTGTATTAAACACAGGACTGGACTGGGGATATAGCTCAGTGGTAAAGTGCTTGCCTAGCATGTGTGAGGCAACTGAATTCGATCCTCAACACCACATAAAAATAAATGAAGGTATTGTGTCTATTAACTAAAAGTTAAAAACAAACAAACAAACCCCCCAAACAACAACAACAACAAAAAACAGGACCAGGGCTGGGGTTGTGGCTCAGTGATAGAGCGCTTGCCCGGCACATGTGAGGCACTGGGTTCAATCCTTAGCACACATGAATAAATAAAATAAAGGTATTATATCCAACTACAACTAAAAAATTTGTTTTAAAAAGGACCATTTTTTACTGAGTGGTGGTTTCCCACAATATCAGACTGACCTAATGTTATTTTTATAGAAAACTGACTTAAATAGACTTACATCTACCTAAGATACCTTGGAATGCCAGACACTTAATCTCGGGAACTCGGGAGGCTGAGGCAGGAGGATTGCAAATTCAAGGCCAGTCTCAGCAACTTAGCAAGACACTGTCTCAGATAGATAGATAGATAGATAGATAGATAGATAGTTCTAGAGATATAGCTCAGTGGTAAAACATCCCTGGGTTCAGTCCCTGGTACCAAAACAACAAAACAAACAAAACTTAATGTTATTTTAAAAGAGATGACACTACACCTAGCGGTCACTATAAGAGCTGGTGAAAGCTTTGGTCAGAGACCTAATTCTAATAGTAACAGTCTGCTGTGTAACTCTGATTACTTGAATAACTTGTATTAATTCCTCTGGAGTAGACTGGGGACGTAGGACAGCAATGATTCCTTTATTTACTTTTGAAATTCCCAGAATAGCTCATGACCTGGAATACAATAGTACCCCAAAATTGTTTGTAAGATATAATTAAACTGGGAAAAATATTTTCCACCTAGCTAGTAGTACATTGAATCTTAAAATCAAACTAGGCAGACCCTTGTCATGTAATAGAATAAGATTTGGCAAACTTGTCCTGTAAAGGGCCAGAAAATAAATATTTTTGGCTTTGTCAGTTGTGTGGTCTCAGTTGTAACCACTGGACTCTGCTGTTATACCATAAAAGTAGCTGTAGACAGTTATGTAAACAAGTGACATGACTGTGTCCCAGTAAAACTTTATTTACGAAAGCAGGGAGCGGAGGGCTGAATTGGGCTATAGTTTGCTTATCCCTGGAATGGAGGAAAGGGTTGGAAAGAGACTTGTTCCACCCATAGTGAAGGCACTATATTGAAGAGCAAAGAACACTGAATTGGGAGTCAGGACACTCTGTTCTACATTCAATTAGAATTTTGGCCTTTATGGATCTCTTTTTATGTGTAAACTGTGTTAAGAGCAAATTGATGGGTTTTTGAGAGCAAGTTAAGAAGTAGAATTGAATGACCAGTAGCGAGTAAAAAATCAAGAGCCCAGGATGACTCCAGGTTTCACATAACTCAGGTATATGTTGGAAGGGAGAGGAGCCTTTACCTAAGGCAAGAAATATAATAGGAAGAGAAGGTAAGAGGGCAAAAACCAGTCCACTGAGCTGGGTACCATGGTGCACACCTATAATCCCAACTACTTGAGAGACTGAGGCAGGAGGATTGCAAGTTCAAGACAAGCCTCAGCAATGTAGTGAGACCTTAACTCAAAATCAAAAATGAAAGGGACTGGGGATGTAGCTCAGTGGTAAAGTGCCCCTGGGTTCGATCCCTAGTTAAAAAAGGGAAAAAAAGAAAGAGAAACACCTAAATGAGCTGAATTTGGGGTATGTTCTATCTGAGGTGTGTCCAAATCATCATTAGGTTACTGGTGTATGGGCTTAAATCTTAAATAAAGATTTATAGAACTGGGGGTATATGACTCATGCATGCATGAAGCTCTAGGTTCCATCCCCAGCACCAAAAATAAAAATAAAAGAGGGAGATTTAGGGAGCATTAAGATATAAATGGTAGCAAAAATATGGCCTAAATGCCAGTTTATCATGTTTGTATAAAATCATCAGCAACTGTAATGTTAGCATATGGTAGAAGAGGATGAAGGACACCTTTATAGGCAGTGGGAGGCAGAGCAGTCATCTGAGATTCAAAGAGAACGAGAACAAGGAGAAAGTGGCATAAGGGAAGCTGAGGAAGAAAGTTTGCAGAAGGAAGGATAGACCTGTGGTGCCAGGTGTTGCAGTAAGATTACATGTGACAGAGACTGAGAAATGAACACTGTAGGATCTAGAATTAAGCTTTCTGCAGTGAAGTACTCAAACAAAAATCAAATTTCAGTGAGTCCAAGAAGGAATGTATTGTGAGAAAATGGAAATAGCAATTATAGATGGACTCTGCTTATGAAGAAAGGGATGCTGACATTGAGTGCCGGCTGATTTCAGGTACTGAGCTAGGGGTACTATATATGTTATCGCAGATGTATATCATAGATTTGATTGTTCTAATATTGCCTTGGGTTAAAATATGTTTCTTTTGTCCAAAGTCATTTTTGCTTTTGTGTACATATAAGATATGCATAGTTTAAGGAAAGAGAGCCTCTTACTACTATGGTAAAATTCTTGTTCTCCATCCCTTATACAGGTGAGGGGAGTTTTGGTACTGGGTTTTGTCTACATTATATCAACAGAATTGAGCTATTATCCCACTTTATTTCACTGAATCACAGGCCCGGTATGAGAGCCAGCGAATTCAGATGGAGTCAGAACTGGCTGTGCAGCTGGAACAGCGGGTGACAGAGCGGTTGGCGCAGGCTCAGGAGAGCAGCCTTCGGCAAGCAGCCTCTCTGAGGGAACATCACAGGTACCTGGGACTTACTGTATGCTGTAGCAGGTATTGTTAGTGCTCTACCCACATGTTCTCTCAGAGGTCTTTGCCATTTTCCAAACATCGGCCCCAGTGTGTTTTTGCTCCCTTCGGTCAGAACCTCAGTCCTCTTAAGAGTTCTCCCATCAGGTGTTCATGGAGAGCCAGAGTCCTGGGACTTTCATCCTATAGGGAGAAGTCCTTAACTGAGAACTGAAGGGGGCTGGACTATAAAGTGTCTAACTCCTTTGTTGGGACAGTGCTGAGGTATGACCTGTGTTGTTTCTAAGAGCTGTTCCATGAGTTTGCACCTCACTGTCATATCGGTTTTTCCTGGGAACACTTCTTAAATAAATCAGTTTCCATGAATCCACACTGTAGTGTCTGTTTCTGGGGAACTCATCTTCAGACCTCTTGCTTTGTCCATGCCATTTCTGTGCTGTGGCCAGGCTGCCTGACTGACTGTTTACCTCTCCCTCTCTTGCACACATTGTGTCTTTTTCTTAGCGATGACCTCTGTCTCCAGTCTCATCCCTCTTTTGTCACCCTGGCTCTCCTAGGAAGCAGCTACAGGACCTCAGTGGACAGCACCAGCAGGAACTGGCTACTCAGTTGGCTCAGTTCAAGGTGGAAATGGCAGAACGGGAGGAACGGCAGCAGCAAGTGGCTCAAGACTATGAACTCAGGTACTGGTCTCTGGAGTGTCCCTTTTAGGCCTGAGCCCCTTCCCAGGGAGGAAAGCCCAGGGTGGAAATGATAAAGAGCTGTCCTTCAGTAGATTTGCTATCTTCTGAATTGGTGCATCACCTTTCCATGTCTGACATTTTATTCTGGCTCTTCATTCAGATAGAACAAGGAGAGGGTGTTAACTGGGAGCTGAGGGAAAATTTTTTGTAGAAGGGGAGATAGACCTGGGATATGAATTATCTGCATTCTTGAAGCCCTGAGTCACCCTCCCCTCTTTTCTTCAGACTGGCAAGGGAGCAAGCACGGGTGCGGGACTTGCAGAGTGGGAACCAACAGCTGGAGGAGCAGCGGGTGGAGCTCGTAGAGCGGCTCCAGGCCATGCTGCAGGCCCACTGGGACGAGGCCAGCCACCTGCTCAGCACCACCCTCCCACCTCCTAACCCTCCGGTAGGCATTGCCCTGTGAGCTAAGCTTCTCAGAGTTGTGTTCTAGATTCCTTCTATGGAAGTCTAGCTTCCTCCCAAGGGAAGTCACAAGAAAGGTCTATATCAGAGAGGAAAAATCTGTGAACTTTTCCAGAAGTCTTACCAAAATAAACCTTTTTTTTATGGCTATAGCTAAACCAGACTGACCCCATTCCATTGAGCATAACTGTCTTCTCCCAGTACCAAGAGGTGATGAATAATATACAGTACTCATATGATGGAATGACAGCTGAATTAATTATGGGAGCAAGGACTAAAAATTGTTGCTAAGTCCTGTCCTGAAGTAGAGTGTGGAGTCTTCACCTTAGCCCTTCTTATGTTGGCATCTCCTACTTCCTTTTATTAATTATGCAATTTTTATTATTAGCTAAAATATTTTTTGGAATAGGTAAACATATGCACATGATTTTAAAGAAAATCCAAACTGTTAATGTGAAAAGTAATCTCCATCCTAACCTGTGCCTCAGTCTCTCAGGTCCCCTCCTGAGAAGCAACCATCTCCCCTCCTTCCCCTTACCACCCCAAACCTGCCCCACTTTCCAAATGGTTGCCTTCTGTCTACTGCCGTATAACTTTTTATTCAACCAAGTGCTTATTGATGACCATGAAGTCGTTTTTTTGGACTTTGCCTCTATAAACAGTGTTATAGTAAATATCATCAAAATAAAATATATGTCTTTGTATAACTATATCTATAAAATTTGTAGAAATAATTGTAAGATTCAAAATAAACAGTTTAAACTTTGATAAAAATCGAATAGATGTTACTCAATCTCCTTTTAAGGAAGTAGTTTGTAATCTTATTCAAGTGTCTGTACCATGTCTTGTCTCTGAACCCACTGGGCTTTTATTCTTCTTTCTGTTTCTCCTTGCCAGGTACCTCCGACCAGACCCTCCAGTCCTGGCCCTCCAGAATCAGAGAAGGTAGAGAAGAGGATGTGGACCATGCCTCCTGTGGCCGTGGCCCTGAAGCCAGTGTTGCAGCAGAGCAGGGAAGCAAGGGATGAGCTGCCTGGAGTGCCTCCTGTTCTCTGCAGCCCCTCCCCGGATCTTAGCCTCCTGCTGGGCCCACCTTTCCAGACCCAGCATTCCTTCCAGCCCCTGGAGCCCAAACCAGATCTCACTCCTCCTACCGGTAACTGAGAAGTCACTGGGGTTCTCTTTTCATGCATAGAATGGCCCCCCTTACCTAACTTTCTTTCTGACTGGGACTTGAACATTTGGTTTCACACATGATTTAGTGATCCTAACTTGTAAGGAGCAGAAACCCACTTACATTGATTCAGATAAAGGGAAGGAGATCTCGTGGGAATTTGATGAAGCTAGACACAGAACTAGTATTGGGAATAAGGGTGTTGTCTGAAACTGAGGCAGCTGTCCCTATATAGTCTCTTGACTCTGCCTCACCTATACACTTGTTCCTTTTCCTGCTTTACTAACAATCTCTTATAAATTACTCAAGGGTCTTACTCCTCTTATCCTTGACTTCCACATGGGTTGACCAGCTTTGGCACTGGCTCTAACCAGGCTCTAGACATTTAGAGACATTGGCATCAGCTTCTTAGGTCCTAATTACAGAGGCCATGGGATGGATCAGTAGCCCTCCATTGGATCAGCTGACCTTGGATGTGGGTGTCTACCCCAGGTTTGGTCATCAGCGGATGGAGGTATTCTGGATGATATAAACATGACAACTGGGGTTGTGGCTCAGTATTAGAGCACTTGCCTAGCACATGTGAGACCCTGGGTTTGACCCTTAGCACCGCATGAAAATAAAGTATTGTGTCCATTTACAACTAAAAATATAAAAAAAGGAAGAGGAATGAATTATATCACAATTTTAAAATTATATATCAATAATAATAACAGTAACACAAGGTTAGGGGCATATTCAGGTGAAGCAACAGAATTTGTCTGGTAAGTCTTTGTGTTCTTTAAGGATGGTGTTTTTATTTAGAGTTTGAGCCACATAGCTTTCTTCTTCTGCCTACACTTGTGTCTTAGAATCCAGCTGTGCTGTCTCCCAGGCACCTCTGACCCTTTTCACTCCAGCCCTTTTTAAATTTCTTTTCTTTTCTTTCTTTCTTTCTTTCTTTCTTTTCTTTCTTTCTTTCTTTCTTTTTTTTTTTTTTTTTTTTTTTTGGTACTAGGGATTGAACTCTGGGGCACTCAACCACTGAACCAGATTCCCAGCCCTTTTTTGTATTTTATTTAGCGATAGGGCCTCCCTGATTTGCTTGCTGAAGCTGGCTTTGAACTCGCAATCCTCCTGCCTTAGCCTCCAGAGCCACTGGAATTATAGGCATGCATCAGGCTCTTTTAAACTTCTGTTGTCATCTTCTTGCTGTGATGTACTCCTTACGTTTAATAAACCCTTTTCTTTTAGGCATTTGGTGAATTGATTTGTGGAGTGGCTCTTTCCCCTTACCCCACACGTGCACCCATGCATGCCTATTTCATTTTACAGCTGGGGCCTTCTCTTCCCTCGGGGCCTTCCATTCTGATCACACAGCAGAACGGCCATTTCCTGAAGAAGATCCTGGATCAGATGGGGATGGCTTCCCAAAGCAAGGGCTTCCACCTACTTCTCAGCTGGAGGGCCTCAAGAATTTTTTGCAGCAGGTAAGAGAGTCCACCCAGAGAGCCTTATTTATTTGCTCCCTTTCCTTTCCCTACTCTTGAAATCGAGGACTCTGGCTTTCTTCAGTTTTGGGGGCCAATTCTTTGTCCCATATTCTGCCAGTCTATCTCATTCCCAGTGCATAATTCTCTTCTGGAATTTAGTCCAATGACCTTAGCCCTTCCTTCAGCAGCTTCTGCTTCCCTCTGTAGCTAAGTATCTCCCTCTTTTATCAGTCCCCTAGGGAACCTTACTGTCTTGTCCCCCCAGCTTTTGGAGACAGTACCCCAGAACAGTGAGAACCCCTCTGTTGACCTGTTGCTCCCTAAGTCTGGTAAGTTCCAGCCCTCAAGAAGGTTGGGGCTGGACCTGGACAGGTAGGTGTTAATGATTTAGCATGGATGTTGAGGAGCTACTAGGTGGTAAAACTCCTTGGCTCTTGGCTCCATTCCCTGTTCTTGGATCTCTTTCCTGTTGTAGGTCCTCGGACTGTCCCATCTTGGGAGGAAGCCCCTCAAGTACCACGCCTTCCACCCCCTGTCCATAAAACTAAAGTCCCCTTAGCCACAGCATCTAGTCTTTTCCGGGTTCATGAGCTTCCTTCATCCCATTCACAAGGCAGTGGTCCCAGCACTGGTTCCCCAGAAAGAGGTAAGCTGTTCATGTTTTACCAGAGACGGAGAGAAGGTCCCAGGTGTGAATTCCTAGGGAGATGGGATGAAGCCTAGGAGAGGCGCCCTAGGGTTATGTCAGTCATTGACTTGTCTCTCAGGTACGGATGGTCTCAGCTCCTCAAGCCAGCTGATGGAGGTGTCTCAGCTATTACGACTGTACCAGGCCCGGGGCTGGGGGGATCTGCCTGCTGAGGATCTGCTGCTCTATCTGAAGAGGCTGGAACACGGCGGGTACAGCCTGGGAGGGAGAAGGAGGGATTTGGGGATGGAATCTGCATGGGAAGATGGATCAGGCAGGGCTGAGTGCAGTGTGGATATTGTTCATTAAGTAGAGTCTTCTGTCTCTTCCTGGGGAGGAAAGTGAGGGATGAGACAAAGGCCCACAAGTCTTCTCTCACTGCTCGCACCTTTATTTTATCTCTTCCTTTCTACTACATTTTTCTTTACTGAAAATAGGACAACAATAAAACCCTCTTCCCTTGTCTCTGTACTTTAGTGTTTTCGTTTCTTTTCCCTGCAGGTCAAAACTGAGAATCCTAGATTTTTTACTGATCTAATATAATTTATTATTTGATTTCACTAGTGTCCCCTCCAATTTAATTCCCAGCTTCATTGCATTTGTTCACATTTCATTTTTTGGTACTGGAGGTTGAATCCAGGGGCATTCTACCACTGAGATACATCCCCCGTCATTTATATATATGTGTATAATATATAATACGTAAACATATATATGTATTTTTTAAAAATAATTTTGAGACAGGGTCTTTCTAAGTTGCTGATGGTCTTGCTAAGATACTGAGGCTGGCCTTGAACTTTCGATCCTGCCGCCTCTGCCTGATGAATCACTGGGAGTACAGGTTGTGCATTACCACACCTGGCATTTCTTCTTCTTTTTTTTTCTTTTTCTTTTTCTTTTTTTTTTTTTTTTTTTTTTAATACTGGGGATTAAACCCAGAGGTACTTAACCATCGAGCCACATCCCCAGCCCTTTTTATTTTTTTTTTTTTGAGACAGGGTCTCACTAAGTTGCTTAGGGCCTCACTAAATTGCTGAGGCTGGTCTCAAACTTGTGATCCTCCTGCCTCGGGCTCCTGAGTCACTGGGATTATAGGTGTGTGCCCCCACCCCTGGCTTGGCATTTCTTCTTGAGAGACAGCACTGGGGAGTATTTCTTCCATCCAGTGTTGGGTACAGTTGGGGGGATGGCTCCCGCATCTTCATACTGTTGATTTGTATGGCAGGACTGATGGCCGAGGGGAGAATATCCCCAGAAGAAACACAGACTCCCGCTTGGGTGAGATCCCCCGAAAAGAGGTGAGGGAAAGTCCAGCAGGGACAGGGGAGAGGAGAGCTCTCGTTGCCTAATTCCTTCAGTTCTTCATACTCCCTGGCTGGCTCCAGTCCCCCATTGCCTAGCCCCTCCAATCCCAGTTCTCACTTGCTAGAACATAGACTTTCTTTTCCTTTTGGTGATTGCTTCTGGCCCCCTCTGTGCACCATGCCTTTCCTCTGTGGGGTAGGGGGATTGGGAGTATATGACACTGACTTTCCCTTCTCTTTTCCCCAACTCTCAGATACCTTCCCAGGCTGTCCCTCGCCGCCTTACTACAGCCCCTAAGACTGAAAAACCTGCACGGAAGAAAAGTGGGCACCCTGCCCCTGGTAGCATAAGGAGTCGGGGGGGAGTCTGGAGATGAGCCCCTGCCCTTCTTTGTTTTGTTCTCTTGTTGTTGTTATTTTAATAAATGTGCCATAGTCTGTATTAGAGTCTAACTCAGAGGAATTTGGAAAATGGAGATTTTGTAGGAAACTACTTTGTAAAGAAACCACATTGAGTATATTTTTTATGTCAAATGTTTATATTTTATTTCCTATGGGAAAAGACATGAATACTTTGAAAGACAACAGTCCATGACTAGATTTTAGGAGTTTGAGTGAGCCTTAAGTTTCAATGTTTAAAACTTATGGCATGATTAACTCTGGTTGGAAGTAGAATTATGGATTATTATTATCTTTTTTATACATATTTGTATTTTCCAGGTTTTCTAAAACAATTGTGTTATTTTAATAAACATAAAAAACTTAACTTTTAATAAAAAATTAAGTTATTGTATAAAAAGTTTGAGTAAAAATTTGGTTGTTGTGGGGGGGCCAGGGGATTTGTCTTTTAAGAGCAGATAAGTCTTCCAGGTGACGCTAGTTGGATTCAGTTTGGCAGATCTGCTCCAGCCAGCAGGCACACTGTGGCTTTAGTTTTCACTCAATGGCTTTAAAACATGATAAAAGACTAGAAAACTGGCAAGAAGGAAAAAAAAAAAAAGCCATGTTTCTCAACCCATTTTAACACTCACCAAAATGAACAAAGAAAAATAACATTACAGAAGATAACATCTACATGAAACTAAGGGCCCCAGCTTCAAGGAGTAAACACTGAAAACATATAGTCCAGTTTCAATTAAACTGAAAGAGGCAGCCTCTGGACATGGCAGCACTTCTGATCTGGATCATGGGGTGGGTGGTGATGATGGGAAATGCAAATATGAAGGGCATTTGAGGGACAGAGTTTAGATTCTGAGGAAGGCAAGGCCCTTCAATTTGACCCTGAATTACTGAATTAGAACCAGAACAGACATAGTAGAATATAGACTCACATAGCGTTTTGTATCAGTAAACGTTCAGGTTTTATTTCCTTCCACCTCAACCCCAGGGAAGAGGAAAAGGAAGAAAAGCTGAAGATAGAAGATTAGTAATCACATGGCTTCTGCTTACCTGTGTCCAGGACAGCTGGTTCCTCAGCCCTGCTCTTGACTGTGTTCTCTGGCACATAAAAGCAAAGAAATAAAATACAAGTGGGTATGGGAGTGGCACAGGCTTGGGAGGCTTTCTGAGCCTGACCACCTACCCATCTATGAAAATTTTTGTATTTCCATTTCTTTGCCACAAGTGCATTCAATTTGTTTGATCTACTTAATATTTCATGAGAGTATGCTGATTTATGGCATACTGTCATTATTGGTAAGAGATGGCTTTCTACCACTTTTTAAAATTGGTAAAATGAGCATCCAGTTCATTTTATTATCTCTTGGATTCTAACCTGCCACCATCAGTCAACATGCCCTACATATTTCTCGCTGTGAAGTACAACCCGGAGAATATTTCCTAAACAACTCTAAAA
This sequence comes from Sciurus carolinensis, assembly GCF_902686445.1. Classification (NCBI taxonomy): domain Eukaryota; kingdom Metazoa; phylum Chordata; class Mammalia; order Rodentia; family Sciuridae; genus Sciurus; species Sciurus carolinensis. Next base: position 51,804,503 of record NC_062215.1, on the reverse strand, counting down.
CAAAATCAGAAAAAGGCACAGTGCTGACTTAGCCATATTGAAGGTCATTATAACCAAACAACTTTCATTTTGTTTTACTTTATTTTATTTTATTTTATTGGTACTAGGGATTTGAGCCCAGGGCTGCTTAACCACTGAGCCACATTCCCAGCCCTTTTTATATTTTATTTTGAGACAGGGTCTTGCTAAGTTGCTTAGGGTCTTCTAATTTGCTGAGGCTGGCTTTGAACTTATAATCCTCCTTCCTCAGCCTCCCAAGCCACTGGGATTACAGGTGTGTGCCACTGTGCCTGGTTGACTTTTAAATGTATATATTGCACTCACATTAACAGTTTGTTTATTCACTGAAACCATCCTGAAGTCTGGATAAGAAGAGAAAACCCACAGCCAAGCAGTTCACCAGATTTTACCTCTATAATCATTTTGGGAATATTCTGAGAAGGGCAAACATAAGTAAGTGAATAAATAAATTTTTTCAAGGAAAAAAACCCACATGCAGAGGAAATGGGTACAGTCTCAAAACTCAGGTTTTCCTTGGAGTAGATATGGTGTTGATATAGGATTTTGTATCCTGAGAACTCTCACCAGCATATGTGGGCAAGAGTTCAAAGCATACAAAAGGGTGTAATGTATTTGTGTGAAATCTGAGCTGTCATAACAAACCCAGAGGCACAGTGGCTTTTGGATAAGGTATATTTCTCTGGTTATAGTCCAGAATAGTGGGGGAGTCCTGCTCCACATGGTCATGTCAGGCTTCAATTTCTTTCCATGTTGTTGCTCTGCCTAAATCACTGTCATCTGTTTCGCTGAAGGAAGGTTATCCCGTGGGACTCCCAGTTGGCAAGCAGGGGAAAGGGGCCATGTCCAATGTCTTAAGACCCACCATTGGAAATGCCACACATCCATTTTCCTTGTATTTCGTTGGCAAAACCTTGGTCACCTGGTTATGTATGACTGCAAAAGACTCAGAAATGTGTCTTTTTGTATGTACCTATAGCTATTATTATATGAGAACAAAGGAAGAAGGAGAGAACATATCTTGGTGAACAGCAGGAGTCTGCCCTTCAAGGGCTGGTACTTCCCTTAGAGAAATTGAAAATTAATAATTGCTGAGATAATCCATGCCAATTGTTAGGAGTGACTAATGAAAAAATTAATTAGACAGACAAGTTAGTACAAGATGCAGGACTGAACTAACTAGCCCCTACACCACAGAATGCAGGAAAAAGCAAAAAATTTAAATTCTAACCAATATTCTTATGGAGAAGAGAAAATTGGTATGAAAAAGAAGTAATCATAGCACAAGGATTTGGTCTTTAAAAGGGAACAAGTTTATAAATTATTAGAGAAACAATAGAAAAAGAATAGTTCCAGATAATAAATACCTAGAAATTATAAAAAATAGAAAATTTTGATTCTGAAAGTATGGTTGAATGAATAATTCAAAGGCCCCTCCTAAATTATCACTATAACCCATCATTATTAAGACAGACTTTTTAATGTTTGCTAGAAAGTAAGGGAAATTGAACTTGTATTTTTCTAACAATAAATTGAGCCTACATAACCCAACCGAACTTTCTGCTGAAATAATGTAAAAAATGAAAGATAAGATTTATTTTTTCAAAATCTTAAATATACTGATAAATTGACAAAAAGATGCCTCAAATGCAAGAGCAGGAGAATTTAAGTGGGACACTTGCTTTTCAGTTAAAGGGTATTTGTAGAGCTGGATCCAGCAGTGGTGTGTGTGGGCACGAGCATGCACACACAGGCATGTGCAAGTGAATTGTATTTATCCCAGAAATATGAGGGTAGTTTAGCATTAGAAAGTCTATAGGTATAATTACTTATCACATTTACATCATTAACAGATTAAAGGAGAAAAATATTATATGATCATTTGAGCTGCAGAAAGACCATTTGATACATCTCAGCGACCATTTGTGACTATAAAACTGAAAGTGGTGCACACTTGGAATCCCAGCTGCTCAGGAGCCTGAGGCAGAAGGATCACAAGTTTGAGACCAGACTCAGCTACTTAGTGAGGACTTGTCTCAAAGTAAAATTAAAAAGTGCTGGGGATGTAGCTCAGTGGTAGAGCATTTGTTTAGAGGCCCTGAGTTGGCGCCCAATATATCAAAACAAACAAAAACAAACTTCTAGCAAGCAGGAATAGAAAGAATCTTTAATTTATTGTTTATACTGGGGATTGAACCCAGCACACTCTACCACTGAGCTACATCCCTAGCCCTTTTTCTTTTTTTAAAATTTTGAGACAGGGTCTTGCTAAGTTATTTAGGGCCTCACTAAGTTGCTGAGACTGGCCTTAAACTTTCAAACATCATTCTTAATGAGGAATGTTGGAAGCATTCTCTTAAAAATCTCTAGGGTAAGGATGCTCTTCATGATTGCATCTATTAATATGTGGTGAGATCCTTGCTTGTGCAGTATAACACAAAACTTGGAAAAGATGAAATGATAGTACTAATATTCACAGATTACATAATTATCTTCATGGCAATATAACAATTGAAATGCTTATTAAATCATATATTTAAAATATATATTTAAATGACACTAAACTGATGTGTATATTTCAAATGATAACACAATATTGCCTTAACAGGCTAAATGACACTTTGAAATTTAAATGGTCTATTAAAATTCTTAGAAAATAGGTCAATTTTAGTATAATTAATCTCACTAAAAAGGTGTTGGCTTAACAAAAGATTTAAAAATGGAGAGACATCAACAGTCATTTCATGGTCTGGGAATGTGGGGAAAGATGCTCAGCCTCATTAAGAAGAACAGGGCAAATGAAATCAAAGTGAACTGTCATTTCACACCATCCAAGATGCAACATTTTTAGAGTCTAAGTGTATCAAGTCTTGCTGAGAATGATGAGCAACAGAAGCTCTACTTAAGCTCAGTTGGTGAGAGAACCAGACCATTTTGGGAAACATTTTGGCATTACCTAATATATGTGATGAGGCACACACTCTACAATGCAGTGAATTCATCCCCAGGGATGTGCCCTAGAAAAAATTCCTGCCTGTGTGTGCACCAGGAGACAATTATACAGATAGATGTCATAGCCAAAACCTGCAAACAATGGATTGTCCATATAGAGTAATAAAATATCCCACAACGGCACATGTAGATGAATTAAAGTTATATGCATCAGTGGGTATAAAGTTTGCTAATAAATGTCGAGTGGAACTAAAAAGAACAAATTTTTAAAAAAGAAAAAAGAATAATGTTGAGTGGAAAATGCAGATTGCAGAAGAAAATTCACAGCATATTTTTAAGGTACTATATTAAAAATCAGGATGTAGCAGTCCAGTGGGGCCTGGGATGTGAGGGTGAGGAGGGGATCCACACAGGGGAGGGCCAGGCTCTGAGGAGAATGTCCCTCTGGCAGAATGACCTGGCCAGGTGTCAGAGCATGAGCAGAGTGAGACAGAGCCGCTGTGTGAAGGAGGACGTGGTGGAGATTGTCATCCATGGGGGATGGATCAAATACATGGATATATGGCAAATAATGGGAGCGAGGTTTCTCACTGTGGGATATAGGATTTACAAATATGGAAAGGTGAAAGCTGTAATGAACCCTGAATACATCTGTGTAGACTTAGGGTTTTCGATGTATAGAGACAGACATGGAAATATTGATGAAAGTAAGTTGGTGTGAATACATTCACATATTTCTTAGTAATATCCCTCCATATTTCCCATGGCCACTATCACATTATCATAAACTGGGTGGCTTAAAAACAACATAAATTTATTTTCTTATCATTCTGGAAGCCCGAAGTCTGAAATTGAGGTGCTGGCAGGGGCTATGCCCTCTGTGAAGGCTCCAGGAGAGGATGTTCCTTGTGTCTTCTTGGCTTCTCCTGGTGTTGCCAGCATCCTTGATCTTTCTTGGCTTGTAGAAGCATCACTTCCTATCCCTGCCTCCGTCATTGTGTGTGTCATGTCGCTATGTCCTCCCATGACCTTCTCATAAGGAGATCCATCCATTGTATTTACAGCTGAGCCTAATCAGTATGACCTCATCTTAACTTGATTACAAAACTCTGTTTCCAATACAGGCAACCCTCCTATAAGTAGTATGGCTTTCTTTTCTTCCTTTCTTTCTTCTTTCTTCTTGGTGAGGGAGATTAAACCCAGGGGTACTTAACCACTGAACCACATCCATGGCCCTTTTTTATACTTTATTTAGAGACAGGGTCTCACTAAGTTGCTTAGGGCCTCCCTAAGTGGCTGAGGCCAACTTGAACTCGCGATCCTCCTGCCTCAGCCTCCTGAGCTGAGGCACCACTGTACCTGGTAGCAGTGTGGCTTTCTGCATTCTGTTATCCTTGGTCAACCACAGTTCAAAAATATGAAAAGGGAAATTCCAGAAATAATTTAAGTAACTTTGTTTTGTTGATGTTGCTGTTTAGAGACAGAGTCTCACTCTGTTCCCCAGGCTGACCACAAACCTCTGGGCTCAAGTGACCCTATTGCCTCAGCCTCCCAAGTAGCTGGGACTACAGGTGTGCCCCACCGCACCCAGCTTCAAGTGACTTAGGTAGTAGTGTAACACTGTCTCATATCATCTCCTTCAAAGGTATAGTGTCATCTCACATCATCGCAAGAAGAAAAGGGTTGAGTATGGTACAGTAAGATGTTTTGAGGGATTGGGGATGTAACTCAGGGGTCGAGTGCTTGTGAGGTCCTGGGTTCAATCCCTAGTACCGCACACACACACCAAGAATTTTGAGAGAGAGAGAGAGAGAGAGAGAGAGAGAGAGAGAGAGAACATTGCACTATTTTTATTACAATACCATATATTATTATAATTGTCATTAACTTACTGTGCCTAACTTATGAATTAAACTTTATCATACATGCATAGGGGAAAAGAAGACATAGTCTATGCCGGGTTTATTACTGTAGTTGCGGGCATCCCTCGTGGATAAGGGGGGACTACTGTAATGTCACAAGCAGGTGAATGGGAGTTAGAATCTCAATATATGTTTCAGGGGGACTAATTCAATGCATAACAACCCCATTAATAATGAATACTCTCAGGATCCAGATCTTGTCTCTTACATATTCTTTACAAAGAAGGAAGCAGGGCTCCTTGGAAAAATGGCTGACTTCACACCAGGGAAAATACAAGATAAGCCTGGAAAATCATGTCAAGGTGGAAAGTAAGGATATGCTCAAAGAAAGACAGGGACTTGGCAAAATATCACAGAAGCCAGCTCTACAACTTGAGCCTCACAATAAATCATGATAGCAAGGCGTTACTCCATGGAAAAAAATCAGAAATCATGAGTCCCTATGAATATAAATGTTAATAAATTCACGATCTGATAAGGTACAGGGTATTTACATGGTTTTACAGTACCCTTGGGGGAACACTAGGGATGTAGATCAGTGATAGAGCATTTGCCTAACATGCGAAGCCCTGGGTCCCATTCCCATTGCTGTAATCAATCAATCAATAAACAAACAAATAAAAAAAGTGCCCCACCATGTACATAAAGTACTTATTAATTATGATGGGGAAAGAGTAACCTTACAGCAGAGAACTCTGAACCAGCTTAATCGAGTGATCTGAGTGAATCTCATCATTAATGGGTCAAATCTAAATCATGTGCCACTAATAGGATGCTGGGGCATCTCTTCACAATTCCTGTCTAAGACCCATAATCTGAATTTAGTGATGAAGAAACACCCAAATCGCGGGACATTCTTCAAAACGATTGGCCTGTAATTTTCTAAATTGTCAAGGTTATGAAAGTCACGAAAAGACAAAGGAAATGTTCCAGACCAAAACTGACAGAAGAAACGCTAAAAGTAAACATGGTCCGTGATCCGGAACAGGATCATTTTGCTGTGGAGGAAGGAGTTCATTGAGACAACCGATGAAATGGACAAATCTGAGGATTGGAGACAGGTTTACTGATTTTGATGCTTGCTTAGCTGTGCTCTTTAAAGTTAATTTGTTGTTGGTGGTAGTACTGAGAATTGAATCTAGGGCCTCACAGAGCTCTACCACTGTGTAACGTCCCCCAACCCATGAAATTGATGTTTTAAAAACCAACATGTTCACACCCAGCAAATTAAAATTTCAAAATAACATTTATGCTGCATGAAATATGCAAAGAGATAAGTAATAAAAAATAAGCAGCACTTCTTTGGAGGAAAACACTAACCTAGATAGGAATAAATGTTGTTCTGTTTAGGAATTATGTGTTGCCTGGTACAACTAATAAGAAAAAAGTGAGGAAGTAATATGCACCAAATTCAGCATCACTGTAACCCCTGGGCAGGGAGAAGGTGACATGAGGAGAGCACTCTGGGGTCTTTGGAGGGCAAATAAGGCTCCACTCCTCCCACTGGCTGGTGATTACCAAGGTTGTTAGTGACTTTATACATACATATTGAGTCTATTTCTTCTTGTATATAAAATATTTCATAGTAAGGAAGAAAAATACATACATTATTGCATTTGTGTTAGAAAAATGAACTTCATGTATACATGTAACTGTGTAAAACTATATGTATACAGACATACTAATAAAATGCAAGGAGAAAGGACTAGAAAGATACCAGCTATCATGAACAAACCCATGAAATTGATCTTACATGAATGTGTGTTGTTCATGCGTCACATTTTATTAAGTTACTGACTAGGGAAGATGAGAAGGAAACCAGTATGGCCACTCTGTGGAAACTGGGAGCTGTGGGACTACAGGAAATAGCGGGAGCTGGGGCTGTGCAGCAGCTTAGAGAACGGAGGACTGCACAGGAAGGGCAGGCCAACTGCGCAGCGATGAAAGACTAGGGTGTCTGACAGTCAAAAAACACCTGCAATATTTTACACTGTGCATCCTCTACAAGTCTCCAAGTTCTCTCACTAGTAGCATCTTAAATTGTGTGTGTGTGCTTAAAAGTCAGGATGAAAAAAGCATCCATTTAAAATGTTAAAGTTGAAATTTTTATCAAAAAACTTCATCTAAAATTTTAATTTTATCATTCTCTTTATTTTTATTTATTTATTTATTAACATTTCAGGAGTCTTTAAAAAAAAAAAGAAAAGAAAAGAAAGAAAGGCAGTGTCCTGGGCTTCCTTTGTCTTCTGAGCTGTTTTCACTAGGATTTTTCTTTTTTCTTTTGGTACTGCTTTTCACTGTTTAAATTTTACTTTACCACATACTTGAATTTTCTTTAAAAATCACAGTGTAGGTCTGGGGAGATAGCTCAGTCAGTAGAGTGCTTGCCTTGCAAGCACAAGGCCCTGGGTTCGCTCCCCAGCACCGCAAAAAAAAAAAATCACATCACAGTGTAAAGGCTGTGAATATAGCTCCGTGATAGCACTTGGCTAACTTGTGAGAGGCCCTGGGTTCCATTTCCAACAGCAACAACGAAGTAACAATCATGTTGGATGGTGAAAATTTGGTGAGTAGGTCTTACTATCTCCTTTTGGAAGTGATTTTAAAAGAAAGGTTCTAGACACTGACACCAGGCAGCTGTGCTTTTACCACATCAATGTAGGCCTCTGTGGGCCTCTGTAGACCGCTTGAGCCTCTGCCTTTGGGCAACAATGAGTTGGCTGAGGAAGAACCCACAACACAGACTGAGTGTTTGTGCATTTTATTAAGGTTTATTTTAACCTGGAGGGTCTTCAGTGAGGATAAATAGAAGAAAGAGTATTTATAGGGTGTATTAATCAGGGTTCTCCAGAGAAGCAGAACCAACAGGGGTGTGTGTGTGTGTGTGTGTGTGTGTGTGTGTGTGTATACCTCTAATCTTAAAATTTGAAATCCAAAATGCTCCAAAATCTGAAAGTTTTTGAGCTCTGATGTAACCCCACAAGTGGAAAATTCTACATCATGAAACTTTGTTTCGTACATAAAATTCTTTAAAATTTTGCACAAAATTACAATTGGTCTTTGTGTATAAGATGCATACTAAATATAAATGAATTTCAGGTTTAAACTTGGGTCCCCTACCCAAGATATTGCATTATGTGCATGGAAATATTCCAAAATCTGGGGGAAAAAGATCTGAAACTGGAAACACTTCTGGTTATAAGGAATTTTTAACTTGTACATGTGTCTGTGTGTGTATGGACAGAGCATTATTGAAGGAATTGACTCACAGAATTGTGAAGGCTTGGCAAGTCCAAAATCAGCATGGTTGACTGGCAGGCTGCAGACCCAGGTAAGAGCTTCAATTTGATCAAAGGCTGTCTGCTGGCAGAATTCTTTCTTGCTCGGGGAAGTCAATCTTTTACATAGGAAGACCTTCAACTGATTGGACAAGGCCCACCTACACTACGGAGTGTGTGTCATCTGCTTTACTAAAAGTCTGCTCATTTCAGTATTAATCTCATATGTACATGTAAATATGTACAAATATATATATGTATACAAGTTGAGAATTTTTATCCAAAATGCTTAGGACCAGAAGTGTTTTGGATTTCAGGATTTTTTTTTCCAGCTTTTGAAATATTTGCAAACACATAATGAGATATCTTGGGTATGGGACCCAAGTCTAAGCAAGAAATTCATGGATGCTTACAGAAACATCTAGAATAATATTTGATCAAATAGCTGGGTGCATCAGCCCAGACAAGTTGATATAAAATTAAGCATTATGTAAGTTCTGGAACAAAAGATGCTTCTCACTCTCAGTTTATCACATATTTCTCATAAGCCTTTGTCCCAGGAGGTGGGAATGTGTCTGATGAGGGCATACTTGGGGTCAGTCCTCAAAACGAGTCAACTTCAACCTTTTTTTTTTCAGTTTGATTGATGACAATCAAACTCAAGACCTTCCACATGCTAGGCAAATGCTCTACCACTGAGCCATATCCCTAACCCACATCCCCGACTTTTTAATGTGTATCTTTTAGACAGATCACAATTTGTAATTTATATATGTTTGGCTCAAAACTGCCTTTCAAGTCTGGATTTGGGCTTTTGCATATCAGCAAATGAACCAACATTTCAAGATGTTTCATGGTATTCAAATGGTGTTTTTAATTTGTGTATATTTTTGAATATCAACTTTTTATTTAAAAAAGTAGAATAAAACAATTGAGACAAATATGGAAAACAGATGGGGCTGATGGGTCAAAACTTTAGCATTCGATGGGCTTCTGTTGGGTTTAAGCTTGAGGCTGTTTATGGACTCATGCTCAGAATTAAACAGTTTGTTTTCATGTCCATTTTTCCCATTTGATTTTTGGGGTTTTTTTGAGATGGGGTCTCACTGTTTCCCAGGCTGGCCTCAAACTCCTAGGCTCAAGGTGATGAGTAGCTGGGACTATAGGCAGATGCCACTTATACCCAGCTAATTATTCCCAATAGATTTTAAGTAGAGCTGGGTTGGGGTTTTTCTTTTATTTGTTTTGTTTTGTTTTTAGTATTGGAGATTGAACCTTGAACCTACTTAATCATTGAGCCACACCCCCAGTCCTTTTTAATATTTTATTTAGAGACAGGGTCTTGCTTAGTTGCTTAGGACCTCACTAAATTGCTGAGGCTGGCTTTGAACATTTATTTTAAGAAAGATTTTTTAGATGTTGATAGATCTTTATTTTATTCATTTATTTATATGTGGTGCTGAGAATTGAACTCAGTGCCTCACACATGCTAGACAAGTGCTCTACCACTGAGCCCCAGCCCCAGCCCCTGGCTTTGAACTCTTGATCCTCCTGCCTCGACCTCCTGAGCCACTGGGATTACAGGTGTTTGCCACCAAGCTTGGCTTATATATTTTATTTTGAGACAGGGTCTCACTAAATTGTTTAGGGCCTTGCTAAATTGTTGAGGCTACCCTTGAACTTGCCATCCTCCTGCCTCAGCCTCCTGAGCCACAGAGATTACAGGTATGTGCCACAGTGCCCAGCAGGGCTGGATTCTTTAGCTTGGTGTTACAGGCTTTAAGTATGCAGCCTGGCAGGAAGTATTTGCTCAATTAATCATTGTTAAATGGAGTTTTAAAACTTGATTTTCTATTATAAAGCTTGCTTATTCTTGTTTATTATAGAAGAGTCATACTTTATTCTAGTTTTTAATTCATGCACACACATAATTGGAATTATTCTGTGCATATAATTCTCATCATACATTTTCCCTCTAATTGCATCTCATTACTTTTTTTTTTTTCAGTATTGGGGATTGAACCCAGTGCCTCTGGCATACAAGGCAAGCGCTCTCCACAGAATAACATCCCTAGCCCTTTTTAATTTTATTTTATTTCGAGAAAGGGTTTTTGTTTTGTTGGTTTTTGGTACTGGGGATTGAACTGGGGGTTCTTTACCACTGAACTACACCCCCGGCCCTGTGTTGGTTTTTTGCTTATTTGTTTTTATTTGTTTGTTTGTTTGTTTTTTAAATTTTAAGACAGGGTCTTAGTAGTACTCAGGCTGGCCTTGAACTTGTGATCCTCCTGCCTTAGCCTCTGGAGTAGCTGGGATTACAGGTGTGTGACCATTACCATGCCAGGCTTCTCTAATCTTCTCACAGGTTTATACTCCCACCCTTTTGTCAGCATGCTACAAAAGAGAAGCTGCACCTCAATGGTTAAGTTGTTAAGTGCTATATAATCTTTCTTCCGATTTCCAGAACCCAGACCATCTGGTGACCTTTGTATTGTGCCTTCTCAGTCTTCATGCATCAACTAACACAAGTATGAAGACCGCAGGGCTGGGGATGTGGCTCAGTGGCAGAGTGCTTGCCCAGCATGTGTGGGGCCCTGAGTTCCATCCCCAGCGCCATGCACACAAAGCAAGTACATGGCTGTGAGCTTTAACTTGCAGAAAAGAAATATGTCTATTTTAGGAAAATGCAGGAACTAGTCTACAGGAGGTCAAGGTCCACTGTGATGTGGCGCTCAGGTCAGAAAAAAAGAAAACAAAGGAGATACTTGCTCTGGGTGATGGAGACCATGATCCACATGTATCATGCTGCCCCTTGTCTCCATGTACCTTTTTTCTGTGAGTTTGACATATTTGACTCCATGGAAATGTTATAGGCCAGGCTATATGGGCAATGACTAAACAGACTCCATTTTACCTTGAGACTTCATGTTATGTAGGAAATGCTTCTCCCAAGGGAACACCCCGACTCTGTACCCATCAACAGTTGCTTAGCATGACATGTTTGGCAACACAAAACGGCAATTCTTGTATAATGAAAAATTATTCTCTTTTTGATTTCTATTTTCCTAAACAATGTACCATGTCAACAGTGATTGTCTAGATGTTAATAATCATTCTTTAATTTGTACCTAAGTAAGGTCATTTTGACCCACTTCCCCCTTCTGCTAATGATTTCAGATCTCATGATGTTAGTTTGTAATTTTAAATCATAGCAACAGACACTTATGATTGATGTATTGATTTGTGGTATAAAAACCCCTGTAACCCTATGGTCAGGGCTGTTCTCCCAATAGCCATTTTTGGGGCATTGTGTGAGACAGTCAGCCGACCAGCTTAATAAAGACTCTCAAATTTGGATTTCTCAGTGGTGATTGGTCTGTTCTTAAGTTGCACCCCACAACACTTTCCCTCTAAACTTTGTGCCCTTGAGTTCTGGAAGATAAAGCTATGAGGACAACAGCCCCCCACCCCATCTTCTTCAGGGCTTTAATACACCCAATTCTTTCCTACCAACTCTTGTTTCCAGATTGACCTTTGAACTGTGATTAGCACAGACCTGATTCTCGTAACACTTCCAACTTGTCCCAATGCTCCTCCCATCACATCACACTTGGGTCATCTTTGCCTCATCCCAGTTGGAGCCCCAGGTACTGCAGCAGTTTGTGCTGTGTTCCCAACCCAGAACCTTCTTCAAGGCTGGAGACTTCTTGGAACCTTCACGTCCTCTGGGAATCCAGTCTGTTGCTCCCTCAGCCCTCTGTGCTGAGGAAACTCTATGGGGCCACCTAGGCCCTTTCGTCTTTGTCACAGGCCTGATCACCAGGAACCCCATGGGACCTCTACAGTGGGCTCCTGGTCTGAGCACATCACCAGCCATTTCTTCTCTGCGATTCTTACCCTTTACCCAACCACCCCCAAATGTATCTGGGATTTCTGATTCTGTCCCCGAGCAGTCAAATGTTGGTGTGAGGATGAAGGGCACTCAGCACACATTCCCTTCCCCTCTCTCTCTCCTCCGTGTCGGGGAATGAAGAGCCCTGCCCTGGCAGACTGAGTGCCAAACTCCTTCCTGTTCTCCACGTGGCCTAGACTTTTTGAAAGTATAAGTAAGTCAGCAAGAGTTTATCTTTTTTTTTTTTTTTTTTTTTTTTTTTATGTGTTCAGATGTGCCACCTTTTTCCCTGAAGCATTGAATGCAGAATACTTGGAAGAGTGATTGGAGATAGGGTTGAGGTTTAACAGGAAAAGCGGTAAGAAAGAGGGATAGTATTTCAAAATATTCTTTCTAGGCAAGTGAAAAGATTCAAGTTATATCACAGTGGCACAAAAATAATTTTGAACTGAAGACATTTGGGAATCAAGAGATGCAGAGAGAGTCAGACCCAAAGTCTCCACTGCGTGCCCCCACCACCCATGCCAACCCACTTCTGACTAATAGCAGAAACTTCTGGGAGTGAGACTACCATAAAGCATTTCTTTTTTTCTTTCCTTTTTTTTTTTTTAAATATTCTTATAGTTTTCAATGGGCCTTTATTTTACTTATTTATATGTGGTGCTGCGAATCAAACCCAGTGCCTCACACATGCTAGGCAAGCGCTCTACCACTGAAGCTACAACCCCAGCCCACCATAAAGCATTTCTTTTGGGTTATTTCACTCCCAGGAAGGAGACCAAGAATGAAACTACCATAAACCCCCTCTTCATACCACTGGCACCTGCATAAACAAACATTACCATAAATAATCTTATCTCCTGTTTTGTTCCCTCTAAAAGTCTATTTGTTATTCCTAAAGAAACTCATTTATTCTTCCCTCAGAAGCCTTTCTCTTCCCACTCCCTTTCTTCTGTTAAATTGGGTATATAAACCCCTACCTTTAGTTATTGACCTGAGCCACTTTTCATTGAGTTACCACGTAAGTATGGGAATAAGCTTTGTCTTTGTTCTCACAAATCTTTCTTCTGTCAGTTTAATTCACGGCACCACTCCCACAAAATGCACTTAACAGGGTGGAAGAAAACTTTTCTGACATAAGCAATAATTTGAGTCTGTCTTCTTGATGTTTTAGGATAGTTCTGAAGAACTCCAGCTGCAACAGGGAGATTCTAGTCTTAAAGAAACCATCAAAGTCAGGCAGTTTCTAGAAACCTCCTAATGAGCTTATTTGCTTGAACCCAAAGGAGATCTGGAGTTTTGGTGAGTGCTGAGGCCAGCTCAACCCAGGTCTCAATTCCAATGCTAAAAAAGAAGGACATTAGTGAAAAGCATTTGCCTGTACACGCTGTATTTTCAGGGTCAATGACAACACAGTGTTAGTCTCTTTTTTCTTGTTTTTTGTCCCTGTTCTTACATATTTTTGTTTTCTACATAATTATACTGACACTGTACATACTATTTTGCATGTTTAATTTACACCATTTATTAGTTAAACACAAATTTATATTGTGAATATGAGTATTCATTTTAGGCCTGGAAGCCTGGGTGTGTGTGGTGCTGGGGACTGAATCCAGGGCCTTGCAAGTGCTTTACCAGTGAGCTGCACCTCTAGTCCATATCCTAAATTCTGGTACCTACAGAATATTACATCACATAGACATATCACATACCATGGGAATAACTGATGCTTGTAAGTTTTTGTACCAGGCCCCTCCATTTGGATAATAAGTTCTTTTCTTTCTTCCTAGTACTAAGGATTGAGCCTAGAGTGCTCTACCACTAAGCAAAATTCCCAACCCTTTTCATTTATTTTTTTTAAAGTTTGAGACAGGGTCTCACTAAGTTGCCAAGGCTGGCCTTGAACTTGAGATCCTCCTGTCTCAGCTTCCCCAATAGCTGGAATTATAGGCATGTGCTGCCGCGCCTAGTGACCACAAGAGTTTCTTTAAAGGTTTTAATACAATGCATTATTGTTGCAGTAAGTATCTATGGACATAAATCTTTGTGCTAGGATCCTGAATTATTTCCTCTGGGTAATTTCCTAGAAGTAGAATTGTTTGGTTAAACGGTTCATACAGCTGGAAGGGGTAGTGCCTGCCTGTAATCCCAGCTACTAGGGAGGCTGAGGTGGAAGGATCCCAAGCTTGAGACCAGGCTGTGCAATTTTTTTTCCCAGATGATTATTTAATTTGTAAATATCGTACAAATTTTAATAGCTTAAATTGTATATATGGCCAAATAAAAACTTGCATTAATGACTGGTGGGGTCTGTGTCAGTATTAGGGTTGGGCTCCTTTTCCTTACTGAGGCTATAGAATTGATAATGGTCTGTACTTTCCAGGAGTAGACACTTGATTATTAAATAACTACAAAGACATACCCATTTTACATATACACTGAGTCCCAGAGAGAATCAGTACCCTGCCTTAGGTCAGAGACCAATTACAGAAGCCAGATCCAAACCCTGTCTTAGCCAGTCTGAGGGCAGGGGATGACCCTCAGGCCTTTGGCCCCTGTGACTCCAGAGTGAGGAAAGAGTGAAGGTCTGTTGGCTCCTGAGGAGGACCCACAGGAGTGAAAGGCCTGCAACTTCCTGTGTGCAGGTCAACAGGCTGGGAGGATGGTCTTGGGCTGGGAGGATGGTCTTGGACTGGCCTTTGAGGAGCTCCCAGGCACCATCTTATGGACTGTCCCACAATGAGGGGAGGGACAGCAGATAATGTCCTCTCCTAGCTTGGCTGTTCAAGGTGGGTCTCTCATGCTTGACAGCTCTGCCCTAGTGGACACCTGTTTCCCTCTTGATTTAAGAAAGGCCTGGGTCAATAGTCTTAGCCCTCATAGTCTGCCCTGCCCAAGTCATTAGCCCTGTTTTCTGTTTCCTGTCCCAGGGGTTACAACATACTTCTCAATTCCCAAGATCGCCTGAACATAGTCTATGGGGGACTATGCCAACCATGCAGGTTGCTCGGTGGGCTTCAGAAGCCCTTCTCAAGGAGCCAGGCTTTGAGCTGCTCATCAAAGTAGTCCTTGACTCGCAGGGCACCTGTCACCTCATTAACCTGGGTGATAGGTGTCTTCCCCAGCAGTGGGCTCAGAAAATCCTCCACATCCTTCTGTAGGACCCAGATATCCCCCTCCACTTTCCGGATTATAGTCATCTGGCGATTGCCATGTGTGACGTCCTTGTAGACATGGATGTTGTGCATTCGAGAACACCGCACAAAGTAGGGCAGGTTGGGTGGGGGATCTCTGGGAGGCTGCCAACCACTAGGGGTGGGATAATGTTCATGCTTTGGGGGCTTTGGGATGCTGGTGGGAGGTAACAAGCGCTCCACAAAGCGATACTCATCCACAGATTCCACGAAGCTGGGGTAATCAGGAGGCCCCTGGGTCTGGCTCTGGTGCCAAAGCGCCAAGTCCTGCGGCACTCCAGGTCTGCAGTCCCGCAGCGACGCCCCGAACACGGCCGCCGCCATCTTGGCCTGCCCCTGCGCTAGCCTCTGCGCGCGCAGCCGGCCTGGTCCCGCCGCCCCGCCCGCGCGCACTGCCCAGGACCCAGGCTGTGCAATTTAGTGAGACCAAAGTGGGTGAACCAATTTATAAGTAATACTTGAGAATTCTAAGGGCAGCTGGTGCAGTGACACATGCCTGTAATCCCAATGACTCAGGAGGCTGAGACAGGAGGATAGCAAGTTCAAGGCCAGCCTCAGCAATTTAACAAGGTCCTAAGTAAATTAGTGATACTCTGTCTCAAAATTAAAAAAAAGAAAGAAAGAAAATAAAAAAAAAAAGAAAGGAAGAAAGAAAACTAAAAAGGAGGGTGCTGGGGATGTAGCTCAGTGGTGAAAGTGATGAAACACCCCTGGATTAAATCCCTAGTACCAAAAACAAATAAGTTCCCAGGGGTCCCCATCATTACCAACATTAATATTATTCTTACTTTTCATTTTAGCCATTCTGGTGAATGTGCAGAGGTATCTCATTGTGGTTATAATTTGGATATGCACATTTTAATTATGAAAGCAACATATATATATGTAGAAAATCTGAAAAGTACAAGAAAGAAGAGATCCAGAACTATTCATATCTGACCATCTTCTTTCTCTTTCCTGAGTTCATTGGATTTGGGCTTTGAACATAAAATTTTAGAGTTGTACTGATTTATACTTCTGTGCAAGAAAAGTATCCCTTTTTTTTCTGAACTGGGATTATCTTAAAACTTGCTGTGAATTTTGGTATCTCATTATGATTTTATTTAGCATTTTTTTTCCTAGTGAGGTTGGACTGCCTAAGTTTTTTATTGCTATTGCTATTAACTTTCTTTCTAAATTGTCTCTTTTTTTTTTTTGATGAGGCAGATTTGGATTATCACATCTAGTAAGAATAACATTATAATAGAAGTTTAAACAGTAAGGTCATGCATTAATGGATTTGTAAAAAATTGAGATAAGATTTTAGCAATCAGAATATAATGTAATTTTAAAAGGAACATATGCTTTAACCATTTCTAGTTTCTTTGCCACCAAAGCTCAAGAGTCAGCTTGAGCTTAATAATATTCCCAATAATATTATTGAAAAAATTGTAAAAATGCATATAATTATTTCCATAAAGACCCAAAGGGGATTCTTCATTGAAATTCTTCCTGAAAGCAATAAAAGATTGTCTCTTTAACATGACAAAAGGCAACTGTTGAAAACCAAAAGTCAAAATTACACTTAATGGAGAAGTGTGAAATGTTCCTCTATAAAACAGGAATAAGACAAGGACATATTATTTCCCTTATTTATCTTGGCTCTAAAAATTCTGACAAAGCCATCTGAGAAGAGAAAGGAAGATATACACAAAGAAAGGAAAGGAGTAAAACTATCATATTTTGCAAATGAAATGAAAATCCCTTCAAAATTACTAGAGATAATAACTGAATGCATCAGAAAAAACAAGATGCAACACTAACTAATTCAGGAGACTTTTCATTTTCATGATAATGCTTCTTTCATCTTTGTTGCTTCTCCCCACTTTTTTTTTTTTTTTTTTTTGCCTTTTCTTTAGTAAAGCTTTGTAATTTTATTGCTGTGGGTCCTGGACACTTCTAATTATTTTTTCCACAGGTATTTAAAGGCTTTTATTGTGATCATAAATGAAATATTTTTGTCAGTTTATTTACTTTTCTTTTTCTAAAATGTTTAAAATAAGGCATTGATTAGTGTTTTGATTTTGAAACCAGTGAATGGCTTAAGTAGCTTCTAGGTCCAGCAAGTCTGCTTTTCCACTGCTTCTCCCCAAATAATTAACCAACTAAGTTAGATGCTTTTCCTGGAAAGAAGAATAAAGGAAAACATCAAAGAACAACACCACTCAAACAACCTCCCTATTAGTATCTTTCTTTAGGTTTACAAGGACACCTAGTGACCTATGGCCAACATGAAAACCAACCGTCAAGAGAAATGATTACTGTAAGAGTTAAGGACCACTGCTTCCTGCACCCATCTCTTCCCATATAAGCTTGTGCACCTGTGACCCTGGCTAATGGACTTGCATCAAGGCCCTCTGTGTTCTACCTGCTGGCTTGCTGCCATTAAAACTCCTTCTATTCCCATATCACTGTTTTGTTGTTGTTGTTGTTGTTTGTTTGTTTGTTATCGGGATTGAACTCAGGGGTACTCAACCACTGAGCCTCATGCCCAGCCCTATTTTGTATTTTATTTAGAGACAGGGTCTCACTAAGTTGCTTAGTGCCTCACTTTTGCTGAGGCTGGCTTTGAATTCTCGATCCTCCTGCCTCAGCCTCCCAGAGGTGCTGGCGTGGCCACCAAGCCTGGCTCCCATCTTTCTGCTTCTTGAGTCTTGTCTTCATCTGGTGGCAGTGGAACTGGACCTCCCTGGTTCCAGCATAGCATTTGAATTTTTTCGGAATTGTCTTTCATTTCCATTTTTTTACTCATAAACATCAGTTATTTACAGTCACTGATGATAGAGGTACATCACATGTGTACACCATTAACATCTTGTTTAAGAAAGTTTGAAAACTGCTGGGTGTCGTGGTGCATACCTGTAATCCCAGCTGCTCAGGAGGCTGAGGCAGGAGGATTGTGAGGTCAAGGGCAACCTTAGCAACTCAGTGAGACCCTGTCTCTAAATACCATACAAAAAGAGGCTGAGAATGTGACTCAGTGGCCCTGGGTTCAATCCCTGGTACCAAATAAATACAGTTTGGACAGTTATTTTCCTGACTCTTAGGTTGTTATGTTGCTATTCTTTTTTCTCTTCTACCTTTTATGATATCTTCATTTTATTCATGAAGGTGCTGGGGATTGAAACCAGAGCCTCACACATGCAAGGCAAGGACTCTACCCCTGAGTTACACCTCCAGCCCCTCTTGTGATATCTTGAATGGTAACTGCCTGAAAGGTGTAGTAAGGGGTTTTAAATTTAGGCAGTAAAACAAATCACTGGTTCTTGGCATACAGCACAATTAATACTTAGCTACAGAATTTTCTGCTAACCATGACCTCCAATTTCAGATGTCCAGCCTCAGAATAGTATAGTTATTCTGGTTATATATTACTTTTTTGTTTGTTTGTTTGGTACTGGTGGTTAAACCCAGGGGTGGGTGCTTTACCACTGAGCTACAGCTCCAGTTTTGTTTTGTTTTGTTTTTTGTTTTTGTTTTTGAGACAGGTTCTCACCAAGTTGATTATAGTATAGGCTGGCCTTGAACTTGCCATCCTTCTGCCTCAGCCTCTCAAGTCACTGGGATCACAGGAACTACTGTGCTCCAAGTGCCTGACTGTTGGTTTTTTTTTTTTTTTTTTTTAATTTATTTATTTTGATTCATTGTACACAAATGGGGTACAACTTGTTTCTCTGGTTGTACATGAAGTAGAGTTGCACCATTTGTGTAATCATACAGGTACATAGGGTAATGATGTTTATATCATTCTGTTATTTTTCCTTCACTCCACCCCTCTGACTGTTATATATTACTTTGCAACAAAACATTCCAAAGGAGCTGGGGATAGCCCAGTTTCAATTACCAGCACCACAGAAACAAAACAAACCACCCTAAAACAGTCACTTAAACAAAGTTGCATTGTAGTTGCACAAGGTTCTTTGCTGTGGAAGGACCCACCTGAACAATCTCTCTGAGATATATGCAGTGGTAGCACATCTGTGGCCTGAACTAGATTGGACAGTGGTGGGAAGCATGTGGAACTGAGCCCTTAACCTGTGGGGTCAGAATTGAATTGAATTAGAGGAGGCCCAGCTGGTGTCTGCTGGAGAACTGCTTTAGTGTGTGGGAACACACCACCCCTACACACCACGCACGCACACACACACACACACACACACACACACAGACTTTGATGTCAGAAATGTCCAAAGTGCTGATTTTTCCTATCCCAAACTGCCGTCATCTTTGGAGACTGTCTACCACATTCACATAAGTTGCAAAAATACTTGAGACAGAACCAGGTCAGTGAGGGGTAGTTTTAAAATTTCCACTGTAGAATGTCGTCTAGTGCAGTGTTTCTCAAACTGCACTGTGAATACAGATTGCCTGTGGATCTTGTTCAATTGCAGTCTCTGAATCTGTGGTCTGGGAGGCGCCTGAGTGTCCTGCTGAGCTCCCAGGTGATGCACTACCTACTCTTCATCATTTTTTGTTTGTTTGTTTGTTTGTTTGTTTGTTTTCAGACTTTGCCTGGGAAAGTTTCTTCCCTGGCATTAACTTTTTCGCCCTAACAGTTATCTTGCAATGTAATGCTCATACCACACAATTCATCTATTTAAAGTGTACAATTCAATAGTTCTTTTCTTGAGGGGTGGGGGTACTATGGATTAAACCCAGGGGCACTTAACTACTGAGACACATTCCCAGCCCTTTTTATTTTTATTTTCTTGAAACAGTATCTTGCTGAATTGCTGAGGCTGAACTTGAACTTGCAATTCTCCTACCTCAGTCTCCTGAGTTGCTGGGATTACAGGCGTGCGCCAACGTATCCAGCTTCAATCATTCTTAATTTATTCAAGGAATTGCACAACCATCACCATAATCCATTTTAGAACACTTTCATATCTTCAAAAAGAAACCCCACACCCTTTATCCATTACCCCCACGCCCTCCTCAGTCCTAAAAAGCAACCGTAGAATCTACTTTGTCTCATGTTTTTCCCTATTCTGGATGCTTCATGTAAATGGAATCATACAATGTGTGTGTGTCTTCTTGTCTGGTTTCTTTCATTTAGCATAGTGTTTTCAAGGTCATGTTGTAGCATGTATCAGTACTTCATTATCTTTTATGGTGGAATGAAATTCCACTGTATCCTTATACCAAACTTTATCCATTCATCAATTGATGGACTTTGGGGTTGTTTCCACTTTTTGGCTTTTATGAATAAGACTATATATGTGTGTGTTTTGTGTGAACCATGTTTTCATTTCTCTTGTGTGTGTATAAACACCATGCATACAATTCCTGGGTCACATGGTAACTGCATTGTGCCTCTCGAGGAACTGCCATACTGTTTCCAAAGAACTTACATCATTCTGCATTTCCATCAGCAGCATATGAGTGTCCCAATTTCTCAACAACCTCACTCTAACATGTTCTTATCGATCTTTCATATTATAGCCATTCTAGTGGTTTTTTAAAAACATTTTTAGTTGTTGATAGACCTTTATTTTATTAATTTATTTATATGTGGTGCTGAGGATCAAACCCAGGGCCTCACATATGCTAGGCAAATGCTCTACCACTGAACCATAACTCCAGCCCCTCTGACCGCAGTTTTAATTTACATTTTCCTGGTTGCTAATAACGTTGAGCATCTTTTCATGTGCTTTTGGCCAATTTTTTACCTTCTTTAGAAGACTAGCAATTTAGATTCTTTGCTCATTTTATTATTATTTATTTTTGAGAGAGTGTCTCTCTATATTACCCAGGTTGGTCTCCAACTCCTGGGTTCAGATGATCCTCTCACCTCTGCCTCCAGAGTAGCTGAGACTACAGGCATGCAACAAAAATTAGGTTCATTTTAAAAGTGGGTTATTTAACTTTTTAAATTTTTTATTGGATCGATTGATTTATTAGGTAGTGGGGATTGAATACAGGGCCTCACACAGGCTAGGCAGGCTTGCTCTACCACTGAGCTACATTCCAGTCCTTTTTATTTTAGGACATGGCCTCCCTAAGTTGCTGAGGATCTTGCAATGCTGAGGCTGGCCTTGTACTTTCCTGCCTTGGCTTCACAAGTACCTGGGGTAACAGGGGTGTACCACCATGTCTGACTTCAAATTTATTTTTAAGTGATACATAAAAACATAAAAATTATATATATATATACATGTATATATATGGGATACCATGTGATGTTTCAATATCTATATCCACTATATACCTATATACACTGCATGATATTTAAATAAGGTTAAACATGTTTTCTCAAACACTTATTATATATGGTGAAAACATTAAAGTTCCTTTCATCTAGCTTTTTGAAATATACAGTACTCATTGTTATTATCTATAGTCACACTACTGTGCAATAGCACACCAGAGCAGCTTACTTCCACTAATTGTAATTTAGTGCCCATTAATTAACATTTCCCCATCCCTCCCTCCCTCATTTGTTGTTTTATTATTGAGTCATATAGAGACAATTTTAAAAAGAACAATCTGCTAACTTCCTAGAAGCTGATGTTTTACTCATTTCCAAACTTGTTTTTGAACTGCCTACATTTTTTTCTTCTTCTTAGAATTGCATTGGAACATTCATGTGAAGAAAACGCAAACAAATTTAACAGCAGAAATTTCCTTTACCCTCAGTCGGCTAGAACATAGAACAAGGAAGGGGGCAAAAAAAGGTCAATGTTCATAGGATCCATTGAACGTGCTTAAAAGGTGTCAGTTGGGTTCTTCACTATTTAAACAAAAACTGTGAAAGTCACAGCCCTGACCCAGAGAGCCCCAGGCAGAAACCAGGACTAGATGAATGGCTTGGAGAGTTGATCTTTGACTCAATTAGGCTGAATCAATCTTGTCATTGAGTTCCCAAGGAAATTCAATTACAGGTCAAGTGTAGGAAGCCCGGTAATTGTGGCTTAAGCAGCAGAAATGGCAGGTGGTCGATAGAAGCCTGGGGATGGGTTTGACTTCACAGTCCCCAACTCTGTAGTGAGAAGAAAAGGCAGGAGAGTGAAGGAAAACAAGAGGTTTGTGGAGTTGAGAACTGTCCATGAGAGGTTTGCCCCAATCCCAGGGAACTCTGGACAGACAGGGCGCTGAAAGTGCACTGAAATGGCATTGCTCCCAAGCCTGCCTACCCAGTTAACTGGCCCTGACTTGGGTAGTTTATAGGCCAGAGGGGCTTATGGGCGGGAACATGAGGCCTTCCCAGGAGCTCTCAGCACTGCCATCTTTAGCTGAGTTGAGCTGTTTGCGTTGCCAGAAACTGTATATCCAGGCCAGGGCCAAGGCCAGAGCATGGAGCAACAAGAAGTGGGCTCTGTGGAGAAAGCAAAAGTCATGCTGGATGGAGAGACCACTCTCAGGGAAAAGGACATCTCTAGCTATTTCCCTACTAAACTGAGTCATGGAAGTGATGCTCCCTCTACTGGTGACTTAAGTATTGCAAGGGCGTCTGTAACTCAAAATCAGAAGCTACAAATAAAAAGACTGATAAATTCCACTAAATTAACAGCGACAACAAACTTTTTTTGTTGCAAAAACATTCATAAATATAGTGTGTTATCATTTTGTAGTATGTTACCATTGGGGTAATGTGGGTAAAGGGGACATGAGATGTGCCATATTTCTAAACAAGTATTAATATGTGACTATATCTCAGAATAAGATGTCAAATTAAAAATTACAAATAAGGTCAAAAGACATACAACAATCTGAGGGTAAACATCTACAAGTCATATCAAATACCAAGGGCTTACTTTCTAAACTACAAAGAGCTTCCAGAAATTAAGAAAAAATATTAGCCCAATTTAAAAAAAAAAAAAGCAAAGGTCATGATGAGATTATACAATATATATTTTTTAAAATTCTAGTTGTAGATGAACACAATACCTTTATTTTATTTATTTATTTTTATGTGGTGCTGAGGACCGAACCCAGTACCTCATATGTGCTAGGCAAGCGCTCCACCACTGAACTAAAACCACAGCCCCAATATATATCTCAAGCACATTAAAAGAAGTGAAATGCAAACTAAAACGATAGTGAGACACAATTTTTTTTCTAACTAACAACTTTTAGGGAAACACTCTCTGCATGTTCTCTTTGATGCAGCCTAAAGGATGAATCTCTAAGTTTTGTGCAGGAGATACAGGTCCATGCAGAAAATGATGTAAATACAAGAATATTCATTCATTTACTCTCACAGCAAAAGGAAGGAAACAATCCAAGCGTCCAGTAATGAGGGAGTGGTAAATTATGGTCCAGTCATATATCGGACTAAATATATATGCCACTGCTACGTGGCACACCTGTGATCCCAACTGTGGAGGACTGAGGTAGGAGGATTGCAGCTTCGAGATCAATCTGGGTAATTTAGCAAAACCCTGTCAAAATTAAAAGAAAAGATTCCCAGACTTAGAGATGGTCAGTAAAGAAGGGCAGAATGAACCCCATCTGTGGTAGAGGCAGATGAACACAGAAACTCAGGGACCTGTGGCTGGAATAGTTGAGTTCGACAACATTAGTGAAGAAAGCAACCTTAAAAATGGCCTGTTTGTTTGTTTTTGTGTTTCTGAGGATCAAATCCAGGGCCTCACACCTGCTGGACAAATGCCGTAGTAAGCTACATCCCCAGCCCCATAGTTCTGTACTTTTATTTTTCAGACAAGTGAGGACACCTAAGACCAGAGCAGGGAATGAATTCACTTGTCTGATGATTCATAGTGAACAGTGCAAAATAATCTCTGGAACTCAGACAATTCGATTTCTAAGGAAAGCAGCTCTTCAGCAATAAGTCTTCATCACTGAACAGGTGGCATGCATCAGGTGAGGTTGGGTACTCTCCAGAAAGTTGATCATCACCCCATAACTGAGTGGGTTACAGGTTTTACCATGGAATTTAGCTTCAGCATCTTGGTCATTTAGGACTAGCAAGGCCAGAGAGTGACCTTCACTGAATGGCCATACATCAAGGTGACAGAACATGGGACATCAAGGTGACAGAACTGTTTTTTTTTTTTTTTTTTTTTTTTTTTTCAGTCTTGGCAAGGCTGGGGAGACCTATGGAGATGGAGGGGGTAGTTCCCCCACTAAGGGGCAAAGGGACAAGGGAAAGTTCTCAGGGAACTAGGAGAAAAAAAAACAGACTGGACAGATAACTGAGGATAACACATTGTAAATAATTTAAGCCACTTTCAATGGACATATTTCTAAAACTCTGTCCTAAAAAAAGCAGAGCCCACTGAACACAGATCAACTTTCCCAATGACTTGATACAATCATTATAAAAATAAGTCACCCTGAACCAGGAGCCGTGTTGCATGGCTATAATTCCAGCGACTTGGGAGGCTGAGGTAGGAGGATTGCAAGTTCTAGACCAACTTCAGCAGCTTAGTGAGACTCTGTATCAAATAAAACATAATAAGAATAAAAAATAAAAAGGACTGGGGATGTAGCTCAGTGGTAAAATGTCCCTAGGTTTAAACTCCTGTACTCCTTGCCAAAAAAAAATTACCCTGGATTATGACACAGGATGGTCACCAGGGGTACCTACAGTATGAAAGTGAGTCTTTCCTCCTCATGCTAATAGACTTTTCTTTTTAAGTTCTTGTGTTTGTTTTTTGTAGCCTGTCTGTCCTTTGTTTCTGTTGTCATCTCCCTAGACTGGCAGCACCTAAGTCTAACTGAAAAGATTTGGAAAATGATGAAGCGACTTCTCTATGAAAAATCTGTTCTTTCAGGGTCTTTCTGAGTCCCAGCCTCCACAAATTCTTTTCATTCCTTCTGGTCAGAATTTGTGGCTTCCCTGCTTGGCCGCCATCACAACTTGCTCAGGGCAAGTGGAGACCCCATTCGGCTGCTCTCCACAACTCGCTTCTCCTTTCTGGTTTTTGTTCCTTGCTCCCTAAACAGGCTTCCACTGCACCCATCTCTCCCAAATCTTCATGATGTGGCTGGCCTTTGTAATTCTGAATATGGTAACAAACTTCTCCACATAGATTTTAAAAATGACTTCTAGGGCTGGGGTTGTGGCTCAGTGGTAGAGCGCTTGCCCAGCACATGTGAACCACAGGGTTACATCCTCAGCACCACATAAAAATAAATAAAATAATAGCATTGTGTCCATTTACAACTAAAAAATTTTTTAAATTACTTCTTTATCTGGCCAGGTCATGCATTCACTTAGCCAATATCATCAAACATATTAAAAGGTTCATGGTGAAAGCAAGAGTGGTCCATCGTGTCTCTTCTTCCTGCCTAGGCCTGCTGCATAGAGGAAAGTCTTTGTTAGCGACTGCTTTTAGTATTTGTTTTCTTAATTTTAAGTAATATGCAGGTACTGCTCTTTTTTCATTTTTCAATTTTAGAAATTATCTGTTGACTTTCTAATATGCAAAGCACAAGTGATTTCTTTTCTAAGCACACACACACACACACACACACACACACACAGAGTGATTTTGAGAAGCCCCCAAATTTGCAGGCAGTGTCAGAGGTGAGGGCGGTTTTGTGTGGGGGCTATTTCCTCTAACTGTACAGTTGGCCTAAATGTTTGCAGTTGGCATCGAAAGTGGAATTGACTCTAACTCACTGTAACATGTGGTTTGGAAAAAGAGGAAAGATGAGAGGGTGAGGGTTGTTAAACTTTTTATTCTAGTTACCCATGTTATAGAACTGCATGTAACTCCACTGTGATCAGCAACTGAAGGAAAAAGTTATAAACAGAATTTAAATGATGAATCTAACCCCTGAGTATTTGGCATACTAAGTATATATGAAAAGGCAAAGTAATAAGAAACAAGCAAATATATAATCTCTTGGTTATTATTTTCTGTAAATAGTTAAAATGAAGAGAGAGTGTTGGGGCAGATCTTACTGGGCCAAGGTTGGATTCTGGCTAGTCTGAGATATAACTGCTAGTCTCAACAGAGTTGCTACAGATAGTAAAAAGTATGCTGAAACAACAGGTAAGAAAGAAAGACTGATTTATAAGAGTATGAGGAAAGAGAAAAGGGAGAGTGAAAGGACTCATTAAATGGTTCTTAAGAAGTGGTATGAATGAAGCAGACATTGCTGGGCATGGTGGTGCACACCTGCAATCCCAGAGACTAGGGAGGCTGAGGCAGGAGCATCTAAGTTCAAGGCCAGCCTCAGCTAATTAGCAATGTCCTAAGCAACTTATCAAGACTCTGTCTCAAAATAAAAACTAAAAGGACTGGGGATGTGGCTCAATGGATAAGCACCCCTGGGTTCAACCCCCAGTACAGAAAGAAAGAAAAAAGAAAAAGAAAAAGAAGAAGAAAGAAAAGAAAGAAAGGAAGAAAGAAAGAAAGGAAGGGAGGGAGGGGGCTAGGAGTATAGCTCTCTGGTGAAATGCTTGCCTTCATATGCAAGACCAATGGTTCAGTCCCTAGTACCACCGAAATAAATAAATAAAGCAAGCAAGCAGATCTTTTTTAAAAATATTTTTTAGTTGTAGATGGACACAATACCTTTATTTTATTTATTTAGTTTTATGTGGTGTTGAAGGTCAAAGCCAGTGCCTCACACGTGCTAGGCAAGTGCTCTAACACTGAGCCACAATCTCAGCCCGGGCAAGTAGATCTTGATGGGGTCACAACACAGGTCTTAATGAAGTATTCTTGGAAGTTGGGTGGACCAATGGGAGTCCCTGCTGGTCTCCTAACTTTGAGAGGCCCTAAACAAATCTGCCTAATTTATCCTGCTCTTAAGCAATTTGAAAAGTCAGAATATAAAGATTGTAACTTGACCTCGAATTGTCTGAGACTTGATCCCACATTCTAAATAAGATAAGGACTTTAGAAGAGCCTCAGTCCCTTAGCCTGACCCTGGTTGGGGACCCAAGACCATACATACACCAATAGGTAAAATGGTTAGGGAATGGAGAAGAGACATTTCTGGGACTCCTGAACATGGAAATCCACATACTATGGTTCCAAAACCTGTTGGTGAGTCCTAATGGTGCTGTAGTTAGATTTGGAGAATATGGAAATACAACAGTTAATGGGATTAAGGTGAAAGTTTGAATGAAAATTGAAATGCTTGAACAAACTTTATGTGAAGTGATTTTGTCTCCTTTTCTTGATGGTATTATGGAGAT
This sequence comes from Sciurus carolinensis, assembly GCF_902686445.1. Taxonomy (NCBI): domain Eukaryota; kingdom Metazoa; phylum Chordata; class Mammalia; order Rodentia; family Sciuridae; genus Sciurus; species Sciurus carolinensis. Next base: position 51,777,090 of record NC_062215.1, on the reverse strand, counting down.
GGTGGTGCCTGCCTGGGATATACTTCCCCTACCTAGCATTGTACATCAGAAGGTCCTTCTGTCAATATTGTCTAATCATACTAAATGGCATGACCAATAAAATTTCCTAAGCCCACATAGATTGTTAATCTGAAACAGTATAGAATGCTTGGTGAACAAAGAGATTACTACTTTAACAACCCATTGGAAGCTGGAGTACTGGTGTGGACTATAGACCTGTGAAGGGCAGATTTGGGCTATGGCAAAAGTACTAACCGGCAATGACCACTGGGATTTTGAACCAGAAACTTTCCATTTGAGAGACAATTGCTAGCTTGATTTTTGGCATTAATTGAAACTGCCTCTATGATTGAAGGACATGATCTTGAAACTTTAAATACCCATGTCTTGTGTGCCGTTAGGGAAATGTTGTAATAGGAAAGAAAGTGCTCAGAATAGTTACACCACAAAATGCAAATGGTTTATACAGGAACACACCATCAGCGGAGTGCAAGCAGTTACCTAAGAGCAGTTATACTCTTTCCCCCAAGGGTCAACTTTAGAACCATCTGATTCTGTTGGATCTAATGGCCACTTGATCCATTTAAGCAATGCCTTGTGAACAGCTCTTTATTGACCAACAAAAATCTTCTTGATTTATGGATGGGAGTTCCAAGGTGAACAGATAGTACTTTGTTTGGAAGATCATCACTTTGATTAAAGAATGCAAAAACAAATCAGCTCAGTGAACCAAATTGCATGCCATCTGGCCCTATGCTTGGGTTTGAACTTTTACCAATTCGTGGGTAATACTTAATGGTCTAGCCATAGGGTCAGGCAGAAGGACAATGGAAAGTGGACTGTGAAAGGGGATCCTCATGAGAAGCGAGGCACAATGGAAATTCCTATGGAAATATAAGGACAATATTAAAGTAGGACATGTCAATGTTCATCAGAAGAACCTCCTTCCAGGACTGGAGGGTAATTGGAATATGCAGTAGATTTCTAGTGTGCTTGCTTAAGATGGTCACCTGGGTCCACAAAATGAATGGCCATGGGAGAACTATAGCAAAGCAGAGATGGCCTATATCTAGACAGACTCATGTACTCTCTCAGGCATAAAATGTCAACAAGAATGGTCTGTCTATGATAAGAGAGACAGAGACAGCCGAGAACTATTGGGGAAGTCTGCATATAGCTGGCAAATTGGATGATGCCAGTAGCCCTGGGAGCTTATAAATGGGTCCCAAACATAATAGACACTCACTCTGGACTAGGCTTTGTATGCCTGGTGGCAAATGCAAATGCTTAAAATACCACAAAAAGACCAAAATAGAAAATACCACACTAATTTAGACTGTCAAGTCACATTTCTTCAGACCAAGGGACACACTTTCATTCTCAGAGTAATGGTTTGATAGTGTTTTTTTTTTTTTTCTTTTTTTTTTTTTTTTTTTGTGTGTGTGTGTGTGTGTGTGTGTATCCTAGGAATTGAACCCAGGGGCACTTAACCACTGAACCATATCCCCAGCCCTTTTTATATTTTATTTTGAGACAGGACTCACTAAATTGCTTAGGGCCCTGCTAAGTTGCTGAGGCTGGCTTTGAACCTATGATCTTCCTGCCTCACCCTCCCAAGCAGCTGGGATTGCAGGTGTGCACCACTGTGCCCAACTTGACAGGAATTAGAATGAACAATTGAAACATTTGTTGTCGAAAGTGAGGGGAGATAAAAGCGTGGAAGTCTGATACTCCTTTGTGAGTGTGTGCTCACCCTCAAAATGAGGCCAAGGAATGGATTCTTCTGCTTCTTTGGGGGGCTTGGGGGAAGGGTGGGGTGGGGTGTTGACACAATTACCCAATTCTTTCCCACCTCACCTTACTTTCTTTTTCCTACCTGATGAAGTGGTCTTCAGACTAGGACTGCAGCTGTGGGTGCCAGAAACAGGAATGATTCCAAAGTGAGAATCTGCAACTGTCCTTTAAACCATAAAGGTTTAAAACCCAGAATTCCAAAGGGCTCAATGAGGGGGAGTATGTCTTTTGGGGGGTGGGTACTGGGAATTGAACCCAAGAATGCTTTACCACGGAGCCACATCCCAAACTTTTTTTTTTTTTTTTTTAATACAGGGTCTCACTAAATTGCTTAGGGCCTTGCTAAAGTAGTTGAGGCTGACTTTGAACTTGGATCCTTCTGCTTCAGCCTCCTGCATTGCTGGAATTACAGGTGCTCCCCACTGCACTCGGTGGTGGATTGTGTCTTTATCCATCTGGCAAAATTAGGGATAATAATGACTATAACTGTTGTCTACTGTTTAAGGTGGCCATCTATTTCTGTCCTTGCCTTAATTATGCTGAATGAATGGGAGTGAACTGAGAGGGTCACATGCTAGAATAATATAGCCAATGGCATTCTGGATCAACACAACTGAGAAACTTACTGTTTCTTTCAAAAGTGGAAAAGTTTGGATATAAATGGAGAGACGAAATGAGAGCTGGTTGCAAAAAAAATGAAGAAATGGGCATGGAATGAGGGACATCAAATACTACATCAATGCCTCACAAAGGGCTCAGAGTAAGTGACGCCTTCATCTCTTTAGCTCAATTATATAGGAGACCTGAAAGGGTGAAGCCAAATGTTGCCAAGATCAGTGCTGCTTTTTAGAACCTGTTGAAGCCAAATGGAAGTCTGGAAACCTGAATGGTGCTCCTATGGTAGACCATCTGATCATATGGTGTGGACTTGACTCTGTGACTGAGTACGGTTTGAGTAACATGCCAGTATCTCTTGAGTATCATTTTGAAGTCATGCCATACAATCATAGCTTCCCTGTTGCTAAAAATTTTTTCAGCTATTTTTCAGGACTCAGTTTCAGAGACCTAGGACCTGACCATAAATGACTTTGAGAGCCTGGTAGAACCAAAAATAGCCAAGGGGTGGAATCTGAGAAAGGAGAACAGGGCTGCATAGATCTAGATTAGAAGCAAGAGGTCCTGTCAACGATTTCAGAATTATCCACAAATTCTCCCTATTTCAGCATACTGGGTGCAGACATTCCACCAAGGCTCCAGATTACAACCAATCAAGCTCTCTATTTGCCCTTACCCCAGGCTGCTTAAATTCCCTTTACTACTGGCCCAACAACTGATCAGGGGGCAGATTTGAGCTTGCCTCCTGTTTTCTTGTTAGTCGACTTACAACAAAACTTTCTGCAAGAAGCAATGCCATGATATGATCTTCTTTGCACCTTGAACAGCAAGCCCTTGCTCAGCAACAATTTTTCAAGTTATATCTACTGTCACTTTTTTTTTGAAACTCTTTGATCTAGTAATTTTATTTATAGAAATGCCTAAGAAACAGTAAATTTTTATTTATAAATATTAATTAAAATGTAATTTATATTAGAAAGGATACTGGGAATAAACTAATGATGGGGAATAATTAAACTCATTATAGTTTTTGAAGGGGCAGCACTCGGGATTGAACCCAAAGGTACTTTACCACTGAGCTATACTCCCATCCCTTTTTCCCCCATAGCTTTATTGAGGTAAAATTGAAGTACATTAGGACCAGACTTCCTCAACAGGACTCCCATAGCACAAGAAATAAAAGCAAGAATTAATAACTGGGATAGATTCAAACTAAAAAGCTTTCTCTCAGCACAGGAAACTATCAGCAATGCAAAGAAAGAGCCTACAGAGTGGGAGAAAATCTTTGCCAATCATACTTCAGATAGAGCGCTAATCTCCAGAATCTATAAAGAACTCAAAAAACTCTACACCAAGAATGTAAATAATCCAATCGACAAATGGGCTAAGGAAATGAATAGACACTTCACAGAAGAAGATATACAAGCAATCAACAAACATATGGAAAAATGTTCAACATCTCTAGTAATAAGAGAAATGCAAATCAAAACCACCCTAAGATTCCATCTCACCCCAATTAGAATGGCAATTATCAAGAATACAAGCAACAACAGGTGTTGGCGAGGATGTGGGGAGAAAGGTACACTCTTACATTGCTGGTGGGGCTGCAAATTAGTGCAGCCACTCTGGAAAGCAGTGTGGAGATTCCTTAGAAAACTTGGAATGGAAACACCATTTGACCCAGCTATCCCACTCCTTGGCCTATACCCAAAGGACTTAAAATCAGCATATTACAGAGATACAGCCACATCAATGTTCATAGCTGCTCAGTTCACAATAGCCAGATTGTGGAACCAACCTAGATGTCCTTCAATTGATGAATGGATAAAGAAAATGTGGTATATATATACAATGGAATATTACTCAGCCATAAAGAATGATAAAATTATGGCATTTGAAGGCAAATGGATGAAACTGGAGAATATCATGCTAAGTGAGATAAGCCAATCTCAAAAAACCAAAGGAAGAATGATATCGCTAATAAGTGGATGATGACACATAATGGGGGGTGGGAAGGGTTAGTGTTGGGGTTGGAGTTGGGTTTAGGGAGGGGGGCAGGAATGGAGGAAGGAAGGACTGTATAGATGGAGGGGAAGGGTGGGAGGGGAGGGGGGGAAGGGAAAAAATGGCAGAATGAATCAAACAACATTACTCTATGTAGATTTATGATTACACAAATGGTATGCCTTTACGCCATGTACAGACAGAGAAACAACATGTATCCCATTTGTTTACAATTTTATAATAAAAAAAAGAATAAAAAAAAATTGAAGTACAATAAAATGCACATATTTGAAGTATGCAATTGGATCAGTTTTGACATGTATGTAACCAATATAATTAATATAAAATGCATTCTCATTACTTTTTTTAAAATTTTGAAATCATGCAGACTATGTTTCCTGCATGATTTATTTTTTATTTATATATATTTTTGGATACTGGAGGTTGAACTCGGGGCACTCAACCACTGAGCCACATCTCCATTCCTATTTTGTATTTTATTTGGAGACAGGATCTCACTGAGTTGCTTTGCATCTTGCTTGTTGCTGAGGCTGGCTTTGAATTAGCAAACCTCTTGCCTCAGCCTCCTGAGCCACTGGAATTATAGGCATCCTCATGATTTATTACATTAGAAAGCAATCACCTTAAGATATATAGAACCTTACCCCCACATGTCAACTATTTCAAAATTAAATGGCACATTTATAAATATCTCAGAGGTCAAGGAAGGAAGTACAAGAAAAGTAAATAAAAAGTGCTTGGATCTAAGCGATAATAAAAGCTTAAAATATCAGAATCTCTGGGATGAAACAGCACTCAAATGAACATTTATAACTTAAAGTACTTGTATCAGAAATAAGCTGGATTAACAATCAAATTATTTAGTAGAAAGGAAAAAATAAAAGTAGGAGCAGAAATATATGAAATAGAGAAGAAATAATATAGCTAAAATTTGATAAAAATCAAACAAGTCTAATCAAGAATAAAGAACACAAAAATTAGTATCAATGCAAAGGGAGCTATCAAAATAAACCTACAGCTGCTAAAAATGTATTAAGGTAATATTACAATTGTAATAGCTTCTACTGCCACTTTGATTTTGTGCTAACATTAACCTTGTTACTAAGACTCAAACATCTTATGTAAATGGATCTTATGATGATACTAATACTGATAATCAAATGTATTGGAAAAATGATTGGCCTGGAGGAACAATTGGATTTGGCTAACCATTAGCTAATTTCTATGATATTACTCTTTAAGAAGCCCAGACCATGTGGAGACACTACACAGAAAAGTAGAGAGGTCTTTAATTGACTGTCCCAGCTGAGCTGTCAGGAGGCAGCAGCACTGGTTGCCAGCCACGTCTGTGAGCCATCCCAGAAGCCCCAGTCAGCATCATGTGGAGCAGAACTGCCCAGGTGACCACAGCACATTTACAGATCATGAAATGAGAAATAGTTGTTGCTTTGTGCCACTCAATGTTGTGGTACTTTCTTTCCTAGCAATAAATAGACAAAACACCTGATATGTTCAAATCCCAAGGGCTTCCAGGATTCTGTTGAGTCTTGGTGCCCATACCTGCCTGCAGCACTTGGGATCATCTCTCTGCCTTGCTGAGTCAGTCACTGCCCATCCACCCTCTTCCCACTTTCCAGAATGCTCACTCCTTTTGTCTGCTCTTATTTCCTTCTCCATTCTTCTTATCCTTGTGGATTTATGCCTTATTTTTATCCCTTTGTTGTGATTTTAGTGGGGTTTTGGGAGATGGGCAATAAATAGATCTGCTTAATCTGTTCTATTAAAAGTTTCTCCTGCGTTCTTATTTATGAAACATTCCCTCTCCTTCCTTCTTCATTGCTGATCTGACTCTCTTCAGAGGTAACTCTCAGGCTCCACAAACCCAAGACTTGGGAGATCTGAGGTCAGCATCCTCTTCATCCTCCAATAATTCTTTGAGGGGCATGCCATTCATCTCTTCTACCTGTGCCCCATCCTTGGGGACCACCACCATCCATTGACCACTGACTGAAGAGCACACCCTCCTCCCTCCTCTTGTTTTTATTTATTTTATTTTATTTTTTGTGCTAAGGATGGAATCTAGGGCCTTGCCCATGCTTAGTAAGTGTTCTACAGTTGAGCTAAACCGTCAGGCCTTTTTTTTTTTTTTTTTTTTTAAAGGAGTTATTCTCCCTTCTTAACCCCCCAAGTAGCTGGGACTACTGATGTGTGCAACCACGCCCAGCTGGGCACATCCTCTTCATCAGCTCTTGAGTTTCTCATTCTTGTGACTTCAATATTCCCATGATCAACCAACCACTTTGGGGTGCCATCTCTTCTACCTCCATCGGTTACTCCCTCTAAGGACCAGCTCCAGCCTGGCGCTGCCCCACCTCTGAAGTTATAAGTTCAGACTGCCTGCTCATCATAAGGGCCTGGTGAGAGGTCTCTCCTCTCTGAAACTAACCCTGAAATCCGTTTGTCCCCCTTTCTCTCCCCCCGCCCCCACAATCGCTATCTACCTTGTGCCTCTTCCCTTTTGTCACCTATTTCCAGAGGACTACCTTGCACTATTTTCCCCAGCTTCTAGTAGAAGAGCCTGGTTTTGTCTGTAGGTTTTCTCTCAACCCTTGTCATCTGGGTTAAACTGGATCCACCTTCAGCCCCTGAGATCCAGACATTGCCAATCTGTCCCTTGCCTGTTGACAGAAGAGCTCTGGGGCAGTCACTTAACCAAAGTCAGGCCAAATAGAATCAAGATACTTAATTCTTATATTTTTGTTGAAGTCATTAGGTAACTGGAGCCCCTGTTCTGAAAGGCCAGGAGACCAGAGTTGCTGCTGCCACTTTGTTACTGAGAGGAGGGCCTTTTGGACAATAAATCCCATCACAGAGGGCAAAACCTAACAGACCTAGGGTTGTCTACACTTGAATCTGGTAACTTAAGTTTTCAGTTACCAGAATCCATTCAAGCTTTCTGCCTTAGCCTAGTTGGGTTTGTGGCTCTCAGTGAATTTATCAGATCATACTTTGAAGTGTGTGTGGGGGAGGGGGCAGAAAAAAAGGCAAGAAACAGCTGGGCCTGGTGACTCACACCTATTAATCTCAGCAATTTAGGCGGTTGAGGCAGGAGGACAAATTCAAGGTCAGCGTGAACAATTTAACATGACCCTGTCTCAAAATAAAAAAAAGAAAAAGGGCTGGGTCTACAGCTCAGCGATTGTTTCCTAGGCGCGCGCGCGCGCGCGCGCGCGCACACACACACACACACACACACACACACACACACACATACATTGACACAAAGAAATGGGGGCGAGAGCAGGAAAAAACTTCAGTCTACAGCTCCCCCTGGTGGAAAACGTTTTTTTTTTTTAAGAATCTAGATAACTGGCCTTAATTTCAATCCAGCGTGTGATCCCTGTAGTTTATATGCAGTGTATCTAGATCAAATTAGAACATCTTGCGGTTTAAAAACCGTAATTGTTGTTATTTATAATCCTGGACACAGCCCATTCTTATGATACTTTGTGGTTCAGAAGTATACTCCAAATAAAAGATATACCAGAAACATACAGTGGTTTTAGGATGTGCTAGAACATTAGGAAATAATTTTCATAACTGGACATTTATTGTTTTTCGTTGACAGCAAAGTCAAGCAGTTGTAGGCTGAGCGCTCACCCGAGGGACTCCCGGCAAGAAGGTGAAAAGGTCTCCCCAGCAGAGAAGCGGGTCTGGGAGTGGAGTCGAAGTACCCCAGGTAACAGGGTTTCCGAGCTGCGCTGGTGCTTAGTGACTGAGTCATCGCGCTGACCTTCCCTTACTGAGTCAAGGGAGGAAACTCGCGGAGGCTGGTGCAGAAGACAGAGAGGGGAGGACACAGCGCCCTAGCAAATTCCAGCCGCCCATCCCAACCCCTACTTCCACATCTACCCGAGCCCGTGGCACCAGACCAGTCTGAGGCCCACCCGCTGTGATCAAAGGAGAGGATTCTGGACGAGAGTGACCCTGCACCTCTCTATCCTCCACAAAGCAGTAGGCAGATTAACCCCAGATGCCCTGAAGTCTAAACGCAACTGGTACCCCGGAGTATTCTCGCCTGGTCCTCGGGGCGCCCCCTGGCGTCTGGTCTGTTTCCTGCAGGAAAACTGAGTACCTGGAGTTCATCTGTGCTCTTGCAGAATCCGGAAGGCTGACAGCCCAGATACCAAGCCCTTCGCTATTCTAAGATGGTACGCCACGGGAGGAGAGGGCCGAATGGAGAAAGTAAAAGATAATCTGTGCAAAGTTACCCAACACCATTAGCCTCCACTTCCACCACGAGTTATGAACAGCCAGTGGAGAACCATGCCAGAAGTAAGGATCATCAGCATTCTGGAAAAGGTGAACAAGGAAGGGCAATCGCTCAAGAACGGCCTCCAGGGAAATTTATGCAAGATATGCAAATTAATATCCTCAATAATATTAAAGGAGCATCTTGCATTCATAAAAAACACAACTTGGGGCACAAAATGTGGTACATCCATATAATGGAGTACTATTTAGCATAAAAACGAATAAGATTCTAACTGATGAACCCTGATAACATTATGCTAAGTGAAATAAGTCAGACACAGAACAAATATTGCATGATTCCACTTATGAGGAACCTAGAATTGGCAAGCTTATAGTGAAGAAAGTGGCATAGAAGTTATCAGGCTGGAAAGTTGGGAGATGCTGAAATTACTGTTTAATGATACAGAACTTTTCTTGGGGATAATGAAAAAGTTTTGGATATAGATAGTAGGGATGGTTACACAAAATTGTGATGTAATATCATTGTATTATACACTTAAAAATGGTTAATATGGGACTGGGCCTGTAATTGAGTGGTAGAACACTTGCCTAGCACATGTTAGGCACTGGATTTGATCCTCAGCACCACATAAAAATAAATAAATAAAACAAAGATATTGTGTACAACTACAAAACGATTTTAATGGTTAAAATGGTAAATTTTATGTGTATTTAACCACTACTGCCCTCCTCCCCTGAAAAAGGAAAAAAGAAAAAGAAAGAATTCTTGGAAATTTAGAAGGACAAAAAATTAGAAAACTAAATAGAAAAACTAAATAGAAGCAGAGAATAATGGAATGAACATTACTCTGAATACATCATGATTTAGAAAGCCAGCCTGGGGGCTGGCACATGTAATCTCAGTGACTCAGGTGGATCCCAAGTTTGAGGCCAGCCTGGGCAACTTAAGGAGACTCTCAGAAACTTAGCAAGACCTTGCCCCAGAATAAATAATAAAAGGAACTGGGGATTTGGTTTGGTGCTAAAGGGCCCCTGGGTTCAATCCCCAGTACCAAAAAACAAACAAACCAGTCAAATTTTTCTTAGAAAAATTTTGAGGACCGTATTTTGATTTATAATTATTTCCATTTTTAGTTAAGTCTTATTTCCAAACAGTCTGGGATACCAGTATAATAAATCAGGCATCAGCTCAAAAGCACAGTGTTTACTGCAGAATGTAAAGAAAACATCCTTTCCACCTCTCCTCAAGGCTGTGATGGAGTCTCTAACAGAAGGGCAAGATGGTGCAAATGCCAGCTGAGAGGAAGAGCTGAACTCTGCCTTTTCAGGGAGCAAAGCCCAACTCCTCAGGTCCTGGATGGTATAGAAAGGGAGTGTTATGGTTTAGATTTTAAATGTCCCCCAAAGGCCATAGGTTGACAGCTTAGTCAGCAGCCTATTGTGACTTTGGGAGATGGTGAACCTTTAGAAGGTGGTGCCTAGTGGGAGAAAGTTAGGTCATTGGGGACAGGCCCTTACCCAGCCCCTTCTTGTCTCACTCTGTTTACTTTCTGGCTGCCATGAGGGGAGCAGTCTTCTGTCACACACTCCTGGGTCATGATGTATTGCCTTACCACAGGCCCAAAAGAAACTGGGTTACTGAAACCTCAACCATGGACCAAAGTAAATCTTTCCTCCTTTAAGTTGATTTTCTCATTTTGTCGTAGGGAAAGAAAGCTGATAAACATAGGCAGAAAGAAAGAAGTAGGTCAGAGAGATCTTGGTTTGGAATTGAAGACTCCTGATAGGTGAAACTGTCAAGTTTGATATGTGGGAGCTCGTGGATATAGGATATAGGCTAAGGGATGAGTCAAACCAGGAGAAGATCCTTAAGTAGCTGTATCCAGCAGGGATTTGGGCAGATTCATACAAGAGGAAGAGAGTGGGGAAGAGAGGAGAGCCAGAAATAGCCCTGTGGCTCTGCACATTGCAGTGTGATGCAGGGGTCCAGGACCACCAGCTGGACACAGCAAGAAAAGGCCAATCTGCTGAGAGACCCCTGGCTAGTTTCAGCCTAAGGTTGACAAGTGGGTCACTGGTGGCCAGCAGCAGTGGATGCTGTGGCATGCCCAAGACCAGGTGGGACCTATTACTCCCGGCAGATACTAGCCTAGAGAGCACAATCTGCACCTTGGGTCAAGGACCAGCTGAGGTCAGCACAGGGACAGCCAGCCGTCTCCCACTGTACCCAGATGCCACTGTGGGAAAGGGAATGAGAAGAGTAAGGACAGTCCTGTTGAGAAGATGAACTTGCAAATGATGGTATATATACTTCAAAGAGAATATCTAATCTGGAGAAACAGGGATTCCATTAACTATCAAGTTAATGTTTTCACACTGCCATGTATGAGAAAGCAAGGAAGAAAAGATAAGTTATAGATATAAAGAATCTCCATTGTCTGTTCATTTGAGTGTGCCAGTTGTCTTTTTTGTTGTTGCTAAGTGTTTGAAAACCTTAATGCACCTTCCCAGTGACTCAGGAGGCTGAGGCAGGAGGATTGCAAGTTCAAATCTAGCCTTAACAACTGTAGGGAGGCCCTAAGCAACTTGGCAAGATCCTGTATCAAAATAAAAAATAAAAAGGAACTGTGGATGTAGGTTGGTGGTAAAGACCCTGGGCTCAATCCCCAGTACCTCAAAACAAACAAAACAAAACGAAAAGCTGGGTCATAACTCAGTGGTAGAGTGCTTGCCTAGTATGTGTGAGGCACTGGGTTCGATTCTCAGTACCACATATAAATAAAATAAAATGAAAATCCATCAACAACTAAAAATAAGAAAAAAAAAAAAAAGACAGAAAATTCACAAAGTGCCCTCCCACCCCCCTCTCTTTCTCTCTCTCTCCCTCCCTCTTCTATCTAGTTTGAACTCCCTTGCAGTACAGCAGCTTCAGGGCAGTCAGACTGCTTTGCATGGTGGCATTTATGAATTAGCCTAAAAAGTCACATGACATCACATTTGCCATTACCACCAGGCCCACCTTGATTCAAAGGAATGGGACATAGATATTGCTTTCCAAGGCAGAGTGCCAAAGTCACATTATGGAACATATGTGTAACATGAGTGACAGGGTTGTGGTCAGCTTTAGAAAATACAATCTACCACAGCCTGCCCTCTGGTCACAACAATTCACATTCCTCCCACAAGAAAATACAAGTCTCAGCCCATTATCAACTCAAAGTCTAGGATTTCAGCAACCAAATCAGGTCCAGGTGCAGATGAGGCTTAACAGATATGGTTCACTGATTTTCTATAGCTCTCAAGGACCTATCCTGAATTAAATATGAGATCACCCCAGCCCTGTGAGCTGGACAAGAGCTCCCCCTGCAATTTAGCATTGTAACATTCTGTCAGTACTTTCTGAACACCTTCTGCATACCTGTTTATGGAAAACCTGAACCAATAAGAAAGACCCAGAGTCTACCAACACAAGCTTTTGGTTTCTCTCCATGGCTGCCACTATGAACTGGTTTCTTTACTTGTATGCCATCTCTAATTGTGGAATTTCCTTCGGGTTCATTAACTTTAGAGCATCTAACTCTCATATCTCATAGTGATAGTTCATGTTGAATTCAGGGTTTTGGACACTAGCTGATGAATATTTGGAAGGTTCACATACTGGTCCTATCAATCAACCTCATTTTCCATTTTGAAAAGTGTATAGCAGTGCTTGTTTTGCTGTTATTCAAAAACAGTTATCTTATGGGAAATGGGAATACTGAGAACAAAATTCTCCTAAACTTTATATAATTGGGACAAAGATAAGAATATTTCCCAGTAGCAGGATGTTTGCTAGATTAAGTTGGGAGATCCAGTAGACTGTGTTCAGTTGTTTAGGAAAGGTACAAAATACACAAAATTCTGGAAATGCAGCATTGGATGTGCTGTATTATTGGGGACTTGATATCAAATTATTTGATGATGACATTTTTAAGGATGAGAACCTTCCTGATGACCTGTAAGTCCAACTTTCTCACTTTAGACTTGAGTTTATATTTTCAGGTGTGCCATGCAGCATAAACTTAAGAAAGACCTGCATTTACTTTCCTATGACCACTGTAATAAAGTCCTATAAACTTAGTGGCTTAAATACAATTTATTCTCTTACAGTTCTGGAAGCCAGAAGTCCAAAGGTGCTCTTTCTGGGAGCTCTCTGGGTAATGCATTGACTGGCCCTTTCCAGCTCTTAGAGCTGTGTTCCTTGCATTCCTTAGTCCGCAGTTCTTTCTCCAGCAGCCAAGAGTTTCGCTCCCATGTAACCTGGCCTTCTTCTCCTGTGTCAGATCTCCCTTTGCCTCCATCTTATAAGGACACTTGTGATTACGTTTAGGACCCACTCAGGTAATCTGGGATAATCTCTCCATCTCAAGATCCTTCAACTTTCCCATCACATAGGTATATTCCATGCTTTATATTCATTCAAGTGGAGAAATGCTAGTTAAGGAGATGAAGTAAATCTATAGCGAAGAACATAGGCAATGTCCAAAACATACTGTAAAGTGAAAAATACAAATTGACAGTCAATAGCCAGAGAGAAGATATAACAGAAAAAAAGAACCTATGACAGCATTACAAAAGATAAAATAACTTAAAATAACAAGAAACTTAAACCAACATATTTATTTATTTTTAAACATTCTTTTAGTTGGAGATGGACACAATATCTTTATTTCATTTGCTTATTTTTATGTGGTGCTGAGGATCAAACCCAGTGCCTCACATATGCTAGGCAAGTGTTCTACCACTGAGTTACAGCTCCACCCAACTTAAACCAATTTAAAGAAACATTTGAAATACTGCAGAAGGATACAAAAATGGGTTTGAATAAATGAAAAACATAAGCCATATACCTGCATGGAAAGAGTAATCATCATAAAATATTTTCCATTAATTTGTAAATTTAACATAATAACAAAGTACCAGTGATACTTAAAAAAAAAAAACTAGACAAATTGATTATGAAGATGATGCAAAAAAAATGAACACACAAGGGGGCTGGCGATGTAGCTCAGTGGTAGAGCACTTCCTAGCATGTCCCAGTACCACCGAAACAAGAAAAAAGGTAACACATAAGAATAGAAATTCTAGGAAGATCTGGGAAGGAGGAGCAAGGATACAATGAGTGGGGTGAGGGCTAATTCTCTAAATTAAAAATATTCTAATACTTTAGTAATCACAATAGTTAATTCAATGAACAATTGTAGGAATAACTGGAAGTTAGTCAGAAGTAAACAAAGTTAGATTCATACCTGAGGCCTCACTTCAAAATAAATCCCAAAGGGCTCATGATTGAAGTATAGGTGAAAGAAACTACAAATCCTTGAAGGAAACGTTCTGGAGAATTGGTTTATAACCTCAGATTTTCTTAATGACTTAAAAGTCAAAAAGGCAATTAAGAATTTGAAAAGAGGGGCTGGGGATATAGATCAGTGGGTAGAATGCTTGCCTTGCAAGCATAAGGCCCTGGGTTCTATCCCGAGCACTGCAGGGAAAAAAAAAGGAATTTGAAAAGACTACATTTAAAAACATGCTTGGACAAACATATCTACATTTTAAACAGGCAATAAACACAAACTAGAAAAAAGATTGTAGATTATACCACAAGTGTGTATTCTCTGACCATATAAGATAGAGGTCTAAAAGACAACTGGGAATATTAGCTCAGTTGGCAGAGCTCTCCCATAGCCTATGCAAATCCCCAGGTTCAATCCTCCGCACCACCCCTCCCCCCAAAAAAAGGAAACTTAAAAAAAAAAAGACAAGAACCCAGGGAAAAAGTGAGCAAAAGGTATACATAGGCTGTTCTCAGAAAATGCTATGCAAATAGATTGCGAACATGAAAATATGTTCAGACTCATTCATGAAAAAAACGTAAGAGTATGAAAATGATAACTAGATTTTTGGATACATCTATCCCTGCCCTACCACAAATATCAGATTGGAAAACATGTAAAACACACTCTATATCCAGTCTGTACCCAAAGTAACACTCCAGTTATTGCTTGTGGGGTGTAAATTGTTATAATACCTATTGGGGACAACCTGATCTTATCTCTGCAAATTACAGTGTATTTTCCCTGGCTCTTTATCCTACAAATATATGGCATGCATGC